>NC_088690.1:7402500-8633750 GCF_028017835.1 Emys orbicularis | reverse complement strand
AAGCTCAGTGTGAGACCCCTCCCCACCTCACTAGTCACTCACCACCAACAGTCACTCCCTCAGCTTCTCCCACTTTCTAGCCAGGACTGGCCAGACAAGAAGTGCGCTGAAGTTGTGGTTATTTACTGCCATTGCTCTGGTTCTGCTTCACCTACCTTTTCTTATGGACTCATACACTTTAAGGACAGAAGGGACTGTCAGGATCATCTAGTCTGACCTCCAGCACCTCAAGGCCACACAGCCTCACCCACCCACCCCTGTAATAGGCCCATAACCTCTGTCAGTGTCTTGGGAATATTTTCTTGATCTCCCAGCTTTTCTGGCAGTCCTGCTAAATTTCCTTCTGTTGTTGTTGGTCTGCCTGTTTTTCAGTGGTCCAGGTGAAAGAGGTCAGAGGTCTTGCTCTTCCATAAATACCTTGCGACCATGGGGGATAGAGAATTGGGGGGGAAACCATCTGTTTGGAAGCCAACCTTTCTGTCAGTGTCAGGATCTCAAGGTACTTAGTATGCTCCTTAGCCTCAGCAACAGCAGCAGAAGCCAAAGAGTCCCGTGCTCCCTTTCTCTGAGCTCCAGAAGCAGGAAGGTCTTTCCCAGGCTGCCTAGCATTTCCAGCAGCCTTTCAGAGGTTCCCTTTCACAGGGACACTTCCGGTACTTTATTGCAGATGGCCCTTAGTCACATGAGATCTCAGCACTGTTCAGTGGGACTTATGAAATCCAGTTTCCAGCAAACCTTCCAGATCCACTCCCATGAGAATTTTCTATATGTCTGGATAAAAACAACGAGGAGTCCGGTGGCATCTTAATGACTAACACATTTATTTGGGCATACGTTTTCATGGCTAAAAAAAACATCTGAAGAAGTGGGTTTTTTACCCACGAAAGCTTATGCCCAAATAAATGTGTTAGTCTTTAAAGTGCCACCGGACTTCCTCATTATTTTTGTGGATACAGACTAACACGGCTACCCCTCTGATATATATCTCTTGATGAGACTTTAAAGGAAATCCAGTAATCCACCCCCATCACATGCACATGCGTGCCTCGCCCCAGCCCTTGGCAAAAAAGATCAGTAAGAAAAGGGGTTTTATTCCATACTTCCTGATACCCAGAAGCTCAGGAGGCATCAAGTGCATCTTGGATCTCAGAGGCATGACCCTTATCAGGTCAAAGAACATTTCAAAATAGTCTCCCTGGGATCCATCTTGCCTCTTCTATGGGAAAGAGACTGCCCACATGCTTTGAATCTTGCCAGTGTTGACAGGGACATACGGATAACCACATGTATCATAGTTTCATAATAGAAGAACAATACTCATTTTATATATTGCCTTTTTAGGCTAGTACTGTTGCCATGATAGCATTTGTATCCTACATGCGGAGTCTCAAGAGTGCATGAATTCCCTTGCCTGAGTGATCGGCTGCTGAAAAACACCACCACAGAATAGGTGTGTGAATCAATCAGTCCATGTCACCGACAGTCTTCTGGAGTCATTAGGGTTCATGATAAAAAAACCTAGTCCCAGTTTGTCACTTGGAGACAACTGGAATATGTACGAGACTATCTAGGGATGGTTAAACTGAAAGCCTTCTTGTATCACTACCACACGTTTGGGGGGGGATAGTCTTTAGGTACCCTTCTCTCTGGCTTCATCTTCACAGGGCACTTTGGTTTACAGGGGGACCTACCACCCTGCAATGAACTTTGCATGGGGCTATGTTTTAAATTAAATAAATCGGGAACTGAAATTGGTGCAGAAAGCAGCAGCCGCTTACACATGCTGCAGCTCACTGAGAGCACACAACAACAATGCTCTGTGCTCTGAACTGGGTGTCTGATGGTTTCCAGGTGAGCTATAAAGCTCTAAGTGGAAGGAAATTTGCTTACTTGAGATACCAAGTTGCAGTCCGTGTCCTACTGCCATGGCTGGGATTGGCAGAGGTCTTTGAACTGGCCTACTCAGTTTAAAAGAGGCAGCTGCTGGCAGGACAGTCACCAGCAGGGACGCTTCACTTTGGAAATTGCTCCTCTCCTTGTTCTGAAGTAGCTTGGCGTTGTTGACATTGGGAGGCATACTGTAAGGCTCATCTATTTACTCAAGCTTTGGGGGAATGAGGGGAACAATAAGGGTTGGTATGTATGGGTGAGAAGAGGTATTGTTTGGGTTTGACTCTATTTCTGGTGCGTTATTTTACTTACATAGCAAGGCTGTGTTTTTTCCCCATTATAAAAAGCAGATTATTATAGTAACTGCTTTGGTGGCTTCTGTGTGGATTTCCTCTTGGAAAACAATGATCCCATCATCTCTAAATCACCATTGTGACTCCTGCTAAGTGCCTGAATCATTTTTATTACACTGTTGATGATTAGTGATCACCCACTTGGGAAAAGTCTAGTTTGGGTCATCAATTTATTCTGCATCTTTTATATTGACTGAATCTTATATTTCAGAAACATGGCCAGTTAGATATTATTTTAATGAGCTGAAAGAAAGATATTCTGTCTAAGGCGACATCTCCATTGTAAGCTAGGGGTGTGTGATTCCCAGCTCAGATAGACATACTCATGGGAGCTCGATGAGAGCTCATATGAGTATAAACCGTAGTATAGCCGTGGTAGCATGGGCAATGGCAGCAGTGGCCATGCTAAGTACAAAGCCACCTGAACCCCATCGGTACACTAAGCTGTGCCCCTGCCCATGCTACTCACGGTAGCTCGATGTCTCTGTGAGCTGGGAATCACATCCTAGCTCCTAGAATAGACACAGCCTAAATGACACCCAGCCAAGAATGAAAAGCAAAATGTTCACATTTGACTCAATAATGCTAGAGTGCGATGGCTTTAAAGGTGTATCAGATTAGCAATATATTAAATCAGAGAATTAAATAAGGTGCTTGCCTACCTAACTGAACTACACTTTGGAAATTTAAACGATTGAAACACTGCATTTTTATGGGATTAGCTACATCTCTGAAACAAAAGAGAACTGCACTGGGGACCAAGTAAGGTCAAAACACTTTATTTTATTCCAATGTAGCTTGACTGGGATGAGTTCATTTTACAAACATTTCTCTCTTGGTTTTGCAAGGGATTGGAGAATAATAGATATTAAATTAGTGGATTTAGTGGCAAGTTGTTAGTAGCATGGCATTAATTATGTGGCATGCCACTTTTTTGTAAATTGTAGTATTAATACATTATGTTTTCCAATATTTTTTATTTTGATAGGACACCTTAAAATGCAATCTTACAACTTTTTAACAAAACTCTTTGAAGGTTTGCTTTGTTTTTTCATCCTCCGAATTTGGTACCATACCTTAGCTGTTCTTTATTCCTAAGGGGCATTTATTTATTTAGTCTACTATAAGAAAGGTCAATAAATATCAGATAGGCTTTGGTTAGGTAGCTGAGAAATAATCATATGATTTTCCAGTGCCCTTTGATGCATATTGTAACAGGGCAGCCTGACCCTGTAAGGGCCAGCCAACCCTGTTCAATTAGCCCTGCCCTGCTACGCCTGTGGGGTGTTGGACTTAGAGGAAGAAAGCCTAACACCAGGAATTGAGGGCTGCTGGTGAAGGGAAGCAGACAGGCTACTCCTGTGTCTTGGGGTAGGAACTGTCTGAAGGCTACGGCCTGTCAGAGGCTGTTGGTAGGAGGTAGAAATGGCCTGGATTGTCAGTTTGAGTGGAACCCAGGAACCAGTAAGACAAGCTGTTGTTGCTGGGGCCTGCCTGCAAGGAAGTGGGGCTGAAGGCTCAGACCAGTGGAGCTGAAGCTTCTTTCGTGTTGGTGCCGCTTGTGGTCTTGGGTTAAGGGACTCTGTTACCCTAGAAGGGGTGAGAACATAAATGTGACCTGTATGGAGAACCAAGTCAGCACCCAGACCACAAGAGCCCTGAGGAAGAAAGTGAGGCGGAGAGACTGCAATGCCAGGTTTTGCCATGAGGGGTGCACTAGGATGAATCTTGTATACACACACATGACGAAATCATTGAACAGGGATCGTTTCAAATGGAAAACCTTGTATATATCAATTTCAATTAATATCACCTTGTTCTGGTTTATAGTTGGAACTGCAACTCCTACTATAGTGAAGCTGACAGCATCCTCTTTTTAAAGATTTGTAACTTGGCAGTAACATTAAAAACATTGACATTACTGGGACTTTACGCAAATGTGGAGTCTAACCAAAGCATATCACTGCAGAACTGTGGCTTTGCTTTGGGTCTGTGTAATGCCCCCAGTCATCAATGGGCGGGCACGAACCTGGGACCTTTGAAGCTTAGTGTATGAGTCGCTACTGCATGAACTAAAAGCCACACGGCTCTTACCTAAGGCTGTAGCAGACTTATTAATCTTTAAGTGGTTTAGGTACCACTAGAGGGGGACAGAGCACCACACTCAGCAGGCATGGATTACATCAGCATTACTGCCCAGTTAAGACTGCATGTAATCTTGCTAAATTCTACAAGTGAAGTAGAAGCCAGTGACATAGTGAAAGCAGGGAGGACTAAAGATGAGACTGATTTTGGTAATCCAAGTCATGCTGAGCAGTACTTTGTTCTGTGCATAGTCCCTTTGGAAAGCTGTAAAATATTGTTCAATGTGAATAAGGATGATAAAATCAGTGTCTGGAGAATGCAAAAGATCACATGGAACATTTTGGTCAAAATATACTAAGCTATTTACTGTTTAAACCATTCACAACATTGCTGCATAAGTGCTAACTTTGACATGTGTTTCCTTACCTAGATCTAGTTAAATCTTTGTGCCTCAGTATATGCTAACTATCATAAATATTCATGCTCCCAAATAAAATAGTGTTGGAATTAAATAAAATCCTATGTTAACCACTACATTGCTCTGATCTACACTGCGTTTGCAAAACAAACTAATATCCCCCACCAAAAAACAAAACAGAAACCCTATATCGATTCTGAAACCCAAGTCTTGCATGCAATCCCATTGAAATGAGTGGGACTGTTTCCATTAGTTAGGCAAGAGTGTCTTGGCCCTTTGTTTGTGATTACACATTCTGTGCGTGTGTGGTCTGTTAGTCTGAAGGTTATAATAAAATTAAACTATTGGATTAGAATGGTAATTTCCAAACATAGATCAGCAAGGGAGCATGATTACATTTGCTTTTGAAGGATAAAGTGAAACATTTCTATTTCTCCCTTGGTATATGTAGGCCGCTTCATGGAAATAATTTGTGTGTATCAAGAAAAAGAAAAAGCTGAGAGCATGCGCAACTATGGAAAGAAAATTTCACTCTTGACTAAAAAACAAAACAAAATAAGAAATGTCCCCTGATGCCTCCTCACACATACCACATCTCAGAAACCAAAATCTATAAACTTCCCCCGTCCCCTTCCATCTAACAGTCAGTGACTATGTGGTAGGAACAAAAGTTATTCTATATGAATATCTCTCAGTAAAGTCCAGTTTCCTTTTATGCTTGACTAAATGGGATTGTTAGGGTAACACAATGCGTTCTCCCAAAGTAAAATCAAGTTCATTAAGGCTTTTCTTGTATGTGTTTAAACATTCATCCAGCACTGTTTATTTGTAGGACATAACAAGAGCATGCTTTACAAAACATGTATCACGAGGCAGCTCACTATTAAAGCTGATATTCTGAAATAACAGTTAGCTCTTATAGGGCATGAGCCAAAACTCGTAGTAATTACTGGAAATACTCCTATTGGCTTCAGTGACATTGGATCAGTCCAACAGCACTTTTCATTCAAGCATCTCAAAGAGTCTCACAAACATTAATGAATTAAGCTTCCCAAAAGTAAATAGTAAAAGATTAATAGTATAAAATCCATTGTATTGATGGGTGAACTGAGCCACAGTGGGCTAGATTAATAAAGGATTTAGGTGCCTACTGCCAGAATTATGCCCCATTGGGTTCACAAAAACCCCCTCTCACTTTCCACCAAACCCTGTAAGCCTCTAAACTCATTTGGTGCTCATTTAGAATGCCTGATCAAAAAGGGACCCTGGTGCTAACCGGGCCGTTAAAAGTCCAGTTGGCCACCCGCAGCGGGGCAGGCAGGGTGTCTGCCCGGCTCTGCATGGCTCCCAGGAAGCTGCTGCCATCTCCCTCTGGTTCCTAGGTGCAGGAGCAGCAATGGGGCTACACATGCTGCCTGAGCACTGGCTCCATAGCTCCCATTGGCCGAGAACCACTGCCAATGGGTGCTGCAGGGGCGGCCCCTGCAAGCAGGGGCAGCATGGAGCCACCTGGCTGCTCCTACACCTAGGAGCCAGAGGGAGATGCCAGCAGCTTCCTGCGAGCCGCCTGAGGTAAGCACCACCCAAAGCCTGCACCCTGAACCCCCTCCCATTCCCCAACCCCCTGCCCCAGCCCTGAGCATCCTCCCACACCCAAACTCCCTCCCAGAGCCCTCACCCCGCACCCCCTCCCATACCCTGAGCCACCTTCTGCACTCAGAATCCCTTGGCCCCAGCCCACAGCCCCCTCCTACACCCCAAACCCCTCATCCCCAGCCCCAACCCAGAGCCCACATCCCCAGCAAGAACCCTCACCCCCTCTCAGACCCCAACCCCCAGCCCCAGCCCCCTCCCAACCCTGAAGTCCTCATTTCTGGTCCCAGTTCAGAGCCTGCACCCCCAGCCAGAGCCCTCACCCCCTCTCGCACCCCAACACCCTGCCCCAGCCCAGTGAAAATGAGCAAGTGAGCGAGGGTGGGGGAGAGCGAGCGATGGAGGGAGGGGGAAAGGAGTGAGCAGGGACGTGGCCTCAGAGAAGGGGCAGGGCGTGGCCTTGAGGAGGGGCGGTGCAACGGTGCTCCGTTTTCTGCAAATAGAAAATTGGCAACCCTACTTGGTGCTTAAATGTTTTCAGTAAACATTCCCTAAGTGCCTTATGTTTCTGCCTATGTGCATGCATACTGCAGTCCCCACACCAGGCATCCGGGTGCCTAAACCCCAGAGTTGTTCACAAATCAGGAAAATGATAGGTGGTTCTGCCACCTAACTCACCTACAGGGCCTGCTCTGGTAGGCATGCGCAGAGCTGTTCCACTTTGGATGAATAATTTTAAAAAGTCATTGGAAAAGGAGGACTGGATCCTGGGTCTGCCACAGGAGTGCTCTAACAACCAGGCTACAGAGTTACTCAAGCGTGTGTGCTCGCTTTGTGGCCCATCGATTCTTTTGTTATTTATTCACAGTGGAACAGCTTCAGTAGGAGAGGCTGAGGGAGCCCCACATCAGAATATCCCACAGCTCAGTGACTAGGGAACTCACCTGACAGGTGACAGAGCCCTGTTCAAATTCCTTTTCCCCCCTCAGGCAGAGGGAGGACTTGAACTGGGGGTCTCCATGTCCCAGATGAGTATTCAGACCACTGGGCTAAAAGTTATGAGGGCTGCTCCTCCTCCTCCCCCAAGCTTCTTGCAAAAGTGGCGTGGGCCCCTCACACCAAGAGGGGTTTGCAGATGAGAATGCCAAGAGGGACATGCCTCCCTACAGCTTGGACATAAGCGTCAAACTCCTTGAGAGGGAGGAGGCTTAGGACACACCCCTCACCTTAGCATCAGCCAGCTCAGGTCAGGAGCCAACTATTCTGGCTTTTGTGAATCCCATTCTGAGGTGTCTGTCTCTCCCCGTTCATTGCTTAGGGAGCCTGGATGATAACCCAGGCTTTGTGAATCCCAGGGATTTTCTAGGCGCCTAAAAGTTAGGTGTGGTAATGCTCAGCATCACCGTGCCTATATTTCTGAGAATCTGGCCCAGAGAGATCTGACTTGTCTAGGGTTAGCCAATGATGTAATTGATCTGGGAATAGACTCCAAGTCTTAACTCTTCGTCCCCTTCAATAACCACTAGACCATATTCACAGAACCAAACACAATGTTTTATATCTGGACCAAATCGTATGCAAAAAGCAGCTATACATGTTGCATTTCAGGCAAAGGGAAGGTTTTCTCATTTTATTTAGTCTTAAAGGAGTTAGATATGTCCTCAGTACATAATTAAATTGAATGAATGTCTAATATATTTGGAGACCATTTTAACTGAGTTACACATTTTCTCCCAGTCCTCTTTATTTCCTCTCCTAAGTCCTGTTCCAATTGTAGTATCAGTGTATCTGTTTCTTGGGGGGAGAAGCACAAGCCACTCAAAAGCCCACTCTAAGCAGACTCCAATAAAATAACCTTTCTAGTATAGCCCTTGCTCTTAACCGTACAGTTGAAATCATTTCAATCATTTTTTGGGGGGTTTCTCTTAAACTATGCCCAGAGGAAATCTCTGATCTGTTTAAAAACATTTATAAATATGTCAAGGAATTCAGTTTTCTCCTTCTATTCAAATGATTCCTCGAAGAATATCCTAAAATATATTTAGCCTAAGTCAGCTCCTTCCGCCCCAATGCTTCTTTACATTGCTCTGGATGCATGAAGAGACCTTAAAGTAGGTGTGAAGTTGGCCCTGCGGCTGTAATTTAAAACACCACCACCACCATCATCTGGGGTGGGGTTTGAGATATGAATGGAAATATTCTCATAGGTTACAAACAAAAATATACTGCTGATTATTTTGGTGTAAGAAGTGGGTCTGGAATGGCAGGGAGAGGATGGTTAAACCTTCCCTGTAGCACTGGAAACTGAAATACAGTGGGGAAAGATTTCAAGGGCATAAAGGGCAGTTAGGTGTCCAACTCCCATTGAAAGTAAATTGAACTTCAGTGCCAGCTCCCACTGTGACTTTGAAAATCTCCTCCTGTAGCACCGTGCTACTGCATGAGCAGCAGAAGGTGAAACTTCCTTGAGTGGAAAAATGGGCCAGTGTTTAGAATAGCCTGGGACTCAGGAGATGCTGGTTAAATTCCCTATTATGTCACAGGCTTCCTGTTGGACCTAAGCAGTGTGAACATGTTCGCATTGGCAGCAGCTTAGAATAGCTGCTTGAGTCCAAGCCCTGCCTGACCCCTGGGGTCTGAGCTTGGGCAGCTAGCCCAGCCCACCACATGTGCCACAACATCCACACTGCTATTTTTAGCGTAATAGCTTGAGCTTAGCTAGTGCAAGTCTGTCTACCCATGCTGGGAATCACACCTCCCGGCAGCAGTTTAGACATACTCTTAGTCTCCCTGGTAGTCAGTTTCATCTGTAATTAAATATTATTGTTATTATTTGTATTGTGGTAGCACCTAGGAGCCCCAGTTATGCACCAGGACCCAACTGTGATAGGATCTGTATAAACACAGACCAAAAAAGAGTTCCTGTTCCAAAGAGCTTACAATCTACATATCTGTAAAATGGGGATAATAGCACTTCCCCAGTCATAGGGACATTGTGAGGATAAATACATCATATACAGTGAGGTTCTAAGGTACTACAAAAAGGGGGTGCAATATAAGTATCTAATGAGTACTTACGAGTTTAAACTTGTCCAAGCTGAGTGAAATGGATAATATAAACGGAGACCAAGAATACTGAAAACCTAAGTTTTAATTATCGAAGGTGTTACCAGTAAATCAGGAATGGACTCTTCAAAAATATATATATTTTGACAGTATCCCTTTGAGATCATGAAGTCACTTTGGATGAGGCCGTCTAGCAAGGGGATATGGTTGCCTTTCAGTGCTATTCATCCTTTTTTAATTTTCATTTTTAATTTTATTTGTTAAAGAAGTGGACTTTTAGGTTTTGGGTGACTTTTAAAGGAAAATATTAATTACAAATCAGTGAAGCTTGCTCAAGTGAACATTTAATAATAATAGTATCTATTACTAGATTGAAAGAGGCTATGTGACCTACTTGCTATATTAGGTTCATACCTAATATCGGGGAGGGAGAAGACCCTGTTTACAAATGTATTGTGCAGTAACGTGCAAGAGTCTGACTGAGTGCCTACTGAAGTCAGTAGAAAGACTTCCTTTGACCTCAGTGGGCTTTTAATCAGGCTTCTGTAATGTATACTAGCATCCTTTTAAACACATAATGATGAAACTTACATTTTCATGCGTTTGGTTAGTTTGAAGAATTACATCATCACTCTTGGGACCTAGAGGGTGTGAGGATAAAGCACATTAAAAATAAACCAAGGGAGGCATTTTTCTGTGGTCTGCAACAGTAGATTCATTGTAAGTAGGGGCAACTGGTTCAAATAAAATACAAACCAATCATTTTTCGTTGTTGTTCTGCACTGCACTTTAGCCAGGAATGGAAGCAAAACATACCACAAGAAAAGCTGTTTTCATGGCCTCTCTCACCTGAACGAAATCAGAAAAGACTAGAAATCTCAAAACAAGAGCCTGTTCTCATGTTTCCTGTATTCCACAGCAAAGAGGTTTAGAGAAGGGGAATCCCCCTCCACTCCATCACTGTTTTTGGTTTGTACTGTATGTGAAATGCAAATTTTGTGTGTGTGGAATGATGATGTGCTACATTAAGTCTGTTGCTCATCCAAATAAGAAGCATTTGCACAGCCCTATCTGACAAACAGGGAAAATGGAAAAGTGCCTTAATACTTCAGTCCAGCAAGACACCGAAGGATTTAATGCATTTTCATCTGCTTATATATAAAACAGCATGTATAGACGGGGCATTCAATCTTTAAAGGGAAACAGGCACAGCTAATAGGTTTCTTTGAATATAAACATCAGTATATGTTTTTGTGGCTCAACTCAGCATATTCTGTATGGGTTGTAATTTTAAAATTAGTGGTTGGAGGGAGAGATAAGCACCATCAATAAATTAAACTGTAACCCAGCGGTTTAGTCATGAAAGGTTAAAATAAACTTGCTTGATTGATTATGAATTTTAAACAGTTTTTCTTCAATGTAATCAGTGCTCTACCAATGTCATTGCTCATTAAAGAAAAGATTTTCATTCCAACATTTGATTGAGGATGTTTTTTCTCATTTGCATTTTGCTTTCTACAGAGTAAGCATCCTGCCTTCAGAATTATTAGATTTTTTTTTTCTCCCTTGCCTGTCTGTAAAAAAACATACACTGGGAGGGAACAGTGATTTAGAGGGATAGTCCATAAAGATTGAATGAAGATATTGACTACCGGGCCCTAATGCAAACAGGGCTGTCTGATGGACTGCCTTTGACAGAATGATGGAAGGGGGCCTTGTGGCCTACTTAGCTGCCCTTCTAATTGGCCTTTATGAATATTTAATGAAATCAAGATGAAATTCAATCAGAGCTTTTACCTGCTGAATCTTAGGGAAAATAGCAGGATATTATTAGATTTTCCTAGCCCTTGTACACAATAAAACTGTACTGAAATTTCGGTATGTTAGTCAGCTGGCTGAGATATGCTGCTTTATCCAGGGACTTGGTTTCTTCCAAAGGAATTAACCTTTTTACCACAGAAAAGCAGCACAATTTTCCATTTACATGCATCAGTGGTATTTTATTACTGGCACAGTATAATGTTTAAGCCATAAACAAGCAACAGCTATTCCCTTTGAAAACATACCCTTGGCAGATGCTTAGTCTATGCCAATTTGAAGCCTTTTAGGGAACTTTAAGGTCATAGAGTAGTTTTTTAGACCTACATAATGTTGTTGTCTAATATTTTGTGCCACATTGGTTGATGTATGAGAGAGAATTTGCACAATCTCATTTCTCAAACGTAATCTAGGTTGCATCAATAACATTACATTATAGCAATGAGGTATAAAACAGGCTGACAGGCTTCTGCTGTAGTACACTTTTACGTTCATTTAAATGTAGATTTTGTTTTTCTGAGTTTGAATGCCAGGAAAGCTTTTCATGGAGGCACAATGGACAGATTAATCTATAAATGGTAAATTCAACAGTGAAGAAGGTTTTCCCCATTTTTAGTATTGTGAATTTTATCTTTCTCCCCCAAGATAAGCTGTTTATTCACAGAATGTTGCTTTTATACGTATTTAGTATCTTTTTTAAGAGAGAAAGGAGTTTGGTACTCAGAGATAAACTCACCATGTTAATATGAAGAAGTGCCTGAGTAAAACTTTTACACATGTGCCTACACTGGGAAGATTCAATATTGTTCTGAAAAGCCTTGATTTCTTTTTAAAAAATTACTTATATGTGCATCAATAATTCTACTATGGATCTTAACACTGATTCACAATGCATATAATGCATACTTGATGAGACAAAGTCAGACCTGACAGTTATAAGAGAGGGGTGGAAAGCAGATATATGAACCCTAGAGTGGTGAAAGCCCTTTTCCCTATGAACTGAAGAGGTTACCTCAGGTTAACTAGAGACACCTGAGTCCAATTAAGGGGGAGAGAGAGAGAGAGAGAATTTTGTGCTAAGGAAAAATACACAATTGACAGTACTATTGGCTAAATTATTTTATTTATCCACTACCCAGGTATAGCACAGGTAGTCAGGGCTACACTGCCCTGTTAACTTACCCTGGGAAGGGGCCTTTATATGGGTGATGTATAGTTCAATCTCCATGTCCACTAGTCGTTCACCTCACTGCTAAGACTGCCAGAAAAAGTGTCAATTGTGGTGGTGTTTTCTGTGATGTGCACACTTCTCCGTGCCCACGTTATCCTGGTGGTTTCCTCATGTGTGAAAGGCAGAAGTAGCTTGCATCCTTATGTCTATAGGAAAAACAAGTTTGTATTAAGCAGTAAAACTCAATATGCATGCCACATAATTTCTGCGTTAAACTACACAGAAAAGTATCTTTCCTTTCCCTCCAAAATCACATGTGAAGTTTTCTTTAAAAGGGCCATGAATATTAACTTCTCAAATTTACCTTGAGCATATTGAATGAATCTGATCACATAGATGCCAGACAGATCATAGACTGGCTATAATGTCATTGACAAAATGAGATTGCTCATTTAACGACAAGCTTCAGAGGTGACAATTAAAAAGTATTTAGAGTTCTACAGTAATTTGGTTGTAAACAAAGTAAATATTGATATATTTAGGGCAAGATTTTGAGAGAGAAAAGTGTTGCCTGATTTCTTGGATGGGATTCATATACAATATATCATTAGTTTTTATACAGTGAAAACCACTTTAGTGAGTAATGGGTGTTCTGAACAACTATTAAGAGCTCATTTCTGTGTGCCAGTCCATAGAATATCAAAGATGACATTGCATCTTGATTTCATACAAGTGCGCACTGTTTTTTGGAGTTTCAGCTCATGCTCTTACACAAAACCGCAGCAATATTACAGTAGAATGGACCCTGTGACAATTAGATGCATGAGTCTGTTGGTAAAAGAGAAGATGAGGTTACCAGTAAAGTTCTGCGTGAGAATGAGACTTGGATGAATTTGGGATATGTACTGGGTTTTGATGTCTCTTGGAGATAGACGGTTTTACCGACAGAATCAGAGGTACGTGAAGCTGGTAAGCTATGCTCTTTTCCCATACTATAAAGGTTTTGGGTGGGTGGGATCTTGTGGCAGTGAGTTCCACAGGTTGGCTATCTCGGATGAGTCCTGATTCAGCCTTAACTGTCACCAAATAAAGTTTTCTGTGTGTTTTACACAGAATATAATTCTACCATTATTTCTCTGAAGGAATGTCAAATACCTGTACTGACAGATAAGCAAGAAACCCAGTAAACTTAAATATGTGTGTTCCATTCAAAATGATGTGATTGGTTGTCTCTGGATGTAGGGCAGTGCTCCAGTTCTAAAAATAGAAGTTCCAGAATGGAACACACTTTCGTTATTATCACTTATCAGTGATAGTAAAGGAAGTACCGGAATGTCATTCCGTCTCCCAGAAAAAGTGCCGGAACAGTGTTTCAGAGTGTTCCGGCATGAAACCAGCCCTGTTATAGGGTACTTGTTCAGCTCTTATGTCAATAAAACAGCATATCCCATTAAGAGGTTGCTCTCTCTCTCAGTTGTAACAATTGATTAAAATAAAATAGAATATGCAAGTGTTATATTGCAAAATGGGAAATCAATGGCAACTGGAGGTCATGGACTTGATCTGAAACTCTATTCATCATGGACAGGGGATCAAATTGTAGCTTATTTCATGGCTGTTTACCAACATATGAATAAGGAATAGAAATCAGAGAGGATTACTTTCTGTTCTAGAAAGAGTTGAGACTGGTGGGGGACGACTTAATAGACAAATGGAATAATACATTAGGAGCATGTAGATTTTATTAACAAAATGTCTGAACCTCCCAAAAAACCTGGAACTTTTAAAATAAAATAAAATAAATGCTTGTTTCTTAATTTGCAGAATTACGGAGCAGGTAGTGTCAAATAGTTATCTCATGAGCATGGGAGACATGCTGTGATAGACAGTTCTGAGATAGATTCACTATGTCACCTTCAGTAAATCACTCTTACCTCATTCTACCCATCTGTAGTGGAATTGCTATACTAGGTCAGACCAATGGTCCTTCTAGTCCAAAATCCTGTCAGTAACAATGGACAGTAACAGATACTTCAGAGAAACCTATAAGAAAACCCATAGTGGATAGTTATGGGATAATCTGTCTATGGAGGAAGTTTCTTCCTGACCTCATCACTTAGTGATTGGGTTCTTCCTTAAAGCAGATGGGTTTATCTCTCTATTTCTTTCCATCTTGTCTAATGTTCATTTTCTCATTATCAATATAAATGTTTAATCCTCTTTGAATCCTACTAAGCTCTTTTACAGTGATATCTTCTGGCAGTGAGTTCCATAGGTTGGCTATACATGACACAAGAAGCATTTCTTTTATCAGTTTTAAATGTTTTGCCTTTCCATTTCATTGAACTTCCTCTTATTCTTTTATTATGAAGAATGGCAAATAGAAGGGCTCTATTAACCAACTGTATACCATTCATTAGTTTTTATATGGCTAGAAACACCCCTTCTTGTACTATTTCTCTTTAGACTAAACAGTTCCAATCTTTTAAATCTCTCCTCAAATACAACAGTCTTCATGTCCATAATCATGTTTTCCATTCATCTCTGAACCTCCTGTATTTATGCTGAACAGAGTATTTTCAGGTAAAGGGCATAATTTATATAGTTTTATAGGGTTTTAAGTATTATTTGCTGTCAGACAATTATTATTTATATTAAGGTAGCACCTAGGAGCTCTAGTCATGGACAAGGGCAAATAAAAGGGCAAATATAGTGCCCATCTATAAAAAGGGAAATAAGGAAAACCTGGGGAATTACAGACCAGTCAGCTTAACTTCTGTACCCAGAAAGATAATGGAGCAAATAATTAAGCAATTAATTTGCAAACACCTAGAAGATAATAAGGTGATAAATAACAGTCAGCATTGATTTGTCAAGAACAAATCATGTCAAACCAACCCGATAGCTTTCATTGACAGGGTAACAAGCCTTGTGGATAGGGAGGAAGCAGTAGATGTGGTATATCTTGACTTTAGTAAGGCTTTTGATACTGTCTTGCATGACCTTCTCATAAACAAACTAGGGAAATGCAACCTAGATGGAACTACTACAAGGTGGGTGCATAACTGGTTGGAAAATCATTTCCAGAGAGTAGTTATCAGTGGTTCACAGTCATGCTGCAAGGGCATAACGAGTGGGTCCCACAGGGATTGGTTCTGCGTACGGTTCTGTTCAATATCGTATCACTGATTTAGATAATGTCATAGACAGTACACTTATGAAGTTTGCAGACGATATCAAGCTGGGAAGGGTTGCAAATGCTTTGAAGGATACAATTAAAATTTAAAATGATCTGGACAAACTGGAGAAATGGTCTGAAGTAAATAGGATGAAATTCAATAAGGACAAATGCAAAGTACTCCACTTAGGAAGGATCAATCAGTTGCACACATACAAAATGGGAAATGACTGCCTAGGAAGGAGTACTACGGAGAGGGATCTGGGGGTCATAGTGGATCACAAGCTAAATATGAGTCAACAGTGTAACACTGTTGCAAAAAAAGCAAACATCGTTCTGGGATGTATTAGTAGGAGTATTGTAAGCAAGACACAAGAAGTAATTCTTCCGCTCTACTCTGCGCTGATTAGGCCTCAACTGGAATATTGTGTCCAGTTCTGGGTGCCACATTTCAGGAAAGATGTGGACAAATTAAAGAAAGTCCTGAGAAAAGCAACAAAAATGATTAAAGGTCTAGAAAATATGACCTATGAGGGAAGATTGAAAAAATTGGGTTTGTTAATCTGGAGAATAGAAGACTGAGATGGGACATGATAACAGTTTTCAAGTACATAAAAGGTTATTTTTAGGGGGAGGGAGAAAAATTGTTCATCTTAACCTCTGAGGTTAGGACAAGAAGCAATGGGCTTAAGTTGCAGCAAGGGCAGGTTAGGTTGGACATTAGGAAAAACTTCCTGTCAGAGTGGTTAAGCACTGGAATAAATTGCCTAGGGAGGTTGTGGAATCTCCATCATTGGGGATTTTTAAGAGCAGGTTGGACAAACACCTGTCAGGGATCGTCTAGATAATATTTAGTCCTGCCTTGAGTGCAGGGGACTGGACTAGATGACCTCTCGAGGTCCCTTCCAGTTCTATGATTCTGTGATAAGGACCCCATTGTGCTAGGTGCTATACATACAAGAAAACAACAGTCCCTGCCCCCAAAGAATTTACAATCTAAGTATAACGCAAGAGACAACAGATGGATACAGACAGTCAGATTAGGCAGTACAAGGAAACAATGGGACAATGTTGGTTAGCAGGATAGGCACACCACCAGCCTAACTGTTCTCAAGTATTATTGTAGGCAGCATGGCAAAGGAGAGTTTTGAAGGAGGATAATGAGTTAGTTTTGTGGATGTTTACAGGAAGCTTCTCCCAAATATAAGGGGCTGCTGCATGGGAGAAAGCAGGAAGATGCTTGTTGAAAATTTAACCAATGGGCAATGGAGGCTGACATTATTGGGTGATTCGAGGTGGGAATCGACCTCTTGACGCTGAATGAGATATGATGGGTAAGGTCGGGACAGGCATTAAGGGCCTTAAAAGTGAAAACAAGTAGCTTATGTTTTATCTTATCTCTACCTACTTCACAGGACATTTGTGAGGTCTAATGTTTGTAAAGTACTTTCAGAAAATTCAATAAAATATACTATAGAAGAACAAAGTACTATTAAAATATTATCCCATACTTGGAACACATCCAGTTTCTGGATCAGACAGAAATAAAGCAAAATCTCTTCCTGTGAATAATCTGCAGACCTATTCAGAGTAGCCTTTTGACACCTAGGTATCAGAATATTGCAAACAGTCTAACCTTAACAAACGTTGAGTTTGATGAGATCATCAATTGCTAAATGCTTGTATCACTGGATTTATAATCTATGGTAATTCTAACTCTTGTACCAGATTTATTTCTCTTTAACACTGCTGAATCAATGAAGTTTCACCAAGGATGACTATAGATCCCTATGTTTTTACATCTTGTAGAAACTACAGAGTCAACGAAAGACATTTAATAAGGTTTTATGATTCAACCCAGAATTATTGGAAATCAGAATTGTTATTTGTAATGAGCAGTGAACTTTTTACTTGTAATGCAGATAAATAGGGTGATTTACTGTGTTAGTCTTCCAAGACTACTTGGCATAGTTAAACTTGGGGGTAAAACTCTATATAGATCTTCAACAACACCTTTTTGCCACATGGAAATTTTAAACTCAGTACATTATCCCAGCAGAATGCTAGTTGAAGTTGAAGTGTGCCTTAGAAACTATGTACCAGATCCTCAGCTAGTGTAAATCAATTTAGCTCCACTGAAGTCTATGTCAGTTAGCCTCTGGCTAGATAGCCTTGGCCTGGGACTAGAACAAAAGGTAGTCCAGAATTCCAAAAAATTGAGTTTCCTCCACAGTAGCCAACACCAGAGAGAGAAAAGGACAATTAAAAGGGGTTAGTGTGAGGATAATATGAATGATATAACATAAAGAAACCAGTATAAATTAGTGGCTGAATCCAGGGTACAAAGCTTTCTTTGTCATGAATCAAAGAATGAAACTAGAATGCATTAAAACTAGAATGCATAGAAAAACAATTGTATTGATGTGTGTACATTACTGCATTGTAAGGAAATAAATTAAACCCTTAAATTATTACTAAATAGCTATAATTTCCCCACTCCTTCCCCCCCCCCCTTATTTCATCGGGAATAGTGACTGTGTGTATGTGCCAAAGGAAGGCAAATATGTATTAGTCAGACTGCTGGTTCAGGACTCAGTCCTATGACAGTATCTCTAATAATATACGGTCTATTTCATATCTGCTTTTTTTGTGGCCTGCACAACTTATAATTATTGCCAGCAGGCAAAAAAAGGGAACAGTGAGGAGAAAAAAAAATACAGGAAAAAAAATCTTTTTTGATCTCTAACAAATGGTATGAAAAAGATAGGCAGCGTGTATTAGAAACAGTATTTGGATTAAAGCTGGTGGAATGAATTGTACATATACTGAGAGACAGTAAAATCTTGGGAAGATCTTATAAAACCTCCATTACATCACATCATATGGAGGTTTTATAAGATCTAAAAACCTAAAGCAGAAACAGTTTCAGCCTTCAGGGTCCCTTGGAACCTGGACTGTGCAATTACAGGTGCTGCAGATGGTGCAAAGCTGAAGGTGCTATTTATTTTTTGGTGGCACACCAACAGTAGTTGCACAGGTGAAAAAAAATGCTTCTTATTTTCTTTACTCTGTGTGCCCTCATCAGTGTGTTCTGTGGTTGCTTAGAAATGCACAGGTTTTAGAAAACTGACTCCAAGATCAATGGCAAAAAATTCTGTTGGTGAAACTCCACCAAACCAGTTGTATTAAATCAGTAGGAAATGTGGCACCAAATGCCTTCTGACTGGATATTCTGTAATAGATTATGGAAAGCCCATGAAACTTTCAGTCTGGTTCAGTTCAGGTAGTCAGAGTAAAATCTGAGTTTGGGCTGCATTTTTCACTATAAAATAAAAATGGAGATGCTTTGGGGTCCACAGTAGAACTGTAGGATTTATGTACATTGGTAGCCTTTCACTTTTGGAGGCCCTGGTGCAGAGTTGCACCAGGTCACAAGTGAGAATGAGTTTGACAGTACACACTTTTCCCCACAGTGATTGGTTGTAGTCATCAGAAAACCACCATGCAGCTTGGCACAATTACTGAGGATTCCATTAGAGAGATCTAGTCAGTTGAGAGCCCAGGCTGGAATAGAAGGGGTATTGCAGGTCAAATATGAGACATTGACAGTACAGTGGTGGAAGAGAATCTTCATTGATGGCTGTCCGTGACTCTATAGCCTGTCATGTTACTGAGAAATGTGGCTCCTCTCTTTTCCTAAGTGCTACCATTCCTGGCTCATTTTGAGGCATTAAGCTTCTGAACAAGGCTTGTATATTTTGGTTCTCCATGAACCTGGATATTTCCAGACTTTATTTATGTTTATTGTCATAGGCTTTTTGTATTTTCCCTCAAGGAGCTGGGGATAACAAGATCTAGTCTTTTAATATGTTAACAGTATTTCAATTCCTGGATGTTCGTAAGACTAGTGCTATCCTTTTCAAAAGTGCTTAAGTGATTTAGGCATTTTAGATGCCCTTTAAAGTGGTACTTAGACTCCTAAGTCACTTAGGCTCATCTGAACATTTAACCGTAGATCTTGTTTTAGTTTGGTGTCATAAAATGGGTCCTAAAGAATTAAAAAGGCATAAAAAAATGTAAACATAACCACAAATACTTCAAATACACGTAGGTCTTGTCTACACAGTAACTGGAAACAAACTAAGTTTGTTGTAATTCACACCTGTAGTTATTTGGATATAAGTCTGTGGGAACACTCACATTAATAGTGTCCACACATAGACTTGCATCCAGATAACTAGAAGTGTGAATTACAACTGATGTTTATTTTATTTCTGTTTAGACAAACTGCTACTAGACCATGTGTCTGCCTTTAACTAAACTGATCTACTCAGAGGCTTGGCCTGGACTATTTGGTGAAATACTGTTCCTTTCTCCAATCTTAATATGATATATCCTTTCAATTCTTTCTGCTACTTCCATGAAATTGCTGCAAAATACAGAAATTCCTTTTTTATTATTTCACCAAGAGCCTCAGAAGTGAATCTAAAGACAGAAGCACAGTGAGAATCTTTCCCATCAATTACAGGCACTACTTCTCTCACTGTGTTGTTATTGATGTGGACACCAGCTCCAAAAGCATCTTTAGTAAAAGGACTGATGTGAGAAAAGAAAACCCAGTGGTTTTCACAGGCAAGCCAACACTCATTGGCAAGTTTCCAACAGATGCTTTCACTGGCACTGATGCCCCATAAGCACTGAATTCATTTTCGGATACCAGTGCTATTTATGATTCTCATGTGGGAAACAACAATCATTCATCTTTCTCTCAGGACAAGTAAACAGGCCAAGACCAATACTAACATTGAGTTTGTTGTTACCATTACTCAGGACTAGAATTATTGGCATCATATCTTTCAAAATAACAAGAGGTAGCTCAAAGCTGCCCTCTCTAGCAACTGTTTAATAAAACTTCCGTCCTAATCTTGCTGTCATAGTCTAATCTCTAATCAACCAGTTTGGGAGAAGAGCACCACAGGGAATATAGAATCACATTGAGAGATATAGTACTGATTACATGCCTTTCAGCTATAGCCGATATTATTGACACACTGTCTAAAGCTATCATGACTCCAAGTCTCCATCTCCTTCGCCAACTGAATCTACTCTTTATTTTTCAAATACACTTATGGATCTAAGAGAATATGATGCTCTGATGTCTCATGGTGACCTGGAACTCCAAGCCTTCCATTTTTAAAACCTGGACACAAAGAGAAAGTTTTCCTTAAATTTTATTGTTTGAAAGAGACTGTCTGTAAAAATTCCAGTAATCTAAATATTGGAAGCCTAGAAACCTCATTTAAGTAAAAATTGGGGAATTGCTTTACTCCTTTCCTTAAAATATCATCTACCTACATAAAGTACCAGTAGTTTCTCTTTCATCAATACCTGACCCATTTGAGTAACATCCTCTTTTTTTAAACAAACAAACAAACAAACAAACAAACAAACAAACAAACAAAGGGTGGGATCATCGGGGCCAGACCTGCAGCAAATCCAGTCTCCTGGCAATCTGAGTGCAGCTGGTCATGACAGAAACTGTCTGACTGCACCACCTGATTGGTTGAAGGATACTTAAACTTGGTAGCAGCCACAATCCAGTGGCTTCTTAGCTAGCCCACAGCTAAGAAGAAGTATGGCTCCCTATATCCCTGTGGCAACTGTCGAGCTCTGAACAAAGAGATGGTCTGAAATTGCTACCCTTGCCACTTATTAACAAACTCTTTGAGAAGCTCCATTCAGCCAAGACTTTTATTAAGTTGGACCTCCATGGGGCCCACAGTGTAGTCCAAATTAGGGAAGGTGATGATTGGAGGATGGTGTTCCGCACCGGATACGGACATTTTGAATATTTAGTTATGCCTTTAGGGTTGTGTAACGCTCCAGTGACATTTCAGCACTTCATCACTAATATCTTCCGGGACGTATTGGACCAGTTTGTGGTTATTTATTTAGACAATATTCTTGTTTTTTTCCAAAAACAAGGCACTGCACAAGCAACATGTACTCCATGTTCTCAACAGACTCTATCAAAGCCATTGTTACGCCAAACTGGAGAAATGTGAGTTTGACAAAGACACGGTCAAGTTCCTCAGGTTTATTATTTTCCCTGAATGACTAGCGGTGGACCCATGAAAGGTATCTGTCATCTTTGGGTGGAACACCCCAAATGATGCAAGAGGCGTTCAGATATTTCTTGCCAATTTCTACAGGCAAAGGATTCTCTCACCTAGTAGCCCTGATAACTGCATTTCCCAAAAGGGAGTCCACTTTGTCTAGTCTCCAGAGAAACAGTTCATGTTTGATCAACTAAGGAAATCTTTTACCTAAGCTACCATTCTTGTGCACCCTGATCCTGCCAAACCTTACACCATAGGTGCAGTTGCTTTGAACTTTGCCGTCAGAGCCGTTCTGTCACAATGCACTGGCCCTCATCATCAACTCCATCCCTGGCACCTTCTATTCATGAAAACCAACCCTGGCTGAGAAGAATTATGGTATTTAGGACAAACAATTACTTGTGATAAAGGCAGTATTTGACAAACGGAGACACCTTGTAGAGGGAGTTTAGGTCCCGGTCCAGGTTCTTACAAATCACAAAACTCCAAAATATATCCAAATTGCTCATAACCTTAAAACAGAGACAGATCCACTGATCACTTTACTTTGCCAGGTTGGACTTCATTGTCACCTACTGCCCTGGATCCTGGAATCAAAAAGCAGATGCCCTGTCCCGCAAGGATGAATTTGCAGAGTCAGTCGCAGCTCCCTTGACTATTGTTTTATGCCCTTCAAATTTTATCTGAGGGACAAGAAACAAGGACTTGATGTCTCTCAGCTGGTCCCTGCTTTCCCAAAATCTCCAAGCTCTGTCAGACATTAAATGCTCCTAGCATTCTGCCCAGGCTGGGGTTTTCTTTGAAGGATGGTCTACTTTATCATGGAAGGTGCCTTAAGATCCCAGAGGACCAACTCAGACTTGAGTTGTTAAAGATGGGTCACAATACATCGGTTTCTGGCCCCTATGGCCATTCCATTACCTAGTGTTATGGAATTTCTGCTGACCAGGGTTGAGAACCAATGTTAAGAGCTACGTTAGGTCATGTGATCTGTTGTTGGAGCAAGTGCCCACATGCCTAACCACTTGATCTTCTCCAGCCTTTGCCTACCCCATCTTGGCCCTGATCCTTGATATCTTGGATTTCATCATCAAGCTACCTTGCTCAGAAGGCTGCACCATCATCCTTGTCACGTCGATCTCCTCACTAAGATGGCACACTTCATTTCCGTTTGCTCCCAACCACCCAGCAATGGCTGCCTTTTTCTAGATCATGTTTTCAGCTCCATGGGCTGTCGAGTGGAATAGTTTCAGATCAAGGTCCACAATTTACTTCCTGTTTTTGGTACAAACTTTGCAAACTCTTAGGAATGGAACTACTTACCTCATTGGCCTGTCATCCGCAGACCATCGGGCTGACAGAATGGGTGAACCAGGTCCTCAAACATTATCCCCATTGCTTTCTCAATTGTCGTCAAGAAGACTGGGTTGTTTTCCTGTCACATGCAGAGTTCACATACAACAACTCCACCCATGGATCTGTCCAATGTAGTCTATTATATACAAAGTACAGTTTCCACCCTCGCCTTCATTCGACTGCACCTACAGACTTCCAAGTCCCCACTGCAGCAGATCTAGTGGCCCACCTTCACTGGGTCCATCAAGAGCTTACTGAACACCTGAAAGTCACCAAGGACACGCTGACCAAAAACGCCAAGCCACACTGACCCTCTCTGCAGGAGATAAGGTTTGGCTGTCCTCCAAACACTTCAGATCCACTCGTCCCTAACTCAGATTGGACCACCTGTACCTACGCCAATTTAAGATCCTGCAACATGAATTCTTGCTGGAATCCTTGAAGATCCACCAAGTCTTCCATATGTCCCTTCTTAAACTTTATGTGGAGGATTGTTTTCCGACTGCTCCACTCCATCAGCACCTCATGTAGATGTCCAGGAAATCCTAGACTCCAAGCAAGTTTGAGGCAAACTCTGTTATCTGGTGGATTGTGAGGACTATGGACCTGAATAGTAATTGTGGGAGCTGGTAGAAAATGTCCATGCTCCAGAACTTGTATGTACCTTCCCTCAAAAATATCCCCTGAAACTAGGTCTGACAGCCCCTAGGAGGTGCCCTAGAAGTGGGGAGGTGTGCTGTCAGGGGCCAGCCTGTAGCTGAGCCAGTCTCCAGGCAACCTAGTAAGTGCAGCTGGTCCTGAGAGAAGCTGTCTGATTGACTGAGTCACATGATTGATTGCAGTAGTTCACAGGCTGATACTTAATCTCAGTAACAGCAGCAATCCAGCAGCTTCTCAACGCATTCCTAGCCTGCAGCTGCACTTGCTCTTGTCCCTGCCTCTGCTACCTCTAGCCTTGTTCCAGCCCCCAGCTTCCTGATTTCTGACTCTCCACTCTTGGCTTTGCTCCTGGACCTGCCCCATCTGGATCCAGCTCTAACTGGTAGGCTGGACTCTTGCTCCAACCATTAGGCCAGAACGCCCTTGACCCAGTTGCTGACATGGATTCACAAGGGGGACTTAGCCTAGATGCCACTTCAGGTGCCTAAGTCCAACCTTTAGGTCCCAGTGGCATTCACAAAACACTTGCTTAGCTGCTGCCTAACCCCATAAGCACCTAAGTTTTTGCTGTCAAAGTCCCCAAGATGCCTAAATATTGGCAGCTGGACATGCACATAGCTTCCTAAATACTAACACTGCCTAGCAATTTGCTGCTTAACTCATGCCTGAGCCAAAGCGGAATTCACAAACTAGGCATTTCCTTGGCTCCCTGGCCTTTGGGGCTGGATCCAGTAGACATGTTCAGAGCATGTCTAAATCTCTGGCCACAAAATGGCCAAAGGTGGTTCAAATCTACCCCCTGCCTGATGTTGAGCAGCAATTTGAACTTGGATCTCCCACCTCCCAGGAGAGTGCTCTGACCACTGGGCTATGGCATATTCTGGGGGCATGTATCTCTCAGTCTCTCCTGTTGAAGCTGCTCCACTTTGTATAATGTATTAAATATACATTGGATCAGAGAAAGAGTGACAGTGACTCCCAGATTTAGATGCCTAACTCCTGTGGAGGGGTGGGGCATACACTACACTCCAGTCCTCAACTTTTCCTGTGGCTCCTTGCCTGGTGTGCTGGCTTTTGTGGATCCTACCCTTAGGAGGCTAACTCTCCCTATGCTTTGTGTGGGGAGCCTGGGCAACTAAATCAGGGCTGTGAATTCCACTGGATGGCAGAACACCTAAGTCCCCCTTGTGAATCCCAAAGTGTTTCTCCTTTTTAGGAGTAAATCTGAGGTTACTGTCAGTTGTTATCCTGCAAATTCACCATAGATGTCCAAGGTTTTTTCACAGATATGAAGAAATCTCGTTAAGAACAAATTATTTCAAAGAACAAACCAATGTTCAAGACCAACATAGTTACTTCAGTCCTTTCATTCCTCAAAGAGACTTCATCCCAGAGAGATATCATCCATGCCAAAGATTAGATGGAAACAATTATCATAATCCCCATCAGCTCTTAAATTAGGCACTTTCCTACACACTGGCTATTTATATACCTATGTAAATCTGCCAGACCCTACCCACATCCAACACTCCCATATCCTAATAGTGTTGTTGTGGTCATAGACCCCCACGCAGTCATTTTAGTTCAAAGACTCAAGCCTGAGGCCAGTTTATTGACATACAAACCAGTGCACTGGGGTGTAGTCCGGAGACTAACACCCCGAGGACCGCACGCAGGCGGGCTTTTATTTCGTCAAACCGCAAGCAAAGTACAAACAATACGTCATGACTTAAGAAACTGGGGTTGGGGTCAGCCCCCCCCCCCCCCGTACCTTCCTTATTAATTTTCCGAGAAGTGGTTTTCCCCAGGGGTGGTACTTGGCACCAGTTTGGGTACATTTCTCAAGACACGTTATTTTCCAGGGTCCTTTGGTTAAAGATTAAGGGGGGGGGGGGGGGTTCCATGGGACGCCTAAAGAGGATCTATGATTGGCTATTTTTGCAGATAGCTGGAGTCACGGAGTAGGTCACAGATCATGCAAAGGAGAAGCTGCAGGAGTCAGTTTGCATTTAGCTAAAGTTACCTATTGCTTCACACAAGCGGTTATTCTATTTCATCAGCCATGAACATATTTCATTAGTGCTGCTGCGGGGGGTTTTATTCTCCCATTCCCTCCTCTGGACATGACCCTTGACCGAGTTTGGCAGAAAACTGTGCAGTTTAGTCTAGTTCAGGCCCTGACCTGGGCCCTGCTTTGTGTAAGGGTAGTTAGCATAACAGATCTTTGTTGGAGGGTTTATTTTGGGGCCTTCAGATTCACAGCTCTGACTATCGAAAAGAAGCCCCCCCCCCCCTATTTCCCCACAGTGTTTTCAGCTTTCTCCGTCTCTGGAAGCTGTTCAACTCCAGACTGTCAGGAAAGAATGAGTGTCTTTCTTAAATAATTAAAAGAAATATAATGCCCCAGAAGGATGTGAGGTAGAGAGTATATTAAGAGATCTGCCTGTCCCTTCTTCAGTTTAGGTGTCTTCTCCATATGCATTTCCTCAGATGTGTTCTTCACACTTCTGCTTCTCAAATAACTTAAATTAATTGTGTTTCAGAGAATAAACAGTGTGTATTCAACCCTCAACCTTATTTTTTCCTTTCTATCTTTTCTATATAGATTATACCCATTAATGTTAACTGACATTCCAGTTGTTAGACTCATCTTCCCCAGAAGGTTTAACTTGGTCATATTATGTATTTAGTATGATTTCTAATTCATCTTGCTTACTTCCCATGTTATTCGCATTTGTGCAGTGTGACTTAAGTACATGAATACTCCATTTTTTTTTATTCTCAGTTTCTCCCTGTTGTATCTTTTGAGATATGCTCATCACTAAACAGGGTTGGCATTATGTCAAAAACATATGAAGCCATGGACTATGCAGGATAGGGCTTTTTTTTTTTTTTTTATAGGAGCAGGAACTTATTACAATGAAAGCACCAAGTGACAGCATGGTTCCCCTGCACAGGTCTTTTAGCACCTGAATATTTACTGCTTGCCTGCTGCATAATATACTAGGTATAACAGAGTGAGGACACAATGCAAAAATCACATGCATCCCCTTTGAAGTGTTGTCATTCAGATATCAACACTGCTGCACAGTTAATAGTTTTGTGGCTCCGTTTTTATTATTTTGTTCTGAAATTACTACTAAACTATGATCCAGGACACAAATATGCTACATGTGCTAGACTGCTAATCTCTAAACCATTTACCTCGGCTGAGGATCTGGCCCACAGCCGTTAACATGAGTAAAGTCTATTTTCTGACAAGTAGTTTAAAAATAGATTTTTTACATTTTCTGCCTAAATTGTTCAAGCCCTTCAAGTGACTATTTTAAAAATGGCCTGGTCGTAATATATTCCTGTGTATTTGGGATCAAATGCAATTTCTGCTTGGAGGATTTAAAAGCAATTATTTTATCCAAACTTCTTCTCCCTTTAGCCATGTTAACAATGCCTAAGGTTACTTTAGACCAATGTTGATAAAACTCATTTTCTGATTTAAAAATAAAGTCTGATATCAAACACTCTATATACACTGTAGACTCCCAGTATGACATAATCCATATTGTCTTGGGTTGATATGCTGCAATATGATATACTCCCTTTTCCCCTTGCTTTTCAAATCTGCTCATATATAATCATTTGAGAGATGTGATTTGAATGGCAACAAAATATGCAGTTTCTAGTAACCGAGAAGGAATGAAACCTCACAAAAATGTTGATATCTACAACCACTGATCAAAGGTCTCCTTCCTTTAAAATCACAAAGCAGTGAGTTGTTTTGGACTCATCTTTACTCTGAGACACCTAAATAATATTGGCCATTTATCAACCGTTACCATCATATTGGAGCTTATTAATTTATAATGGAGCCCATATAAATACCTAAGATAGATAGATCTTCACAACATCCATGTGACGTACATTTCTACAGATGAGGAACTAAGTCTGCAATTTGCAGAAGATTACACAAGAAGTCCACCACAGAGCTGATAATTAATCTCCTGAGCCCCAGTCCAGTGCCTTAACTACAAGACTGTGCCATCCCCCAGATTTGACTAAGCAGAAGTCTGGGCTCCTTCTTCTCAAATATGGACCTTGCTTCATCAATCCAGGCCGTTGTCATCTTGAGTCTAGACTATTATAATGTACACTACTTAGAGAGGATGGGGTCTTTCTATAATGAAAGAAAACAAACAATGAGATGTATTGTCATTAAACCAGGGCTCTACTCTTGCTGCATTGTTAAAAGTTTAAAAATAAAAATATCTATTATGAGGATCTGCAAGCCAGCATTTTCAGGACTTTAAACACTTCACTCCCCCACACAGATTCAACTGTCATGTTAACTAAGTTGTGTAAGAGACAATCAGGGACTTTGTACATTCATAATAAATGAATATCACTCCAGATTATTCACCTATCTAATTCTGTATGGAAGTATATGTGACAGCGCCAACACCATGCAATCGTAAATAAATTTAGTTCTTACACATCAAAGGGCAAAATCTGCTCTCCAATACATAGATGTGTGTCACATTGAAAACTTGCCAAATAAGGGAAGAATCTGAGCCCAAAGAAATAGAACTGTTTGGTATTATCACAGTAAAATCCTCTTAACTGGTGCCTCCATGGAGGTCCTTTCTGTCCTGGTTAAGTGAAATTCTCATAACAGAAGACTCCCTTTTTATAATAATGCTGCTATCCAGGGAGCTGCAGATCTGTGTCAAATAAAGGGTGACTTTTTCAGGCAAACCTTTTTTCTGGCCAAAAAAATGCAAATTTGGTGACAACTAAACATTTCGTGAATTTGTGTTGCTTTCACCAAATTCTTTTGGTTGGGGGGGAAAAAATCCCCAAACCCAAAATGTTTTTGTTTTTACTTTTTTTAAATGAAACATTTCAATTTTTTTTTTATTCAGAACAACTTTTCATTTAGAAATGTCCTTTAATTTTATTTTTAAGCATTTTATACACTATTTCCTCATATAACACTGCTGAGGAAAGAGAGAAAAATCAGAGCCAACGTGAGACATACAAATCACTAGAAAGTGTCCCCATAAAGTAGAACCACTGTTGCCATTTATAAAAGGATTGGGGCCTATCTTATAGCGCCCTCCTCCTCCTGGAACAGGATATGCTCCTTCTAAGTCAGCTCATTCCCTGGATTAATTCTGTCTGAGCTCTCTCAAGGAATCCAGGGAAGCAGTTTCCAGCCTTAACAAACAAACCAAAACCTTGCAGACTCTTCCCTGTATAGTCTGTATAGGCCGAATAGTCCCTTCCCCGCATCTGTCCCTCATACCAGTAACTTCAGTAACCAAAATGTCCCGCCTCTTACCTCAGAGCCTCAGCAATAGAAGACTCCACACAGTCTCCCTTCTGTCCATGTGGTTTCTGGAGCAATTCCTCTCTGCTGTAGTTCCAGTAGTAGTCCATTGGGTGCACAGCCCTTCTCCCCTCAGTTTTCTGAAGTGCTGCAGTCCTCTCCTCTGTTTCTTTCTTCCCTCTTTTATAAGGATCAGCTAATTAAATTCCAGCTCTTACTCAGGTGCAGCGGGCAGGGCTAATCAACCAACCAGCTGCAGACCTCTGACTACGGAGGAACGGTATCCCTTACACCTTCACACTGTTAAACAGCAGAAATGAAGACTGTTAACTTTGTTCAGGAAAATCTAGGATGTTCTATATCTTGAACAGCAGGAACTCTTTGCAGTGCAAACTCACCTTGGTGGCATCTGTATAGCACATTAAACATAAACCATAAACTTTATTTTCCATTGGAGTTTCACCCAGTAAGGTAGATGTGGCAAGAAATAGTTCGATCCTGGGCTGCATGGAATAGGTTGCTTTTCAGGGGCTAGGAGTCTATGTTAAACAGCGGCTATTGCTGCTTAATATCATTTGAGTTTAAATCAGTCTCCTCAGAGGCATCTTGATTGAGCATATCCTTTTGAGATAGAGGGTTCTGTAATAAATGATGCTTAGTACTTATCTCTACCAACTGTAATTGGCACAATGCCCCTGTGAGGTACAGTGTCATTCTTCATTAGAATAGGGGGCCTGCCTTTGCAGAGGGCCTGAACAGCTGAAAAACTCATGGACTGCTCTTGGAGTCCTGGGTGCCCAGCACCTCTGAAAAATAGATCCTTTGGTTTTTATGCTTTTTATGTAATAATCAGTTGTTTCTTCAGATTGTGGCTGGTCACCCTTGACCTCCTCAGTGTCTCAAGGTGACTCTTAAACTTGAGTCTTCTTCATTTAAATCCATCAAGTGGCATCCAGTGATTCAGAAGCTGTTCTCCCCAAGGCAGTGTCAGACATCAAGGTTTGCTCCATTGACCTTACTGTTGCTATGGTTAGATTGCTGTGAGCAACCTTAAGGTCCAGAATGGGATTCGGAGTCATAAGGAGCACATTGTTTTGACTTCCTTACATTTGAGGGCAATTTTATAAAGTGCTTTAAAAACTATTCTGACCTGAAAACGTATGACACATTCAAAGAGAAAAACAAAACAAGACAACCAACTATTGAAAAGAAAAGAGAGAAACATATAGAGGAGCTCATTGTTTGAACAAGTAGAGAGTTGCTTTGAAAGGGGGGAGGGGTGTCTTTGTTTTTCTTCAGAACCGCACACATGTTTGTGACATCCCCTGAACTAACAGTGCTCTCTAGTATCTTTTGGTTTTGGGGGAAAAGGGAAAAAAATGAATGACATTCTCTTTTATTGCTGAAGAAATTCACATTCCTGATCTTTTACCAGAATTCAATAGCATCTTCCCCAACCAAATAAGACTTACTATAGAAGTAGAAGAAAACCGTCAAATCCTATTTCTTCATACCCTGCTTCAAAGTTACTCTGACAAATCCATAAACACATCTTGGTATCCGAAGGACACAACATCAGACGGTCTATGCTGTTTTTATCTGCTCAGGCTCTATCAGTGTAGGGCCTGGCAGATAGCTTCATTAAATATATGAAACCACACACACACACAAAAAAAGCTGAAATAACATGAAAGGTCTGCCCTAAACCCATAAAAGCAAGGAAATTCAGAGGTAAGGTTGAAATGCTGTCTTTGACTTTCCCTGCAGTGCTTATGTAGTGTCGAACTTCTGACCGGGTGTTTTTGTTCTTAGCTTGCTATTTAAAAGACAAACAAAAGATATGATGAGTTGCACTGGGAGGCCCACAAGAAAGTATTAACTTAGGCAATTGTTTTGTTTGCATCTGACTGACATGGGTGGAGGCGAGTGGGACTTTGGGAAGGGGGTGCACTGCACTGGGATTGGGAAATCGCTCGTGCATATGGGTCATCCTAAATTTAGGAAGTTGTTGATACATACAGGTCATAATCTCCCAGGAGAGGGAGAAGGAAGCAAAGGTGGCATCAAGGTTGGCATCATTAGTGGAAATCTCCAGCTTCTCTATGCATGGAATGACTTTTCAAGCCCAGTGCACTACCCCACATTCACTTCTTTTTGGGAATCCCACAGACCCTGACACATCAGTCAGATATGGTCTCCATCCTAACATTTTAGAAAAGTGGGACTACAGCTGAATATATACCCTATATTCAGTCCTTCCTGTGGGATTGCATCCTGTCTTGCTTGGATTAGGGAGAGTCTTTGTTTGTCTTCTTCAGTACTAAGCACATTCTCTGCACTTAAATACTGTATTAGGTGTTGCAAATACTGTACTGCAGCAGGGTGAGTGAAGGACAGAGGACTCAATTGCTTACTAGAGGGGTCTAAGATGGGGGAATCCTCCACTACTAACTGCTTGCAGTTTTCTCCATCTGGGAAGTGGCAGAGTTTGCCCCTATGGAACAGGTCTCCAGAATGGCCCCCAAGCTGCATGGATCCATTGTGGTGTGCATGGATCTAAATAATCAGTGGGAGGTCAGACCATCTGTATGGAGGCTTCTATACTGGCTCCAGCACTTCCTGGTAGCATGGTTCAGAGAATTCTACAGATAGCAGCTGCCCCCATGACTTATCTGTCAATCACAGGGTTTTATACTGCAGCCCATCACCAGAGCATCTCAGCGCCTTCCATGTAAAATCAATAGCAATAAGAAAGTCCCACATGGACTTCATGGAGACTTTGGCACTTCTCCCTTTTCAGAGTAAAATCTCTGCTAGGGGAAGGGATTTTGTTTGTGATTTTTTAGGCTTTATTAATATCCTCATTTGTTGGTTTGATTGGGGGTGTCAATGTTGTGAATGTCATTTTTATGGTAAAAAGACCCTCCATTAAATGGGGCAACAAAAATATAATACAGTTCAAAGCAGTATTAATATTACTGAGTAAGGGCTGGGAGTGGGGGTGAGGGTGGCGGGAGGAGAGGATGTAGGGGATGTTGGGTGTATTCCCAGCCCACCCCTGGTCTGTCCCTCTCAAACTTACAGAGAGCCCTCTGGGGACTTTAAAAGAGGGGGACATGGCCACAGAGGTGGATCTCATTTCCCTTTTCCCCCATCACTTGATGCAGTTTTAATATAACCACAATGTTATATAAAATATAGAACGGATGTTGACTCTGATGGAGGATTACTGAAAAGTCAATATTTGATTAAATACTTGTGTGTTTATTGAAGGAAAATAATATGTAGATACATATGAACACACAGATAAATAGATATGTTTGACCATGTATGTAATAAATAACTCGTGTGTGAAAGTCCTGGGTTGCTGAAATTACTAGCATATTTGTCAGAAGCAGCTTTTTATTCTTTCCATTCATCTCTCCCCTCTTCATTTTTTCTGTCTCCCTGACGCACTGATAACTGTAAAGTTAATAATACAGTCTTTTACTTTTTGGTGTCATTTTTTAAAACCGAAGAGATCTTTATTGTGCCTACAGCCAAATGCAGAACATTGCGTGCATGAAAACATGAACGCAGCAGTTATGCAGTGTCTGTGGGGGTGGAAAAGCAGAGCTCATACACAGGAGCTGCCCCTTGAAACATAAAAGTAATGTGAAGATCATCAGATTAGTTGGATGTGGAATGAAATGTAAGAAAGGTTATTGCGTTGTAGCTGCCACTACAATGAAGGCTGAAGAAATGAAGACTGTTAACTTTGTTCAGGAAAATCTAGGATGTTCTATATCTTGAACAGCAGGAACTCTTTGCAGTGCAAACTCACCTTGGTGGCATCTGTATAGCACATTAAACATAAACCATAAACTTTATTTTCCATTGGAGTTTCACCCAGTAAGGTAGATGTGGCAAGAAATAGTTCGATCCTGGGCTGCATGGAATAGGTTGCTTTTCAGGGGCTAGGAGTCTATGGGAGAGGCCATGTCTAAACTAGGAAAGTAGGCTTGTTTTAAAACATTATAACTTAAATGTTCCTCAACACTGCGTTGAAAGGACTTGACATCTTTGAAAACATGTTAGCTTGGTGTGGCCATCCCTAGGCAGGAGTCTAATGTATTTTTTCTAGACCATTTAGCCCATTTCTTCTTACTGACGAGGGTGTTTGGCTCCACCACAGATGATGTGGTACTACTAGCATTTAATGGTGGCAGCATGAGAGGCAGCCTGGTCCTGTCAGAATGGACACTGGTTGATTCTTTGATAAATTAAGTTTAAACATAGAGTCCATGGTAAGACTAGTCTGTCTAGACATATATCACTGCTCATCACCATAATATATATTTGCTTACAAGGCCTTCCATAAAGGTCTATAACATCCTGGATTAACTTCTCTCTTTATGTGCCACGTTACTCTTTGATGTCAGAGAGTCTGGGTTTCCACTCCCTTGCCCCTTGTGTAGTTATTTACACCTTTGCAAAAGAGAGTGTAAAACTACCAAATCAGGAGCAGTTTACACTCACTTAGCATTTACTTTGCACAGGAGTTAATGACAACATAGCCAGCAAAATAGTACGGAATCAGGGCATAAATCTGCTCATATTTTGGCATGCCCTGAATATAAAGTGGAACAATTTTAAGGCAAGAGCTTCTAGTATTGACCTTGTTGAGCTCTTTCTCAGTTGGCCCTTGTTGTACAAACCCAATCTTCACTAGGGTAGACAGTAATATGTTGTGCTATTTTAATAGCATGATCCCAAATCAGTACCTAATTCCAGCCAGCACACCATTTCCAACACACATTCTTATGAGATTTGAGCTGAGCCTGCATTCCTGCCAGCACTTTACAAATTGTGCTGCTCTTACCATGATACAGCAAAGAGGGAAGAGTACATCTCCCATAGCTATCACTGCATATTTATTAATCTAGCATTGTTATTGACAGATAAGTAACACAACGCAATCCCCACCCCACAGAGCTTATAACTAGTTTATCATCATGCCATTACTGTCTATGTGGTTGTCAGGGGAAGAAACAAAAAAACAAGGGGGAAGGGAGAAATATTCTATAAAGATAGGATGGTACAAAGGGCTGAGAAAATAAAATGTGTAGTTTTCTGTTATCATCCTGAAGTTTTTGTGTGTTCATAATTGTGGTTTTATTTAATCTTTAGTTTTTGTTTAATACTTTGAAATGAAATAGACAAGCACAAGAGAGGGAGTACAGATGAGGCTCAGAAAGCAGGTAGAGAGACGGGAGACATGAGGAGGGACTTGAAGGAGGAGTAGAAGCTTGCTTGACCACTGCTTGCATAATGTACGGAGACCTTAAAAGATCAGAAAGTTAACTGTGTACCATCCTTATAAAAGGGTCCCAAGAGGGTTTATGAATTTATACAGCAATTTTGCTGCCTGATAGAGAGGTAATTGGATGAAGTTTGCCACTTTTAAAAAGTAGAGAATTTTTTCAGTTGAACGAACAAAAACTTGTTAAAGAACTAAAACATGCCTTTTTTTGTGCTCTAGCAACACTACAGCGAAATACCTTTTTTCCCTCCTTGTCATTAACACATTTCCTTTATTCATGTAACAGTAGGTGTCATTTTTCTTTAATTATGCTTAGCTATTATATGCTGCTGTTATTTATGGAAGATGTTAGTTTCAGGGAAAATAATTTAGACAGTTCCATTTTTCAGGCAACAATACACTAAATCCTCTGCTTACAAATTGCAATTAGATGAGAATTCTTCATTCTACAATTGAATCTGGCAGTTTCTTACTGGAAAGTAATGTGAATCAAACTTTTTAGTGCAAAATTGAAGATCAAAGTATTCGAAGAAAATGTAATGAAGAAAACAGACTTTTTACGGCTTGGCATTTTAAATGTCCTCTGTTATATATCAGTGTGGCAGCATACAGCAGTATAACTCTTTGGGAATGAATACAGATTAATGCAACCTCATTTTCTATGCCAGAATTTACTTCCTAATGTGATCATATCTCCCCCCCTCCAAGACTCAAAGCACTTTAGACATGTTTAGCCCATCAATGAGCTTTCGCCAAAGGGTTTTGTAGCCCTTGGTAATGACTTCTAATTCACATGACTAATTGTCCTGGGATAAATGGAGATGAGGTATAGCTCTTGGATAAGGCTAATCTGCATGTCTGCTGAAGGCTTGAACTGTATGTTTTATACAGCTACAAAGGTTGGCATTTCAATATTAACACTGTGACAAAAGGCAGGAAATTCAAAATAAAAGTGAATCGTTGTCTTCCATCACTGCTGCAACTGGGTGTGAGGGAAAAGCTGGTGGCATGGTATGAAAATGAAGGATTTCTGCCTTTACCATGGATGATATTACTTGGGTTCATATTGCAGTCTCAATGGGTTTTGCAGGTACTGTTTTCACAAACATATTTAAAAACAAAAACCTTTGCTCCAGACTCTGCCTTCCTCCATCATCCAGTGTGTGGTTTGTCTGGAGTGCATGGTCAGTTCAGAATATATTGGCTGGCCATATGTTCAGATAAACAGAAACCCTCTCCCTCTCACTATTTACACTGCAGTAGTGCCGAGAGGTGCTATACATATACGTAGTAAGAGACAGTCCCCACTGCAAAGAACTTAAAATCTGAGCTCACGATCCTGCAACTTGTTGCACCGTGTGGAACAAGCCTATTCAGAAGAGACAGAAAAAGTGTGGGCGAAAGGAAGTATTATGACAGATTCCCCATTTGACAGGTGCGGGTCTGAGTCACAGAGAGATTAAGGGTGACATTTTCAAAAGAGCTCTCCCACTTAGGTACTAAGGGTATGTCTACCCAGCAAAACAAAAAATGTGGCAACAAGTCTCAAAGCCTGGGTCAAGTGACTGGGGCTCGCTCTATGAGGCTAAGAATAGCAGTGTAGATTTTGGGGCTCAGGCTGGAGCCTGGACTCTGAGACGCTCCCCCATCTCTGGGTTTCAGAGCCCAGGCTCCAGCCTGAGCCCAAATGTCTACGCTGCTATTTTTAGCTCCACAGTGCAAGCCCAAGTCAGTTGACCCGGCTCTGAGACTCGCTGCCATGGGATTATTTTTTGCTGTGTAGATGTACCCCAAGAGACCAGACTTCCAGTGGAGCTCAGCACATTGGTGCATAGCTGTTTGAAAATCTACCTTCATGTAAAGGGTGTTGTCTGGGAATTCTGTATCCTTTTTTCATCAGATTTCCCCAAAGGACAGATGGGGATACATTGCATCCGACTCTCAGCCCACTCTTCTCCATGGGGATCACCTTGCTCTGAGACCTCCACAGAGTTCAGAAATAGAGAGAACAGTACCAAGGATTCATAGATTGCAAGGTCAGAAAGGACCACTGTAATAATTTAATCTGACCTTCTGTATAACCCACGTCACAGAACTTCCCCCAAAATAATTCCTAGAGCATGTTCTTTAGAAAAAATACCCAATCTTGATTTAAAAATTGTCAGTGATGGAGAATCCACATGACCCTTGGTAAATTGTTCCAGTAGTTAATTACCCTTACCGTTAGAAATTTACTCCTTACCCCTAGTCTGAATTTGTCTAGCTTCAACTTCCAGCCATTGGATCATGTTATACCTTTCTCTGCTAGATTTAAGAGCCCATTATTAAATATTTGTTCCCCATGTAGACACCTATAGACTGTAATCAATTCACCTCTTAACCTTCTCTTTGGTAAGCTAAACAGATTGAGTTCTTTGAGTCTATCACAATAAGGCATTTTTTTCTGATCCTTTAATCATTGTCATGGGTCTTCCTTGAACCTTCTCCACTTTATCAACATCCTTCTTGAATTGTGGACACCAAAACTGGCCACAGTACTCCAGCAGTGGTCACACCAGTCCCAGATACAGATATAAAATAACCTCTCTACTCATACTCGAGATTCCCCTGTTTATGTATCCCAGGATCATATTCGCTCTTTAGGCCATAGTGTGACACTGGGAGCTCATGTTCAGCCGATTATCCACCATGACCCCCAAATCTCTTCCAGAGTCACTGCTTCCCAGGAGAGCATTCCCCATACTGTAAGTGTGGACAACAATCTTTTATTCTAGTTGTATACATTTGCAGTTACCCGTATTATAAAACATTGCTTGTTTGAACCCAGTTTACCACGTGATCCAAGTCGCTCTGAATCAGAGACAAGTCCTTTTCATTATTTCATTTCATTCACCACTCCCCCAATTTTTGTGTCATCTGCAAACTTTATCAGTGATGATTTTATTTTTCCAGGTCACTGATAAAAATGTTAAATAATATAGGTCCAATTCTTCTGGGGGACTCCATTAGAAACATACTGCTTAAGGTCGACTCCCTGTTTACAGTTACATTTTGAAACCTATCCGTTAGCCAGCTTTTAATCCATTTTATGTGTGCCATGTTAATTTTATCTCATTCTATTTTTTAATCAAAACATCATGTGGTACCCAGTCAAATACCATACAGAAGTCTATTATGTCAACACTATTACCTTTATCAACCAAACCCATCAAAAAAAGTTATCTAGCTAGTATGACAGGATCTATTTTCCATTAATTACATTATCCTTCTTTAATTCTTTATTAATTAAGACTTGTGTCAGCCCCTCCATCATCTTTCCCAGGATTGATGTCAGGCTAACAGGCCTATAATTACCCAGGTTGTCCCATCTGCCCTTTTAAAAAATTGGCACATTAGCTTTCTTCCAGTGTTCTAGAACTTCCCCATTGTTCTAAGGCTTATTGAAAATAAGTTTTGGAGTACTGGAGATGTTTCTCTTGCATCCATTCTGCATACATAACCCACTAATGAGTGTGTCACAGGTCCCCCTCTGTGCTGAACTGCAGATAGAAGCGGGGCTGCTTAGCTCACAATGTAACAGTTTCTGCCTTGAGGTCTCTGATTTCAATCCATGCTATATCAACCAAAAGGGCGGCTGTCGTATACAGCCAGAAGGAGATTTGTGTGCAGACGGGCCTTCCCAGTATGAGTCCAAATGCACATTCTATGTATATTTGTTTAAAACAATTGCAACAAATCTCCCTTGTATTTCTTTGAAATTGGTATTTATTCAGACCCCTAAAAGCAAAAACCTTTTTCGATCAGCAAAAACAACAAGGAGTCTGGTGGCACCTTAAAGACTAACAGATTTATTTGGGCATAAGCTTTCATGGGTAAAAAACCTCACTTCTTCGGATGCATCCGAAGAAGTGAGGTTTTTACCCACGAAAGCTTATGCCCAAATAAATCTGTTAGTCTTTAAGGTGCCACTAGACTCCTTGTTGTTTTTGTAGATACAGACTAACACGGCTACCCCCTGATACTTTGTGATCAGCTTTATTAGAAGCTTTAAAGCCTTTATGCTGCCAAAAGAGGGCGCCCTAACAGAGTTATATATATTCTCATCCATGTTGTTCCTAACTAATGATTCTCCACAAAAGAAATACGTGAGCTTAACAAAGGGTGCACTGCCATTACAATATTTATGACAGAACATTAATGGCCTTTCAGTTCCAAACCGAAAGTTTATATTTCAAACAGTGTGAGCCAGGAATATTGCAATACGTTGCCCTCTTAGGGGACACGCTGACCTCAGATCACAAGGAAATAAAATAAGCATTTCATTCTCTGAGTTATTAACTCGGCTGATATTATCAAATTACATGATATGGTTTCATACTCAGTGCCAGAAATAATGATCCTGCTAAATCGGACAATGCTGTCCCTTTTGGATGTGTAATAAACTTGTTCATATCACATACTTTTGCACCCTAATGCTTTTGCACATACTTTATTTTGGGCCCTGTGCTATTTTCTGCTTCTGCAGAAAGTACCAAAATCCTATAGATTTCTGATATGCAGGCCCCTTTCACCAACCATCCTGGAAGCTTCCTAGAGGAACTGGGATGCTGATGGGGATGGAGAGAACAACGTTTGGAAAGGGTGGGGAGTGTCTTTCCAGGTTTGTGGAGATTAAGATTGTACGTTAATGCCTACCTTGTTACTAATAACTTGTATAGTGTCTCCCACTACACTGTCAGACTGTCCTCTGGAGGGGCTTGGACAAATATGTTAGGAATCATGCTCTCCTAGGACCATATCCAACCCCCATTGACTTCAGGAGAGCTGGATTGCAGTCATAGTGGTGGAGGAGCCAGCAGGTATTGTACATTAACAGGTCAGCTAGTGAATATTTTAAGATTGAGCTTGATAAGTTTATGGAAGGGATGGTAGGATGAGAATCCTACAATGGCCCATCCGTGACTGCTATTAGCAAATATCTCCAATGGCCAGAGATGGGACACTAGATGGGCTCTGAGTTCATACAGAGAATTCTTTCCCAGGTGTCTGGCTGGTGGGTCTCACCCACATGTTCAGCGTCTAATTGATCACCAGATTCCCTTCATTTGAGCCTTTGACCTCACTCCTGTCCCTGTTATCTCATTAGTTGTCCCCCAGAATCACTTGGCTTCCAGGTCCTGTGGATCCTCCCCTTAGGCTGGGGGGAGGTCCTTTAGCAGTGGGCGGGCTTCTGCCCGCCCACTTCCTGGATCCGAATAGGATCACCAGATTGCGGGTCGGGAAGGAATGTTCTCCCAGGTCAAACTGGCAGAGACCCTGCATTTTTTTTTTTTTTGCTTTCCTCTGCAGCATGGGGCATGGGGCATTTGCTGGTTTGAACTAGAGTAAAGGGTCGATTCTCTATAACTTGAAGTCTTTAAATCAAGATTTCAGTAGCTCAGCCAGAGGTTATGGTCCTACTACAGCAGTGGGCCGGTGAGGTTCTGTGGCCTGAAATGTGCAGGAGGTCAGACTAGATGATCATAAGCAAACCCTGAACGTTTGGAATGAAGGCATTTCCATGGCATTCTTACATTAAAAGGACAGCAGAGGCTTTCACCTACATGCAAATAATAAATGATAACAATAATAATGGAAGTGGCACAGCACTTGTCATCTGAAGAGGTCTAGAAGTGTTCTGCAACTTCCATGAGGAAACCTCTTCAGATGTCAAGTGCTGTGATACTTCCATTATTATTATTCTTAACATTTATTATTTGAATTTGGGTGAAAGCCTCTGCTGTCCTTCCTAATGTAAAAATGCCAGAGAAACACCTTCATTCCAAGCTGTCGGGGTTTTCTTGTTCATCTGTGAGTATAAACTGTCAGAAACAGTGATGAAGATGGTCATGCCTAATGGTCGGAGCTGTGGCAGTTGGGCCTAGTGGTTGGAGCCAGGGGTCCGAGCTGGAATCAGAAATCCAGAGCAGGGCTGGAACGAGGCCAGAGTAAGAGCAGAGCTGGAGCAGTACTAGGAACAGTATTGGAGCAGGCTGAAGCTTGTGGAATCGGTTACCACTTTCAGAAAGGGGAGAGTTCCAAGCCATGAAGTGACATGGAGCAGACTGAGCTGCTGTTTCTCCTGAGGGGCTTATATACCTGCCCTGAAAGTCACCAGACCAGCTCCTGTCTTGTGGATTGGCTGGAACCTAGCACAGGAATGCGTCATCAACACATGTGGCTTACTCAGGCTCTAGTTCAGGAATTACTCACCAATCCCATGAAATACAAGGACTTTGCGGACATATTCGATGAAAGAAACACCGATGTTCTGCCCTCACATGGGCCTTATGACTACCCAGTAGATCTCCAGCTACGCGCCAAAATACCATTTGGGTGAATTTACCCTCTGTCACAACCTGAACTCAGGACTCTAAGGGAACAGTACCTTGATGAAAATCTTGCAAAGAATTATATCCATCCTTCTATGTCCCCTGCTGGAGCCCCAGTCCTGTTTGTCTAAAAAAAAGGATGGTACCCTGTGCATTTCTGTAGACTATTGAGCGCTGAACAATATCACCATCAAAAGTAAATATTCTTTGCCATTGATCAATGAACTACTGGAGAGGGTTGGCTCAGCTTAAGTTTTCAGTAAACTTAACCTACATGGCATCTATAACCTGGTCTGCATCCAAAAGGGTGGTGAATGGAAAACAGCCTTTTGTACTTGTTATGGATATTTTGAGTACCTTGCCTTATGGTCTCTGTAATGCCCCCGCCATGTTTCAGCACCAAGGATATCTTCAGGGATGTTCTGTTCCAGTTTGTTGTAATCCACCTAGATCAGTGCTTCTCAAAGCCAGTCCACCACTTGTTCAGGGAAAGCCCCTGGCGGTCTGGGCCGGTTTGTTTACCTGCCGCCTCCACAGGTTCGGCCGATTGTGGCTGCCGCTCCAGGCCAATGGGGGCTCTGGGAAGCGGCCGCCAGCACATCCCTTGGCCCATGCAGCCCCCATTGGCCTGGAGCGGCGAACCGCAGCCAGTGGGAGCCGCGATCGGCTGAACCTGCGGACGTGGCAGGTAAACAAACCGGCCCAGACTGCCAGGGGCTTTCCCTGAACAAGCGGCGGACCGGCTTTGAGAAGCACTGACCTAGATGACCTTATTTTTTCAGAGAACCAAACCTTGCATAACAGCATGTCCGGTTAATTCTTGAATGTCTTCGAGCAAATGGTCCATATGAGAAGCCTGAGAAATGTGAATCGGATCATACCTCTGTGGACTTCTTGGGTTATACCATCTCTCCCACTGGAATAAGTATGGATCCCAAAAAAGTCTCTGTGATTTTGACTTGGGCAGCACCTAAGCACATCCATGATATCCAGTGCTTCCTAGGGTTTGCCAGTTACCCAACTGTGCTTTGATCAGCTGAAGAAAGTGTTTACTGTTGCCCCCATCCTAGTGAATCTAGCTCCATTGAAACCCTTTTTCATCAAAACAGATGCCTCCGATTATGCAGTGTTATCTCAGCAACATGGGACCTCAAATGACCTCCATCCTTGTGCCTTCTATTCTAGGAAATTGACACCCAAAGAACAAAATGACAAAATCTATGATAAGGAGTTAGTGGCCGTCAAGGCTGTATTTCAGGAGTGGTGTCGCCAGTTAGAAGGTGCACGCTTTCCAGTCCAGGTGTTCACAGATCACAAAAACCTGGAACATCTCTAAACTGCTATATCCCTCAACCAACATCAGATATATTGGTCCCTCTTCTTTTCTAGATTCAACTTCACTCTCACCTACCAGCCCAGAACCCTAATTGGGAAACCCGATGTGTTATCTATCCTGCAAGGGAAGTACCTAGATAAGGGGAATAAATCTCCTGAATCTGCCACTATTTTGAAGCCTTGCCATTTTGTAAATGTGCAGGCCAACACCAAGCTTTTGGCTTTTGTAAAGTCCTCACTGCCCAACAATCCATTTATGTGGACATGGATATTAGCGAAGTCTGACCCAAACTTCTTGCTCAAAACCAAGTACTCTGGTTCAAGCATCACATTTATGTCCCCAACGGACCACCCCATGTAGCTTACTCCAGTTATGCCATGATTCCCCACTGGCAGGCCACTTCAGATACTGGAAAGCTGATCTCTTACAACTTTTGGTGGCCTAAACTATTCTCATCCATCAAATCTTACATTGCTTCCTCTGAGGCATGTGGCCGGACAAAGACCACCCATGCCAAACTCTAAGTGCCATGATCCCACTTCCAACCTCACTCCCATCCTGGGCACCTATCTCAATGGACTTCATCACTCGATCTTCCTATTTCTCAGGGCCGCACTGCTATGCTGGTCATCGTTGACCTCCTCACCAAAATGGTGTATTTGTCAGAAAATCCCCACTGCAGAAGCGACAGTGCAGTTATTTTTTGACTACATCTTCAAGCTCCCTAGGTTACCAGCTGACATTACATTTGATCCTGGGCCACAACTTGTATCCCACTTTTGAAAGAGAATTGTTCAAGCTCCTGGAAGTCGTTTGATGCATGTCCTCCAGATACCACCCCCAGGTAGATGGAGAATCAACATGGTAAACCAAATTCTAAAACAATATCTCCAGTGCTTCATCAACTACCATCAAGATGACTGGTTCTGACTTTCACCTTTCACTGACTTTGCTTATAATAACTCAGATCACAGATCAACCCACCAAAGTCCCTTCTATGCCAATCATGGCTTCCACTTCCGATTTCATCCATGTGTAGGGCTGACATCCTGTGTCCCTGTGGCTGTAATTTGGTTCAACACCTCCAAAACATTTAAGAGAAACTAAAATCACACTTAAATTCAGCCAAGGAGGACTACAATGATATGCTGACCTTCATCGACAGGACCATCCTCCCATAGCAGTTGGAGGCAGGCTATGGCTTTCAGTTCAACACTTGGATACTTCTTGACCCTCAAGGAAATTAAACCACTATTACTTTGGCCCATTCTGGATCATTCAACAGATTAACTCAATGGTCTTCAAGCTCCAGCTGCCCCATACCATGAAGAAACATCCAGTATTCCATATTTCCTTGTTAAAGAAATATGTGGAGAACTCCTTAGCCTGCCCCAGCCTTGCCCTTGCTCCACCCCTGTTCCTAGTACTGCTCCAACATTGCTCTTACTCCAGCATCGTTCCAACTCTGCTTTGGGCTCCTGCCATGGCTCTGACTGACAGGCCCAACTGCAACAGCTCCAATCACTATTCATGACCATCCCCATCACGGTTTCTGACACCAGTACTGTTCACAACTCTGGTCAAATTTACCTCTGAGTGTCTGTGATTCTCCATGGCTCAAGTATGCTTCCCAGCATTTTGTCTTTTATGTGTAACATCTACATCATCTGCTAGGGTGTATGTTTATGAGCAGTTATGATAATATGGTGTTTCTGATCAGCCAAAACCAGGAAGCACTGGCTAAACTCACACAAGAATCTGACCTCATGAGACCAGCATCTGTACAAAAGAGGTTTAAGAGAAGCATCTCCACTAATCTATTAAGATCCACCCATCTTGACATCTTATGTGTACATGCAACATTATATATCAGGAACATGCCTGCACCTTCCTTTTAGTATACATTCATAGCTTACATTGCAATAAGGCTTCAAGGCCTTAAGGCTTAAGTGATAGTAACCTCATTTTACAGCTAGGAAACTGAGTTACAGAGAGAATAATGTCAAATTGGGGTACCCAATTTGAGACTTGTAGGTCATAGAATCATAGAAATGTAGGTCTGGAAGGGACCGCAAACAGTCATCTAGTCCAATCCCCTGCACTGAGGCAGGACCAAGTATACCTACATCATCTCTGATAGGTGTTTGTGTAATCTGTTATTAAAATATTCCAAAAACAGGGATTCCACAACCTCTCTTGGAAGCTTATTCCAGTGTTTAACTATATTTATAGTTAGAAAGTTTTTCCTAATATCTAACATAGATCTTCCTTGCTTCAGATTAAGCCCATTCTTGTCCTACCTTCAGTGAATATGGAGAACAATTGATCACCATCACCTTTATTACTGCCTTTAACATATTTGAAGACTGTTATTGTGTCCCCTCTCCCCATCTTCTTTTCTCATTTTACAGAGTAATTCTCCTTTGTATAGCACTTTATATGTTCAAAATTCAGCTCCAATTGATTTCTTTTGCAGTAGTGAGCCCTCACTTCCATACATCTGGCCCCACGCGTCTCATTTTGGGCACTCAGAAAAAGAGGAACACACAATTAGCAGTAAGCTGAAAATGTTGATGTAAGTGACATGTCCAGCATTACATAGGAACTCTGTGACAGAAAGAGGGACGGAATCCAATTCTCCAGGATGTCATTCAATGTCCTTAACCTGGAGACCATCCATTTCTTCCTGCTATTCTCTGCCTCCTTCACTACCTACCTCCCAATTTCTGCAACAAATGAGTCAAGGGTCTTACAGATAACAGCCTCATTAACTACACAACCCTGCTGCATTCCCAGAGCACTTGTCCATACACTGAATGAGATAGGGGTCCTCTGGAAAAAACTAGTTTGTGATCATATAATTAAAGATTGTCATAATGCACATGCACCAAGGGTCTGAAATAAAGTCGCAAAGGCAACATTAAGTGTGGTGTTTGCTAACTTTTGAGTGATTGAATTTGCAACCTTAATGGTCTTTTAACCCAGACTTTTTTAATGTAATTTCCTATTTAAAAAAAACCACAGAAATTCCATCAAGTGGAAACATATTGACTCCCAACTTGGATCATCAGTAGGGTTTGGAATTTTAATCCACAGCAGAGACCTCTACCCAGTGGCATGCTGTGGCAGATTTAGTAAGGCGTGCAACAACTCACTTGCATTCATTAGGCAGTCCAAAATGGCATCCTTCATGTGGCATGACCTCTCATGTATGGTGCATGCAAGGTCATACTGTGTGGTGGACACCATTTTGTCCGACAAAACAATGTCCTCCATGGGTGCTGGACAGAATTGTCCCATGGGCTGGATCTGGCTTGTGAGTTGCCAGTTGGACAACACCCATCCAGCTGGGCATGCAGGGCATGCAATATACATAGGCAGGATGCCACTGCCTCTACCTCTTGAACTAGCACAGTAACTGGCAGCAGTAGTAGGCATAGGCACCAACTCTGTGGGGGTCCAGGGCCGGAGCACCCATGGAAAAAAATAGTGGTTGCCGAGCACTCATCGGCAGCCCCCCCAATCAGCTCCTCCCCCTCCCCCCAGCGCCTCTTGCCCACTGGAGGTGCTTGGGGGGAGGGGGAGGAGCGAGGGCGGGGTGCACTTGGGCGAGGGGGCGGAATGGGGGTGGGAAGAGGCAGGGCAGGGCGGGGGTTGGGCGAAGGGGTGAAGTGGGGGCAGGGCCTGAGACAGAGCTGGGTGGGGGAACACCTCCTGGCAACTCAGAAAGACGGCGCCTCTGGTAGTAGGTGGTTAACCTCTATGTGGGCCAAGCTACTAGAAGGTGTTGAGACACACACTGTGCAAGTGGATTTCACAGCTATTTGCTGACATCAGAGGCATGTTGAAAGTTGGGACTCCATTCCAGGTTCTGAATTCTTGCCCCACCCCATATCCTGTCTTTGAGAGCCTCTGTTCCTATCTACATGCCCCTCCCCATCTTGTATCCCTGTTGCCATCTCCTCCTATGCACCCCTCTATCCTTCCTCTTCTGCTCCTGTTCCTCACCTGTTCTGTCCACCTCTGATCCACCCCACCCTCTGCCCCCTGCAGCCTCCATTCCCTGTTCCCCTGCTTCTCACCCCTCTGCATTCCACTCTGGTTACTTCCTCCTTCTTCTCCTCACTGCCTGGTCTCCCACAGAGGGACCATTGAGAGCACAAGAGAGACAGTCGCCCTTCTCTGTCTCTCTGCCTGGAACCACAATAGCCCTTGCAGCCAGGAGGGGAAATTGCAGGGAAATCCCTGCTCCTCACCCCCAGGAGCCCCAGAATAGAACATTCCCAGTATAGTCAAACTCATAGACTTTAAGGTCAGAAGGGACCATTATGATCTTCTAATCAGACCTCCTGCACAATGCAGGCCGCAGAATTTCACCCACCCACTCCTGTAACAAACCCCTGACCTATGTCTGAGCTACTGAAGTCCTCAACTTGTGGTTTCAGAGAATTTAGCTGCCAAATATTAGGAGTGCTAGTTACAAGGTAGGATTCAGGCCTCTATTTTTGCCTGAGATCGAATTTTAGGTCTTGTTTTCCCATTTGATTCTTGATACACTTATATTCTTACTAATATGTGTGAACAAAGGGATCCTTACTAATATGTGTCAACAAAGGACAGAGACGCTGTGTATGTTGCTTCTGCCCAGCCAGATGGGTTTGTTAGTATAATGGGAACAGATAAGAACAGTTAAAGTGTTACTGGGCATGGTGGGAATATAATATATGAGCGCACGCTTTAAGACTGCCTCAACTCCTATCTCAAGGCAAGGTCAAGCAACCAGTTGGGAGGGGCTAGGGGAGATTGGGGGGACGGTATAAAACACTAAAAGGCCAAAGAAATGCCTGGCCTTGGCCAGTACACAACCTCACTCCTTACCACTTCCATGGGATACAAAAGAGGTGAGACGAAGACCCCGGACTCACAACCCCCCAAAATGGAACATGACCATAAGTTGTAAGGGGTGGGACCAAGGGCGTGCAATTCAGGTATAATGATGCCTGCTAAGGAGGCGGGAGAACAGGACACTGGGAAACAAGGCTCTGCGGTGTCAGAGCTATGGATACACTTGTTAGAAACTCACACAAATAAACATTGCATTGCCTGCACCTCGGACTTCTGGTCTTCTGCTTTCTATCTGTGTGATATGAACCAGAGGAGAGGGTGAAGAGAAAGCCCCTAACACCAAATTCAGACAAGGCTCAGCTAAGCATGTGCAAACTGAGATATATATATATATATATATATATATATATATATATATATATATATATATATATATATATATATATATATATATATATATATATATATATATATTATAACTTGGATTCATTTGGGTGGATTTTCAGAGGGACAGCAATAGGTACATCCCTGACAGCAGGGTGACTCCCAGTCCCCCACCCAAACTTCAATCCTGTTCTCTAAAGCAGTGGTTCTCAATCAGAGATACGTGTCCCCCTGGGGGTACACAGAGGTCTTCCAGGGGGGTACATCAGCTCATCTAGGCATTTGCCTAGCTTTACAACAGGTTACATAAAAATCACTAGCGAAGTCAGTACAAATGAAAATTTCATACAGCCAATGACTGAAAAGTAAGTACAAGATTTATATTCCAATTGATTTATTTTATAATTATAAGGTAAAAATGAGAAAGTCAGCAATTTTTCAGTAATCGTGTGCTGTGACACTTTAGTATTTTTGTCTGATTTTGTAAGCTAGTCGTTTTTAAGTTGAAACTTGGGGGTATGCAAGACAAATCAGACTCCTGAAAGGGGTACAGTAGTCTGGAAAGGTTGAGAACTACTGCTCTAAAGCATGAAAGCACTAGAGCTTCTCAGTGAATTGACTGTAAGCATTTTCTTAACATGGGCAAAGCAACGTATCTTCCTTAACATTGTTCTTGGAAATGGCTGATTTGTTTTAGCTGAAACTTAAAAAAAAAAAAAAAAAAAAAATTAGCATGAGGCAGACACCTGCCGTGGGAAATTTCAGCCAAATGGCTGATGTCTGGAAAAGTTGCACGTAACTGAAAACAGAATCTTATAATAGAAAGTGTGAGTTAGCTCTGCCTCTAAATAACAGTAGTACACAGAACTCACCTAACTCTGCCATCTCTGCCAGGGCACAGTGGACATACCATCAGATTTTAAGTACTATTGAGCTCCATAGGATGTCAGTGGCACCTGTTTTTCTCTTCTTTTTCAGTATACCCTAAAATAAACAAGCAAACAAAAAAGTGAAAGATCGTCCCTAAAATAACTTGATGTATTAAAATAAGGAAACTCAGAGCTAAGACTGAAACATCCAAAAACTGGTGATTCTGACATTTTATGGAGTCTCTACATAGGTAACATGCCTTCAAATATTGGATGCTCCTATATACCATATGTGCTGCAATTCCTAAGCACCACAGCAGATGTTTTAGGCTCAGTTCACAACTTACTGGCTTTGTTTAGATTTCCCCACATCTCAATTTTATATGATGTGAATGTGCCTGTCATAAGCAGGGGAACAATTCCATATTTAAAAACTCATACATAATTCAGAGTTAACACAATGGCAACACTGCAACATTCCCCGATACAGAAAATTAGAGACTCTCCCCAATTCCAAACACCCCGACTGAAAAAAACAGCACCAGCAAAAATGAGCTTTGTCTGGCTTAAAACAGAACCTTACCATTATTTGGGTATAGGTTTGTTGTGTATGCCCTCCTAATCACACCTTTTGTATCGAGCTCCAATTCTGCGCTTCATGCTTTCTTCTGCGATGCCCCATGTGCACAAAACTCCCTCCACCTCCTTGTGTGCCAGACTACCTTCTCCAGTTCATTCAAGCCCCCCTCTGAAACCACCCCTCTTCCACAGAGCCTTTCAACAATAATCACCAGTGGAAATGTGTATAGACTGTTGTCTGTCTCCCAGACTGAAATTCAATGGGATTTGGACACCCAACTCCCTTAAATTCTATTGGAAATCCCAGCCCAAGTGCATTGTCCACACCATAATCCTCCATTTATTTTAGAAAGCAAAATGGTTCCAGATCTCATTGTATGATATTTTTAACTGAAACAGGTACACATTGGATGCATACAGAAACTTCCCTTTTAGAGTACTCTCACCTATTCCGTAACCTGTGAAGCACAAACTGACTGATTCTTACGTTTCTCCTCCTTAGAGAAGTTTGTGACTCTCAGATGAAAAGGTCTGCTATATTAGTGCACTGACCCATCATGCCAGCACCCTCAATTCTTAACCTGCAGGACTGTATTGGAACCACATTTCATAAGGAAAATTTGTCTCTTTCTTCAGTGCCCAAAAGAACAATTTAAACTCAGTGGGAACAGAAAGGAGTCTGACACTTAATTTTACCTCTATAAATTGAAACATTTACATTTGTGTTGGCCTTTAAAAAAAATCCCCAACTGTAGCTGTCTGACACAATGGAATTCATGAACAGAATGAGGATAAGTTTTCCTCGCCTATTCACGTATAGAAACTTTGTTCACCTTTCCTGCAACTGTGAAATTGGTTTGAAATGATGGACTGATATTTCTTCATGAGTCACTCTTGACACACCAGAGCTGTTTTACTAAGTACAAAATGTGCACTCTTTGGGGAAACAAAATGCTTTCACAATATCTATCTGTAACCTTTGGTGCTGCTGGTATCCCGAGAATGAATTTATTAATGCTAATAGTCAATGAGGATTTGAAGACCACCTGGTTTTCGCCCAGTAAACAAAGAACATAAAATCAGCAATGGAAAAGGTTTAATTTAGAACAATTTTTTTTTTAAGTTGAATTTTCAAAGTATGACACAATTTCTTGGGTAAATGCAGCCTAATTTTAAGTTACCCAGATATATGGCTGGTCTGAAAAATGAAATCCTATTAGAATCACAGAATATCAGGGTTGGAAGGGACCTCAGGAGATCATCTAGTCTAACCCTCTGATCAAAGCAGGACCAGTCCCCAGACCGATTTTTGCCCCAGATCCCTAACTCTCTCAGGGATTGAACTCACAACCCTGGGTTTAGTAGGCCAATGCTCAAACCACTGAACTATCCCTCCCCCAAAAGCTTCTGGGAGGATATTACAGGGGACTAGTGATAGGTTCATGTATACCTATTTACTTCTAGACTGAGTAGACATTTGTCACACGAACACAATTAGATCTGTGCCTTTGGCCTCCCAAGGTCTGATTTTGTGAGCTGCTGTCCATCTTCAAGTCTCTTGCAGCCTATAGAAATCAAGGAAACTCAGCCCCTGTCAGGAGGATTGAGCTCTGAAAGAGCAGTAGGGTGCACTGAAGGGCAATATCCAACATAGTTTTCCTCTAAAAGATATTTCTAGATGGCATTATCCTCTGTCGAGGACCTTTCTGCTTCCAGGTTGAGGGATTATACCTGCGGGGGAAATATGGCACACCTCTTAGCGCATTGGTAAAGGGAGCCAGCAGAGTTGTTTCGTGGAGATGGCTTTACTGCCTTGTCCACTGACTGTGGCTGTTGTGTAAATCTGTAATGTTTTGAGTCGGAAACTCTCTTCTTCCTTGTTGTAGGAATAAAAATTAATCATAGACATGTCTTGGTCTGTTCATGTGATCTGTGAATGAAATTAGTTTTTTGACATTAGATGACTCAGCTATATTTTATGAAACTTACTTCACTCTGAGATACTAGCTGAGTTGGAGATTAGCTTTTTCCAGTTGGTCACCTAAAAGATTTTCATGATGCAGTGGAGCATGCTGTCTTCTGTGAGAGCAGGCACCACCAACTGGCCAGCTACTGGGCTTTGGCTGTTTAACACAAGGGAATTATGGGAGATGTAGTCCTCAGAGGGACCCTGCCTTAAAGGACTGAGCCCCAGTTACAGGTAGGCTAGGGGCAACTGCACTATAAATAATCATAGCAATAGTACTGTAGAGTTTTAAACGTGAAGACCAACTGCCATTTGCCCTCTCTCCACCCCCATGTCCCCACAAAACAAATAAAGTCCACTCCACAAACTTTTTCCATTTGAAATATCTCTGAGACCGAAGAGTTTGTGCAGGAGCCTGTGATCTAGCCAAAGATCAATGAAGAAGGACAAGGGCCCTGTTCATACAGGAAGTGGTGCACAGAGTGGCTTTAGAAACAGGGCTATTGTCTAATGATTATGGCCAAGCTTTTCCCTTGGATAGTCATATGCTATGCTAGCGGTGCATTCAGTATGAGCCCTCTGTGCATGTCAGAGGATTGATTTTGGTCCAGAATTGTTTCTCAAGCTATATGAAGAGTTATTTTGCTGTTGGCACGATATTGGAGATGAGAGATTGGCATATTTAAAAACCACTGAGCCAGCCTGAATGTACGGCAACAATACCAATTTTGAGCATGCTTGGGGGGGGGGGGGAAGAGAGCTGATTCTGTGATTTATAGCACTTTAAAAAATGGCTTATCCTTTTGACATTTATATAATTATTGAAACATACTGTACAGTTCCAAAGGCTATTCTATATTATAGGTCCATTCTGGAGAGAGAAGATATTATATGGCCTAACTGATGAGAGGTTGTATCTTTATTTACAAGCTAATAATTGTATTTTTCTCCTCCTAAGCAGCCAGACAAGTGTTCATCCTAAACATTCATCTTTAACTGCTAGAACAAAACATGCTGCCGATATTTTTTGCTAACAAGGCAGCAGGTAACATCACTGTCAGTGTTTCCCTAGGTTTTAAGAAAGCTTTTTATTACGAGCAACAGCACTGACTGTTGGATGAAATGGAGAGCCAGCAGCTCCTGAGTTCTAATCCTGGCTCTGCTGTGGACTTTCTGGGTGGCTATAGGCAAGTTGCTTAGCATCTGTGTCTGTTCCTGCATCTGTATCATAAGGATAACATTGCCTGTCTCATATTGTTACAGTATTTTTATTTATCATCTCTATTGAGGTCATGCGTAGAATCCCCAGCCATGGACCAGAACCCCCAATGTGCTATGTGCTGAACAAACACAGAACAACCTCGCAGGGAGCTGTGAGGCTGAACTGATCAATCAATAAGTAGTAAGCACTAAGGGCTTGTCTACACAAACAATTATTCTGGAGCAACCTGGTGCGTGAATCTACCCCACACTAGCCTGTCCAGAATAACTGTCCATGTGAACCCTGTTGAAATGCATTAACAGTTTGTTAATGTGCTTTGATCTAGTCCCACTTCAAAGATTACTAGGTCAAAGTGCATTAAGCAAGAGTTAATGTGTGTTGGCAGGGCCCACATGGACAGTTAGTCCATTGCAGGGTAGGGTGGGGTAGATTCATGCCCCAGCTTGCAGCAAACTAAATGGTCATGAAGACAAGCCCTAAATATCTGATCCTGCACTACTAAAGCCATTGGGAGTTTTGCATTGATTTCAATGGGAGCAGGAGCAGTTGCTATGATTCTGTAAAGCTCTAATACAGTGACTTTTAAAATTAATAATTTGGGTTTAGGAAATAGAAAATTACCAATTAATTGCTTCAAAATTATTTAAATCAAATGAATTAGGTGCTATTAAGAGAAATAAGATTGGTTGTTCATCCCTTTTACATCTGGGATAACCCAGACTTGATATTTTCATATGATTTCTCCAGACCACGCTTGTACTCATGGTAACTAAGTATGTAGCTTTTTGCAAGGGTGACATTTGGAACCATTCAAAATGATTTCTAAAATGAATTTAACAAACAGCAGCCTTGGTTTTCAAAAATTCACTTTTCTTGAGTAGCAGGAAGACTAACCTACTGCCATAAACTGTAAAAGGAAAGCAGAACAAAATGTGAGGCTTGAAATTAGATGAAACCATAGTAGCGGAAGATACGTTTGTATATTTGCCCAGGCATACTGGATTCTAATTTAACTTTTCACTATTATTTTGATCACATTGTCTTGGTTTATATACAGTAAATCAGGAGCTTTACACACAGTGAATAAATATAGTGACAAAATTATATAGGGAAAGATTCTTAGATAAATTATTTTCCCAATTTAAAATGTGGGAACACTGTATAACAGTCTCCCCCTAGAGGTGTCCCAAATAACTGGATGAATTGTTACCTTTTACAACAGGGCTTGGAGAGATTGAATTGGCTGCCCCCTTGCTGCCAAGAAAGGAATATTTTCTTTCTTTTCTTTCTTTCAACAGTCTGTTGGGAGCAGTTGCCTTTCAGTCTATTGATTCACTATCCAATAATTTGAGTAGATAGGAAACTTGTATATGAACACAATGTGTAGTACTTTGAAGAAGTTTGGGATGGAGGAATTTTCCCTTCTTTAGATAATCTGATTGGAGTGAAAGGCCTTGAGAATTTAGGGGAAATACTGAAGGGTGTAAGTTAGTATGGTGAGGTGCTTTTAGAGTATCTGGTTGGGAGGCTGGAGGTCAGAGTTCTTTTCCCAGTCTCAACACTGACTTGCTGTGGCACCTTAGAGAGGTAAGTTTCCTCATCTGACATATATGTAATGCTACATGCTTCACACTAGTGTCTTGGGGCTTGTTTGGTTGATATTTACACGGATTGGGACATCTATGGTTTGTCTTATGAGCATGTATGTGGTGCTGCTTTGGTTTCTGCAAAATTTAAGCTTTCATTTAAAAACAAAAAGACAACAAACAAACAAATTCCAGTCTTTACCGTTACAAAGATAACTTGCTGAAAAAGAACACATTAAGTGTTATCTTTCTGAATCTTTAGACAGACTGGATTTATAAATATGAGTAGTATGAACTGCCCCATTAATCTCAGCATTGATTCTGGATCCTAATGATGACAATTATAATGAATTATGAAAGAAAAATAGACATTAGAGACATAATAGGCTATTTAGATCATTCATCCAGTTTACAACATTTACATTGCTAACTTTTCTCAGCTGAACAATCTAGCAGAAATATCCAACTACTCAGGGTTTATGGGCACAGGTTTGAATTGTGGGTGGAGCTGCAGCATCCACATTTTTACTCTTGAATATTTCTGCTTTTGTGCTGCATATTTTATCGGTATTTTTCGTTCTATTATTTTTATTGCTGTACTGTTTCATATGTAAGAACAGGAGCTGTGTTTCTTAAGAGTTCAGGTGTGTGCTCTAACCCTTGCCTGGCTAGATCTGTTTCATTGTTTGGACCCAGGTGTGCCAAGAACTGAATGTTATCAAAGTTATAATTCAGGGCTTTGATTTTCAGTGGTCCTGATAAGAATTTGCATCCAGAAACTGATCCAAAATGGTGGAAATTGGAGCTGATCATAAAATAGTATTTTTCATTAATGTTGTCTAAATAAATGATTTTTTAATTTATATTTTGGCGGGCATTTTCTGATTTTTAAACAAAAAAAATTCAGGAAATTTTGAAAGAAACATTGTCCATGAAAAATTTCAGTTAAAAAAATAAAGAAAGAATATTTTCTGTGGAATTTTTTTTTCAAGATTAACATTTCGACCAGCACTGATAGAAACCTCACAATAACAACTAACTGCAAGTGTGCAGTAGCTTCTTGGATTTGTAGCAGCAGAGGATGATATTAGCGGCAGGGAAAAGGCTGGGCCATTCTCTATTGCCTCAGACCTGTGTAGTGGTTGGGTTATCTACCACCCACTGGAAAACCTCAGTTAGACTGAAGGTGGGGAGCATCAGCCAGATCTGGCAGCCCTATGTCCTTATATGTGGTGGTAGGAGAAGAGCCTGGGAGAGGTTCCCTGTGGGTTCTCCTGCCAAAAGATAACAGAGGTCTGGGGAGAGAAAGGGCTACACCAGAAGCTGAAATTGGCCTTTTCCAGATTTTCCAGTTGGATCCCAAACCAAAAGCTGGATCTGGATACATTGCCTGAAGGCACTAAATAAATCAGACAGGATTTACAAACTTAGATCTCCTTGGAACAAGAAACTATAGCTATAGAAAGTAAAATTAATAATTTAGGATCCAAAGTGGAGGTGAAAGAGGTCCGTGTGTTGAACAGCCACAGTCATGATAAATAAAAATCGCAGCTGAAATGACAAGCATGGAAAAAACATCTAGTAATCAGGCAATTCTGTCCAATCTGAGCCACCATTACTCTCATGCTGTGAGTTCTGTGCCTAGAGGAAGTACAAAACACTGTCTTAACCCGTATGTATTTGCTTCTTGAGTTTTAAAATTGTATATATTAAAAAAGAAAAGAAAAAGCCCTTTTTTTTCTTTTTATCTATAACAACTTATAAAAACAACTGCTAGCTGGTCAATATCCTATTACTCTTATAGGTAGATATACTTGTTTCTAATTAAACATTCATTGAATAGCGTTGACGACCTCCCCCGACAAATGGTGGACTCTCAGTGTTCATAATTGCTTTCGCTAATCTATACTTTTTCCTGTCTCGATGCCTTTCCTTTTATTTAGTAATAGTTAATGTTAGACAGACTCCCAATTAAGGAACGGCTTTGAAATAACCAAGAAATGATCCCCATTGTGTATAGATTCTTTTCTCTTTGTTAATAGCACTATGTGTGGTTTTTATTGTTTTTTTTTTCCGTTTCCTGTTTCTTCAAAATAAATAAAATTCAGAGAGAGCGTTTATTAGCTCCTGCTGCTTATTTCTCACTTGAAGACAAAATCCTCTGTTTGTGGCATTACAATAATCTCTATAGGCATTAGTGGAATTGATGTTACAAACACAGGATTATGACCATGGCTATGTAATTTACATAATAAAACCCCAAACCATGAAACCAAAACAAACCTCTTAAATTTTTTTAGGAAAATCTAAGACCAGGGCACCAATCACAAACATTCAAGCAGCTGCTTTATTATAAAAACATGAGAAACTCCACTGACTTCAGTGGGACTACTCATGCTTAATTTAAGTGTGTACATAAGTGTTGGCCCATTGGGGGCCTGGGTAGGCCATCCCCCTACTCCTTTTAGACCTTTAGCCGTTGTGGGGAGAAGGCACAGCCGTCTACTTTTGGATGGTCCAGTCCTTATTCATCAATCTTTCATGGGGCGCCAGGTAGGCTGCTGCCAACCCCAACCTATGTAAGAGCATTCTGGATGGAGGGCAGGTTTAGACAGTTTTGCGTGGGTTTCCTCCAGATTTTCATGTTTGTATGTACCAGATACACCATATGACATTGTGAACCCTAGTGAGTCGAGCCTGTCAGCTTGGGTTCAGTGCAATGAGCAGATTTGCATACCTCCGTTATGTCTTTAGTGCTGAATACCCTGCAGGAGTAGGTGAACTTTTAGGAAACAAGTTTTTACTGACACACATGCTTGCTTAATAATAGGCACTTACCTTATATAGCATGTTTCATCTCAAACCACAGGGCTAATATGAAGAAATCTTCACAACATGACTGTGGGGTTGTACAATTGTGATCTATTTTACAGATGGAGAAATTGAGCATAGAAAAAATTAGGTGACTTGCCCAAGGCTATACAAATCAGTGGCAGAGCTGGGACTAGGACTAAGGAATCCCTGCCTCTCTGCCTAATCTCGTAAATTACTCTGCCTCTGGGCATGATTGTAATACAAATGGTAATTAATAACACATGTTTGGGAAGTGACCCGTAGAACATATTTATAATGTATATAAACAGAATTATGTTAAGAGAACACTTTTGATTAATTTTTCAAGAGGCATCAGCGTATCTTTAAGGACTTGCTGGAGTGTGAGCACTTTTAAAGCAAATAAGTATACTGAATGTTAATGCTTGTTAGTAACACATTTAAACCATTTCTTATCTGACATATGGGAAGGAGTTCAAGAGAGAGCAACAAAAAATCAGGGGCAGGGACGGATTGGCCTCCAACGAAAGATTTAAAAAGCTACATATTTACAGACTGGCTCAGAGATGACTGGAGATTGGGGATGCATAGTAATAGTTGTGCACTTTTGAAGGATATAAATGCCAATGAGAGGGAAGGCTTATTTAGCTAAAAACTAACTGTATTTAGGGTGGTACACAGGGCTAGAACGGTGAGTAAGTAATAAGCTGAATGAAAAGTAGGGGAAAATGTTAATTGAACACCAGGAAAATCTTCCTGACAGTGAGATGTGTTAAACTGTGGAATGATCTCTTAGGGGAGTTTCAGAAGCCCCGTCACTTGAGATATTTAAAATGACACTGGACTTAACACTAGAAAATGTGCTGTAAGGAACACTCCCACACTGGCAGGAGATAGGCTGGATGATACAACATATGGAACATTTTCTCTCACTAACTTCTATGAGTATAAACCTCTCTCAGGGCCTGCCGTAGTTCCCATTATAGTGAATGGAAGGTCTCCTCTTTCCTTCAATGGCAACTGGATCAGGCCCCAGTTCCCTTTGTATTTTTTTCTCTGCACTCGCTCGTGCACTTCCCATTGATGGTGTAGTCTATGAAGTTGCTTAATATGCCGTTTAGTCCCTTAGTACTACAAGCCCTGCTCCTGCATCTGATCAGGATGTATATGGATGGTCTGCCATGGCTCTGCTTGGCACAGCACTCGGCCTGCGTTTGTAAGGTGCAGGACCATAGCCACAGATATTGAGAACTTGTTCACATTTCTCTGCCTGCTGTATGGTTCTCTCTCGTGGTTAGAGAGATCTGGGTTAAAACTGTTGTTTTTATTGCTAGTGTGTCAATGAAAACTCAGATGCCCCATGTTGTTGAGAATGCTCTGTCTATATATATGTAAATAGTTAATAGAAAAGGTGCTGGGAGATGGCACTTGAGAACATGTAGCCTGGTTCTTAAGTTTTGTAGGACCAATGAAACTTCTTGTGTGCGCTGCAAATGGCTTCCTTTGGGCAGCGCTTTAAATCAGCTTTCAACACGTCACTCATGGCAGAAAGCTGTGCATTAGCACAGATCTTCTTGTAGAGGGGCCCTAATAACAATGTTGGCAGCACACCACAATTTTGCTTTTCTCATCTGCATTTATTATTAGTCCCTTTAGGAACCCTGATATGGCTAAATGCCAAAGAGATGTCTGCAGAAAACTTAGAGGCTCTTTCCATTTACCCTCAGTTTGCAATAAAATTTCCATTATTTTTTAATAGATTTGGAACATGGCAGGATCCCAAGAAGCAAGGAGGAGCCTGTTAATAAATATATAGATGCCTAATTGCTGTGTTCTTGAGGAAAATACTTTCCACGAAAAAAATTGTTCTAGTCAATTGTTTGGCAAAGGTTCTAGAAAATAAGAAAATGAATCTAACACCAACACTTTAGTGAAAAAAATACGTCAGATATTAAGTTGAAATGGAAAGATGACTAAAGTAGTTTAATGGCTCAGTGCCGTCTTTTATCATGTGGACTTGGTTTTGATTCTAAACCAGAATTGAATTACCAAATATTGCAAAGATCAAATATCTACAGAGGTCACTGTTAAAATGGTTTCAGATGCTCATTATAGCTCTTAATGTGAGTGATAACATATCCAAACCACTTTATAAATGTTCCCACACACCTATATTATCAATAATTGATTCCAGGTAGTAGGCTACAGCAGATGCAATTTACCAAGATCCCAGTCAAGTGTCAACAAGATGACTGGTTCATTTTATCATGATACAATGAAATATTAGTAGCTAATAATAGAGGAAGCAGAAAATGTGAGCTCTTACTTCATTGTGTGAACAAAAGCCTGTGATTTCGGAATGGAAAGAAAAGATCATTGCTTGGCATCATAATGTGATTTTAAAAAAACACACCCTAAAATGGTCAGTTTATCCATTTTAAAAGGATTTGAATTAGTACATTTTTTGGTCACTCTTTAAGTCCAAATTCTGCACTTTGAATAGAAGGAATATACAAACAGAGAAGACCTCACGTGTGAAACTAGACAGAATTTTATTGCAATAAGACGGAAATAGTTAGTGTAATATTTTTTCCTGGTAGTCTTCATCTTTGAGCATGGCTCTCCTTTATTTAAGAGCTCCTCAAAACATTGATGTTCCCTGAACCCTCTTTCAACCGGACTGTCCAACAGCTTTTACAAGTTACCCTACAAATTCCCAGCAGTTCTTATAGTTAAACCTCATAACTAGAGCTGGGTGGCAGTTTTTTGAATAAAAGTATTTTTAATAAAAAATTGCCTTTCAAATTATTTTTTTAACAATTTGTTTCATTTCTTTTTTTAATATTTAAATTAAAAACATTATCAAAATATTATAAAAGTGGTCATAAGTTTGTTGTTGTGGTTCACAGAAAATGGATCTCTGGTAAACAAGAAAATGTCAATAACAATTTCAATACACATTTTGATGAAAAAATTTTCACTAAAAAGTCTAAAAATCCTCCAAGTGGTTCTGCTTCACACCATGTGAAATGGAAACAACTTCAAAATGTCACGTTTCACTGTTGTTTGGCTTTGGAGGGAGGGGTGTTTGGGTTTTTTGGGTTTTCATTTTCTGACCAGTTGTACTTACAACATTTCCACCCTCTTAGTACAGTGCTGGGTTCTATGTTTGGCGGCATTGAGATACAAACACTGCTACCTCAACTCTTCTTCTAGTTGACAGTGTACGATTTGGATCATTTGGTATCCCTGTTTCTGGGGGAACAAAAGTAGCTCAGGAGAAGGCTACATGACCATCGATATTGGTCTTCCTTCAGTGTCATATCAATTAAAAATATTACATACCTAATATCTTTATATTTCCACCTTCTCGGTACATGTTACAGTTTTGTAGCACCTAAAAGTTGGCTTTACTAAGTACTGTATACAAATGTAACAGAGATGTTGCTCCGAGACTTGTATTAAATATAGTTCAGTCTGTCCATTCTATTCTTTGTAGGTTCTTATACCACCCTTATCACCATAATAGCTGAATGCCCTCCCGTAGTGCGTTTAGCAACAGGATTATAATTTGCCATGTGTGGTTTGCTCGATCTCACTTATCCTCTTCCCTGTGCAAGAACTGGGTGTGTAGTGGAGTGTTTTAGTTATGTAGGGTTTTGGTCTATGTGTAGATGTTAGAGAAGGCAGGTTGAAGAAGTGCACCTTGCACATGGAGCAGATGAGTTTTGAGGTGGGGGGGGGAGGGATAGCTCAGTGGTTTGAGCATGGGCCTACTTAAACCCAGGGTTGTGAGTTCAATCCTTAAGGGGGCCATTTAGGGATCTGGGGCAAAAATCTGTTTGGGGATTAGTCCTGCTTTAAGCAGGGGGTTAGACTGGATGACCTCCTGAGGTCCCTTCCAACCCTGATATTCTATGATGGTTCCTATGAGTATCTTGTGTGCTTTCCAAATAGTACCTCTTGGACTTTCTAGGGTTTTTGTCCTGAATTTGATCTTTTCAATTGGTTAAAACTTTTGGCTTTATAATATAATACCCTGCAACAATTTACAAACACACTAACTTGGCCGCTTATTAGATTAAGAAAAGAATATTGAAATTTTAGGCCCCAATCCTGCAGACACTTAAGCACATGCTCAACTTCATGCATAGACACGCTGGCCGTTTAAATGGGACAATTCACGTGTGCCAAGTTGAGTGCGCACTCTGTTGGCCGAATCAGGCCCTTTCTTCGCAAAAAGTTCCAGGATGGTGCAAAAATAGCAGCATGGTTCTGCAAAGCCTCTGAAATAATGAAAGAATGCACTTGATTTCAGTTTACACTTTCTCAAGTATAGTAAATTGAAGATAATCAAGAGAGACTCCTGTTCAGGTCACATAAAAATCAGATGGAAGAGGTCAGTAGGAGAGTCTGAGCGAGGTGAAATATATTTAGGGAGATGAAAACTCTCTAAATTGTTGCTTTGAGAGCTGGTGGAGTATGGGGATGGGAGCTAGTGGTTGTAGTGCCTGACCCTTGTTGGAGGGAGGCATTATGTCTGCAGAATGCTCAGGCAGGCAATAGTGGTTATTAGGGAAATCAAACTCAGCAGTGCCACCTACTGTACTGTTTTTAAAGCTTGTGCTGCCCTTAGCCCCAGACTCTGAGCATTAGATGGCAATGAGAGGAGTGGGTTCATTCTAGACCCCTGCTCTACCCAGAGATGTCTCCTGCAGGCCAGGGAGCCTCACAAACAGCTGGAAAGCTAGGGAATCTCAGACAGTGCAGAGCTAGTGTATTTACCTCTATGTCACCAGCATCTCCTGCTTAGTGGTCATGTTGGATGGCAGGGACAGGGAGATGGTGTTCTGAGCAAGAAGGGGGAAGAGTCATGGGGCCTTTTGGCTCATGGCTGGCCCACGATGGCAGGAGTGAAAAGGTGGCTTTGAATTACCTTTCTCCTTCGCTGCATCCGAGGGTGCTAAAGGAGTTGGCGGATGAGATTGCAGAGCCATTAGCCATTATTTTTGAAAACTCATGGCGATCGGGGGAGGTACCGGATGACTGGAAAAAGGCTAATGTAGTGCCCATCTTTAAAAAAGGGAAGAAGGAGGATCCGGGGAACTACAGGCCAGTCAGCCTCACCTCAGTCCCTGGAAAAATCATGGAGCAGGTCCTCAAGGAATCAATTATGAAATACTTAGAGGAGAGGAAAGTGATCAGGAACAGTCAGCATGGATTCACCAAGGGGAAGTCGTGCCTGACTAACCTGATTGCCTTCTATGATGAGATAACTGGCTCTGTGGATGAGGGGAAAGCAGTGGATGTGTTATTCCTTGACTTTAGCAAAGCTTTTGATACGGTCTCCCACAGTATTCTTGCCGCCAAGTTAAAGAAGTGTGGGCTGGATGAACTGTAAGGTGGATAGAAAGCTGGCTAGATCGTCGGGCTCAACGGGTAGTGATCAATGGCTCCATTTCTAGTTGGCAGCCAGTTTCAAGCGGAGTGCCCCAAGGGTCGGTCCTGGGGCCGGTTTTGTTTAATACCTTTATTAATGATCTGGAGGATGGTGTGGACTGCACTCTCAGCAAGTTTGCCGATGACACTAAACTAGGAGGCGTGGTAGATACACTAGAGGGTAGGGATCGGATACAGAGGGACCTAGACAAATTAGAGGATTGGGCCAAAAGAAACCTGATGAGGTTCAACAAGGACAAGTGCAGAGTCCTGCACCTAGGACGGAAGAATCCCATGCACAGCTACAGACTAGGGACCGAATGGCTAGGTAGCAGTTCTGCAGAAAAGTACCTAGGGGTCACAGTGGACGAGAAGCTGGATATGAGTCAACAGTGTGCTCTTGTTGCCAAGAAGGCTAACGGCATTTTGGGCTGTATAAGTAGGGGCATTGCCAGCAGATCGAGGGACGTGATCGTTCCCCTTTATTCGACATTGGTGAGGCCTCATCTGGAGTACTGTGTCCAGTTTTGGGCCCCACACTACAAGAAGGATGTGGAAAAATTGGAAAGAGTCCAGCGGAGGGCAACAAAAATTATTAGGGGTCTGGAGCGCATGACTTATGAGGAGAGGCTGAGGGAAGTGGGATTGTTTAGTCTCCAGAAGAGAAGAATGAGGGGGGATTTGATAGCAGCCTTCAACTACCTGAAGGGGGGTTCCAAAGAGGATGGAACTCGGCTGTTCTCAATGGTGGCAGATGACAGAACAAGGAGCAATGGTCTCAAGTTGCAGTGGGGGAGGTCTAGGTTGGATATTAGGAAACACTATTTCACTAGGAGGGTGGTGAAGCACTAGAATGCGTTACCTAGGGTGGTGGTGGAGTCTCCTTCCTTGGAGGTTTTTAAGGCCCGGCTTGACAAAGCCCTGGCTGGGATGATTTAGTTGGGAATTGGTCCTGCTTTGAGCAGGGGGTTGGACTAGATGACCTCCTGAGGTCCCTTCCAACTCTGATATTCTATGATTCTATGATTCTATGATTCACTCTCTTCAGCTGTGCTAAGTGTACCTTGGTACCACTAAGGTTCTGGCCAATGAAATCTAGATCCATTTGGAATTAGATTCATTTCTATATATAAAGAAAATTCTCAATTGCTAAAGAAGCAATACAGTCTGTCTCATGGAACATCTTTGCAACTGGCTTCTTTTTGCTAATCTGAAGATAAGAGAGTCAAAGCTTGCACAGTGCATTTCACATTTGTATAGGAGGTTGGACAATTTGTGAACAACTTGCAGATGATCTAAATTTAAAGTAATTTGTGAATCTACACAAAAATTATTTCTTTGAAATTCCCCAATTTAATTGAGGTGCAAATTAAATGAAACTGCAAACATGTAAAAGGGCATCAGTGTGAGGGAAGAAAAGAAATTGCTCAGAAAGTGAGTTACTAGAAGAAATGTTAGGAAACCGCCTGGCGGAAGCTATAGACTCTACATTACCAAGAAATGTAACAGCCTTCCAAGCTTAGTAATGGTCTTCCAAGTTTAGTAATGGAAGCTCTATAGCTGGATAGATCCAAATGGCTAGAAATAATCACTTATGTCTGTGCAGCAGGGACCATTCTGTACTTTTCAAGGGATTAGACTGGATCACAAATTCAACTCATTCTCTGAAGCAGAATTTATTCTTGATGTCTCATAGATTAACATTCGTTAAAGGAATTAATGCTTAATTTATTAACGATTTGCCTTCCATGTGTTTAAATATGATGTATTACTCTTTATCAATGTTTATTGCATTTATTAATGATTTATGTTAATTTTATGCAAGTTAATGTGATTAATTGATAGAATTCAGGGCCAGATGCCCTGCAGGGTCTGTGCCTCTGAACAGCACCAAAGATAGAAGAGTCCACAATATGGGAAGCTGCTGTGGTTCAAATTGGCCACAATCTCCCCTTTGCCTTGGGGCCTGCATGGTCAAAATAGCGGTTTGTGTTCTTTCGGGATGGGCAAGATTAGAGCAGTGAAGGATATGCTGACTCAGTACAACCTCTGAGGGGCTCTTATCAAGCTGATAAAGAATCTAACAGATGGCCTCCAAGCAGGGAACTACTGGCAGCGGGGGTGGGGGGTGGGGAAGGGAATTCCTCCAGTCCCTGGGCCCTGTGTGGTGCAAAAAGGTGCAATTTGCACATCCCAGCACTAGAGTGAGCCTGGCCCCACAGCTGCGGTGATTCTGACGTGATTACTGAATTAATCTTTGAGAAATTTGGAAAATCCCTTGTTAATTCAGTTGCTTTTAGAATTACTTATAAATTAAATAATTAATTTAAAATATTACACATTAAAAATATTAACTTTTTCTTTTGGGTTACTAGTTTGAGAACATCAAGCTGGACCACGGGAGGGTGGAGTTGCAGAGGGCCTGGCCTCGGAAATCTGGAAACGCAGCAAAAATTGGGGCCATGCTTGCATCTGCAGGGGATGATTTTCTGTACATTCTACAAGCACAGTTTAGGAACACACTTTGTCTCCTTTCCGTATATATATATGAAGACTAGATATATATGAAAACTTTCACTTTAGAGCAAATTCTGGCTATCCCAGCTAGGGGCCCTGAGAGGAGAGGGCAGAGGGAGCCCATTCAGCGTCCCTACACCAGCACAGGCAGCAGCTGCTGCATGGAGTCCTTAGCCAGGAGTCTGGCTGCTGACTCTCAAATCTTTTGGAGCAGTTAGTTCCTAGAAGTGAAATGTCAGCGCATTATCCCACTGGTTCACTGGAAGTCAATGGGACGACTCATGCTTAAAAGTAAGCACATGCGCAAATGTTTGCAAGATCGGGGCTTAATTTTGTTGCATTCTGGACCAGTCCTCAGCCAATGTTCAGATGGAGCTATAACAAATTTCATCAACTGAGGTTCTGGCCTATGATTATGTTCCACTTTATCGAACCTATCCCATAAGATACTGTTTTCTTGCTATAACAAATTGTTATTCTTTTGTATATTTTATTATTTGCCTACGTTGTCAAGGGGCTCAGATAAGAAGCAAGGCCCAAATTGTGCTAGATGCTATACAAACACTTAAATGCTCTGCAGTTTGCCTTCATTGTGCTTTGTATAACCTGACCTGCTTCTATTGCCAACTTGTTTCCAGTATGGCTGTTTTTACAGATGGTCATAGAATCATAGGACTGGAAGGCACCTTGAGACGTCATCTAGTCCAGTCCCCTGCACTCGTGGCAGGACTAATTATCTAGAACATTCCTGACAGCTGTTTGTCTAACTTGCTGTTAAAAATCTCCAATGATGGAGATTCCACAACCTCCTTAGGCAATTTATTCTAGTGCTTAATCACCCTGACAGTTAGGAAGTTTTTCCTAATGTCCAACCTAAACCTCCCTTGCTGCAATTTAAGCCCATTGCTTCTTGTCCTATCGTCAGAGGTTCAGAAAAAAAAAAATTCTTCCTCCTCCTCGTAACAACCTTTTACATACTTGAAAACTGTTATCATGTCCCCTCTCAGTCTTCTCTGTTCCAGACTAAACAAACCCAATTTTTTCAATCTTCCCTCATAGGTCATGTTTTCTAGACTTTTAATCATTTTTGTTGCTCTTCTCTGGACTCTCTCCAATTTGTCCACATCCTTCCTGAAATGTGACACCCAGAACTGGACACAATACTCCAGTTGAGGCCTAATCAGAGTGGAGTAGAGTGGAAGAATTACTTCTTGTATCTTGCTTACAACACTCCTGCTAATACATCCCAAAATGATGTTCACTTTTTTTGCAACAGTGTAACACTGTTGACTCATATTTAGCTTGTGGTCCACTATGGCCCCCAGATCCCGTTCCGCAGTACTCCTTCCTAGGCAGTCATTTACCATTTTGTATGTGTGCAACTGATTGTTCCTAAGTGGAGTACTTTGCATATGTCCTTATTGAATTTCCTCCTATTTACTTCAGACCATTTCTCCAGTTTGTCCAGATCATTTTTAATTTTTATCCTATCCTCCAGAGCACTTGCAACTCCTCCCAGCTTGGTATAATCCACAAACTTTATAAGTGTACTCTCTATACCATTATCTAAATCATTGATGAAGATATTGAACAGAACCAGACCCAGAACTGATCTCTGTGGGACCCCACTCATTATACCCTTCCAGCATGACTGTGAACCACTGATAATTATGCTCTGGGAACGGTTTTCCAACCAGTTTTGCACCAACCTTATAGTAGCTCCATCTAAGTTGCATTTCCCTAGTTTATTTATGAGAAGGTAATGTGGGACAGTATCAAAAGTTTTACTAAAATCAAGATATACCATGTCTATCGCTTCCCCCCTATCCACAAGGCTTGTTACCCTATCAAAAAAAGCTATCCGGTTAGTTTGACACGATTTGTTTTTGACAAATCCATGCTGACTGTTACTTATCACCTTATTATCTTCTAGATGTTTGCAAATTGATTGCTTAATTATTTGCTCCATTATCTTTCCGGGTACAGAAATTAAGCTGACTGGTCTGTAATTCCCCAGGTTGTCCATATTTCCCTTTTTATAGATGGGCACCATATTTGCCCTTTTCCCGTCATTTTTGTATATGGCTGACCATTCCTTTTCTAACTTGGCTATTTACTATACATTTTGAGTTCAAATTGCATTAAACAAGCATAAGCAATGCTGTTGGCCATGTGGCTGCTAAAACAATTTGCTATTGGCAAATCGTAGCTTCATAGAAATACACCTCAGGGTTTAGGTCCATGATCTATATCAAGTATAACTCACAATCAGAGTACTTTCTTCGTATACACTTATGGATCGATTGAGCCATTTAGGCACAGCCTTGCATGGGAGGAGTGAACCCATTGCTACACACCTTCAGATACAGTAGCTTTACTATGATGCTTCCTTTATGCCCACAAAAGATATGGCGAATGCAGACCCTGTAGTCCCTGGAGAGTAGCGTACAACTGTGCCTGGGATTTAGGGAGGTCACATAAGTCAGGGAAAGGTTCCTCCCACCACTATCCTGGCACATCAGTTTAAGGATAAGGCACAATCTGGTCCTTGGTGTTTATAATAAAGTTAGCAAGATAAGTCATATTTCTCATGCATACATGGGGATGTATATTCAGAATTGTCAGTACTTGGAATACAAGTGAAACTGTACCCAACAACAGCTTTTACACTATACAAAAGAGTTAAAACACATAAGTAGGCCATAAACACACAACATAAAGAGAATGCTACAGAAGATTACAGCTCTGATGCTACTGCCTGACACCCATGCCACCTGTGGACTCGATCCCAGAGTCCTATACAGACAAAGCATCCAATGCACCCAGGTGTCCATTGGTATAAATGGGCATACAACTCAAGGAAGTTCAGTGAAGTTGCACAGGCGAACAGCAGTGATGAATTGTGCCCATTGACTTCAGTCAGTAGTGTTTTGTAAGCATAGAGACTGCAATTTTTGGTACTCTGAAGGGGAAGATCTTTAATCAGTAAGACTTTCTAGAGAAAAATATCCACTGTGGGATCACTGACACATAGTTTCCTCCTCAAGGACTTTCACCTGTCACCAGAAGAATAGAGAGTGTGTAATGATCTGAATTAGATTAGAAAAGGATCCATAGGCCTGACAATAAATGAAAGTAACACAGACATTATTGAGGAGATTAGGAGAGAGAAATTAAACTGGACAGTATATATTGTGATGCCAGCTAAACACACAAGTGTTGGCCATAGAGAGTTTTAGAGGAATGATAACTATTAGAAAGTGCAAGGAAAAAATAGACCAGGGGTCAGCAACCTTTCAGAAGTGGTGTGCCGAGTCTTCATTTATTCACTCTAATGTAAGGTTTCGTGTGCCGGTAATACATTTTAACGTTTTTAGATGGTCTCTTTCTATAAGTCTATAATATATAACTAAACTATTGTTTTATGTAAAGTAAGTAAGGTTTTTAAAATGTTTAAGAAGCTTCATTTAAAATTAAATTAAAATGCAGAGCCCCCCAGATCGGTGGCCAGGACCCAGGCAATGTGAGTGCCACTGAAAATCAGCTCGCGTGCCGCCTTTGGCACGTGTGCAATAGGTTGCCTACCCCTGAAATGGACAATAATAAAATCCACTTGTGAGAAGGAAAGTGTAAACTTGCCTAGCCACCATGGAGGTGGAAAGCCCTATGCAATAGAAACTTAGGTTATGCAGAAGCTGAAAAGGATAATATCATAGGAACATAGGAATTTCCGTAATAGATCACACTGGTGGTCTGTCCAGGCTAGTATCCTGTCACTGCCGCTACCACCTGTTTCAGAGGCAGACAGAGAAACCCGTCATAAGCAGTGAAGGGATAATCTGCCTCCAGGGATAGATTATTCCTAAACCTCACTAGTTAGAGGTTGGTTTATGCCTCGAATCATGAGAGCTTATATCTCTGCCAAAACCCTTGTTTCTTTTTCTAATATTTACTGTTAACTCAGGGTAGAATCATAGAATCATAGAATATCAGGGTTGGAAGGGACCTCAGGAGGTCATCTAGTTCAACCCCCTGCTCAAAGCAGGACCAATCCCCAACTAAATCATCCCAGCCAGGGCTTTGTCGAGCCTGACCTTAAAAACCTCTAAGGAAGGAGATTCCATCACCTCCCTAGGTAACCCATTTCAGTGCTTCACCACCCTCCTAGTGAAAAAGTTTTTCCTAATATCCAACCTAAACCTCCCCCACTGTAACTTGAGACCATTACTCCTTGTTCTATCATCTGGTACCACTGAGAACAGTCTAGATCCATCCTCTTTGGAACCCCCTTTTAGGTAGTCAAAAGCAGCTATCACATCCCCCCTCAGTCTTCTCTTCTGCAGACTAAATAATCCCAGTTCCCTCAGCCTCTCCTCATAAATCATGTGCTCCAGCCCCCTAATCATTTTTGTTGCCCTCTGCTGGACTCTTTCCAATTTTTCCACATCCTTCTTGTAGTGTGGGCCCAAAACTGGACACAGTACTCCAGATGAGGCCTCACCAATGCCAAATAGAGGAGAATGATCACATCCCTCGATCTGCTGGCAATGCTCCTACTTATACAGCCCAAAATGCCGTTAGCCTTCTTGGAAACAAGGGCACACTGTTGACTCATATCCAGCTTCTCATCCTTTTCTGAAGAACTGCTTCCTAGCCACTCGGTCCCTAGTCTGTAGCAGTGCACGGGATTCTTCCTTCCTAAGTGCAGGACTCTACACTTGTCCTTCTGGAACCTCATCAGATTTCTTTTGGACCAATCCTCTAATTTATCTAGGTCCCTCTGTATCCTATCCCTACCCTCCAGCATACCTACCACTCCTCCCAGTTTAGTGTCATCTGCAAACTTGCTGAGGGTGCAATCCACGCCATCCTCCAGATCATTAATGAAGATATTGAACAAAACCGGCCCCAGGACCGACCCTTGGGGCACTCTGCTTGATACCGGCTGCCAACTAGACATGGAGCCATTGATAACTACCCATTGAGCCCAACGATCTAGCCAACTCTCTATCCCCCTTATAGTCCATTCATCCAGCCCATACTTCTTTAACTTACCGGCAAGAATACTGTGGGAGACCGTATCAAAAGGTAGTCTTGTTATCCATATAAATGTCTAATCTTGTTTTGAATACTGCTAAGCTTTTGGACTCAGTGAAATATTGAGACAATGAATTCCACTGGGTAATAGTGCACTATGTGAAAAAGTATTTCCGTTCATCAATTTCTAGTTTATTATACTACTAACAATATTATTTTACACTTTCATTTCACCATTCATCCAAGGCTCCCAGAGCAGTGTTCAAACAATTAAAGCTCAACACCCCTATGAAAAAAACAGTCATGCCCACTTTACAAATATAGAAACTGAGACTCAGATATTCAAAGCCAGATAAGGTGGTGTGAGTGCCGAAGTCCCATTAAAATGAATGTGAATTAGTCATTCATACCCCTTTAGGTGTCTTTGAAAAATTTCCTCCCAAGGGAATATAATTATTTGTTTACCCGAGTCCAAACTGAGGCAGTGACTTAATCAAGAAGAGAATCGTAGAGTAGCACCTTAGTGCCTTCCTCCTTTTCTATGAAGTCAACGATCCCTTACATTTGAAGCAGCTAGTTAAAAATACACATGGACACACACATTTGCACTTTTATCCAAAAACCCAATTCAGAAATGTAAATAAACCTGCCCTGAAGGGACTGACTAGATTTCTTTCCTTAGTCGGAAGGTACATATGGCTCCCATCCAAAATAGTTGCTCTGAGCTGTGTAACTTGTAATTTATTCCAGTGTAAATGTCAGAACACTTTCTTTGCATGTCTAAGATGACCCACTGAAATTAGTCCCCCTTTAAGAATTCCTTTTATAATTTGCTTTTCAGCAACAACGGCAACTTGACCTGCTGACTATAACCAACCCTGGTGAGTAAGCTACGAAGCTCGGCTTTTATCTTTTCTTAAAGAGACGGTTGTCTAAATGTGTTTTTTTCCCCTGTCTCTGGCATGCAAAATGAAAAACACTGTTCCCCAGAAAATCTTTAACATAATAACAAGTGACAGCTATATTGTGCTTGGCAAAGCCCCGGGTAGTTATCCGTTCACAGAGCTGCCTCTTCAGACCTTTACTCTATGAATTTGAGTGCTGATATTTCTTTAAGCCTCCTGGGGTTACAGTTAGTGGTATGTCTGCAGGGTAGATGCCCTAGAATTCACAATGTATGTTCAAGTATCACAGAAATGTAAGTTTTACTCTCTTCAGTGCTAAATACATTTCAGGGGTGTAAAGAGTCAGTGGCTTTCAGCGTGCACTGTTGGAGGGAGAATATGCAGGTTAATTCTGAAGAACCTTAAAGTAAATGAGTTCGGAAATATCTAGGTAAAAATAAAACACTTTCGAAACAGTCCTCTCAATAATGACTTTTGTTATTTGTCTGCAAAGGAAAATCCCCCAAATGTGTTATAGGTTGAATTTCTGGTCACTAGTCATGAAAGTAGTTTCATATCTCTGGCATGGTGTTTTTCAAAGGTGTCACTGTTGGGATTGAAATGCAGGCCAGATGAATGAGATTTCTCTTTGATCTAAGCTCTTGTTCAGTTTCTTCAGTAAGACTGGCTCAATTTCTTTTCATTAGCTCTCCTAGAGGTCTACTGTCCACCAGCAACAGAGAAACACCACAGAGAGTTGGTACTAGCTTTGGTAACCAGTATTTTTCTGTCCCTCAGCTCTAAATGCATCTTTATCTTTTTGTCTGGCTTTAACGGGGAATGTGTTAGCAAAGTGAGCAGGTGTTATGGGACAGTGGGCAAAATGCGACACATTTTGCTTGGATAACTATTTTGCATCAATAATTGTTCCAACACTGTAAATGTAGATATCTGTGACATGACTTCTCCTTCACTAACCTTGTTCAAATAGTAATCATTAAAAAAAGGAGAAGAAGAAACACTTTGTTGGGACAGATGTTTGAGGCTACTGGCAATTGCATCACATTTTTGCATGTTCATTTTTCATACAGTTTGCAATTATGTTAATATATGCTTAGGGCACTTGCTGATAAAAGCAACAATACAGTGAGAAAGAGCCATTGTCACCACTCTGACTACAAATTCAAGGGCAAATATGACACATTTTTCCATATTTTGTATCTTCAATGTCCCCTGTTTCTAAAGAAAAAAAGAAAAGAAAAAAAAATCCCTGAAGGTCACAATCAGAATAAACACTCAGATCTTGGATAAAGTTACTGAAGTCCACAGCCTTTTTTATAGGAGAAAAGGAGGGTTGGGGGGGGAAATCACTTAAGGGAGAGACATTTGTTTAACTTGTATTTATGATACCTTCTTTACTGTGATGACTGATGCAATGTTCACTGGAGCAATAAAAGAGTTGATTAAGTTGAGTTTGTGCATAGATGTGATTACAGTAAGTATCTAGCACTTCAGATCTTTCAGTTTTGCACAGCAACATAGCAATTAGTTAGAAGGATCAGCATAGGTACATACTAAGAGTTTCCACTGATTATGTAGGTAGACATGCTGTGTTCCAAAAAAAAGACTTCCTTGCCAGACATTTTTCAAGATGTGCATTTTTTGTATTTTTGTGTGTTGATAGCCAGAAATCCATAATCATTGATTTGATAAAGTATTTAAAAAAATTGGGCCAAGATTCATGTAGCCTAGAGTTTGGCTGCTAAATAAGTTTGAACTCATTATCAAAAGGGCTGAGCATCCTCAGGCCAAACTTATTTAGGAGTCTAAAATTTGGATTTTCTAAAGAGTTTAAGGGAGTTAGGCATTCAGCTCTTTTTAGGATGCTTTGAAAAATCCCAACCTAAATATAGATTTAGGAGTCTAACTTCAGGTCATACAGGTTTCAAAATCTTAGCCTTGGGAATTATTTATCTTTAGATATTGTTACTTTTTTATATTTTCATTTTGGAGGACTGTCTTTATGATTTGTTAGCAATGGACTGTTTTTACAGAGACATGATACAGCTTATGACTGAGTACTTTGGATGATCTGAATTAGGGGCCGAATAGTTTGTTTTCAACTGTCATTTCTCTGGAAATTCTTTAAGTTTTCCATCCTGTGTAAAGGCAGGCAGCCTCCTGTACAGTGGATGTCACTCAGCTAGTCTTGTCTACAATAGGAAAATCCCCTATAGCTTGACAATATCTGTCAGCAGTGGTGCATTTCTGGCATGGTCTAACTACAAGTATAAAGCAGAACAAAGTGAATTCAGTACCATTTCAGAAACCCTGGTGGCCTTTGTAAACTGCACACCTGTCATAAGATAACATTAGAGAGACAGGGTAGGTGAGATAATATCTTTTATTGGACCAACTTCTGTTGATGAGAGAGAAGCTTTTGAGTTAGAGAGCTGTTCTTCAAGTCGAAATATACTCAGAATGTCATAGCTAAATACAGGGTGGAATAGATTGTTTAGTATCAGTAGTTAACACATATTTCAAGGAATCATTCAAGGTGAAGTAGCCCATTAACACCTCTCCAGCCATATGGGGGAAAGGGAGAAAAAAAAGCTGGTGGTGTGGGGGGGACAACTTGATTGGGTTATAGATTGTTGTAATAAGCCATAAATCCAGTATCTCTATTCAGTCCACGATTCTTAGTATCTAGCAAAGTTATGAATTATGGCTCATCTTTTGGAAGTGTTGTGCAGGTTTCCTTTGAGGATGAGGACTGAGAGGTCAGATATAGAGTGATCGCTTTGTAATCTGTTCCACCTTGTATTTAGCTGTGACATCCTGAGTACATTTCTCAGATCTGAAGACGCGCTCTCTGGACAGTTTGTGTCTCTCACCAACAGAAATTGGTCCAGTAAAAGGTCTTACCTCAGCTGCCGTATCCTTCTAATATCCTGGGACCGACATGGCTACAACAACACTGCATACAACATGAGGTAACATTCTCTCTCTCTCTCTCTCTCTCTCTCTCACTCACTCACTCACACACACACACACACACACACACACACACACACACACACATGTTATCTGAGTTTTTAGTCACTGAGGTGTTGAAGAACCCTGCTGGCTGTAACTGTATTTTTTTCTTCAAGACCCTCTGTGCATTCCCACTTGGGGAATGGTGCCTCCTGGCAGTGAGCATATTTTGAAATGATACTGAACCCTTTCATTCTGGTCTGCACTTGCAATCAAACCATATTCAGAGTTGGATCAACTGCACCCACTGGTGGCAACAAATGTCAACAACGGATAGTTTTCCTAGAGTAGAGAAGGCTATTAATGGGCATGGTTGCAAGATAACATCATGTCATTAATACTCACTTACCAGTATTTAAGGGAATTTAAACTGCACTTCCTTCATGTTGGGTAACTAGAAGAAAGAGTAAGTGAAATTAGTAAATGTTGTTGCTACACTCCTTTCTTTTGCCCCTTGGCATGTGAGTTACAAATGGGTTCTCAAGACCTCAGTGACTAAAAATTCGGATAATAATTCGAGAGCTGTCACAGGAAGCTTAATGTTATGTCATGACAGATGTACCATTCAAAAAGGTCACTGTTGTATAATGATTCAACAGAGCTTAAGTGTTATCTTAAGTGTTGACCATCTTTTATTGTTAGTATCACCTTAATCAGAAGTTATTTTGAACCCACATTGTGGTGCTGCCCAGACATTGTCTGTCTTGCATTCACATTGCTCCAGATGGCCTGCACACAATAAGCAAAGTGTATAGTGCTGCTGTTTACTAGGACAAGCAGGTGTGGTGAAACAATATAGCTGAGCCCTTCACAGACCAACCATCTCCTGTGACTTTCCTGGCTATGACAGAGAAACTGTTCTGCAGACTGAGTCTTTTTTTAAGGCTCTAGTAGTGATGAAAACCTTAGTTTTGATTTAAAAGTAGCTTTGTAAGTCAGAATGAATACTCATTTGTCCCTAACATGGATTGAGTGTATTCTGGAAAAGTAGTGATGGAGGAAATGTTGGGATTGAAAAATTGGTACTGTACATGTACAGAAATTAAATATTGTATGAGACATGTATGTATATGACTGCGGACCCCATTTCAAAGTCCCTATGGAAATGGCTCAGGAAATGTTCCACGGGATGTTGAAAAGCAGAAGAAGCTGTTCAACAGGTGGTGTAGGCTTCATTGGGTGCCGGATCTCCTTGATGTGACTGACACTCACTTATCAGTATTTAAAGGAGTTTAAGTTGCACTTCCTTATATGTCGAGTAGCTCAAAGAAAGAGTAAGTTAAATTTGTAAATGTTGCTACACTCCTTTCTTCTGCCCCTTGGCATGTGAGTTACACCATCTTAGACTCTGTAAAACTCCATGCGATTCAGTGAGTCAAATTCAGACATGACTTGTAAAGTGGGGAGGGGAAAGAAGTTAAGCATTCATAAATGGGTGTGTGTCTAGAGCGAGTCCAAGTTGAAGTAACATAAACTTTGATGAGAGGAGGGGCTTAAGGATGTGAAGTTTCACCAACGTATATTTATTTCCTTTAAACTTACTTAGCTTTACTTCTGAATTTCATCTGAAGCACTCCCTGAACCATTTTTAGTAGACTCAAACTTTAGGGCCAGTGCTTCTGCTGTCATAAATTAGTTTAGCTTCACAATGAAGATAAGCTGATTTACAGCAGCTGAAGGATCTGCCCTTTGTTTCTAGCTGGCTGTTTGTGGTTTTGTGAATACTCACTATGTTACAGTATCATTCAGGAAGGTGAGTTCAACTCCCACTGCATTTTTGTTAAATTATTGATAGTGTAAATGGAAGTGTGATTGAACCCACTGGCTTTAAAATTGGCTAAGATGTTAGATTGCCCAGGAACCTCCATCACAAATATTCCTTTGAAATTCTCTTTGATTCAGCCTTCTTCGGGGCTTGATCCTTTCCTACCACCCTCTCTACTGCAAATTTAAAATAAACTTTTCTTGAAATCAGTGCACTGTCAGGAGCCATTCATCAGCACTGGAGGTGTACGTTTCCCAGATGTATCTAAAACTCACTCCATTTGGCAGCAGTAAATTGAATACATTTAGAAAACATGGGGTAATTGAATGTCCCCCAGTGCCCCGCTTGTCTGCAACATCGAATATAGAATGTTTTAAGTCTCTTTCATTTCCATTTTAAGAGAAAAATAAAATAAGAGCTAAATCCTTAGTTCATTAGCCATGATTTACTTAGATTTTTCACAGAGCACTTTAGGAGTTTGCACCCTATACCAGAGTAAAAAAATATATAAATTCTAAGTTAAGGGCTATGGGATTTGATCCTAAAACTGTAGTGGTTTCTGAGCATGTCCTTACTAATAAAGTATTGTACTTGTAGGAAAGAAAGAAGGCTTGATTTTAAAAAATATTTACCAGACTGAACTTTGTGGAGCTAAACCCTATCAATTAAAATATTCCTTCCCCTGTAATATCTCCTGTGCTGTGCTTTAAAAATGTCTCAATTTCATTAATTTGTGATACACTGAATTCTTGTAAGGTGGCTTTAGTTTCCGCCATACATATTTTACCACTTTAAATCATAGATATAGGACTGTTGCCTAATTAATTTCCTCTGGTGAGAAAAATATATTTCTACTTTCCTTCCACGAACAAAGTGATATGTGGGATTTACTGTACTTTTTAGCTGATTAAGTGTTGCATTTCCACACACCATTGCTTATGAGACTCCCTAGTAAAATTAGATGAAGAGAAGAAAAGCTTTAAAATATGATTTTGAAAGTTACTTAAGAATAAGCTCAACTACTGAATGCCCCCTGCAAGACATTTCCATTACCTTCCTGAATATTCTGACAATCTACTTCTTTCTAATTGAAGCATGAAAATAATATGAACTTGAAGTCATGAAGCTATAATACACCTATTAGTAAAAATGATACAGGGTAATAAAATGTGACAGAACGTTGTTCACTGTTAAAACTCATGCACTAACTATTCTTGATAGTCCATGCTAATTAATACAACATTGATTTTGATCAAAGTACATGTCAAGGGATACAGGCTGAGTTTTCAAGCAGCCTAACATAATTATGGTTTATGTTTGTGTTGGTGAAAGCTTCATATGCTGTTTTGTTTTAGGGGGGAAAAAACCCTTTCAGTCTTTCTAATAATAACTGATTCATCTAAAAGGAACACTCAATGAGGTCTGGGAGCTAAGCTATTCCTCGTGTTACATTTCTAAGATGTTATGGGTTTAATCTAGGGTGACCAGATGTCCCGATTTTATAGGGACAGTCCCAATATTTGGGGCTTTTTCTTATATAGGCTCCTATTACCCCCCACCCCCATCCCGATTTTTCACACTTGCTATCTGGTCACCCTAGTTTAATCACCTTTGCGCCCACAAAGGTTTAAAATGGATCCTGAGAATGTTAAGGGCAAATGGGAGAACAGACTCCAAAGGTTTGGTTTGATATTACTCTAAATAAATTGATATCGCTTACACATCAAATAAAGAAATTGGAGCCTCAGCCAGCAGCCAGTTACAAAATGATCAATCACATCTGAGCGCTAAAGAATTAGGAAGGAGTTTGTTCTAATCTTAATGGAGTTTTAGAGACATGTTGTGATAGCAAAAAGTGATAAGCTTCCTCCCTGCCCCTTCCTCCCTGCCCCCTCCCAGCAGCAGGGTTCTGGCTCTCCAAGAGCCAATCAGGCACCGTGACTTCTTATACAATGAGGATTAGAGATGGAATATATGCTCAAAAGTAAGAATTTCTCATTTACAAAAGACAAAGGTGTAGCAAAGAAGAGTGACATTGCTGCATACCCACATTCTAGCCATACATACTTATGAGGCTCAGGGGCTTCATAACCCCTAACCCTCACCCAACCCATATCCATACCTACATGCTGGCTTGGTGGCTGCAGAAGTGTCACATTCTGCCTGTGGGTTGGGGTCACTTTCCATCATCTCCGTCCCGCACACAACAACCCACTCACTTTGGCCTTGTTCTGAGAGAGGTGAATTTACCCTTATAATCACTTTCCTGTGTATCTATTGATATACATATATATCTATATAAACCCCAAATTACCAACATGTAAAATCTTGTTTCCAATTGAAATGATAGATAATTTTAGATTAAATAAAAAAATGAGATTTTTTTTATGTGTTTGTTTGCTAAATATTTAGCTTTGGTAAATCTGTTTTTGTTGTTGGTTTTATTTCTTGCATAAGAAACCTGACTCTTTTGTATATCTATAGGATAAGTGGTGTTTCATCAAGATTAAATAAGACCACAGAGAGGGCATTTTGAAGGCTAACTCCATTATTTTTGAAGAAAAACATCAAGCTTTTTCACAATGCCTTATTATTATTCTGGGTCACCGTGATGTTTCCATGCACCTTGGCATGTTCCTTTAATTGGATCCTTGTGTACGAAGGTCCAGTACAGTTGCATTGAAAGCTGACATTTCTAACTAACTGACCTTTTCAGGCCCACTGATACTCCTATAATGATTATCCTCTAGCATTGTTTGGACACAATACCACATACTTCACAGCACATAAAGAATATGGTCTCTGAAAACTATTCAAAATTCCCAATCTCAAGTTAGCAAAATGAGAAAATTGGGTGCAAACATTCATCAGACTGTTATTGTGCAGGTATCGATTTGAATGCCCTTTCATTTCTCTGGGAAAAAGTGTTGTATTATGGAGCTCTAAATTAACTTTTGTTCTGTTATTTTTCCCCAGTAACTATAAAAAGGTCAAATTCATTCATAAGGCTGAATAGATTTGCTGGAGATAAGCAATAAGATAGCAATCAACCTTCAAATAACCTTTAAAGAGACAGTATCTTCTTTTCTGAACAATAATTGATCTGTTCATTAAGGTGCTGCGAACTCTTTGGGACTCATCTAAGCAAAATGTATAGGACCTGTGGCCAAAGGATGTAATCTAGAACAATAAGGAAATTAATTCTGGTGTTAGAAATATATTAAAGTTGCATATTTCAGAGACAACCAGGTGACAAAGGGAACAATATTGTGGTATGTGGTGCTTGATTTCATTGTCCCCAAAAAATGTGAACAAAGACAGAGAGATCTGAAAGTTTGATACTTGATTTGTTTTTGTTTCACCTATGCCAGAAATCGGAATCTCGCACTTCTCTCATGAATTTGGTGGCTAGTGTATAATGATCTTCAGAACTTGTTTTGTTGGTACATACAAGGGAACCTCAAATGGAAAAAATTGGGTTAAACATCAGCTCTGCATGGAGAATGTGTAAACTTAGGGTGCCTCTTTTAGTCTCTCCTTTAAGACAAGTCAGACTTGTAGGTTATGAGGGGTTTTTGTGTGTGTGTGTGTGTGTGTGCAGTGAACGTTGTGGAAAAGGTTTTTTATTTAGTTAGTTCATTGATAAATACTCCCCAGTGGTTTCTGCACATGAAAAAATGAAACCTTGGCCAGTTCATTAGCTGCAGCCAAGGAGTCCATAGCACAACTGTAAGCATGTCATGATCCTTGGCCAGTTGTGTGCCAGGTTACGCCCCAGGCAAAAGTTAGAACAGACTGAGGGGTGCTGTAATTGTACCAAGGAGCTAATGCATAGCCAGGGACTGTCTAAGTCAAGGGATTACTGTATATTTAAGATATCAGTCCAATGTTTAGCATTACACCCATGTCCATATTTCATTTCTGCGTGTAAATCCATGTTACGTACTTCATTTTATTTTTATCAATTACACATACACCATGGACTAGCAGTGCATAATTGATTACAAGAAGTTGTCTTGGTTTTTATCTTTGATCAGAGCTCTAAGAAGTAACAAGTATCCCAGGTGACAAAGCTTTTTATATTGAATATGTTTTCACACAGTAATTTTTGGTGAGTCATATTGCGCTCCTTTTCTTTATAAACAGGTTGATATCTCATGGAAAACAATCTTTGTAGAAACCCTTCTTGGTTATATATATATATTGTAAAGGCGAATGGAAAGCTCTGTCCCCGGTTGTTTATTTTTTAATTAGTAAGGGCATTTCCATGGGAACACAATCTCGGTCACTTAGAAGTGTGGGGTTTTTTTTTATAATTCTTATCTGTCATCTGATCTGAACAAGAGTCAGTGAAAATGAGAGTCCCTGCCTCAAATAGCTTACGAACCAAAAGACAAACACAGAGAAGATAGGATTATTATATAATTTTTATATTACAATAGCACCCAGAGGTCCCATTCCACTGCCGGAGGGAGGGGGTATTGTGCTAGGCGGTGTACAAGTGCATAGTATGACACCATCCTTATCCTGGAGAGTTTACCATTTAAATGGACAACACAAGCAATAATAGACAACATAGAAGGAAAATTTCAAAACTAGTTAATTAAATTTTTTATTTCTGCAAAACCATCTCCTCTCAATCCCCAGCCAAGCTGACCTCCCCAAAGATACAGAAGGGAAGAAGACAAACACTAACTGTTAGAGACTGGCAAAAGGGTTTTAAAGTTTCCCAGTGGGAGTGGGGGCTCTCACTGTGCAAAGAATTTGTATTTTATCAGATTTGGTTCCTGAAAAGATCAAATCACCACTGAGTTCATCTTTGGTACTCAGAACATTTGGTGCTGAAACAAGCAGTCAGAGAAGGGCACTGGAGGGGATAACTTAGAGACTTTATTATTGTTTTGAACTCACTTGAAGGCATCAATTAACACGTGCATTTTTAGGGGGGATCTGACTGAGGAGAGAATGGTGACTTTGTAAACCAGGTCTGGGAGCATGGGATGGCAGAGTGGGAAAAGAATGCAGACAGGGTGTCCGGATGGTCAATGTTGACAGAGTAGCAAGTTCGGGGGAGTGGGAGGGGAAGGGTCAGAATACCATATGAGAAAAGGTCCTCACGGCTGCTCTAAATTATGCTTGGCTGCAGCAGCTCCCCCAGGCTACCCTCATGTCTTTACTACCTCTTCCCAAACCCCCTAATGCTGGGAGCTGTGTGAGAAGATGGCATAGTGGTCGTTCAAGAAGAATTCTCATCTGGTCAATTAGGCCAGTTTTAAATCTGCTTTGGGGACGAGGATTAGACCCACAGTATCTGAAACCTTAAAAACAAAACTTTACAAAAACAAACCAGTAAACCTCACCAAAAATGTAACATGCTCACCACCCATGTGCACACACCTATAGTGAGTAAGCACATGATCATATGGGTGAGCCCCTCATCCTTCCTCACCCCCTTCCTTCCCTACCCTTTGTTATGCTCTAGTATATTTTATTTAGGGTCTGGTAGTGTGTTCATTGACACTTTGGTGTCACCTCTAAAATTTAGTCCATACACTTTTTAGGGCAGGGACATTTGTGTGTGTGTATTCTCACATAGTGGAAATTTGGATGTTATAAAATAATACTACAATATATGATACAGTCCCCCCAAAAAGTACCACAATCAGAAACCAGGTGACTAAATCAATATTGTGGTGCTCAAGAACGAACTGCTGGTGTGTTAATCTCTTAAACTTGTGTGTTATAGTTCTGTTTTCTTCACCTTTAACCCAACAGTGGAATATGGCCCTACGTTCTCTTATAACTAAATGCCCTTCTGTCCTTTGAGAAAACAGATTTGTGTCTTTTCATAGCTTTCTGCAGAGGGCTAATAATACATGAGAAAGCTTTACTGCCCACAGGAGGGTTTGCCAGGTTGTAATAATAAGAAATGTTGTTGAAAAGTCATGATCAATGTTAATTCAGTTATTTTTCATTTTCTTTGCGTTTCTTTTAAATGAAATCTTGTGTTTTGTACATTTGCTCCAGCCCTACCCCATGGATTGCTCATTGGAGAGAGTGGCGACTGGTTGTACAATGAATTCTTATTTGTCCTCCCACAGAAATAGCTGCAACATTTTTAAATGATGAATTTAAGGGAGAAAAAAATGGAACTTTGGATGTACAAAAGATGTAAATGTTGTTTTCCAGGTTTTATGGTTCCCAGATGCCTCCTCTAATTGCATAGCTAACCCTGAGTTTATTAAGTTATTTTCCAGAGTCAAACTCATTTGTATACATGTCAGAGTATAAACTGAATTTAAAAAGTAAGACCTCTGGATTAGAATTCAAGAATGATAAACAAACTCATTTAGAATGCATTTGCATGTAATTTCCATGTGCCAAAATGCAATTGCATGTGATTTGTAAATACAGGTCTTGCATCTATTTAACATTACAGACTAGCATGGAAGAAAATATTGTAGCTTCTTTTTAAAACCAAATAAATAAATAAATAAATAAAAACTTTAAAATGGCCCATGTTTGAAGGTGATTCAGTATTCAGAAACTGATGAGGAGAGATAAGCATGCCGAGAAAGCTGTAAATTCTATTTGCAACATCTGTAGTAAGTTAGAATATTGTGTTTTATAGCAACCCCCTACCTTGCCCCACAGACATTACCATAGCATGTGGTATATTTATTATTCACTTCCCGCAAGAGCTGTTTTGCCTAGTGCAGCTTTAAAAATAGTCTGTTTTCTCCCTTTTAAGTTCAAACTAGTAAGGAAACAAAATAATTGCTTCCATTTGAAGCGTATTGGCTAATCTGACCTACAAACTTTGGCGCAAACTAGCATTTTATTTATTATCATTAATAATAATGTTTATTAAATAGTGCCTAAGGACCAACCAAGAATGGGGTCCCATTGTGACAGTCACTCTGCAAATGCAGAATACCAGAAAGTCCCTGCCCCAAAGCACTTACAAACTAAATAGTCCAGACAGGCACAGGGTGGGGGGAAGGGGTAGAACACACAAGCAGAGTGACCAATGTGAGGGCAGCAAACATCCTGTTTGTACCATGTTAGTTAATTTGGAGGATGGATTTAATTAGGAGGGGATCAGCTAAATGGAAAGAAAAGTTGAGGGAGAGGGGTGAGGAGAACAGGGCTGGGGAAAAGAGGGACAGGTGTACAGCAAATCTGAGGTAAAGAGACTGAGGGAAAAGTAGGGAGAGGTTTGGAGTAAACAGCCAAAATGCACAGGGCAGAGGAAATCCAATCAAAACTGGTGAAAGTTCTCTACTTTGGCTGTTTCCACTCCTATTGCCTGGAATTTCTGGTCTTGTCTACACTACGCGGGGTCTGTTGACACAGCTACGCTTGTATAGCTATATGGCGGATCCCCCTAGTGTAGACACAGTGTATACTGACAGAAGGATGAGTTCTGTGGGTGGAGGAACACCAATCTCCCTCAATGACATTAGCTACACCAACAGAAGCTAGGGTTACCACCTTTGAAATGCAAAAAACCTGGCACCCCCCAAGGCAAGCCCACCAAAACCCCAACCACAGGGTAACTCCGCAATCCCACCCCAACAGCCACATATAGTATCTAGAGGGATAACACATATAGATAAGATTGATAACATCACCTGTCTCCTCACTCTTGCGTGACTGAAACTCTCTCACACCCGCACGGTGCGTATGTGTGTTGATGGGCAGACAGCTGCTGTATTTTCAACAGTGTCAATCTGTTATTGCTTAAACTGTGGACATGGGAACACTGCAGCATCTTTAGCTGGACATAGAAACTTTAAACATTAGATATCCGAGTGTATTTTGATAATAATTCAAATCTTTAGACCCATGTAAAAAAACTGGCTGATTAAATTATTTTTCTGGCAACTGGAAAATCTATAAAAAAAAAAAACCGGCCAGGCCCATCAAATACCAGCCAGATGGTAACCCTAACAGAAGCCCTCTTCTGTTGCCATAGTTATGTCTACACTCCAGATTTTGCTGGTCTAGCTATGTCGAAAAGACGTGCGGTTCTTTTCATACCCACAGCTGACATAGCTATGCTGATAAAAGCTTGTTGTGTAGACCAGGCCTCAGACTGGTCCTTCCCTGCAGTTTTTCCTCAAGGCTGCATGGCAGGGGAGGGGGCAGGGAAGTGCCCCTCAGAGTATGTAAAGTGGGTCTCCCCTGCACAGTTCTGGGTTTGGGTGTGCTGGGCAGGAGAGGTGGTCCTGACTGGATCTCATTTTACCGTCTGCCCCTCAGTGCAGCAATCCTTGCTTTGCCTGCTTCTGCCGCTGCTCCTACTGGTTTGAGTGAAGGATTAAAAATGCAGTGTGTGTCTCAAGATTAAAGAAGCCTGTAGCTTTGACGGAAAAGGTAATACTGTTTGAAAATAGAGGTTGGGGGTGAATTAGAATTTAAGGAGTGAACACAGTGATGCTGAAATGCATTAGTGGAGTTACTGAAATCATGCTTTATTTAAATGCATTGGTTTTTTAAAACAGCTTATTCTGAAATACAGAGCAACAACCATTTTTATGTCCATTGCATAGCAGCAAAGCCTCACATACAATGAGAGACATAATAGGGTCCATAGAGCTCATCTACCTTGGAGCTAGTTTACTCTCTCACACTTTGCATACATTAAATATAAAAATAGGGTTCCTTGCCTCTCCCTAATATTGCTGCCATTGATTCCAACTTGACTCAATTCTGCTGAGAGCCATAATTTTCAATAGATTCTTTTATAAAATATGGAATTCATTCCCTTTTGTAAAAACGGAGCCTTTCCATATAATAGCTTCATTTCGCTCTTGCACATTGGCACCAGTATTTATCATCAAGGAGTTAGAGATGCTAGATGCCTTTCCATCTTTTATTTCTGGCAGAACAGACTCCTTTTTACACACATGGATGAAGGATTAAGTGTTGTCGCATTCTGGTTTTTGCTTGATCTATCAAGAACTCTTATTTACTTTTTGGGTTGTAATTCAGTTTGCATACCTGGTTTAAATGTTAATTGCTAATTAGGCTTAAAAGGTATTTAGACAGTGGTCTATATTAACCTCTTCAACTGTCCACTTCTTCCTAAGGAGGCAGCTGGCTGAAACAAAACAAAACAAAACAAAAAAGCATCATTATGTGGATGATAAATTACCCTCTTATCCCAGGAGAAGACAGTCCCTCAGCACCAAGGTTGAGACATTCCAGTGACTGGAATAAAAGAGCCTGCAGACATGGTGTTTGATACATAATGTGATTCTTCTAAAATGGCTTTTATAATTAAATCATCGAGGGTAGTGGGAGAGGGAACATCATTCTTGTAACTTCCAATTTATCAGAAGCTACCGTTACTGGTGAATGGAAAGGCTGATTTTATATTAAGTGCTTTAAAAGTTACATTTCAAAATGAGGGTTTTGAAGGCTGGCTTAAAAAAAAGAAGAGCAGATTTTGTAAAAATCTATCAGGAAGAAAAGGTTACTGCATTCATCCAGGGGAAGCAGATAACTTTTAACTTCAGTGATCCTATTGCACTAATGTGCCTTTCTGAATATGTGGAGCAAATTTGTTGTTTGTTTTTGTATATGGTAGTTTGAGTGAATGGCTCCTTGACACCGATCATGTTGTGGCAACCATTTAATGTGTGGGACTCTAATGACCAAGGTAAGTCAGCAATTAGCACAAATGACCAACTATGAAAACAGAAATTCCTCCCATTTGCTTTAATTATATCTTTGTTCAAATATCTGCATACTCTATCGCTTAATTATTAGGGATTTTAGCATTTTGAATAGCAAAGAAGATGATAGGGATTAAGATTTTGCATAATGTTTATTTAGTTTATTTCCTTATTAGCTAAATGAAATCCAACAATTGAAGAGCCATATATAGAACTGTATACATAGGAGTTGAGAAACTAGACCTAATATTAAGCACTAATCAGTGTGACTTTAAGTTTTACAAAGCAAACAATGTAGAATGACTCTGGAATTCTGCAGTCTGTTTCTCCAAAGCTCCTTAAATGGTACCATCATGTTGCTTTAGACAGCTTAATGTGGTCCACGGATCAATATCTGGCTAACTCTAGAGCAAGGGTTCTCAAACTTCATTGCATTGCGACCCCTTTCTGACAACAAAAATTATTACCTGACCCCAGGTGGGGGGAGCGACGCATGAGCCTACCCGAGGCACCCCCTCCCCCAGGCAGGGGGGCCAAAGCCAAAACCCCAGGCCTTCATCCCAGGGTGTGGGGCCTGTAACCTGAGCCATGCTGCACCAGGCTGAAGCCAAAGCCTCAGTCCCGGGTGGTGGAGCCCAGGCTTCAGCCCCAGGTGGTGGGCCTCAGGCTTCGGCTTTGGCCCCCGGAGGTGGGGCTCCGCCTTCGGCCTCAGCCCCAGGCCCCAGCCAGTCTAATGCCAGCCCTTGCAACCCCATTAAAACAGGGTTGTGACCCACTTTGGGGTCCTGACCCACAGTTTGAGAATCTTCCTCTTGCACACTAGTTATGCTCCTTTCTTTATACTTGCAAGCACATAGACCAGCTGGTTAGTACATAATTTCATCAGTTCTAGGAAGCAAGCATTATGTCCACACTGATTTTTACCAAAGATCAGTCACTGGGGAAATGTGTTTGATACAGTCAAACACAGAGCCCAGTGTCATACAGGCATACAAACGCAGTTCAGGTGATTTCCTGGGGTATTTACAATATTGGTCATAGTATGACTCATTTACCTTTTAAAATGAAATACTTTGGCCAGAATTTCCAAAGCCTTTTAGGATATGTCTGTATTGCAATGAAACACCCGTGGCAGGCCCACGTCAGCAGACGTGGGCTCACGGGGCTTGTTCTGTGTGGGCTCAGGATGCCATGAGAGGGAAGGATCCCATAGCCCAAGCTCCAGCCCATGCCCAAATGTTTATGCTGTAATTTTATAGCCGCCCAGCCTGAACCAGCTGACCTGGGCCATCCGTGGGTGTTTTATTGCAATGTAGACATACCCTTAGATGTCTAAAAGGCCATAGCGCATATAATGGAGCACCGGTGTTAGAGGTGGGCACATAAGTGATTTTTCACTGGGTTTCCTAGATTTGCAAAGACCCCTGAGCACTGAGGAATGGACACCTCTGATTTCTGTGTGTTGTCGTGACTACTCTAATAGGATTTTCAAACTGGGTAGGGAGGTGTCTGGGAAGTCTTAGACTCCTACAAAATGGGTACTGCTAAGGGTAGCATTTTTCAAAAGCACCCAAGGGACTTAGGAGCCCAAGTCCTATTGGCTTTCACTAAACAAGAATCCAATCCCTACAGTGCACCCATAGATAAAGCACAGGGGATTTTTAGTAATATTCACTGGAACATTGGTCACCGTGAGATAGGCAATGAGAGGGCATCATTCCAGGGCAGGCACCGAAGGCTGCATTCTGCATTTGCATTCTCACTGAAAGCAAGGGGGAGTTGCATGTCTTCACCTGAGGGCGGAATCATTCACCTTCCTAATGGCTTCATAATGTGGCCTTATAACTTCAGTTTTTCAGACCCTTTCAAGAGAATACATCCTTGTATTGCTTTCCCTGTAAACTAACATAAAAACCGACTTTTTTTTCTCTTAACCATTGCTTGGTAAACTAGGCCCGTTCAAACCAAATTAATTTTAATACGGCAAAATGCAGCAGTATACATCTAGGAAGGAGGAATTCAGGCCACATGTACAGAATGGAAGACTGTATCTTGGAAAGCAGGGATCTGCAAAGGATCTAGGTGTCATCGTTGAAAAGCAACTCAACATGAGCTCCCAGTATGATGTTGTGGCAGAAAGGGCTAATACGATCCTTGAATGTATAAATAAGGGATTGGTGAGTAAGATTAGAGAGGTGATTTCACCTCTGCATATGGCATTAATGAGACTGATACTGGGAGACTGTGTTCAGTATCACAGGTTTACATTTTAAGCAGGGTGTTGAAATACTGGAGAGGGGGCAAAAAAGAGCCCCAAAAATGAGTTGAGGGCTGGAGGAAATGCCTGACAGTGAGACATTTAGAGCTCAATCTGTTTAGTTTATCAGAAAGAAGATTGAGAAGTGACTTGATTATAGCATATAAGTACCTTCACGGGGAGAAAATACTGGGTACTAAAAGGCTCTTCAATCTAGCAGAAAAAAGCATAACAAGAACCAATGGGTGGGAGCTGAAGCCAGACAATTTCAAATTGGAAATAAGGCACATTTTTAACAGTGAGGGTGATGAGCCCTTGGAGCAAACTGCCAAGGGAAGTGGTGGGTTACTGGATGTCTTTTTGGAAGATCTGCGTTTGCCAAACACAAGCTAAGCTTTAGTCACACACAAGTTATTGGGCTCAATACAGGGGTAGCTGGGAGAAATTTAATGGCCTATAATATCCGGGAAGCTGGATTATATGATCAAATGGTCCCTTCTGGCCTTAAACGCTATGACTCTATGAATAATTGAGTTGTTATTCACGTTTTCTATGGATTTATTATGTAAAGAATTAATTTTCCTTTTGACCAACGGGAAGGGAGCAGAGGTTCCTAAACCATGAATCACAGAGGCCATCATGTAGAAGGGAGAAGAAGCTGCTGAGCCAGTTCCTTACGCAGGTATCGCAGGGAGAGATTGGTGCTACGTTAGCAATTTGACAGGGAAGGGAATAAATGTTTTTAAAATGATTTGCCCCAAGCTGAACAGGATTTTGACCAGAATTTGGCTGAATGCCTTCTTAAAGCCACATTTTGATATAGCCCACCCCTAATTATGAGAGAAAGAGAGCGTGTGTGAAGGAGTGGCGTAGCCAGGACGGGACACTTGGGTGGGCCCCGACTTCGGGTGGGTGGGTGGGCAATGGCAGGGGGTGGGGGACATGCTGGCCAGGGAGCGCGGTCGGGACGTGGGGGCTTGCCCCGCTCCTCCCGCCCGACGCTCTAGCCAGGGAGCGGGGTCAGGGTGCGGGGGCTTGCCCGTCCGCAAACCCCCGCGCCCCTACCCCGCTCCCAGGTTGGAGCGCTGGGCAGGCAGAGGGAGTGGGGCAAGCCCCTGATGCTGCTCCCTGGCTGGAGTGCCGGTGGAGTGGGGTAAGCCCCCGCGCCTCGACCCCACTCCCCAGCTGGATCACCCGGCGGGCGAAGTGGGGCAAGCTCTGGACCCCGCTCCCCGGCTGGAGTGCAGGGCAGGCGTGTGGAGCAGGGGAAGCACTGGGACCGGAGCAGAGCCGGTGCTCGGGGGGTGGGCCAGGGCCCACCCAGGCCAAACCATGGCTACCCCCCTGGGTGAACATGGTACTGGAAGCTAGATGCTCCTGAGTTCTGACCCTGATTCCTTTCATGATCTTGGCAAAATCACTTAAAGGAACATCATCAACTTAAAAAGTACACCTTTGTCTGTATTTATTTCTAACTTCTATAGCTACAGATCACACCTAACATTACTGTATCTCAACTAGATTACAGAAGAAAGTTCTCTACTTTTTGCTTGTTTAGTCTGTGGATTTGACAGCACTTTGCATATATTCAATTTCACTGTTTCCTCGGTGTGGTCTGTTAGTCCCTGACCCTTCAATTACATCCATCAATTTCCTGTATTGTTTTGTATGGGTCTTCACAGAGTAACAAGGGAAGGAAACACATTTTTTTAAAAAATATATATGATATTATACAACCACAAAACTGGCAAGAGAACTTGGAGGCAAGTTTAGAAACTAAGACTACTTTTAATGCTTGTTTTTATTGACTAGATGTCAAGATGGTAGTATCTACTTTATCCTCTGTGGCTCAGTTTCTCTATCTGTATAATGGGGATAATAATATCCACCTCCCATGAGAGTGATAAGGATTAATGTTTGCAATGAACTTCCAACCTTAAAAAGCTCTATGTAAGTGCTAGGGATTAGCATTATTAATGTTAATGCTTAAATGAAATGTTAAGGGACAAAACTAATGTTAAAAAAGAGAATGTTCTAAACATCAAGGGCCTTACAGAAAGTCTTTGGCCCTCCCATTGTGCCTTATTAGAATGTATTCTGTTTATTGAATAGTAAGTAGTTGTTTAATCAGAGGTTAATCATCATATTGTGATTTACTGCTGGTTTACAGCTAAAATTACTCTCCTTTTTTCCGTTATCATAAATTACTTCTATTTTGCATAACTGAAACAGCTTTGTTTGACTGACTCTGACCCTTCTTGGAGCTATGCATTCACCTCTGTAGTTTATGAATTAGGAAGAATAATATAGTGCCATGATAGAGAGCCACACTAAAACCCTTATTGCCATCATTGGGTGATCTGCATGTAGACAGACGTGTACTTTCATGCCCCTTACACCTGCAAAATAAGAGCTTGGTGAGTTACAAACAAGGACATGTTTATAGGAAGGAACCTATTAAAGGGGATTCTGCATACTCCTTATAACCAGAATCCCAGGGAAACAGCTAAAGGACCGTTGTACTGCATGGGTTTGGACTTTAACACACAATGCTGCAATATTAACTGCATTGGATGTAGCATGAGCTTCTGAACTGATACTCTCTAGGGCTGGGTAAACTGATCTGAATTTGCTTAACATGAAGGGATGAAATCAATGCTTGACTGGGTTTAGATTCAATTATGTAAACAGTTTCCTGCTTTGTTTCACTATGATCCTCTGAATGGTGCTCAACTACCATGGTGATGGGCAGAGTATAAGAGGATAGATAGTTTCCTGGTGAGATTCACCTTTTGTTTATATACTAGCCAAGAGAGGAGTATTTGGGGGAGTTATAAAAGGGTGTGGCTGCAATAAAAACAGTTGTTATTCTCATGAAGATTGCTGTAATTAAAAAACGGTGTGTGGTAGCCATAAATCAAAGAGTGTTATAGAACAATATGTGAAGTTTTATTGTATCTTCACCATAGTAGCAACAGAGCTGGGAGCTGAGCTATTAAACACTTGACACTACAGGTCTTTAGTGTCCTTTTTATATGACCGGTTATACTATGTAAAATAGCCGTGATGCTTTATTCTGTGTCTGGCCAACGATGCATGGGCAACAGAGCGACACAGGGAGGAAAGCGTAATGTAACTGCACAAGCACAGTCACGCTGATGTATCTGCATGGAAGTGGGACGATCCATACTCTGAGGGTGCAGATGCAAAGGGGGAGAATCAAGGTAATTGTTTTTTTGCTGTCCCTTAATGTTTTCAGCCACTGCTCAGGACAGGGTATCCAACTGGATAGACTGAGATTCTGATCCAGAACAGCAAATCTAATGTTTTTGTTATGCTGCCCTCTTTGACCACTTTGTTGTTTATATGGTCAGGGTGATGACATGGATAAAATTCAGAATTCTTTATCTTGTTCATTGTAGCAGTGTGGAAATATGCAATGTATGGGGATACCATAATGTGCACACCCAAGTTTCAAAACAGAGTTGGAAGATCTCATTTTAGGCCCACCACTTTGGAGAACATCTCTTAGACAAAAGTTAAATACAAATTACAGATAAGGGAGCCCATAGCTGTAGGCCAATAACATGCACCCTTTGATGAAAAATTAACTTACCGAATATGCAGTTGAATTTTACTTTTCCATTTTCAGAAGTGGTTTGTTTAAAAAAAAATAAATCTGGGATAGTTTGAGGTTTGTCTGTCTCCCTAACAGGGCAAAAGCATTTAATGGTTTTATATTGTTCTGCTTGGAGTGCCTCTAGGCTTACTTGATGAGAAAAGTGACATTTTGAGGAAATATAAAACAAATTACAAACAAAACCATTATTAGTAGTGGCAGTTACCTCCTGTAGCATGAATGATTTGAAATTCCCTGGAAGGATAGTGCTCTCATTCAGCTAACTTGACAAATAGTAGCATTTTTTAGGAGTTTATATCCAGGCTTAGCTGGTGGTAATAGAATTTCACTTTCAGATTCAAGACAATTAAACTAAGGTACTGAATGTCACTGCCTTTTCCAACGAGATTCGTTTATAAAATACTTTTTTTTTTTTTTTGCTTATCACTTGTGAAATAAGTTAAATAGAGGCAAAGTCAATGCCTTGATGAGGCTGGATAAATAACAGGTGTAGTATAGCCAGCAATTCATTCCATGATTACTGAATCCAGGCCAGTATTGGTGGTTCGTTAATACTACAGCCAGGGCCGGCTCTAGGATTTTTGCCGCCCAAAGCAAACACAATTTTGGCCGCCCCCCCCCCCCCGTTTTTTAATTACCCCACCCCCGCCCCGCCTCAACTCCGCCCCTTCCCCAAATCCCCAGCCCTGCCTCCTCCCCCCAGGCTCTCAAGCCTGGGAGGGAGGGGGAGCAGCGGCGCGCGAAATACTGAACAGCGCGAGATACTGAACAGGGAGACTCTGAGTGGCCGCGGCGCGGGCACCGCTCCTCCCCCTCCCTCCCAGGCTTGAGGGGAGGGCGGGGCAGCAGCGGCGCGCGAAACGGCCGCTCGGGATCTCCCCCTCCCTCCCAGGTTTGAGAGCCTGGGAGGGAGGGGGAGCAGCGGCGCGCGAAACGGCCGTTCGGGATCTCCCCCTCCCTCCCAGGTTTGAGAGCCTGGGAGGGAGGGGGAGCAGCGGCGCGCAAAACAGCTGTTTCGCGCGCCGCGGCCGCTCGGGATCTCCGCCTCCCTCCCAGGCAGCAGCAGCGGAGGTGAGCTAGGGCGGCCGCGGCACATTTTTAGGGGCGGCATTCTGGCGCCGGCCATGCTGCCCCCAAAAATGTGCCGCCCCAAGCACCAGCTTGTTTTGCTGGTGCCTAGAGCCGGCCCTGACTACAGCACATACTGTGTTCCTGAGTCTTGGAACTAGAGAGCCAGGGAATTACAGGGTCTGCATGTGGCCAGCATCCTGAATAAAGAATCCTCTTTGTGTTATTAACCCTGAGTCTTTTCTCTCCTTTGTCACAAGAGCCACTACAATAGGGATTGGGAAAATATCTGAGTATGGTGCAAACCTGTTCAGCCTACAGGTCACTCCCTGCGTGGAACCTTTTGAACTGTTGAAAATGCTTCTTAAAGTGAATTTCAGTGCTGGTTAAAGTTGCTGGATTTGAGAAACCCGGAGACTATATAAATAAATAATTTCAGGGCCTAGGTGCAGTACAGTGCAAGCTCCCCCCGACTACTTCACCAGCTTGCCTCAACTTCAAGGAGAAGAGGGGAGTTCAGTGTCCAGGTCCCATTCATTCCTTAGACTCTCTGCTGAGGCTGCCAATTAGTATTACGAGTACAGTAGTTGTGCTGGTACTCTTGTGATATGGAAACCTGTCCACTGACAGTGCCGCTGTCAGATGGTAGCACGTTGCTTACAGACTGACCTGGGCTGATGTGGTGCTAGTGATGAAAGGCTCCATGCACTAACCAATCCCCTAATACAGCTACTGCCCATAAAGTATCCTCCTTTAACCCCTTCTTTATTGACATCCAGGCACTGCCTGATGGTGGTGATAAACTACAGCACTGTCGATGAAAATGATCTCAGTAATGCCGCTCATCATGTCAGGAAACCTCCTCCCAAATAGCTGTGTCAGTATGGGAATGTGGTGGAGATGACCATCAGGAAGAAGAATGAAGAGGCCCTCCATTAGTGGGGGGAAGACAAAGAACAAAAAAAGAAATTAGATCTAGGAAAAAAAGAGGAGGAAAAAAGAGGGAAGCTTGAGGCCTTGTCTATACACACTCACACCAGTCTAACTAAATATATGTTCTAAAACCAAGAGAGTTAAATCAGTGCAAGTTTGTGTGTGGACTCTCACTTTTGATTTAAGAGTGGCTTGGTTTAATTTTGCTTAATCTGGTTTAAAAAAAGGTGAATGTTTGTATGTAGATGAGGTGTGAGTCAGAGCGTTAAGGTAAAAAATACTTTGGAGGTCTCCAACCCTGAGAGATCTATCTTGATACTACGACAATCAGTGCCACTAAAAACCCTATATGAAAGAGAATAGATATGTGGTCTCTGTATGTCTTTACATATCACAAAAGATAAACTAACATAGTTAGTTTGAGCCAAAAGACATCTCTGATGTAGCTCCCCTGAAGACAATAAAGTTACAACCTGGGTGAGTTCGTCCCAGGAGTTTCATTTTTATATTATGGAGCACTGAAATCTCTTAATGGGACCTAACCTATTTTACAGTTTCAAACCCTTGAAGCAGGTGTTTGCATAAGAGACATGCCAGTAATGGGGCTTGTGCTTTAGGATGCCACATACTATACCAAGATAATTGTAACGGTAAAGGTTGCTTCTCACACTCCCTTTGGGCGATCCTAGTGCAACAAAAACTGACAAGTCCTGGAATGCTTGTTTCTTTTGTCCCCTTCTAACTAAAACAACTGATAGCATTTACTTGGCAGACACATAGAAGCACTGGAATGTGGACAAACAATGACATGTGGAAACATTCTGCTTTTGATACAAAAGACAAAAAGCTACGTTTTTATAAACTGATTAGTCATGGAAGTTTTTCAATCAAATTAATATTTAAGTCCATGCACCAAAGTGCTCTCAGACTAAATTGATTTTAAAGTAATTTCATTTAGTTAAAAAAAAAAGCTCATAATTAAAAAGCACCAGCAAGAGCTGTACTGGTACATAATGCATCTTCTTTTGGAGGGGTGTGTATTTAAACATTCCCTATTTTTAAGCTTTAAAATAATATATACAGGTTCTTGTCTAAGTCACCATGGGATTAGATTACTGTCCTTGAACCACAAAGCAGTGTCAAGGCTATCGAATTTCTAACACATCAAAAGAATGTTTCGTACATCAGTTGTTTAAAATATGTCAACCATGTCCCAAAATCCCATGTTGTTGCATCTTAAAGTATATTTCAACACAGTCCTTTAAAAGCCCATTGGTAATCAAAGATAGGCAAACTGGTTCAGAGAGTAATGCAAACCATCCTGACCCTTTTAGGGTTCTCATATCACTAAGCTACAACACAGCAGGGAAGTCATCTAAGGCTTGAACCAGCTTATAGATGTGGGAAGATATATCACTGTGTGTTTTGTAAAATCAGGTACCTTGTTCATGCAGCATGGACTAAATCCTGTAACAGTAGGTGGCGATGCATTGTTTTCTATCTAGAAGCAAACTCAAGCACCTTTAACTGTTAGAGCAAGTGTGTGTGTTCAAATCTTTGTTTGCCAATACTTCATTTGGATTAAAATAACACCTGCATTTACACTAGATATGAAGAGTTATCATCAAACCCCGTGCTTCAGGGCATAATCAGCAGTTGGGTCAGGAAGAAATCTTCCCAACGCAGTGTAGCACTGTATAGTTAGCTGCATTGACTTTCTTATGAAACAACTGGCAATGACTGCTGTTGGAGACTAGATAGTACATTAGATAGGCATTGTTCCCCTGCTGACAATACTTACATTTTAGAGTCACTCTATAGTTGATGAATCTTGTTTTAGCAAGTATTTGGTAAATTACCTTCACACTGTGGGGTATAGACTTTTCTCTTTTTCCACACTGAATATTTTAGAGACATTTCTCATTTCTGAAACAATTTTTCTTGGCTCGTCTCAAACTTTTTCCTCTACAGTATATAGAATATTTTTAGATCCACTCCACAGATGGAGGAGAACAGTGAAAATGTTTGTCACCAAGTGGCATTTGATACAAATAAAAAACACCCTCTTGCTTCATTATTCATCAATGTGTTTAATTTTGTTCCCCAAGCAATCCATAAAGAGTGGGGCTGTTTGATAGCAGCCCAGTAAAGAGTAAAGCTAAATAAAGGACTGATGCACTCTAATAATTCTACTCTACCTGTGAGGCTTGTTTTGTGCTATTTCACATTTGCTAACACTAAGTAACATTCCTTTGCATACAAATTACACTCAGTGATTACCCTTAATTGGCATACGTATTTGCATTTGGGGGGAAAACATACCATGTAGTCATATCATATGATAACACTTTCCATTCCACTAGTATCTCAAGAGGATGTTAAACAGAAGCTACTAAAGTTGGACATTTTAAAATTACCAGGTCTGGATAACTTGCATCCAAGAGGTTTAAAAGAGCTGTCTGAGGAGTTTGCTGGACTGTTAATGTTGATTTTCAATAAGCCTTGTAACTCTGGGGAGGTTTCCAAAGACTGGAAGAAAGCAAATGTTGTGCTAATATTTAAAAAGGTTAAACAGAATGATGTGGATAATCATAGGCCTATCAGTCTATGACATCGATCCTGAACAAGATAATGGAGTGGCTGTTAAAGGACTCAATTAATAAATAATTAAAGAAGGGTAATACAATTAATGCCAATAACATAGGTTTACGGGACATCGATTCCGTCAAACTAACTTGATTTTTTTCCTGAGATTATAAATTCAGTTGATAAAGGCAATAGTATTGGTATAATATACATAGACTTCTGTAAGGTGTTTGACCTGGTACCGCATGATATTTTGATGTCTAAAAAACTAGACTAATATAAAATTAAATGATTAAAAGCTGGTTAACTGATAGATCTCAAAATGTAATTGTAAATGGGGAATCATGATTAAGTGGGCATGTTTCTAATGGGGTTCTACAGGGATTGGTTCTTGGCCCGACGCTATTTAAACTCTTTATCAATGACCTGGAAGAAAACATAAAATCATCATTGATAAAGTTTGCAGATTACTCAAAAATTGGGAGAGTGGTAAATAACAAAGAGGACAAGTCACTGATACAGTGATCTGGATCACTTGATAAGCTGGGCTCAAGCAAACAATATGTGCTTCCATACAGCTAATTGTAAATGTATACGTCTAGGAACAAAACATGGAAGCCATTCTTATAGGGTGGGGGACTCTATCCTGGGAAGCAGTGACTCTGAAAAAGATGGGGGGAGAGGGTTAGAGGGGTAGTTAATCAGCTGAACATTAGCTCCCAGTGCAACGCTGTGGCCAAAAGGGCTTATATGAGCCTTGAAAGCATGAACAGTGGAATCTCAAGTAGGAATAGAGAGGTTATTTTACCTCTGTGTTTGGCACTGATGCAACCGCTGTTGGAATACTGTGTCTAGTTGTGGTGTCCACGGTTCAAGAAGGGTGTTGATAAATTGGAGAGTCTTCAGAGAAGAGCCACAAGAATGATTCAAAGATTGGAATACATGCCTTACAGTGATAGACTCAAAGAGCTCAATCTATTTAATTTACCAAAGAGACGGTTAAGGAGTGACTTCATTCCAGTCTATAAGTACCTACATGTGGAACAAATACTTGATGATGGGCTCTTAGAATCATAGAATATCAGGGTTGGAAGGGACCTCAGGAGGTCATCTAGTCCAACCCCCTGCTCAAAGCAGGACCAATTCCCAACTAAATCATCCCAGCCAGGGCTTTGTCAAGCCTGACCTTAAAAACCTCTAAGGAAGGAGATTCCACCACCTCCCTAGGTAACCCATTCCAGTGCTTCACCACCCTCCTAGTGAAAAAGTTTTTCCTAATATCCAACCTAAACCTCCCCCACTGTAACTTGAGACTATTATTCCTTGTTCTATCATCTGGTACCACTGAGAACAGTCTAGATCCATCCTCTTTGGAACCCCCTTTTAGGTAGTTGAAAGCAGCTATCAAATCCCCCCTCAGTCTTCTCTTCTGCAGACTAAATAATCCCAGTTCCCTCAGCCTCTTCTCATAAATCATGTGCTCCAGCCTCCTAATAATTTTTGTTGCCCTCCGCTGGACTCTTTCCAATTTTTCCACATCCTTCTTGTAGTGTGGGGCCCAAAACTGGACACAGTCCTCCAGATGAGGCCTCACCCATGCCGAATAGAGGGGAATGATCACATCCCTCGATCTGCTGGCAATGCTCCTACTTAAACAGCCCAAAATGCCATTAGCCTTCTTGGCAACAAAGGCACACTGGTGACTCATATCCAGCTTCTTGTCCACCGTAATCCCTAGGTCCTTTTCTGCAGAACTGCTGCCTAGCCATTCGGTTCCTAATCTGTAGCAGTGCATGGGATTCTTCCTTCCTAAGTGCAGGACTCTGTACTTTTCCTTGTTGAACCTCATCAGATTTCTTTTGGCCAAATCCTCTAATTTGTCTAGGTCCCTCTGTATCCTATTCCTACCCTCCAGCGTATCTACCACTCCTCCCAGTTTAGTGTCATCTGCAAACTTGCTGAGGGTGCAATCCACGCAATCATCCTTAATGAAGATATTGAACAAAACCGGCCCCAGGACTGACCCTTGGGGCACTCTGATTGATACCAGCTGCCAACTAGACATCTCTTCAATCTAGCAGAGAAAGGTATAACATGATCCACTGGCTGGAAGTACAAGCTAGACAAATTCAGACCGGAAATAATGTGTAAATTTTTAACACTGAGGGTAATTAACCATGGGAACAATTTACCAAGAGTTGTGATGGAGTCACCGTCACTGGCAATTTTCAAATCAAGACTGGATGTTTTTGTCAAAGATCTGTTTTAGAAATTATTTTGGGGAAGTTCTCTATGCTATACAGGAGATCAGACTACGTGATCACAATGGTCCCGTCTGGCCATGGAATCTATGAATCTATGACTAAGGTTAAGACTCCATCACACAACAAATACCAGCTTTAGCATGTAATGCTAAGACCTTCTTCCGTCATACACAAAACAAAAAACAGGTATGTAAAACCTCTCAGTAACTTTCCCCTGTCTCATCACAGCATGTCTTTTCACCTGGTGCCAGACTTCTAAGATTTGGCAGGGTGACCTAACATTTTCAATCCAGTACTTGAGGAAGGGTGCTCCCAGATGCCAAAAGTGTAAATTGCATTAAATAAGCCACACCTCTCAAACTGTAACCTTAATATTTTTTTCTGTCTTAATGAGAACAGGACATTGTCGGGCAATTATTCATAACTAGGAAATGTCTTTTCTCAGGTCTGTGTATATATTGTGTCTTGTAGCTTTTCGGTGATCCTGGGAGATAACAGCTTTTCAGCTCTGAAGGTTTATATTTATACACAGAGTAGGTACAGTGCAGGCTTTGGCAGTGCAAGCTTCATCACAGTGACCTGCCAGTGTGCCTCAGCCCTCACAAAGGGGAACAAGCTAAAGGAACAAGAGGGCAATTCAATCACTATGTCTATTCAGCCTTTCCCCTTCCCTCCCCTCCTCCCCCAGACTGTCAACATGGGTGTTAATTAGTGTCAATTGTGACTGCTAGGACTGGGACGGAAGCCACAAATGCATTTGCTAAACCAGTAAGCCAGCAAACAGGCATCAGATGGTAATGGCTTTCACTCACTACTAACCTGGGCAACATTCAAATGGCTGAGGGAAGGGAAAAGGGCCCTGAGCTCATTGCCAATCCCTTGAGTCATCCAGTTCTCCCTTACTCCTCTGTTTTAAATAAACCCTGGCAAGCTTACATAAGAACAGCCATACTGGGTCACACCAAAAGTCTATCTAGCCCAGTATCCTGTCTTCTGACAGTGGCCAGTGCCAGGTGCCCCAGAGGGAATGAACAGAACAGGTCATCATCAAGTGATCCATCCCCTGTTGCCCATTCCCACCTTCTGGCAAACAGAGGCTGGGGACATCATCCCTGTCCATCCTGGCTAATAGCCATTGATGGACCTATCCTCCATTAATTTATCTAGTTTTTTTTTTAACTCTGTTATAGTCTTGGCCTTCACAACATCCTCTGGCAAGGAGTTCCACAGGTTGACTGTGCGTTGTGTGAAAAAATACTTCCTTTTGTTTGTTTTAAACCTGTTGCCTATTAACTTCATTTGGTGACCCCTACTTTTTGTGTTATGAGAAGGAGTAAATAACACTTCCCTATTTACTTTCTCCACACTGGTCGTGATTTTATAGACCTCTCCAATATCCCCCCTTATTAGTGTCTTTTCCAAACTGAAAAGTCCCAGACTTATTAATCGCTCCTCATATGGAAGCCATTCCATACCCCTCATCATTTTTGTTGCCCTTTTCTGAACCTTTTCCAAATCCAATATATCTTTTTTGAAATGTGACAACTACATCTGCATGCAGTATTCAAGATGTGAGCATACCATGGATTTATAGAGGCAATATGATATTTTCTGTCTTATTATTTATCCCTTTCTTAATGACTCCCAACATCCTGTTCCCTTTTTTGACTGCCACTGCACATTGAGTGGATGTTTTCAGAGAACTATCCACATTGACTCCAAGATCTCTTTCTTGAGTTGTAACAACTAATTTAGACCCCATCATTTTATATGTATAGTTGGGATTATGTTTTCCATTGTGCATTGCTTTGCATTTATCAACATTGAATTTCATCTGTCATTTTGTTGCCCAGTCACGCAGTTTTGTAGCCCTTCACAGTCTGCCTGGGACTTAACTATCTTGAGTAGTTTTGTATCATTTGCAAATTTTGCCACCTCACTGTTTACCCCTGTTTCCAGATCATTTATGAGTATACTGAATAGGACTGGTCCCAGTACAGACCCCTGGGGGACACCACTATTTACCTCTCTCCATTCTGAAAACTGTCCATTTATTCCTACCCTTTGTTTCCTATCTTTTAACCAGGTACCAATCCATGAGAGGACCTTCCCTCTTATCCCATGACAGCTTACTTTGCTTAAGAGACTTTGGTAAGGGACCTTGTCAAAAGCTTTCTGAAAATCTAAGTACGCTATATCCACTGGATCCCCCTTGTCCACATGCTTGTTGATCCCATCAAAAAATTCTAGTACATTGGTGAGGCATGATTTCCCTTTACAAAAAACATGCTGACTCTTCCCCAACAAATTATGTTCATCTATGTGTCTGACAATTTTGTTCTTTACTATCGTTTCAACCAGTTTGCCTGGTACTGAAGTTAGGCTTACCAGCCTGTAATTGCTGGGATCATCTCTGGAGCCTTTTTTAAAAATCGGCGACACATTAGCTATCCTCCAGTCATTTGGTACAGAAGCTGATTTAAATGATAGGTTACTGACTACAGTTAGTAGTTCTCCAATTTCACATATGAGTTCCTTCAGAACTCTTGGGTGATACCATCTGGTCCTGGTGACTTATTACTGTTTAGTTTATCAATTTGTTTCAAAACCTCCTCTAATGGCACCTCAGTCTGCGACAGTTCCTCAGATTTGTCACCTAAAAAGAATGACTCAGGTGTGGGAATTCCCCTCACATCTTCAGCTGCGAAGACCGATGCAAAGAATTCATTTAGTTTCTCCGCAATGGCCTTCTTGTCCTTGAGTGCTCCTTTAGCATCTCAATCGTCCAGTGGCCCCACTGGTTCATTAGCAGGCATCCTGCTTCTGATGTACTTAAAAAAAAAATCCTATTACTTTTTGAGTCTTTGGCTAGCTGTTCTTCAAATTCTTTTTTGGCCTTCCTAATTATATTTTTGCACTTCATTTGCCAAAGTTTATGCTCCTTTCTATTTTCCTCACTAGGATTTAATTTCCACTTTTTAAAGGATGCCTTTTTGCCGCTCACTGCTTCTTTTACTTTGTTGTTTAGCCACGGTGCTCCTTTTTTGGTTCTCTTACTATGTTTTTTAATTTGGGGTATACATTTAAGTTGAGCCTCTATTATGGTGTCTTTAAAAAGTTTCCATGCAGCTTGCAGGGATTTTACTTTTGATGCTGTACCTTTTAATTTCTGTTTAACTAACCTCCTCATTTTTGTGTAGTCCTCCCTTACAACTGAAATCTGTTTCCTTGTTGAATTTTATTTCCTTCCCTCCCCAAAACAAGATTATTGTAGGGTTGCTCCATAAGCACTGGATTGTTGATAAAGATATTTTTTTAAAGGCGTCTTGAGGAATCTGTTTTATCAGGGTTTGGAGAGAGGAATGATCTGGATTTTGCAAACAGATATAAAACAAAATTGTCTACCAGCACTGACTGCATGTCTTCAATAAACTGCCATGTTAACATGCTCAGCAGTCTCCAAAGGGGCTACCCTAATACAATGTGTGTTGTGCTTTTAGAAGTAAACAACTTACCTTCAAATGGGAAGTGTAACATTATTTTAAAGTATAGCTGTTGATAGGAACCAGTCTCCTCCGATCTATCTGGTATGCTTAGTGTCCTGGCTTATGGCTTTTTTCTTGTCCATTTTTTTTTCTTTCCCTTTTTTCTGCAATTTCTGGCGCGATCATATCAGCCCAATGATTCTTTGGCTCTGAGACCACCAGACATTACGGTCTCTAATGATACTTCTCTCCACCTGTTTGAATGGCAGTCACAGGGATGCCAAGCTATGCAATATTTCCTTAGTGCTAGACCCTAGCTGGCACCACTGTAGATTTCATTTAGTTGTGCTGGCAGCTTTAGCGCTACGCTATCTCTGGGTCCACTGTAGGTGCAGACAAAAGTGTTGTGGTCACTTATTCTCTTTTCCGTAGTCTGGAAATGTGTATAAATTGTGCCCAGGCAAGCCTTCCCTTCATACAAATTTTACTTTATTAAACAGCCACGCCATTTCCAAGGTGTGTGTGTGCAGTGGTGACACTCACTTGGCATCGCTTCTTTATGCTGGCAGAGATGTTTGTGCTGCCCTTGGCATTCCTTCTCTATGATTTTCTGTAGCACTCTTGGGGTGGCTTTGGCAGCTGCACTAGCCAGATGCAAAGCTGTCTCCTGTTCTCTAGCAGAGGCATTTGAGGTCTGTGTCTAAAGCTTTCTGGCAGAGATTGTGCATTTTGCCTCGCTCTACTTTGCTTCACTGAGATTAACTGCCTTGTCCTATGGTTATGGTATCTTCTCACCCATATGCGAGTGAGGAATCCAACTGAATGAGGCCTGCATTTGAAGAGAGTGCAGTCTATCTGATCAACAGATGCCTTGTTAGTACTTCTCTTTGATGCATATCGGTTACATAAACAGCTTACATTGATGTTTATGAATTAGCCATTTTGTTTCTCCTAAGTACAGCAACTGAATACACCACTTTAAAAAATGGGGATGCAGTTTTCCTTCACTATGGGAAAACTATGGGGCAAATTTGAGCAGGTGTAATCGTGCATGGCTCCACTGACCTCTGCAGGCTTACAACAGGGCTGGATTTTGCCCTATGTGTTCGCTGGGGGCTATAAGCAATACATTTCTGTAACTGTAACTTTTCTCCAAAACTGGTCACTATAACTGTTTATTTGATTAACAAATAACAAGGCCCCATGGCATTCTTGGAAGATTATTGACCAGCTTGGAGGATTTTGTGGCTCGAAGCTTTGCTCCAGACCATTAATTATACTTATTAATTAACTACCCAGGATATGCACTGGCTTCAGTCTTCATTGCTATATGATAGGGTACCTTGTACTACATCCAGTAGTCAGGGGTAAAAAATCTCTTTTATACAGGCATACATATACTGCCAGGGTTGCAGGGGATTCAGCCTCTAAATCCAGCAAGAGATGATTGGTCAGCAGGGATACATGGCCCTTCATGGGGCGGACAAACAGCACAGAGAGGAAGAGTTCAGGGAATCCGAAGGCTAATGGAGAAGTGGTCCCACTTTCGTTTATAGGATAACTTGCTGTTTTTACATTTGACACTTTGGCTGTTGGAAGCGTTTCATTTTGTGACTAGTTATTAATAAATAATACTAGTATTACTATTATTAATACTTTGCACTTATGGCGCCTTTCACTTGAAGATCTCAAAGTCTTTTATAAACAAATCAGTTAAGCCTCACACTGTATCAGGGAGCTAATGATATTTGCCAATTGTACCTATTTTGCAGATGAAGAAACTGAAGCGCAGAGATAAGTAAATCATTTAGGGTCCCACAGTGAGTCAGTGTCAGAGCCGGGAATAGAATGTAGAAGTCCTGACAGCTGTCCTGTGCCCTAACCACTAGATAACACTGCTTCCTTGATGTAACCCATCTGTGCAGTTTCATTTTTCTAGCTGTCACTGCGCCATCTTGTCCATGACATTGTTAGTGTTACAGTTAAGGTGCTCCTCGCTGTGGCATCTGAGTGCTATTTACAACATTACATTAAAAGCACAGCATTTATCCAGAACTGGGAGCATAGACTCAGTAGCCTTCAGTTTTTCAATGAGACTCTTTCTAAAGCCGGGAGGGGTGGAGGGTGGAGTTGATCAAACGGAAGTCAGATTTTCAAGAGAGATTCCGGGGAGATCCCACTTTCATAGAAAAGCTAGGTCAGAGAGGTTTTTTGTAATACAGCCTAAGTGAGGGGAAATCCAGGCTTTTATGAACTGCTGGCAGGAGCACCTTCTACTGAGGAGCACTTCCTCCAGCCTTGGTAACATCAGCTGTGGAAACTGACTGTTGCAGGGTCCTTGTCAGTTGCAATAGCTGTGGAAGGAGATAATGTGGCTGATATCATCCAACTCATTCTGGTGTAGATCAGAGATAACTCCACTGAAGTCAACAGAGTTACACCTGTGTAAATGTCAGAGACGAATCAGGGTCATTGTAATTGGCTGCCTTAGACAACATTGGGTTCCTAGACCAATTAAGACTTTATTATAACTGATAACTAGCACTTCAGATTGCACGTGGATTCAAACTGGCAGTCAACACCAGAGAACAGATGCAATATGATTTTGTCTATCTACTATCCTATGTGGTAGGCAGCCACGTTCTGTACCAGTTGAAGCTGCCAGGTGTCCTTCAGGGTCAGTCCCATATCAAGCACATGGCAGTAGTCCAGACTTAGCAATTTTTGCTTTGTGTTGACTGTTTTTCTCAGCATTGCCCCATTAGCACATTAATTGGTTTAGCGCTATTGGACCAAATTCATTCCTAGTGTAACTCCATTGGCTTCAGTGGAGTTACACCAGGAATGAGTTTGTCCCAGTTTGAGTAGTAGTCTCCTGTGGAGTGTAACATATTTTTTAGTTTCCTTAGTCTTATAATACAGTACAGTAGCTCTCTTAAGGGCTGGCTTTGATTTGATTGTTAGTGAATCAGCTATTCAGTCCCACATTTTATCCAATGCACTGTAATTTTACCTTTATCAGTACGTGGACATCATTTGGAAGTTCAATGAAATCTCTAAAAAATCCTATATCAATGGCATTTTATGCACTGCAATTATTAACCTTTTTATTTTAAAAAAATAAAAAACAGATTCAGTGGAGCTCTAATTAAACCCTCATGAGTCTGCAGAATCTTTTGTATGGAATATTGAGATCCAATTTGGGTTGTTTTTCTTATGGTAGCAACAGTGGCTAAGGTAATGTTTCAGCCACAGGTGAGTGTTAGTGTAAGTTATAATTATCAGACACCTAGCCTGATTCTGTAGTGTTTGGCTGTTTGTGTACAGGTGATGAACATCAAAGTTTAAACGCATCTTCACAACCGTTACACACTTTGATTTAAAATTCAAATTTAGACACACGTTAAAAGTCTGCATATCTAACAAGCAGGATTTGATCACTGGTTGGCATTTTTTAAACAAAAATGACTATCGAAAAATAAAAATCCCTACAGTTCCTTAGTCTCAGTGACTAGAAATATTACTTCTATATTTTTATGGACACTGCAGATGCCTAACTTGTGCATTATTTATTTTAAGACCTTTGTAGTATTTTTCACTATAACCTTAACTCTGAATATACTGATTTATAATACATGTTCTTTAAAAAAACACCACTATTGTGTTCTTTCTCAGGGCATCATTAGAGGAGCAGAGTTAAGGTTGTATGGGTATCTCAATTCTGCATTTTTATACTTTAAAATGCCCGCATTTCTTTTAAATGCAACATTAACTGTGATTTTCCTGGGTTTCTAAAGCTTGTAGTTGTTTTTAAATAACTACAAATTTTGTCCAAAGTTTGTTTGCTCTTAATTCACTGATATGTTCTCTACACTGTAACAAAGTTATTTCTCCGAGACTATGAATTAATGTTTGCTATGATTGCATCAACATCCTTGTTTCTGCATTCCCTACTTTTCGGCTACAATAAGGCTATGAGTACATTTGATCTCTCTTTAATAATACTGACAGCATTCTCTATGTGCCTGTGTTGCTATTTTACTGTTGGTAACACAGCGTGCTGTGAAGCCTAATTCACCAGCCTTTCTCCTCTCTTAAATGTCAGAGCTGTCAGCAAAGGAGTGATATAAAAATATTAGAACAATGTTTTCTAGATTTTTCTGTGATTTGCTGCTTTCTTTCATGCAGGAAGTGATGGGTATCATTCAGCAGGGACAGCTTAGAAAACGATAGCAGCTGAGTAAATCTGACTCATAGAATTAAATATCATGGATCATGTGCCAGTTTTTCCCACTGGATTTAATGTAAGACACTGACCCTTGTGATTTTACAAAAGTGGGTTAAATTTTCTCTACTTGTACACTAGGTCTTCTGACATTTTGCCCAATGTGTGCACCATTGAAGGTTTTATCATCAGCTGCCAAATAGATAACTACAACTTTTGAATTCTAATAGAGAATGTAATTGAATGGACTCTGTGTTGAGAAAATAATGGGGGTGTGGGGAATGGATACGGCTGGCTTTACATCTCTACTGCCATATGGAAAATCTGGATTTGAGACTCATCTTGAGACTGGCTGGCTGGACTGAAAACATCAGAGGGGATGTTCTCACCCTTCCAAAGAGTAAAAAAAATTCAGACAGCCCCCGCTTCCTCCCAGTTGCTGATCCCTTCAGTTGTGACTTTGAATGACTAGCAAAGGTAAATGGGTGAACCACAAAAGATCCTGAAATGGTCACTTTTCCTCCAAAAAGGAATATAAATCCTTATTTGACCTTCATGTAGCTATTTGTATCCATTCTCCCACCCCCAGATATTAGTGCTCTAGATCAGATCCTCAGCCACTCCCTCCCTGACTGCTTATTTTAAAACAAAAATCCCTCCAAGACCCTGTTTGTTTCCTCATAATTAGCCATTTCTAAACCTCATCCCTAAGGATCTGATTCCTGTCTTTTCCCAAGGAGATAACTGGGCAATAACTAAATACTAATGCATTATATGTGCCCTTCCTTAGATCCTCCTTGACATACATCTTTGAGGAAAAGTCTGATACATTTGTACCAGCTGCTCCAGTCTACCACTGCTATTTTTGACAGGAGCCAAAGCCTGTGCTAGGCATAAGCAGACTAAGCAATTGCTTAGAGGCCTGAGCACTTCAAGGGAGCCCCCTATTTTCTTATTAGGTATTGTGTGTGTGGGGGAGCCAAAAATATTCCTGCTCAGGACCCCCAGTGGGCTAGCACCGCCATTGACTGAAGCCCTTAACTTTGGATCTATTTCTCTGTAAAGCAGGCCTGACTCAGGAACATCCCACACTTCCATGTCTTTGAGAAGCACCACCAAGTTTGAGTTTGCAGTACAATCACTGTTTCCCCTTCCAGAGTTTGTCACCCCACGAATTTATCACCATAGATGCTTTCATGATACCACAAACTCTGGATTGTGTCCTCCTTGACTTACTCAGGCAGGGAGGAGTAGCCTGATAGCCAAGGAGAAAAAATCCACCATGTAGTGATCCACAAGTCTTGGTTATTCCAGAGAATACCATACAGTTACATGGAGGTATGGGAAATTTTTATGTTTTTAATGATTGCCTTGGCATAGCTGTTGTCCAAAGTTAAAAACAAAAACAGTCTTAAGAATCTAGAACACCAGTAAGAGGCCAAGATGATACGGAATATAATCTTTCTGTGAGCATGCTACATGCTGAGAATAGTCACAGTGCACTTCCAGTCCCCCTTGCTGTTGCGCTCACTCTAATTCTGGCAGCGCAGAAGTTAATAGTTTAAGAAAATTTTGTTTTTATAATTAAGTCTGCAGAATGTAGAAATCAACAGTACCGTGCATTTTCCCAGCAGAGCCTGTAAATTAATTAGGAGCAATTTGCTGTCAGAAACAATTTCCATAATTTTAAGTAAAAAAGCAGAAAACCAGTTTTTATCCTGAAGTAATTTTACTCCTGTGAAGCTAAATTACCCCAAACTTTGATTTTACCTGCTCCTGGTTCCTGGTACTCGGGAGCAAATTAGATGCTGTTTAATGGTGGTGTTTATTAGTGCTGGGGCTGAATTTTCAAGACAGATGCCCTTCCCCCAACCCTTACAGTTCAGCTCTTGACCTTTTCATAACACAATCTTCTTTGACACTTGCAAATTCCTGTCAGAAGATAATGAACAAATTGCAGTGCTAATCGAACACAGGCCTTTCCTAGGCTTCTGCCTGATAGTCACACAGCAAAGGTCACAGTCTAACTAATGAGGGCTTTGGGTGATACCTACACAACATGTGGGCTTTTCTGAAAGGCCAGAATTTATGGGTGCCACTTGGGGACAATTCAGCTATCACAAGCATCTTAGAAGTACAAGAAGGGATGAGCCATCCATCACTAAACCCCATTATTGGACTTAAACACTCAGCTTCGTATGCATAATTGCCAGACCTTAGGCTCCTCAAAAGGCCTCAGTGTCATTATGATAGATCCTCCTCCCTGTTTACAGAGAAGAATGAACATTAGATGGTCCACTGTGGCATTTAGCATTTCAGTCCATCAGGATTTTTGGGTGATTTGCAGATATCAAGATACTGAGATGCTGATTTAAATGAAGGGAACATTTACAGAATCATAAATTTGTCCTATGAAGTCTATTATATGGATGTCTTTCTGCAGCTGATAAGCATAAAAAATTTACTGCTCCAGACTTGCATATTTTGTGGCCTTTCAGATTTGAATATATTTATTAGCCTTTCTTTGCAGATGCACAGTTAAAGAAGTGTGACCTCTAGCTGCCGAAGTTTCACCAAACTACATTTTGGATGCTGGGGTGCCACAACATAAAACCTACTGTACCATTGGTTCTTAGTCTTTTTTTTTTAAAGCAACATTTACATTTTTTAAAAACTGCTGCAAATGCATTAGCAATAAAACTGTTGATTAATGTGTAGGAACTGGGCGGCGGGGAGGGGTGGTAAAAGAGGAAGAGGCAGAGTTCAATGGCAAATGAAACAAAACAAAATGTGTTTATCTGCGACACCACTCTCTGCCAATGCAAGTAACTTGTAGAGTAGGAAACTGGATTTGAGGAGCCATAATGTAATAATTGTGCACAGCAACTTTCTCAGCTTCCATTTGAAGTAACTACATTTTGGCTGTTCTCATTCAGTTGCCACTGCATGCAGTCTGCTGCTGCTTTCTCTCATAAAAGGCTGTGTAGTATTGCCATATGCAGTTAAACAGGTGCTGTATTTCAGTGGTGGGTGAAGTGATCCCTCTGTATCATTTTGGCTAGCGCTCTGGGATCCTGTGGGAGCAGGACCGGCTCTAGGCACCAGCAAAGCAAGCACGTGCTTGGGGTGGCACATTTCCAGGGGCGGCATTCCGACCATCCTTTTTTTTCAGGGCAGTTGTGCTCTCGGGGCTGTGCCACTTAGACGGGGCGAGGGCGCCGCGCCCCTGGCCGCAGCGGGAAGGGGAAGCCCCAGCCCCGGGATGCTGAGCTGCCAGGGCCCAGCCGCTACCTGGGGAGGAGAGGGCGAGTCCCGCGTGGGAGCCGGGGCTGCACCGCCTCATCTGCGCACTGGCTGCTGCGCTGCCTTGTGCCATCCCTTATAGCGGGGCTTCTCTGCGCGGCCGGGTGGGGGAGGGGGGTAAAGCCCCTGCAGGCACTGGGAGAAGGTGACATCACTCCCTCCGCTTCCAGTGCCGCCTGCGAGCCCCAGCTCCACCTGAGCTTGGGGCGGCAAAAAACTTAGAGCCGGGCCTGCGTGGGAGGCAAGGTACTACATCAGTGTAACTTTTATACCTGTTTTTTTCAGTTCTAGAAATTGGGACTATAGCAAGTGCTTGAATTAGAGTTGACAATGTAATTGGAATCTACATTTCACACTACTGCTAAATATCACAGAGCACTACTGTACACTTCCAGCTCTTCTGATGAATTCTGGCATGTGCACTTTGTTGAATTTAGTGGTTTGGAAGAAAAAAAAAATCAATGTGCTCTTCTTCTTTTTATTTGCCTAATTATTGTAAAGATAACTTAAAAGACCCAAACACATTTGAAATGATTAGCCTGAAGTTTTCTAAATACTTCCTGACAGAACTAAAAGCTTCACCAGCAAGCCAAGAACTCTGACCCTTTTAGAGACATGGTGGTTACTAAATTTCTAGGTATCTTGTATTACTCATAAATTGTTTAAAGGCAATGGAGATGTTATTTCCTTGTCATTCACTGAACGGACTAATCTTTAAAAGTGTTTTCAAATCATACTTTTTTGTTCATTTGTTTTAATTTAGTGATGTGTTTGGAAACTGGGGCTCATTTAACTCTGGATCTGTAGTATTAATCACACTTCTCAACCTTGCATTGTTATACACATTGTGCATTGGGTCATATAAACTCTGAGCATGGCAGTCCAGAAAATGAGAAGCACCTCCCAGAGCAGGGTTTACACACACGTACATGCCACATGCGTGACTAGATTCCTTTTTTAATTGTATCCACCAGCAATTATACCATCTGTGTCTCTAAAGTATAGGTTAACAATGGTGACCGAAATACCACCTACTGTATCTTTCACAAAAGATGATGCACATTTCACCCTTCACCCACAAAATTCTTAAATCTGCCTGTCAGGGTCACAGGACTTCTGTGTGGGAAATAGTCTTCCAATCAGATCTCTCCAAGTCTCCACACCATTTAGTTGCTGTCACCAGACTCATGAGCCATCACCTTCCTAATCCTGAATTATCTGGTCCACCTGTATGGATCAATGGGGTCCCCAGTAAATAATTTAACTGTAATGTAGCACATTGAATGTAGAACCTTATTCAGGACCCAAATATCAATTTTACCTAAAATCAGAGGTTAGTTTACTCCATGTGAATAGATATTTATGTCAATTGTCCTTTGTTTTGATATATCCTAGTCTGAGATATTTCCTTGATATAGAGTGACCAGACAGCAAGTGTGAAAAATCGGGACGGGGTGGAGGGGTAATAGGAGCCTATATAAGAAAAAGATCCAAAAATCAGGACCGTCCCTATAAAATCAGGACATCTGGTCACCCTACCTTGGTATCACGTCCCTGCTGCCTTACTGTGATCTCACAATAGATGGCATTCTCAGTGATGAGTTTAAAGGAGGCTTTACTATAAAGCAATCCTTAGTATGTCTGAACATCTCTGGAAAGTGAATGCTGTGAACTTTTCATTAAGAAGGCATTCCCAGAGACCAATCAAGGTCAAGAACATCCATAAAATCACACTAGGCCTGCACTGTTAAGCCTGATTTCCAAACGCTTTTTCCTCGCTACTGAACTATTACTTGCTGTTGAGCAACTGGAAATGTTTTTGCCACAGGATAGGAGATAGCTTCACACCTCTAGCAGCTAGGAACACACTGATCCCTTGGTGCAGATGCACGGGAGGAAATGTGTGAACTCTCACAACACAAAGGTGTTAAACTTTACCAAATGAACTGTCCTGCAGCCTCTTAGAGGCCTGCTGCTATCCATTATAACAAAAATAATTTCCATCTGACGTTTCAGAGCACTGAGGAGCTTGTTAGCATTGCCTGCTGATCATATATCACCTCTTCTTGGTTCCATGTCTAACTGTGTTGACGAAGAACATACAATGATTGTACGTGGTAAAGGAAGAGAGACCACTGGGAAACTGGATAGTACATGGACACTTCAGCAGAGACGGGCAAATCTTTTTGGATAAAATAACAAACAAGTGTACCCTGAACCTTTGCCCAAAACTGAAACCAAACCCCATATTTTATTATGTCTGAAATAGTTAGGTAAACTTTTTCATATTTATATATTCATTTTGTACAACTCTGGTTGTCTTATTCCTGGCCAGGTCCAAAAGTGGCCATTCTAAAATAACATCCCACCCAAAATAAGAGCGGTTATACTCAAGGAAACTCTGACATGACCAGAAGCAGGAAGTAATGGAGATCTCAAAATAAAATGGTTCTCACCGGACACACTTCTCACCAGATTCAGCTTAAATTTGGAGGTTCAAAAGTTTGGGTTAGTTTGTATATTTGGATGAGTGTCTAGCTAATCATCTGAATTTCTGGACATTTTAACAGAACCTATGATCTATTATCTTCAAACCTGAGTATTAAAAATTTACAATACATTGCACATTAAATTGCTACTTAAAATACTTTGGTTACCAATCTTCTTTTTGTTTGATGAAGCTATATGGTCGTGGTCATTGAAGGTAGGCCTTAAAATTGCTCTCCCTGGGCAATGGTTCCATCTGTAGAGTCTTTCTTGGAAACCAAAACTGGACATGAGATTCCGGTATTGGTTGTAGTTTTCTCCATACAAAAAAGCAATGTTAATAACAGTATATCCTTAGCTTGGTTATATAATTAGGAAAGGGAACTATCTGAAATAACTCCAGAACTGGGAAGGCCATCGGAACTAGGCAATTCATGAAAATGTATCTGGTTGGTTCATAGATTCCATGCAGATAAGTCATGTTCTTAGCTACAGCCCCAGAAATCTTGGAACATTTCTTAAAAGATTGTGGTGGATGGAATGGGAGGCAGGGTTGTGGAAATTCAAAGTGAGCAAACAAAACTCTGTAAGGTTTTTGTTCGGCCCCAGTCCAAGAAAGTGTTTCAACATGTGCTTAACTTTAAGGAGGTGAGTAATCCCATTCCTATTCTACAAAACATTTATGTGCTTAACTTTTAGTACATGCTTAATTGCTTTGCTGAACTGTGGCGTAAAAGAATTTTGCTTTTGCATTCAGGGAGCAGAAACAATACCACCTGACTTATGTGATTAGTCACAGCTAATGAAAGCAGCTGGAATTTTGAATACAGAATATTATGGCAAACTGATCATGACCAATCCATAGAGAAATACCCAGAGGGAGGAAAAATATATACAGTAAATTTGAATAATGAACAGTTCTGAGGAAATTGCAATCTGCTTGCAGACATTCGAAGAGCAAAAATGAAGGCTAAATTTGTTGAGTAAGTTACTTGCTGCGATCTATTCTCTTGGCCCTCATTAGAGGTGTGTGAGCATTGGGTGAACCCAGAAAATGCAAATACTACAGACTGAAACGCCAAACAACAGAGTTTAAACTGGAAGTTTTTAAAGTGGATTATTTTCCCCTGAGTACTGCTTATTTTTTAAATAGAAATTATTTGGCGATTTAAAACATTCCTCTGGAATAAATCCTAGCTATATAAAAAATAAAACTAGTTATTTGACAATTAAATATGACAGCAAACAGCTCTCTCTGTCCACTTTGGAACTTAAATCTAAGGCTGTAGTGTATTCAGCTGACAAAATTGTTATAATTTGTTTCTTAATGTCAAGGTTTATTAAAATATTGCCTCAATGTTTTATCACTGGCTACCACTCTTCAGCTTAGGAGGTTATACATTAGTTATGTGTAGTTTACAATGCAACCGATCATTTTCCTCCCTTTTTTTCCTAATATGTTGTATAAATCAAGGAAGCTGTATGGTATTTATGGGTTCACTGTATAATACTTACTCTTTTTTTCCCCTCAGAGATTCCTGCTGTCATTCTTAATATAGGGACATATCTGGAAGCTGTATTAACAAATTAAAACATGAGACAGACTCTGTTATGTAGTGACGCTCAAGGCATACTTGTTAATATATGACACTAGGGTTATCAACTTTCTATTGGCACCAAACCGAACACCCTACTCCACCCCTTCCTCAAGGCCCTGCCCCTGTTCCCCCCTGTCCTGGGGCCCCACGCCCCACTCACTACATTCCCCTTCCCTCGGTGGCTTGCTCTCCCCCAACCCTCACTCACTTTCACTGGGCTGGGGCAGGGGGTTGGGGTGCGGGAGAGGGTGAGAACTCTAAATGGGGGTGTGGGCTCCGGGGTGGGGCCAGAAATTTGGGGTTCAGGGTGCAGGAGAGGGCTCCGGGCTGGGGCAGGGAGTTGGGGTGCGAAAAGGGGAGGCAGGTTAATGCAGGGGGTTGGGCTGTGGGAGGGGTGAGGGCTCTGGGCTGGGGATGAGGGGTTTGGGGTGCAGGAGGGAGCTCCAGGCTGGGGGGTGGGGCCAAGGGATTCGGAGTGCAGGAGGGGCTGTGGGTTGAGGCAAGGGGTTGGGGTGCAGGAGGGGGTGAGGGCTCTGGGGTGGGGCTGGGGATGAGGGGTTTAGGGTGTGTGAGGGGGCTCTGGGCTGGGGCAGGGGGTTGAGGTGCAGGCTCTGGGGTGCAGGAGGGGCTCTGGGTTTGAGGGGCTCAGGGCTGGGGTGCAGGAGGGGGTACGGGCTCTGGGCTGGGGCTGCGGGCTCTGGGGTGGGGTCAGGAATGAGGTTTTTGGGGTGCAGGTGGGGGCTCCAGGTTTGGGGGGCTCAGGGCTGGAGCAGGGGGTTAGGGCTCGGGGTTGGGGCACGGGCTTACCTCGGGCAGCTCCTGGTCAGCGACGCAGCAGGGCTAAGGCAGGCTGCCTGTCTATCCTAGCACAGTGCTGCGCCCCGGAAGTAGCCAGCAGGTCCGGCTCCTGGGGAGGGAGGCGGGCAGGAGGTCCCACAGAGTGCGCTGCTCTAGCCCGCAGGCACTGCCCCCCCAGCTCCCATTGGCCGGGAACCAGCCAATGGGAGTGCAGAGCTGGTGCAGGGGGCGGGGGCTCTATCTGTTCTCTATTTCCCCCTCTTGCACTCCTTTAGGCATAGGTAGTTATTTTTTTAAAAGGAAGTGACTAATAGTCATTTTTTGCTGTTACATTTCATAATTGAAAGTTGATCTGTCAGCACAGGCTGGTGCTTAAAATCTTTGCCTCCACAGAAACTCAGGAAGAATTGCCTGCTTTCAAAATGGTGGCCATCTCCCATTGTTGTCAGATGTACTGAGGCCACAAAATCCTCTCTTTCAAAATGGCCATCACCTCTCATTAGTCCTGCCACAGTTACAGGGTTCGCTGCATCTCTGTCCTGTTTCTGGTCTCTCTGAGTGCACACCCTCAGGTATTTAGCCTCTTGCCCTTACCTGTCCTGGGGTGGAATCTCACAATTCTTCTATTCTTAAACTAGGATTCAAGTAGAATGCCTCGTGTATACCAGCTGCTGATCATCCTGCTGGTCTGACTAGGTTTGAGCACCTGTGTTCTTTCTCTCTTTGGGAACCTGTGACAATGAGGGTGACCAACAGTTTTCTTAAAACAAAGTGTTTTTATTCAGCAGTTGGGACAAAGCATTAAAGACAAGGGGATTTTAAGACAACAAACAGCCTACATGAATATCTAGTCTCATATAATCTTATTCTTCACTATGAGCTAAATTAGATATGCTTTCCTCTTCAGTTACAGGAACAGAACAGAACCAGTTTACATTTTCCTAGACAGCCCAGGTCCTCCTGTGTCTCTGGGATTCTTAGTCTGATTCTCTGACCCACCTTGGTTTTGGTGCTCCCCAATGAGGGGGAGGGACACATTAAGGTTACTCACGCTGGCATTGTCTCTTAACAACCCACAAGTGTAAGCAGTTAGACAACTATTAAGACCATGTCTACATTACAGACCTATATCAGTATAACTGCATCGCTCGGGGTGTGAGAAATCCACACCCCTGAGTGACATAGTTATACTGACCTAACCCCCCGTGTAGACAGTGCTATGTTGATGGGAGAGCTTCTCTCATCAGCATAGCTACCGCTTCTCAGGGCGGTGGATTAACTATGCTGACAGGAGAAGCTCTCCTGTCAGCGTTGGAGTATCTTCACTTAAAATGCTGCAGCAGTTCTTAAGTGTAGACCTGCCCTATGAAAGGCCTTCTCCTTCTTGCCCTTAGCTCTATTAAATAGTCAGACCCAGAGGGTGAAAGATCCATTCTGCTGTTATTGCTGTTGTTTATTTGTACTATTGTAGTGTGCAGGAACCTTAGCCATGGACCTGGGCCCCATTGTGCAAGGTGCTGTATAAACAGAACAAAAAGATTGTGAACTCTTTGGAGCAGGGACAATCTAAATATAAGACAAGACACAAGAGATGAATAAAGACAGATAGGAGAGTGCAAGGAAACAATGGGACAGCGTTGGTCAGCATGATAGCTAGTGGTCTCAGCACACCAGCAGCCTACCCGCTGTCAAGATTTTTATAGGCCTCACAGGAAAGGAGAGTTTTCAGGAGTGTTTTAAAGGAGGATAATGAGTTAGCTTTGCAGCTGTTTATGTGGAGCTCCTTCCAAGCATGAAGGGCAGGATGGAAAAAAATACAAAGATGCTTTGAAATAAACAGGTGTGCAAGGCAAGTTGGTACCATGGGCCAATCAGAGCTGAGAATTGACATCTCGATAGCAAATGAGAGATGATAGGGAAGGTGGAGGTAGGCCATGAACAGCCTTGAAAGTGAATATAAGCAGTTTATGTTTGATGCAATAGAAAAGGGGTAGCCAGTGGAGGGATGGAAAAAGCCATAGTCAAAGCGATAAGCTAGGAAAATTATCTAGGAATGCCGCCACAGCTTTCTGAATGGATACGATTGGGGCAAAATTGCATTTGTAAAGGCCAGAGATAAGGATGATGCAGCAATCAAGATGAGAGGTAATGAGACATTGGATGAGAGTTTTAGCTGCATGAAAGGATCTTAGAGATGTTATTCAGAAAGAATCAGTTGAGAAAACACCTTGTCCAGTACTGGCAGGCCAAAATTCAGGCCATGTCTATGCTAGAGATTTCTGCTAGCATAGCTATGTTGGTCAGGATGTGAAGAGGTGTGCTCCCTGATTGATATAGCTGTGCCAATTAGTCTCTCACATAGACACAGCTATATCGCTTTTATCGCGATAGCTTGTTTTGCTTGGGATGGGAGGGAGAGGAGGGTTACTATAACAGTGCAAAACACAGCTTTGCCAGCGTAGCTGCATCCACACTAGAACTGCTCCTTCAGCCAGCAGATGTCAACAGATCATTTCTTGCTACTTCCTCTCTCTACCAGTGACACTTGTTCTAGCAATTCTGTTCCATGTTTTTTCCCTTGATTTCATTGATTCTACAGTCGCCTTGCAAAATTATTCTCCTGGGTAGGACATCTTGTTGAAAGGTGTTTATAATAACAATTACACCTACTCCGACCACTAAAACATAATCTTTATCTTAATCAAAAATACACCAAAAGAAAAAATATACATCACAAACCACTCCAAAGTTCTGCTTGAGTTACTTTTCAATTACAGTAGGTGAAGCAGAACAAAATTGTTACAGCCATTTATTGATTGTGCTACTATCCATTAAGGCACAACAGAAGTCCATCATATTATGTAACAACTTAACTATTTAAAATAACAAAGGCTTCCTATTGTTTCTCTTTTCTGCCATTATCCTGACAAATACATGTTACTGCTGTGCTGGAAATCAAATTCTGGAATAATGAAGAAATTTTGTATTAGAGTTGACATTATTTCTTCCCTTAGCTACTGAAATCCTTCTGCTTTTGTATTCAGTTTGAACAATTGAAGCAGAATAAAGGTAATAAAATACATTAATTGTGTTAATGATGTTTTAGTGAAACTGCCTGCCTCCTAAAGAGAGTGAATATGTAAGTATAAGAAGAGATTCTATCAATACACAAATGATTAACAGCCAAAAATGGTATAGTTACAATTATAGCGGCTGTGAACTATTCAACCATCTGACTGACAAAATCTCTCAAAGCTTGTGTGATGAAGAGCAAGGCTTATATCTGGAGGACATCCAAGCTTTTGCAAGTGAGGAAACTAGCAGAATTGCTTAAATATAAGTGGATATTCAGAATAAGATTAGTACATGTAGATATTTGTGGTGGCGTATTAAATGTGTGCTTTATAGTGTTTGAGTCCAGTAACTAAGAGGCTAATTATTATACAAGGTCGTAAACTTCAGTCTGTATGTGTTGCTTGTGGTGATTGGCTAGCAGTACCTGGGCACGATAAATAGTGATACATAATTGCAACCAATATTCTAGCTGCACCTGTAGTTAGTCTGTAGGAAGGCTACGGGAGGAAAGGGTTGCCTTGTAGCTGGTTGGGAGGCTGACTAAAAAAATTTGGCGTCCAGAATGCAGTGTTTAATACGCAATTAAGCATTTTGTTGTGGGTGTGGCTGGTGGGTTTTGGCAGCTGGAAGACAGCACCAATCCTCTTTTATGGAACCATTTGGAAGATAGGATGGTAGTGGCTCTGGAGTAGTACTTGTTGCAAGGGAGGGTTGTCCTCACTCCTTATGCATTTTTTGTGTTTTTCTGTGATCAGTCTGTGAATTTTGAACCCTGGACATTTCCAGGGTTCATTCAGAAAAGCCCTGGGGACTATGGATACTTTTCCACATCCAGAAGTTTAGAAATCTTTTATTTTGCTATCCTAAAATTCCTCTCTTCACTGCAGATTCTTAGCTTTGTCACCTACAGAAATACCTTTACTCTCTCCTGGATGTGCTACTGTGGAGGCTAATGCTAAGAGTCTGTGGTGAGAATTGGAGAGGAGAATTTTGTGTTTAAAAAGCATTCAGTGATAATGGTTAAGGCTACGTTTTAGTCACGAGTATTTTTAGTAAAAGTCACGGACAGGTCACAGGCACTAAACAAAAATTCATGGCCCCTAACCTGTCCATGACTCTTACTATATACCCCTAAGTAAAACTTGGGCAGGGTGCCATGGGTGCTCTGGGGTGGCCAGTCAGAGGGTGCCATGGGTGCTGGGGGGAGTGGCCAAGCAGCGGCACACGGTCCGGGACCCCTGCTGGTGCTGTGGGGGGAAGGACAGCGGAACGCAGCCCAGGACCCCTGCTGGTGCTGGGTGGGAGGGTTGGTGGGGCTGTGGACAGTTTGACAGACAGCTCTTCCCCATTCACTATTATGAGAACTACCTCCCCTCTCACTTATGATCTTGTAACATCAATGCAGCTGCTAAGACCATGTTCATTGCCCTTTGCTCCAGCTATATACCCCCTATTTGAAACCATCTGCTGCCTCCCCATTTTCCAGCACACTGAGTTTCTTGTCCACACCTTCAAGTAAACTGGATTTTCTATTTTAAATGTCCAGTTTAAGACATAGGGAGGGTGGGATTCAGAACACACGTAAGGATTTTTAAAAACCTATTTTTATCCTAACAAAGTCCCTAATGCTCGATTTTCTTTTTTAAATCATTGTAAAGGTTTTTTGCCAATTGCAGTGTTCCGCCTTGCTGTCAGTCAGTAAACACCTGGGCTGTGCAGCTCACAGTTGTCTCATTTAACTTGTACCCTAAATACCTGTCAAACTCATAACCAAGTTCCATCAAAAAACACCCTTGATCTACATAATTGATACTGAAATGCTTGATATTAATACTAGTTTTGTGTCTCAGTGTTCTTTCGAATCTGTTTGAGCAATTTTTGGAGGGGAAAGAGGAACACATCTTATATGTGGTCTGCTTGGTTGAGTACACAGTATGGGGTAATGAATTGAAAATGTGGACTGTGTAAGCAGGTTCTAACCTTTGCACCTGCAATATCTATTTTTTGTGCTGTTTCTTCTGAAAATATATTAATTTATATTATATTTTGGAAATGTACAAAATATTCTTGAGCACATACACCTTTATTTCTTATCAGCTCACACATCTGTAGATATTTGGCACAGGTAGAGAAAAGTGAGATTTATATGACCAATATTAAGGGCCTGATTCCAATCTCACCAGTTTTGCATCAGTGTGCAGTGGAGTTACTACTGATTTACTATGATGTGAAATTACAGTCAGGCCCACAGATGTCTGTGTTGCACTTACTACAATTTAACGTGGGGCAGGATTCAACTACTTCCCATTTCTAAGTGTAAAGGTTTTCTAAGGTTGAAAGGCTGTTTGGCTGCTTGTGAATAATTAACTCTCTTCTAAGCATCAGACCAACTCTTTAAAATAAATAAATAAATAAATAAATCCAGCTCAGACTCACAAGACTAACTGAGGCTCGGCAGACAAAGTCCCATATTAAATTTTTCCAAAAAGTCATGGAATCCCACCTCAATCTGAAGCTTGTTTGTATTTTGATACAAACATGAAGCACAGACTCATGGCTGCATGCCAGTCAAACCTGCCTAATCTTGAGCCAGTCGATGAAGCCCCATTTTCATTTTTGAGTTACAAAGGATAAATAGATAAACAAGTATTGCTGTGGAAGTTCCTCAGTTAAGACAAGGTAAGGCTTTGCATGCCATGTTTGAGTCAGATAAAGTATGATCTTTGCTGGGTGTTATAAACTGGCCCTGAGCACACTTTGTATAGCTTTTGCCTACCAACTTGCAGATGCCATTCTTCCACCAAGTCATTTGTGCATGCATACAAAACTGATTTTAAGACTCCCAACTACTTAGACAAATAGATTAATCAGGTCTGACTGTCTTTATTAATTTTGAATTTTATGTTCTTGACTGTTCACTTTCAAGGTCAAAAAACAGCCTCTGTGGCTTCTTCAGGTGACATTCTAGTTGCAGCTGTTAGAGTTCTTTTAATCATTTTATGTGACATTAGTCTCTGTAGCTCGATGGTTGTGTGAGTGGGTGAGAGCCGAGTCTTAGCGGCAGGAAGCATGGCCAAGATCTGAGTCTCACTGTGTAAAAATCATTGTTCAATTGGCATTATTCTTTAGCCCACATCCTTGAGTTCTTATCTTAAGAAATGAAAGCTGAGTCATAAGAGGAGGAGGATCTGTTTTTTCCACAAGACCTGCTGCCAAGGGAGGTAGAAAGGAACTGAGGCCAGGTCTACACTACAGACCTATAGCAGTGCGATGTAGTTATACCGACCTAACCCCCCATGTAGACAGTATTGTCTCTCCCACTGACATAGCTACTGCCTCTTGGGGAGGTGAATTAACTACGCCAATGTGAGAAGCTCTCCCATCCACTTAGGAGTGTCTTCATTAAGCTCTGCAGTGCAGCTGTGCTGATGCAGTGTTTTAAGTGTAGACCTGCCTTGAGATGTGTGGTGGGCCACACCCCTTTTTTTACCCCTGGATGCTCTGTTCCATATGAGGGTGGTTATGCATGTGACCTAATGTTCATCATTTTGCCTACATTGTTCTGAGATTGTGACACCAAGCCAGGGCCGGCCCACAACATATTGGCACCTGAGAAGGAGCTCAAATGACACCCCCATGCCCCCTCCCTTGGGCCAAAACTTTGAAAGGTCTCAATTCTGACTTCTTCCTATTCTACTCCTCTCATGGCACTGCTCTGCTACCTATCCCAATAAAGGAGAACTAACAACTTAAAATGCCTTGTTCAAAAATTTTAAGTAACACTTAACTTTCAAACGCCTGAACAGCAAATGTAACTTTTCTTGTCTGCATAGTAAACACTGGCATTTTTATCTGTTTGAATAATCAGTGGTGCTTTCCCTGCCTTCTTGGTTGCAAAGATTTGAACTGCTTCCTGAAGGTCCACAGTCTGGGCCAGCTCATGCTCTATTGAGATGGTTGCAAGGCTGACCAGCCTCTCCTGTGTCATTGTGGAGCGTAGATGTGTTTTTATTAACTTCAGCTTGGAGAAGCTGCCTTTTCCACTGGCAACTGTTACAGGAAGTGTTAGAAGTATGCGCAGAGCAACAAAAGCATTTGGAAAGAGGGTGGTCATCTTATTTGTGCACATATATTCCAGAACAGCCTTTGGAGTTGATCTTGCTGAAATATATCTTGAAAGGGCTTTCAGTTCATCACCTAAATCACTCGCATCAATATCGCGCATGTCATGTGTCAACACTGTCTCTAGTGCCCTGCATTGCTGGTGTAGGTCTTCTTCAGGTATAGTGAGGAGTTTTGGAATATCATACAACATCCCAAATATACTGCTGTGTTCCTTGAGCTGCATGAAACATTCTTCGACTGACTGTATTGCACAATCTAGCATCTGGTTAAAGAATTCAACTTTGAATTGTTGTTTGGGGTCTCTTATGGGATTATCCCGTGCCTCATAATTAAAATGTCTTCTTCTTCGGTGACTCTTGTATACTTGAAAGGGTGGGAAAATAGCTTCAGTGTGACGTTCCTCTGCCAACTTCTGTGCACTCTTCAGAACATTTTGAAATCCTTCATCTGACTGGTAAGACTGTAGGTATGACTTTGCTTTGTCCAGTTGTTCCATTGTTCCAGATATATCAAGGTCAACATCTTGGAGTCTCTTGCTTACAACAGTATGTCATGCCACAACACTAAGCCACACAGAAATTCTCCCACAAACAGTTCCTGTCATAGCATTCTCCTCCATAATGCCAACTATGGCATCATCTATCTTCCCAATTTGGTGTTTGATAGGCTTTATCGCCTCCACTCGACTTTCCCATTGTGTGGCACTCAGTGGTTTCAGTGTCAGAGAGGATGTTCCCAGAGGTTGCTTCAAAATTTGCCATTGATGAGTTGATGCAGAGAAAAATACATAGATGCTTTGAATTACATTAAAAAATTCAGCAGCCTCACTAGAAGCCGATGCTGCATCACTGACCACCAAGTTCAATGAATGAGAACTGCATGGGACAAAAAAAGCTCGAGGGTTTAACTCTCGGATCCGTGTCTGCACTCCTCTGTTCTTTCCTCTCACGTTGGCAACATTATCGTAGCCCTGACCTCTCATATCAGCTATCGCAATTCCTGTATCTTCCAGCTTTTTAAGAAGCACATTTGTCATACCAGCTCCTGTAATATCATCAATGTCAATAAATTCTAGAAAATGCTCTCTGACAGTCACCATTGCAGGGGCATTTTCACTAGGTTCTGTTGTTGTTACAAAGCGCACCATTAAAGTCATTTGTTCCGTATGGCTGATGTCAGGGGTGCAGTCCAGAATAACAGAGTAATATCTTGCTGACTTCAGATCTGCCACAATCTTCTGTTTGACTTTTGTTGCCAGTAACTGTATGATCTCATTTTGAATTGTTTTTCCAAGGTAGTGGTGTGTGTACATTTCTTGGGTGGTGACTTCTTAGATGCTCCTGGAGTACAGCATCAAACTCAGCCATCAGCTCCACAATTTTAAGGAAGTTTCCATTGTTTGGCATATACAGCTGATCTGAAGTGCCACACAGTGGTAGGTTTTAGGTAGCAAGCATTCTCACAATGGCAATGAGACTCTGATGCAATCTTCTATGGATGCTGATCATCTATGGTGGCCTTTAACCTTAGTCTCATCTCAAGCTCTTTCCACCTATCACAATGCTCTCTGGTGATTTGCCGCCTTCTCATGGCATGCCAGATTTCTAGCCAGATTTTTCCAGTCCTTTGTTCCTGTAGAACCCAATGTGGCTGGAACATTAGACTGGAAGAGTTTGCAACAAAAACAGTATGCAGCATTCTGGGTTTTTGAGTACAGGTCTGTATCATCTTACGTGGGGGTTCCGTTCCACGGTTAGCGCGTAAAGTGAAAACCTCGTATAGCCAAAACCCCATTGAGTTCAATGGCGGGCGAAATTGCCCGCACTACAGGCATAGTATTAAAATTGTTGTTTTTCTCTTTTTTTGTTTTGTTTTTGCAGACCGCGTAAAGTTGAAATTGCACATGTTAAATGCGTGCAAGATGCGACAGACCTGTACATAAGCCATGGCCCCTCCACTTTCTCACCATTGGGGATTTCATGCCAGTAATGTGTTGGATGGAAACTTCTATTTTCATTGTCTTTGGGGAACATGAAGATTTTCACTTGCTGTGGCCCATGCAGTACAAGGAAGTCCCTCAGGCTACTGCTCAAGTGGGTCCACAGTCCTGGATCATCTAGACTTAAGGAACTAAACTCAGCAGCAGCTGTTTCTTGCACCTCCACCACACTTCTCTGATCTACACTTTTCTCCAGAAATATGCATGGTTACATCCATTTGAGATGAAGCTATGGAAGCTGCAGTAGCTGCCAGGTCACCTGCACTCTGACTAACTGGAAGATCAGGCATCTCCTCACCACTCACATCCTCACTGGGGTCGGAAAGCTCACCGTGAACATTTGTGTCTATGTATCTCAGGAGAGCTCCTTCCTGCTTAGATAGAAAAGCTTCCTTTGCTTTCTTTTTTTCTGAATGCTGCCCCAGAGGGGCGTTTTCTTCTTTCACTCATGACTGCTGTTCTGTGCCAGCTATAGTGGCTCTGAACACTTAGTTGAAGGGGACAAATAAGCAGGCTGGTAGCAGGGCCTGAGTGAGGGAAGATATCAGCGTCTTAAGGGCCTAACTGACTCCTACTACTTCAGTTGACTGCCTGTTCTCCTCAAGTGGGTTCAGGGAAGCAGCAGGAAAAGGAAGCTCCCTGAGAAGCAGGTGTTAATCAGTCCAGGCTCCTGGGGGTGCTAGAGAGGTACATAAGAGGCTCCTCCTCTTCGCTCTTCCTGCAGCTCCTGCTGCTCTCTGTTATTCCCTCTCACCTTTCTCCTGCCTACCTGTTATGTCTCTTGTGTCCTACTTCCTCCAGCACAGCACTCCACCATCTCTGTGCATCTAGAGCAAAGAGAATACATATGCACCAGCAGCAGACACATTTTTTCTACACTCTGGGTCCTAGTGGTGCCCCGCCCCCCCCCCCCCCAGCCTGGCACCTGAGGCGGCCGCCTCAGTTTGCCTCATGGTAAGGCCAGCTCTGCACCAAGTCATGTGCTTTCCCCATGGTGTCACTCTGTAGACACAATACCCTAGAAGAACCTCATTTATATATAAGTAACTATACTGTCCAAACAATGTATTTTGTTTGACAATTCAATGGGATCTAGTCTATGAGATAGATAGGACACATCACATAAGTTCACTATCTGAGGCAGGTATTGGATATTAATGCATCTGATAAATGTTGCTGTAGTGTGGTTTGTAAAATTGCTAAATCTTTGGGTAGAATCACAGGCTTTTTTCTTTTTAAGAAGGTGGGATGGCGTGGAGAATGGAAATACCAATATAAGGTACAATTATTACTCTAAATCATAGATATGTGCAAGAACAAGAATTAAAGAAATTTAGCAACAGGAGCCAAGCTGATGCATATTGATCTTTTCAAATTTAAGTAAGGAAAAGTCATAAAGAGAAATGGGATTGAGATACAAGGAATTTAGCTAACTGGGGTTATGAGCATGTTCTCTCGCCAAGCACAGATTTTACCCCTAATGTAGAAGATGCCAGTATGGAGGCAGCGTAGTCTGCAGGAGGCTTGAGTTCTAATTCTGCCTCTGCCACCTACTTACAGTGTGGTCTTGAAGAACATGTTCTAGCTCCCTGCCTCAAATTTCCGATAATTACCCTTTTACTTTATGGGATGTTGTAAGGATTAACTTGTTCATGTCTGTACAGTACTTTGAACATGTAAAGTGCTATAAGAAATAGTTAGTATTGTTATAGAGCAGGGGTGGTCAAACTTTTTGGCTTGAGGGCCACATTGGGGTTGCAAAACTGTATGGAGGGCCGGGTAGGGAAGGCTGTGCCTCCCCAAACAGCCTGGCCCCCACTTCCTATCCGCCCCCTCCCACTTCCCACCCCCTGACTGTCCCCCTCAGAACCCCCAGCCCATCCAACCCCCCCGCTCCTTGTCCCCTAACCGCCCCCTCCTGGGACCCCCCCCCCAACCGCCCCCTGGGACCCCACCTGCTATCCAATCCCCCTGCTCCCAGTCCCCTGACTGCCCTGCCCCCTGACAGGCCCCCCAGGACTCCCACGCTTATCCAACCCCCCCCCCCCCAATTCCATCACTTGCAATTTTAAAATCAAGATTGGATGTTTTTCTTGATTTATGCTCTAGTTCAATCCATAACTGTTTCAATAAATTTCTATAATCTGTTATGCAGGAAGTCAGATTAGATGAGCCCTTCTGGCCTTAGAATCTATGAAACCAGAACAGTCATCATGATGAAGAAAGGGTGGTTCATGTGATTTAGTGATCGTGGTTAAATCTCAGGGGTGTATAAATTAAAAAAAAAAAAAGTTTTCTTATGTTACATATTTCTTCATGACTTACTTCCATGGATTTGCAGTGAGGTACATAGTTGAAAAGTACCTTTCAGAAGAGATCTGAATTAAGAGGGTGTAGCCGGAGTTTCACGCCTAAGGCTTGGCACAGAAAAAAGGGCAAAGAATGGACAGATTTAAAAGGGCAGTTTAGTGGGAAGCTTGGAAGGAGTGTAGGAAGTAGGAGGTGGAGTAGGAGGAAATAAAAGCCGAGACATGGTCAGGAGCAGAATATAGAGCTTTGTAGTTGGAGATGAGAAGCTTTAATATGGTGGTAATGGCCAGCCAGTGAAATAATTCAAAGAGAGAGTGTTGAGAAAGCAGTGCGTGAGGCATATTATTTTGATGGATGGGGCAAATAGAGAAGTAGGCCAGCAAAGAGGAGGAAAGAGTTATCTAAGGCAAAGGACAGAATGTTGGAACCTGAGGTTCCGTGGCATTTGGGAGCGACAGCTGGTATTGGAAAGTTCCATGGCAGTTACCCTTGGATATTTGCAGGGAGAAAGGCAAAGCCTTAAGAAAAATGTAGTGACAGCAACAGGAGCCCTGAGGAGATGGAGGCTGGGCAAGGTAGGAAGGCTGATTAGGGAACTGGATAACAGTGCCTGGGAGGAACTCTGTCAGAGATGTGGGCAAATGGAATGGGCAAAGCAAAAGACCACCAAAACTCAGAGGGAAGTAGGAGAAGAAGCAAAACAGCCATAAAATGCCTCTGGTGGACAGTATAGTGGGACTGCATCTGGAATATTTTGTTCCTTTCTGGGCACCTCATTAAGGAAAAACAAAATGATTAAGGAACAGGAGAGGATGGATTTATTAAGAAATATTTAAGGAGTTAAATATATTTTACTTGGCTAAGAGATGACTAAAGGGAAACATAAGAGTCCACAAGTATTTGAAAAGTGTAAACAGCAAGGAGGGATAGAAATTACTTTGGGTAGTACAGGGAGCTAAAGCTAACAATAATTGCTGCAGGTGCCTATTTCCTGTGGCATCTAAACACTGCTGTGATGAAATTAAAATAGGATCCTTCCCCTGCATGGAATGCAGCTGTGCTCTCTGATGGCTTTGAATAGGCCAGTGCATGGAGGCTGGGTGGGGTGGAGGCTGGGGGCCGGACAGCTTGTGGTCACTGGTTCATGATTACATGGATCCAGTAGCTAAAAATCCCATCATAAAGGGCATGCATGTGTCACAACTAGAACTGGTCAAAATTTTTCCAGTGGAACATTTTTCCATCAGAAAATGCTGATTTGAAGAAACTGAAACATTCCATGAAAATGTATTAATTTTGTCCAAATTTCTGATTATAAAATGATTGAAACAATTCATTTCGTTATAGTCAGTATATTTTGTTTCGATCTTATTGAAACATTTTGTTCTGATTATATTGCTTTACTAATTATATAAAATTCAAAATGTTTAAACATGACTTAATATAATATTATAATCAAAATGTTTTGACTATATTATAATTGTGCATAGCATAAAAGTTGACTCAGTGAAGTCAAAATGAAACATTTTGACCTTATCGAACTGAAACAATTCCAATCTTATCAAAACAAAATGTTTCAATAAGGTTGAAACACGTCTCATTTTTCCCAAAATTAAATTTCAGAATTTCATGTGGGAAATTTTGATTTTTCATTCTTCTTTTGAATGGAAAAAAATAAAATTTCTGAATTTTCTACAGAACAGGAATTTCAGGGTCTGACTAGCTCAAGTCACAGCCTTACTGCAGGTTAGAGGCTGGAGATAGAAGGGAGCTCTGACACACACTCAGCTAACCACTGAGTAGTCCCCCTGCACAAAATTTACTGGGCTTTGTAGAGGTGTCATGAATTTCACCCTAAGGGATTGGGCATGCTGTATATATCCACAAGAGCTTTGCCTTGCTTATGATGGAAATGCTCACTCTGAAGAGGCATAATGCAAAAAAGATTGCTACCTCAGAGAGTGAGTCTGGTGCACACAGTGAAATACACACTAAAATATCATTGAATTGCACTGGGTTTAAAATATATAGGTTCATTTTTTGCTCCTTCTTATGCCTTCATATCTCTTATTTTCAGGTCATTTAAATAAGACACATTAGGGGGCTCTGTCATTTAAGTAAAATTGGTATTCTGCCATCCATGAAATTGCATGCAGCTCACGGACACCTCCAACTTATTCCAAAGTGCAAATTACATGCATTTCTCTCCCTTAAAAAGTGAATGTGAATAAATATTTAAAAATATGGGTCACAAAGGCCAGCAAAAATAGTGTTTTTATGTGATTTTTTGTGCACTGAACTAGTGTAGTCAGAGGCATGGAGCACTGTTGGCTAAATCACAAGAATATTTGACATTTCTCTCATAAACTTTTTATACCAGTGCAGATGGTTGGATATAGTTCCTCCTGACCAACAGATTTTTATTTATTCATAATGTGGTAGCACCTGTTACATACAGACATAGAGCACTCGTGTATGTTAATAGGTAAGAGTAGATGTAGCATAATTCCTGGGATTGGAGGATCAGTAATGTGTGTTGCATGCTCCAAATGTCTTCCTCTGTGTAGCTTTTACAGCAGCACTTAACAGTGTCCAGAAGACCCAGTATTAAATTAGGAAGCCATTGTATTAGGCACCATACAAATGAGTAAAACAAAGACATTTCCTACCTACAGTATATGATTATGACAAGGTACAACAGGGTGATTATGATGGAGTGTGTACCTCACACAGGCTCAAACGGTTAATGGGGGCCTGAGAGGCCCGTTATGGTACCTGGCTGCACCTGGAAGGTGGGCCAGGCTTAATTAATGATGCATTCCAGCTGGGATAATACTTGGGTGGTTCCTTTAAACAGAGGAAGTGTGAAGCAGAATGGGGCTGCAGGGAGGAGAGAAAGGAACCCTGCACTCACTTTCTGGGACTAGAGAGTCAAGAGACTGGCAGGGTCAAGCAGAAAGCACAGAAGGAGAGTTATTGTTCTGAACAGAGAAGTCTGGCAGGGGGCTCGGGGAGACTCGACTGGCATCAGAGTGGGGCAGGCTCTGGTGGGAAGCCCTGACCAAAGGGGAGGAACTGGACCTTCAGAGGGAGATCCCTGGGAGGTATTCAGTTGGTGAATAGAGTAGGGAAAAGTTGAGAGGGACTAAAGTAAAGCCCAAGGAGGGAAGAAGCAGTTTTATGTTTATATTTTATGGTTTGGGTGTTCGTTAAGGTATTCCAGGGGAGAGCCCTGCAAGTCCTAGCCCTGAAAGAAGAGTGAACCTAGAGAGGTTGTGAGGGAGAAGACCTGAGAGAGGCTGAATAGGGAGACATCTTAGGATCCCTGGACTGGAGCTCAGTGCAGTGAGAGGCCCAGAGTAGGAGACAACAATGACCGAGAGCCCCGAGAGAAGGGTGTGAAGACTATGGGGGCACAAGTTAGGGCAGAAGACTTTATTTTAAGGACTTGGGGATTTTTATTTGCTGGACTTCTGTTACCCCAAAAGGGTACATTGTAACCTGCCTGGAGGGCTGGGTTATGAGAAGAGAGACCACAGCAGAGCCACACTGGCTGTCAGCAGGGGGTGCCAGATGGAAAAAGTGCCTGCTACACCATGCCAGTTACAAGGGGGTGCACCATCAGTGAGTCCATTCTTCTGTACAGATAAACAGGCAAACTGTAATCAAGTAACACTTCCTTTAATGTTTGCCAAGTAAGTAGTCCAAGGCTAAGGCTATGGCTACACTAGAGAGCTTACAATGGCGCAGCTGCACTGATGCAACTGCGCCTCTGTAAGCCCTCTAGTGTAGTAACTCTAAGCCGACAGGAGAGAGCTCTCCCATCGACTTAATTAATCCATCCCCAATGAGCAGCAGTAGCTATGTCGGCAGGAGCAGCTTTGCCACTGACACAGCGCTGTCCACACCAGTGCTTAGGTCGGCGTAACTTATGTCGCTCAGCGGGGTGGCTTATTCGCACCCCTGAGCAACATAAGTTATACCAACATAAGTGGTAGTGTAGACATACCTGAGTGGTCAAAGTCATTGCAAGTGGCTGCCAGCCAATACCGTGAGGACAAAAACTAGCCAATTGATGGAGATAGCTAGGATTTAATTTTGGCCCTAGCTGTTCTAAGGCCTGAATCCATATCTAGATATTTAATTCAAAGATGCTGAGCATCTGCAGTTCCCATTAAATTCATTTGGGATTGCAGGAGCTTGGCATCACCAAGTACGAAACCCCCTTTTTGGGTGCTTAACATTGTGCCTACATTTGGAAGTGTTAGATTACAACTTTTGATGATATTCTCCCCCCCCCCCCAGTTATTTCTCCGGCAGGTGGGGTATAGAATCATAGGACTGGAAGGGACCTTGAGAGGTCTTCTAGTCCAGTCCCCTGCACTCAAGGCAGGGCTAAATATTATCTACACCAGGGGTTCTCAACCTTTTTCTTTCTGAGGCCCCCCCAGCATGCTATAATACCTCCATGGCTCACCTGTGTCACAACAACTGACTTTCTGCATATAAAAGCCAGGGCTGGCGTTAGGGGGTAGCAAACAGGGAAATTGCTTGGGGCCCCATGCCACAGGGAGCCCCATGAAGCTAAGCTGCTCAGGCTTTAGCCCCAGGTGGTGGGGCTTTGACTTTCTGCCCTGGGTCCCAGTGAGTCTGATGCTGGTCCTGCTTGACAGACCCCCTGAAACCTGCTCATGGGCCCCCAGGGGACCCCAGACTCCTGGTTGAGAACCACTGATCTAGACCATCCCTGACATGTTTTTGTCTAACCTGCTCTTAAATATCTCCAATGATGGACATTCCACAACCTCCCTAGGCAATTTATTCCAGTGCTTAACCACTCTGACAGGAAGGTTTTCCTAATGTCCAACCTAAACTGCCCTTGCTGCAATTTAAGCCCACTGCTTCTTGTCCTATCCTCGGAGTCTAAAGAGAACAATTTTTCTCCCTCCTCCTTGTAACAACCTTTTATGTACTTGAAAACTGTTATGTCCCCTCTCAGTCTTCTTTTCTCCAAACTAAACAAACCCATTTTTTCCAACTCTCTCTCATAGGTCATGTTTTCTAGATCTTTAATCATTTTTGTTTCTCTTTTCTGGACTTTCTCCAGTTTGTCCACATCTTTCCTGAATATGGTGCCCAGAACTGGAGACAATATTCTACGCTGATTAGGCCTTAACTGGAGTAGAGCAGAATTACTTCTTGTGTCTTGCTTACAATACCCCTGCTAACACATCCCAGAATGATGTTTGCTTTTTTTGCAACAGTGTTACACTGTTGACTCATATTTAGTTTGTGACCCACTATGACCCCCAGATCCCTTTCCACAGTACTCCTTCCTAGGCAGTCATTTCCCATTTTGTATGTGTGCAGCTGATTGTTCCTTCCTAAGTGGAGTACTTTGCATTTGTCCTTATTGAATTTCATCCTGTTTACTTCAGACCATTTCTCCAGATCATTTTGAATTTTAATCCTATCCTCCAATGAACTTTATCAGTGAACTCTCTCTGCCATTATCTAAATCACAGATGAAAATATTGAACAGAATGGGACCCAGCCAGAACGAATCCCTGCAGATCAGCATCAGTATCCTCAACACCCAGTTGGATGGCCTGACAAAGGAGGGAAATGAGTGGGCCTCAGAGAACTATGGAGATTTCTAGCCAAGCAATCACGTGTGCAGCTGCTTGAGCGGCACCAGTGAAAACAGCCTGCAGGCCAGGACGCCCGAGTTAGCACACCCTACTGTTGTGAAAAACACAATGGGATCTCTTAAATGAACACAAATGGCAGGACCACACAGCTGCACGCCCTATCACAGAGAATGGTCAGGAGGCTTGGTTTGTTCTCTGATCCAGTTCTCACTGAAGTGAAGGGGAGTCTTTCCATTGACTTTAATGGGAGTTGGATCTGGCCCTTAAAAGGGAGAATTAAAGGAATCCAGATCCTCTCAGTATCTAATATCCAGTTTGAAAATACTAAATTTGCTCTAGGTTTCATTTAAACTACATCGGCTCAGTAGTTTAGCTGCTTTGCAGTACAGTTCAGCGATTGCTGGCTAAAACTCAATGGGAAACGTGTATATATATCCTTACTGGTTCTGACTGTTAATTTATGCCTGTTGAGCCTCTGGCACTCAGTTATGATCTGTCCCACATATGTGGGATCACATTTTCTGCAGGTGATGGGGTTTCTATAATATCTGATGAACTGCAGCCAGCAGTTTGGTTTATTTTCACTACTACTTTGTGTGTACTTGAAAATAGATCATTTTTCTCTTACAAGAATCGCAACAGGGGAACACTCAGCAGTTCGACTGGAGAGAGAAAGATGCCGTTGTTAGTTTTCCTCTGCTTAAAATATTGTTGTAGCTGTAGTAAACCTGTTTTGATGCAAGTATTGGACTTGCTGGAAGAAAATTGTTCACAGGATTGGGAAATGCAAATAGATGAAGATGAGAATGACAGCATTTTTTTGACACTTGGCTCCGGATCAGGGAGAAGTGGGAATTATTCAGAGCTTTTTGTTCTGTTGTTGGGACCGTAATTTGTTGCAGTTGTGTTGTTCTGCGTGATCTTTTCAACAACAAATTGTGACACAGTCAGACTGGGCAGCTGCAAGAGAGTGGTCCTTGCGTTCCAGGAAGTGGGCAGGCACACTCCTCCTAAGGGGAGGAGCCACTGAACCCCCTCATAAATATGGGGGACAACAGAAGAAAAACGGACAGGTGTGAGGGTCAAAGGGTCAAAAGTAGGAAACATGAAGGAGACACTGAACAGAGAACCCTGGACAGCGCCCACTGCTCCTCGATGCAAGAGTGTGGTGGAAAACAAGTATGTTAGCCCTAAAATGATAAAGGTCCTTTTTCCTATAAGCTGAGAAGGGGAAATTAAGGACACCTCAGTCCAATTAAGGGCTGCCTGAGACCTTTAAAAACCCCTTCTCTGGGTAGAGAGGTGGGGGAAAAGACAAGCATCTGCAAGGCTAGTGGTAGCAGGAAGATAGGCTTCCCCAGGGTGAGAGGTTGCTCTCCTCCCTACAGTGGCTAACCACCAAAGCCGAGTGCCTGTTATGAGGAAGGATTGACACCCTGGGGCCAACAATAGAACAATGCCACCCCTGCAAGGGGATGGGGAAAGGTATTATTTTTCTGTGTGTTTGTGAATTGGTTTCTTTTTGTTTGCTGGAGGAACCCTCCCTGGGCCTATCCGGAGGCCTACTTTGAAAGTAATAAGAGAATACAGAGAGGGAAGGCAAACACTGTCTAGAGTGGGGCTGATTTAACTCAGGCCCTGATGCTGCCAGAGAGGGAAATGCAAAGTCTGGCGAGACAGAGTAGGTATCTTGCCAGAAAATATACATTTTCAAATGCTAACATACAGGCTGGCACTGTAGCAGGTATTGATCCTGATGGAAGGGTTAAGTGGTTTCTACTGACTCATGCAGGCTTTACTTCCCCTGGTTATAAGGGTGGTGAGAGTTTCTTTCTCTGCATGACAAAGAATCTTGGGTGTGGGTCGAGCACTTCTGAGGGAACAATCCTAAGAGTAAACAAGCCTGAGGAAGGGGTTTGAGTGGAACTTGGGGCTTGTCTACACTTAACAGCGTTGCAGCAGAGCAACTGTAGCTCTTGTCTACACTAGAGACCTGTACCAATGCAGCTGTGCCTCTGTAAGCTCTCTTGTATAGCTGTTCTGTGCCGATGGGAGAGAGTTCTCCCGTCGATTTTAATTAATCCACCAGCGAGCAGCAGTGGCTGTCAGCGGGAGAAGCTCTCCCACTGACATAGCGCTGTGCGCACCCCCACTTATGCTGGCAAAACTTATGCCACTCGGGGTGTGTTTTTTCACACCCCCAAGTGACATACGTTTTGCTGCCATAAATGATAGGCAGCATCTTCACTAAGGGCATGTCTACACTATGCTGACAGGAAAACTTCTCTCTTCATCATAGCTACGCCACCTCCCCGAGAGGCAGTAGCTATATAGACTGGAGAAGCCTTCGCATCAAAAATAGTGTAACGCTGACAGACCCCGGTCACCAGCAGGCGGGATCGAACTGGGGACCTTTGGAGCTTAGTGTATGAGCGTCTACAGCATGAGATAAAAGCCAACTGGCTGTTAGCTAAGGCTGTAGAGCTAGGGTGACCAGATGTCCCGATTTTATAGGGACAGTCCTGATATTTGGGGCTCTTATATAGGCTCCTATTACCCCCTCCACCCTCTGTCCCAATTTTTCACACTTGCTATCTGGTCACCCTATGTAGAGCAGACTCATTAATTGCTCTCTTTAAGTGGTCTCAGTGCCAGTAGATGGGACAGAACACCACACCCAGGAGGTGTGTGGGTTACATACTTCCCCTAGCTGAGGAAGCGTGTCCTGAGCTTCAGAGACTTCCCAGTTGAAACCCCAGATGAGCCCCCCAATTGTAATGCTGACAGACCCCAGTTTTCGGCGGGCGGGATCGAACAGGGGAACTCTGGAGCTTAGTGTATGAGCCTCTCCCACATGAGCTAAAAGCTAACTGGCTATTAGCTAAGACTGTAGAGCAGACTCATTTTATCTCTCTTTAAGTGGTCTCGGTGCCACTGGATGGGACAGAACGCCCCACCCAGAAGGTGTGTGGGTTACACTAGCACTGTCTAAAGCAGGGGTTAGGTCGGTATAAAGACATCGCTCGGGGATGTAGATTGTCCACACCCTGGACCAATGTAGTTATATTGACATAGCCCTGATCTATACTACAGACTTATTTAACTTCTCACTCTCTGGGTTGTTGAGAAGACAGTGAGTTTGGCCACTGAATGGTGGGTGAACTGCGTGTTTAGAGCAGTTTGGGAAGGGTGCATAATCACAAGCTCTTTAAACCGTCTAGTAAAAATACTTAAAGGGATGCTCAATAAAACGATATTTTCTTTTCAAGTTCCTTTCCCATGTTACTAGTTACACCTTGGATGATTACAATTTTAGCTATTTGTATTAATAGCCTAGTTTTGGCTTTGTCTCAACTTACACAATAAAACTGAAATGGTCAGTTTCACTTTATGTCTGATCTCTAGTGTCACTTTGTCTTCCATAAACCAACATAATGGTGTGGTCCAGATCCTCAGCTGCTGTAAATCAGCATGGCTTTGTCGAAATTAAAATTAAATTAAAATTAAAAGTGGCAATTCAACAAAAAGACCTCAAACTGACTCCAACAAGAAACTGCAGAACTGGAATTAATTTGCAAACTAGACACCATCAAATTAGGCCTGAATAAAGACTGGGAGAGGATGGGTCATTACAAAAACTAATTTCCCCCTGCTGATACTCACACCTTTTTGTCAACTGTTTGAAATGGGCCACCTTGATTACATTGGCCTCATTAGCACTACAAAAGTGATTTTTCCTCCCTTGGTATTCACCCCTTCTTGTCAACTGTTGAGACTAGCCCACTTCCACCTTAACTGAATTGGCTCATTAGCACTGACCCCCAACTTGGTAAGGCAACTCCCATCTTTTCATGTGCTGTGTATTTATACCTGTCTCTGTATTTTCCACTCCATGCATCTGATGAAGTGGGTTTTAGCCCACGAAAGTTTATGCCCAAATAAATTTGTTACTCTCTAAGGTGCCACAAGGACGCCCCATCTTTTTATTGAAATTAAGTGAACTCAGCTGCCTTGAAGCAGTTGCAGATCAGGCCCATTCTGTTTAAATTTCTAACATGGAATTTTCTCATTGTAGTAAAAAGGTAAATCATACTAAAAGTTCTGTTCCAGAATTGACACACAACTTAGGGGATGGCACTGAAATACCTCAGGGATGGGCACCTTTTCTGAAATATGTTATAAACCTTTCCTCCCATTTTTACTTTTCAGTACTGCCACCTCCAAATGTTCAAAAATCATGAGATTAAAAAAAATCCCTCAATTTTTAAGCCAAACGATACCTTTTGGGTTCTCATTTACTTTCTAGCTTTTGAGCCTTTATGGTGCACTCAGCTCACACTGTCAAGCTTCTCTGCTACAACCAGGGCTAGAAACTTCCCCTTCTTTTAATGAAAGCTAAGTTTCTCATAATCACACAACTCCAGTAAAACATCAAATATCATGAGACTCTTGAAAAAAATGGCGAGTGTTGACAATACCATTTTTTACAAAATGAACTACTTGATGTATTTTAATTAGGCAACTTGAATAGGATAACATCCTATTTTTATGCTTTTATTAGAGTAAAAGTGGTGACAGACCTGCCTAGGTTTCTGGAAGACTTCATTGCTGATTAAATTTCAGCATCTTTATTTTTTTGTTTGTTTCATATAAACCTGCTGTTAGTGCTAAGTGTTAGGTGTTGTATGATTTAGTTTGGCTTAGTCATTGGTGTCTGGATGAAAAGGGAGCCATTTTTGCTGGTTATAGCTTCTGTTCATCAGCTCTGCAAACTGCCTGATGAAAAATGATCTAATGATCTGAAAATAAATGCACCAGGAACTACAGTGATTCATTCTTCTTTTTGTCTCCCCATTACAAGTCTCACCTAATTAATCTCAATCAGTTTGCAATATCCATTTTCATTCCAATTAAAAAAAGCAAACACTTCAGATTAATAAAAATCCAGTAGCATGTGCACGCTACTGTATATGATTGTTGCCACTTAACACCTGTCAATTACTCATGCATGGCTATGAATTACAGAGGTCTGACTGAATAGAAACGTACTAGTTTTAGGGCTTGTCTACACTAAAATACTACAGAGGCACAGCTGTGCCGCTAACACTTCAGTGTAGACACTACCTAGCACTGTCTACATGGGGACTTAGGTTAGTTTAACTATGCTGCTCCATGGTGTGGATTTTTCACCTCCATGATCAACGTAGTGTGACAAAGTTCCTCCTCTATCTTGGTGGGTCCTGTGCTTATTGGTGGATTTTCTTGCCTCAGAGATTCACCATGTGGGTGGGGAACAGCTCAGAAACCTTCCCCTCTGGAAGAACCCACAGTCTAGGTCAATTGGGAGGTTTGGGGGGAAGCCGGGCCCGCCCTCTACTCCAGGTTCCAGCCCAGGGCCCTGTGGACTGCAGTTGTCTATAGTGCCTCCTGTAACAGCTGCATGACGGCTACAACTCCCTGGGCTACTTCCCCATGGCCTCCTCCAAACACCTTCCTTATTCTCACCACAGGACCTTCCTCCTGGTGTCTGATAACGCTTGTGCTCCTCAGTCCTCCAGCAGCACAGCACACCCTCTCACTCTCAGGCCTGGTCTACACTACGAGTTTAGGTCGACTTTAGCTGCGTTAAGTCGACTTAAGCCTGGACACGTTTACACGACGAAGCCCTTTCTTTCGACTTAAAGGGCCCTTTAAACCGGTTTCTTTACACCACCTCGACGAGGGGATTAGCGATAAAATCGGCCTTATGGGGGTCGGAATTGGGTAGTGAGGACGGAATTCGACATTAGTGGCCTCCGGGAGCTATCCCACAGTGCTTCATTGTGACCGCTCTGGACAGCACTCTCATCTCAGATGCACTGGCCAGGTAGACAGGAAAAGCCCCGCGAACGTTTGAATTTCATTTCCTGTTTGCTCAGCGTGGAGAGCACAGGTGACCATGCAGAGCTCATCAGCACAGGTAACCGTGATGGAGTCCCAGTCCCAGTCTCAGGATCGCAAAAGAGCTCCAGCCTGGACCGAACGGGAGGTACGGGATCTGATCGCCATCTGGGGAGATGAAGCAGTGCTGGCCGAACTCCGAAACAGTAAAAGAAATGGCAAAACATTAGAAAAGATCTCCAAGGCCATGAAGGACAGAGGCCATAACAGGGACGCACAGCAGTGCCGCGTGAAAATTAAGGAGCTAAGGCAAGCCTACCACAAAGCCAGAGACGCAAACGGAAGGTCCGGGGCTGAGCCGCAAACATGCCGCTACTACGAGGAGCTGCATGCCATTCTAGGGGGTGCAGCCACCAGTAGCCCAAGCGTGTGCTATGAGTCCCTCACTGGAGACAGGGAAGCGGGTTCAGCGGACGAGGAAGATGAGGATGGAGAGAACATCATAGATAGCTCACAGCAGCAAGGAAGCGGAGAAACCAGTTTCCCCAACAGCCAGGATATGTTTGTCACCCTGGACCTGGTACCAGTAACCCCCGAACTCACCCAAGACCCTGTGGGCACACAGGGGACCTCTGGTGAGTGTACCTTTGTAAATATTACACATGGTTTAAAAACAAGCGTGTTTAATGATTAATGATTAATTTGCCCTGGCAATCGCGGCCAGTACAGCTACTGGAAAAGTCTGTTAACGTGTATGGGGATGGAGCGGAAATCCTCCAGGGACATCTCCAGAAAGCTCTCCTTCATGTACTCCCAAAGCCTTTGCAAAAGGTTTCTGGGGAGGGCTGCCTTATCCCGTCCGCCATGGTAGGACACTTTACCACGCCAGGCCAGTAGCACGTAGTCTGGAATCATTGCATAACAAAGCATGGCAGCGTATGGTCCCGGTGTTTGCTGGCATGCAGACAACATCCATTCCTTATCGCTCTTTGTTATCCTCAGGAGAGTGATATCATTCACGGTCACCTGGTTGAAATGGGGCGATTTTATTAAGGGGACATTCAGAGGTGCCCCTTCCTGCTCTGCTGAACAAAAATATTCCCCGCTGCTAACCACGCGGTGGGGGGGAGGGGTGAAGTGACCATCCCAGAGAATTGGGTGTGTGGGGGAGGGGAGTTAGTTGGGTTTGTGCTGCATGTTAAACCTGAAACCGCAGCCCCTCCTTTTACATTGCAAACCCATTTTAAATGGCCAACCCAACGGGTGCTTGGTATGGTTAATGAGAGCAGTACTGTTTTAAACCATCCCCACTTGTTAACAAGGTTAAAAAAGCCCAAAGACTGTGTCTTACCATGGCTGCCTGCAAGCTGAAATCTGTGGCCTGGCACTGCGTGAGTGATCTCTCACACCAAACCGGCAGTCCCTCAATATAAGAGGAAAAATGCGACCTTGTAACGAAAGCACATGTGCTGTGTGATGTGAACAGCAAAATCTAACGTGAAAGAGTGTACCCATTGTTCTCAAAAATGTATCTTTTTTAAACAACTCTCCCTTCTCCTCCACCAGCTGCAAATGTTTCACCTTCACAGAGGCTAGTGAATATTCGAAGAAGGAAGCGAAGGACACGTGATGAAATGTTCACTGAACTACAGACTGCCTCCCACGCTGACAGAGCACAGCAGAATGCGTGGAGGCAGTCAATGACTGATTTTAAAAAAGCCCAATATGAGCGAGAGGAGAGGTGGCGGGCTGAAACGCGGGCTGAAGAGGAGAAGTGGCGTGAGCTTGTACTCAGAAAGCAAGAGTCGATGCTCCGGCTGCTGGAGCATCAAAGTGATATGCTCCTGCGTATGGTTGAGCTGCAGGAAAGGCAGCAGGAGCAGAGACCGCCGCTACAGCCCCTCTGTAACCAACAGCAGGAGCAGAGACCGCCGCTACAGCCCCTCTGTCAGCAGGAGCAGAGACCGCCGCTACAGCCCCTCTGTAACCAACAGCAGGAGCAGAGACCGCCGCTACAGCCCCTCTGTAACCACCAGCCCTCCTCCCCAAGTCCCATTGCCTCCTCACCCAGACGCCCAAGAACACGGTGGGGGGGCCTCCGGCCACCCAATCACTCCACCCTAGATGATTTCCACAGCAATAAGTTTTAAAGTTTTAAAGTGCAGTGTGTCCTTTTCCTTCCCTCCTCCCCCACCCATCCCGGGCTACCTTTGCAATTATCCCCCTAGTTGTGTGCTCAATTAATAAAGAATGCATGAATGTGAAGTAACAATGACTTTATTGCCTCTGCAAGTGGTGCTTGAAGAGGGGAGGGTAGGGGAGGTTGGGGTGCTTGGTTTACAGGGTAGTAGAGTTAACCGGGTGCGTGGGGGGGGCTGCGATTTCATCAAGGAGAAACAAACAGAAGTTTCACACCATATCCTGCCCAGTCACAAAACTAGTTTTCAAAGCCTCTCTGATGCACACCGCGCCCTGCTGTGCTGCTCTAACCGACCTGGTGTCTGGCTGCGCGTAATCAGCGGCCAGGCGATTTGCCTCTACCTCCCACCCCGCCATAAATGTCTCCCCCTTACTCTCACAGATATTGTGGAGCGCACAGCAAGTAGCAATAACAATGGGGATATTCTTTTCGCTGAGGTCACAGCGAGTCAGTAAGCTGCGCCAGCGCGCTTTTAAACACCCAAATGCACATTCCACCACCATTCGGCACTTGCTCAGCCTGTAGTTGAACAGGTCCTGACTCCTGTCCAGGCTGCCTGTGTATGGCTTCATGAGCCATGGCATTAAGGGGTAGGCTGGGTCCCCAAGGATCACGATAGGCATTTCAACATCCCCAATGGTTATTTTCTGGTCCGGGAAGAAAGTCCCTTCCTCCAGCTTTCGAAACAGAAGAGAGTGCCTGAAGACGCGAGCATCATGTACCCTTCCCGGCCAGCCCACGTTGATGTCGGTGAAACGTCCCTTGTGATCCACCAGGGCTTGCAGCAGCATTGAAAAGTACCCCTTGCGGTTTATGTACTCGGTGGCTTGGTGCGCCGGTGCCAAGATAGGGATATGGGTTCCGTCTATCGCCCCACCACAGTTTGGGAATCCCATTGCAGCAAAGCCATCCACTATGTCCTGCACGTTTCCCAGAGTCACTACCCTTGATATCACCAGGCCTCTCATTGCCCTGGCAACTTGGATCACAGCAGCCCCCACAGTAGATTTGCCCACTCCAAATTGATTCCCGACTGACCGGTAGCTGTCTGGCGTTGCAAGCTTCCACAGGGCTATGGCCACTCGCTTCTCAACTGTGAGGGCTGCTCTCATCTTGGTATTCTGGCGCTTCAGGGCAGGGGAAAGCAAGTCACAAAGTTCCATGAAAGTGCCCTTACGCATGCGAAAGTTTCGCAGCCACTGGGAATCGTCCCAGACCTGCAACACGATGCGGTCCCACCAGTCTGTGCTTGTTTCCCGGGCCCAGAATCGGCGTTCCATGGCATGAACCTGCCCCAGTAACACCATGATTTCCACATTGCTGGGGCCTGTGCCTTGTGAGAGGTCCATGTCAATTTCCTCATCACTATCGTCGCCGCGCTGCAATCGCCTCCTCCTCCTCAGCTGGTCCTCCTGGTTTTGCTTTGGCATGTCCAGGCTCTGCATATACTCCAGGACAATGCGCGTGGTGTTCATAGTGCTCATAATTGCCGCGGTGATCTGAGCGGGCTCCATGATCCCAGTGCTAGCTATGGCGTCTGGTCTGAAAAAAGGCGCGAAACTAGTATCTAAAGACCAGGGGAAGAAGGGAGGGAGGGAGGGAGGGAGGGAGGGGCGGGCGACTGACGACATGGCGTACAGGTACAGGGAATTAAAATCAAGAAAGGTGGCTGTGCATCAGGGAGAAATACAAACAACTGTCACACAGAATGCCCCCCCCCCCCCGAGATTGAACTCCTAAGCCTGGGTTTAGCGGGCCGTTGATTTGACGGAGGGAGGGGGGAAGGAAATGAATAAAACACAAATCTATTTTTTACATCTTAAGACGACAGTGCAGCATGACTGATAGCCCTCGGCATTTTCTGGGTGCTTGGCAGCCAATACTTGGCAGCAAATAGTATACTACGACTGGTAACCATCATTGTCCAACGAGGACGGTTAAAGGCAAGGGGTTGCTGCTGTGTAGCAATGTAGCCCCACGTGTGCCAGCCACATGTCTGCCAGCACCCAGATCGCCCTCGGCCTTTTCTGGGTGCTTAGCAGACAATACTTGGCAGCAAATAGTATACTATGACTGGTAACCATCATTGTCCAACGAGGACGGTTAAAGGCAAGGGGTTGCTGCTGTACAGTAGCCAGAAGGCTCGGTAAAGGCGCTCAGGCTACAATAATCTATGAGCATTTCAGGCAACCTCTAAATTTACTTGCTTTCAGACCTGAGGAAAGCTCTTCTTTCAGATCTGCTGAGCACCCAGATTGCCCTCGGCCTCTTCTGGATGCTCAGCAGACAATACTGACAGGACGGTTACCAGTCGTAATAAACTATCTACTGCCAAAAGGCAAGGGGCTGGTGCAATGCAGCCCTACGGCTGCCAGCCCCACAGCTACCAGCATCCCGAGCGCCGATGAAGGCTACTACTCATGCTGCACCGTCTACCGCCAAAAGGCAGTAATCTGCTGCTGCTGTTTAGCAATGCAGTCACACGTTTGCCGGCACCCGGAAGACATATGGTGACGGTGAGCTGAGCTGAGCGGGCTCCATGCTTGGCGTGGTATGTTGTCTGCACAGGTAACCCAGGTAAAAAGGCGCGAATCTATTGTCTGCCGTTGCTGTGAATGCGGGGGAGGTGCGTGACGCAATGTACCCAGAACCCCCCGCGGCACTGCTTTGCATCATTCGGGCATTGCGATCTCAACCCATAATTCCAATGGGCGCCGGAGACTCCGGGAACTGTGGGATAGGTACCCATAGGCACCCATAGTGCAATGCGCCGGAAGTCGACGCTAGCCTCGGTACTGTGGACGCGGTCCGCCGACTTCATGCACTTAGAGCATTTTATGTGGGGACACACACAGTCGGCTGCATAAAACCGGCTTCTATAAATCCGGCTTCTATAAATCCGACCTAATTTTGTAGTGTAGACAAGCCCTCAGCTCCTTGCGCCTCTTGCTTCCAGCTCCTCACACTCATACCACAAACTGAAGTGAGCTCCTGTTTAAAGCCCAGGTGCCCTGATTAGCCTGCCTTAATTGATTCTAGCAACTTCTTAATTGACTCCAGGTGTCCTATTTAGCCTGCCTGCCTTAACTGGTTCTAGCAGGTTCCTGATTTCTCTAGTGCAGCCCCTGCTCTGGTCACTTAGGGAACAGAAAACTACTCATCCAGTGACCAGTATATTTGCCCTCTACCAGACTCCTGTACCCCACTGGTCTGGGTCTGTCACAGTAGTTAAACCAACCTAATTTTCTATTGTAGAGCAGGCCTTTATTTAAGGGAAAGGGGGTCCAAAGAGTTTAATCCCTCACTATTTTATTGGTTTTAAACTAATTTCCTTCGGTGTATGGATGTATGGTAGTTATTACTGTAATGAAGGAAGTTACTTGTAATTCAGGTGGGTTTTGTGGACTGATACAATCCAATTCAACTTTATTTTGTAATTGTGTCCCAAAACCTTTACAGAGCTAAATACTAAATGAACAATGTGTTAAATCCTTGAAGTCAATAGAGAAACTCCTAATTATTTCTATGGGGCCTGGATCTCACCTAATATATTGTGTGCATATTTTAAATGATGTAAATGCAACAAAATGCTTTAATTTTCTTTTCATAAGAACCAGAAGCTCAGCCATATCACTCCGCATCCTCAGTTCTCTTCACTGGCTTACTTTCCAATTCAAAATTTCTCTGATTGTTGGTGGAACTCTCTCCACTAGCTTGTTGCTCCATCTCCCTCTGATCGTATATCCAGCCACTCCGCTGACCATTCTCCAGTCTTGCACTCCTTTTTAATTCTTTCTGTTTGACTCTCCACACTTGGTGCTGGGTGTTGGGCTAAGGGGTGTCAAAGCTCTTTAGCATTATTTTCTGTATCTATCTTGAACTCCCTCACCTCGGATCTCACCTTAAATCCTTCCTCTTATTTAGATTATGGTTTGAGTAACTGCCACCCATACACACTTCCCCTCACTTAATTTGAGTATCTTCTCCTTCTCAATGCAATAGTTTACAAGGATAGTTGTTTGCATTATTGCCGCTTTCAGAATACAACTTTCTCCTTTGGTTTTGGTCCCTCTGTCCATACTTTTGCTGGGCCTTTCATATGGGAATCATTCTATCCAGACTTTTAAAGTATTACTTCATTATTCCATCTCTAAGAAACTTTGTACTCTCTAATGGCATCCAGAGATGCCATTAAAAAAATTAATAAATCAATTCTGCCCATAACTGTGTAAAACAGGTGACTGTTTCCCAAAATGAATTACAGGGATATTATTTACACAGTATATATGTGCCAAAAACAAAGATACCCAACCAACCAAATACAAACAAAAAACCCAACAAAAAACCATCCTGTAGTGTTTAGCAGAAAGCAGGGTTTTTTTTGGGAAAGGCTTAATTGCATGAGCCCTCAACTCAAAGTGAGTCTACTCAGGTCCCTGGAAACCTCAAGTTCACACTCAACATGCCAAGAGCCTTAACACAAGCCTTAGAATAGTCAGTCACATACTAGATTACATAATGGTATAAAAATAATTAGGCTATGTTGACCTATGCTATGCAACTCCAGCTACATGAATAACGTAGCTGGAGTCGACTTACCTTAGGTCAAGTTACTGTGGTATCTACACTGTGGGGTGTTGACGAGAGAAAATCTTCTTGTCGGGGGTAGAGTACAGGGATCAACTGGAGAGCGATCCGCAGTTGATTTGGTGGGTCTTTACTAGACCCACTAAATCGACCACCGGTGGATCGATCTCAGAGCATCAATCCCTGCCGTGGTGTAGACCTGCCCTTACTTTCACACTAGTAAAGTAATATTATACCTGGCCTTACAGTCCCCTACAGTAAAGCCAACTATTTTTGACTATTTTGATTTCTCCATTTGTTGTCATATATATTATAATAATATCAGGGATTTTATGCAGGACTGACCTGTTAGCCAGTATAGAATTTTACTTGCTCTAGGCAGAACCTTAGTTTAATGACCTTCAGCTAGAATATTGCAAGGCATTTTTATCTACTCAGGCCTTTTCTAATGCAATGGGTTAAGTGGAGAGGATTCTTTGGGGGATGAAGAAAGATTTGTTTTAGTATTGCAGACATTTTTGTCAATGGAATTGATTTTTTTATGTGTTTTACAATTTTTCTGAGGGCACCAAGAGATATGACAGACATAATATAAATAAAAGATAATAAATATGCAATCCATAGCTATGGTACATAGTAACTGATGATCTCAGTGGATCCTAGGAGTACATCAATAGTACCTTGCAAATAAGCTGTTTTACTCAGCTCTGTTGGCGCCGAGAGATTTGGTTAAATAACTGTCAATTCATGAAATAACATAATTTAGGCAAAATACCTCTATCATGTAATCCTGACCCCTCCAGCAGCATAAAAATTATCCTTTAAATGGGATCAAAGAAAGACAGCGTTATATATTGTACTAAGGAAAGTACATTACTTCAATTACAGCTTGTTCTATCGCAGGATGTTGAATGTTAGTCATTGGTATATGATATTTGCAAGGATTGCTTCAGAACTATTTTAAAATTATTGTAATATTTTTTCTTAGAGAACCTGTACGTTGCAACTTGCTTTTTCTACCTGCAGTATATTCCAAAAAGAAAACATGAGCCATGTGCACTGTGTGTGTAATGATGCCAATGATGCAAGTCAAGAAACGCTGATGTGGAATGCACTGGGTCAGAAATATGGAAATGATTGCTTTTTTTCCCTTAATTTTTTTTTCTGTTGGCATTTTTGAGAATATAGAAGCTACTTTCAGGGCGGGAAAGGTGATCCAGCAGTAACTGTACAACAAAAATACAAATATTTAATAATAAACTAACACCCCTAATGCTTATTAGTCAGACATCCTTTCCTCTCTATCGACACTATTAAATTCTTTATTCGTGTATTAGTGAACTTTCATCATGATTATTGCAGACTTCTTTCTGGCCTTCCTATCTCTCACTATTTCCTGTTCTGACTTAACCAAAGTGCCACCTAAAAGTGCTGCTTATACCTACACAGTGTTCTCTTTGAATCCCTTCATTGCCTTCCTGTCTTTTGCTGCATTAATGTCAAGCTCTTTGTCCTCATGTCAAAATCCTACATAATATTATCTTAGCCAATATAACATCTCTGCAATTATCTCCTCTCCCTTCTGCTCCATATACTCCTCCCTCGCTGTGTTCCATGCCTTGTAATTATGCAGACACCTACCCTTGATTAGTCTCCAAATTTTGGTCCTCCAAATGCCCTTTGCTCTAAATCCTTTCTTAAAACCCACTTCTACAAGGAACCTTTACTCGTACTTGTTTCCCGTGTTCTCTCACATGTGAATTATTGTCCTATGTCTTGTCTTCCTTAAAGCCCAAAGTGTCTACAATCTAAGGCCCTAATTCTGGGGGGGGGGGGGGGGGGGAACCAAGCAGAGTACCTTTGTGCATGGGGTAGTCCCATTGATATCAAAATTACACATGGGTTTAAGACTGAGAATCAAAGCCTAATATTGTAGTCCTGAAAACTGCATATCGCTTCAATAGGGCTACTCACGGTAGTGAATGCTATATCTAGTAGCAAGTGTTGGCATGATTGTTTAGATTATAAAATGCAAACCTCCCTTATCCAGAAGGGTTTACACAGTGATGCATTTGTTTATGCTGTTATATAACTGGTCATCTCAATCAACATCATTGGGTCAAACTTACAATGTAAAATAGTATAGATCATACAGTAACAAAATATATTGTGTATGTTCAGAGCTTAATGATTTATCATATATGAAGACCGAAGAGAAATAAAAACTATACTGAGTTCCTCACAATTATTAAAGTTAGCACAGTTGTGGTGTCAGAGGGTCCTTGAGCCATATACGTGTAACTTTGCATATCAAAACAATTTGATTTCTAACAATCCCAGGAACAGAAAGTTTTCTAGTAAGAAACTGCAGAGGCGCCCAATTGCCTTTGAAACGGTCCTCTGTTTGTACATTTTGTGGTGTTGGAGATTTATGAAAAGAAACTAAATGTATATTTAAATTCCTTCAAGGACCTTTCTGCTAATTTAATATTTAATTAATGGATTGATTGACAAGCTGCAAACACATACAGGAAACAGCACAGAGGGCTATAACCTTCTCTCATAAAATCTAGGAAACGTAATATAAAATATTACATCAGCTACTGGCATTTGTAATTTTGCCGGCCAGTTAATTTACGATTGCCAGAGTTCCAGAATCTTTTGTAATCCAGACATTGTTTATTTTCATAGTGAGCCATTAAAGGACTATGTGCTTTTCAAAAAAAGAAAAAGTAACAAAAGCAAAATGAAGCTTATAGGTCAAAAGCACTTAAAGTTAAACAAAGCAACAGAGGCAAGGAAAAATATGTATCTAGAAGATAAGAAATTCTACCTTTTTTCCCTTCATCTCATAATATGGGAGATGCACTCTTGGGTTGGGCACGAGTTGGTTTATAGTAAAAACTGTAAACAGCAGGGGAAAGTATTTAGTGGTCAAAGCAGGAAACCAAAGGTCACAATGCCTGGATTCTGATCCCAGATCTGTCACTGACTTGCTTTGTGACCTTGAGTAAAAACTATTAACCTTCTGGTGCCTCGGTTTCCCCTTCTGGCTATAATAATAGCCAACTTAAAGTTGTTGTGAGGTCCAGTTATAAATAAGGTGTTTTGAGAGCCTCTGATATAGGGGACTATAAAAGTGAAAGACATTATTATTATGTTCTCTAGAAATGATGTAGTCAAGAGGAAACTGTCAAGCACTGTGTAGTGGAGAGCACCAGTTTCTCGGGTTACGTCTCTAGGTCAGTGGTTCTCAACCAGATGTCTGGGTCCCACTGGGGGGCTGCGAGCAGGTTTCAGGGGCCACCCAAATAAACCAGAGAGTAGGACAAGTGTTAGACTCGCTGAAGTCCGCGCCCCACTGCCCTGGGCTGAAGCCGAAGCTCGAATAACTTAGCTTTGTGGGCCCTGTGGCGTAGGGCCCCAGGCAATTTCTCTGCTTGCTACTCCCTAATGCCAGCCCTGGCTTTTAATCTACTGGATATGCAGAGAAAGAGTTACTGGGGCACAGGTGGGCCCTGGAGTTTTTATAGCATGCTGGGGGGCGGGGGGTGTCTCAGAAAGAAAAAAGGTTGAGAGACCGTGCTCTGGGTCATTCAGAAACGATCAGGGATTTAGCTGCATCCCCTGGGATTTGATGTTATACATGTTGAAATGATCTATCAAGGATAAAAAAATGGAAGGCTTCTCTCATATAGATATTTAACTATTTCACTGTGAAATGAAACTACTAACTGCCTGCTCAACAATCGAGACCTGCATTAATGAGGTGACCTGATCAGAAGCTCCCTCAGAAATAAATAAATAAATAAATAAAAAGATGGCGTGGCATTGGTCTGAGGAGAAATACTATTGGTAATCTTCATGGAGACTTGGATCCCAGAGTGCAAATGAGTTTATACCTAAATTAAATTGTGTATAAACCACAACAGGTCAACAGTTCAGAATAATTTCATTGGCTGACCAGTAGCGTCACTGCTGTCATTGCTGCTGTTTGCTTTGCTTGGTTTTCTCTTTTGTTCCTTAGCAGTTCTTCTAACAATGATAGTTCAGATTAATGCGAACAATATTTTACTGTATAACCATTTTACTCTTGATTGATCTTATTTACCAGCACTCTGGCCCAGATCCTCAGCCATGGCTGAGGAGGAACTGACAGCTCAGAAAAATGGGATGTATAGTGGCCTTTGTGTTCGTGCAATCATAAACTGCCTATCTGATGGGCTACTCTTCAGTTGTAGATTAGAGCAGTCTGAAGGCTGCTGTTTATTCTGGCTAGCAATGGCGCCAAACAACGGATATGAAAGCCTTTGATCAGCAGGTATAGGACTCAGCTACCCTCTGACAACAGCAGGGAAGTCCGTAGTTAGCCACTACATGAGCTTCATGCCACCAGATTACTGCCCTTTCACTTCATTAATCTTCCCAGGGCCAGATATGCTGGCTTTATGCCCAGATTCCACCAGCAGTCTAGTGTGGTCTGGAGTGGCACAACACACCACATCACACCCCAAAAGCAGAGCCTTGTGACTTTCTCTTTATAAAATGCTAAATTTTTAATCTGTGCCATTATTTAGCAAAGTGAACACATAGTCCTGACAGAGCTGCACTAATAACTAGAGCTCGTCAATTATTTTCCCCCACAAAACATTTTTTTGACTATTTCTTTCCCCATTTTTACAGGAAATTTCAAAACAAAACAATCCTACTAGAAATTTTCATTTATTTTGGTTTTCAGGTTTTAGATTTTTGAATCTCTTCCCTTCACCCCTCACCTCCTCCTTCTCTGCTGACTCTCTGCCCCACTGGAAGAAGTTGGGGGAAATGCTTTTTTTTAAAAAAAATACTTTTCCATCTGGGAAAAGTTGTAGAAAAAAGTTTGAGAAAGTAGATTAAAAACACTTCTACTTTTTTCAACTGGAAATGTGTAGAAAGTTTTTGAGAAGTGAGAGAAGTAACTTTCTCCCACCCCCACATGTTTCCAGGTGAAAAGGTAAAAAAAATGTGGGAAGGTTCTTTTACTCTCTTTTTCAGACTTTTTTCCAGTAGAGGATGAAGTAAAAAATGAGAATGTGGTGCTGGTGGGGCAAATTGAAACTCAAAAACAAAACAAAGAACAAACCAAAATATGTGATTTGAAACCAACAACAATTTTAATTTTGTTTCCAATTAAAATTGACAATGAAAATGACTGGTTTAAAAATATTGTGTCGAAGTTCAGTCAAACAACATTTTACACACATACACAAATGACAAGCTCACTTTTTGGGAGTGTGGCGGGCCTGGCACCGCAGCACCCTTTTGTGGCAGGGATGGGATGTGGTGTCAGCACCTCGCCACTCAAGTTCCCATGCCAGTCTCTCTGTGGACAGCCAGTCGCGGCCTAATGGGAGGTAGTGCGGCCTATCGGCTGGAGTCCATGTACCTTGCCCCAAGTACCCGGGGGTGTGGCCCAATAGCCAGAATCCACATAAATCACTCCCTGCATGGGAGCAGTGCAGCCTAACGGCCAGTCTATAGAGTCCCCCTCACCAGCAGGGTAGTGTGGCCTAGCAGCCAGAGTCCATACAACTTGCTCCCCCACATGGGAGCAGTGCAGCCTAATGGCTAGAGTCCATGCAAACCCCCTCGCAAGCAGGGTAGTGCAGCCTAGCAGCCAGAGTCCTTACAATCCCTTCACAGTTCAGGGGTGAGGTGGTAGGGGGACCCGGGCCCGCCCTCTCCACCAGGCCCTGACCCAGGGCCCTGGTAGTGGTAAGCTTCCCTTGCCACCCACTCAGCAGGGATCCACCCACAACACACCAAGCACTTATGCAGCTCTAACACCATTTGCCTCCAAAGTTCCCCTGGGTCACTTCCTACCATAAATGCCAGGTTCTCTGCTGCAGGAGGAGGTCCTCCGGTCTATCCTCCTACTGTGACATCCTCCATCAGGGAGAGTCCTGGCTTGGCTGGCTTCCACATCCTGGCACATAGACTCTCCTGCCTCAGGAGCTAGCAGCATGCCTTTTTCCCTCCAGCAGTCAGCCCAGACTGAGCTGTTCTTCAGGCTTTTATACCTGTTCTCCAGTTGGAGCATGCCCAGCAGAGCTTCCGCGGCGTGGCTTCCTCTGCTAAGAAAGAAGGGTTAACCCCTGCGGTACCAGTGCGGGGCCACTCTGCCCGTTACAGGGAGGATAATTGCGTTTTTGGTTACACTTTTCCCCTCACCTTCTCATTTATGCACTCCCTATCCGTGGCCCCACAAAGTCACGGGACCTCCTGGTCAACTTCCTCTTGGCCCTGGCTAAACAGGCCATCTATAAAACCAGGGAGAGGAGGTTGGCCGATGGAGGTTCCTGTGACTGTGGGGCCTGTTTCCGATCCTCTGTCCGTTCACGTATCCGGGCAGAGTTCCTCTGGGCGGTGTCCACTGGCTCCCTTGACACCTTTGAGGAGCAGTGGGCGCTGTCCGGGGTTCTCTGCTCGGTGTCCCCGTCAGGTTCCCTTCTTTTGACCCTTTAACCGCACTCCTGTCCCTGTTTTTACATTAGTTGTCCCCCGTAATTATTTGAGTTTCAGGCCCTGTGGATCCTCCCCTTAGGCTGGGGGGGGACCCTTTAGCAGTGGGCGGGCTTACGCCCGCCCACTTCCTGAAGCCCAATAGGTACAGGGAGGATAATTTTTTTTGGCCAAATGTCCACCAGCTCTACTAATGCTGGATGAATGATCCAAAGCTCTTCCACAGAGGTAATCAGAAGGATTAAAACAAAAACAAAAAACCAAACCCACACACTCAAATGTCAAAATCTGAGAGGGGCAGAGAATGCAGTTTGGGGGGCTAATTTCTGCTTTAAATATTTTTTAAATGCCACAATCATATGCACACTACAACTACACAGCTGAAAGAGAACAATTGCTTGTGAGATCTGGACACTCATTCGTTTTTTTGTTAGATTTTGGTCTAACATATTAATCCCAGGTCTTTACTGTCATTAAATCTACATTGCATCAGTTTAAGAATATTGCCAAAATGTCTTCAGCTTGTCTTGTTGACTTACAATTGCTTGTGATCATCTGATGCTGATCTGTGTAGTCTAATTCCCACAATAATGCCTGAATGTGCTCCATAGGTGGTGGTTACTGGAGTCAATTAGCACCTGATTTGGAACTCCTTGTCCCATTCAGAAAATTAATTCTGCTGCTCTTTCAGTCCAAATGGAATATTAATTGTTTTCTTTCTGATTGTATAGTTTAGTAGACTGTTGAATTATTGACCATTTGTAATGTTGGCACTTTCCAGATTGTCAGACAAATGCCTTCTAGGGATGTCTCTGTGTGTATTTATATATCATCCGAAAGGTTAAACTATGGAACTTTTTTTATTGCCTAGAGATAATTTGGCATAATAAATCACTAGGGCCAAAATCTTCAAATCTGGATGCTAAAGAAAAGGTCTGATGTTTCAAAAATGCTGATTATGCATGATTTTCCATTGAAGTCACTGGAAACTCAGCATTTCAGAAAAGTCAGGCCACTTATGGATACAAAGCGAACTTGCACTACACTGATGAGTACCCTTCTATAAATAAATACATCTGTTCCTATAAATATAAAAAATAAATCATAGAATTGTGCTGACTTCACTAGGGTCAGTATATGTGCAGTCAGTGAAATATTAGAAATATGTATCCCAAATGTATTTCAACCTAGGGTGACCAGACAGCAAGTGTGAAAAATCCGGACAGGAGGTGGGAGGTAATAGGCACCTATATAAGCCAAAGCCCCAAATATCGGGACTGTCCCTATAAAATCAGGACATCTGGTCACCCTATTTCAACCACATTACAGGAATTTTAAGGCAGAGGAAATTCGCACAATATTTTCTAGTTCTTAGGTCTGGTTGACACACATCTTTTGTACTAATTTACCTATTTGGGTTAGAAGTGTGGTTTTATTTTGCTTTAGTCTTTAACCAAAATAGTTACACAGGTGCAACCCCTATCATGGATGCAGGCATTCCATTACAAAGGTGCCATATGGGAATAAGCTATACTGGTATAAACACCTTTATACTGGCATAACGACCGCCACATTTGAGGGGGTTGAACCACTTTAAATATACTTGTATAGTTAAGATCTTTTGTGTGTAAACAAGCCTTTATTCCTTTCTACCTTAAGTCCTCTTCAAACTTGCACAAATATGTAAGAAGTATTGTATATCGTACTCTACAAGTAAGAGAATGATAAGAATGTCCATTCAGAACATATTTGACAGAGAAAACATGAACTCGGAAGTGTTTCAACTGCATTTGAGATGGAATCAATGGATTTGTGTATGACTCATATTTCTCACTTCTCCTTTTAGCCTTCTCTATCTTTAGCATTACCTTTGTCAGAGACCAATAAAGGGGCAGCCGTGGTGTAATAGATTGAAGCGTGAGATTTGGAGAGACCTGGGTTCCTTTCCTCGTTGTACAACTCACTGTTCTTTGACCTTGGGCAATTCACTTAACCTCTGTCTGACTCTATTTCATCATGTGTAAAGTTAAGCTGAGAATGTTTACCTCACTTTGTAAAGTATTTTGAGATCTACTGATAAAAATGCTATATGGGCCTGATCAAAAGCCTTTCAAGTCTGAAGGACTGATTTCAGTGGTATTTGGATCAGGCCTTAAAAGAGCAAGATATTAATATTTTAAGTGGTTTACTAACATATTGTTATCCAGACACTTTCTTTTGGTGGTCTGTGTGAAATGCATTTGTGGAATTAGTCCAGTCCTTTTTGTAGACCCGGCCATAGTATAATTGAAACACACCTCATTGGTAGTTATTGGCACCCTTGTCAGTAGTGACACTACACAGGTCAGGGACTGAATTGTTCATTGGACTGAACTAAGATTTCACCTGTAGATGTGGTTCCTGCAGATCAGGGATAAGACAGGTCAATGGTGACAGTGCAGGGAACTATACACTTCCTACTGTGGTCAATGGGTAGGGCTCTACCAATTTCACGGCTGTGAAAAATGCACCAGGCATCATGAAATAAGCCCTTCAACGTCAAATCCTGAAATCCCATGTCCCCTTGTTCCTAGGAGTGCCCCAGCAAAAGGGGGTCCGTAGCTCCTGCTGGGCTCCGGAAGGACAGGAATTGTTCATCTCCTGCACAACTGCTTCGGGTGGGGGATGGGGGAACCAGACCCACCCCTGGGTGCCTCCCCCTGCTGCAGGATGCTCTGGGACTGCGCAGCTGGAGGAGGCTTGTGGAGTTGGATCCAATCTTCCCTGTGCTTCTGGGAGCGCCTCAGCAAAGGGGGTTCCTAGCTGCTAGGATGGGCAGGGCTGGGGCAGGACAGGACTTGCTCTTTCCCTGCAGGGCTGCTTTTGGGTATCTCTTCTGCTGCAGATAGCTCCGCAACCCCTCCTTCCCACTGTCCAGCTCTGAAGGCAGCACAGGAGTGAGGGTGGCAATACCATGACCACCCTTCAACAGGTTTGTGACCCGCCCCAAGCCCCTTTTGGGTCAGGATCCCCACAGTTACAACACTGTGAAATTTCAGGTTTAAACATCTGAAAACGAGAAATTGACCAATTTTCAAATCCTCTGGCTGTGAAATTGCCCATAATGGACCGTGAATTTGGAAGGGCCCTATCTATGGGTAAGAGGTATACCAATCCACACCTTTCATCAGTGAAAAATTCACTTAAAACATAACACTTACAAACCTTATTAGCTCATCTTCTAAGCAGCTAGCTATTATAAGCGAAGTCCTGCAGAGCTCCCATAGTACTCTGCTTCTATTCCTCAAGCAAAACTCCAAATAGATACAAGTAAGTGAACAAAAGTATTCAAAATAGTTCTATATAAAACAAAGTACCCTATCCTGCAGTGTTTGCATAATACATGTTTGCACTCCTTAAACACCGTCACGCCCACCAGTTGTAACATCTTCCTTTATTTAATGGGCACAATCTCACATCATCTCACCCATTCCTCTATATTATTACCAGCTATCTACATCTTAAATGTATAGTGAGGAAATTTAGAAAATCTAGGTGATCAGTAAGATATCTATATATCAGACCATTTTAAGGATTATGCAAATCTTTACAGCTCAGGAGGAATCAACCTGTAAACCTAGATTGAATGTAAGTCCTGGATACAACTTCTGCTTACACTTTTAGCAGTTGTGGAAAGACTGGTTCTACAGTATTTTCTGTCCTCAAAATAATGACAATAGTTATGATGAATTTAACAATCTCAGTGGCTTGCAGTCCACCTGACAGTCCCTTATTTTCACTGACACCATTTTTCCACCGGATTGGAGTATGTCGTAGCTGCCCACCATGTATGTTCAAAAATATTTGATTGCTGGGTTTTTGCATACAAATTTTATAAAGGAATAGTTATACAAGTATATGAGTACAGACATCAAATTTGATTATATGTAGAACCTAATCTCAATATCACATCATCCCCCCTGAAAAGAGTATTGAAAGAATATTCCAATTCATATTCTGAATGGTATGTTTCTATGCAATCATCTTGCAGAATACTTATTCCAACCAAGAGCTCAGAATATTGAACTGAATAAAAATGTATACATTAAGTTGCTTATTTAAATGTCCAGCTTTGATGTTTGCAGAAAAATTTAAGCAGCAGGCAATATAACCTGAGCTTTGTTTTATGGATAAGAGAAGCTAATGGAAGTTACAAACAGTAAAGATTACAAATGTGTATAATATGCTGCAAATGTGAAAAAAATGCAGATTTCAGTTATTAGTTTGCACAGCTGTATTTGCATAAAAATATACTAAACTCTCTATGACATTCCATGTGTGAACCAGATAAAGCATCATTAAACATATTAATGCTAAAAAAGTACTTAAAGGAAATCTCAAACTGAAAATTTCGCCTTTGTAAAAAAAAAAATCCTACACTTCCTCAAAGGTGTTTTTAGTTTATCTGTTTCTTAAAAGTAAAAATAAAACCAGGACTTTTTATTATGGAGAAATACACGGGGGCCTATAAAGGGCCCAGTGGTGGAAGTCCAACTCTTGTCAGTGAATATTACTCTTGCAGGTAGTCCTATTGACTTTACCAGCATGACAGTTTTGCACAACTCTAGCACTTTTAGTTATGAAATGCTGAGCATTTTGTTTTACACAAATATGCCCTTAAATATATCGATGACATGGCAGGAATGGGTCCATTTGAGCTGGCAATCTTCCAGATGCAACAATCCCCATAGGATGTTAACAGTCTTGAACATGAGGAAGATGCTCTATACTTTGTGAACTATTTTGACACGAGGAGCTTCTCCATATGATTCCTCTTTACCCCAAAATTATTCACAGTCTCCTCAGAATGTTAAATGCCACAGTAGAGGTTGTTTGGGCTTTTATTTGAAGGTGTGATAAAGTGTCACTCCCCTTTGGCCCTCAGAATCCTTTTGGGCTGGCAGCTCCAGATCCCAGTTTCTCTGCTGGGAGAAACCCCCTGCTGTATAAATGGAGCAGGGATAGTTGAGGCCTTCCTTTATCATTTAGAAAGCCACCTGCTGCTCCCCAAAGGCCTCCTAGGGATTGTTTTCAAATTTCAATTTGGATCCTACTGTAGACAAATCTTAGGGGTTCTGTGACAGGGTGCTGGGCAAAGGGTTGCTGATTAATCTTTGTCATGCCAGCTCCCATTTAGGGGAATAAATTAGAGCTGGCTGGAGATAACCTGGCCCTAATTGGGGAAGCACAGACAGCTGTCGCCTAATTAGCCTGGGGCTGTATAAAAGCCTCAGGGGAAGGCAGTGAAGGGGGAGCAGAAAGAAAAGTAGGGAGTAGAAGCAGTTCCTTGCCCAACTCTGCTTGTAGATGGTGAAGGGCCAACTGTACATGGTGAAAGGGTGGTGGGACCAAGCCTGTAAATAAACTGCATCTGTGGTTACTAACCCCAGGGTCTCAGAGTGACTTTGTGGACCTCACAGAGGCAGGAGCTAAGGGGGCCCTGCTGTGCACTGCTACAGGTTCCGTGGCAGTGATGGGTGAGAGTTACTCTTTCCAGTTTGTCTGGCCTGAGAGAAAGGAGCTGTGCTTAAGAATCACCTACCTAGTCAAGTCAGGCAGAAGCCTGTGAAGGAGGAGGTCATGTGGTTAAGCTACAGAGTGGGAGGCGTAGTGTAATAAGGTGGCTTGCCCCCTGAGTGGGGGAGCCTGGGGCTAAGCCAACCTGGTTACAAAATGAGCCCTACCTACAGGGAATCAGGCAATTCCCCATAAAGAGCAGAAGGTGGTAGCAGTAATGGGAACAAGAGCTAGGCTTAAGTGGTGATAAAGCCCAGCTGGGGAAAGGTTTGGAAAGACGGCTGATAGAAAGCTCAGAGTGTAAGGAAAGAGAGGTAGAGGATAACTTAAAAGGCAGGGTAGGAAGTGGTCCAGGGAAAACTGTTGTGTATGTAACAGAGGAGACGTAGCTGTTCAGTACATGGCCCTGGAGTAGATGATGGGATTGGGTTCTCCTATTGGCCCCAATGAAGGGGCATAGAAGCCCACCACAAGTTTTACAGTATTTAGCAAGGGGACTACAGGCTGAGCCAAAGACAGTTTGGGGATGAGCCCCGGAGAGGAAGAAGGATTTTTGAAGACATTTTGAGGACTTTCAGTTTGAACAGTTATAATCCCAGAAGGGGTGGACTCAAGATGGTGTCCAGCCAGAGGGCCAAGTCACTGAAAGAGGAACCATTGGAGCAGAGTGACCAGCTGCTATGTCACACCTGGCCATGAGGGGGTGCCTAGGGGTGAGTGAACTTGTGAACTATTTGTGGTGCCTTCCTAAAGTATGTGACATTGACATTTAATAGCTTCATGTTGCAGTTTCCTAAATCTGTAAGGAATTGCCTCACAAGGTTGTTGAAACTAAATTCATTTAATGTTTGTAAAGTGCTTTCAGATATTCAGAAGCTTGGATGGATGGTGGTAGGAGTATAAAGACATTTTTATGATTAAATTCTATTAACAAGTAATAGACTACAGGAAAATGCATTTTCCTAAAATATTCCAGAGACTTATCCCTGTTTCATGTTACCTCCCTTAGGCCTTCCAAAGAAATGTAGCACACACACATGTTCATATATTAAAGACCCTGCAAAGATATCATTAGGCCTATTGTGATAATGATCCTTATACCAGGTAGAAAACAGTGGATTCTTTAACGGTAAAGATGCTGATACTAGTTGTTGTTAATGAAACATTTAGTAGGGACTGGCTTATTTTGAAATACAGCCAGTTCTAAACCTGTTATAGTATTGAGATATGAAAAAAGTGTTGAGTTTGTCTCTATTCGCATTTGAGAAATACTCTCCCTGATATTGTTGAGCTTCAAGAATCTTGTAGAAAAGTAGTGCTTAATGGAACGGTACGCGCACTGCTTTGCAGCACTGGCTGTTCAGAGCTGGGACTACGAGTTTGCATGGTGCCCATCTAAACCCAAGAGTCCTATGACTGAGATCAGAACGCCAAGAAGACTGAAAGGCAGGCAGGTAATGTGACTATTCAGAGGTATCGTGCTGGAAGAATTGCAGATAGTTCATAACCTCTCTTTCATCTATGGTGTTCCCACTTGTGTGAATCCAGCAAGTAATGCAACCCTCAAGAGGGTGGGTTAAGGATTTCTGTGGTAAAAAAAGGATTGCAGAATGGAAATTTTCTAATCAGATTTAGATGCCAAGTCAAACCTCCCTTAGCCAGAAAAGTTTACACAGTGATGCATTTGTTTATGCTGTTATATAACTGGTCATCTCAATCAACATCATTGGGTCAAACTTGCAATGTAAAATAGTATAGATCATACAGTAACAAAATATATTGTGTATGTTCAGAGCTTAATGATTTATCATATATGAAGACCGAAGAGAACTAAAAACTACACTGAGAGAGCTGTGTTGATGTGTGAGGAGAACTCCAAGTAGCAGCCATCCAGATATCTAAAATGGAAACACTATATGAAGATAGGCTATTAGTACTGCCTTAGCCCTAAAGCCCTCAGGTATTGTCACCCTAGCTAAAACAGAGCAGGACGCAGTGCATAATCACAGGCATTGAGTGGAAATGACATTCCCTTTTCACTAATGCCCAAAGACTATAAAAGGCCTTAGTTCTAGCCAAATAAAAACTAAAAAGACCTCTTGATATTGAAGGTCTGGAGGAATCTAGTTTCTGCAATGGTGAAAAGTCTAAGTGCTTAATTTTACTAGTACTTGGATAGTTTTAAGGAATTTTAACACAGGGAAGTCTGGTTTAGAAAAAACAAATCAAGGCATTGCTTTCAAGAAGGTTCCTTAAACTCTGTGGTACCAGAGAGAGAGATCCTGCAGGTGGGAGACTATGCACAAGGCACCTTGAAGAACAAGTTCTCCTTGCCTGTTGGTTACTACACCATTAGTTGCTAGGATGTTTGTAGCATGGAAAAGGCCTTTGGGGTCACCTAGACCATCTCCTACTCTGTGAAGGATTGAAAAATTAGGAGTTCAACTATGTTGCCATGGATATTGCTCTCTCTGTAAGAGACTTAATTTTCCAACACACAAGTAAACGTTTTCTTGATGTTTTATATTTTCATGACTTCTGATAGAAACGATGACCTCCAGGTCGGGCATTTCTTGGCAATTAATGACTAGCTGCTTTCACCTCCGGCCCTCAACTCATCCAGATGGTCATTAACAGCCAGGAAGTGCCCTCTGCACTGGGCATTATTGCTCAATCATTCCCTTTTAATGCTACAGAGTATACCAGCTGCCTCCAGGACATAAATGTCTCCTGTGCGGATGGATTGAGTGTTTTTTTTTTTTTTTTTAAACTTTCATTAATTTGAATGGATATTCTGTCAAAATTACTGCCAAGATGCAAGCACAGACCTTCAACTGCCAAAGGATTTAATTTAAAAGCTGAATGATGGGTATTACCCTAAACCTCACTTAAGGTTAGATCACTCTTTTTCAGGAGGTGTTGGTTGCTGAGTCTCCCTGCAGCAGTGCACTGCCTCCTCTGGTGGGAAGGATCTGGGGATAGTGGATTTTGAAGACCTAAATCTCAGGGATTTACCTATCTAATCTAGGTCTTTTATATAGCACCCATTACCATGGTATCTGAAGTGCCTTGAAAACATAAGTGTACACATAGAGATACGTCTCTTTTCTCTGGTCCATGGGGACTGGATTTCAGGTTTTTTGTATTTTTTTTGTTTTTATCTGGTATTATGGTGACCACCTATCCAGCTATTTTGTGATCAAAAATGCCCCAAACTATTTAAGTGTTTGAAGTGTGAATAGCTCTCAGGAAACCTTAGTTCCGCTCCCTTGAGCTAACAATGTGTGTGACCTTTACAGGAGGAGGATTCATTTACATGTGGAATTAAGCAGGTTTTATTGTTACATTCCTAGATTTAAAAAGAGATGCTGTGATGATTTAGTTGGGAATTGGTCCTGCTTTGAGCAGGGGGTTGGACTAGATGACCTCCTGAGGTCCCTTCCAACCCTGATATTCTGATTCTATATGTGCCAAAAGGCAGGATAACTTAAGACCAGAACGCTTTAGCAATCATACCTTTAATAATAAAAGTTAACCAGCACATCAGTGAATTGTATGTGTGTGCATGCACACACAACTTGGGATTGTCTAATTCTTGTGTATAATTATTTCTGAGTTCTTCTAAATGTGAAATGTCATTAAAATATGGTGATAGCTAAAGTATGTTCAGCCATACTGTTGGTGTAGAGAAAAATATAACACTTCTTTTTTTAATCTAGGATGTAATATTTAGTCTCTCTTTTATGCTCTTCTCTCTGGAATTGCAGAATTAGCTTTCAATATGGAAGGCAAGACCCAGGCTTCACATTTTATAGACAGTCACACTGTTTGCAAAATTGTGGGTATACTTGCTGTTTAAGGTTCATTCAGTGTTTGAAAGTTTGATTGCATGAAATACAATGCTTGGAATATAAGTAAATTACAAAATTTACAAGAAGGCAACACAAAAACATAGCACTCCAAAACACATTTTAAATTTGTACTGTACCCTGGGCAATCCAGGGTCTCCAGCTATTATTTTGAAGGCCTTAAAAGGCTATTTCAGGTGTATTGGTTATCAATGATAAGTCAGGTTTCTCTTGGATGCTGAAGGTAAATGTGGATTTCTTCACCAAGTGACAAGAGATCAATATAGCCTCCCTCGATGTGTGGTTTAGCACTGAACATGGAGGTCACCTTACTGGTGAGCCTGATTTTACTGCTTTGCTGGCAAAAAGAGATTTGGGTGCCAGGGTTACTACTGTTTGCTTAGTACTACCGACTTTTTATTGTGCATCCTTAAGTGAAACACATGGTATGCACATCAGAACTGCAGACTTTATCTTTGGCTTTAATGCTTCAACAGAATTAACAGCAGTAAAATACAGGTGAACTGTTATTTCCTGGAACTCTCTTTATACAAGTTCCGGAAGGGCTGGGACTTGACTTTGTGGTTTCCTGACTCTTGGAGTAAGACTTTTTGATCTGTGGGTTCATATTTTAACAATGCAACAATGTTTTTCACAGATAATTATTTACAACTTTAGAATGGCTAAGACAAAGGGATGAGTTTGTTGGAAGTTGAAAATCTCAATTATAGTGAGAAACCAGTTGTTCCCTTCTAAGGCCTGGTCTACACTAGGAGCTTATATCGAATTTAGCGCCGTTACATCGAATTAACCCTGCACCCGTCCACACCAGGAAGCTACTTAGTTCGAAATAGAGCTCTTTTAAATTCGACTTCTGTAATCCTCGAAAACGAGAGGAGTAGCGCTAAATTCGAAATGGCAATATCGAATTAGGCTAGGTGTGGATGGAAATCGACGGTAATAGCTCCGGGAGCTATCCCACAGTGCACCACTCTGTTGACGCTCTGGACAGCACTTCGAGCTCGGATGCTCTGACCAGCCACACAGGAAAAGCCCCGGGAAAATTTGAATTCCTTTTCCTGTCTGGCCAGTTTGAATCTCATTTTCTGTTTGGACAGCGTGGAGAGCTCAGCAGCACTAGCAACGATGCAGAGCTCTCCAGCAGAGTTGGCCGTGCAATCTAATAGAAAGAGGGCCCCAGCATGGACTGATCGGGAGGTGTTGGATCTCATCGCTGTCTGGGGCGATGAGTCCGTGCTTTCAGAGCTGCGCTCCAAAAGAAGGAATGCAAAGATCTATGAGAAGATCTCTAAAGCCATGGCAGAGAGAGGATACAGCCGGGATGCAACGCAGTGCCGCGTGAAAATCAAGGAGCTGAGACAAGGCTACCAAAAAACCAAAGAGGCAAACCGACGCTCCGGATCCCAGCCCCACACATCACGTTTCTACGAGGCACTGCATTCCATCCTAGGTGCGGCCGCCACCACTACCCCACCAGTGACCGTGGACTCCGAGGATGGGATATTGTCCACGACCGGTTCCTCCTCGGAAATGTTAGGTGACGGGGAAGATGAGGAAGGAGATGAGGAGGACGAGGCAGTCGACAGCGCTTGCACCGCTGATTTCAACGACAGCCAGGAGCTCTTCATCACCCTTACCGAGATCCCCTACCAACCGTCCACAGCCCTTACCCCGGACACCGAATCAGGGGAAGGATCAAGCAGTGAGTGCTTTAAACATCTAAACATTTCATTTTAACATAAGTGGAATATTTATATTGTTAAGAATGGGCTTTTCAGTCACTCAGTTAAACATAGAAACTTTTATTTATAACAAAACAGGAATAATAACTATTTCAGTAATTTGTTGTTCATGATTTATTTGGCTTAGTAAACTTTTTACTACTAACTATGTATAGAAAATCAAGTACTGTCCGGATATTCATGATTAGTCCACAACACGGCCCCTCCACTCTGTAGTCCGTTATGCTCAACTTAAAGGAAAAGGCGGTCAATGTGCCCGGGAATGGACAGACAGTCCTCCTGGGATAGCTCCGCATAGCTCTCCTGGAGGTACCGCTCCAGCATGCGCACGAGGTTCAACGGCAGGGCAATCTTGTTTGGTCCCCCGTGGTAGCACACGTTCCCACGCCATGAGTCCATGAGGTAGTCGGGGATCAGTGCGCGGCACAGCATGGCGGCATATGGCCCAGGCCTCTGCATGCATTCACGCAGCATCCTTCCCCTCTCGGTCTCCGAGATCCTCATGAGGGTTATGTCACACATGACGCCCTGCTTTAAATTAGGGAGGGGAATGTTAGTATTTGGACTGCTTTACAGCCACGCGGTGGAGGCGGCAGAGGGGCAGCATACAGGGATCTTTCCCGGGGACAGCCGCGAGGTGGTGGGACAGGGGCAGAGCTCATGCTTCCCTGATTGCTGCCAGCAGAGAGTGGCCTTGCATTCAGTGCGAAAGGAGCCCAGTGCTACTATTACATGTTTAAGCTGCCACAAGTCTACGGCTTACCATGTTTGCCCGCAGCAGAAGTAGAGGTGTCCTGCAACGCTTCTCTGATCGCAACTGCAGGACCCCAGACACATAAGGCGAGGGCCGAAAATTCGACCTTGTCCTGAGTGCGCATGTGAAAGGTGCAGTGCATGGTGTTGTTCACAGAGAAAGACTATGCTCTTTGTTAGCAACTTCATTTATCTGTCTCAGGAATTTACTCCCTTTTTCCCATTCCCACAGACACATCTGCGACTGTCTCCCAACCCAGCCTGGCATCACACTCCCAGAGGCTAGCGCAGATTAGAAGAAGGAAGAGAAAAACTCGTGAAGACATGTTTTATGAACTTATGGAGTGCTCACGAGAGCAGGCAGCCCAGACGACACAGTGGAGGGAGAACTTGTCACAAATGCACAGAGCAGTCATGGAACGGGAGGAGAGGTGGCGCCAGGAGGACCAGCAGGCTACTCAAACCCTGCTTGGACTAATGAGGGAGCAAACGGAGACGCTCCGGCGCCTAGTGGATGTTCTGCAAGACCGGAGGCAGGAGGACAGAGCACTGCTGCTGTCTATCTCTAACCGCCCTCCCCCGCCACCAAGTCCCACACCCCCCTCACCAAAAGTACAAAGAAGGAGGGGCGGCAAGGTCCGTTAAAACTGTCAGTCGGCCACTGCACACTGCTGCAGCAATGGAAGGCTCTCGTTCCAAAGTTTGAAAAGTCCTTTCCTACCCATCTCACACTAGCCCATGTGCAAGTTTCCTTCCCCCCCCCCCTTTTCATGTGCGGTTCGTAATAAAACATCGGTTTCTGTTAAGTACTGTTTCCGAGAGTGTCTTTTGGAGGGGATTCTGTCTGAAGGGGGGGAAGGGGTTTGTTACTTGGACAGGACAGTCACCTGTAGCAGGCTACAGAGGCGGGGGCAGGTCCAGCATCAGGACACATACACAGCACAGTCACCAGTTACCCTGGTCAGTCTGGGAGGCGGTTTTCTTGTTCTGGGGTGCGAGGGGGATTGATCTGTGACTTTGTGTCGGGGGAGGGCAGTTAGAGATCCTATGCCGCGGTCCTTATCCTGGATCACAGAGCCACGCAGCAGGGGATCTGTTACCCTCCGCCCCCTGCCAGAAAGTCACTTGGCCGACACATACATCCAGTCCCGCCCAGGACTGCTGGCAGGCTGCGTTGAAACAACCAATGCAGCACTGCGGAGCCTGTCATTCCCGGACTTTAGAAGCATCATTTGCATCAAAACAGTAAGCCCGCCCCCCGCCACAGTCTGCGTCCCCGGTTTAAAACATTCCCGCGAAAACAGTAAAAAAGAGAACCTTGTTCATTAACAGAACAGAACAGATTTTATTTGTTGGGAAGGTGGGGAAGGGGGTATGTAACTTGGAAGGATAGTCAACAGTAACTGGGTAAAGAAACGGGGGCAGGTTCAGCATCTGTGTCCACAAAGTAAAAAGTCACTGGAGACCCTGTTCAGTCAGGAACCTGGCTTTCAAAGCCTCCCTGATGCACAGTGCGTCCCGCTGTGATCTTCTAATCGCCCTGCTGTCTGGCTGGACGTAATCAGAAGCCAGGCTATTTGCCTCAACCTCCCACCCCGACATATAGGTCTCCCCCTTGCTCTCACACAAATTGTGGAGCACACAGCAAGCAGCTATCACAATGGGGATATTGGTCTCGCTGAGATCACAGCGAGTGAGTAGGCTTCTCCATCTGCCCTTGAGACGGCCAAAAGCACACTCCACCACCATTCTGCACTTGCTGAGCCGGTAGTTGAATAGTTCTTTCCCTGAGTCCAGTGCGCCAGTGTAGGGCTTCATGAGCCAGGGCATTAGCGGGTATGCAGGGTCCCCGAGGATGACTGTAGGCATCTCCACATCCCCAACAGTTACTTTGTGGTCCGGGAAGTAAATACCTTCCTGCAGCCGTCTACACAGACCAGAGTTCCTGAACACCCTAGCGTCATGAACCTTGCCCGGCCATCCAACGTAGATATTGGTAAAACGTCCCCGATGGTCCACCAGTGCTTGCAGCACCATGGAAAAGTAGCCCTTCCGGTTGATGTACTGGCTGGCCTGGTGGTCCGGTCCCAGGATAGGGATGTGAGTCCCATCTATAGCCCCACCGCAGTTTGGGAATCCCATCTCGGCAAAGCCATCTCTGATGAGCTCCACGTTTCCCAGGGTCACTACCTTAGATAGCAGTAGCTTGACGATTGCCCTGGCTACTTGCATAACAGCAACCCCCACGGTAGACTTGCCCACGCCAAACTGGTTAGCGACGGACCGGTAGCTGTCTGGCGTTGCGAGCTTCCAGAGGGCTATGGCCACTCGCTTCTGGACAGTCAGGGCTGCCCGCATCCGGGTGTCCTTTCGCTTCAGGGCAGGGGACAGCAACTCACACAGTTCGAGGAAAGTCCCCTTCCGCATGCGAAAGTTGCGCAGCCACTGGGATTCATCCCAGACCTGCAGCACTATGCGGTCCCACCATTCCGTGCTGGTTTCACGGGCCCAGAATCGCCGTTCAACAGTATCAACAAGACCCAGTGACAGCGAGATGTCCTGGGCGCTGGGTCTCATGTTCTCAGAGAGGTCGGAGCTAGTGTCCGACTTCATGCCGTCACGGTAGTGCCGTAGCCTCCTCTCATGATTGATCTGCAGCTGCCTCTGGTACAGGTGGAGGAGAAGCTGCGAGGCGTTGAGAACTGCCACAACTGCAGCGATGGTCGCAGCGGGATCCATGCTCGCACTGCTGTGGCGTCCGCGCTGTCAGTAATCAGAAAAGCGCGCGAAATTATTTCCCGCCGGCGCTTTCAGGGAGGGAGGGAGGGAGGGAGGGCTTGAGTGACGGACGGATGACGACAGGCGCCCAAAAGCACCCTCGACACATTTTTTTACCCAGAAGGCATTTGGGGCTCGACCCAGAATTCCAAAGGGCAGGGGGGACTGCGGGAACTGTGGGATAGCTGCCCACAGTGCACCGCTTCCAATGTCGACGCTTGCCCCGTTAGTGTGGACTCACAAAGTCTCACAAAGTCGAATTACTGTCCTTAGTGTGGACACACACGTTCGACTTAGTAATATCGATTCCACATAGTCGAATTAACTAAAATCGAAGTACTCTCGTAGTGTAGACAAGGCCTAAGACCAATGGACTCTAAAAATTGCTCTAATGCTAGTGGAAATTTGAGGAGTTATCCTTTTTACCTTTCTATTTTCATCGTTTCTTTTAGTTTTCCTACCTAAGGACAAATTGTCCAGGCCTTCCTGACATCTGAGTAATTTTATTCCCAATACTCAACCCTATTATCCCCTTTCCCATATCTCCAATTTGTCATCTTTCCTCCTGTTATCTGCTACCCCTCTCCATTTTCCTCCTCTTTTCTTTCGCTGTCCAGCAGTACTCGATATTTCAACTAGATTTCAGCTGCAATGGAAATACAATCCCAATAAGGTTCAGTGTACCGAATCCTTCACTAGCCGCTGAACTGTGTGGGACAAATTTGTCCTTGGTGTACCTCTAATGGAGCCAGTGGAATAACACCAGGCATCAATTTGTCCTGTTGTTTCTTTCTGCAGCTCTTCCTACTTCTATTGTAACGAGATACAATCACTATAGCAGCTGTTATTGTTTGATCAGCAATACAATCTTTGTTGAGATTTCATTTCCCTTGCAGCCCAAATGCTAGATTATATTTCTCATCTGTGCCTTTTAGCAGACTTTATTTGACATTAAATTACACACCAACCTGGTGATGCTCCACTGCTTGTTGATATAAATTAGTGGCATTTGAAATCCCAAACCTTAAATGGAGGATATGGAAGACTTTGTCCATGTTCAAGTAATAAATCTCCCATTAGCATATGGGAAGTTTACAGCTGTTAGCTACATGCATTTTATTTTTATATCAGTTTGATATGTCTTCATTGTACGTTTAGTTTATTCCTGGTCGTTTTATGTACTTTATATAGATATGGACAAAATTTCTACCATGGTTGGCTTTGTTTGTTTTGGTACTTTATATTTGTGTTGCATTTTGTAAGACTAAAACCTAGTGCTCCTTGTTTTTAGGAGTCATGTGCTGTATATTAAACTTCACAAGTTATTCCTAGTCACAAATGACTCTCAGAACTGAATATAATCCCCTGGAAATAATTCTTGCTCTGCTTAAATAATAGGATATCTCAAAATATAAAATAAATAAATTAATGATCTCCTAGAGCTGGAAGGGACCTTGAAAGGTCATTGAGTCCAGCCCCCTGCCTTCACTAGCAGGACCAAGTACTGATTTTGCCACTGATCCCTACGTGGCCCCCTCAAGGATTGAACTCACAACCCTGGGTTTAGCAGGCCAATGCTCAAACCACTGAGCTAACTGCCCCCCCTCCCCACTGCTTCTAAGACAGAGGGGAATACCATCTAGAGAGCACGCAAGTGAACGCATGCACCTGGCGTAAACTCCAAAACATTCACAGTTCACTTTGAGTAAGTATCCAGAAGCTCAGATCTTTTCCAAACCTGTGGTAGACTCCAGTGAGTCTTTCAGCCCTTTGATCCCACACAATCCCTCTGCATCTTGCTGTTCTCTTTGGAGGATGAGACCCAGTAGTCCTACTGTATTTTCTGTGAGTAGCTCATTTCACCTTTGATAAGGAGTCAGCGGGGGCCATGGGTTTTTCTACCCATAACCAATGGGCAATGCTGTAGGATAGGAAGGTGTCTCCATCTTGTAGGAACTTGAGAACCAAAATTTTTTTTAAAAAGGACTTTTCTTTTAGTAAATAGAATAGTGTCAATAGGTTTGCCCTGTGATTATGATTATGGCAGGATATGTTCTACCTATTTGGCTTCTAGGAATTTATCTCCACTATTTGTTACTATGGGCAGAGGGGCCACTGCTCCTAGTTCCTGCCCGGGGCACAGTTGTATCATCTTGGTCCAGGCAGCAGGATGATTTTGAGCTGTAGTCAGCCAGGCCCTACTCTTCCAGGAGAGGGGAAGAGAAGACCCTCTCCCAATAGCCCCCTTCTCTGGGCCAGGTGACTCCCAAAAGTGGAGATAAATAACAGAAGCAAATTCCTTAAGCTAGGTCAGAGATCCTAAGTGTAAAGGCTTGATATTCAAACAGACTAGACTGTTCCTGATTCCATCTGAAGATAGGGAATTAAGTACGCTCAGCTCTGAGAAAAACAGACCTTAAATGTAAATTCAGTTTTTCCAGTGAGTCCAAATTAAGGCCCTGCTCAAGGGTTGTGATGGATTGTTCTTAATCCTGGGGAGCATCCACTGACTTTGGGGGGAATCCTTTTCAGGGGCCTAAATAAGCCCTAAGATGGAGTGTAATATAAATCGTTCACAACTGAGTCTCAGCCGAGACCAGCTGGAGGAGGTAACAGGTTTATGGGACCCTCTTCTGGGGGTGCGAGAGCCAAGCTTTGGCGCCACCCGAGCTCTTGTGCAAGTCCGCGGGCTAGGGTGAGATTCCAGGCTGCCTTGCAATGGGTCAGCCCGCACTACGGCGTGTGGCTGCTGCGCTGCAGTGTGGACGGGGGTTGCATGCACCGCTTTCCCCGCAGGAGGTTGCAGCGGGGGCCATGCGCGGAGCCAGGCGAGCCGCGGAGCGGCTATTGGGGAGGCTGGAGCGCACTGGCTTGGCTCGCGCCCCGCTTCGCAGCCCTTCGCAGGGAGCGAGCGCCGCGCGCCAGCCGGGCTTGCCTCCGCTCTGCGTTGGATTGCTCCGGTCTGCCTGGAGCCCGGACCCGCTCGCTCTGCCCCAGCGGCGGGGCGCCCAGGCGCGCTCAGCCGAGCGCCGAGGCGCACTTTCAGGAACAATAACAGTGCAGGCGGCGAGGGGCCCGGAGCCGCCGCCGCCGCCCCCCGCCCCATGTACGCCTTTGTGCGGTTCCTGGAGGACAACGTCTGCTATGCGCTGCCCGTCTCGTGCGTGCGGGACTTCAGCCCCACGTCCCGCCTCGACTTCGACAACCAGAAGGTGTACACGGTGTACCGCAACCCGCGCGAGGCGGAGGACGAGGACGAGAGCCCCGGCGACTGGGGCGACCGCCTGCTGCTGCACAAGGCCCAGATCCTGGCGCTGGCAGGTGAGGCCGGGCGGGGTGGGGGGAGGGGTGGGTCGTTTGAAGGCCGGACCAGTTAAAAACAAATCGCTCCCGCGAGGGGGGCGGGAGGACGGAGGCGGCGGCTCCCCCCCCCCCCCTCGCTGCTCCCCGGCGCGGAGGGGGCGGGCGGCGCAGGCCCCTGCCGGGTAGGGGGGGCTACCTGGAGCTGGGGGGGGAAGGGTTTTGTGGTGCCTGCCGGGGAGAGGAGCGTGTGGTGGGGTTCACCCCACGTCCTGACCGGCTGCAGCGCACCTGGGGGGGGGGGGGGTCACCTTTCTTGGTGTCTTTTCCCATAGCTGCCACTGAATCACATCATCATCATCCCCCCCCCCCCCCCCAGGCAAATGAGGCCGCGAGAAAGGGGAGGTGATGGGGGCCGTCAAGCAGGCTAATCTCCTCTCTGCTTTGAGCTGCAGTCAGACTAAAAGGGCCCCACCTCCTTGTAACTACCTGCGCGATTTTGTTTCCAAAAGAGAGAGAGAGAGAGAGAGAGAGAATTCGTGATGGGAGGTTTTGCCACGGAACACCCCTTAGTGGTGTTATTGCCCCTGTCTGAAGTTACTGCCACAACTTCATATTATCTTTGATTTTAGGAATAGCTTTTATCGTCTGCCCAGGACACCCTTTACTGCTGTGCACTTGACGTTTTGTGGTTTGAAATCTCAACCTGGGAATCGAGGGGCCTAGCACATCTGGAACTTAACCCCCCCCCCCCCCCAAAAACAAACCCACCTTCTAATATTTGAAAATTACCATAGTGCACCTAACAAGAATAAAAAACTCCCCTCACTTCTATTACAAAAAAGTTAGACCCCCATTATACATACAGGGCCTTATTCTCTTACCCTGCGCCTTGGAATCATTTACACCATTGCAAGTGGATGTAGTATTCTACCAAAGCAGAATGATAACATTTTTCGTCCACTATGCATTGATGTAAGCAACTTCACAAGGTGCAGTGCAGTGAGGGGTCAGGACCACATATTCTAGCCCCTGTAAAACTTGGTATTGCTGCATCAAGCTTATTCACATTTAAATGTGAGATTTATTTAAAATCGTCACATCACTATGTCACTGTCTTAGAGAGCCTGCCAAGCTGTATATTCTGAAACAAATTTATTTTTTAAAGACTCTAGAGTTTTGCAGTCTGCCTTCAATGAGTGCAGTGACCATGACAGTGTGTCTAGTGGAATGATTGTAGGACTAGGAGTGAGAACCTCCTGAGTTCTAATCCTGATTTTGACACTTAGGCATGTCATTTTAAGCTATTTATTTAGTAAGTTTTAAAAAGTTTACAAATCTTTGCCAGGTAAATATCAGAAACAAAATAATCATTACAACAGCTAGCTTTTGTTTAAAGACACATTATACAGGAATTTAATCATTCACCACTTCTGTTTAACAGGGTGTTACCATACAACAGAGTAAGCATCATTACAAGAACTTAGGCAAGTCATTTAACCTATGTGCCTATTTTTCCAGGTATAAATTGGGAATGATAATTCACACCCATTTTAACATTTATATACAGTTTTTTGAGAAGGGTAGAGCCTGATTCCCCTCTCAGACCAGTATAAATCAGAAGTAACTGTACTGAAGTCATTGAGTTGACAATGTTCCAAAAACAGTGGGAACGTAGGAATTGTCAATTCCAATCAGGGCAGTGGTCCATTTTATACAGGATAAGTACTGTCTTTTTAGCTGTGACCAGCCCCAGACTCTTCAGATAAAGGTGTAAGAAACCTCATTGTGGAGTAGCCTGACCATAGAGGAAGTTTTTCATAGTTGTTTTTGTTGGCTTATCCCCTGAAGTATGAAGGTTTCTATTTCTTATACTATTTTTTTTTTTATCCTGTGAACAGGGACTCTTGATGTTCTCGTTAGCTATATGAGGGAAGAATCAGACATTAAGTGCTAAGTTATGTACATGGAAGATGATATGAACCCTGAATTTTTCTGTAAAAAAACAACTTTTCTATCACTGAGTCAATTACACACTACACACACAGAATTATTGTTTTACTCTTGAAACTATCACCTTCTGGCCATCTCTCTAGCTTAAATGTTTATTTTATTATTCCAAGAAGCTTCTAGTGCCTGAGGAGAGAAATTGATCTTATACTTAGAAATCTTGGGAATAGAATTTGGGTTTGTAGTTAATGTATCAGCTTTGGCCCTATCAACACTGGTTCTCCAGTGAGGTAACTCCCTTCTCTTCATGTGTCATTATATAATGCCTGCATCTATAATTTTCACTCCATGCATCTGAAGAAGTGAGGTTTTCTTACCCACGAAAGCTTATGCCCAAATAAATCTGTTAGTCTTTAAGGTGCCACTGGACTCCTTGTTGTTTTTGTGGATACAAGTATCAGGGGGTAGCAGAGTTAGTCTGTATCAGCTTTGGCACTGATAGAATTATCAGCAAGTTAGCTTTAAAATCAGTTACTTTGTGGCAAATTGTAGAGTTAGGAAATACTTTCTAAAATGTTTCTATTGGCATATAGTTTCAGGACTAAAGTCTCATGGCAGGCAAATAGAATATTGGAGTTGTTACTCATTTACAAGTCAGTAATAGTAATTCACGTTTATGTAGGAAATCACTCCCCGCACCCTCCCCCGACTGCCCCAAGGTTTCCAGAGCGCTCTAACTAGTCAGTTAACTATTGTATGTAAACTTAGTGTCATTCTGAAAGGTGTGTGTATGTATATATATATATATATAAAAAAAATACATGCATAGGCCTTGGTCCTTCAGTCAGATGGGCCTGCACCGTGCAGAGTACCCAGGGCTTCAGTGGGGTTCTGCATAGGTGCATGGATCCTCCCGTGTGGATCAAAGTGCAGGATCAGGGCCGTCATTCATATCTTTTTTAAAAAACCTATTTTTAAAATGTAATATATGTGCTCACTTCTGAGCATGTTCAGAGAACATCTTCCACAATTTTAGTGGTGCTAATTTGCATACACTGAATTAACAGGACTATTCAAGTATCAGAGGGGTAGCCGAGTTAGTCTGGGTCTGTAAAACGTTGCTTTTTACAGGACTATTCAAGTGAGTAAAGTCATGCCTGTGCATATGTGCTTGCACTATCAAACCCTGTCTGTGCAATGGTGGTTTAATGATATTCTGAGAAACCTGGCATTTGTTTCCTTGCCTTTTTTAAAATTTTTGTTAAAGGGGAGATGGGGGGAATGGCGAAAATAAATTGCCCATGCACATGTGCATTAAGAATGACAATTAAATATTTGATTTTTGAAACATTGAAACAAGTTTTTCCTTTTCTGTGTTACTAATAAAGCCTTAGCCAATCCTTTTCAAATGTTGGCCACAAGTCCTTATTTAGGTGCATTAATAAGTGGCTTGTGACTTCAGTGGGACTCCCCATAGGAGTGACTATATGTTCAGGCCCATAACCCACACCATTTCAATCCTATGCTTATAATCTCCCTTCTTAAGTATTCCAGCAACAATCCTTAGACCAGTGAGGCCATGCTGGGCAAGAGTATACTGGAAGGGACAGTGCTGTTGCTACACAAGCGGTACAGCTATCAAAAATGTTTTGTCAAAATTGGACTCTGCTTTCAGAAAAAAAAAAATGTTCTGAGCATGCTCAAAAGGATCACAATTGTTATAGCCTTTGATGGGGGGCAGGAAAATACTAAGTCACCTTTTAAACACTTCAATAATTAAAGAGATTTTCCTTAAACTTTTTGAAAAAGTTATACAGGGATTGAGGCCAAGGACAGAGTTTCAGACCCAGAGAGGAAATTTAGAGAAAACTGAGCATTGGAAAGCCGCTTAAAGCAGAAGTTGTGACAATCTCAAGACTTAAAGTTCACAGGCAATTGCTGTTAAGTAAACTAGAAGAATTGTTTCATTCACCACTAGAATGAAAAGTGGTTGCCATACAACAGCATACAGGAACACTGCACTGCACTTTGAAATGAGAGGTTAATAGTGTATCTAATTGAAATTGCAAGAATTTTAGGCAACAGTGACATCTTGTACTTTACTTTTTAGAAAGGGTTGGTGCCTCTTCATATAATGATTCACTACTTGACTTTTCTTTTTGACCTCTTTCTCAGAATTAGTCCTTTTAGCCTTTTTTGCTGCAATATCCATCTGTAGTTCATAGGTTCTTCACACACATCCAAAATATTTGTAGACAAATTCTGCCATTGGTTATGTATATCCTATACCAGGTAACTTCATTGTCCCTTAAATGATTAAATTGAGGGTCCTCCTGCTTATGAAATGGTAATGTAGCACAGCACAGACTCAGCCCTGCGGCGCCTCCTGCTGGTCATCCTTGGGAATTAGCTCTTCAACCCAGGAGCACCCTCTGCAGGCCAGTGAACCGCTTGCCATTGGCCCCCTGTGTCCCTCCCAGGACCCTGGTGCCCTTATCTCAGGGTTCTGCCTCCTGCAGTACCCCACAGTCTTGCTGGGTTTCCCCCACCCCTTATCCCCACGTCACCTCAGTCGTGGCTACTGCCAGTCTCTGTTTAGCCCCTGTGCCCTGCAGTCTATCAGCCGATCATCACAGGCAACAAGGGGTTTGGACTGGCTGCCTTTACCCACCCTCCGGCTGCCCCTCTGCAAGCCCAATACCTAGGTGGGCCTAGAACCAGGCCCTGCAGCCTGGGGTGTTGCTGGCCTAGGGCTTCCCAGTTCCTAAGGCCTTTCCCCAGCCCTGCCTCCCTCTAGGTCCCCATGGTGAGTTCCCCAGAAGCCAGGCCTGTCTCCCTCTCAAGTTAGAGAGAGACTGCTGTTTCTTCTGGCTTCCCTGGCTGCCTTATAAGGCCCAGTTGCTTAGTTTGGGGCGTGGCCCCAGCTGTAGCCACTTCCCCCAATCAACCGGGGTTTTACTCCCTGGCCCTGCCCCAGCCCTCTGCAGGGCTTTTCCAACCCCTTCCGGGCTGGAGCGGGTGGTCACCCCGCTACAGGTAACCATATACTAGGCTAAAAGAAAAACAATTCAGAAGCAGAGGTCTCACTGTTTATTACCTCAGGCTATTGTCATTATCAAGTTAAAAGGGAATATCTTCTAATTGGAAACATACTTTCCGTGGCTACAATAAATATCTCTGTACTCTGGCTACTGTCCTCAAAATTTCCCAGCCACATGACCACAACAAACACAGCTACCTCAGATTCTTACCCCCTATCCAAACTGGTTCTATATACTCCAGTTTCATGAGTCTTTGTTTCCACACACTTGTCCTTGCCCATTGGGGATGGCTTACGCTCTGCCCCATACTAAGATAGACCTGTCAAATTTAACTCATTTTAGATGACTTTTAAGGCAGTCTTTAAATCTCATGATGAAATGTTTTGCTGTGTTTCAGGGGCATTTAAAACTTCCATTCACGTTGTCACAGCATGACACTTGGAGGTTTGAGTGGGGGCAGGGTGGAAATGGGCTGAGAAATTGAGATACTTGTTTGTTTTGGACATACAGGTGAGGAACTATGAGGGCAGTAGTTAATCGGAAGGGAAATATTTGCACAAGGACTACAATGATTGAAAATATATAAGGCTAGATGCTGAGGTGCACCCAGAATGCAGAGTGTTGGTCAGGGAAGTGGTGTATACAAAGTTGGCTTGAAGCTCCTACTTGTATTGTTGTGATTCTGTTGCTATTCAGTGCATTTCTTCTATGTGCACTGTTCGGACATCGTGAGGGTTGGCATAATATAAAGGTATCCCAAACACACACTGTTTATAAACCTTTCCCCTTACTCTCGCAGCTAAGTGGGTATATGGTATATGAATCCCTACACAGGCTTATATAGTACTCCAATGTCACACGCATTGGCGTGAGTTACGCTTGGCCCCATACTCTGATCTGAACACGGATTAGAATGTGGCATCACAGTTGGTTTCCCCCAGCCCTGTCCCAATATTAACTTTCAAAAGCTAATTTCATTGTTTAAAAAAAAAAAAAAAAAAAAAAAAAAAAAAAAAAGTAGTACAGGTCATTTTCAGTAACAGTAAGTGGTACTTGTCTCTCCTACCATATGGAGTTGTGCTTGAAATATTGTAGTGACATTTCCATTAAAATTACTTATTTTTGAGGATTTAATAAGACTGTGCCTACAATTAATTACAACATTTAACAATTAAAAGCATCTACCAATTTTATGGGAGCAAAAATAAATGAATGGAAGTTGGTTTTTGTTATCCTAAAGCAGTTGAAAAACACTTTCCTCTTAACTTTTTTAAGGGCATTTCTCCATAATGTTACCTTAGTGTCACTGAAGTATTTAAGAAAAGATAGTGGCCAAACTCTTTTCTTTTAAAATGTTAATGTATTATGAATCCAATATTAACACTGTTACTACTTTTCTGTATGGGCTCACACAGTGTGTAAATCTGCTGGCTACTCCTCCAGTCCATTCTCCTCTTGCCTTCGGAGTCTCTGATGGGTCGGTGACTGGGGAGACTCCCTTTGTGGTGGGGTGCTCGAGGTCTTAACCCTCTGGTGCAGCTGAAATGCAGCATTTCCACCGCTTCGTGGTCTTGTGGTCATTAGAGCCCCTTCAGAAGTGTTCTAGCAAGGCAGGCAGGCAGCCAGCCAAACCATAGCAAAGTTTATTGAGTTGGTTTCCAGCCTAGTAGTTCTTATTGTCTGAGGTTTCAAAATGCACTTTATAAAGAGGAATTGTCATTATAAATGTTAATTGTTGCTGTAAAGCACTCTTCATTTGTAAAGTTCCTTAATAACTAATCCTCAGCCCCTACATGAGGTGTTGTATAGGTGGATATACAACTGAAATATATAGGATAGGACTTCTTTTAAAATGTGCTACTTGTTTTCAATTTTTAAAAAATTCCAAATTTCTAAAAAATACTGCAGTGGGTTTCAGTAAGGATTAAAGGAGTTTCTCCATAATTATAAACCTTCGTGGTTTACATGTTCAGAGCACTGTACAAGCATTAACTAACTAACCTCCATACCACCCCTGTGAGGTATGCAAGCATAGATGGGGGACACCAAGACAGAGAAGGTGAATTATTCAACATCAACTAATGATTAAATGTAGGAGCCAGGATTAAAACTCTACTATGCTTAGTATAGACTTGTGGGCATGACTTTTGAACTAACATTTTTATTAGTGGAAAAATCAGAAAACATCTATCTACAGTTTTATATATGTATTAATTTTATTGCACCATAGTGATTTATTCGATCAGCCAGAATAGCTCCAAAGGTGCCACTGCAGAGTACTGGTAAACAAAGGCTCACAAAATTATGATATGTAGCAATATGCTTCAGTGTTGTCAGGTTTGAGACAACTGACTTCAAATTAGTATGCATGTTAATATGGTTTCTGCTGTAGATCATTATCCAAATCAAGATTTTTTTTTTATTTTTATTTTTTTAATAGAACTGGAAGGGACCCTGAAGGGTCATCGAGTCCAGCCCCCTACCTTCACTAGCAGGACCAAGTACTGATTTTGCCCCAGATCCCTAAGTGGCCCCCTCAAGGATTGAACTCACAACCCTGGGTTTAGTAGGCCAATGCTCAAACCACTGAGCTATCCCTCCCCCCAATATCAAGGTTGTGATTCACTAACAGATTTGTGCATTCAAACTCGAGTCTGACTCTTAAGACCTGCCCCTATTCTCACTGAAGTTGGAGAATTTTGGTGTTTAGTGGGAGCAGCTCACACCCATACTCTGTCAGTATACTTTATTGTTAAAGTTACTAAAGGAGAGCCAGCCTTGATGTAGGATTTCAGACACAGAAATTAGAGGAGGAGACTACTTAGTTTATCTAATCCATTCCTATGTTAATACAGGATTGCTCCCTCCTCCTTAACCTCTGTCCTCCAGCTCCTTCTTTCTATCGAACAAGCATTCCTTGATCTCCATCCTCAATAAGTTGACTCCATCTTCCTGCCTATCTTCCTTTTCCCCCTTCACCTCCAAGCCTATCAAGCAGGCAGACTATAACCACGGTCTCTAGTTTTCTCTCCCAATTCCACTCTGAGTCCTTTCCAATCTGGCTTCTGTTCTTTCCACTCCATTGAAACTGCTTTCAACCAAGGTCTGTCAGTCTTCTCCAGGCCAATTCCCAGCATGTGTACTCCATCCTTTGTGACCTTTCTGCTGCTTTTGACATTTGTTGATCATACTCTTGCTTGATGTTGTTCTCCCTTGGCTTTCATGATGCTGTGCTTTCCTAGTTCTCCTTCTACTCCTCTGCCATTCCTCCAGTGTGTCATCCTCCTCTCCCCTTTCTCTATAGGTCTCATGGGACTCTTTAATGTCACCTTTTTGGCAGACCTCATCCACTGAGGACTTCAAGTGCCAACTCATGCATCCATCTTTCTGCTCCTAATCAGGTTTGGATGGAACAAAACAATCTTCCAAACTGCTTGACCATCATCACCTCCTTTTATGTCTCAGTAACCATTTAAATTTATGATGGCCCAAACAATCTTTCTCCTAAATTCTGTTAACTCCCCCCATTTTTGGGTGTGGGGGGGATTGGAGACCTACCATCCTCCCTGTCCTTGAGGCCCAAAACCTGGGTCATCTTAAACTGTGTCCTCTCTTTTGCCCTTGACATTGAGACTTTTTCTGAATCCTAATATTTCTGTAGCATTTCTAATATCTAGCCTTATCTTTCTGCCCACCAAGCTAAAACTGTTGTCCAGGCCCTTATTGTCTCCTGTCATCTCCTCTCTGACCTTCCAACTAAGTCCCTTCTCTAGTCAGTACATTGCCTGTCAATCTGGCCATCCCTACCTCTTGTTGAATTCAGCTTTTGGCTTCCCCTCCTTGACTAGATGAAGTTCAAACTTCTTGTTTTCTTTAAAGATCTTCCACAACTCCACCCCCTGCCAGTTTGTCCAACCTTGTCTCTTGCGGAGTTACCCCACGCATTCTCTTCTCCAGTAGTGATGCCAGCCTTGATGCCTTATTAGCATGAAGATTGCTTCTCCTAGAATATTTCTTCTTACTCTCTCCAATGCCTGCTCTGCAAGACCACTACCTTTTCTTAAATCCCTTCTAAAAACCCTGTGACGGGGTCCTCCCCTCACCCCCAAGATGGCACCTCCTCCTGGTCACTATGGAGAGTAACTCGCCAAGTCAGCTCCATCTCTCTCTGCCAGTCTGCAGCACCTCTCACACTCCATGAGCTGCTGCTGCTGCCTCTTCATGACACAGCTGTCTGACCAGGTCATGATGTGTTCTCCCCTTCCAGGTCACCAAAGCTTTTCTCCCTAGCAACCTCAGGTAGTCTTCCCTTTCACTGCCCCCCAGTGCCACTCCTCAGTGGCTGGCAGGGGGACCCTCTAGTCAGCAGTCAAGATCTGTTCCCTTTTAGACCTTAGGCTCAGGGAAAGGCAGTTTTTCCTTACCATCTGGTGCTGCCTTCTCTCTGGATTTGCTAGCCTCCTAACTCCCCCCCAATCCAGGGAGTAACTATGGGCTACCTGTCGCTGTAGCCTCCAAACACTTCTCCCAGAGAGTGACTTCAGACATTCCCAGCAGCCCCTCTTCAGCTAATTTCCTGTCTTTATAAATCCAGCCCAGCTGGTTCCTCCGCAGCTGGGCTCCCTCCATTAGTCAGGGGATTGCTTAGCCACCCAATTCCTCTCAGCTGTGGCTTGATAGTTTATTAGCCCATTTCTCAACCTGCCTTAATCCTGTCAAGGCTAATGTGGGGAGAGCACCCCATTAGAGACCCCCTTTTTCCTGATGCCTACAAGAAGCTAATTGATAGTCATATGTAATGATGTTTTCCATCTTCAAATGAACCAATATAACTTCTTTACTCAATCTTGCTGTTTTAGTCTTCTGTGTCTGTGATATTTGTATTGTGGTAGCATGTAAGAGCCCCCAGTCATGAATCAAGACCCCACAGTACTAGGCACTGTGTACACACATAACAAAAAGATGGTCACTTCTCCAATAACTTAGTCTATGTAGCTCCATCCTTTCTGACCTATGAGACTCCTTGTTGTCATGTCTGAAATACGTTTGTAAAGGAGGGTGGGGAAGGCTAGGGATCATGTAGTCTATTTGTATTAGAAGGCATAGGTATGCTCTTGGGTAGGGTAAATAGTAGTGCTCCCCCATAAATAGCATCTATCACCTCAAACAAGAGGGCTAGTTAGTGCCAAAGCATAAATCCGTGGTTCTCAACTTATTACACATTGTGGGCCGCATATGTTATCGGGGCCGGGTGGCAGGGCAGCGGCAGCCTCGACCTCGCCGGCTGCCCACCCTGTACCCCCGCCACGTGGCTGCCCTGGAGCTCGTGGGCCTGGGCGGGTGCCCCAGGCCCCCCGACCCCACGGGGCTGGCCGGAAGCCCCAGACCTCCGACCCCGCCACGTGGCTGCCCTGGACTCCGTAGCTCGCAGGGCAGGCCAGCAGCCCCGGGCCCCCGAACCCATGGTGCCAGCTGGCAGCCCCGACCCTGCCGGGCAGCCTGGACCCCTCCGTGCCAGGCAGTCGGGAACTTGGTGACCCCGGCACGCTAGTGGCCTTTAGCACACAGCTGAGCTGGGCCACAGATGTGTGCTAATTGGGTCGCATGTGCTCCACAAGTTGAGAATCACTGGCTTAAGTAAATACAGAGATTAAGTTCCCCTCACCACAGAAATGATTCCGCCAAATTAGGAATGAAGCAGATCGGCATGGCAGTGTGGGGGAAATTTGCACCCATGTTATCATAGTGTATCAAATCTCTGGCTGAAGAGGTTTTAAGTTTCTCTGTTAGTACATAATCTTCCACAAAGATTGAAATTTACTAAAAATTTGGGGAAAAGGAGAAAACATGGACTTAGATTCTCATTTTACTGTTGGTATCATAAGATGCACAGCACTGCCAAGCTTGTACTTGGACCAATCTCGGATCTGCCATTTCTCATTCACTTAGAGTGCAGAGCTATTTCTCTGCAGTTTTCCATCATTTACTCCAGAGGCGAAAAGACTACATTTGAACTGTATTTTAAAACATCCAGTTTATTCAGGTCTGACCAAGATTCAAGTCCCAATTGCTAGGTTAGAATACAAGGAATGTTTTAAGGAGACTTTTAGGTTTCCAATTTGTGACTACTGAATATGGCTTTCAGTCTTAGGGCTTTCACATAACCATTCTGTTGTAACCAAGCAGATTATCTCTCTGCCATCTGGTCATGTATGCCTCAGTTGACTTCCACAGGCTTGTAGGCCACTGTGCTTTTGACCTCTACTTCCAGCCCCAGCAGTCCTTTGCTAGCCCTCCTATGTTCTCCAACTCAATTCCTTAGCCATTCCTCAGTCCAGTTGTCTTTCCAACCCTCCTAGGCGCTATACAATTCCCTTTCTCATTCTGCCTTACCCCATTGATTCTGGCTTGGCTGTTTCAACAGCACTTTGGTAGATGACATCTTAGGGTGACCATGTCCCTGCTCTACTGTATGTCTCCAGTCCTAGGACTGTAACACCATGGCTGGTCAGCCAGATGTCAATTCAAAACTGTTTCCCAATCTTGCCTGGTCTCCTTTATGCCCCCTTCTGTGCTTACGCTTCCCCACCTTCCTTGTCAGAGAGCCACTTTCCAGGTCTTACCTCTTCATGGCCTCAGCCTTTCTAGTTTTTTGAGTGTCTCTCTACTGAGTCACAGGCTTTCCTTAGTCACATGACCAGCCAAGTATCCATCACCTGATCCTTCAGGGAACTACTTGCCCAAAATACCTGTTTTCAGAGGGTCAAAACCCACAGTACTATGCAGGCTCGTGGCTCACCCTGAACCAATTTGCTCTGCTACATCCGCCCATTTAGTGATGGTTCTCCTCCTCAGGTCCTTATGTGGCCATATTGGTGAAGGGTTTATTCTGTATATGGGAGCAGGATTTTATAGAAATAACTAATTGAAAATACAACCATAAACACCTAAGGGTATGGTGCAATTCTTAACGTGCAGCACAGAGTCTAAATGGTTGAAGACAAATTTTAGGCACGTGGGCCACATTGTCATTACAAATCAAATCTTCAAGCCATATCTGTCCCAGGGCTCCTAATCTCTTATGCTAGTCTTGGGCCATTGAGTTTATACTAGTCCAGCCATTTTGGTTCATATTCTACTTTTCTTTGGGGCACAAAAGGGTGCAAATTCTCTTCTATGCCAGACTCCTCTCCTGCACCTGTCCCTGTTAACCTAGCACCACACTGCAGTCTGCATTCATTCCCCCCCCCCCCCCCCACCACACACACACATACACATCTGAGCTATTCAGCATAGCACTGCCGTGTGCCAAATAAATATACCTGAGTGACGAAGGCTGGAGTTGAACTGAGTTCTTGGGAAGCTGAGTGGAAAAAGGCCTCCAAGGGCATCCTAACAAATAGCAGGAGTAGTGAAACTAGAGTCTTAAAGGGAACTGTTCCAAATGCATGTGTGCACACCATGAGAAGCAGTACTCCTGCATTATCCCAGAATTTAGCATGAGACTTTTTCTTTCAGTAGCCACAATTAATGTGGAAGAAAAGAGTGTGGGGGGAAAAAACAAGTTTGTTTAATAAACAAAAAGCTTGTTCAGATCTAAAACACTGGATAAATTGTATTAAGCATAAATAGACCTAGAAGAACAAACCAGCCATAAGAGGGTATTATATGTTCTGTTGCTGCCAAGCTAGCTGAATAAATTAAAATGTCCTAACTGTTGCTTTAACTTATACATCCATTTTTTCCTCCCATAATGTCTAAAAGTTTGGTGTAGGAGAATGTGAGTTTTCTTCAATCTACCTGTCCAGTCTCTAGTAAATTTCACAAGATAAGCACCAAAATCAAAAAAGGGGAAAACCAAATTGCAGAATTTGAAAGGAGCCACATTGACGGTGAAAAACAGTAACTAACAGACTAGGGATTTTACCTCATTGTCCCTACTTCGCATGTGGTTCAGAGTGGTAGTGACTTGAAAACTACATCTGATGGCTTTAGTAACCTATGCAAAGTGAATGGGTTGTATCAGTCTTGTTTCTAGGACAAGAATCCGATTGGTCCATGGAGATTGCTTTCCATTTTCCAACTATAGAAAAGGGCTCTCTTCCAGGTTAGTTTGAAACCTATTTGCAAGGCACTGTAGGAGAATTTGCTCTGCAGCTTGCCTGTGCAATACCTGTACTATGCAAAAATAGCCCTTCTTTGCACAAGAGCTTTACATCTAGTGCCTTTCACCAACACTGGATTACTTTTATTCATTAAGTTTTCATTTTTGATAATTGCTTGCAAGGAGATAATCAGTACTTCTCTCTCTCTCTCTCTCTCTCTCTCTCTCTCTCTCCTTATCACCTCTACATCTTTTTTTCTTCAGTCTTACAGAAGCCTATCTAATTTTCCTGTCCTGCTCTCTGACAACACTGATGGACCACTTCACTCTTACTTCTGTATGGTTTCCAGACATGATTTTTCCAAACCTAGCGGTTAGACTGCCATTTTGTTAAAATGGCATAAGCATTCAAAATGCAGTGGGGAATGGAGAGAGATGTAAATAAGGCCTACCTTTTTTGTTTTTTCTTTTTCTTCTTGCATCTGTCTTAGTATCTATTGCTACCATCTGAATTTCATTTCAGGTTGTCTTTTTTGTTTGTTGTTGCATCTTCTTTACTTTACAAAGCCTTGGGCTGTAATATCACCATTTGCCTACAAGAAATCCATTTCTATCTGCAGCAAAATAAATTGCATTCCTCTGTGTAATCTGGTTCTAATGAATGCCTTGTTCCTCATTAAACTATGATTTACCTTTGTTTCCCTTTTCTGCACTGTCAGAACTAACCATTGGAGGTCCTGTGGAGAGATGCTAATTTTGAAAAAGTTGAAGTCTGTGACTAAGCACACACAACTGGTATCCACACTGCACTTCTCAAAGATATTCATAGGACATTTCATGGATTACAGTTCGAAGGTGGATAAGAGGACTCCGATTGTTGTCTTATTCATAATCTTCCAATGTACAAATAGAACACATGACTTTACAATCTAAAGTTATCCCCGTTCCATAACTGACTTTATGTTCAGGACAAACAGACTTTGTCTGTTCTGCAAGAATTTTAAAGATTCCCATGGCACTTTTTGAAAGACTAGGGTTTGGCTCTAGTATGTCCCAAAGAATAACCGAGTAGAGTACATCTCTTAGGAGCTTGTGTAGAATACTCCAAATTCGAAAAATATTTTAACAGTAAAATCACTGTTACATAGGCCTCTCTCTGGGTCTCAGGATAAATACATTTTTATTGTCTGGATTTTGTTTCTCTGACAAAGGATTAGTACAGGGGTCGGCAACGTTCGGCACGCGGCTTGCCAGGGTAAGCACCCTAGCGGGCCGGGCCAGTTTATTTACCTGCTGACGCGGCAGGTTCGGCCGATCGCGGCCCCCTCTGGCCGCGGTTCGCCGTCCCGGGCCAATGGGGGCAGCGGGAAGCCGCGGCCAGCACATCCCTTGGCCCGCGCCACTTCCCGCCGCCCCCATTGGCCCGGGACGGCGAACCGCGGCGAGTGGGGGCCACGATCGGCCGAACCTGCCGCGTCAGCAGGTAAATAAACTGGCCCGGCCCGCTAGGGTGCTTACCCTGGCGAGCTGCGTGCCGAACGTTGCCGACCCCTGGATTAGTATTATAAACTAGAAATAGGAGTGGTGTCAGTGGTCACTGTACAGGTTCTGCACACAGCTCTCTGCAAGTGCCTCTCAAATCTGACCCGCTGTTTTTCCAGCCCTGAGCATTGCAGAATCTGCCATTTGTGCCGGATGATGTGCTGGATTTGTGCTGTTGACAAATGCTGAGTAGAGCCTACAATTAAACTACCAAACTCTCTCTTACTTTAGACCTAAACAGAATGTGAACTTTCAGTAGCAGTTTATGAATGATATATGATCTTGTTGATAAATATAATTTAAAGAAATGCAAGTAGTTCTTAGGGAGTTGAATTCTTTACAGCATCAAATGGTTTCTACCTTTTATTTTAGTACTAATGGCTATACGTTAATGCATTTGATCACTATCCCATAAATTTAACTTACCATTTTTTTTTAATATGCACAATCACATATGGCCAAGTTGTCCCTGGTATAGCACCATTGTGGTTAATGGGTGTCAGAGGAGTTACACTGGATTAATTTGATCTATTGAATATTGAGGGGAGTAAAGCATGGGAATTTTTTTTTTAACTGGTCTTGCCTAAATCATGCAATATTTGGAAGTAAGAAGACTTTGATTAATGTAACAATATTTTTATTTTTAATATACGTTTTAGAAGACAAAACTGACCTTGAAAACAGTGTGATGCAGAAGAAAATTAAAATCCCCAAACTCTCTCTCAATCACGTAGAAGAAGCTGGGGAGGTTACAGATTATGGGGAAGAAGATGTGGAGCTTAGACACAGTAAGGTATTGAAGTTTTTTTTTGTTTTTTTTTGTTTTTTTGGGTGTTTGTGTGTGTGTGAAAGTGCTTGGGGCATATGCACACATGTCATAGCTGAAGAATTCCAGGCTGGCTTTCCATCCCCTTAAAACGTTGTATTGATGTAATTGGGTCACATTGGCGGGCAGGGGCTGTGGGTGAGAATTCTGAATTGCTTTACAGACCTCTTTTCAGAAATCCAGTTCATGTGCAGTTGAGAATTATTTTTGTTTATACTGTCTGCAAAACTGAATTGCTGTTAGAGATTTTTGGAACAATGTTGTTTAACTTTGGCCCAGGTTGCCCCAGTTACATTATTATTAAGCAGCTGTTCTTGGGTGGCACTTTTTAACCCATTGTACTCAGCTTGTCTTGAATAGAACAGGGTGCTGTGAAAGTCCAGACTAAAGAAATGGGTGGGAAGAAAAACTAACAAGATTGAATCCCTCTGATATAGAGGTCAGTGGTCCCCTCAAGTTGAGATGTCAAAAACTGTAATTTTTTTGTTTTTGTTTTCAAGTAACTTCTCCTTTTAAAAGTCTGCCAACCTTGGGGGGGGGGGGGCGGGACATTGCTTTGTGGCTTCATGTGTTGTCTAGGTGCAGGAATTATACTAGTAGATTTATTTATGGTGGGATGGCATTTTTTAGAGCATGTATGGTGCAGGAATAACATTGAATAATCTCATTTTCTGCCACATTACTCATGGACGTGGTATGGGAATTGATAGCATCAGTTTTTTGTGTTTAACCCATGAGCTAGGTTTGTTCTCCTGTCAGTTACTTGGAAATTCAAATACTCTTTCTATATTTGGCCAGTTGAAAAAACTGGTGACTTTTTGCCTATACTGATACATGGTAATACCATCATCCAGACCCTTTACAAAGGAGTATGCATTTATTAATAGGGTTTGGACTACTGTGAGAGAGAGCAAAGGTAAATTGCTCTAGAAGTTCACTGGAAATTAAACATCTGCAATGCAGTACTAATATATAAGGAATCGCTTGATCTGGGGGATGGGACTAGATTGTATATTCTCTAATTTATTATTCTAATTCCCTTTCCAGTGCTTGCAAATAGTATAACTCATTTATTTTCATGGGGAGGGGTGTGTGTGTGTGTGTGTGTGTGTGTGTGTGTGTGTGTGTGTGTGTGTGTATGCATGCATGCATGCATGGGGGTGGGGATAGTCAGTGGAAGTTTGTTTGCATAGTGATTGAAAGGACAAGTCCTCAATTCATAAAATGGCTTCAAATGGTGTGCTTCTATCAACCCATTTTCTCTCTTTAACTCAGTAAAACTGCTCTTATTTATACTGGTGAAAAAAATATAGACACTACTTCAGTTTTTTAAAGTACCCTGCAATTATGGATAACATACGAAATACATAATTGATACCCTTTTTCCCTTTAAGACAATCAGAAAAGGAAATATAAACACTGTATATATGCCAAACATGAAGGGCCGGACTTTCAAAAGGGAGAAGCCCAGGTCTTTTTTTAAATAGGAAAGGTCTGCCTAAAGTACACTCCACTTGCACACACAATTTGGACAAATGCAACCAAGAAAGGCCTCCATCAGTTCCTAAAGTTTGCATATTATTACACACACAATTCAGTTATGGTAAGAGTGTTCACAAGCATCCTTTAGGAGCAACATTTTTTTGTACGATGGACCTTGTTTCACTTTTTTGGAAAACAGCCTTAATTGTCCTGAAGGCTGGAGTTTTAGTTCATGTTATGTATTGAGTTCCTGCTCTGCTAATGTTCTGTATTATTGTGACACACAGAGACAAGATGGGAGGAAACAAAGTGAAGGTACACACAAAAGCATCGAAGCAGTTGTTGCTCGCCTAGAAAAGCAAAATGGGATGAGTCTCAGTAGTAGTTCGAGCCCTGAGGAAACCTTTATGGAGACTTCGGAAGGCATTAACAACATGGACGATGCTGTAATTCCTCGTGTTCTCTATGAAGAATTGTTGAGGAGTTACCAACAGCAGCAAGAAGAAATGAGACATATTCAGCAAGAACTTGAGAGAACACGGAGACAGCTTGTGCAGCAGGCAAAAAAGCTAAAGGAGTATGGGGCATTAGTGTCAGAAATGAAAGAGCTCAGAGACTTGAACAGGAGACTTCAGGATGTGCTGCTTCTGAGACTAGGCAGTGGTAAGTGCTTGATATATATGGGACTAGTTTTAACAGGTTTTACAATATCTTAAAAATAGAAACTGAAACGTCTTCCAGGTATAGGGATGGGGGGCAAACAGGACTTTGCCTGTTCAAGACCTTTTTCCACTTCAGTTGTGCTGTGCATATTGGGTTTGTACACCACGCGCCTCTGGATCTTTCTTTAATGATAGCAGCGGTCTTTGTGCCGGTAAGTCTGACTCAGAGTTTCCATGTTAAAGTACCTTTTTTTTTTCTTATCTTTTTTTTTTAAAAGAACTGAACTTTCACCCCAAGCTGAAAGTTGTAGTAAAGTTTATCTTTGGAACATATCTGTCTTTCCTTTATTAAATTACATTTTAAAAAAATTCCATTCAGCGCATAGTAACTGTAAGGCAGACCATAAGGTCTTACTATTGCAGCTGTTTGTGGGTTTTTTGTGTTTTTGTTTAAGGTTTCTTTGTTATGAATAAATAACCAAGTTTTGGCTTTTTAAAACTTTGTGTAGGTCATTAGATTATATGTTCTTGAACCTTTTGGTGTTTGATTTAAACAGCCAAAGTATTTGAGAAATTATGGGCTGTTCATGAACATAAGTGTATTTTTTAATAATCACAATGATCCATTATAAAGAATGTCGTTGGTTATTAAATGCAGGTTTTATACAATTTTGGATTTAGATTCCAAATAGCTTGAATCAATGGCACTTTTTTTTTGTTTTTTGTTGTTCAGTGATAACTATTTAACTATTATATTGGAATTGGTGCAGAATAGTAGTCTGTGTCACTGGGGGTGATAAAACTTGAATACTTCATTATGATTTTAAAAATAGTTTCCATATTTGTTTTTATTTGTAAATAAAATTCAGAGCCCAATAGTCAAAAGGGTCCATAGTCAAGTCCTGGCCACTGTAATTTGCAGTTATAGGTTGCACGCCCAAGCTTTGGCATGCTGTTTTCCATGTCTGTTTTGGGACATGTAGAAGTAGATTTTCACACATAATTTGAGTAGAGGGCCACCTGCTAGATTTGCATGAGTGTATGTGGTTTGTGTGCCAATCTGAGTTTTGTCCACACAAGATGTTGGATGTGAAAAATTACATGTTCATGGTTTTTGCGCACATTAAAGTGTGCTTGATTGACATTCACTTTGAAAAATTGACTCCAAAGATTTAAGATGTATTTAGTATGGTGAATACCCAGAGTAATTAATTAAAGGGCATGTAAACATAAATAAGCAAGGCTTTCCCCACAGTATCCGAGACACAATGTGGGTGGTTGTAAATTCGAGTGAGTTCTCTGAAATTCTCCTTGGATGAAAAGATGTTCATTTAGCTGATAGTAGGACATATGTGAATTGTCAGTCCAGATGTTAGCAGGCAAGTCTGCTAACCATTGTTTTATTGGGCGTGCTTGCTGGTAGTCTCAGTTGTGAGGCCAAAACTGGAATGAACTCAGGCTATGGACTATCCTTTCATTCCTAGGGATAGTTTCTTCAATAGAGATTTGATACATCTTTGCATGGACTGGTGAAAAAAACTCGAAAAGGTGTTGCCCATGCCAAATATAATCTCTAGATAGTGGACTTGAGTTTCTAATGCATCAATCTGGCATGATTTTAATGATCATTAATAATACCACCAGCATTGAAGAAATCCGTTCAGAAGATTTTTTTTTTTAACTATTTCAGATTTGAGTGATGAATCTAGACAGTTCTCTGCAATGAACTAGTGAAACTAGTAGCACCTCTTTCCAATACCTGGCTTATCTATTCACTATTGGGAGTGATTTTGCTGGAGACAAACTTCATGCAGTTCCAACCCTGTGGTCCGCTTTGCAGAAACGGACAATGCGTCCCATTGATCTGGTCACTGCTTCACTCCTGAAGAGGGTGCAGCTCCGACTCCTGCGGGAATTCTGTGCCAAAAAATTAAATTCTGCACACAGTATTTTAAAATTCTGCATATTTTATTTGTCAAAATAACACACTATAATCATGCCAATTTCAATTATTTTGGTAATTTTATTTCAGAGTACCTTTCTGTCAGCAAGTATGTCTGTAACAATACATACAACAAAAAGGATTCAGGAAATGTTTTTTGACAAATAGATTCCTTACTTGGCATATTAATACAGAATTTTAAGTAATTCATTTAAACTACAATACAGAACTGTATTTCCACCACCCCTCAGAAGCAGTGGAGAGGGTTAAGGGAGGAGCTGAGGGAGAGAGAGAAGTAATTTCTGGGAAGGAGCTTGAGAGTGAACCTGGAGGGTTGTTACGTGTGGGTGGGAGAAGTATGGAACAGGTTTGGTTTTTTGGGTGGTGGAGAGGGATTGTTAGGGAGTTGGGGAGTCTCCCCCATGCTGATCCCTAGCCTCCCCTATTGAGTCATGCACATCTGCCCCTGTCCCCAAGTGTCCCTGCACTCCGATTCAGTCCCTGCCCCAGTCTGTCTTCCCTCCCCCTACTAGCCCTTCTGATCCCCAGTCTATGTGACCCCACCAGCAGCCCCGTGCCGCCTCCTCTGGCCCCATGGGTAGGGTGCTGTGAGGAATGCAGCCTCTTCTCCCCCCCTATTGGCTGCTGGCTGCTGTGGCCAGGGAGCCAGCTGCCCTCTGTTTTGGAACCACAGCGGCCCCTGGTGAGTGAAAGTCATAACTGTAGTGCCACCCCAGCAGAACATATTTCCTGCAGAGGAAGAAAAAAATCTGTGTGGGACATGAATTGTGCACGCACACAGTGGCATAGAATTCCCCCAGGAGACACCACTGTGCTTGGTCACATCTGCTGCTCCCATTGCCCTTATCTCCTCCTCCCTCCCCCCCCCACACTTTGGAGAAAGCTATAAGAAGCAGCAGCACTAGCAGCGTGCAAGGATGCTGTTGTATTAGACCTTTGCAAAGGAAGTGGAAAGCTCGATGGCTCTTCCGCCTCCTTTGCACTCCTATACAGAGCAAACACGTTTGTTGTACTCTGTAATTTTGGGACACTATGAAAACTGAAGGTTTGCGCTTTTTAAATTTTGTACTCAATCCCTGTCCAGATGTGCATATTAATTTAGAAAGTTCCATTGTTTTTAATATAGGGGTGGGGAATCCCTTAAACATTAGAAAGTACTTGGATTCCTAACCTTTGTGGAGTGTTTGACTGTATAGTTTGCATATTACATTCTTCCTTAAATCCATACAGTCCTGTTGGTTTTGGTGGGGTTATTAATGTGCAAAGGTAAAAGTTGGACCTAAATGTAGCCATATACATTCTGTCAAGACTTGAAGTAGCAACTGCAGATAATTCAATGTCCATTTCCTGTAATGGTTATATTAAAATAGAAAAAGTGTCAGCCCTTGGGAAAATAGATGCAAAATTAGTTTATGGTTAGAAATGTGGAACTACTGCAGACTTCAATTGTGATAAGAGGGGGATCTCAAACAAAACAAAATGGTTACTTATGATGGTTGTGAATGTGCTGTCTATGAAAATAGTTTAAAAGGGTAGTGTCTTGGACTTATATTTAGTTGTTATGGTGAGTTTATGAACCTAGAGTTTCAAATTACACATAATTTATGTGAAGTTGTACTTTTAGCAGGCTACTGTTAATGCAAACTAATTGCATTTCTGTTTCACCTAGGGACTTACACTTTCTTTGTGTGAGATGACAGCTGTTTTGTACGGATGAATTACAGCTGGGGGAAACGTGTATTATTGCTGATGTTTTAAACTTGAAGGCCAAATGTAGAAGAAAGTTCAGTTAATCTCTTTCTCTGTTACTGGAACTTGCTGCCCCACTGACAGTGTGAATATCAGTGTTCATAGCCCTTTACATTATTATACTGAGTTGCAATTTATTATACAAGGGCCTTGGAAATGACTTACCATAGCTGACACAGCATCCTCAGATGCATCAGGAGGAGAATAAGATGGTCAGTATTTTGCTATTCTTTATGAAATATTAAGGGCTCTATTCTGATGTTAAGGCATAACCTTTCATTTGAGGTGGTGCAGCAGTACACGGTCTCATGGAGGCACAATATCTCCTAGAGTTCCAGGGAGCAAAGGGGTGGGGGAGAAAGTACATGCTGCACCTCTTCAAGGGTTTTGGTTCAATGGATATTTCCTCTGCTGCTTGGAGGGGATGCACAGCCATGGCATTCACCTCTCTAGCCAGGATCATATTGTGCTAGGCCTCTGCACACATGCAAAGACTATATTTTTTTGACCACTTTCCCTCTCCTCTGTGTAATACACCTGACTGGGCACAATCTTGCCCTTATGTAAGGGGCTGCATGATCCAGTACATGTTGGGTACACCTATACTGCAGTTGAACACCCATGGCTGACTTGAGTCAGCTGATTTGTGCTCATGGGGCTGTAAAATTGGTATGTTTATGTTTGAGCTTGGGACTGAAGCCCAGGCTCTGGGACCTCACAAGGGAGGAGGGTCCCAGGGTCCAGCCCGAGCCTGAACAGCTACACAGCAATTTTTAGTCCCATAGCCTGAGCTCCATGAGCGAGTGTCCGCTGACCTGGGCCAGCCACAGTCGTGCCAGGGATCTCTTATTCCAGTGTAGACATTTCTCCTCTGGAAGTCCAGCTTCAAATATTACTGGGATCACGAGTGATATGGATTTGAATAATATAAAAATGTTAGAGGATAACAGGGTTCACATTGGGTAAGCACTGCACAATTTAGTATGATTGTCCGTATCAACTCCGAGGATGATTCTAGAAGCAGTAGTGTTCTATTGGGAAGATTGCACATCTCTTACCGGAACAATGCATGGCTCTAGCTAGTTCTGCCAGCCTCTTACACTTATTACTGTTTTCGCACTATACTCTTAATTCTTAGTATTGCAGTAGGACAGAAAGGGAGAGATTCACCCAAATTCTTTGCTTATCTTCCAGCTTATCTAGTTACAGCTTCTTCATTCTTGGGGCCAGGTCTGTGTCATCCTGAGTTGTGACATAGGTAGGAGCAGCCCAGGGCTGTTCCCATTTACACTGGATGGCTACAGTCCGTATGGAACCATTACCCCAACTGAGCCTAGCAGGTACACGTTGAATTTCAGCCGCAGCCTCATCCCTGCCTGGGAACCGGAGTGGAGGAGGAGCTGGATATGCTGGTACAGCACCAGCGGAGAATTGACCCACACCAGAAGAATTCTCATATGGCCATATTCAGCTGCTTTCTGGACACACACACACACACACACACACACACACACACACACACACACACACACACACACACACACACACACACACACACACACACACACACACACACACACACACACACACACACACACACACACACACACACACACACACTCTCTCTCTCTCTCTCTCTCTCTCTCTCTCTCTCTCTCTCTCTCTCTCTCTCTCTCTCTCTCTCTCTCTCTGTGAAAGAGAGAGTCAAAGAGTCTTATAAGCAAATGGCAGTAGAACTGAACAAACAAACATTTACTGCAGCACCATGAGTAACAGTAAATCGGCAGCAAATCAAGAACAGTGTCTAAAAATCCAAGATTTCCCAGATTCCTCAATATCATGTGCGTTCCCTTTCTAGTAGACATGGGGAAAAGCAGAGGCTTCCTGCCACAAAAGGGAAGTGCTGAACAATGCGCCTCCACACATCTCAAGTAGCATCAAAGCCTGCAATGTGTCTTTGAGAGAATGAGGTGATCCACACACTGTGGAAAGCCTGGCATCTGTTGATACTGCAGCTGAAGCTATTGTGGTTCCATATTGAGCAACCACTAATTCAGAAACACTCCCCCTAAAGAAAAACTAAAAATTCGGCGTGAACTTGAAAGGTTTCTTTACTTTTTCCCATTCTTAAAAATTGTCTTTGCTGTATTTTAAAATAATCATTATGTAGTAAATATTTGCATTTTTGAGCCTTGGAGCCGTGGCCAATTTCTTTCACTCGCTCCCTCCCTCCCTTTATTTAGAAAAACAAAAAAAGAGAGAGCAAAAAAAGCTACAAAGAGAGAGAAACTTTAAAAAGTAAATTTAAAGTGTGGTGCATGGCAAATTAGGCACGCAACTCCCATTAGCAATAAAGCAATAGAGTGAGTTGCATGTCTAATTCACAACATGCTGTGCTGAAAATGCAGTCTTTGGTACTTAGTGAAAAGAACTGTGAAGCCTATCCAGTTAGATGCAGCTTTATGGGTTTTTGGAGGGGAGGGAGCAAGCTTTTAGAGTATAAAATAAGGCATTTTTAAGGCTTTGTGTCTGTGGCTTCCAAGCAATAAAGCATCAGTTAAATTTGATATTTTTGTGGCTCCTGAGACTTGCTGCTACAGTGGACTTTTACCAGTTACTCTTCTTTAGGGAAATCTGGAAACCAAACCCCAGCTGTGGCAATATACTGGCTGTAAACAAACAGTAAAAAAAACCTCCAAGTAGAAAATAGCATAAATGTTTAAACCAAGAAACACTTTTCAGTCTAGGAAGAAAATACTTCAACGTAGGTTTTTTTCCCCCCCTGAATTTTCCTTCAAAGCACAGAATTGTACATCTTGAGGATTACTTTCCTTGAGCTCATTGAACAGTTTGTCTCAAGAAAAGGCAGGAATGTTCTCTTCCCTGCCTATAGTCAAGACAATCTCTAGGGCAGTGGTTTTCAACCTTTTTTTCATGTGCAGACCCCTAAACAATTTGGAATAGAGATGCAGCCCCTTTGGAAATTCAACCTCTGGTCTGCGAACTCCTACCATAGAAGTCTTACACTGAAAACTGACTGAACAGAATTCAACTGTAAATGTTGCACGTGCTCGGCATGGCAGTTGACACAATGTGAGAAAGGGGGCTAAACTGTGGGCTTCTATGGTAATGACAACACTTCCGGATTTTGGCCTGTAGGTGGGGGTATTCAAATACTTTTGATTGATGAGAAAAACAAAGTAAATAAGGATGCGTTGTTTAGTCCTTCTCATAACACAAGTAGGGGTCACCCAATGAAATTAATAGGCAGCGGGTTTAAAACAAACAGAAGTATTTTTTTCACACAACGCACAGTGTCAGTCTGTGGAACTCTTTGCCAGAGGATGTTGTGAAGGCCATGACTATAATAGGGTTCAAAAAAGAACCAGATAATTAACGGAGGATAGGTCCATCAATGGCTATTAGCCAGAACAGGCAGGGATGGTGTCCCTAGGCTCTGTTTGCCAGAAGCTGGGAATGGGCGACAGGGGATGGATCACTTGATGATTACCTGTTCTGTTCATTCCCTCTGGGGCACCTGGCATTGGCCACTGTTGGAAGACAGGATACTGGGCTAGATGGACCCTTGGTCTGACCCAGTATGGCCGTTCTTATGTTCTTAATGCCTTTTTGGGGATCTGAAACTTTATTTTCATAATCACCGTTCATGGACCCCTTAAACATAGTCTGCAGACTTCCAGGAATCCACAGACCACAGGTTGAAAACCACTGCTTTAGGGTAGTTGTGTATCAGTACCCTGCTTGTTCAGTTCATTAAAGAATGTGGGAAGAGGTTGAACATTTCTACCACATCCACTCATAAAAGAGAGTCTTGCAGATGATCTACTGCTATGCGTGGTTTTGCCAGTTTTAAATGGAACTGTTCAGTCTTTACTTGGTGCCAACATCAGTGTCTGCTTGTGTATGATGTTGCAGATGTCTGTGGATGCTGCTGTGAAACTATAATGCAAATGTTCTGTCTTTCATGTGGTTCTGTATTGGTACCATACTTGCATTCATTTCCTAAGAAACCCAATAGTTGTCACTGCAGAATAGAGTTGTCCAAAGAACTGGAATTTTTGGTCCTTGACAATAAGCTAAATGAATCCCACTAGGTCTAAGTGCAAAATAACTGATATTTACGTCATGTACAAGCAATGTTAAGCCACATGGGGAAATTGCTATTTTTTGCATACTAAGCTTTCATATGATTCTGTGCAGCATAAGGAGTAAAGGATGCCATAATAGTTTCAGATACAGAGAATGTCCAAGAAATATGATACAGCAGCTATACTGCCATTAGCTGAAACCGCAGTCTGATTTGCTGGGTTAGAGCAAGACAAAACTTGGGGCTATGTATACACAAAGAGAGATGGCAACTGCTGAGACTCATTTCCACAGTTAAAGGTTATTAAATTAGTTATGTGGTTATTCAAGACTCAAATGTTAGATATGCAATGCTAACTCACTCCAGCATAGTGTAGTTCTAGGGAATATGAGTTATTCTTGTCCTTCGGTCCTGATCCTGCAACTGATACTATACTGACCTGTACCTGTACAAAACTACGTTGTCTCTAATGGAGCTTCATGTGGTATCATGTGGTTTGCTCACACGTATGCTTTCAGGATCGGAGCCTTAGACTGTATTTACTGGTGCTATCACAGTTATAATTAATGAAATTATAAAATCCATTTCACAAATTGTATTATTTGATCCTTTTAGGATCACTTTGTAGTAGCAGATCTGGGGAGGGGGGGGGGAATTCTGAAGAGCTGGTGTCATTGATAGTTAATTTATCTTCCTTAGAAACTTCAAACATCTGCTTAGCAATCTTCCATTGTTTAAACTGCGCTTAATTTTTGTTGATTACATTAAAATACAAATCTGTAGCTGATAGATCAGGCAATCAAAATTCTAATGTATGTTGTGTTAACACTTAGATGTTCCTTAAATTCATGGCATTTTAGCATAAGTATCCCAAGTCCATTCACTTATCTGTACCATTTCTATTCATTCTTATTTTACATACCCCTATTTAAAGAATGTTTTTAAATATTTTTAATTTTTTCCATGAACAAGTATAGATAACACATAATTTTCCAAGTAACTATACAGTATTTCTAATTTGAAGGATAACTGTTACCACCTCTGGTTTATATGTTCAACTCTGTTGTATTATCATTCCTTTGAGTACAGGTTATAGCTACTTCACCCATATTCTTTGAACTGTCCATACACACACTTATTTTTAAGCATGATTCTTTAGCGTTAAGTGTTTAAAGCAGGAATGGGTTAGAGCCTCAATTCTTACCCCGATTTTTATTGGGGACTGTTCAGATGAAGGGTTTTGCTTTGGACCCACTTCCATTCTAAAACAAACATGACTAATGTGGTGGTCTATGCTGACCATTGGTCAGTAAAATGATTGATTTCATGTTCTTTGGGATAGCAGACCAATCTCTTTTCTTAACTGTGTAGGTCCTGCCATTGAACTTGAAAAAGGAAAACCAGAATCAATTGAGCCTGAGCCTGAGATACAGAAAACATTCAGTGAGGAAGCGAATACATCAACATATTATCCTGCCCCTGTTCCAGTAATGGACAAGTATATTCTCGAGAACGGAAAGGTATTTGAAACTAAATACTTTATAAATAGTCTTTAACTGTTCTTCAGGTGGATTTCATACCAAACTTTCATGACATTAGAATCTTTGCTGTAAGCTACTACTGTGTTTGGTGTTTTCCTAAATTTTCACAAAGTACAATAGTATCTGTATAAGATTACAGGAACATCACTCTGTGTATCACTCAGAAGCTTATGTCTGTAGAGTTGGTAGGAAATGATGGAAATAGCTACAAACATGGTTGGTGGCTCTTTTTTTTTTTTTTTTTTTTTTTTTTTAATTCAGAATATTATCAGGATGAACCATCACTGGGCGTAGGCGCCGACTCTGTGGGTGCTCCGGGGCTGGAGCACTCACAGGGAAAAATTAGTGGGTGCTCTGCACCCACCAGCAGTCAGCTTCCCGCACCACCACCTCCGCCTCCTCCCCTGATTGCGCCACGTCCCCGTTCCTCCGCCTACCTCCCAGCAGTTGCCGCCGCCAAACAGCTGTAGCAAGCTCCGGGAGGGAGGGGGGGAGGAGTGGAAACATGGCGTGCTCAGAGGAGGAGGCAGGGCTGGGGCAAGGATTTGGGGAAGGAGTTGGAATAGGGGCAGGGAGGGGGCCGAGTTGGGGCGGGGACTTTGGGGAAGGGTTTGGAATGTGGGCAGAAGGGGGTGGAGTCGGGGTGGGGCCAGCGGCAGAGTGGGGTCGAGCACCTACCGGGGCCAGTAGAAGTCGGTGCCTATGTCACTGGGTATTGTGATCTGTTACCATCCAGTTTTTAAATTCTCAGCCATTTTGACTTGACAAATTACACCCATACAGTGTACAGCTACAGAAAGCATGTATCTGTGGCATGCCAAAAGTTCTAGACCACTGTGATCTCAGAGGTAACTCAACCAATTGCCTCCTTTACTCTACAGCCAAGTTGAATGCAACAGTTTCACTGGTTGCATGAGGGAGACTGTAGATTTTGGCAACTGCCCCCTGCACAAAACACACATCTCTCAATGCAACCCTCTCTAGACACAAATCAACACAACCACCCCCGCACACTGCAATCAGCACACACAGTAACCCCAAACATGCCTCACCACAACATATACCCTTCATTCGCAATGTGTACAAATTCATATCTCTTCCAGCACAACACAGCCCTCCATTCAACAGCACGATCAGCACACACCACAACTCCAAACGTCACTCTGAGTATTTAAAATGTTTGAGTTAGTGTGAGACGATGGAAATAACTACAAACATGGTTGAGAACTCTTGTTGTTCACCAGGTTCTGTCATCACTGGAGGTTCATGACTTGTTTACTGTCCAGTTTTTAAGTTCTCAGCTGTTTTCAACTTTTTTACATTTATGACTTTACGAATTACACCTATGTGACAGCATGGGGTTGCGGGTACTAATCCCTAAATAAAAGACAAATATGTACCATATTTGAAACTGATAATTGGTGGTAAGATGATCAATGATACTTTGAAGTGAATGCACACAGTCAATATACGGAAAAGGACACAATGAATAAACTTTAGTGTTTACGTAAATCCACTGAAATTATACCATGCTCAGCAGATCCCCATTCTTGGGATGTGTATGCAATTAGTGCCGCAATTGGAGAAAACTCTAGAAAGCAATAGCCACATCAGGCTCCCCCGTGCTCCTTTTGGCTACCAAATATTATTTAACATAGTTACAGTGGCAGAAAAACATAGCACATTCTATTTCATCTTAAAATCAACATCACACTATTGATTGCATCTGGTTTTTGACATTTCCCTTGAATATGAAGTTATAATAATAATTCATTGTTCTATATTTTAACAGAGATATCAAAACACTTTGTTTGTTGGGATTTAGATCATTGTAACCATTTAAAAACAATTGATATATTTTGGTGACACACTTAAGGTGGCCAATTTTTAACGTTTTCACTAATTCATACCATTCTTTTTGTTAACCTGAACTGCAGTGGAGTTGTAGAAAGGCTATTTTACAAACTTCACACTTTGGGGTATTGGATGTGATCATGGTAGGATTCTCACTCATGTCAGAGAAACTCTTCTCTATCCCAAAAGAGAGGACAGCATTAAAGAAGAAAATGTAAGCAGAGCCTGTGGTGTGTGTTAGTCAGATACATTGTTCATGTTGTCATGGTTACTAAAGTATTCTGTTCTTGTTGTTTGTTTTTGTTCTTGGAGGTTGATCCTGTGCTCAGTGATTTCAGTGGCAAAGCTCCCATTGACTTCAACAGGCAAAGGATCTTACACTTGGTTGGTGCCTGTCATCCAAAGATCACAAAATACTTACAAAACTGATTTCATTAGGCCTCACAGCAGTACCTCTGAGAGTAGTAGATAAGTATTATCATGCCAGTTTTACAGAAGGGTAAAAAGAGGATGGGGGAATAAGTTACTTGCCTAAGAATATACAGCAAGTTAGCAACAGAGCTGGAAATATAAAAGAGAACCTAGGATTCCTGTGGTCAAGTGGTCTACTATAACCACAGACCTCTGTTTGATACCAACGATAACATTTCCTTCGAATAAATGAAAAGCTCTCAAGAATGGAGACTCTGTTTGAAACATGAATCTTTAAAAAATGTTTGTTATAATGGGCTATTTTAAGTAAAAACTCGTGAATACATGACGTACTTAAGGTCTAGAAAGAGACTAAGGCATCTATGCATGTTAATATGGAGCTGCTAGCTGTACCCTGGAATACACTATACTTAGCTTTTTGATAAAATGGAGCATTCAGCTTTCTGGTTTTCATTTAGTAGTCAAACCCAGAATTCAGCACTTCAGAATGCTACTGATTTTTTGTTTTAAATCTCCTTGAAATATTCTAAACAATTCCATTGTGTTTCTTATTTAGAGGTATTTGTATTTTAGTCTTGGAAAGTCCAAAATCATCCTGACTTCTGAGCACTAGCTGCTGGCTGTGATTGGAGTTGTTTCACAGAGTATGGGGATGGAACCAAAAGAGAGTGCTTTAAAATAAATAAATTAAATAAATAAATAAAAAGTAATTATAGAAAGACTGATCAGAGTGGGGAGAAGGAAGTAATTATATATTGAGGATTATGTAACTTGTTTGTCCATTTTTTTTTTTTTTTTTTTAACCTATGTTGTAACATTCTTTAAAATATCTGGTCATGAAAGGAATATTTTTATGCATGACTAGTTTTAAAAAAAAAAACTATAATCTGCCTTTTGCAGTTTCACCTCTGTCTGAAGAAATTATATACAGAAGAGGCAATTTGCTTGTGTTCATGCTTTTAAGAAAGCTAGACTCTTTACTTGATTGCCAGATGGCAATCAGTAACTAGAACGTTAATATTTCGACAGTTAAGGTTTTAAACAATGCTACTTAAGGACACTGTGAAGGGACCATCATCTCTTGATTGCCTCCTTACAGCTGGGTGCAGTATTTACTCCTGGGGGAATTCTGCGCATCTGCGGACACACAGAATTAATCTGTCTCGCATAATTTTGTATTTTCCCGCATAAAAACATTTTGCCCAAGTGCTGCAGTTCTGCCTTTTGCCCACCAGAGGCTGCTGTGGCGCTAGAACAGCCATCATGAATGCAGCTGGCTGTTCTGGTGCCACAGCGGCCTCTGGTGGGCAAAAGGCAGAACTGCAGCACTTCTGGGGCAAATTACAAAATTCTATGCCCAGTGCAGCAGAACTGCCCTAGGAGTAGAGTTCATAACATCACCCTGTCTGCGGTGCCAGGTTAGGACAGAGTGGGGCACAAAGGGCTGCTGTGGGGTTCAGAATGGCTATGGGGGTTGGGGGAGACAGACTGGAGCATGGGCTCAGGAGCTAGTGGGGACGGGATGGGGGCTGCAGAGCTTTGGGGATGAGGGGTGCAGGGACGGGGCAGACATGCCTGACTGAATTCTTGAGGTCAGAGGCTTGGGGTCAGCCAGGGTCTGCATGGGGGAAGCTTCCCAACACCCTAACAATCCTCTCCCTTTACCCCCCAAGAAAAACCTCCAACCCACACCCAACACCCTCCAGGTTCACTCCTAGGTGCCTTCCCTCTCCCTCAGGTTCAGGAAATACAGTTCTGTATTGTAATGTAAATGTATTACACAAAGTTCTGTATTAATATGCCTAGTAAGGAATCTATTTGTCTTAAAAAAAAAAAAAAAAAAATTACCAGAATATTTTTTTTGGTCCATATTGTTAGACATACTTGCTGACAGATATTTTGAAATAAATTGCCAAAATAATGGTAACTGGCATGATTATATTGTGTTATTTTGACAAAATATGCAGAATTTTCAAATATCGTGTGCAGAATTTTTAATTTTTTTGGTGCAGAATTCCCCCAGAAGCAGTTATTGCAGTCCTTCATCCCTGGAGCCTCAAAGTCCAAATGAACCCCTTCTGGGGTATTCGAGTCCAATAAATAAACTGTCTATTCGCCCTTGCTGGGGTCTTCAGCTCCATCTCTGGGGCCCTTTAAATTCAGCCTTTTGTTCAGGCTCACAAATAAGCACCATCCTTTCTTTGGGGTTTATACCACTTTACCTGTGGCCAGTAGAGGAACCTGGGCCCACCCACTACTCCGAGTTCCAACCCAGGGACTCTATACACAGTGGCCACATACTGTTTGATTAGTTATTTTTCTGCTTTTTTCCTTGGTGTTTTCCCACCTGGGCCCTTTAGCTTTACCCTTATCTCAGGTCCTCCCTTCCCTCCCTCCATTCAAAGCAAGCTATGCAAAACGCAGTCAGAAAACAAACTCTGGCTATTCTTCAAGTTCCTTTGGCCAGGACTGCTAAGGCCAGGCAGCTCCTCTTATTTGGGTCACCAGGGCCTTGGTTGGCTGTTGCTTGCCTTTCTAGCTTTTTGGAGGACCAGGACTCTCGAGTTTCCAAAATGGCCACTCTGGAGACTCCTCTGTGGGCAAGGTTGAAGGACCTCCTTTGCTGCTGTTTTTGTTTCAGCTTGCTGCTACTTGGGATGGGGTGTAGTAGGACCACAGGGCTCCCAGCAGGGAGCCACAAAGGCCGAATACACCATATCACAGACACTGTTATAATAAAAATGATTTTCAGGCAATAGCTTGCGGTCCTAATTCAGGAAAAACTCCAGTTGAAGTCATTGAGAATTTTGATTGAACAGAGACTCAGAGGTTGGACCTATGAAATTTAAAAATGTCTTTGCCCATTTTCAGTGAACGTAATAAGACTCTTTGCATGTATAAAGTCACTCCTTTGTGTGTGAGCTGTGCAATGCAGATCTTTTATGAGCAACATAGATAAAATTTTAGATAATTGAACATGAAAGATGTAAAAAAAACCACTTAAGTTTACTGTTAGACTATTTTCCTTTTTTTATGATGTAAAAGTTTTTTTAAAATTCTCAATTTTTGTGAGAACTGAACTTGGGTTGTCACAGTACTTGTGTCCATTATCTTCCCCCCCCCCCCCCTTTAGGATTTTGTCCATTTGAATATTCTAAGGAAGGAAGCTCCCTTCTTCCTTCCCTTTTCCAGTATTACAGAAATATTGTTGCATTTCTCCATAATAGTAGTTCAGTTGTAGCTATTAGGAATGGACAAACTTCATTGCTGGAATTAGGTTTTGTGAAGCTTGCACGCAGTCTTTTGGGTTCAAAGGGTTAACAATTAATTGGAGTGCTGAACTCCTCCTTCCACCTCACCAACCACCACCCTTGTAATTTAAACGGGGGGGGGGGGGGGGGGGCTAATCCAACTCCAATTGAAGTCAACATGAGGTTTATCACAGACTTCAGTGGGACCAGAATTTGGCCCATAGTGTGCTTCCCTCCCCACCACCTCCCAAAGTGTGATTTGAGTAAATGGGGTTCTCCTGGTAAAAGGGAAGCCTGTGCTGTGTACTAAGAATAGAACATTTTTCCTTGCCCCAAATTAGGCTGGCCCAAGTGATTGGCTTGAATACAGTGCATATAGAGAGTACTAGATATACTTGCTAATTATAATTTTTCTCTGTCCTATTTCTGGTCCTTTTATCATAGTCTTTCAGGAGAGAGACTATTGGGGGGGGGGGGGGAGAGGAGTTAAGAGTAAAAGGACTGGAAAAACAAAGGAAAGTGAAACACAAAACGTAAGAGTTCGACTCAAACTTACTGACCCACAATGTTGGACAGGGTTCAAAACTAGGCAAACTGAATTTGCTTAGTCTTTATTATTATTATAGTACCTAATACTAGTGTTCATACAGTGCTTGGACACTGTTGTGTGCCGCGTACCATAGATGCTAAATTCTTGTTTGTTTTTATTACTACTTTCTAGGTCCATCTGGGCAGTGGAATCTGGGTAGATGAGGAGAAATGGCACCAGCTGCAAGTAACACAAGGAGATTCAAAGTATACAAAAAACCTAGCGGTAATGATTTGGGGAACAGATGTTCTCAAGAACAGAAGCGTCACAGGAGTTGCAACCAAAAAAAAGAAAGATGCAGTTCCCAAGCCACCTCTCTCACCTCACAAATTAAGCATTGTCAGAGGTAGGTTACTTGAAAACTGGGTTCCTGCTGTGTAGTTTAAACATTAATCACTGAGATGAAAAATGCTTCTCTCTATCTTGTGTAAAATTCATCCACTTAAAAACTAAAATAAAAGTTACTATTGCAACACAAACTGCTCCCCTCCCAGAAACAGACACTTGCTTCAATAGCCAGATACAGTGCAGTCTTTCGAGGGCCCAGTGCTACAAGATGACTTTGGTGGGGTTCAGGGTGCTCATTATGTCAAAGCAGGCATTTGAAGGTAGGCCCCAAATGAGCTTTGCAGACAGCACTCTCTGATGGAATTTGTTGCTAACTTACTGATGTTTTGTAATGCATGTATCACTTTTGACAAGCACTGGAATAACTTTACAACATTACAGCTATCCATGGGGAGAGAGCCTTTCATTTCTCCCATCTCTAAGATACAACTTCCTCTGGGGTGGGGCACTAAAGCCATTATTATAATGTCGGTACAAATCTTCATCTCCCCTTCCAAAAACAGATGTATAACAGCTTTTCCATTTGAACCAAAGTGAATTTAGATGGGTAGAAATCAATTTCTGTCCCTAAGTTGAAATTTGAGCAAGAAATGTAGATCAATGACTCTAATTGGGCAAGAAGGATTGTCATGAGACCTTGAATGACCACGAGCAAGCATCCCATGTGCAAGGTGCTGAAAGAGTCAAACAGTGCTTGTCCTTTATTTTAAGTGACTAATAAAGTTCAATCTTTTTGTATCATCATGCTTGCATTTTACACTGTCACTTCTAACAGTCGTCTTCGGTTCTACAGAGTCCTCTCTCAGTTAAAACTGAGCCAATTCCCCATGGAATTTTGATCAAGATTGGGGTGTTAGCCTCTGCATTCTGCCTCCTAAAGCTCCCTGTGCCGTTTCAGTGGGATATTATTCTAAATTGCTATGTAGGGTTCCTGCGAGCTGTATTAAATAGCGTCTGTATTCCAATCAAAAGTGGCTGTATTTTGGAAGCAGGAAATATAATTTCTGTACGTATAGGTTGTAAAGTGATCTTATTTCCAATTCCCTCATCCCAACTCACTCCTGTAATTAGTTATACTCATTTCTTGTGCCTTGGACTTCAATTGGATTATAAGAATTTTGGGGCAGGGGATCATGCTTTCTTCTGTATGTTCAGTGCCTTGCTAAAGGGGCTCCATTTCTGGTGGGTGACTCATGGTGTTACCATAGCACCAGTAGTAAAGTAGTATGACATAATATCTTGGTTGTAATGAAACCACTGAGTAGCTATGACTGTTGCCCACCAGCTTCTACTTGCAATAATTGGGTAAATCTCTACAGGAGAAAAGAATGGTCGCTTAAAAAAAGTAATTATTCCTCAAGACGATTAAAGCAGACTTTTATAGGTAACTGATTATAGGGTTTGTAGTTCTGCTTGTTGGCTATTACTTAGTGGGTTTTTTCCCCTCCACCAAATCACTGTATGAAGGCTAACATAGAATTCAAACAGATGATGGGCTTTTAGGGCAGAGACTGGGGGTGTGCTGCCTGTGAATTTACTTAAATCTCTCCCAAAGGTTTCACACTGTGATGAGTGACCTTCACAGAGATTAATCAGTCTCCAGAAGTGTGAGCTGCAATAGTCCAGTTTCAGGCCTGACAAGTTGCATAATTCCTATAAACAAGAGATGGGAAATCAAGGCAGGAAGCTAGAAACTTCCTCTTGATCCTCTGCCTCAAAACTTAGTTAGCACTATAAACTAATTCAGCTATTTCTCCAACAAGTTGGAAAGGAAGAGAGAGAGGGAAAACTTGTTTTATTTTTAAATACGCACAAAGTGTCCAGATACTGCAGTGACAGAATAGAATAGATGGATGGATGAGCTTAGTATAAAAAGCAGGGCTTTGGAGCGGAGCATGGAGCTGGAGCACGGAGCAGTGGAGCTGCAGGTTTTTGCCCGGAGCTGGAGTAGAGCCGGAGCACAGAAAATCTTGACTGCTCCAGTTTTTTTTTTTTTTTTTCATTTTCAATCCAAAATGAATGATATTTAGGAAGAAAGTCCTAAAGGTGCCAAAAAGTTTTAGATTGCATAACAATTGATATTAACATCTATGTTACCACTTTACGTAATATGTCAGTTATTCTCACTTCGGCCGAAATCAAGATTTAATGTACAGATACAAAATTACAACGTTTTTTGGAGATAGTTATCTGATTCTTTAATAAAACATATCAGACATCCGGCAACACTGCAGACTGCTCCCACCCTTGTGCCAAGGTTAGGCGAGTACGTACTCGCATAGATTAGTTAGATTAGTATGTGTTGATACTTCTTTTGTAAGGGTTGATCAACGAGATGCGCTGAGTGCTGCGATTACGGAAAACTGTGACGCAAGACGCAACATTTAAGATATCACAAACAGGTATATTGCAAAAAAAAATGTTTTTGTTTATTGCTATATTAAGATATCGCAAGACATATTAACCACTTAAGCTCATTTCTCACACGGGCTCCCGTTACCGGTCCATTTGTTCATTTGTACATGCTCCCGTATCACTCTGGCGGACTTATTTTATATGTCATCTGTTCAATGGTCTTTTGGTAGCGTTGTTTTGTAATTTTAAATTTATTGAAAAAATCACGTGCAGCAGGCATATAAATATACAGTAAACATTTTTGCATAAATTAGGAGTGATTTTTGTGATATATCCAGAGTGATTGGAAAATGTCCAACACAACTTTGGGGGTGGATCCTTAGGTCATTTTAAGAAAAAACGTTTCTGTGAACACGTGTCCTAAAATTCTTCCTAAGGGAGCAGTCCCTTCAAGGAGGTGATGAAAAGTTAATTTCTGATTTAATATCTCAAAAACGCTTTAATATAAAGTAATGAAATTGTCTGTGTCTTAGCATTAGTATGTGCTACCATATTACATTATCCAAAATTATTTAAACCATAGGTGTCCCAAACTGGCGGTTGGTCATTTTTATTTCATATTTCAAGAAAGGCTTGTTGTCGACTGCCCCTGACTACGAGGTGGTAATAATGTTCCATAATAAGTTGTTAATTTTTGGTTATTTATTAATTATTGCGTTTAAAATTTATGGTTCCAAAGTTGAAAAATAAGTAATAAGTAAAATTGTTTGCATCATTCTAAGCATTTAAGCAGATTAAAAATTTTAAACAGTTTTTTCGGAAATGGTTAATTATACAAAATACATTAAGAGTACCATTTTAATGCATGTTTTAGCATTAAATCATATTCCAGGGTCGTATCTGTTAAATAGTCAAAGATTTAAAAAATATTAAATAAAATTGGCCTAGTCCCCCCCCAGTTCATGACGCCTGATCGAACGTTGGAAATAGACTTTAACGGGAAAGCAGATTCAAACTGCAAGCACAGTCCTTTTTAGTAAAGAGAGCAAATTTTTGGAAATATGTTTTTCCTTCATCAGGCTGGAAACATTATACAAGATAGAGCAAACAACAGGTTCTATCATCTTGTATAATCTATTCAGGCTGATGAAGGAAAAACATATTTCCAAAAATTTGCTCTCTATTAAAGGGACTGTGCTCGCAATTTGAACCCACTTTCCCGTGAAAGTTTATTTTTAACCTTGTAACGTGTAGCCTTGTTACTTCCCAACAATTAATGTTGTAGAACAGCGATAGCACGTACTAATGCTATGGCACAAAGCAAATTTCATTGATATATCTATATTAAAGCATTTGAGATATTAAAAACGTGGAAAATATTTTGAATATTTTTACTGCAAAATTTCATAAGAAAAACGAACTTGCAATTTATAAATAAAAATTTATGTATATTAAAATACTTATTACTTCATTAAAACTGCAAGAAACCTGTTAAAATATTAAAATATACTTTAATAATTTGTGTAAAAAGAAAATGCGATAATTTTTGTCCAGTAAATCCAAAATAAAGTCGAAGTACCTTAATTGGTTAAGATATCACAAGCAGGTACATTATAAAAAGATGTAATGCTTTTGTTCATTGCTTTTTGAAGATCATAACAAGAAACATTTGGATGCGGTAGCAGCACAAGAAGATTTGGCCATAGCTTCAACAAAAAAATCAAATCTGCCCCCCATGATTGATAGCCGATTTACGGAAAAGGATCTCAATGACTTATTTACTTTTGAATTTGAAAAGCCCAAATTTGGGCTTTTGGGAAAAGCAAAGAAGAAATCGGCAACGTGCAAGGTGGAAAAGGAAGTGAATGGCGAGCTCAAACCATGTAGCTTCAAGACAAGTGAAGCAAGTGCCGTGAAAAGTTTCAACCTTTGGCGGCATGTAAAACGTAACCATCCTGAAAACTATGCGGCTCTGGTTACAAAAAAGGACCAGGAAGATGAGGCAAAACAGAAAGCTGACGCGGCTAAACGACGTTCATCTGGCTCTTTGAAAACTCCTGGAGAAAAGACTTTTTGCGGAGCTTCATCTGAAAAGAAACCCAAAATTGAGCAAACAAAACTTGACTCATATTTGAAGTCCTCAAAGGTTACAGTCACCATGGATGCCAATACTTTCCGTGAAGGGCTGATGGAAATGGTTTGCTTGAGTTCAACACCACTCACTACCTTCAGGCTAAAGAACAAAGGATTCCAAAAAATTGCAGGTGAAATGGGTCGGCAGGTTGGTGTTTCGACGGGGCACGATGCGGTTCGTCATTTAGTTGTCAGCACAGCTGAGTCTGGTCGCAAAGAGCTCAAGAAAGCTTTGGAGCAAAAATTGTGCTACCTGAAAATGGATGCAGCAACCCGTGGAAACAGAAATTTCCTTGCAATCAATGCTCAGTACTACGAAGAAGGAAAAGATAAAGCTGTGGTAAAAACCTTGGACATAATCGACACTGAAGGGTGTCACAATTCTTCGTATGTGAAAAGTCAAGTAAAAGCTATTTTAGAAAAATTTGGGATCCGTGAAATGCAAGTGCTGAGCATCTGCGTTGACAATGCAGCAAACATGACGTGTGCCGTCAAAAATTTCAGCGAGGACAATGAAATCATTACGACCTCTGAGAACAGGGATGTGGACAGAACTGAAGCTATGTTGTCTGATGAAGGAACTAAAGGAATGAATGAAATCGAACTCAACGTGGATGCTGCTGCGCAATGGGTTAATGACCCTAGCCTCATACTTCCAACATGGCTTCATGAGGATGACTCAAAAGTCCAACTGATGAGGTGTGGTATTCACACTCTTCAGTTGGCAATCTGGGATGGACTGAACAAAGAACACGCGAAGAAATTTCTGGCAAAAATTCGACAAGTCGTTGTCAAACTACAAACCCCAAGTATTCAAAGTGTTCTGCTTGATCTACATGGGGTAACTCAGTCATTGGATACTGTGACTCACTGGGGTTCAACATTTGCGATGATTGATCGGCTTCTCGTTTTTCAGTCTTACTGTGAACAAATGGCTGCTGCTGGAACAAGAGAACTCAAGTTAACAAAAGCTGAATGGGACGAAGTGAAGAACCTGCGAGACCTCTTGGCAAAGCCAAACCAAACAACTGTGAATCTTCAAGCTGTTGATGTAACCCCGGGAGTTTTAATGAAGGAATGGCGAAAACTGTCAAAATTCTTGCAAGAAAATGGTGGACAAATTGCAGAAGGAATTCTGTCCTCCATGCAGAAACGCGAAGAGAAGCTTTTTGACAATATTCATTTCCTTGCTGGAGTTTATGTTGACCCACGGTATCGGATTCTTCTTACCTCAAGGGAAATACCAAAGGCAAAGGAAGGCCTCCTTGATATTGCTCAACGACTCGAAAAACAAAATTTATTGCTACATTTGAACTCAGCGAAAGAGGTTGAAGAAAATGAAACACAACAAAAGGAGTCAACAATCGAATGTGCGGTTTCTGAAAGTTCACATCCTTCAGAAGTAGCAGGCTGTTCTCAAACTTCCGTCTCCACTCTGAACTTGTTCGAGCGTCCATCCCTGAGACGTCTTCAGCCATCACGGGGAAATGGAGATAATTCAAGCATCAATTCTTCAGAAGATGACGACTTCGAAAAGGAATTGGATAAACAAGACAGACGCCAGCGAGTTTCTGCGATTCATAATTGTAATGAAGCATTATTTGAGAGAAACTTTCAGGAAGATTGTGAGGCGATGGAGTCTATTGGTAGGCTAAAAGTTAAGTCTGTTTTTGAGGCCATTCACAGCTACCCACACCGCATTCAGGCTGCCTGTAGAATTGCTTCAAGCATGCCAACAACTCAAGCTAGTGTAGAGCGACTGTTTTCGGCTTTAAAGTTTATTTTAAATGATTTGCGGCAGGCTAGGAAAGATGACTTGATTGCTGCAATAATTTTTTACAGAATGAATTATGAATGATTCTAGTTTGTATCATTGACATTTAAATTGTTTTAAAAGTCTGAATAAAAAAATGTGTTTTCAAAATTACAAAGTATGCACTTTTTATTTAGTTAAAAATTAATTTGAGTCGGAGCGCGGAGTCGGAGCGGAGCTGGAGCAGTCAATATTGGTGCCAGAGTGGAGCTGGAGCGGAGCAATTCAAAAATTTGATTGCTCCAAATCCCTGATAAAAAGATAGAGATGCTACCTACATCACTAATGGAGTGTGGATTGTTTTTGTTTTTAGTGTAGTGATTTTTTTGATAGGGGGAATTTCCATTGCAATATAGCTTCAAGCAACAAGAATCCTGTTTTCTCATTCATGATCTCTACCTAATACTCATTTACCAATTGAGAGTTGTAGCCTGGTTGGTGCACCTAAATCAGGCTCTTTTATGTAGGTAACCTGCCTATCATCCCCCAGCACTCCCTTCATACGGGTTTAGGGCAAGATTATTAGAGGGTCGCACAATATTGCATCTGTAGTGAGAGAGAGCAGCATATTAATCTGCCGTTAGTTCACACCCTTACCCCACCAAAACCCTCCTTCACACCCTCCTCCTCAAACTGTGGTTGGGAATCACTTACATACACACCAGGGTCCCTTCTCCTTCCAGGGCAGATATTTGTGGAGAAACTGTGGGTTCATTATAAACAGTATCTCTCCCCCACCACAACTCTAGGTCCTTGCTTGACCTGCTCACACCACCTCTTCAGGTCATTGCTTCCCCCATTACCACCATTCTCCCTTTGCCACACATCCCTCAAAGTGCATCCTATAAAGTTCTCTTATTTCTACAGCAGTGGTTCTCAACTTATTACACATGGTGGGCCGCATATGTGGCCCACAATGTGTTATCTGGGCTGCAGGGGGCAGGGCAGCGGCAGCCCGGACCCTGAGTTTGGACCCCCCCACCATGCGGAGCCGGTTGGCTGCCCTGGCCCCCGGACCTGTGGGGCTGCCCCAGTCCCTGTGGGGCTGGCCGCCTGCCCCAGACCCCTGCAGCGGGGCTGCTTCTACCCTGGACCCATGCTGCGTGGCTGCCCCAGACCCTTTGGGGCTGGCCGGCAGACCCAGATCCCCACCCTATGGAGCCGCGTAGCTTCCCAGACCCCCACCTGCCCAGACCCTTGCCATGGGGCCAGCTGCCTACCACAGCCCACCATGAGGCGGGGCGGGGCAGGCCGGGCCGGCCAGCTGCCCTGACTCCAGACCCCTGCTGCCTGGCCCCTGGACCCCACCACTGGGCTAGCTGCCCTGACCCCGGACCCCTGTCGCAGGGCCAGCTGTCTGCTGAGGCCCACCCTGGACCCTGAGGGGCAGGGTTGGCTGCCCCGACTCCAGACCCCTGCCACACGGCTGCCCTGTGGGGCTGGGTGGCTGGCAGACCCGGACCCCCACCACCTGGAGCCGCACGGCTGCCCCAACCCTGGACCGCAGCTGCCCCCATCCTGGATCCCCACTGTGGGGATGGCTGCCGTGGCCCACAAGGCTTGACGGGGCTAGCCAGCTGCCAGGCCCCCATGCAGCTGCCCTGACCCTGGGCCCCCGCCATGCAGGGCTGTGGGGCTGCTTGCCCAGGACCCCCTCCGCGTGGCTGCCCTCACTCCTGGACCCAGCTGCCTGCCCTGGACCCCGCCACGTGGGGTGGGCCGGCTGCCCCAGCTCATGGGGCCGGCCGCTGTCCAGATGCCCACCGCATGGCTGCCCCAGACCCTGGTGGGAGCCCCAGATCCCTGACCAGCCACCAGCGCTAACCCCAGACTCCTGCCATGCGGGGTGGGCTGGTGACCCCGGCACGTTGGTGGCCGTTAGCACACAGCTTGGCCCGCTGAGAACTGCTGCACTGTAGACAATCTCCCCATGCAGCCCTGCTGCCTGTGATATGTGTAGGCAGCATCAGGGGATGCCAGAGCGATTCTTCTGCTTGCAACATCAGGCAGTCTGTGGGCCTGATATCTTCCTCCAAGTCCGGCTTTTCTGGTTTTCACCAGAATCAACAGGGTACTGCCATTGATGCCTAGACCAGTCCCTGAAACTTTGAAATTGATTGGATGCAGTGTTCAAAAGTTATCCCAATACAGACACAGGAATGCCATGACATTGAGTGTAGGGCCTTGCTGTGCATGGCCAATGACATGGACTGTGCACCTAAACAAAGGAGTACAATTCTCTTACAAACCTGTGCAGACTACCTGAATCTCAGATCCAGTTGCATAGGAGAGAATGGGGCTACTTGTCTACTTACTCCCTCCACGTAGCTAGACGACAAGGAATGGGTGGAGCCAATCTCACTGATCAGTAGCTAAACCAGCAGCCTTATACCAGCAGTAAATTACTCCCCCTTATAGCCCTCTGGGGTGCGGACAGGAAGGAAGCAGGGAGGAATTGTGGCTCATTGGGTATGTCTGAGTCACCGTGACTCCTAGGGCCACTTTTGAATTGATACAACTTACACATCACCCCTTGTTCAGGGCTGTGGTAAAGTCACAATATTGTCTGTACTTATGTGGCAGGTCTCTTGGGCAGAAACCCCCTATTTGTTACTAATAGTTCAGTGCTATACTACTGAAGTTTCTATAGTGATGTAATATTCTGCCTTGAGCACAATGAATCTGTTTCAGTTAATTCCCCCATTGTTTGCCACATTATTTCAAATAATATTTTACTGCATATTGACATCCCAGTTAGTCTGCCTGCCAATTGGTTTTATTTATTTAGTAATAGCCAATAAATTTTCCAGTGAAGAGTCCATAAAATTCATATTGTTTCAGATGTTTTCACCATTTTCTAGTCCCAGAATAGTTTATTTAAAACACATTTTAAAAAGACAGAATTAGCCCTTAAGGTGGCTAACATCTCTTGCTGCTTAAAAATCTCTACTGTGTAGTATATTATACAGAAGTTATAAAAAGTCTGATGCCCGAGCACTGTTATAAACCTTGTTAATGCAAAATATAACCTTTTATAAAACTTCTGGGCAGCTTCAAAATGAACTACGAAGCATGAATAATACTTAATTTTCATAACTTTTTAATACGATGCATTAGCAACATTATAAAACTTGTTAATTAAGCAATATTCTCTATAGCTTTCTAGTATATGAAGCAATAAATGGCTGCTAAAATTGATTACTAGCCAAAGCAAAGCAGAGATTGTTTAATCAATCTTGGAAGCTATTTATTACTCGTAGCCTACACGACAATAGAAATTATTTCAATTATAAAACATAACAAAATGCACACCTGATTTTAAGGAGCTGAAAGTAGGGTGCTACCTCTCTAATTCATTGCAGAAAAACATTTGATCCTGCAACTTGCTAAGTGCCATCTGCGGGTGGTAGAGAGTGGTCTCCGCTCCCACTGACCTCATTGATTTTATTTTATTATTATTTTGTATTTATATTCCAGTAGAACAGAGCCCACAATATGCAAAGTACTGTACAAAACCAGAGCAAGATGGTCTCCACCCCAATCTATTAAAGCAACAAAATACAAATGGTTGGGAAGAGATGTATAACCAAGCTATAGCCATATTAATGTATACTACATAAATTTTTTTTAAATGTGAAATAAATGTCCCCTATCTCCTACTGCTTCTCCTCCTAACCACTATTATTTGGCTAATGTCTTGTAGGTGTGACGGTAGAAGTGACTTGAAGGAGGAAAGGGTAGTGGCCTGACAGATCATTTTCAGTAAGGGTGTTCTATGTCGTCTGGAAGAAAGCTCTAAGACTGTTTTGGGAGATGTGGACAAATGAAGGGGTTAAGGTTGGCATTGATGACAGAGAGGGTAGGAGTGACACCATATGAGTTTGGATTTACCCCCATTTCTACTCATGAGGCCAGTGAAATGTCATAACTTGTGAGCTGCTTGTGCCCTACAAAGATTCAAACATGGCAAGCCTAAACTTGTGCCAGATAAAGGGGACCAAACCAATGAATCAGAGAACCCTTTTATTGTACAATAGAACACTGAATTAAAAAAATATACAAGTGGCTTATGAAGTGCTGGCTCTATTGTACCTTGAGCATGTTTTATTTGCTGTACTGATTTCCAGCACAGGGCTAAATTCTTTTCTTAAAAATAACTGCTGTTCTCTTACTTTTTCCCCCAGAATGTTTGTATGACAGAATAGCACAAGAAACTGTGGATGAAACTGAAATTGCACAGAGACTCTCCAAAGTCAACAAATACATCTGTGAAAAAATCATGGATATCAATAAATCATGTAAAAATGAAGAAAGGAGGGAAGCAAAGTACAATTTGCAATAAATTTTGGATTTTTAATAAAGTCTTAGTGTTTTACTTATGTCGTCGTCTTGATTTGTGTGGCATTTTTGCTGATGCGATTGAACTGACTTAGTGTGGATCTCATTCTGAAACGTTGATGTATTTTTAAGCAGTTTTGTAAAACGGCTAGATATGTAACCTGCTTTAAGTGATTTCAGATATAGAATCATAAAAATGTAGGACGGGAAGGGCCCTTGGTAGGTCCTCTAGTCCAGTCCCCTGCACGGAGGCAAGGCTGAGTATTATCTAGATCGAAGACTATCCCTGACAGGTGTTTATCTTAACCTCCAATGACTGAGATTCCACCACCTCCCTCGGTAATTTGTTCCAGTGCTTAACTACTCCTGCAGTTAGGAAGTTTTACCTAATGTGTAACCTAAATCCTCCCTTGCTGTAATTTAAGCCCATTACTTGTCCTGTCCTCAATGGAGGAGAACAATTTATCACCCTCCTCTTTATAACAACTTTTACCTACTTGAAGACTTGAGTCCCCATTTCCCCCCCCCCCCCCTCCTTTTCCAGACTAAACAAACCCAATTTTTTCAGTCTTTCCCTATAGGTCATGTTTTCGAGGCCTTTAAATCTTTTTTGTTCTCTAGATTATCTCCAATTTTTCCACATCTTTTTTTGAAGTGAGGTGCCCAGAACTGGACACTATTCTAGAACCTTATGAGTGCTGAGTAGAGTGGAAAAATTACTACTTGTATCTTCCTTACAACACTTTGGCTAATGCATCCCAGAATGATGCTGGCTTTTTTTTTTGCAACAGTATTATATTGTTTCATATTTAGTTTGTGATCCACTATAAGCCCCAGAATCTTTTTCTGCAGTACTCCTTCCTAAACAATCATTTCCCATTTTGTATTTGTGCAATTGATTATTCCTTCTGAAGTGTAATACTTTGCATTTGTCCATATTGAATTTCATCCTATTTATTTCAGATCATTTCTCCAGTTTGTCAAAATCATTTTGAGTTCTAATCCTGTCCTCCAAAGCACTTGCTACCTGTCCTGGCTTTGTATCATCTGCAAACTTTATAATGTACACTCTGCCATTATCTAAATCATTAATGAAGATATTGAAAAGAACCAGACTCAACAGAGATCCCTGCAGATCCACACTCGATATGCCCTTTGAGCTTAACTATGAACCATTAACTTCTCTCTGAATACAATTTGCACGCACCTTATAGTAGATTTGTCCAGGCTATATTTCCTTAGTTTGCTTATGAGAAGGGCATGTGAGATCGTATCAAAAGTCTTACTAAATAGGGCAAGTCCATTAACTAATGCATTAGTCCATTAAATAGTTAAATTTCAAAGGAGAGTGAAACTCCAAGGTTGTTCCAATGCATTGCAACATGCCGACTGCAGTTCTGTATAGGTTGTGATTCTGCAAACAGTGACCTGCATTTTTCTTCTAGTGAAGTCTGTGGAATGCTACATGGACAAATCTCTATGCAGGATCTGAGCCATAGTAAACCTCTGCTTTAAGTGAAGTTCTGGTGAAAAGGGAAAAACAAAAACACAAAAAAAAAACCCTCACACCTCTTTACTGTAAGACAGTTTCACTGTACTTTGCAGTGTTCTTTCCTGAAACTGCCTATAAATTTGCTTGCTTTTATGATCTTTTGTTTCTATTTTAATATATTTGGTCTAGAGCAGCTAAACAGTGCTCCCTTAAAACGTATCTTGACCAACTAGGTCACCATTAGTTTCAATTAAAAAAAAAAATAACTAAAATTTTCTCCAAGTTTTAGTATGTGAATGACTTGTAAGCATTTCTAACAGGAACTCAATTGATGATCTTTTCAGACATAAGGGAAACTTTCAGATAGAAAGTATTATATCTATGCAACCTATTCAAAAGGTGTTACAATTTCTCTTGGAGCACTACATTCTTAATAGTATTTATATTTCTTTTCTGAACGTATAAAACACTAATAGAGAATATAAAGATTCTGTATGCAAGAAAAATGTGTAATAGAAAAACAAGTTCTATTACTAATTGTATTGAGTCCATAAATGAGCTATGGAAATATTTGAACACAAGCTTAAGCATCAAGAGAACTTATTTTCTGGATTGGAGTCAGTCAGGCTTACGGCACAAAAATCAAATAAATATTTGCTTTTGGCATAACCAAATGACCCCTTAATGGCTGTAACTGGATGAAATCAACGTCTTCTAGTGTGTCTTGTTTCATGCAAGGGATTTGGGAGTAGATGCTATCGAGAAAAGAATTTAAATCCGGCAAACCCATAAACAACTGAGCAATCTAGAAGATAAAGTGTCTAACTGATAGCACTTCTATAAAACTGTATTTACAAAAGTGTGGTTATCAATAATAGGTATGCAGTGTTGGAGCTGTCAGTCTCAGGGTGTAAGGCCTTGTCTACACTGCCACTTTACAGCACTGTAACTTTCTCACTCAGGTGTGAAAAAACACCCCCCCCCCCCCAAGCATTGCAAACTTCTGCGCTGTAAAGTGGCAGTGTAGACAGTGCACCAGCACTGGGAGCTGCGCTGGTAGCTACTTCCTTCATGGAGGTGGGGTTTTTTAATAGCGCTCCCCAAGCGCTGGTGTTGTAACTACACAGCCACATTAAAGCGCTGCTGTGGCAGATAAATTCATGCAAAATAGGTCCATCAATGGCTATTAGCTAGGAATGAGTGACAGGGGATGGATCACTTGATTACCTGTTCTGTTCATTCCCTCTGCGGCACCTGGCACTGTCGGAAGACAGGATACTGGGCTAGATGGACCCTTGGTCTGACCCAGTAGGGCCATTCTTATGTAGTGAAGACATGACCTGAGAAAGACATGGTGGGTGAGGTAATACCTTTTATTGGACCAACTTCTGTTGGTGAGAGAGAAGCCTTTGAGCTACATAGAGTTCTTCCTCAGGTCTGGAAAAGAAAGTATGACAGCTAAATGCAAGGTTGAAGAGATAGGTTGGCATAAGTAATTAGTACATATTGATGTGACCATTCAAGGTGAAGTTGTCCCTTAACACTCCAGTAGTCATAGGACTAACGGGGGTTAGTGGGTTACAGATTATTGTAATAAGCCATAAATACAGTATCTATTTAGCCCATGATTTTTAGTGTTTAGCAAAGTTATGAATTTAAGCTCCCAGGCTTGTATTTTCAATGTGTTGTGCAGGTTTCTGATGAGTATGAGGACTGAGGTCAGATATAGAGTGATCACTTTGTGAAAAGTATTCACCACAGATGATAGGGTGGGTGGGTTTTTTTTGGTCTTTTATCAGATTGTTCTGTAACCCACTAACCCCCCTTTTGTCATATGACTGCAGGAGTGTTAACGGGCCACTTCACCTTGAATGGTCCCTTAGAATATGTGTTAACTACTTATGCTAAACTATCTGTTTGATCTTGTATTTAGCTGTGACACCCTGAGTACCTTTCCCAGTCTTAAAGAAGAGCTCTGTGTAACTGAAAAGCTTCTCTCTCACCAACAGAAGTTGGTCCAATAAAAGACACCCACCTTGGTTATCAATAAGTCAATTAGCTCACTGATTTGAGTGTTTAACCCCCTTCCTTCCCAAAAAAGTCTGCTTTTGGTAGTTTTGGGATGCTTACAAAGCCTTATCTTCCTTTAAACACTTGATAGGTTAAGCCATATTGTTCATTCCTATTGAAAATGTCTATATGTATTGGGATAATTTGAAAGTAGAATTGCAGGGATTCTTCTAGGGGATTTTAAGGAAAAATTAAATAGACAAATGACGCATGGTTCAGTGGACGCATTATAAACCAAAATAATGAGGTATAGTGCCATCACAGCACTCATTTAAGTGCTTTGTTGGATCAGCGCTGAAGTATTTATAATTCGTACACTCTGAGTGTCGAGCCCATTTCATGTAATTCTCAAAAAGTTCTAAAATACAAACAAACATTCCAGTTCTTTTGTTGTCTTTAGAAGTGCTATAATTACACAGAAAAAGGTATGGAACTAAGTATTAGCCTAAAAGCATCACTATTCCAGACAGAACTTAATTGCTTTTCTGAACTGGGGTATTAGGTAGGAAAGAACTGTGTTTCTACTATCAGCATATGTTTCAATTTTTATTTTTTATTTTTATTAAAGAGCAAAATAGAGATAAAGTTGGAGAAACAACTGGTGAACTGGGTTCCACTTTTCCGGCAAATACTCATGAATTGATCTTTAAAAAAGCCCTTTAGGCTTAGAGAAAATTTGTCATTCCCTCTCCCTCTCCTTCCTGCTACTCCTGGAACTGTTAAACACTGTACTGCTAATATAATTCCACTGTAACATTCTTTAATAAGATGATGATAATTCTACTCTTCTTGAAAGATGAATATAGGCTAAGCTTATTTGAGGCAATATTTCATGAAGCCTGGGAAAAGTAGATTAGTGCTGAATCAAAGATTAGGGCTATACTCTGTCTCCCCAAAAATCAGAGATTGAAAGTTTGTAGGAATAACCAGCACCAGCATCCTAATAGAGCTTCTTCTAGACAGACTTAGCACATCAGACGCTCCTCTGCACATTGCTCAAGAATTCAAAACTATTCAGAGAAAAGATCTCTGAAGATTTCAGTCCACCTCTCTGTGCCTACAGCGTCTACCACCCTAGGTCCAAGGAGCTTTCTGCATGCATTAAAGCACTCGAAGGGTGGTGCAAAGAGGTTCACTTCTAACGGCTAGCTAATGTGGGTTGAGTTAAATTGTACAGCTGGCATTTACTGTTAAACTAGAACCAATTGAAGTTTTATTTAGGTTGACATTAAATAAGTTGGGCATTCTGAAGGCAGTACCTTCCAATAATGTGTTATATTTTTAATGCAATGCACTTTTCTGGAAACAAGCTTTTCTAATAATGGACTGGTTTCATGCACATTGTAATTGAAACTAAGGGAATGGAAGGCTTTATTCTGAACAGTAATCCTGTACAAACAATCCCTTTGATCAGTATCCATTCTTTACCTCTTCCTTTGAAATGGTATAAAGAACAGATAGGCTTTTCCCTACTTTTACTGTTTCAAGTAGGCAAAGCTGTCATGTGACTCTACAGAATTACCCACCACTGAAAAAGTATATACATTTGAACTCCTAAATGAGGCACATTTTTCTGAATTAGAATGTTGATTGCTAGATTTACTGCAAATTTAATGTCAATATTTTTCTATTGCAGCTACCAATCTAGTAAATGTTTTAACTCTTCCATAATCCAGCCCATCTTTGTGTGGTGTTAGTACCATCAGTGTGGGTCTGCCATATTGATTTCTAGTTTTTGCAAGACTGGTGCCTGCAGACTTTTCCCAGTCGCCATATATACTTGATGTTTTATAACACTCCAGCAGATACAGTGGACACAGTTACAGAATTTTGACCTGAAATGATCGGATTTTATTAAACTCCATGGCAGCTCTAACATTCTAAGGTTAGCGCTGTGCTATCATTTGATAGTGTAAACTTGGATTTGTAAATATCAAAAGAAAAAACACTTCAAAGGGACCAAGTTTTATATTGTCCTGGAGATCAATGCATACTGTTTACCTTCTTTTCTCAAAGGGGGAAACAGAGTATTATTGTTACATAAATGATCTCAGTTCTTTGTTGCCACACATTACAAATTACAGTAGTAATATTCATGACCTGATCCATAATAAAGTGCCTCTGGCATTCTTGCAAAGGAGAAAGATTAGAGCTAACAAAAAGGGCTTTATTTTCCATTAATGATTTTATAAGGGAAATGAGCTATTATACTAAAGGAGAGAATCCAAACAGATTTTAATACCTCTCATTTATACAAAATGCCTATCAACTCAATTAAAAAGAGCAGGGAAAAAAGCATTTGTCAGATCTGCCTGTTATAGACAGGTTTGGCTTTAGTGATGCTTTATGGAGATGGAGGATTTTTTAATACAGTCAGTCTAGAATTCTTGTATTTATTTAGTCATGTGAAAGCAACTGTCAATTGAAGCAGCTTGTTATATTGCATCTGGACAGCCAGTGAGCTTGACTGTCAAATGAAAGTGCAGTTCCCCTACAGGAAGTAATTTCATTGCACTGCAACTTTGATGCTGTATCTGACGGGATAACTGTGCTACTCCTTTGTTGTCTTAAGTGTAGATTATTGTCCTATCGGAAGTTCTAAGTAGCAATAAATTGAGCTAGATCAAGTCCAGGCTTTTTCAGTGGGACTTAATGATGAGATTTCAAGCTCATTAGACTATGATCAGCCAAAATGTGTGGACTTTTAAAAAATAAAACTATTAAGCACAGATCACTATTTAAAATGTTTGTCTTGACAAATTAATGGAGAGCGAGGACATTCTGAATTAATGCTGTCACATTAGCCTTAAACTCAATTGTATCTAAACCGTGTTAATCTCAGGCAGTAACAATATTCACCAGTATTGGCTAGAATTAAATGTGTAGATGCAGTGAACAAGCTGGGCTATTTTATAGCCTGCTCGTACCCAGTTTAAGTAACTTGGCATGGAATTCTGTCTCCTGGTCTGATCCTACTCCCATGAAAATCAATTGCAAAACCCCTATTGACTTCAGTGGGGTAGGTAGGATCAAGCCATCAGATGGAGAACGCTAGGTATTCTGTCACCTATCAAGGGCTGGTTTCAAGTCTCCATGTGCCAGCTGGCAACTGGAATTTTCTTCCTTTGCTGGGCTTGTATCAACCATAGCATAAACTTAACATGGTGGGGTGTTTTTTGCTGAATTTCTTTCTAGTTCTTTGTAGTGTAATGTGACCTTATTATTCTGATGTTATGATCTGTTTAGCTCTGTATTGGAAATGTTTAGTTTCTTAGACATTAAAAATCACTTTCATTGGAGGCATATGTGAAAAAAGATTAAAAATGCAAAAATCCTGAAATCATGGTTTTCAAATATTTAAAAATCCAATTTTGTGGGGGGGGGAGAATCTCAACACCCAATACTATTTTTGAATAAAAAAAGCCAAACTAAAATTTGTTCACATAGGACATATGCAGAAATTTGCAAGTTTTCAGTGGGAGAGTGGCCACATTTCAGAAATATCCTGGAAAATGAAATGTGTGGTTCCTCAGAATGGATTGATGAAAGCTTTCATATGAAACTGAGTATATTTGTCACTTTTTTCATGCCTCTGATTGACCTTGGCTGGTCTACACTAAAAGTTGGGTTTCCTTAATTACTCTAACTACTCTGTAAAATGATGGAGTCTAAATTAGCTGTTACCACTCAAGAAAGAGATCGTGGACTCATTGTGGATAATTCTGTGAAAACATCCACCCAATGTGCAGCAGCAGTCAAAAAAGCAGACAGAATGTTGGCAATCATTAAAGGGATAGATACAAGACAGAAAATATCATATTGCCTCTATATAAATCCATGTTATGCCCCATCTTGAGTACTGCATGCAGATGTGGTTGCCCCATCTCAAAAAAGATCTACTGGAATTGGAAAAGGTTCAGAAAAGGGCAACAAAAATGATTAGGGGTATGGAACAGCTTCCGTATGAGGAGCGATAAATAAGAATGGGACTTTTCAGCTTGGAAAAGAGACGACTAAGGGGGGCGGAGGGGAAAGATGTGATCGAGATCTATAAAATCATGACTGGTATGGTGAAAGTAAATAAGGAAGTAGTGGGGTTGCACTCACAAGCCACCCCGGCCAAGTGCATGGGTCTGCACTCTCTCTACCTGCTTGTGGTGGGTCTTCGCTGATTCAGCCGTCTGGCCAAGTCATACACAGTGAGATAAAAGCAACACAAACCCCTTTTGGGGTACAAGTCCAACAGGGGTCTCTCTCTGTTTGTCCCTGCTCCAGAATAGAGCAGTGCCCCCAGACTCCTTCCCTGGAGGCAGTGTCTTTGCCCTTTCAGGGCTTTTCTGGCCCCAGCTCTTAATTGTAGTGGCCCAGCTGCAGTCCCCCTTCTGGGGTGCCTTAAAGTCCAGGCCACTTTCCCAGTGGCTGGGGGGGCCAGGGGGCCCAGGCCTGCCCTCTACTCTGGGTCCCAGCCCAGGGACTCTATAGATAGCAGCTATTCACAATGTCCCTTTAAATAGACTGCATTGCTGCTCTAATTCCCTGGGCCACTTCCCCATAGCTCCCACATATTCTTCACCCTTATCTCAGAGTCTTGTCCTTGTGGAGTCCCAGCAGCCAGTCTAAAGCACCATCCACTCTTCTCCAGTTCTGGCAAGGAATTGAACTCACTTTTTGCCCTGCAGCTGTTCTTATACTGACCTGCTGGGCCCTGAGTGACTGCTTCCCACACAGCCGCTCTAGGCAGCTTGGAGGACCTCTCTTCTACCCTTTCCTGCGGCGGGATGTGGCAGGGCCACAAGGAGGCCTCAGGGCCTAGTCCATCCCATCACGGGAAGTGTTATTTACTCATAACTCATGAACTAGGAGTCACCAAATAAAATTAATAGGCAGCAGGTTTAAAACAAACCAAAGGATATATTTTTTCACAAAACGCACAGTCAACCTGTGGAACTCCTTGCCAGAGGGTGTTGTGAAGGCCAAGACTATAACAGGGTTCAAAAAAGAACTAGATAAGTTCATGGAGAATTGGTCCATCCGTCAGGATGGGCAGGGATGGTGTCCCTAGCCCTGTTTGCCATAAGGTGTGAATGAGCAACAGGGGATGGAGCACTTGATGATTACCTGTTCTGTTCATTCCCTCTGGGGCACCGGGCTTTGGTCACTATCAGAAGACAGGATACGGGGCTAGATGGACCTTTGGTTTGACCCCGTATGGCCGTTCTTATGTTCTTAACTACATCGCTCAGGGCTGTGAAAACTTTCACAACCCATGTGATATAATTAAGTAGACCTAAGCCCTAGTTTAGATGCTGCTGGGTTGACAGAAGACTTCTACCATTGACCTACCTACCGCCTATCGGAGAGGTGGATTTACTACAGCGATGGAAGAACCCCTTCCGTCGATGTAGTGTCTACACTACAGTGCTACAGTAATGCTGCTGCAGTGCTTGGAGTGTACTTGATGAAGTTATAACAGCATCAATCAACTTAATTGATATTGTAATTTTTTCATCATAACAGCATTGTGGAATTGTGAAGTGATCATTCATACAATGTTGAGGTAGTAAAAATGTTACCAAATGCAGCTATTGTATATTTCATGTGCTGTGGGTAATTTCTAAATTTTATTATGTTGGACATTTTAAATGTTTTTTTCACTATCTTAGGCTTCCTAAATAGGAAAAGACAATGAATTGGACTTAAATTCATTTTTGAATAACTGTACTCATTTTTTATATACTTGGCTGGTCATTTGCTTTAGTACTTTGCAAAACACAAATAGAAATAATTGTGATAAGAACTTTCCACCTAATTTCCACATGTGTGTAATCCTGCAAGTAAGTCATGCCCTTTGTTTGGGACACCAATCTGTTGCTATGGAAATGAAAATTATGTAAACCATAATCCCACAACTGTGGCATCCATTGATCCTGCAGTGATGTCATAACGTAACTCAATATAGAGGCGAAGACAAGTCAAAGGTCTTATTATAGCTTTGATAATTAACAAACAGCCAAAAATGGAAAAATATTTAAAAGTTTAAAGAATTTTTGCTTAAAGCCTTACATTTAGAAAGTTTTTTCTACTTAGTAAATGGTTTCTTAAATCTTAAAGTATGTGACATTCTTTCATGTTCTTGTCACCTATTATCTGAAACCATTTGTAGCATTCAAAAAAGAAAAGAAAACAAAACATCCCAATCAATCAAAAACAAAACAACCCACACACATCAGGCTGTTTGTTTTTATGATAAATTTCAATCTGATCTGATTTCAAATTCTTGAGAGATTACACCATGAAAATTCAATGAAGACTATGAAAAACAGCTTGACTTTTGCTATGGTGTAACAATGTTACGGGTAGTATGAAATATACTACACAGGAAATGTATGGTCATTGGTAACTGTGTATCTTTCACTTTAAAATGAGCTATTATACATTTAGTGCCTCTAGAAGAAGAAACGTGTTAGTTGTGTTGGACAGAGCTTATTACCAAGTAATAATGATATCTCTGTGCGTTGCTTTGTCGGAGTCCCAGTGAGTGAGAGAAATGGAAGGGAAGAGCACTTGAAAGAAGTATGTGTTGGCAGTCCTCTCTTACTAATGTACCAGAACCCAAAGCATCAAATCCATGAAGCTTGCACAGTGTGATTTCAACAGCAAAAAAGTACTACATTGAAAATTATGGTCAAAAAGGGTTAGATCTTTCTTATTTAAGCCAAAATTTCATTGAGAATTTGCCTGTTTTTTTAAAAATATATTGAATGCTAATTTAATTGAAAAAGGTATTGTATTTACAATTTGCTTTGCCTGTTTTATTTGATCTTTTTAGCAAAGGGATGTTTTAATGAGAAATACCTGTATAAATAATATTTGAAGTTGAGAGTTCCAGCTTGTCAACAGTTAAAATGGTTTTACATTTGAACATGTCTAAATAGATTATTTTAATGCAGTAGTTTCAGTATTTTGGAATACTGTATGTTCAAGGCTGGATTAAGGCAACCTGGGGCCCTAGGCACAAATAGGTTCCACCCCTGTGGCTCTGACCCCTGCCCCATGGCTCCTCCCCCATTTGCAATGGCAGTGGCCGGGGCTCCTCCTCCCCCAAAGAGATAGGGGTTGGCAACCCCTGTTGCTGGAGTGTATCTGCTTGGGTGAGTAGGCCAGGCTCACTGTGTTCTTCTCTCTTGCCGCACACCATGTCCTCCGCTGCAGTGGTGGCAGGGACCCACAGAAAAATGGCTCTTGGGATTAACATAATCTCAGAGCAGTTGTTCTAGAGGAAAAATTTCAAAGGTGATTTAGGCTCCTGTGGGCCTAACTCACTTTTTAAAGTGGGGTTTAGGCTCCTTAAGCAGTTAGGAAAATTTTACCTGTAGGCTCTTTGCAGATTTAGCAGACATTGTTGCGTCAGTTAAACTCAGTTCACATAGCCAGATTTTCTATTTCTCAGCCACAAGGGCTAGAAAATTCCTTTTTTTTAAATGAAAGTTTAGACTCTGATGTGATCATCATTCCAGGAGCTAAGGCTCTCAGCTCGTGTTGCCAGACGTCCAGTTTTTGACTGGATCGTCCAGTCGAAAAGGGACCCTGGTGGCTCTGGTTAGCACTGCTGACCGGGCCTTTAAAAGTCCGGTCAGCAGTGCTGCGGGGCTAAGGCAGGCTAGTGCCTACCTGTCCTGGCACCACCCTGCACTCCAGAAGCGATCAGCAGGTCCGGCTCCTAGGCGGGGGGGCCACGGGGCTCTGCGCACTGTCCCCGCCCCGAGCACCGACTCCGCACGCTCATTGGCCAGGAACTGTTGCCAATGGGCTCTGGAGGGGGCGGTGCCTGCTGGGGACAGCAGCACGCAGAGTCTCCTGGCCCCCCGCCTAGGAGCCGGACCTGCTGGCCACTTCTGGGGTGCAGCGTGGTGCCAGGAGAGGCAGGGAGCCTGCCTTAGCCCCACAGCACCGCTGACTGGGAGTCGCCTGTGGTAAGCCTGCACCCCAGCCCTGAGCCCACTCCTCATCACCGGGCCCACCCCAGAGCCCATACCCCCTCCCGCACTCCAACCCCCTGCCTCAACCCACAGCCCCCTCCCACATTCCGAATCCCTGGGCCCCACCTCCCAGCCTGGAGCCCCCTCCTTCACCCCAAACTCCTCATCCCCAGAGCCCACACCCCCAGATGGAGCCCTCACCCCCTCCTGCACCCCAACTCCCTGCCCCAGGCCAGAGCCCCCTCCCGCACCCTGAACCTCTCATTTCTGGCCCCACCCCGGAGCCCGCATCCCCAGTTAGAGGCATCACCCCCTCCTGCACCTTAACCCCCTGCCCCAGCCCAGTGAAAGTGAATGAGAGTGGGGGAGAGCGAGCCACCGAGGGAGAGGGAATGTAGGGGGCGGGGCCTTGGGGAAGGGGGTGGGGCCTCGGGGAAGGGGCGGGACTAGGGTTTTCAGTTTTGTGCACAAGGCCTATAGTGTCTATGCCTTAATCTGGTCCTGCACATGTATAAGAGTTACATCTCTTGAGGTCACTAATAGCTTGTTAAGGGCATACGCTCCATTCCACTGCATACTGTGAAAGGGAAGAAACAATTGAGCAGATGGGGTTTGAAGCAGGGCAGAGGAAAAAGGGGTGGTTGTGTAGATGTCAGCTTCCCCTCCCCTCTAAAGTGACAATGCTGGGACTCGCCTTCATGTGATCAGTGGGAGGTAGAACAGACACTCTGCAAGCAAAAAGCATCTTACGTTGCTACCATTGCAAGCACATGTAACTCCCCTTCCATGGCTTTCCCAAAGTGGAAGAGAAGGCAGGTTTTTTGTTCCAATGGCTAAGCCCCCTTATGGTTAAAACATTGTTCCTTATTTCTAATTAGAATTAGCCTGGCTTTAGCTTCCAGTCATTGGTTCTTATCCTGCCTTTCTCCACAAGATTAGAGAGCCCTTTAGTACCTGGTATTTTCTCCCTATGGAAGGGACTTAGACACTGTAATCAAGTCACCTCTTGATCTTCTTTTTGAGACGCTAAACAGATCGAGCTTCTTAAGTTTCCTTGCTATCAGGCATATTTCCCAGCCTACCTAGCCATACTCACCTGAGCTACGCAGATTGAGTACATTGCAGAAGAGTTCATGACTGGCCCTAAGTATTTAACTTAATTAACTTGGTGGTATCTCAACTTCTAGGACGGATGGATTTTTGTATTTGAATGAACTGTGTATTTGTCATAGTTTCACTTTATGGTGCAATTTTAGATTTTTTTCTGTAAAACTGAATATCATCAAATAATTTTGTGTTCAGACAGCACTGCCACGTTAATTCAAATGCATCTGTCACAGAAATCAGGGCCTTGCTGTGGAATTGATGTATAATGTGCCTCACTGGATAGGGCCCTGTTTCTAGTGCCATAAACCTCCTCCGAGGCCACTTTCCAATTGACTCAGTGTTTTACGTGTGCCATAAATGAGACCGGGGCAAGTTCTTTCTTTTTACTTTACTGTTCATTCTGTATGAAGCAGAATGATCCACTAAGCCACCTAAGTACCTGAAAAAATCGAATCAGGCTAAAAACCGCAACAATTTCAGACTCTTTGCTATCACTGAAGACACTGAAGTGAGACACCAAGTAGGATGCAGCAATTGTTTTATTATTTGTGTTAACATCTGAGCCACCTTTAAGCTTTGGAGTTTCTCTGGGTGCTGGTAGCAGTAAATTGCTCTAGAGAGATGCAGAACCATTATGGTTACATTTCTTTCCATGTGGGGTAGAAGACAGAAACTAAAGCCAATCTTTTATTTGGCTAAATTAATGCACATTTTTGGACCCCTCTAACTAGAGCCCAGAAAAATGATACAAATCAGACATGTTAGAAGAGGAACCTGCCTGCACTAGACCAGCAGCTGCAATTTACTGCCCTGACAAATTAAGGGCTGTTTTAGAAGGAATGAAGCACATTTTGTTTATGACTTTGCCACGTTATTTTTAGATTTCAAGTTAACTACTCCTCAGAGACAAGATGAGGAACTAGTGACTCCTCCAAGATGATTTAACTGAAAATCTTTATTCCCAGAATTCTGAAGGACGAAGCAGATTTAAGTATGTAAACAGAAATGAGATCAAGATAAAGGAGAAAAACTTGCAATTAATCTTTTTTTTCCACAAGTCTCTTCTTTCCTTTGAGAGTTCTGAATAATGTCAAATGAGGTTCCTCTAAATTTCCTTCATCTTCTCTCTAATGATGGGCTGTTAATTAATTTAGTAATTTACAAACATTGTGAAATCACCATCTTCGTACTTTATTCCTATTTGTAGGGACATGAGAAAATTAATTATGGACACCGCCTTTAGAAATGTAATTAATGTTTCACTGTTAGATGCCTGCTGATATTTTTGCATTTGCTTTTTGTTTCCAACTGGGCTTTTTTTTATATTCCCCTTCTCCCAAAGCTCATATTCTGGGTCCCAGATTTCACTGGTACAGAACAGATAGGTAGCAAATGACTCAGGATAACAGCCAATGAAAAGCTTTCCTATTAGGTACCTTCAACTAGACTAGCTTCACCCTTTCCATTGTTCCCTCCGTTCTTCTCATGCCTCACTGGGAGGGGGCAGCATAACACAGTATGTGCCGTCTTGGGCAGTATTTTTGCTTTTGTCTTGCTGGCTGGGATGTGGGAGATCCCAGTTCAATTCCTCTCTCTGCCTGCTGAAAAGGGATTGGAATGTGGGATATTCTGATGTGGGTCTCTATGTCTCCTATTAACGCTATTCCATTTTGTATAAATAATTAAATATGCCTTGGGCCAGAGAGTGAGTGAGAATGACTCTATAGTCCTGTGGAGTACCCTAAGCACTGGGATAGAAGTTATAAGTGTCGTGTTTAAGTGTGCCCAGAGCACGCCTCCAGGATCAGGCTTTGCTGGTGAGATAGGTGGGGAAACACCTCTCCACCTGGTTTGAGGATTGCACTCGGTCTGAAATGTGAGATACGTGTCTGGATGCCTGCCTGAGGCAGCCATGCACATGTTCAGATGCAAAAACACGGGGACTTTTACAGTGAAAATATAGATACTGAGTGAATTTGGGTGTCTGTAGGTTAGGTGGCAGCCAAGTGAGGGTTTTGTGGATTGCAGTGATGCCTAAATCTGGGACTTAGCACCTAAGGCCTTTTGTGGATTTGGGCCTCGATGTATATGAGAAATATAGGCATACAAAATTGCGGACTTTCCATGTCCATTTTATATTAAGGCTTACTCTGCTCATGTGACTGAAACCTCCTGGGCTTAGAGTGGTGAGGTGACACTCAGGAGATTATGCAAGGATCTAGGTTGCACTCCCTGAATAATTACTGCAGACATTACAGACTCAATGTCTTTGCATCTGCAGGTGTCATTCTCTGTAATCGATTAGAACTTCCCCACACCAAGAATCCCTAGTTCCGTTCATTGGCTCAGCAGTTTCGCTTAACTTGGTAACAACCTGTTAAAGCGTTGTTGGGAAAGTGTCTGTTTATGGGATCTGAGAAGCTATGGCACATTTTAAATTTTCCTCCCTGAAGTTTTAATGGTGAGGGCTAAAACAGATCCTGTCTGCTGTGTGGTACCAGGAATCAGGTTTTTCTTGCTGTTAATTCCTTTCTGTGTCCCAGATGTTACTGGTGATGGCTCTGCCTTTTTGACTAGCCAAAAGGGTTTGTAGAAGCATGAGCGGGATTCTGCATAGGTTGCTAATCAAATCCAAAGGAAATACTTTAAGTAGAGACCAGAAGAAGGGATGGAGTTAGGTTAGTAGAAACTCGTTTTGGCTGCTATCCTCCCTAATCTGCATATGAGAAAGAACTCCCAATATGTTGTGTGCCAGTGGAATCTAGGACCCTAAAAGTAATTACTGAGAAAATTCTCCCTGTTTAGTGAAAGGCTTGATTAAGAGAATACTTATTTGTTGCTCAGGGGTTTTCTCTATATTAAATACATTGGGTCACTTTCAATAACCAATGACATTTTCTTTTGAGAAGCTTAGTTGTGCTAGTAACTCAGTACATTGCATAACTAGGCTTGGAAGAATTAGATTTTTACTGGCAAATATCAGTAAATGTTAATTTCACCATACCTGCACAAACTGAAAAAATATTTCCATCCATGACAATCGAAATTTACAAATAGGCAAAGAAAGAAAAATGCTCCTTGTGAACATTAGGCTTTGGCTTAAGGATATTTACTTTGTATATTTTGACATTTGATTTGACAATTTGTGTTTTAACAGTTATAAAGCTTTTAACTTTTTGAATCTCAAAATACACTCTCATCAAATAATTGTGTGATTCCCCCCATAATTTCCCATAACTGTGAAAATTTAAATGGCTAAGAATAGAAAAAAATGCTTCAAAATAAATGTAAAAATCAAATTCTGCCAGACCTGTATGTGATGCAAAACTGTTATAGCCAGATAACCTGTCCTGTGGAAAACCCATCAAAGAGAGGTGGGGGACATGGAAGAGGAGTGAGAGCAGGGTTGTTGACCCTGGAATAAGGTGGTCTGTGGTCCTTGTCTGCAAATTTCCACAGACTCTAAGGAATCTTCAGGAGGCACAAGATAGATTTGGTTCTCTGCAGTGGCTCTGCTTCCCCCCACTCTCTCCACCATCCCTTCTGCCTCCGTGACAGCACAGCTCCATTGCATCCTGTTCATATCCTAAGTAGGTAGCTGCCCTTTGGACCATCTGCAGGGCTTGTGTACATCCTTTCTTGCACCAACCTGGCCTACCCCCTGTGAACTGTACGTCCCACAGTAGGGTGTGGGCCCGGGGTAGACAGTACTTTGGTTGCTAACCCCCAGCCACCTCCCTGTCTCCTATACAGTATGGGGGAGTTCAACAGAGAAAGTCCCCTGGCACTGATAATCTGGGGGTAATTATACAGCCTTTATTAAAATTTTGAAAGTAGCTATGTGCCAATCATTTTTGTGTTCTTTAATGTTTGGAGTTACTTTTCCATGCGGAAAGCATACCAATGAAATGTTAAAGAACAAGAAGATGCAGAGTAGATGGGCACTATATGAACAAGAGCACCGATATGCATTCTGTATATGCAAGTAAGTTAAAAGCCAGAGAACAATAGATTCCACTGGTTACTATTAAAGCATGAATACCCCCATCAAATTGGAAATAAATACATTGGGGGGGTTTTTTTGGTGGGGAGGGGTAAAGATTTCAGCTGTGACATGGATTGCCTTGCTGCAGTCCAAGTCCAAGGCAAATGTATTAACCAGATGAAAAAGCTTCCTTTAATTTGAAAGGCTTAGACTACTAGAACAATAAAACCATGACATTTAGTATGCATCCATTAACTTTACAGTTTGTTTGAAAGAGAGGAAAGCTGATCAGGAACGTTTTCTGTTAATAAAATAGTGTTACAGTGACTTGTTCATTTTCCCAAATGTTTAAGCACTGTTTTTTCCAAAATGATGAAATAGTTGCATTATGGATTAGCAACCGTAGTAGATTTTAAACCATCTGATCACTTGACTTCTTCATATGAAATTGTTGGGCTGCACAGAAATAGTGTGTATCTAAAAACAAATAAATATTACACACTAGTCTTCTGTCGTAACACTTGTAATCTATATACTTCTGAGGCGGAGTCTATAGATATTTATATGTGGTCATGCAGTTTACCAAATTGTATATATAAAGTACTTTCACTTTTATATAGTCTGTCGTCTGATTCTCTTAAAGCATTTATAAACATTTAAAGCATTTATAAACATTTAAACCTCAAATTCCCCCTGCCCCCAGTTGGATAGATAAGAATTTGTATACCTATTTGACAGCAGAGGAAACAGAGACACAGAAAGATGGTGATATGTCCAACTTCACACATGAAGCCAGAACAAAGCCCAGGAGCTGTGATTTCAGCTCCCCTGCTCTAAACAAATAGACAGTGCTTCCTCCTGTTTTCACTGAATGCTTTATGTAGGGAGACTATGCTAAATAAGATGGGTGTCCATAAAAATTGAAGGTTCAGATTCACAAAGCCAGCTGGGGAGGTTAACTTAATGAGAACTGAGCTTCCAGATTTCTTAGGCAGCTTTGAAAATCACAACTAAAATATGTACTGCCCACATTAGATGGATTGGTGGGGTTGGGGTATCCCACAGGTGGTGCTTCGGGGTGCTAAAAACACTGTCTTTCACTATTGCTTTTGAGTTTAATAACCCAAGTGAAAGTGCATGGTGCCATTGCTCATTCATTTGTATTTATTGTTCAAGTAGCACTTACCTTGAATACTCTTGGCAAGATTCATTTAGGAACTTTCCAACCTCAAATTGTATACCTAATAGTTCTGAAAAACAAAACAAAAAATGCATTTTTCTCTAATGCCCCCAATTCTGTTTGTCATTGTTGTGCTTATTGAGCAGGGTAATCTTTACGCCTGGAGTGATCATAAGTTTAAGTAAGAACTCAAGGAGAAATCTTGCAAGTAACTAAGTTACAGAGGGCGCGTTCACATAGAAACAATCACCATGTTGAGCATCTTACTGGTGCCTCTCTGGCAGATTGGATTAGTATAGCGGATACTCTGCTACCTCCCTTTCTCTCCAATACAAAATATAATTGTGTCCTTGGTCGCTCACACTTCAGGAAGGGCACACCCAGCTTCACCTGTCTCTGCTTTGAACCAGAACCATTGAAGCTGGGCCATGCTCAGAGGGGGAAAAAAACATTCACTTCTATAGCTCAGTACTTTTTTTTTTTTTTTTAAAAAAGGTCCATCCTTGTTTTCTGGTACAAAGTAAGAGGTCCCCAATGACATGTGGCAAGAAAATAAGCATGGTGTTATTGTTAGGGGGAATAATCTCCTACTGCTGGCCATCTGTGATTGAATTGCAATCAAACTCCTATGGGTCAAGTGAGCTGTGCTGTTGGTACTTCATGGGGGAAGGGAGAAAGGCGACCTACAGAGGAATATCTAGTCTCTCAAATCTGGGCTGTCTGTTTGACAGCCCAACTGAAGTCGGAAAGACATTGGAGTGGGGCTGTTTATGAAAAATTCCTGATTTATCCTCTAAACACAGAGCTTTACAAAGCTGGAGTAACTTACCTGTGAAGTGAGTTTGATGCTGTCCATCCATGTTCACATCACCAAGCCACTGCACTTTTGCACCAGCTGGTGCTCTCATTGGTAGTTTCAGCAGAAAAGTCAAGACCTAAGACATACTGACTACTGCAATGATGCTGCTTTCTTACCCTTATATGGGACAGCCATTGAGGTACCGTGGCAGGTCAGTGTGAGGAGCATTTACACTGCAGCTACTTCTGCTGTATCTGTTCAGTAGAGAACAAGAGGAATTCTGATTTCTCCAGCTTAAGTTTTCCAAGAGTTATAGAGTCTGCACATTTTTATGGAATAACTCAAATCTGGAAAAACAAGTATTTTAGTGTCTGGACCAAATTCCAAATGCAGCAGAATTGGTTCATAATCTGGCCCTAAAGTCAGAGCATTACAACATCTTTGCATCCTCTACCCCTCACCATGTGCTCTAAGTGTTGAATGTAATGAAAGGCCCAGTTTAAGGCATATTAAAGTCAATGGAAGGCCTTCTAAAGTATGTTGCTGAAGATTCACACCAAAAGTAGCAGCAGTGGAGTGGCCTTGAGGGGAGGATTTTGTCCAGAGATCCCCCCCGCCCGCCCATGCAGTCCATTTACTTGAGTTCTGTGTTGCAAAGAGCATTTCACTCATAAACATGTTTTCTCTTCCCTCCTGTAGAGTGCAAATGCTATTTTGACATCTATCATGTCTGCAACACATTTATACACAGAGCAACGTTCACCTTTTTAAAGAGCTTTGGGAGTTACAAATGCACATCAACAGGAGCGCATACCCATACAATTGCAGTCTTTCCCATCATAAGTGAAGCAATCTTAATATTCTCCCGGCTTACAGTTTGGTTCTTTAAGTACTGCTGTTTTACTTTAAGAGTAGAGTGAATCACACACGTAGAAGAGACAATGTTCACCCAGCTCAGAAATGCCACATAATACCCATTTCACTTTTTAAATTAGATTTCAGCAAATTTAAATACAAAAGGGATGGAAGTTCTGAACATACTGGCCTTCAAGGCTGGGAGTTTTGGTGTTCAATTCTGCTTGATGGCTAATTCTTCATAATCTACTGCAGGCTATCTCTCTTCTATTCAAATCAAAGAACATGAACTAGTGCTTTCTCATTCTGTCCTAGATGAATGGGAAAAATGAAGGCAGACTGATATTTGGTTATATTTGATGGCTATCAGTGGATCTGTAGAGTAATAACTGAATAAACTCAGATATTTGTGTTGCCACTCAGGCATGCAGGCTCAAAACGTAGGTAGCTTCTCAGATTTCATTTCCTGATGTACTGAATGGAGAATATAAACTCTGAGCAGAGTGCAGTCCAGGTTACTGCTGTTCTGAATTACCATTCACTGACACAGTTGCTCAGGCACGCAAAAAAACTGCTCATGGTCTGAGTGACCTTGCATTTAAAACAAACCACCTATTCTGCACTGCCAAGCGCTTACTAATAGCCTCTCAGTAAATGGCCCAGAACCTGAATCCTTCAGATAACTGGCACACACTACATACTTTTACTTAGGTGTTACGTATGCCAGCATTTTCAAAGCTGGACATCTAAATCCATATTTAACTTCCTCGATAATGTCCTGATTTTCAGAGATCCTTGGCAACTGTCTCTTGTAGTTAGATGCCCAAGTCTGTAAATGTTGGCCCTACTGCCTGTTTGTCCATTTGGCAACCACATTGCTGTAGGGCCAGCACCAGCACAGAAACCGACATGGAATGATGATTGCTCTGTTTGTTTGTTTTTTATTAATTTGTTAATTTTCTTATAATCAACAACACCAACAACGAAAATCACAGAGTGAAGGTGGCAATTTTCTGATTAATACTTCACTTAATACTACTTTATTTGCATCTGAACCTAGCTACCTGAACTGCTTTCCATAATGGTTAAATGATCCTTCTCCTAGCCCTCCTGCCAGGAGTAATGTCATTGGGGAAAAAACCTTCCAAAGGACAGCTATTCTATTGCATATGTAACCCACATACCTCCTGGGTGTGGTGTTCTGTCCCATCTAGGGGTGCTGAGACCACTTAGCAAGAAGAGAGATTAATGAGTCTGCACTACAGCCTTAGCTAACAGGCCTATGGCTTTTAGCTCATGCACTAAGCTCCAGAGATCCCAGGTTCAATCCTGCCTGCTGATAACCAGGGTCTGTTGGTGTTATACATACACTCCAATCAGTGACCTGATACAGAATTCACATTGGTCATTTAACAACGCTTTTTCTACCATTGCACCACTGGTTAGGCCAGGAAGTGAAGGATACCAGTTACATCAGAAACTGAGGGAGAGTTAAGTAGATAAAATCTAATTGTCTAAATTGGAACTGAGCCAGGACACTCTAGCAAATACTCTTACCCCTGCTAAATATGCCATGGGATTTTTAATGACTCAAGGTGGCCAGGACTTTGGTTTAATATCTTAACAGAAGCTCAGCGCCCTGTAACAGTGAGCTGTTTCATGCTTGATTTGCTCATGGTATGAAGGGCAAGGGCCTGCTCTGTATTGATTTATGAATACTGTATTGCAGTAGGTTATGGGAAATGTTTATTGTATGACTATACTGGAATACTTACTGTATGCAGATAGGGGTTTCGTTTAATAGCAAGCTATTAGCAGGAAGGTAACATGACGGATCCAGATAAAACATTTCTGATAAATAGGCTAAGGGTTAAGAACCAATACCTGCTCTATTAGCTGTGAAGATGTTAATTCCATCTTCTGGCCAAAGTTACACAGCTGTTTTTCCAATGCTGGGAACTAACACATCACAAGGAAACAGCAGTTAAAAGGTCACGCTGTAGAGAGAGGAGGGTACACTCTGAAAGACCAGTGGAGTCGAAGATGCAGTTAGCCTTGTAACCATGACAACTAACTCAGAAGAATGTTGCCCACTTACGATGGGCTCATGTTCAAGTTAGACCTGAGTGGTTTGTAAGTCCAGACAACCTCAAAGTCTTTGGGGGGATGGTTGTCGGCTTCTAATACATTCTCTCTGCATGGTATCACTGAATGCCATCTCCTTGGTCTAAGGACCTTGTCACAGGCTGGCAGGCCCTTCAGGGGAGCTGGGCTCAGCCTTCCCTGTGGTGCAGCAGTTAACCACCTCCCCCAGCTGATCCTGAGCTGGGGACTTAATTACAATTAGTGATCCCAGCTGGGCAAGGATCAGGGCAGATTTCACAGAGAGGAAGCAGAGCTCAGTGAGTTGGAGAGATTTACAAGGAATGTCTGCTTTCTAGGAAGCTAGGCTGAGAGAACCATAAGGATTAGGTAAAGCTGGGGGTGCAGAGATGGCTGAGATAGGACCAGTGAGAAGCAGGGAGGGCCCTGGGAGAGACTGCCAGAGTCCACAGGGAGGAGAGGCAGTGGGGAAACCTGCTAGGAAGAAGGGCACCCAGGGAAAAGCCCTGAGGCAGTGCTCAGCCTATGGAGAGCGAAGAAGGAATGCTGACGTCCCTAGGAATAGGGATGAAGAGCAGGAGACCTCAGTGTAGCCTGAGAGGTTGCAGAAGGATCTTCTGTTTAGATGTTGGTGTAGATTCTTTAGTTCTTTTGTTACCCTGGAAAGGGACAGAACTGGAAAGAGGTTACATGGCTGGAGGGCTGGGTTATGGAAGACGAGGCCAGAGACAGGCTGCTGCCGGGCCAGAGAAGTGGTCAACGTGGTGAGATGAAGACCCCTGCAAGGCCCTGTTCTGATGCCAGAGGGTGTTATAGTGGTGAGTGCAACTGCTTACAACCCCACTATGCATTTTCATATACTCTTGACTGATGACATTCAGTTTTAGTGAAATTAGAGGTCAAAGGTAACATAAGCAAGAAATGTAGATTAAGAACTTTTCTGTGCCCTGGCCTCAACGTGCCTAGGACCAGGCCCTGATCCTGACTGGGCCCTCTTGGTGATCTGATGGAATCAATATTAAATTATCTATCCATGCTTGATGCTCAAGCAAATACATGTTGGTGACTGACACATGAGAAACATTGTTTTTGAATTCATCCTTGTGGGAAAATGTATTGAGTTTGTATTTTGAATGGTGGCTGTATTTACAGATCAAATATTGCTACATAGACACTGAGTATTTCTGCTCACTGACTATATTGGCATATTTCTAGTTCTAGTTTGCTTGTGCCAATGTAAACTATTACAAGCAAGTCTTATCTTGTGTGTGGTGCTAGATTTCATTGTAAACCTCCCCTCCCTGTTCCTCCTCTAGTCCCCATCCCCCACCCGCACACATACCCAACAGGATTATTTCCGTAGCCCATTTCCCTGTCTGATCATTTTGAACTTTCCCAGGCAGAAAAGTGGAAAGGATTAAGGTAGCCCGGTTGGGGGGTTGATCACTAAATGAATGTTGAGAGCTTTCGGAAGAGGCCTGCTGCACAGGCAAGGGACTTTCACAGCCAAGGCTGAAAAATGATTTTCATTGTAACAAAGAGAAGCGCTGTGTTAATAAAGGGGTGTCTTGGTTTTGCATTTGAAGCAATGCAGTTGCCAGTGGATATATATTGCACATGAGTATTAGAGCTTTAAGTTTGTCTGTCTGGTTAGTCTTGCCCTACCTGAGCTGACCCTGGATAATATGACATTTGGGTGAAATTCAGAATAGAGCGTTCTCAGTTATGCAGCTGAACCTGACCCAAGGGTCTAGGGTGACCAGACGTCCCGATTTTAGGGGACTTGTCCCGTGTCCCGACTTTACGTCGGTCGGGACGCCCTTTGTCCTGATATCGGGGACTGTCCAGACCGCAGCCACGGCGGCGCCGCCGCTCACCGCTCCCTGCGGCAGCTCCTGGCGCCTGCCCGCCGGCAGGAGTGCCGTGTGCTGCAGGGGCGGGGCTTGCAGGCACTGGGACCGGGAGAGAGACCTCCGCCCCCACCCCCACCCGACCCGCGACCCTAGGAACCAGAGGGACCAGCCTGCCGGATGCTTCCCGGGACGGGAGCTGCCCCAGGTGAGCACCGCCGGGACTCCCCACCTCGCCCCCTGGCAGGTCCCTCTGGCTCTAGGGGGTGGGGGCTCTGCGTGCTGCCAGCGCCTGCAAGCTCCGCTCCGCGGCTCCGGCAGCTCCCATTGGTATGCTTGTGGCAGGCGCAGCACGTGGAGTGTCTGGAGACCCCCCTCGCTGCTCTCACCCTAGGAGCCAGAGACCTCCCAGCAGGGCTGGTGAGTGCGGCCAGGGAAGGGGGCAGGGTGTGGTGGAGTGAGTGTCTGGGAGGTGTGTGTGGGGTGCTGGGCTGTGAGGGTGTGGAGGGTGCTGGGCAGTGGGGGAGGTTTGTGTGTTTTGGGATGCTAGACAGTGGGGGGGCCTGTTGGAGGTGCTGGGCAGTGGGGGAGATCCGTGTGTGTCAGGGCACTGGGCAGGGGGGGTCTGTGTGGGGTGCTGGGCAGCTGTGGTAGGGCTGTGGGCAGGGGGGCGCTGGGCGGGGTGTGTGCGCACAGCACTGTGCATTTGTGGTGGAAGAGTTGTAGGGGGGCTCTGGGCACAGTGGATCAAGGGGCGCTGGGCATTGGAGCTGTGTGGCGCAGCATGGGCCCACTCCCAACAGGAAGAGGCACGCTGGTAGCATGGGGCCAAGCGGACCAGTGTGCCTCTGTCTCTGGTTGGGGCTGTGCACCTCTGTCTGTCTGTCCTCTCTCTTCCCCCCTCCCCCCCCAACCAATGTGTCCTGATATTTCACTCCGGTGATCTGGTCACCCTACAAGGGTCTAAAGATGGAAAGTGATGTGTTGTGGGTTCCCCCCCCTCCAATTTGATATTACCTTTTGTATTTGTTTAGGTTTCCATGGTATCAGATGCTGGTGACTTGAAACAGCTAGTATCCATTCCTCTCTCTTCTCTCATTTGTTTTTAAAAAGTGTAGTTCTTATGAATGAATTCTCTGAGAAGTTTAATTCTCTGGCTTAACTTGAAAAGGATCTTGAGGAAGTGTAAAATTATAAATTGTTTGTAGCTAAGCAATGTACCTCAGAAGAGCTGGTGAACTGTAGTTTTTCATAGGTGTCAAAAATTAGTACTGTACTTGGAGCTGAGCAAAGAGTGAGAAATATTTTTCATAGCTGCTTCTGCGACTTCACAGCCTTTTTTGGTTTGCTTTCACACAAGCTTTTGTGAGATTTGATAAATCAAGCACGTTGCAGGCTCCGTATCAGGCCCAGCTGAGGACCCAGGGACAAATATATTATCACTTCCTTTTCATTATCCCTTCTGTAAAAATAATAACCCAGGAATGATACTTGGTACCTATCGAGAACTTTTCACGCATAGCTCTCAAAGGCTTTTATTGGTTTGTTGGGAATAAACCAATAAATTTTTGGTTTATTCCCTCCCCCATCCCCCAAAGATGGATAAGCATTGTTATCCCCATTTTGCAGACAGAGAAAGTGAGGTGTAGTGTGGCTAAGTGATTTGCCAGTCTCACAGAGTCCGTTAGTGACAGAGCAATTAACCCAAGTCTCCAGACTCCCAATGGATAGTACTGCCGTCCATGGGCAAGAATTCTGAGCTGAGTCTGCTAACCATGTTTGACTGCGATGTGTGTATGGTAATCTGAGGGGAGAGCAATCTTTTAAAAAGATATCCAGTCCTGTACAGACAGGATAATCGCTCTAACAAGCTCAGTCCCTAATAACACTCTGAGCTACAGACACTTCTGCTTTCCACTTCTGATGTCTTGCTGCTTTGCCATAAATCGTGCACAGTGGACGGATGCCCACTAGGTGCTAAATTGAGACCACCAAACTTGCTTTAGTTGTGACTGAAGCCAGACATTAACTTAAATCTCTCGCTGAGAGAGCCTGATCCATTGACTCACTCTATCCTCTTCTACTTGAAATAACCTCTTTAAAGCATATGCTTGCTTTTAGTAGTAGAAATTAAAAGAAGCTAGTTTAGGCGCCAGATGTAGATGTTTAACAAACATCCTATCCCAAAAATTTACTGCTAGAAACCCTATGACATTTTTTTAATTTAAAAAATTAAATTACAGCAGTTTTTTTGAGTTACATGATATATTTCCATGCTGCTTTAGAAGCTCACTCTAATACAGAGATGCTGTGTATTATGTGACCAGAGTCTGAAACTGACCAGTCTAATTTCACTGCCCAGCTGGGAGAAGTGCAAAATTGAATAAAACCAGTGTGAGGGGTGAAAATGAGAGTGCAGAGAGAAGGGTAACATTGTCTAGTGTAAAGATACCGGGAGCTAGGAGCTTCTTTTTGACAGATGTGGGATTAGAATTGACTTTAGTGACCTGGACATGTCACAACCTCTCTGTCATTTTCCCCACGAATACGTTGGAGACAAATACTCTTTCTACCTCATAGGATATTGAGGATGAATGGATATTTGTACACCACTTTGAAGGTGAAAGGCTCTATATAAATGCATAGTTTTATTTTAACTTTTTAACTTTCTCTATTTTAATAATATAATACCAATATAAGTGAGGATTTTTTTTTTTAAATATGATTGTATCTTACCGTTGTCCCTTTTAAACCAGACCCCCTTTTAAATGCTGTGATTACTTGGATGGTGTTTCATGGGGTGATAAATACACTGTTGGTGGAAGGAATATAGTTATAACACTTACTTAAAAAAATGTGGTGAAAAACTTTGTTGCCTTTGGCTCTCTATGTAGCCTTTTGATATTCGTAGCTGACAGATTTCCACTTCTTAGCATTTGTTATCTCCTTTTGTATATGCCATTTGTTATCTCCTTTTGTATATGACAACCGTGTAAGGTTTTTGTTGTACATATTTTTAATAAAAAAAAAAAAAGCCAAAATGTTTGAAAGCTAAAGCGGATATTACTTTTCTCCCAGAGCACACAGTCTCCTTTTGATAGCCTAACCTTTGACAGCGTACGGTACCCTCTGCTCAGTATGTAGCAAACATTTAAATGGTGCCTGTCAGATAGTTTCCTTACACTGGGTTCAGCAGCCCAGACACAGAAGGCTGTAGAAATAAAAGGTTATAATTATAGAGGGGCCTGAGCTGTAATGTTTATGTCTAGATTCTGATCTGAACTTTCCCGGGATGGGGGGTACTTGAATTTGGAGTTTTGATTCATCCGGTCAGAGATTGGACTTAGCTATGAAGTTCAGATACGATGCTCATGTAATTCTTTGCTTGAGCCCATCTCTAGGCCCTGGTCTACACTGGGGATGGGTGGGTGGGGTGTCAATCTAAGTAATGCAACTTCAGTTACGTGAATAACGTAGCTGAAGTCGACGTACTTAGATCGACTTACTGTGGTGTCTTCACTGCGGTGAGTTGACTGCTGCTGCTCCCCCATTGACTCCGCCTGCGCCTCTTGCGGCAGTGGAGTACAGGAGAGCGCTCGGGAGTTGATTTATCGCGTCTAGACTAGACACGATAAATCGATCCCCACTGGATTGATCACTGCCCGCCAATCCAGCGGGTAGTGAAGACATACCCTAGGGCTGATTTTTAATATCTGTTCAATATATGATTTTTAATAATTGATGTGAACAAAATGTGATTTTAAAGTTTGGCATCTTACCTTAATCACCATTGCTTGGGTGCTCAATGTTTCTTCAGCTAGCTATCTGTTCATACTTCTAATAATACAATATTAGCCTGCCTTGTGAGTGAGAATTTAAAGAGTGGTCCCTTCTCCCTGTCCCTTTTAGCTGTCCAAGTGGAAGGTAAAGTTTCTGGGGTACTTTTTTTCTTTTTAAGAGGTGAAGAGAATCCCCAGAGTCCTAGCCAACACTATCACTCTCAATATAACTGGTTCTGATGTCCAGGGCTCAGCATGTGAGCTATTTATGGTAAGAGAACCACAAAGAAAAGCTGAGCATGCAAAATCTATTCTACAGGACTTCTCATACCGTGCTTATCATTGTAGTATTTGAGCATCTTCCAGTTATGCATTAAGCAATGTGAGTGACATTTGTCATGTGTGGTTTGTTGGCTCTCTCTCATCCTCTCCCCAGGGGAAGAACTGTGTGTGCAATGGAGTGTTTTATGATTGATTGATTATTTGCATTCCCATAGCACCTTGGCACCACAGTTGTGGGCCAGGACCCCATTGTGCGAGGTGCTGTACAAACACAAAGCAAAAAGCCAGCCCCTGCCCCAAAGAGCTCCTAATATAAGTATAAGATGAGAGACAACAGATAGGCACACAGGGTCGGCTCTGGCTTTTTTGCCGCCCCAGGCAAAAAAGCCTCCGGCCGCCCCCCCCCTGCGCCGGGGGGGAGGGCGGCGAGCCCCAGCGGGGGCTCCGCTCTCCCCCCCGGCGGCCGGGGGGAGGGCAACCGGAGCCCTGGGAGGAGGGCGGCGAGCCCCGGCGGGGGCTCCGCTCTCACCCCGGCGGCCGGGGGGAGGGCAACCGGAGCCCTGGGAGGAGGGCGGCGAGCCCCGGCGGGGGCTCCGCTCTCACCCCGGCGGCCGGGGGAAGGGCGCCGGGGGGGGGGAGGGCGGCCGGAGCCCTGGGAGGAGGGCGGCGAGCCCCGGCGGGGGCTCCGCTCTCCCCCCGGCGGCCGGAGCGCGTGCCGCCCCCCTCCAGGTGCCGCCCCAAGCACAAGCTTGGTGGGCTGGTGCCTGGAGCCGGCCCTGTAGGCACAGCCAGACCCATGGGCAAGTACAATGAGACAATGGTCGGATGGCTAGCCAGTGTCTCAGCACACCAGCAGCCTAACCATTATTATGATGATGATTTTTTTTTTTTTAGGCATTATAACAAAGGAGAGTTTTGAGCAGAGTTTTGAAGGAGACTAATAGGTGACTTTGTGGCTGTTTGATATGGAGCTCCTCCCAAGCATGAGGGGCAGCATGGGAGAAGGCATGAAGGTGCTTGTTTGAAAATTTAACAAGTGGGGATGGAGGCTGGTCTCACTGGCTGATTGAAGGTGAGCGTGACAGTGACTGAGAGATGATGTGTAGGGTGGGGATAAGTCATGGAGGCCCTGGAAAGTGAAAAGCCAGTTTTGATGTGATATTGAAGGGGGAGCCAGCGGCGGGATGCAAAGAGAGGGGGTGACATGGCCAAAGTGTCAGGCTAGAAGAATGATTGTAGCAGCAACATCCTGAATGGATACGAGTGGGACAAGTCTGCATTTGCTAAGGCTGGAGAAAATGATGTTGCAGCGATCTACATGTGGGATGAGGAGAGCTGGACAAAAAGTTTAGGGTTGTGGGAGGATAAGAAAGGCTGTACCTTAGGGAGATTATGCAGAAAGAATTGGCAAGATTTAGACACATCCTCAATGTGAGGACCTACAGAGAGGTCTGAGTCAAAGATGATGCCCAGGTAACAGGCGTGAGTGAAAGGCAGGATGGTGGTATTGTCCACAGTAATTGAGAGAGGCAGTGAGGAGGACTTTCAGGAGAAAGACTAAGAACTCTGTTATAGCCAAGTTGAACTTGAGCTGGATGTCAGAGAGACAAGCGGAGATTTCTACTTGGGACAGGAGACAGGTCTGGAGTAAACAGGTAGATCTGAGTTGTCAGAACATAGAGATCTTAGTTGAATTTGTATTTGTGGATGAGATTACCCAGAGATAAGGTGCAGAGTGAGAAGACAACAGGACCAAGAATGGAGCTCTGTGTTTGGAGAGGGTATATTTTTTTTTTTCTAGGAGTGTGAGATTGTTGTTTTTAAAGTACATTGCTTCTGTGAGTTTACATTGGCTAAGGCAGGTCAAAGAAAAGTCCCTTGCACTTAGAGCAGAAGGTGATGCGGTTTGAGGTGGTTCTTAGTTCCTGTTGGAGTTCTTTCCAGTCTTTCACCTGCCCTGAAAAAGTTCTGTCTCCCACACAGGTGCTACCCTTATTGTAGAGAGTTCCATTGTGTCAGAGGACCAAAGTTGTTGACAATGGTCTTTATCCCAGAGGTTTGGACAATCTTTTCGGGATTCTGGGCCCAGATAATTGAGCACTGTGAAGATAAGGACTGAGATCTTGAATTTCACTCAGTATTCTAAGGGGAGTCAGTGTGACAAGCTGAGGATGCGTATGATGTTTGTGGTATCCTGTGGTGGTGAGGAGACTTGCTGCAGTGTTTTGTACTAGCTGGAACTTCATACATTCTGAAGTCTTCATGCCCAGGAATGTTGCATTGCTGTAGTCCAGACAAGAGGTGACAAAGGCATATATAATGGAGGCCAGGTCATCATCTGCCAGGATGCAATGGAGTCTCCTTGCTGCTTGGAGATGGTAGAAGGCATTACTTGTGTATGCTGCTATATGAGAGCTTAGTGTCAGCAAAGAATAAAATAAGAGAATGAGGAACAAGAGACATCCCTGTAAACTTAAGTGAGCTAATCTGGATAAAATAAGAGCTAAAAGGAATTTTTGCCTTAAAGTGAAACCAAACACATGTGAAAACATTTCTGAGGTGGGGAAAAGTCCATTTATTTTTTAAAAAGGTTCGATTCATTATTGTACATTGTTTCTTCCCTCCTTCAAGACCCTTCAAAACTCTGCTCCTCCCTGTTTGCTCACTCTAGTCTGTTGATTTCCGCTCACCTGTCAGCATCTCTCGCAAACATCTGTGCCACTGTGTTTCCACATGGTCTGTTAAAGATGGAAACATCCTCATCAGACTGACCAATAAGACCACTACTATCTAACCCTTTAAACCTTTCCTCAAGCCCTACCTCTACCACAATGACTATAAGAAATTATCCAATGAATGGCTTTGGGGGGAAGCGGGTAGTTGAAAATATCTGCTTCTTTATATATTTTAATATGTCAAAGCAAATTAAAGAAAATGCAAATATATACATTATATCTCCCCCACCTCCCCACCCTTCATATGCCACTTGGTAGAGTCCTGTGCCGAACAATTTTTAATACCCGCTCCTGCTATTATGGCAGTGGGTTCTGAGGGACCCGTGGGATTCAGGTCCCGCTGCAAGGCTCTAGCACCTGGCTTCTTAGGGTATGTCTACACTACGAGAGTAGTTCGATTTTACTTAAATCGAATATGTGGAATCGATATTACAAAGTCGAACGTGTGTGTCCACACTAAGGACAGTAATTCGACTTTGTGAGTCCACACTAACGGGGCAAGTGTCGACATTGGAAGCGGTGCACTGTGGGCAGCTATCCCACAGTCCCTGCTGCCCATTGGAATTCTGGGTCGAGCCCCCAATGCCTTCTGGGGAAAAAAATGTGTCGAGGGTGGTTTTGGGTAACTGTCGTCATCCAACAGTCACTCCTGCCCTCCCTCCCTGAAAGCGCCGGCGGGAAATCAGTTCGCGCACTTTTCTGGTCAGTGACAGCGCGGACGCCACAGCACTGCGAGCATGGAGCCCGCTGAGACCATCGCTGCAGTTATGGCCGTTGTCAACACCTCACAGCTTATCATCCACCTTTCCCAGAGGCAGATGCTGAGAAATCGGGCGAGGAGGCTACGGCAGCGCGGTGAGGACCTGAAGTCTGAGAGTGGCACAGACCTGTCAGAAAGCACGGGACCCCGCGCCGAGGACATCATGGTGGCAATGGGTCATGTTGATGTTGTGGAACGGCGATTCTGGGCCCGGGAAACAAGCACGGACTGGTGGGACTGCATAGTGCTGCAGGTCTGGGATGAATCACAGTGGCTGCGAAACTTTCGCATGCATAAGGGAACTTTCCTTGAACTTTGTGAGTTGCTGTCCCCTGCCCTGAAGCGCAAGGACACCCGGATGCGAGCAGCCCTGAGTGTCCAGAAGCGAGTGGCCATAGCCTTCTGGAAGCTTGCAACGCCGGACAGCTACCGGTCAGTCGCGAGCCACTTTGGTGTGGGCAAATCTACCGTGGGGGTTGTTGTGATGCAAGTAGCCAACGCAATCGTTGAGCTACTGCTCTCAAAGGTAGTGACCCTGGGAAACTTGCAGGTCATCATAGATGGCTTCGCCGCGATGGGATTCCCAAACTGCGGTGGGGCTATAGATGGAACTCACATCCCTATCCTGGGACTGGACCACCAGGCCAGCCAGTACATTAACCGAAAGGGCTACTTTTCAATGGTGCTGCAAGCACTGGTGGACCATAGGGGACGTTTTACAAACATCAACGTCGGATGGCCGGGCAAGGTTCATGACGCTCGTGTTTTCAGGAACTCAGGTCTGTTTAGACGGCTGCAGGAAGGTATTTACTTCCCGGACCACAAAATAACTCTTGGGGATGTGGAGATGCCTATAGTCATCCTCGGGGACCCAGCCTACCCGCTAATGCCCTGGCTCATGAAGCCCTATACAGGCGCCCTGGACACTGAAAAAGAACTCTTCAACTACCGGCTGAGCAAGTGCAGAATGGTGGTGGAGTGTGCTTTTGGACATCTCAAGGGGAGATGGAGAACCTTACTGACTCGCTCTGATCTCAGCGAAACCAATATCCCCATTGTTATTGCAGCTTGCTGTGTGCTCCACAATCTGTGAGAGAGCAAGGGGGAGACCTTTATGGCGGGGTGGGAGGTTGAGGCAAATAGCCTGGCTGCTGATTACGCCCAGCCAGACAGCCGGGCGATTAGAAGAGCCCAGCGGGACGCGCTGTGCATCCGGGAGGCTTTGAAAGCTAGGTTCCTGAGTGAGCAGGGTAACCTGTGACTATTAAGTTTGTTTACAGAGAAGCTGAACCTGCCCCCGTTTCTTTACCCAGTAAATGTTCACTATCCTCTCCAGTTACATACCCAGTTCACCCCATTCCCTCCCTTCCAACACACGTTTAAAAATAAAATCACTTGAAATTTGTTAATGAACACCGTTTTCTTTATTACTGTTTTCGCGGGAAAGTGTTGAACCTGGGACGCAGACTGTGGTGGGGAGCGGGTGTAGTGTAGTGATGCAAAGGACGCTTCTAAACTCCAGGAATGACAGGCTCCGCACTGGTGGACTGGTTGTTTCAACGGAGCCTGCCACCCCTCCTGTTCGGGACTCTGTGTGTGGGGGCTATGTGACTTTGTGGCAGGGGGAGGACGGTTACAGATCCCCTGCTGTGTGGCTCTGTGATCCAGGATAAGGACCGCTGCATAAGATCTCTAACCGCCCTCCCCCGCCACAAAGTCACATAGCCAACCCCCCCCCCCCACAGAACATGAAAACCACCTCCCAGACTGACCAGGGTAACTAGTGAATGCAATGTGTGTGTGCCCTGCTGCTGAACCTGCCCCCGCGTCTGTACCCTGGTAAAGGTGACTGTCCTGTCCAATTACCAACCCCCTTCCCCCCCTTCAAACAGACTCTCCTGTAAAAGAACATGATGGAAACAGTAATTAACAGAAACATATTTTTTATTAGCAACTACACATGAAACGGGGGGATGAAACTGGGACGGGGGCTTGGGTGAGGCGGGAAGGAAAGGACTTATCAAATTTTGGGGAATGAGAGCCTTCTGGTACTTGAGCAGTCTGCAGGGGTGGAGTGAGAGTTTTCACGGACTCTGCCGCCCCTCCTTCTTGGGACTTTGGGTGAGGGGGGTATGGGACTTTGTGGCGGGGGAGGGCGGTTAGAGATAGACTGCAGCGGGGCTCTGTCCTCCTGCCTCCGGTCCTGCAGAACATCCACAAGGCGCCGGAGCATGTCCGTTTGCTCCCTCATTAGTCCAAGCAGCGTTTGAGTCGCCTGCTGGTCTTCCTGCCGCCACCTCTCCTCCCGTTCCATGTGTGATCGGTGGATTTGGGACAAGTTCTCCCTCCACTGGGTCTGCTGGGCTGCCTGGGCTCGGGAGCAGCCCATAAGTTCCGAGAACATGTCCTCCCGTGTCCTCTTCTTCCTACGCCTAATCTGCGCTAGCCTCTGAGACTGTGATGCCAGGGTATTTCGGGAGACAGTCGCAGCTGTGGGATGGGAAAAAGGGAGTGAATTCCTCAGAAAGATAAATTTTTGGTTGAACAAAGAACATAGTCTTTCTCTGTGAACAAGACCATGCACAGCACCTATCACATGCGCACTCAGGACAAGGTCGAATTTTCGGCCTTCGCATTCAGTGCCTGGGGTCTTGCAGTGCAGATCAGACAAGCAGGACAGGACAGCGGAATTTGGGTAACAGGCTGACATGGTAAGCCATAGACTTGTGGCTGCTTAAAACTTTAATAATAGCACTGGCCTCCTTTCACGTTCAAAGCAATGCCAGTCCCTGCTGCCAGCAATCCGGCAAGCATGAACTCTGCCCCGTCCCACCCCCTCGCGGCTGTCCCAGGGAAAGATCCCTGTATGCTGCTCCTCTCCCGCCTCCACCGCGTGGCTCTAAACCACCGGTTACAGTTCTGTAAAGGAACAGGCAAGCAGTCCCAATACTAACATTCCCCTACCTAATTCAAAGCAGGTCACCATGAGCGACATCACTCTGATGAGGATTTCAGAGACGGAGAAAGAACGGATGCTTCGGGAAAGCCTGCAAAGACCAGGGCCGTATGCCGCCATGCTCTGCAAGGCTATGATCCCCGAGTACTTGCTTGTCTCCTGGCGCGGAAACGTCTCCTACCACGGAGGACCCAATAAGGCCGCTCTCCCCAGGAACCTGATGCAAAGGCTTTCCAACTACCTCCAGGAGAGCTTCGTGGAGATGTCCCAGGAGGATTTCTGCTCTATCCCCGGACATATAGAACGGATTTTACTGTAGCTGCACTGGCAGGGACTAAACAGTAGAGCACCTAGGGCAAACCAATCAAGCTAAACCGGACATTGTTAGATTTTTTTTCAGTAGTTGCACTGCCAAGGACTGAAACGTGAAGCGCCTAGGGCAAAGTAATCATGAAAAAGCCATTGTTAATATTGTTAATATTCCTGTTCTGCTAAAAATAAATGTTTACATGTTTAAAACACTTACTGACTGATCCTTCCCCTGATTCTGTGTCCGGGTTAACGCCTGGGGACGGTTGGTAGGGGATCTCTGTAAGGGTGATGAAGAGATCCTGGCTGTCGGGGAAATCAGCGTTGTAAGCGCTGTCGACTGCCTCGTCCTCCTCATCTCCTTCCTCGTCTTCCCCGTCCGCTAACATCTCCGAGGAACCTGCCGTCGACAATATCCCATCCTCAGAGTCCACGGTCAGTGGTGGGGTAGTGGTGGCGGCCGCACCTAGGATGGAATGCCGTGCCTCGTAGAAACGTCATGTCTGGGGCTGGGATCCGGGGCGTCCGTTTGCCTCTTTGGTCTTCTGGTAGCCTTGTCTCAGCTCCTTGATTTTCACGCGGCACTGCATTGCATCCCGGCTATATCCTCTCTCTGCCATGGCTTTAGAGATCTTCTCATAGATCTTTAAATTCCGTCTTTTCGATCGCAGCTCGGAAAGCACGGACTCATCGCCCCACACAGCGATCAGATCCAAGACTTCCCGATCAGTCCATGCTGGGGCCCTCTTTCTATTCTGAGATTGCATGCCATCTCTGCTGGAGAGCTCTGCATCGTTGCCAGTGCTGCTGAGCTCGCCACGATGTCCAAACAGGAAATGAGATTCAAACTGCCCAGACAGGAAAAGGAATTCAAATTTTCCCGGGGCTTTTCCTGTGTGGCTGGTCAGAGCATCCGAGCTCGGACTGCTGTCCAGAGCGTCAACAGAGTGGTGCACTGTGGGATAGCTCCCGGAGCTATTACCGTCGATTTCCATCCACACCTAGCCTAATTCGACATGGCCATGTCGAATTTAGCGCTACTCCCCTCGTTGGGGAGGAGTACAGAAGTCGAATTTAAGAGACCTCTATGTCGAACTAAATAGCTTCGTGGTGTGGACGGGTGCAGAGTTAATTCGATGTAACGGTGCTAAATTCGACATAAACTCCTAGTGTAGACCAGGCCTTAGATTGTAATGGTTTTGGGGCACATCCCATGTTTTTGTGTATTTGTTTATAGAGCACCTAGCACAGTGGAGCCTCAATTCCGATTATGAGACCAATAATATAGGAGAAACATGTTTTTCAAAATGCTTCTTTCTTCCTCCCGCTGTCTTGTCTAGGTTCTCCATTAGCTAGCTGCACTTCATCCAGGTGCAGATTTTGGTTAGTCCTTGAGAGAGCTAAGAGACCGTGCTCTGTTATCTGTGTACTTTTTGGCACCTCAGTTTCTGATGTTTCACTGTCTCTTCCATGACTTCATCTGGATCTCAAATTATATTGGGGAAAGGACTGAGCTCTGGGGAAATCTGCAGTTGAAAGCTTGGCAGGTGGAGGAACAGTTGTCCATAGCAGCCCTCCGAGAGAGAGGACCTGAGCCATTTCAGGGTATTTCTGTTCATCCCTGCAGCTTCTTGTAGGTGGGACAGGAGTATCAGGCGATCAGTGATATCAGTTGCTGCCGGATGAGTATGGCTGTACTTCCTTTCTCTGTGGGCAGGAGGCACTCTGTGTACACGGTTTCATTACTCTTCTAGATTTCCAGCAATCTGTATGTTAAACACTTGAATCAAAATAAGTGATTCTTATTTGTATAGCAATGCTGCAGGCTGACTATCATCCATGCGAAGATTTATACATAAAAGAGTCAGCAAGAAATATTCTTTATCGCTGTGAGGTGGCTTCCTGTCCCAGTGCACCTCAGTGGCATTTCATCACTCTGTCCTGAGCCACACCATTATAGAGGTAAATTACCAGATACACTGCTTAAACGTGATTTGCTGCAACACCGTTATACTGGGTGTGCTAGTCAAAGTTACATCGCAAGCGTACTTCTATGGGAACTCCGATAACATGGATGTAGAAAACTGCTGTACGGATTTCAGGGTTAAAGCCTTTGGTATGGTGATATTAATAGCTTTGTTCTGGGCCCTGTGTGACCCAGTTGGGCCCTGCAAAGATTGCCAGCTTGGGTCTGCATCTTTGATAGGTCTCCTGTCCACTGAGCTCCATGTTGTTGTAACAGTAGTCGGTCTTCTGTCTCATTGTGTAACATAGCCAGCCCATTGCTACTTTTGTCTTTTAAAATCTTCCAAATGCCCGCCACTTTGGCCTGTTCGTCCATGTCTGTCTGTTCCCCTGCCTGTGCTTGGTGGTATCACATGGATACTTCTTCCCAGGCCCTGCTGTCAACCTTAAGCATCTGCTCCATCTTCTTGGTGAGTGGTCATTGTCCGCTTAAGGTTTCATGGCTGGTAATTTACAGGTACTTTGCCAAAGTTCTTTTATAAGGCAAAAAGCTTGTAATACTATAAGAAAACTGAAATTAAAGGGAAAAGTAACTTTTTGTTACTGAACGTCTTACCAGCATTGCATAATAGAACTATTTAGATCTCTGAGTACAACAATGACATCACATTGCCAGCAGGAGAGGCTGTGAAATCCCTGTTCTTCTACTACTACATGTTTGTGTCATCTGTCTAAGATATGCATCTGTGTAAATAAACCTTGGTGCTAATCAGAAGATGTGAATCTGTTTATCATTTCCATTCTTGCTCTCCTTATGAGTGTTCTATATGCTTCTGTTCCTGGCTGGTTCTTCTTTTTGCATCAGCTGTCTGCTTTGGGGGCGCTTGAAGGAGGAGGTGAGGTGGAGTTCTGTGCATTGCAGGATGGTAGCCATGTGAAAGGTTGAGAAGAGGAAGCTTGTGTTCAGAGCAGTTTGCAATCCCATCCCTGGGTCAGATTCATTGTTAGAATGTCAGTCTGTAGCGTGCTACAGCTGTATAGGATGATTGCTTGCTTCATCTTGCAGAGGTCCGCGTTGTGCAGTGATTTGAAACTCCAAACATCATTAGTCCCTCCAGACAGTGTGTGTGGTTTTTTGTTTTTTTTTAAAGGGTATTTAAATGGAAGAATAACTTCAGTTTCGGAACGTTTTCTGTATTTTCGTGTTGTGCTTGCCAACTGTAGCCTTTTATTTTATTTCAAGTGAATTTAGTAATGTGGTACTACGCTGCCGTGGGTTCGGCTCTGGTGGCTACAGTTTCGAGCTTAGCAGAGTGAAAGTCACCTCTGCTACATGCTTCAGATTTAGTCTCTAGGAACACACACAGACCAAGAGTAGCGATCACACAGACATTCACAAGTACAAGGTCTAGTCTGTTTTACAAGTTTTATTAAAGTTATGAGTACACAAGCATACAGAAATTCTATACAGACCTATGCACACATAGTCACATCCTTAACAATAGTGTTGGGGTCAGATGGGTCTCCCATGGATTGAGCATCAGTAGAGGGATGCTGCCTGCTGGAGTTTCCCATAGGGAGCTCAATTTACCTAATGTAGGCACCCTCTTTTTATAATGTGATTCTGTCTATACCTACGTTTTCTGTGCATGTCCATGAACGTGTCAACTCTCTTGTCCCTTATTGGTCTAATGTCCCCTAGAAACATAAGGCATCCAATACCTATGGGTTCCCGTTATTCTCATTAGTATTGATGCACCGCCTGTATCCTGTGGTGAAGACACATGTTGGAAACAGATGCGCCTTCACAGCATTTTTGTGATTTAAAATTAATCTTCTGGGTAATTTTTGCAATATTACCACTTGGTACCTCTTTTCCTATAATCTTGGGGCTTCAGGTTATTTTTCCGGTCACTTATGTCAGCATTTCTTATCTCCAAGGCCTAAAATAGCTTAAGCAGGATCTTGCAGAGCTCAGCCTACAGGCCTTGTGTTCCAGCTTTTCTTACTTGGATATCTAATACATGATGGATCAGTATTTAGCAGGAATAATCTTCTACTTCTATAATCCTACAAATTGACTCGAATTAACGTACAATGACTATATATGATCTAACATGTTGATTAATCATACATCATTAATCATTGGCTACACAACAAAAAGAGCGGCCCAGGTTTAAACTGGCCAGACATTTTAAACATCCACGCTGGTAGAAGTCCTTCTTTCTAAAACATTAACATTCAATTTTGTCACTAATATTTTTTCATCACACAACAATGTGGCACCGTCAACATGTAGTGCACAAAAATCATGTGCAGTGAACAGATCTCAACGATGGGCATGGTTTATGGTCCAACTACAGGACTGGAAGCTAGGAATTCATTAATTCTAACCTGGCTTTAACACTGACTCACTGTGCCCTAATGGGGAAGTCCCTTAACCTCTCTGCCTTGTATTATCTCCATTATACAGAGTAATATTCCAATCCTACTTTGCAAGGGTGCTGTTCAGATTCACAAGGAGCTAACACTCCTTACCAACCTTACTCTGTTGCTGTGCAGATTCACTAGTTAATATTTTCAAAACACTTTGAAGGTGAAAAGTGCTGAGTATTACTGGACTTTTATCTAAAAAGATATTTTAAATCATGAAACTAGAGAAAGATCTGCATAAATTAATTCTTCTGTTGATATGTCTTGTCTTCTCATCTGAATATATTAAGCAGCAAAAGGAGTATGAGAATTTGTATCTCCCCTTTTCATCTGAATTTATTAGACAGCAAAAGGACTGTTTGAATTAGTGATCTAATTTGAACATCAAACCAAAGGCAAAATTCTCCTTTTTAATCCACTCTGCATATCTCAGGTTCAGGAATGACATTTCATCTCAGGGTTTGATTCTTCCTTCATTAGAAAAACTTCAATCAATAGCAAGTTATTTTTTTCCAAATCAACACAAAATCAATTGGAAGTCCCAACTTTCTGGTCTAAGAAATATAACGTTAATCAAACTGCTCTGCTAGTAGAAATCAGTAACATTGGGTCAGATAGTTTCACTAGTTTCTAAGTAGAAATGCTCACTGATTTCTGTTTATAGGCTGATAGCATTATCTGGCCCTATAGTAGACCAACATTGAATGATATTTCAATCAGACCAAGATTGACTCTTCCTCTATCTGTAAAACAGGTATGATAATATCTACTTCACTTGGGTGTAGTGAGGCTTAATTCATATTTGTAAAGTTGCTTTAACTTCTTGAATGAAAGATACCATTGAAGTGTGACTTTTTTCAATTTTTGGAATCACCAGAGTATTTTCTGAGAAAAATGTGCATTGATCATTTTGGCGAAGATGTAATCGAGTCAGTATAAAAGAATGACAAGGCTTTGGCCTTGTGATTTGAGATTATCTCACATTTGAAATATTAATGTCATGCTTTTACCTCCAGTTGACATGGGTCAAATTCACAGGTATGGAGTTGAGACCCCTAAAGGGTGTCTAGAACTACTTGATCAGTGAATGTACTGAACTCTGGGAATGCAGATGGGCTGTTGGTTGGTGAGTAGTTGGGAATTGGTTCTGCTTTGAGCAGGGGGTTGGACTAGATGACCTCCTGAGGTCCCTTCCAGCCCTGATATTCTATGAGTAGAGGTGAGGTGAATCCAGGCTGTCTGAAAAGCTTTTCCAAATGTGCATGGTCACAGTCTTGGATGACTGTCCTTCACAGCGCTTTGTACTTAGTTCTGAATCCGTTGAAGGCACTCAGGATAGAGGAAGTACCCTGGATAGCTACTTGAGGCAGGGTTTTGGGCGTATCAGCCTTCATTTTCCACTGGTTACCTTCCCCACACCTGAGGAAGAGCTCTGTGAGGCTTGAAAGCTTCTTGCTTCCACCAATAGAAGTTGGTCCAGTGAAAGATATTACTTCACCCACCTTGTGTCTCATACCCTGGCACCAACAACACTGCAACCATAAAATCTGTTAGCTTTGGCTCTGGGTTCTATCGTCAGATGAATGGATTCAAATGAAGTAGTCTTGTCTGAGGTAGCTCTGTTGGATTTGATGTTTGCAGAGAAGATGAATGCCGTATTGCCTACCTTCTTGTCCTGTCTGGGTCTGTGGTGTACCGAGTAATGTGGAGGGAGTGGAGCAGAGTTGGGAGGCGAGCTTGCTGTGTCATCCAGCCAGCCCTCAGTGATGCAGACTAATCAAGTGCTTCATTGCGGATGAGGTTATGCATTGTTGGCAGCAGATCATTGATAAGCTTCACTTTTAACGTGTCACTCTGTGCTGTCTGCTTCGGGCCCATACATAGGTAATGGTTCTGTGCAGTGTATAGGTGTTAGATGTCTGGAATCTGGTTTCTTATGTCAGCTATGCTGTTTCCTTGGACAGTTCCTCCCAGTTTTCACTGTGATAAGTGAAAGAGTGGGCAGTACCATGGGATGATCTGAGTGGAAGAACGGTTGGCTAAATGCCATGGAAAAGACAGGTTTGTTGGATACCTTCTGGAACTGTAGCCTGGCTGAGGCCTGGGAATGGATAGAGCTGGAACAGTCTGTTCCTGGAGTAGTGGTGAGTGTACTGAATTATGGCATCAGAACAATGGAAATAATAAAAACAGCAACAGTAATAATAGGTGGAGTCTAGCCCAATGAAAAGGGGAGATGTCAGTGACATCGGAAATCCATTTCCTTGAAATAAGACGTCTGCGTTTTCATGATGCCACGGTTGCTCTCACCTGCTTTGGGAGATAGCACTTACCACTTAGGAGTGTTTGAGTCATAGCAGTAAATTGGCCTGCTGACCAGCACGTGGAGGTGAAGGCCAGAGGAGCAGTACTGGGGCCCAGGGCTCCTTCCTCATAAGAGAGCCCTTTGGGGGGCGGGGGGTTCCTGTGCTGAAGGGGCAGGCTGGGAAAGGAGTCCATCTCCCGGTCACATTTCAGAATGCTTCTCTCCTTTGTTTCCACATTTTCAAGTGAACAGAGGTCCCTGCCCTGCTGCTTCTGGTGGTGTGAGGGCCAGCGGGAGTTGGTTCCCACTGTTGCTATGTCCCATGCTGGGGAGGGAGGAGAGACCGAGTCCTGTAAACCCAACCCAGGCCCTTCTTGGCTTGTGAAAGAGAGCCATGAACACCAGTGCTGCTCATGACTGCAGTAGCCAATGCCTCATTCAGAGGACGAATCTTCCTTTTCTCCTTCACCCACATGATAGTCTGACCAATACTGAAGAAAATTGCCCAAGATGCATCATTTAACCAGCTACTACCCATGATCAAACTTCCTATTCTTGAGCAAGCTCATAGGGAAGCTAGCCAATGATCAACTACAAGCTTATCTAAGTGAATGTAATATTCTAGATCTGGCACAATCTGGATTCACGCCAGGATGTGGATCTGAAACTGCTTTAGAAGCATTAATGGATAATCATCTGCTGTCAGTGGATAGAGGGCAGGCATCCATTCTCATCCACTAGGACCTCTCTGAAGTATTTAATGCTGTCAATCATGTAACACTGCTGTCTTGGCTGAGAGTCAGGGTAATGTGCTAAAATGGAGCAATGGTTGGAAACTGCACCTCCATCACTGGAGCACCCACTTGTGGAGTCTCAAAAGGATCAGTTCTCTCTCCAATCCTGTTCAACAGCTATATGCAGATGAACTGGCCAACATGTATTCAAGTGCCAGCAATTTGCAGATGATATACAACTCTACTTACCCTTCACCACAAACTACCACCAAAATTGCTCAGTTTTTGGATGAGATGAGCTCATGGATGAAGAAGAGCTGGCTGAATCTGAGCAAAACAGAGGTGGTGATAATGGACATAGAGAAGTAATTGAAAGAGTTTGTAGCCATGGTGCGGTCTCCTATTGGTTGAAGGTAGACACTCACAATTGGTCAGTTCAGTCCTTGGCTTAGGAATGTTCTTGGATTCCTTGCTGATGCTAAGATCTCATAGCAGCATCTATGAGTAATGTGTATTTACCATCCTTGACTGGCTAGGAGACTCCATACCCTCCAGGTGGATGATGACCTGGCCTCAGCTATTCAAACCTGCGTCCCTACTTAGCTGGACTACACCAATCCAATATATCTTAGCATGAAGCCTTCAGCACTTGGCGAAACTAGCTAGTGTAAAATGCTGTGATGCAGCCCCTCAGCAGCCTGGGCTACCGTGAAGGCATCAAAACCTGTTGTCCACTCTCTACCCTGGCTTCCCATAGAATATTGAATCAAGTTCAAGGTCTTGCTCCTTGTCGTCAAGATGCTCAAAGGCCTGGGACCAGGATATTGGAAAGATAAACTAAAGCTCTAGGATGAAGACCAATGATCATCAGCTCTGCTTCTCCGACATAATGGGACTTTCTACAATATGGGTAAAGCTTATTTGAGTGGGAGACAGAGCTTTCTTGGGCTGGTCCAAAAGTGTGGAATGAACTCTCCTAGGAGCTAAGGACCATCACAAATCTCGCCACCTTCTGCTCCAAGTACAAGGCACATTTTTATGATCTTGCCTTCTGTAACACGCAAATATACATGTTGCTATATATTAAAATAAAAAAAGCCTATCCAAACAAGACCCTCCAATACACACACTTCTCCCCGGGGGAGAGAACAACCAACACATGTCCGATCTTAGTCCAGTCACTTAATGTAAGACTGGCAGGGATTCAGATACTAAAGTGGTGAATATGATGTAAGACCCTATATAGAATAGAAAGCGTGCTTCTGCTGGCCAGAATCTGTAGAAGAAACATTTCAACAAATTCTTAGACACTTTCTTTGTGCCAAAAATACATGTTTGACCCTCGCCGCTGCACGCCCCCCCCCCCACAAATAAAATGGGGGGGGGGAAATCAGTTGAGAACTGAAATGAAAAATATCAACATTTTTATTTTTTTTTGTGTGGGGGGGCATTTGGACATTTCCAATTTGAAACTTTTGGGGGGATTTTTTTTTCATTCTGCAAATCTGTCAATATTTTGACTTTAGTTTTCACGTTGAATTGGAATAATGTTGACATATCCATTTCCTGTGGGATGAACATTCTGTTTTCCAGCCAACTCTAATACAGACCTCCCCTCCATCGGGGGAGGGATAACTCAGTGGTTTGAGCATTGGCCTGCTAAACCCAGGGTTGTGAGTTCAATCCTTGAGGGGGCCACTTAGGGATCTGGGGGAAAATCAGTGCTTGGTCCTGCTAGCAAAGGCAGGGGGCTGGACTCGATGACCTTTCAGGGTCCCTTCCATTTCTATGAGGGGTATGTATGTATGTGTGTGTGTGTGTGTGTGTGTGTGTGTATATATATATATATATTATTATTATTATTATTATTATTATTATTATTATTATTTTTATCCATCAACCATACTGATGTTGGGAAGTGTGCTTGAAATGCCCTGCTGGTCCCAATCACTTGAGAGAGAGTCTGTGTGAGGGAATGGGAGGAGTAGAAATAATGTGGCACTCCAAATCCCTTACCCTAGATTCGCCACATCTGAGACCCCTTGGTGACAAACTAATGACCCCCAATATTTTGCTAGTAATGATTTTCTTTTGACTTGGCAATGTCCCTTTAAGAAGATCTTTTCATAACTCTACTGTTCAGTGAAGTTTCTCCTTCTTTTGTTTAATTTCCTGGCTGCGTAGTCATGGTGAAATGCATTGCATTAAATGTCTCTCATATCAGTAAAGAAATTAAAACCATAACATTTTTCATAAAAAGGGATATTCCCCAACAGCCACTGGAACAGTTTGATGCTAAAACTCATAGACTAATATGTGACTGTAATTGAAGAGGTTGGGCACAAAAATATTGCGTGGACCTGGAACTCTGCCAGACTCTTTGTCCTATCTCTTATCATGCTTGTCCATTTGGGATTCTTTCATAAGCTTTGTTGTATTCATCATGTAGATTAACAGTACTTAAAAACTAACCACAAACTTTGATGCTCCAGAGGGGGAATTGCTTGAGTAAACAAGATCAAAAGTAAACGTAGCCACAGCACTGAACCAAGTGGTGCTCTAAACTTGTTTTAATTTGCGAAGGTTAACTGCAAATGGTATTGTTGCTTGGGTGTACAACTTGAGAAGAGCATGCAGCATCACTGATTTATAACAAAAAGGAATAAGGATGACCAGGAGAGTGATAAATTTGATTTCCTTCTTCTGTTTTCTACTTTTAATTGGCTTTATTCCTACCACTATGAACACGATGTACAACCCAAGATGGTGGAAGGGTGGAGTTAATAGTGGAGTTAAATGATTTGGTTGTGCTTATCTCATGTGCCGGAGCTCATTCAATATAAATTCTGGATCGGGGGGTGGGGGAAAGTAGTGTTACTGTAATAAAAGGGGAAGAGATTACAATGCTTAAACTTTCCCCTAACTGGTTTAATTTGTTGGGGATGCACCCCTGGGGAACCAGGGATGAGAAGGGAGACGACAAACCTAGAAATGAATGAGTCTGATGCATTAGTTTCCTTCTGGATTTATTGTCCATGTGGTGTTCAGCCGTCCAAAAGTTGTTCCAGACCTGATACATGTTAGTTTGTTTCCTTGATCCTAGTCAGGCATTCCAGCTCAGGGCCCATTTTAGGTAACTCTTGTAATCAAATTTCCATTTAATATAAAGTAGTATATGCTGAATATTTCTTGTAAAATTTAACAAGATTATGGGAGATGACTTGGGTATCTTGCAATTCCCTGACCTGGAGCTAGACGCTTTTTTGCTTTGCCTCTGCTAGCATTTTTTCCTTAATTTACCACTGTTGATAACAGTGCCGCTTTACTATTGGTAGCCATAGTAGAAGTACTAGTGTAGACAGGCATTTGTGGGTGACAGCATTTTAACCACTCTGCTGTCTAGACTGGCTCAGAGTGAGGCTGTCTAGATGGCATTCCTCTTACTCCATCCCGGTTCAGAAAATTCTGATTACCTCCAAATGTAATAACTATTCAGGGTTAATAGACTTTACCTCTGCAATGATGTTTGCAGCCTTTGTCCTAACGGGTGTTCCCCAGTACTACATAATAACCTTTGATTGCTTAAACAAGTGGAGGTTCGTATCTCCTATTGTGGACCAGATTTTTTCCTGGGCTGAGTTCCAGAACGCACAAGATCTGACTTTCCGCCCACTTCTGAGTATCTCAGACCCACTTTTCCCCCTGCTGTAATCCTTTTTCTGTCTATTGATCAGCCTGTTTTCTGCTATGTACCTGACGGATGAACAGAATTACACAATCAGTCTAATACTTAAAATAAAGGACACTTTTAAAAAAATAAAATAAAAGTAGCAAAGCCATTGAAAATAGACTTTGTCAAAGGCAGTTTCAAATTTTACATGATCATACATGACCCGCTTGCTGTCCACTGAACAGCAGAGTATGTCAATCTTGTACCTAGCAAGCTAGGAAACAACTTCTCAAAGAAATGACCGAGAACATCATTTATGCAAGTATGCCGAAAGGATCCCAGACGTATGCCACGTAAGGAGTATGCACAGCCCTAGTCCCAGTGTTTTCTGAATGAGTTGTGAAATATTGTATGTGCTTTTCACATTGATAATTAAGGGAAACCCAGATGGCGGCGCCTAGAACACTCTTTAAGTCACGGCACGTAATCGAAAATGAAGTGCTGGTTCTAGGCGGTGGCACTAGTAGCTTCAGGTGTTTGTTTAATATTCAGGGCTGGCATTCTGAAAAAGCCACTACGCGCTTTAAAATTTCACTGTGCGGCCGTGCATCACCACACACTTTTTTTTTTTTTTTTTTTTTTAAGGCGCTGACAGATGGTGATGTTTAGTTTAAAATAATTTCTCTATTAGACCAAACCCCATGTTGTCAATGATTTTAATAGGAATGCGGTTTATTGTAACAGAGCATTTGCATCATTCGAATGCATTAGGAGGAATTAGGGTTTTAGGAACAAACACAAATAGGAAATTTGATGTAATCAAGTTGACACAATTAATGGGCAATCCCCTGGCCAGGCCAGTATGGCACAAGTTTCATGGTTTGGTGTCTTGAATGGCACATCAGTGATATGTTAAAGCTTTCCCTTTGTGTTCTTCTGTCACCTACTAGCTAATCTTTGTTATTGATCATTGGTCTCCAGGGCCCGGATGCTCAAAGGTATTTCAGTGCCCTTTGAGGCGCTGGGCCAAGGTTGCTGCACCAAGGTAAGATACGCAGCAACACAGATCACTAGGAGGAGGTGAACAATGATGTTCTACTCTTTGATACTGCTTTTCATCCAAGGATTTCCGAGTACTTACTACCTCACAAGACTGTTGTGAAGCTCTCCAGTAAGTGTTTATACCCAGTTTACTGCCGAGCAAACTATTAGGCTGAGTGACTAGCCCAAGGGCATGCTATTAGTCAGTGGCAGCATTAGGAGTAGAATTCAGGAGACTTAGCCCCTTTAACACTAGACCACACTGTGACGCTGCTCCCCATATTTATGATATGATAACATAATTATGATGTATTTTATGCAAGATAAGTCATGTGAGGTGTCATTGGAAAAGTTATGCTTTGCTGAATATGATTATCCTATTTGTGTGCATATAGAATGTTTGTATCTGAAGTTAATATTGACTATGTATCTGTATTTCAAATGTAGTTACAGTTGAGTAATACCCACTAGACAAGATGCTTTCAGTCTAGATAGTGGGTGGGGAAGGGCCTATTCAGGGTAATGGGCCATTAAGAAAAAAACCCAATAAGCATTAGGAGAAGCTTATCTCCCACCTTGTGGTGAGCTTTCCTGAGAACACTCCAAACAGCCAGTGAGAGTGGCTGCTATGACCCTACAAGGACACGTGATCAGACCACGTGATGCTGGACTCCATCTTGGGATGTCAGTATTTTTCCACAAATTGGTCTAGGAACCAAGCTTTGAAATAAAGGGTTCCCCCCATGTGCAAAATCTGTATAAGGCAGGGAGTGATGACATCTGGTGTTCTTCACTCCCCACACAAGAAGACTCCTGGAAACACCTGAGGAACAAAGACTGAACTGAGGGAAGTGCTGGACCCAGGCTAAAGGGATTTCTAGCCTGTGAATGAAACACCTGGGGATTCCAAGCTGTAAAGCAAGTGCAGCTTGCCCCTTAAGAATCTGCAGCCTGCTTGTATCATCTCTTAGATTGGATATGAACTAGCAGATTCTCCCCCTATCTAGTATATTTAGGTTTAGTTTGCATTTTTGTTTATTTGCTATCTATCTTTTGTAGTGAATAAACTTGTTTTTGCTTTATCTAAACCAGTGTGTTGGTGTGAAGTGTATGTGAATCTTAACTCTGGGGCAACGGCTGTTGCATATTCCTCTCCACATTGAGGGATGGGGCAAATTTTATGAGCTTATGCTGTACAGTTCCCTGGGCAGCGCTAGACGGTATAATTTTGGGTTTATACTCCAGACAGGGTGCGCGCCTGGGCAGTTGGGAGTTGCCTTAGCTGTAGCCTTTCCATTGTTGGTTCATTGCAGGGGCTGGACAGAGAGCCTGCATGTAACTGCAGCTGGGTAAGGCCCTACCTGTATGAAGACTGATGAAAGTGCAGGCTGGAGGGCTTTGTATTGCTGTGACAAGCTGCAGTGTGTAAGGGAGCCCAGGCTGGTGGGTTGGGGGGCTCAGTGGTACCTCAGTCCCAGGTGGCATCTCAGGGGGAACCAGTCACACACACACTCCCTCACAATAGAGCAAGAACAAGAGGTCATGAGGAAGTGTGGTGCAGGGATAAAAAGAAGACCCTTCAGGATCCCCATCTCTGTTAGGGCCTGATCCAGTGTCCATTGAAGTAAATGACAGTCTATCAATAGCTTCAGATCTGGTCCTTAGAGAGGAATTAGGAAAGCTCCAAGCTATGTCAATTCCTCCACTTCACACATTGAGATTTTACAACTGTTTGCCCAGCTCCTCAGGGAAATCAAAAATAGTTGGGGGAGGAGGGATTTTTTTCAGGCCATGTGGCTAAAAGTGTCTTTCATGGTGGCAGGAGATCTTGAAGCCTTCTCCCCAGGCTAGCCTGGTATTAAACCAGTTGATTAGCAAGTGCTAGTTGAGTATAGTGTAATGCAGCATAGACTTGTATTGGTTTGACTGTAGAAGAAAGTTCACTATAATAATGTTCCTCCTCTACCACGCCCCTTTTACAGATTAAAAATGTAACACCTAATTAGCGTTCCCTACAAGTTATTAGTGTAGCATGTTACGCTTGGGAATAAAATGTCAGTCAAAAGAAAAACAAATTTTAATTCTACCGTTGGAAATGATGGTCGGGTTTTTTGTTTTTTTTTGGTTTAACTTCCTATGGGAAAGCAGATACACATTAAAAAATGAAAATACTCTCACTTAAATTATTTTACTTTTGGGGGGGTCACATTTTAATCAAAGCCATACCTGCCTCCAGGGGAAAAAAAGGAAGTAAAAGTGATTGAATTTAATAACTAAAACAACATAAACTGTCTGCTTTGAAATGTATAATCTCACATGACATTTATTTCATAATGTGACCAAATCATATATGTTATGGGGACACTCTTTATTAAAAATGCCATTTATTTTAACAAGAGCAATAAAAAGAAACTTTTTTTTTTTTTTACTGTGGCAGAGGAAAAGGCTGCTATTAAGTTGCTTTCAGCTAAATGAAAACATATCGCTCAAGATTTGCTCTAAAATATTTAAATAAAGCGATGTGGAATTTATTCGTTTCTGCCTTCCACCATGAGTAGAAGACCATTAAATTATCCTAAATACAAGAAATGTTCTAGAAGAATTTGTTTTGGTTATAAATAAGCTTTGCTGATGAAGAATAAGATCATTTTAAATGGAACATTTTAATATAGGTTTGTAATACGTCATAGAAGGCCTGATTCAATGCAAGAAATGAACGTGGGATTTTGTTCCTAAGCTTACCTTAGTGGGTGCAATCTGGTTTATGCTCAAAGGGCTTATGCGCACCGGGATGAACGGTGTGACATTAGGAAAATTGTACAGTTGGGCCTAGAGCCACAACAGGTTTTAGGCATTTCAACGCTGAGGCTGACTTTAGGTGTCCTGGCACCTGATGGAACGTCACCCTGTGTTAAGCACCCAGGCTCCCCACACAAGGCAGGGGGAGGTAAGAACGGAGCATATTGAGCCAGCCCATGGAGTGTGGAGCTGCCTAAGCTAACCAGGAGGAAATACTAAGGAGAGGAATATGACCTAAGCTGTCCATAGGTGTTGGAACTAGGGGTGTGCCACCGTACCCCCGGGCTTGAAGTGGTCTCTCTTATATGCAGCATTTACAGTTTTGGTTCAATGGCTCTCAGCACCGCTGTTATAAAAATTGTTCCAGCACCCTGTTTCCATGTGGGATTCACTGCTGTCAGACCTCTGCTGCCGTTAGGTGCTTTGAAGAAGGAGGGGATGCGGCTCTTCCCCACTCCCTCCCTTTACTTTTAGCCCAGAGGTTAGAACACTTATCCAGGATGTGGGAGACATAGGATCAATTTCCCCCCCCCGCCGGATGTGGAGCATGGATTCGAACCCACATCTCCTGCCTTTCCGCAGAGTGCTCTAACCACTTAGCTGTGGGAGATGTGTCGCTTTCCCCCTACCCCATTGAAGCTTCTCTACTTTGTGTAAATAATTGAACAGTCAGTGGGCCAGGGAAACAGTAAGAATGACTCTCTAGCTCGGTGGTTAGGTCATTTCCCTGGGATGTGGGGACCCCTGTTCAAATCCCTGGGACTGAGCATGCATACTGCATGGGGCCCCTCAGCTGAAATAGGCCAGGCAGTGCCTAGGTTGTGGATTCTGCTGAGGCTGTGGTGTGAACTGGGGCTGAAGTGCCTGTGCTGACTGGCAGATTTTTAGGCACCAGGGGGATTTATCGGTGGAAATTTAGGAATTAGGGGTTAGGCAGCAGCTGAGGAGAAGTTTTTGAGGCTCTGCACTTGGGTGTCTAAAGTTCAGTTAGGTGCCTAACTCTTTATCAATCTAGCTCTTGGAGATCTCCGGTCCAGCTGCTGTGAGCTGTTTTCAAAAGCTGGCAGAGAGCCTTCCTCTGCTCATACACCGAACAAAGGAAGGGTTAGATTGTGACAGGCTGTGATGCAGGTATGGGGTGGGCAGGGTCGGCTCCAGCTTTTTTGCCACCCCAAGTGGTGGTGAAGGGGGGGGGGAAAGAAAGAGAAACCCGATTTGAGCGGCCGCCGAAGAGGAAGCGAAGGACTGAAGGACCTGCCGCCGAATTGCCGCCCCAACAACGGACGGACTGCCGCCCCTTTCTATTGGCCGCCCCAGGCACCTGCTTCCTTCGCTGGTGCCTGGAGCCGGCCCTGGGGGTGGGTGGGGCCAAGAACATACAAGGATCCCTTCCTCCTTGTCCCGCCTGTACAAGAGAACAATCCCTGCCTGGAGATGTGTGGGACCCCAGGGGGGAGGAGGCGGGTCATGGCTCCTCCTCACCCTTCCCACAGTGGCTCGAGCAGCAGACAGCTGTGCTGGTGGGAGCAGGCTGTGCCATCCCAAAGGATGCTGTAGTCTGTGTGTACTGGGCTGCCTGAGGAGGGGTGTTAGCTTGTTGAGGCACAAATCCTTCCCAAAGTACCCCAGGCCAGCGCATTTCCCCACCAACCCACACGTGGGGGCTGAATGCCACAACTTGGCTTGAGGTATTTAAATAGCCTGATTTCCTGTTCCCGATGCCAATACTGAATAAAACTGGCATAGAGCTATTTTGAACACTTAGGGTCTGATTTCCAACCAAGTTAGGCATGCAATTGCATGTGCAATGACCATGATTGCATGCACAAATTGAGTAGTTGCATGGGCAAATAGCAAGTCAGTTACTTATATAACTGCCTGACTTATAGGTACGATTTTGGTGAGAACAGGCTCCCATTATTAAAAAAAAAAAAAATTGAACTCTGGTCTGGGAAGGGGGGTAAGGTTCAGTTCTGAAACCTGCTTTGATTTTTTTGAATGTGTTGTCACACGCCAAACCCTTACAGTAATTGTTCCTTGTCACAGACCCACTGCCCATTTCTCTGTGAAGGCTCTTTCTGCCTTATTCCCCTTGTAACTCTAGTGGCCCCTTTTACAAGATCCACCATGGGTTTAATGACATCCCGGCCTCTAGAGGTGTGTTTGATTAAACTGAAGATCCATGTGACTTGATAGGCATGTGATGATATTGTTCTCCCCTCACAATGACTTCCATGCTGATCTGCCTTTCCTGAATCTGACAGCAGCAGCAGGAGAAGATGAGAAGTGGCTTGAGTCAGTACAAGGAGGCGGGAGCAGCGCTGCAGTTAGACTTTATCATCAGGATAAGTGGACAGATATTAGTGTGTGTCACATTTGGCAATAAATATGACCTATGACCACAGGGAAAAGATCCGGCTGTAGAATATCTTGGGCTCAGTACAGAGGTAACTCGGTGAAATTCTATTGTCTGGGTTACAGGTTAGACTAGATGATCTAATAGTCCCTTCTGGACTTAAAATCTATGACCGCCCCCTCCAATATATCTGTATTTCTGCAGCTTCCCCACACTTTTTCTGTAAGAAATTAGGGGGGAAGCCCTGGGAAAGCCAGTTAATAGGCTTATTTTTCAAATAAAACTAGCTTGACAAAATACCTAGGAGTCAGAAGAGGTTTTATAGAGGGGTGTGATATTGATCTAACTTTTCTAGGGCACCTCTTTGAAGCTTCCAGCTATGCCAGGTACTAATATTGATACCAGTTTAGAGAGGAATAGCGGTATGATCGGTGGTTTAGGGCGACATGTATACATGCCTGAAAAGCCACAGCTAGCCTGTGGTGCTAGATGGGAACTCCTGATGCATTGCACCCTGATCCCATGTGTTCACACCCCTCCGGCCTGTTATACGTTTTTGGGGCAGAGTTTAGGGATGAAGATATTGCCTCCGCGGTTGACCACTTACCTCCTCCAATCTGCATATGCCCCTAGGCTTACTCCACTGCCCACTTTACTTGGGCTCATATCTGAGTAGAGTGGCCCAGGAATACCATCAGAATATGAGCCAGAAGTAATGGTGCTTTTGCTGCTTTCATTTGCACTCATTTAGAGGGTGGGTCAAATTGGAAAAGAGCTAGGATATGGCACTTTGTGATTTCTTGGCGGAAATCTGGGTACGTCTTTCCACGCTTCCCAGTGCCTTTGAGAATTTAATAGAATTCTGATAATCTTCTTTACTGTCATATAGAATATATTATAATGTAGTATGTTGATATTATATCCCCAATATATAAGTAAATAGGGCTAGCAGGCAAATAAAAAGATAGTGATAATTCTATCCTATGTGTCAAAGGAAGAGAGACAGTGTGAATTAGGTGGAAAAATTAGTAGGAAATTAAAGCTAATCAACTCATCAGTCAGTGTAGTACAGGGGTTCTCAAACTGGGGGTCGGGACCCCTCAGGGGGTCGCAAGGTTATTACATGGGGGGCTGCGAGCTGTCAGCCTCCACCCCAAACCCTGCTTTGCCTCCAGCATTTATAATGGTGTTAAATATATATATATGCATCCGAAGAAGTGGGCTGTAGCCCACGAAAGCTTATGCTCTAATAAATTTGTTAGTCTCTAAGGTGCCACAAGTACTCCTGTTCTTTTTGCGGATACAGACTAACACGGCTGCTACTCTGAAACCTTAAATATATTAAAAAGTGTTTTTAATGTATAAGGGGGGGAGGGGTTGCACTCAGAGGCTTGCTGTGTGAAAGGGGTCACCAGTACAAAAGTCTGAGAACCCCTGGTGTAGTAAATCAGTTAAACTGTGTCTCTGGGGGGAATTTGGCCAAGTGATGCCAAGTTTGGGGCATTTTGTTTTGAGTCTTCGATTCTTTATTGTGCGGTATGGGAATGGGTCCCTTGCAAGTGCTGATGATCTGAAATGAACTGGGAAAAGATAGGTCTACAGTGATAACCACTTTCAGCTGCTGTGAGGAATTCCTTGAATCTACCAAGGCCTTTTCACTGTTTCTCATTAGTCAGCAAATAGTTTGGCTTTTCTTGACAGTGCAACTGATAATTTTCATCCAGGTACAAGAGGACATCAAAAGAACCCAAAGAGAAGGAGTGAGTGTGGGTGGAGCATATAGAACCATAGGGTTAGCCTAACCCCCAGATGCAGGATATGGGTCGTCTGGAGAGAGACAACTGCAAGTCAGTTACAGGTTCTGCTGCATGCTGTGGCATCTGGAAAGAAAGTTATAAGTCATAAGAAAAACAGTTTGTTTGGATGGTTTGCAAGCTCCAAAAACGTCTGGATTTCAGCACCCATGAAGATGTGCCTCGGGGCTGAGGTGGAGGGGTTGAAAATGGAGACTGAGTTGTCTCGGGGGTGATGACTGAGGTAGAAGAGGAAAAGTCCTTGGGGGATGTAGAGTGGAGGGAGGAAAGAGCTGAAGGAAGCTGATGTCTGCTCCTGCGTATCTCCTACTTGCAAAAGTTGGCAAGATCCTGGGCAGAGGCAAAGGGGGAGAGGGCTTGAGGGAGTCCAATGTGGCAAAGAGGCATCAGAGGTTGTCGGAGTGGGACTCAACAAAGGAGAAGACGTGAAACTGTTTTTCAGGAAGTCCAACAGAGAGATTCCATCCTCTGAACCCTAGCACTCACTTGCTCAGTCATCTTGTTCAATTCACATCCCCCCCCTATGCTTCAGTTTCCCAGTCTTACAAACAATGCCCCTATCTCACAGGCAGGTTGATTAACATTTGAAGAACACTTTAAGATTTTTTGGATGAAAGGCACCAAATAAGGGCAAAATAAACAGGGAGGACTAGATCCTGCTCTCTGTTCTGCACCTGTGAACGCCGTGGACTTCCGGGTGTGCGTGTGTGTGTGTGTGCAGGGCTGGCTCCAGGGTTTTGGCCGCCCCAAGCAGCCCAAAAAAAAAAAAAAAAAAAAAAAAAAGGCGCGATCTGCGGCGGCAATTCGGCGGGAGGTCCTTTGCTCCCAGCGGGAGTGAGGGACCGTCCGCCGAATTGCCGCCGAATACCTGGACGTGCCGCCCCTCTCCAGAGCGGCCGCCCCAAGCACCTGCTTGCCAGGCTAGTGCCTGGAGCCGGCCCTGTGTGTGTGTGTATGCGTGAAACTGACTTTCAGATCAAGTCCATCTTGGTGACGTGTGTGGTATTTTAAAACCTCTTGAATGCAAAAATGACTGTATGCCTGTGGGCCTCTATCTTGTATGTGGGTTTTGTGATTCTCTCCTTTTAAAATAAATATAGAAGGAGAGGAAAAACCCTTGAGGGCTCAGCTCATTTGCATGGATGCCTCAGCACAGCATAAGGAACACAGTGCTGTCCTGGGAATGTTGCTGAACTGACAGGTTCTGAATGCTGGTTGCTGCTGAACCTCTGAGAAAACAAAGCATACAGATAAAACCTTTTATTAAAGGTGAATCCACAAAGAAACAATCAGGGAAGCACAACACCCACTTAAAACATAGTGGATGCTATTAAGTCTTGGTAGAGTGGATGCTGAGGCCTTTTAAAATACAAAACAATGCAAACTGGATTAGCATTCAGGGCCTCCGGAGTTTTTGCAGCACTCCATCAGACTAGTTTTGTTGGTAAGAATCAAAGGAAGTGGTAACATGTTGTCTGATGCCCTCACACGGTCCACTGGGAGTTGCAGAACACCTGCTGCTCCAGCTCTATGTAGTTCCATGACTCTGGGTCCTGCCCTTTCTGCCCAGTAGGATGCACAATATATACCCAGAGGAATAGACCGCTATTGAAATCCAAGGCAAAACGCCACGCCAGAGGATCAGTATCTCCCCTGCTGGGGCTCCCCCAACAGGCATGAAACTCCAGCTAACTCCTGCATCTCCCTTCCTGTGTTCCCAGGAAAGGGGATGTACTCGGGTAGGAAGGGGTGAGGAGGACTGGCATGGCGTCCGACGTATTACGAGCTGGCGGGCAGTCCTTTCTGGACCATTGCCAGCTGGTGCAAATTAGAGCAGCCTCTGGGGCACTTGAACCTGCACCAGAGCAAGTGGTAGGGCAGAGAACTGGGGAGCTGTATGTGTCCCTGACCGGCCTCACTCTCTCTGCTGTGCTCAGTGAAAACTGAGGGTAGCGGAGAATCTGGTTCTTTTTAGTGATATTGTGTACATCTACAATAAAGAGATACATACTGTCCAATGCTTTGGCCTTGTAGGTGTGGGCCTATGGAAATGTATGTACAAACACATACTCTTTTGCACACGCGTCATCCTCTTGAATCCTGCATCGCAGGGGACAGTACAACATTCAACCATCCAGGAGTCTGGCTTCATCCATTACTATTAGGCGTATTAATAGTTTGTGCCCTTTCCTTGCCTGCTGCTGTCTACATCCACTCATGTCTTCCTTTTGGGGCTGCTCCAACCAAGATAGTCTTTATATTCTTCAAAATGTATTGGGACCTGAGTTTTCATTGACTTCATTGGGACTTCACAGATACAAGTGTGGTCATGCCATGTGCTTTTGTAGGTGTCTTCTGGAGTGCAGGAGGCACAGAGTACAGACGTGTACTCCAGGAGACTCGAGGGACCACGCGACAGAGCCACACTTGTATGTATCTGAAGTGCTATAAGAAAAAGCTTTATCCAAGGGTTGGGCCTGAAGCAGTTCTAGACCAGAGAACAGGTAGAGAAGGGCTGAAATCCAGCCAAGAAGGGCTCTCTCTCCTGGAAAGAGCTAGAGTTTAATAGGTTAATATTAACTAAATATTACTCCTGATAATGTTTACTCAGCGCTTTAGATATCACATTGATAGGTGCCTTGGAAATCTCCTAGACTACATTGATAGCCAGTCAAGGTCAGGCCAGGTATAAATAAATGGGTATTTCCTTCCATAATATAGAACTAGTTCTGTATGTTTCCCAAGAGGAATCTCAGATTCCTGAACACCTGAAGGCATGTATTTGCCAAATGAATCCTCTGCTTTAAAAAAAAAATCATCTTTTACTCTCAAAGATTTTTGTGATAATGGAGTGAGGAACAGATAAAACATTTTTCAATAGAACCATTTTATACAGAATAGTGGCTGTGCTGCTACTTTACCTAAAATCATTTTAAATCGGAAGATTGACAGACACGGAACACTAAGTGATGGAGGATTGCTCTCTGATGTCGTTTAAGTGGCATCAGGTTGGACTGTGCACAATCATTTCCTTCTAAATTGGGGGTAGTTCCTTTTCAAATTGTCAGAGAAGCTTTCTTCTGCTTCGTTGCACTTGAGAAACAGGTGGACGGCAAGCTGCTCAACCTTGTTTGATCCACATGTTGTTGTTCGATAGATACAGCAAATCAAACTAGAAAGCCTCTCTGATATAGCTATAATGTTGGCCTATTCAGTGGCTAGATTAACAATGAAAAGCTACTTGGAATTCGGACAGGAGGTGAACTTTAATCCAGTCTTTCTTGTGACCTATTAGACAACTGAACAGTAAATGTAACTCCTTGGTGACAAGAGGAGCGGGTGTATTTCAGTGTGCCATGCCTTTTTGCATTAACATGATCTGCACTGGTATGGAGGGAATGAAGAAATGGAGAAGTACAGTAGACACCATAAACCTAATAGATATGGAATAAAGGACAGTCTTGTGGTTGAAATACAGGTCTGAGAGCTAGATTATCTAATTCTAGTTCGGACTTTGCCACTGACGTAAGTGAATTTAGGCATGTCGTCCCTCTAGGCGCTCATTTCTCTGTCTATAAAATGGGGGTGATAACTATTTATCTCAGTGTTGGGAGGCTAAAGTAATTAATGTTTGTAAAAGACTTGGAGTTCCTTGGCTGAAAGATGCTATCGGAGAGCATATTATCAGCATTTTCTATTGCTTTCTCACTATTGTTGTTCATATTCAGTCACACACATCTGGTTTTGCTTGGTTAATCTAATATGCCTGTGCGCTCAAACTTTTTGTGGCCTACAAAGGTTTATTTAAAAGTCTGAATGTTTGCTTATCTTGTAATTTACCCAAGGCTTATACCATAGGTCATGAAACAAAATTAGAAAGGAAAGAAAACATTTATTTTCAAAGTAGTTTTGTGTTCTCTCACTAATGAGAAATCTACTTACTGCAAAATTAATATTGCATAGAATTTGCCATGAGGCTCGCTGGGGCTTTCCCCCATCTTGGCACCATTGAAGGCTGACTTGGATTCAAAAAACATACCCACCCTGGAGCAGGCACATCCAGTTTCCAAGGTTGGGCAGTATCCTCAGTAAGTTTTGTGTGGCTTCCACCAATGACAATTCTTACTGAGTGTTTTTAATGTGATGACATCAGACTTGTGGCATTGAGGCATGGGGAAAGAGCTCACAAAGTAAGTAATAACAGTGGCTTTTTGAGTGATCTTGTCTAGTGGGGAACCTCAGTGGATTCTAATCCACACCTGCCTTTTCTAAGATCAAATTGTGGTTCATGAGGCAGCAGAGCCCTGTGGAGACTGTATCATTTTTTTTATATCTATATATCTATATATAAATTTCTCCACAGTGTTCTGCTGCCTCAGGTACCACAATGGGGGATGATGGGGGATTGTCAATGTGTGAGGAGTGGGAACTCTTTCGTCTCATCTGCTGGGTCCCACTCAACCACTTGGGGAGTTAGGGATCTCTCACTAGGCTAGGGGAGTCTTCAGCCTTCCTCAAAATGTGCCCCCAAACCCGGCAAGATGGAGACCAAGCTGAAGGGTGAGGGAGAAGATAGCAAACACGTCTGAGGAAAGGGAGCTGCTGGGGAAACCTCTGCCTCTGAGCTTGGGAGCAACATGAGTGCAGTTGCCCAGGTGTGCTCTAGAGGGAGCAGGAAGGCAGACTGCACTGGGGAGGGGTGAGTTGGGGCTACCTAATGCCAAGGTTCCAAGCCCACCAGGGCAGAAGATTCCCATTCAGAGGGCACAAAATTACAGGTAAGGGAAGTAATGTTATTCTTAGCCATCCCCATTGTATCTGCTAATTTCTTTCCATACACCGGAATATTCTTAATTATTTATTGTGCCCCCTAATGCTGCCTCACCCGGAGTCTGGTTTCACTGTTTAATGTAGCCTGCAAATACCACAGCTGAGCCCTGAATGGGACATTTGTGTTCCATAGGCACCAGCTCTGAGGTGAGTCAAAATCTTGCTTTGCCTAAGAAAGGGGCTTTGCTGTGCTTGTGAGCCATTGCTCCTTGCACACCTGCAGGCATGAATATCACCATTCATGCAAATCCGGCAAGGGAGATGCTGTAGAGAATCTCATTTCATCTTCTCTCATCTCAGAAATAAGGGCCTGATCCTGCTCTCATTGAAATCGATCACCGGATTCCCAGGCCCGAGAAAAGGGAATATAGATACGATTCACTTGAGTTCAACAAGTACAAGATTATAAAAGCCTTTTAATATTTTGCAATACTCTGAGTTTTTCATGTTCTGTTTTTCTGGCTGCAGTCTCTTCTGGTACCGTAACCTGATGCAGTCGTATAGAAATATACGGTAAGATATTGTATAGAATGTTGTATAGAAATATACGGTAAGAGAGAACCAAAGTGACACACAATTCTTGACACAGAATAGAATGAAGTTGAATTTTCATTTTAAATCTCTTTACCCACAGAGACCGTGAACTGAAATGGCGCTAAATTGCTTTACATTTGGGAAGCCTCAGTTCATAAAAAATTGCTAACAATTTATTTTTGTACTACATGGTTAACATGACTGTTACTTTCTGCCTCCTTTTTTTTTGTTTGTTTTTTGTTCAAGTGTCTGCTGAGATTCCAAGGAAAACCCAAGTGTGTCATACAACATTGCTTTCTGATTTGCAAGTTAAATAATTTACATAGGCAAAAAAAGTGGAGCAATTGGAATATTCCCTACTCCAAACTTAGGGGCTCAAACTGACTGCACATTTAAACCTGGCAGCCCTCCATTGATATTTTTAGCTAGAAAAACATTTTGAAGTAACAAGAAAAGACAGATCAGATCTAGAGAAAATGAAGCTAAAAACACCACAGGGCATTTTTGTGAATTTCACTGCTTTAGTACTTAAGCATTTCCTACTATTTCTGTAGGGGTGTGTGTGGATTGCCGCAGGTTTAGGCTTAGAAACTTTGGGCCATTCTGAAACAAAATGTTACAAAGATGCAAGATGGAGTTAGCCTTCTCCCTGATTGATTTAGTCTTTCTGAAACATGCAAAGCATCAGGAGCTTTCTGCTAAGAAAGATTAGCATTCAGAGCCTGCTGTTTTTTAATTAAAAAAGCCATTTAAATATAAGAGTTGGGGTGTCCGCCAGCAAGCATTAAAAATACCTGTCTTGTAATTACCCCCCAAGCCCTTCTTCTATTTAATTCTTTCTTTCTATTCCCCCCCTTAAATTCTTGACAAATTCTTCCCCCCGTTTCATCTACCTGCTATTGTGGCATTGTGCCTCCTGCTAGGGTTAGCAGCTGGCTATAAATCTCATGCCAACGCTGCTGCAAGCAGCTGGCGGGAGGTGTGAGGGAAGGATGTGCTCAGCATTTGCTTTCTGGTGATTGAGCGTGTCCTCTGCCTACTGTTCAGAGGGTTAGAGGCACAAGTTCACTTGCAAATCTGCAAATACACACGCACGCATTGGGACACTTTATTGTGGGCACGACTTGCCTGCAAGAAAAGGGGGCTATTAGCTGAGCGTTGCTGGACTGATGATTTGTCTCTTTTTTGCTATTTTCTGTTGGCCTGTAAGTGAAGACTCTGAGGCCCTGGCAGGGGTGAGATTTTCAGAGAGGCCTGGTCAGTCTGATGGCCAAAGAAGACAGTGGGGAAACTGAGTCAAAGCTGCTGCAGTTCCACTTTCCCATGAGGGGCGTGGCCAGAATGTTGCACTCCCTCTGTGACATACGTATTGGTGGCTGATGTATTTATAGCTGCAGATAGATAAACAGACTGCAGGTGTACATATTAAAACAGTTGTAGCTAATGAAACATTAGATCAATTGATAGTTACATTCCAACTGCTTTTTGAAGCACGTGTGCTTATTGATTTTTGTACTCCGTAGACCTTGAACAGTGACATGCCGACTCCTTGGCCCACAAGAGGAAGATTTTCATAGAATACTCTCTCCTGCAGACAATCTTCTCAGGATTTTCCTCATTTTAACTCAGCAATTTCTGGGGGCATATGTCAAAAAGGCTCTGAGAGGGTATCTCTGGGCATCTGGCAACATACTGTTCTTTGTCACTAATGTAAAGCGCAGCATCCAGAATGATCCAATCTTTCTTGAACCTGTCCGAGCTCCTCATCTTCCTCCGCCCTCACGTGTGTTCGGGTCAGCTACCCAGCCTCCCTCTGGATCAGCAGCTCAGAGAAACAAGGTTGAATCATCATTCTCCTTGTTCTTGTGAAGGATCCCATGCTTGAAATCTCAGCTTGATGTTGTTTCCTTTCCTTTCTGGGAATGAAGCTTCACCTGGAAACAATGTAAAATCCAGGGAGCATTAGCCAAATGTTTAAAAACTGTGCACAGGCGACATGACTATTCCCTGTTAACCCTCTGATCCCACAGTGAGGCCTCATCTGCACTGATTTTTTTTTTCTGAAACTTTCCCTTCCTTGCAGTAACACCAGGGCAGATTTGCTTGTGCTAGCAGCGCTGAGGGGTGCTAGTGTAACCTAGCCACTGACACTTTACCACTATGTCGTGCAGGCCCGGTCCAACACAGAGGGAGACACGCCAGTCAATGGTGTACGCTAGTGTTCCCACCATCCTTAACATTGGTGCTACAGCAATCGTGCGAGACTCACCAGAGTAGATACAGGTGATATAGACAAAGGGGTGCACGACTCTCATGCTGCGTTGCTCTGATCTCACAAGCTTCTCCTCCACCTGCTACTCCTCTCTCCAAATCACATCCTCTGTGCTGTTCCCTCTTTCCCCTGTTGCTCCTCCCTCCACCATTCCCTATTACTCTAACTTCATGTCACTAGTTTGAAGCAACCGTTTGACTCTGGCGAGGAAAAAATCTTTTGCTATTAAGGACCATTTACTTTGAACTGATTGTACATAGTTGATGGACTTTTAAAAAACATTTTACTTTTTGCCAGTAGATGTTTACCACTGGAGTGCATTTGGCCTCATTTGACTTGAAACCTCCTAACATATTCTGCAACATAGTTGTTTGTTGAAACTTTGAATGGTCTTTCTGAATTCACATGGCAATTAAAAAAGTTTGTATTCTAATTTATGGCACAATCAATAGTTGAATAAAGGCTCAGATTCCAATACCTGTCTTGTTTCATTTTTTTGTAGTAGCATGCACGCACGGAGAGAGATTTCATTTTAATTTTCTGATGAGTCTTTTGAGGTAGGCTCTGGAAATGGAATTGATCAAAGCACTACATTTGCAAATATGCAGATTCAATTCTCAGCTGCTCTAATGAATGTACAGCAGTTTGGTGAAAGGGATGCAGAATTAGAGGGAAAGATTTTCAAAAAGACATGGCATCTGTCTCTAACCATAGATTCCAAAGCCAGAAAGGACCATTGTGATCATCTAGTCTGACCTCCTGTATAACACAAGCCAGAGAACTTCCCCCAAATAATTCTTGGAGCAGATCTTTTAGAAAAACATACAGTCTTCATTTAAAAATTGCTAGAACATAAGAACAGCCATACTGGGTCAGACCAAAGGTCCATCAAGCCCAGTATCCTGTCCTCTGACAATGGCCAATGGCAGGTGCCCCCAAAGGGAATGAACAGAACAGGTAATCATCAAGCGATCCATGCCCTGTCACCCAATCCCAGCTTCTGGCAAACAGAGGCTAGGGACACCATTCCTGCCCATCCTGGCTAATAGCCATTGATAGATTCATAGAAGATAGGTCCATCTAGCTCCCTTTTGAACCCCGTTATAGTATTGGCCTTCACAACACCCTCTGGCAAGGAGTTCCAGAGGATGACAGTGCATTGCGTGAAAAAATACTTTATTGTGTTTGTTTTAAACCTGCTACCTATTAATTTCATTGGGTGGCCCCTTGTTCTTTTTATTATGAGAAGGAGTAAATAACACTTCCTTATTTACTTTCTCTATACCACTCATGGTTACTGATGGAGAATCCACCACAACCCTTGGTAAGTTGTTCCAATGGTTAATTACTCACTCTGTTAAAAAAAAAATTGACTTATTTGCAGTCTGAATTTGTCTAGCTTCAGCTTCCAGCCATTGGATTGAAGAGCCCATTATTAACATTTGTTGCCCGTGTAGGTTCTTACGGACTGTAATCAAGTTACCTCTTAAACTTCTTCTCTTTGTTAAACTAAATAGATTGAGCTCCTTGAGTCTTATCGGTATAAGGCAGGTTTTCTAATCCTTTAATCATTCTTGTAGCTCTCCTCTGAGACCTCTCCAATTTCTCAACAAGTTTCTTGAATTGTGAACACCAGAACTGGACACAGCATTCCAGCAGTGGTTGCACCAGTGCCAAATACAGAAGTAAAATAATCTCTTTACTCATATTTGAGATTCCTGTTTATGTATTAGCCCTTTTGGTGACAGCATCACACTGGGGGCTCATGTTCAGCTGGTTATCCACCAGGTCCCCCAAATCTTTTTTCAGAGTCACTGCTTCCCAGGATAGAGTCCCCCATCCTGTAAGTATTCTTATGTTCTCTGTTCCTAGAGGTATATATTTAGTTAACCGTATTCAAACACATGGTGCTTGCTTGCTCTCAGCTTATCAAGCAACCCAGATGGCTCTGATTCAGTGACCTGTCCTCTTCATTATTTACCCCTCCCCTATTTTTTGTGTTAGCTGCAAACTTTCAGTGATTTTATTTTTCCCCCCCAGGTCATTGATAAAAACATTAAACAATGTAGGGCCAAGACCAGATGCCTGCAGAACCCCACTAGAAACACTTAATTTTCCCTCTGCTGATACTCACACCTTGTCAACTGCTGAAAATGGGCCACCTTGATTGCATTGGCCTCATTAGCACTACAAAAGTAATTTTACCTCCCCTTCTTGTCAACTGTCGAGAATAGGCCACTTCCACCTTAATTGAATTGGCTCGTTAGCACTGACCCCCCCCACTTGGTAAGGCAACTCCCATCTTTTCATGTGCTATAATATATATTCTTCTTACTATATTTTTCACTCCATGCATCTGATGAAGTGGATTTTAGCCCATGAAAGCTTATGCCCAAATAAATTTGTTAGTCTCTAAGGTGCTACAAGGACTCCTAGTTGTTTCTGCTGATACAGACTAACATGGCTACCGCTCTGAAATGTGCTCAGTGATGATTCCCCATTTACAGTTATGTTTTGAGACCTCTCAGTTAGCCAGCTTTTAATCCATTTAACGTGTGCCAGGTTAATTTTGTTGAAGTCAGCAATGATACAACTCACATTGACTTTAACGCTAGCAGAGTTAGGCCAGCAATGAGCACTTTTGAAATCCCACCCAAAGTACTTATGCATGTTATAAGACCTGCTTTATTGCACAGTACAGAGCAAAGGAAGGTTCTCTTGGGTGTCCTCTGGAGTAGGGGACTCACTATTCCACGGGGAGAAGAGGTTTTTGTTTTTTGTTTTTTTTTAATGGAGATATCCTATCTCCTAGAACTGGAAGGGACCTTGAAAAGTCATCGAGTCCAGCCCCCTGCCTTCACTAGCAGGACCAAGTACTGATTTTGCCCCAGATCCCTAAGTGGCCCCCTCAAGGATTGAACTCACAACGCTGGGTTTAGCAGGCCAATGCTCAAACCACTGAGCTATCCCTCCCCCCTTGCCAGATGGGGGTTGCCCTTTCAGAATACATGCACTGGCAAATGGGAAGAGCCTGTTAAAGAACAAAAATGGATTTGTCTGTCTTTGCTTTCATTTGCTGGTTGCCAAACAATAAGCGAACAAATAGAAAGTTGTAAATCTCCAATGTTTAAAAGACATTAGTGTCATCGTAATTGGAAACCAAACAGGTCAAGAAACATGGTTCTTCTCTGTGCCAAACTCTGTCAATGATCAATAACAGTGTTACTCTATCCTCATTACCTGTGTACAATGCTAGCAGGGATAGTGCTATGCAAGAATTGAGGGACTCTCTATAGTCTCTTATAAAAATTAAAAGAAAAAAATCTTTCTGACTGAATGGATCTGGAAGCTCTTTATATACAGAAGTCAAAACTGCTTTTCTTTTGGTGAAAGAGTGACCCAGAGGTCTTATGGATTTCTTATTGGGAAGGCAATTTGTTTACATCACACAGTTCACCTGGGTTTCCTTTGTGAAGCCAGAGATCACAAACAAAACAAAAACTAAAAACTTGCTGCTGATTTCCCTCATTCAACTTGCTCTTTTGGATGGAAACAGTAGTTGTTGTTTTTTCCAGATGATGATTCACAAGTCTATTAATTCTTTATTTAAATTACATTAATGTCTACATCTCCCAGCCAATTCAAAGCCCATTGTGCTTGGGCTGTTCAGACACATAGTTAAAGTTAGTCCCTGGCCCTAAGAGCTTCCAGTCTGAGGCCCTGATCCTGCAAGTTGTTACATGTGGGAGAAAAGAATTTGGAAGCTGGTGACCAACCCAACCAGTGTGCCCCAAAGTACAGAACAGGGGTGATAGTCCCTGATCCAAAGCCCACTGAAATGTACAAGAGTTCTTTGTGAGGGAAAAGAAACAAGGGGTGCGTGAAATGAACAGCCAGTGTGGGACAGAGGGGAGGGAGAAATGGGGTAAGTATACTGCAGTTTTTGTTTAAAGATATAGACTAGCTGTGTGCGCAGTTTGTAGGAATAGCATCTGGTTTGCGGGGTTTTGGTTTTTTTCCCTTCTGTTTTGAGTTTATTTGGGGATTATTTATTTCCCCCTTCCTTCTGCTTTCTAACAAACAGGAAACAGACTGACTTCTTTCCCTTCTGTTTCCTTTCCTTCATCTCATTTCTTCCTCTCTTTTCTTTTGTTGCATGTCTAATATCTGTTCTTAGACGGTAAGGTGAGAAGACAGCCACTTTCCGGGGTTTCAGTCTCAGCGATGGGCTACAGAAGCTGTGAGCAAACAAAGAAATTAGGACCAGATCCTCAGATTTAGGCACCTGACTCTGATTTCAGTGGGAGTTAGGCAGTTAAATACCTTGTGAGCGTCTGGGCCTTAGAACCTTTTGGGGAATGTCCTTGTTCAGGTGCCCCAAGGGTAAAACCACCTACTCCCAAATCCTTCCTTTCCACAGAGATCAGAGTAGGTGGTGATGGTGAGCACTTGCCAGTGATTGATTGTGGTGGTGGGGGATGCACTTATCCACCTTCTAGTAGCTGGCAGAACAGATTTTTATAATAGGGAAGTGTCAGGCAACCTTAATAGGCAGTACTAGCATCCCCACCTAAAAAAACATGTCTCATTTACAAGGCACTTCTGTCAGAGAGAGAGAGTGTGTGTGTGTGTGAGAGAGAGAGAGAGAGAAAATGTGAGAGAGTGTTAGATAAAATGCCAGCAGATGGCACTCAAGAATATGCAGCGTTGTTCATGGGTTTTGTAGGACCAGTGCAACTTCTTCTTGTGCACTGCACATGTAGGGTTGCCAACTTTCTAATCACACAAAACCGAACACCTTGCCCCGCCCCTTCTCAGAGGCCCCTCCCTCCAGCGCTCGCTCTCCTCCACCCTCACTTCACTTTCACCAGGCCGGAGCAGGGGGTGGGGCCAGGGGATGAGGGGGCTGGGGCAGGCGTTTGGAGTGCAGGGTCCTGGCTGCCTTACCGCCGCTCCCAGGAAGCGACCGCTGCAGCCCATGGACACATGGGCGCCAGGGAGGCTCCGTTCGCCACCCTCGCGCCTGGGGGTGCCACCTCCGCAGCTCTCATTGGCCGCGGTTCCCGGCCAATGGGAGCTGCAGAGCCGGCTCTCGGGGCAGCGCGCAGAGCCTCCTTGGCCACCCATGTGTCTAGCGGCTGCAGGGACCTGGCGGCCGCTTCCAGGAACCGTGCGGAGCTAGGGCAGGCAGGGAGCCTGCATTAGCCCCGGGCCACTACTGCACTGCCAACCGGAACCACCAGGGTCCCTTTTCGACTGGACGTTCCGGTCGAAAACCGGATGCCTGGCAACCCAATGCACATAGCCTCCCTTGTGCAGCACTTAACGGTTCATAGAATATCAGGGTTGGAAGGGACCTCAGGAGGTCATCTAGTCCAAACCCCTGCTCAAAGCAGGACCTAATCCCCAATGTTTCCTGTGGGGTAGTGCAGCCCTGTTCTGGACTTTGCTTCGGCCAGTTGCCATTATTTCCTTGAGTACTATTCTTTCTTGAGGAGACTTATTTCTTCAGGCCATGTTCTGTGTATGACACTTGGGGTGCTTGGAAACCGCTTTATTCATTTTTCGGTAATCTTTTAAAAAATGACTAATGTAAAAGTATTATTTTAACACGCTAGACAAGACATGACCCATAAGGAAGTTTCTGAGGTGTCACTAATATCATTGCTATTTGTTTGGGGTGACACGGACATGCACACTTAACAGCATTGCTGGCTGGAACTCAGGTGAGCTCACATGGCCCTTGAGGAGTGTGGGACGTTGAAACAATCACATTTTATTATGCAAACCAGAAGATGCCCTGAAAGAATAATGCATTTGTGTCAACACTTAGCATCTTGGGGAAGATACCGACACCATCCTATTGATCTTCCTGCGGAACGCAAGCCTATGGAAAATTGCCAGTGCCTGTTGCACTGAATGACAGAATTTTTTTTATTGCTAACGGTTTTCCAGTGTACCACTCAATATGCAAGGCTTTGTCCATAGTATCTTGTGGGGAGATAGGAAAGCAAAAGAGAACCGCAAGTGACACTTAAGTGAGGTTGTAAAATATCTTTGTTTCAAAACATAAAAATGTAACTGCCTTAACACTATCAGCCAAAGAATTCCAAAGGACCCGTGAAACTTAGCATACTACAGCGTTTAGTCTGCTAAGGATTCCCTTGTCACTGTCAAAATTGTTTTAGAAGCCCAAATTAATGCATAGCACTGCATTTATTAAAATGTGAAATAATCATAAATTTTTCATTCTTTGTACACTTTAGCTAATTTTCACATAAATGAAGCACTTGGCAGTTGAAATTCCACATATGGTTGACACTGATGTTTGATGTCAGAACAATGCCCTGAGCTCCATGCAGATTAAACAGATTTTAATTATTCTGGCTATCCATTCTTCCTTTACAGTGTGTCGAAGTAGAATACTAAAAGGAATTTTAAGGGTAATGTATTGTCGGCGAATGACTCACCAGGATGAGTTCTCTCACCATCTCAGGCACCAAAGAGATGACCCAAAATAGCTCACTAGCATCCAGAAAATGAAAACTTCTTTCCGATTGGAAGCTAGACTGACTTAGTGAGAACTTCAATATGCTGTTGTCACCACAGCATCCTTCAGTGTTGGGTTAAGCCAGTATGGAGGCTTATGAAGGCACTGAACCAAGCCAATCTACAGTTATTTTATTTGAACGGCAAATTCCAATGCTTGCCATTGCTTCTCAGACGCTGCTTGCTAGTGAATGAAGTCATTGCACTTTTCTATAGCAAAACGGGTTTGTTTGTTTGTTTGTTTAAAAAGAATCCATGATTTGGGCTACACAATTCAATTCCAATAGCAAGTTTTATTAAAAGCAGCACACTGTCAGGACATTTTGTATAATTTGGTAGCTCTTTTCCCTCTTCTTTATATTAGCCCCTCAGCTACTGTCAAAGGAACTAGAGACAGGATTTTCTGAATTCTAAGGCAAATCACTAAGTGTCCAGTTCACTTTTGATAATGGGACTGGGATTCCTAATCATTTGGATGCTTTTGAAATGTGACCATTAGGCCCTGATTCAGGAAAGCACATAAGCACGTGCTTAACTTCTGAATGTGCCTAAATCCTATTGTTTCAAGTTAAGTGCTTCAATGCTGTCCTGAATAGGGATGCTTTTTTAAATTTGGGCATTAACTCGTGCATTTCTCCACCAGTAAATGGGAATAATATTATTTACCTCTCTTGCAAGAGGACGGTGAGGATGAATGAGCTGGTATTTGCATCGTGTTCTGAAGAATTTTAAACTGTTCAAAAAGGATGCGAAATATTATTTATACTTTTATCACTCCATTGTTGCAGACTCATTGCTTATGTTATTGTGGGGCTGCTTGGGCATGTGGCACTGCTGAGTGCAGTTGTCTTAGGACTTCATTGTAGTAGTACTTTTGAACATTAGAAAGGAACCCCCACCTGACGCATGCGCGCGCACACACACACGGATCTTCTTAACCAGACATTAGGGGAAAAAAAAAAAAGTAAGTCAAGTTTGGAGTCTCCTGGTCTTGATAATTTCCCTTGGAAAATGTGACAGCCCAGAAAGAAAAATATGCACCACATGAGTGGAAAGAAAGAGATTTTCTAAAATGCTCTGGAAGTTCTGCTGTCCTTCTGCAGAAATCAACAGGTTCTTCTCTGCCCGCCTCCAATTCTCCTAAATATTACTGTATTTTTTACAGTAAATGGTGTTTTTTTTAAAAAAGAACATCTTTGTTTTGCATTGGGTTACTCTGTTTCTCTCTAGTGTAAATAAAGGCCTCAATCCTGGTGCTATTGCAGCCCATGGAAAAACTCTCATGTGGAGCATGAACGTTATTTCTGAGGGTGGAAGGATTCCACTAACAAGATCAGAGACCATGCCCCTGGAAAGTAGTCCAGCCTCCTTCAGCTTCAGGAAACAAGAAGAAAGCTGTGACTACTAGGGTGCTGTCCCTGGAACCTGCTGATGGGGTTTATCTTTGGTATTGGCTGCCTGGGTAAATTTGAAGCTCTAACCCAGTGGCTCTCAAACTTTTTACTGGTGACCCCTTTCACATAGCAAGCCTCTGAGTGCAACCCCCCCTTATAAATTAAACACTTTTTAAATATATTTAACACCATTATAAATGCTGGAGGCAAAGCGGGGTTTGGGGTGGAGGTTGACAGCTCGCGACCCCCATGTAATAACCTCGTGACTCCCTGAGGGGTCCCGACCCCCAGTTTGAGAACCCCTGCGCTAACCCTCTGTAGCTGCTGGATGGGACAGAGAACATTCTCTCCTTTCCCCCTCCTGGCTGATGGGGGAGAGTCTCTTCTCCTCTCCCAGTATTCTATCTCCATTATTTGGGTTCTTCTTTCCAGTGAATAATTCTAGTTCTTGCTGCTACTGCTGTTGATACCTGTCCCAAGCAGCAAAATATTAACATGACTCCGGACAGTTCTGTTCCCACTGGGCTGGGAGTCACTGCAGTGAAACTGACCAGTTTTGTTAATTTCACGCTATTTGCAAAGCCACAAGCAGCAGCCTAAGCCTAGAGTTGTGTGCAGACTCAGACAGGCATGCTGCATTAGTTTACGTATAGAAGGCTATCATTGTAACCCTAAGAGCTGGAAACTTTGTGTGTTGGGCTTTTTGTTTGGTTTTTAAATACAAGTTTAAACTCTTTAGCAGTTGATGGCTTAGGCGCTAATGCTCACCAGCAGTGTTGCTTTTGTGATTTTATTGCAAGTCTGAGGATGTTTTGTGGGGTTTTTGTTAAAGCCCCAGATTCTTGTGATTATGTGAGAATCTGGACTTTCATTTAAAGGTGTGTGTGTGGGGGGGGGAAGCAAGTTTCTAGACCTTGTAGTTATGAAGAGAAGCCTGAAAACATGATGCGGGTGCATCCTAAAGCAGGGGTTCTCAGGACAAATTTTTTGGTGGCCGCACTCTTACTAGTGGCTGCTCTCGCACTTTTTCCTAAAATACATCATTTAGCTTTAGGAAAAACAAATAAATATGCATATATACATGTCCCAATCATTGTAATTTATTTATTGCTAACTAATAAGTCTGCTGTGAAAAGTGATATTAACAAACATACAAGTATCCCTTTTCACAGCAGCCTTACTCAGCCCTGCCAAGCCTGGGGACAAATTAAGCCCTGGATGGTGGATCGGGGGAGGCAGTGGGGGGCTGCACCTATGGATTTCAGTTAGAGGAGGAATTCAAAAATGTAAAGAGAGACAGCCCAAACTCTGACACCATTCAATATTTTTCTTTTCTTTTAACTCTTCTTGTTTTCAGCTTCAAGAATGAACGCTGCATCACTTATTAATTTCCCAGCCGGGATCTTGGGGTCTGACTCTGCTGCTTCAGGAGGTGTAATTGCAGCATGTATAGACAAACCTGACCTAGCTTTGAACTAGCTAGCTCATCTACTGATAGCAGTCAAGCCACAGCAACCTGAGCTTCAGCACAGGGTGTACAAATCTGCTTGGGACCCTGTGTAATTACTTGGGTGGCTAGCTCACGCTGACGTATGTGCTGCCACGGCTTCACTGCTTTTGGTATGAAGCTAGTATGTCTACATGTGCTGCAATTGTACCTCCCGACTGCAGTGTAGACATATTCTTGGTATGGGCATGCGTGTTCTGCTTTCCTCTGTCTCATCAGCATTTATTCCTTTCAAAGAGCTGGCAAGGGACTGAAAAGGAGGGTAAGAGTGGTGCAAGATACATTAGCACGTCCATGATGTTTGTTGTAATTAGATATTAAGGGTTAGACTTTTTCAGTCCAGGCTCCCTCTTGCATATGCAATTCATGTTGGCCTTTTTTGCACCCGCAAAAGTAGCAAATGCCAGTCCAGAAGTTTGCTGCCCACATGCAAAAGATGTGCTGGCAAGTTTTGCAGGTGTAATGAAATGAGCCCACAAAAGGCAGCCTGGCCTCCTTGAAAATGTAGGTGTAAAACTGTTGCAGCTTGTCTTGTTTCCCTTCCCATTTAGAGTTTCTCTGCAGTGGTCTTTGAAAAATTTGATCGCTGCCTTTTCAAGAACACAAATAGTGACCAATCTGGGCATCCGATCAGATTCTGGTAAGAAGATAGTAGTCTAATGCCTCTGACAAATATGATATAAAGGCCTTGACATGAAAATTGCTTCTGACTAAAGTGAAACATTCACTTCCTCTCCCTCCCAATGGACATTCCTACGGGAAATCCAAACTGGAATATCAGATGTAATGAATGATAGCCGGGTAGTTTGGAGAGGAAAGTGAAAACAAACAAAACTTGAAAAGGCAGTTGGAGAAAGTTCTTTCTTATACTACTGTAAAATGGAAATATTGCAGAACATCTAGGCGTTGAACTGGGTTAACTGGCCCTAACTCTGCCCTGTAGAATAAGTCTTCAACAGCTCATTCTATCTGTTAATACAATAAGCTATTTCACTAGACCAAGGCCCTAGGAATGGAGATGACGCCTATTAGACAATCTGATATTTTTTTATTCCATTTTGAAGAGCATGAATCCAATTCCAGAAAGAAGTTAGAGCCGAGTTACTACCCAAGAATGATGGGCAGGGCTGCATAAAAATGCTGACAGAAAGGCAGCCAAAACCGTTCCATTTTTCCAGCCTTGTGGGAAATGTGAAATCGACAACTAGAATTCCACTAAAGACTGAACCTCATGTGCACACAGATGTTCAGTTCAGGGAGCAGAGGGGCGGAACGTAGTGTTTCACGTTGTAGTAGCTGACAGGGAAGGCAGAACCCAACCTGAAAGTCTGTAGAGAAGAGCAGGACTTAAGGAAACAGGAGAAACACAGCAGAGTGCTACCTAAAGTCAGGGAGCTAAAGGTTACTTCAAGTGCACTCAGAAAGCTGACTGTCCGTGCATAAACATTCTGCCTACATCCTGGAAGTAGGTATATCATTGTAGCGGGGGGAGGACAGAGGGATGTTGATTTCTTTGCACATGCTCTTCTACAGAGCAGATGTTTAAGCAAATAAAAAGCACTGCTGCTGTGCTTAAAGATTAATAAGGGTAACGCTGGGAAACAATGAAGCCCGAGAAAAATGGTTTTGTATTGATTTGCTACCTTGGAGGTACTTAACTTGTTTCCTAGTAGACGTTGGGGGGACAGACAGGCTCTGGCTATTACTTAGTAGATTACATCAACCTAATGAATTGGTGGCCATGGCAGATGCTGTTGAGGTTATGGAATGCTAAAGATGGATGGGGCTGTATCAGCAGGTTTTCCCAGCTTCAACTGCATTCTTCTTTTTTTCTCCCCTTACTGCTGTGTTACTAATTGTTCATTAAAGCACATGAACAGTGTGTTCAAACGAAGTAAGGGACTGTAAAGGTGACAAAATAAAACATACTGTACTCTGGGTAATCACTTACAATAAGAACTATTTAAGTGGTTTGGAGAAAGCATGCTCCAGACAATGGAACTAGGCCATAGAATAGACTTTAAGCATTTTGGGGATTTCTCTGTATCCTGCTGCTGCTGCTTCCTCTTGAGGGTGACAAAATTAAAAGGAAAGAAAGCTCAGCATATGTATGTATAATACATCAGATCCACATCCACTACCCGATCTATCGGGGATCGATTTATCGCGTCTAGTGTAGACGCGATAAATCGATCCCTGATCGCTCTGGTGTCGACTCCTGTACTCCACCACGGCGAGAGGCAGAAGCAGAGTCAACGGGGGAGCGGCGGCAGTCGATCCCGTGCCATGAGGACGCGTGGTAAGTCGACCTAAGATACGTCGACTTCAGCTGCGCTATTCTCGTAGCTGAAGTTGCGTATCTTAGGTCGATTCCCTCCCCCCCGAGTGTAGACCAGGCCTTAGTCTTATATTGGTGGGTGCTGGTTTATAATGCCCGTGGCCAAAACATAGGATTATACCTGCTGAATGGCAAAGTAAAGATCTTTAGGACTATATCTGCACTGAATCTTCTTTTCTGGGAGTGCTTTTTTTGTGTGGAAAAGAAAATAACCTGCTAGCAAAGGAGATCCCTCTCTGTGTAAAACAAGCATATACATATATACACAGAACTGTGTTAAGAGGATACTAGGTTGTAAAGTAAAGCACTTGTGCATATGTATTAGGGCTGTGAAGCGATTAAAAAAATGAATTGTGATTAATCATGTGATTAAACAATAGCAGAATACCATTTATTTAAATATTTGTGGATGTTTTCAACATTTTCAAATATATTGATTTCAGTTACAACACAGAATACAAAGTGTGCAGTGCTCACTTTATATTTTTATCACAAGTATTTGCACTGTAAAAAAACAAAAGAAATAGTATTTTTCAATTTGCCTAATACAAGTACTGTAGTGCAATCTCTTTAGCATGAAAGTTGAACTTACAAATGTAGAATTATATACAAAAACCTGCATTCAAAAATAAAACAATGTAAAATTTTAGAGCCTACAAGTCCACTCAGTCCTACTTCTTGTTCAGCCAATCGCTCACACAAACAAATTTGTTTACATTTGCAGGAGATAATGCTTCCTGCTTCTTGTTCACAATTCTCCCCCCAAAGAGTTCAGTCACAAATTTAATTAGCTCATTATTATTATTATTTTTTATGAGTGTTGTCAGCATGGAAGCATGTCCTCTGGAATGGTGGCCGAAGCATGAAGGGGCATACAAATGTCTAGCATATTTGGCACATAAATACCTTGCAATGCCGGCTACAAAAGTGTCATGCAAATGCCTGTTCTCACTTTTTGGTGACATTGTAAATAAGAACAGGGTAGCATTATCTCCTGTAAATGTAAAACTTTTTTGTCTTAGCGACTGGCTGAACAAGAAGTAGGACAGTGGACTTGTAGGCTCTGAAGTTTTACATGGTTTTGTTTTGAGTGCAGTTATGTAACAACAACAAAAATCTACATTTGTAAGTTGCACTTTCACGACAAAGAGATTGCACTACAGTACTTGCATGAGGTGAATTGAAAAAAATACGATTTCTTTTATAATTTTTACAGTGCAAATATTTGTAATAAAATATACACTTTGATTTCAATTACAACACCGAATACAATATATATGAAAATGTAGAAAAACATCAAAATATTTAATAATTTTCAATTGTTATCCTATTGTTTAACAGTGCAATTAAAACTGATTAATTTTTTTAGTCGTGATTCATTTTTTTGAGTTAATTGCGTGAGTTAACTGCGATTAATCGGCAGCCCTAAGATGTATTCGTATACAGTCTTTAACTATATGACCACATGCTATTTTTTTCGACAGGACCCCTATTCGTTCAACCAGGAGCAGCAATTTCAGAGGCAGTCCTGTTCAGCCCCTTCAGCCTGGGCTGGGCATGCTCACTGCAGATCCAAGCTTTGAAGAATTTAGCTACCAAATTCTAACAAGTTTTTACTGAGCCTGTGCAAACTGCAATTTTTTCCCCAAAGGCTTATAATTTGGCCAGATTTTGGTATTTTTTCCATGGGAATAGCATAAGGCACATGGCAAACATAAAGGGAACCCCTGTCTCAGCTCCCAAGCAAGGGTGCGCGAGAGCTTCTCAATTAAACATTTGTAAAGCCACAAAATTATCATTAGGGAAAAATACACTCTTTTGCCAATCTTGTTCTTGGAAATGGCTGAACCATTTTTACTCCAACTTCACAATAATAATGAATAATCAGCTCAAGGCAGACATAGATTAAAGTTTGTCAAAGTTACAAGCAACTGAAGATAGGGTCTTATAAGGGGAAGTATATACTTTTGGCCTGTCTTTGTGCAGGACCTACTCCATTTTAGTATCCATGAGGGGGGGAAAACAGCCCAAAATCTGTGCTCACAGTAGAATGAAACCATGATTTCTGGGCTAAATTTGGGCTGACATTAAGCTGAATAAGTTGTTGTCTCCTGAAGTCCATATAACAACTAAAAAAATCAGTTATGCATATCTGTGTGGAACCCACACACCGTGCCTCCTGTGTGTGGTGTTCTGTCCCATCTAGTGGCATTGAGACCATTTAGAGAGAGCGATAAAATGAGACTGCTCTACAGCCTTAGCTAACGGCCAGTTGGCTTTTAGCTCATGCAGTAAAGGCTCATGCATTAAGCTCCAGAGATCCCAGATTCGATCCCGCCCGACGACGACTGGGGTCTGTTGCTGTTACAAGTAGAGGCTTGTCCAGGATTTCACCTGGGAAGACTCTGAAGCTCGGGATGCGTTTCCTCAGTTAGGGGAAGTATGTAACCCACACGCGTCCTGGGTGGGTGTTCTGTCCCATCTAGTGGCACTGAGACCACTTAGAGAGAGAGATAAAATGAATCTGCTCTACAGCCTTTAGCTGCCAGCCAGTTGGCTTTTATCTCACGTGGTAGAGGCTCATGCACTAAGCTCCAGAGGTCCCAGGTTTGATCCTGGCCGCCTATGACCGGGGTCTGTCGGCGTTACATATGCACCTACTTTATTCCCCCGCTCCAGTGAAATATCATTTTAAGATACTGTTCTTGGAATATAAGGATTAGAGCAAAAGTTTACATATGCTGGATTTCATGTGGAATATGCCCTTGTTTGATAGTCATGGTCTAAACCAAGTCCATGTTTCCTACTCCACATCTTCCTGGATAGATAACCTTCACGTGTTGTCCCTTTTCCCCCTGCCGCTGACTTTGAGTGCACTGATTGCTCATTTGTGTAGCAACTTTGCACTGTCTTCTGCTGGATCATTTCTGCTGCTGCTTGGATAATATAATCTCTGGTGTATTACCTGAAGATCCTTTAAACTAATGGTGGTGCTAAATGGAAATGCATGTTGTGCAGATGTGTGGGGATAGGTATCCGGTGTGGTCTTACCAATGATCTGAAAGAAAGGGTAAATGGCACATAAACTGCAAGATGATAATCATTTGGCAGGTATATAGGACATAGCAAGTTCAAGTCCCTTTTATTTGCTATAGTTTTTTCTTTCTCTCTAACATCAGAGATGCAGCTGGGCAAGACCAGGAGCATCTCCTCTTTTGCACCTGGAGAGGCAGTTGTGTGGATTTTTCCTTTATTCCAACTACCCCCTCCCCCTCCAGCAACAGGAGAGATGCTTGGAGAAGTACATGGTGTCGGGCAGGAAACTTGTTCATGGGAACCTGGGTGCCAGCTCCAATAGTAGCATCCATGTACTACCACTGAACTCCCATGGTGATAACCGCAGGCATTTTGCTAATGAGTTTGGTTCTTATGCAATTTTCTTGATTTCTTTCATTTTTCTTACTTCCAGTTCACCATTAAGTACAATTAAACACTGAGATTAACCCCCACTCCCCCAGACCTTTTTGTAATGTGTCTAATTTAATAAGGAAGAGATGGGATCAAGGTATCATATGCTTATTTGGGGGGGGGGGGAAAGCAAACTGTGATCACAGAAGCTTTTTTAAAAACTAAGCAAAATGTGTCCCATCGTTGGCTGTCTCAAACCCCTCATTGCTTTGCTGTTTGACTGAAGTGAATACTATTCCTTTCTCAAGAGCGCCTGACACTGTGCTCAATATGATTAAATTAGAACTAGGTTTCCTGTAGGCAAAGGTCTGGAGTCAATTGCCGTATTGACACCATTCCGAAGGAAAGAATCAGCAGGCACCATCTCAGGGGTAGAACTCTTTGGCCTTAAATGCTGACCAGAGCATTTAATTGTCAAATGCATAACTGCTTGCTATGGTGAAATGATCATGCATTTCCTAGGGATAAGTGAGATCCCCAGCATACTGGACGTCGTGGAATTACAAGGTGACTTCACCAAACAGCATGGGTTCTGAAAACCCCTTCACTCAAACAGGCTGCAAGCATTTCAGGCTTCTGGCTGATATTTAGTACATAGTTTCTTAAGGACTTAAATGGAAATTATTGGAGTGATCAAACACATTTCCGTTCAGAAAGCTGCTTTTTAAAGGCCCCATCTCTGAGGGTGGTGTTCGTTCATCTTGGAGTTGTAAAGGAAATGGAGTTTCACGGCAGCTAATAAAGGTGAATTAGTTTATCCAATCAGTCTTGTACCTGGGCAAATGGCATTCTATACAATGAGAAGAAGGGAGAATATTAAGTTTAGTTTACAAGCTAAGTCATGGGTTTTCCTGACTCTGTGAGTGGCTGCTCCATCATGCTAAGTTATCACCAAACACTCATTACAGAACCACCATTTATACACAGGTCTTAAAACCTTTGTGTGTAATACATGTTAGATTATTTTTCATGTTGTAGATAGAAGCATTTTTATACATAACCAGGATGATGAGGGGACAAATTTATTCTGTGCACCTAGTTTTAAGGGAGACCTCAATCTGTCTCTATAGTTGCAGAGTATTCTGTCCATTACCATAATATTTAAGGATTTCCCATGTGCCCAGATTAGCCTGTGTAAAAGTTTGGATTTGCTTGTGCGCACAGCATTTATGAAAGCGGCTATGACAGTCAGGCACACAGGGTTTGCTCCAAAGCCCCTTGCATTTAATAATGGGAGTCTTCCCATTATTTTCAGTGGGCTTCGATCAGGCCCTGAGTTTCTGAAGCCGAAATGTAGCGGTGAAAAACTAAAGCGAGACGGTGGGAGTGGCTCAGCAGATTCAGCAGTGGAAGAACAGCCCTTGAGTCAGCACAACTTCCTCCAGAAAGTTTTACACTTGCCATTTTAGGCAGCACTGGTTACAAGCGATTGGATAGAAATAGTTTTAAATAACTAGAAAAACTGAAAACCTCCTGACTTGGGGTACAGCCCAGCCCAGCCCAGCCCTGTCATGACCCGGGGTGGAGCTTTTCCTTCTCATAGGAATTCTCATTCTGACTTGTGATAGGGTCAGGCCAGATGGCTACAGGAGAGTGCAGGAAGGAAGGTATATTAGCCTCAGCATAAGCAGGTCCCTCCTGATAACTGAGCAGGGGTTACTCCAGGTTAATTAGGACACCTGGAGCCAATTAAGAACCTGCCAGAATGGGTTAAAAGCCTCCCCCCCAGTCAGTCAGGGTGGGTGATAGGTGTTGTGAGAGTGGAGGCGAGCTGTTGGAGAGCTGAGCGGTGCGGAAGCTGACAAGAACCAGGGGAGAACTCCACAGGTGTAGAGATTGGGGAGAAACCCTGCTTTGAACAGGAGCTAAGGACCCTTCCAGGTCCAAAGACCTGAAGAAAAGGACCCTGCCAGAGGGGAGAGACTGAGCTGTACACTTGTTGTGGTGCTGCCAAGCCCAAAAGGGCTACCAGAAACTAGGGGTTCTCCCTCCCCGGCAGGAGGATCGGGAGGAACCCTGGCCAAGCAAAGTGGGGACAATAAGCCAAGGAGCGTGGGGAAGTGAAGCAGTGAAGGCCTAGCAGGACCAGAAACGGGAAGGCCACTTGGAGACAGAATTTCCCTGCCAACTATAAACAGAGGGTGGAAATTCTGAGAGACGAGACGCTATCCTGACCCACCGCTAGAAGGAAGCGCGGGACCCACTGAGGCGGAGAAGAAGCCCTATTACACTAGTAAATATAGTCGTTTTAGTGGGCCTTCAGTTTCAAGATCTGCTTGGTCACTCCACCCTGTACACGTGTGTGAGACCTAAGAGGAAATTAACTCCCTACTTGCTGGAAATCAGACAGGGCCTCTGTACTAAGCCATAGTTGGATGCACAAAGTTATATCTGCTCTTACAGAGATTTCCAGCGAACAGGTAGCCCCACATGTTGTTATCTCTAACTTCTCTCTGAGTTATCATTGCCAAAGAATCTTGCACTGTGATGTTTCTCTAGGACAATTTACCAGGCCTTTTTTGAATCGTAATTAAATAAGCCCACAACCACAGACAATTAGTGGATTAAAAACCAATCAATAAACATGCAATGAGCCCTCACTAGTAGGAAAACAATTAAGACAGTGGAAATAAAACACAGACCAATGCTAAATCTATTCTCCGAAGGATAGGAATGTGTGACCATGAGAGGAATAAATTTTTGGTTCTAGGATGCCTGGGTTCTTTGTCCAACTCTTCCACTGACTTAACCTGTGGATTTTGGCAAGCCAGTTGTTTGTGCTTCTGTTTACCAATGTAAAATGTGTATCGTAATAATTACCTCCCATCATTGAACAGTGAGAGATGTAATAAATGAATGTTTGTTATACACTCTCAGTCCTCAGAGTTGTTACAAAGTGTTGGTGCACGTTTTTAAATCAGAACTTTTAAGAATAGCACATAGGTGATTTTAGAGGGTGTGAAAGGTGTCAGAGCACAAGTAGCACAAGTGCCGACAGTTAATTTGTATTGCAGTAGCACGTAGGAGCCCCAGTCATGGACCAGTACCCCACCGTGCTTGGTGCTGTACAAACAGCAGTAGGATCTAACCTCTTCTGCTGTGTTTGGACTTTACGTAGATTTTCATGGCCTATGAGGGTCTGGGCCCTTGAGATGAAAGTTTTGATGTTAAGAGCCACAATCCACCTAGTCATTTAATTCAGTTCAGTTACACTACATTGGCAAGACAAGCTACACAAGTGTTACCAAAGCCTTTTAAAAAGGAGAGAGAGAGAGAGAGAGACCTCAGGTATCTGTCAGAGACAGATTAATCGGCCCAGGAGAGCGCTACACACCATGTATGGGATTTGATCCTCTTTATCTATTTATCAGCAATGTCTGTTCCACATCAGGTAGCAGATTGCTACAGTCTTGCACTGCAAAACACGTGGTACTATGGGCACGTCTACACTACAAAATTAAGTCGACTTAAGTTACGTCGACGTACAGCCACCTCAATAGTTGAATCGGTTTTACACGTCCACACGGCGCTGCTTGTGTTGGTGGTGGGCATCCTCACAAGAGGCACTTGCATCAATTTAACTGCCAGTGTGGGGCGTTGTGGGCACAGTTTCTGAAAGGCAGCAACAGTCGATGTAAGCAAGGCAGTGTCTACGCTGACGCTGCGTCGACCTAACTACGTCGACTTAAGCACTACGCCTCTCGCGGAGGTGGAGTCAAGTCAGTGTAGTGGGCACGTTCCATCGGTGGGAGATATGTTTGAGGGTAGATGCTTACAGAGTTAGATCAATGTAATCTGCCTGATGTTGACCTAACTCTGTAGTGTAGACCAGGCCTATATCTTTAATGTGCAGAACCATTACAGCTGCATGGCTGCCCATCATCAGTGTAGTTCATAAGTATTTCAGTACTAGCCTACCTTAATCTATTAATGGAAAACATAGGCGCTCATGGATAAATATTATTCCCCGTTATACAATATGATTTGTAACCCATTATCTGCAGCATTGACAATACATAGTGGAAACCCACAAAGATTGTCTCTAGGTGTTTTCCTCCCTGCTTAATTCTCATTCTCAGAGCACCAGTTCTCCTTTCTCCTAATATATGAATCCCATCACAAAATAAGTTCTCCTGACACTGCTGCAAATACTTGATCTTTGTATGCATGTCTGTTGTTCGGGGGGGAGGGATAGCTCAGTGGTTTGAGCATTGGCCTGCTAAACCCAGGGTTGTGAGTTCAATCCTTGAGGGGGCCACTTAGGGATCTGGGGCAAAATCAGTACTTGGTCCTGCTAGTGAAGGCAGGGGGCTGGACTCAATGACCTTTCAAGGTCCCTTCCAGTTCTAGGAGATGGGATATCTCCATTAATTTATTTATTTATTTGTTCTAACACGGCCCATGTGCTGCAGCAGGGAAATGTATGATGCCTTTCTTCTCCTTCTCCTCTGACATATCACAATAACTGAGTTTGACCTGGATTCAGTAAAGCCCACAAATTCAGGCTAAACTCACCATTTTTCTTTTCCAATACCACTGGCAGACAGCTGGCTCTATGATTCTTGACTGCCAGCCAAAAGGGTAGTGGGGTCTCCCTAGTATAACACCTAAAGCCATTGCATTAGTCAGTCAAGTGTGAGAGGATGCTGGGTGGACTAGATGGCAGAACCTTCCTCTGCTGAGAGACCGACTACAATACCTGTGTGTTCCTTAAGCTCCAAACAGTCAGAGGTCACTGCTGGACTCAGATCACTCATTGTCATGAATGGCAAGGCTGGTTAAAACAATGCTGCTAGACCTTAAACTGCAGATTATGAGGGCCCTAGCATCATGTGATGTTTACTGCTAGTGCTCACCGTGTGGGGTGAACTAGTGCTTGCTGCTGACATGAGCCAAATGAGACATTTTCCTTTATAGCCCATTGCAAATTTTGCGCTCTCTCATTCACACACACACAGATGTATTACCTTTTCCTCCTCGCCATCTGTAAAAGTGAACCCTTTCAAATGACGAGGGATAGGGATTCGAGACAGATTGCAAACAGGCTTTGCAGCTGAAGGCTTGTTCATGTACCTTTACAAGGGGACCCCAAATTGCTTGATCAATGAATGCCAAATGTCAACCCAGCAAAGCTGTAGAACATTTTTCTGCTTAATTATACCCCTCAAAAGCTTGTGAGCTCTTTAAGAAAATACTGGAATGACAAAGTTTTGAAGACAGTTGTTGGAGAGAAGTCTTCTACATACTGTGCATTTAAGCATAACCCAACTCCCTCTGACAATTCTACTGCTAGCTTCATTTCCTTTACCTGGGAGAGCTTCGTACTTTACCTTTTGTTACGCTGAAAAGTGCTTATGTTACTGTGTCCACTTATGCATTCCCAGACCTCTTCAGAGCAATTGTCAGATGTAGCATGGTTTTTATACTAAAGACTGAAAACAGCAATGGCCTTCAACGGTCTGTTCATGTTCCTAAGTTCAGATCAGATCAGGGACTTCAGACGAGATGCTTTGTGAAAGTGCAGTGAAGATAAATATTACTGAAACTCTCCCTATCACAGATAGGAACCACCTTCTGGATACACATTCTTACATAGCCTGACTAAGTTATTATATTGTATATGTTGTCAGCATTTGCAAAACTGAACTTCTAGTTTGAGCTCCCCTGCTTAATGTGCAAAGGAATCCATTCTAATCTAATGAAAGAGTGATTGAGATTCAGATTTCTGGGCAACCTAAGCAAAGTTACTGACTCAGATTTCATTAAAACTTTAACTAGGCATTAAAATAGGGAATTTTGGAATTTGTCTAGTGTTTTAAATCTATACCCTTCAGATACTCATGTGCCATAGTGAAGGCCTTTATATAGGAACACAGACAGAGAAGGACAGCTACAGGACATTAATTGGATGCATAGTCTAGATGTTATAGTGATGGTCATGTTAGAAAAGTTGATAGATTAGATGCAAATCCACTGGAGGGGTGTGTATGTGTAGACTAGAGAACGCTCCAGACACATTTAAAAAAAATATATAGCTTTTGAGCTATCACTTTTAGCAGCTCTGACATGTCTGACCAGTTGTTTTTATGCTGTAATTTTGCATTGTTCATAAATATTAATATGTACTGATGCTTTGCTTGTTTTGGGGAGGCAGCACAGCCTGTTGGTTGGAAAAAGGAACATGGAGTTAATCAGGACACCTGAGCGCTACACCAAACGATCATTAATGTACTAGGTGGCGATCGGCTAGTCACTTGACATCGCTCTGCTTCATCTGTAGAATGCATATAGCAATAACAACTGCCAGCCTACCAGTGTGGTGTGAGAATTAATTGTTTGCAAAATGATTTGAGAACTTTTGATGCAAGGTGCTATATAAGTGCAATTGGACTCTTAATTATCACGGATTCCTATATTAGGATGGAGCTAATGAAAACAGCACATTTTGTTTAACTCCCACACTAGGCTGAATCAGTATGGGTGGTGAAATGTCTATGCTTTAAAAAAAAAGAATGTGGACAGTTTCCACCTTATCTGACCAGCTGAAGTGAAGCTCTGAACATCAACTGGTTAAAGGGGATGGTGGGGAAGGCGTGGAAGTCCCATGCATTTGAGGAAAATCTGCACTGAAGTCCTGGGGACATTATGTTAATGGCATTACTCAATTTCTGGAAGCAATGCTGATTAAATATTCATTGACTTTGATTATACTGAAATTAGGACTAAAGCGTGAACTCAAATTGAGTGGAATAATGGCAGTGTAAATAATGCATACTTTCTAAATTGAAAACACCAGCTTGTGCAGTACTCTTCCCCCCCTGTTTGTCATTGTGCCATTTGTTTAGGAGATGATTATACTGATGCGTGCGTATCTAGCGATCATTTTTACCAGCTGGGGGAAAATGCGAAATTAAAGGTTTCTGCATTGTTTGCTTTTCCTTAGAATTGGAAAACAGAAGTAAATACGGTACAGCAAAGTCTTATCAGCTAGATTCATGAAAAATAGGAAATAGCTCTGAAAGCAGCATTAGAAAAGTCACTGATAACTTTCTTTGAGGCTGAGAAAAATTAGTGACAGCCAGTCCCACAGAGAGAAATATTAGGAACAAAGAAATCTTGGCGTGCTCTCACTATAACAGGGTGGTATCCTTTCTCAGGCGTCTTGAGACACAAGCAGAAGATGGGCCCAGTGGTTGGGGTGACCACTCAGAAGACCCAGGTTCTATTTGCTGCTCCACTCAGAGGCTACTCAAAACCACCTTCCATCCTAGGCAAAACTTCAGTGTTCTGCCCTTTCTTCATAGGCCTAAGGTGGCAGATTTGGCCTGGCTGACACTCCGTCATGGTGGAAGGGCAGCCAGGCCAAATTTGAGTGAGTGGCCTTGAGACCTGGTTTGTGGCACTGCAGTGCCATTCTAGTTGGCCTGTAGCTAGAGTAACCAGTGGCTCCACTACAGACTGTGTGTGTTCATGGGGCAAGTGGAACTTCATTAAACCCAGTGCACTGCTCTGCCCATCTGGCTGAGGTGCTTAACTTCTCTTGTTCCCAGTTCGTGGACTAGTGTCCAGTCCATATTAGTCCCTCCGGGGAGTTTCACTGATCATGATCCACTATGGTGCCCCCCATTTTGAAGGATATCACTCACTTTAGTACCAAAGTGACCTACATTCCATGCAAATTGTGCCCCTCCCCCACCACAACAGCTGGGCAAATAACCAATTTTTCATTTTTTGGAGCCAAAATGAAAAATTCGGAGGCCGGGGGAGGACTAATTTCAGATTGAACCGAAATTTTTAAAAAATTCAAATTTCTCAAGGAAATGAAAAAGTTGGAAAAATGTGTTTTGGGTTGAATGTAATATTTCATTCAGCCCAAACTTTTCAATGTTTCATTTTTTGGCTTTTAAAAATGTTTTTTTTTTTTTTTTAAGAAAACGTAGGGAAATTCTGAAATGAAATGTTTTTCCAAAATGAACCATTTTGACATTTTTGTTTTTGTTTTTTGACCAAAACAGTTCACCAAAACTGACCCAAATTTGCGAATAGTTTCAGTCACCCCAAAAATCTGTATTTTTCAGCAACCCTCCTGTCATTTGCAAAAAAAAAATTTGCCCATCTCTAATCCCTGCATATTGTCATTGATAATTATTGACATCAGAGATAAAGAATCATGAAGCCAATGTTCGAGACAGAGCTAGTTATACTAAAGGAATGAGTCCTTTAAAATTTCCTGCATTCATAAATTTTTTTTGTCCCCTGCATTTTGGGGCTGTTTATCCATCTGTGTCCCAAGCTGGGGTGTTGGCACATGAGAGGTCTGACCAATACCAGGACAGTCCTCATTACTACTGCTTGACGGGGAGTGATAGCTCAGTGGTTTGAGCATTGGCCTGCTAAACTCAGCTTTGTGAGTTCAATCCTTGAGGGGGCCACTTAAGGATCTGGGGCAAAATCAGTATTTGGTCCTGCTAGTGAAGGCAAGGGGCTGGACTCAATGACCTTTCAAGGTCCCTTCCAGTTCTAGGAGATAGCATATCTCCATTATTTTATTATTATTATTATTTTTAATTCCCTGCACAGCTCAGCAGTGTGGTAGGATGCTAAGGTTGTGGTGAACACTCATCCAAAACTCCATTCTGCACTGGGATCAGAACTAAACCTTATCTAGTCAATCTGCTGCTAATATTGCACTTGAATCTAAAAAAACCCCTCTTTCTCTCTGCCCCATCAGAAAGCCCCCATCTAACCCTTTTGGTATTAAAACTTTCAGTCTCTATTCTCATGTGCCCAGTCAATGAAGTGATGGCAGCACTGTAAGACAATTTAATTCACTCCCACCTCAAGGAGCATGTAAAACTGAAATATGGCACTCACTCCATGCAGTGCCTTACTCCGTATGGTTTGGTTCCCTGTCTGCAAAAGTGCTTCCTGAATCCCCAGCCCTTCCTTCAAGTTTACTCTGTGCCACATTGAAATGGTTCCCCTGAGCTCATCAGTCTGTGAATGTCCCATGAGGGAGAGAGGAAGGCATCCATGAGGTAGCCAGGGCTAAATAGTAGGTGGGTCTGAAGTAGGAGGTGGCAGGTTGAGAGCAGGACTCTGGGGGGAAAGGTCTGTATTCCACCAGCCCCATGCAGATTACTAGGGAAAGGGAATACAGATACGGTTATGACTTTTCCATGGAGCCCCCACTTTAAGGAGGTCCCAAAGTTAGCTGAAGCCTGGGGGACCCTGGGTAGCATGGCTCCTTGGACCCCACAGCCAGTGAGGAGAGACCGCATCTCCATGCAGATGGGTCTTGCTTCTTCCAGATCCTCTAGGATTTCGACAAGTCTCAAGGACCTGTTGGCTTCTGGTGGCAGAACTGTGGCCTGCTCCATCTGGTGACGACCATCTCCCCTGCAGGGGACTGGACTAGATAATCTCTTGAGGTCCCTTCCAGTCCTATGATTCAATGATTGTGGGGAAACTCCTCTAGGAGATCTGTGACGCGTTTCCTTTCCTCTAGCCCTGCTTCTGTAGGTGTTCCCATGAGAGGGGGGTACTGTGGGCCTATCATAGGTCTCAATCCTTTAAGCGGATTTGTGTGCGTAGACTCCTGGGCCCATGCAGATCCTCAGTGATTTCAGTGGACTACACATAATCACAAGAATATGAACACGTGGAGATCTGACTGGGGCCTTATAGGCCATTGCCCTGTGCTATGTTCTTGCGTTTATGTTGCGTATAATTCTGTTTCTCAAAGTGCATCTTTTATTTTTTAGCAGAGTTACCTGGTGTGTCAGATAGCATCTTCTGAAAGTTCATTATTGTTAATATAAAACATCAAATGTGAAAATTGCATCAAGAGTGTTGACTGATCAGGCAATTGTAGGCTGGGAATAGGAGGCTGTGTGGGTTCGCCAGACTCAGAGCTGCTTACTCTATAAACCAAACCAATGGTTTTTCAGAGTTCACATGCTGATTACAGATTTTTTTTTTTTTTTTAAAGCCCATTAAAGAGCAAATCATTTAAGGCACAGCTGCCTTTCAAGCCCCAGGAAGCATGCTTTCTGTGACTGTGTGATGGAAGGGTTTCTTATTCATACTTAGCTTTCCCCTACACAGCAGGCCTGACTGCTACCTGAGATTTACTCTACTGCGAAGTTCATAACAGAAGATGGAGACAAAAAAAAAAAAAAAAATTCCTTAAGACCTGGCCTTTCATACCCTCTGGCAGAGCTCCATCTGCTAACTCCTCCTTAGACACTGCCCTGCCTGGAGTTTCAGCAAGCCTTTCCTGCTAAGGGCATGGTTACCCACAATTCCTAGCAGCGCCACACCCCAGACATAGAGCTAGTCTTCTGCTGCTGCAACAAGGCAGTGGAGAATTCCTTCCCTGGCTGAGGTAAGCAAATATTCCTGGTTTTGTGTTTCAGCACATCCTGTAGACGTGACCCATGCTCCAAACACACTCCATTTGCTGAAAAAATTCTGACTTGAATTTGCCTCATTGCATCGCTACAGTCAGGCCCAGGGATACACTGTGACTTTTAAGGGTTGTGTAGTGTATACTCATGTCTAGGCTGACTGATGTGTATGTGCGCCATGATGCCATTTCCTCCCCTGTCCTTTGGGCAGGCTAGTAGCATGAGTCAGGAGCAAGGACTGCAACTGTGGCTAGACTTGCTTCCCAGTGCAGAGATCCAGGAATGCTCCTTGTGCCCTCTTCCCACACCCCATTTGCACCTAGGATGACCAGGTGTCCTGATTTTATAGGAACAGTCCCAATTTGGGGGTCTTTTTCTTATATAGGCTCCTATTACCCCCACCCCCATCCCCTGTCCCGATTTTTCACATTTGCTGTCTAGTCACCCTATTTGCACCTTCCTGCAGGGGCAGGCTACAGTTTGTCCTGGAGTGAGTATGTGATATATAGCTTGCCATAAAAACAGATATGAGATAAAGAGAGCTGCGTCTGCCACCATATCTCATAAACTTTTCCACTTCTCCCCTGACTCATGAGTTTACTGTGTGATCTTAAAGAGTCACACCACTTGGGACTTGCTCTTATCATTTTCTCTTGGGTTTACTCTTTTTGGGGTACTTGGAACCATTTTTTTTTAGTCCGTCTGCCTGCAATCTTTCTCTGGTATTTTGTAGCTCCTGGATGATATAGTTTTTTTTTGTTTTTTTTTAAATGACTGTTCTGTCATTAATGACAGACTCCCAGTCAGAGCGGTGTTTGTCATTTTGTGCTATAGACTCTTTTGTTCATTCCCTTAAATATCTTTTTCATAAAATTATTATTCATGAGTAAAATTCTTTTTTATAAAGAAACATTGGGGCACCAAGCTGCCAACTAATTAAAAGCTGGTGGTACCAATTTGTTTCCAAGCAGAGTGAATTGAACAGCATAAAGCATGAGGATTTTGTCTTTCCCTCTCTGTGCATTCCCTCTTCCTCCTCCCCTCCCCCCCCAATTAAAATTCATGGAGATAACAGTACAGTTTTGTATAAAAATCTGGGCTTGCAGGAAATGAACGAACAGATTCTAATATGTAATTCACTAAATATATAAAGAAATTCACATGGGCATAAAGTAGGCATAAGAATTAAAGTGGCTCACTGGCTGACTGGACCTTGCAGCATTATCGGATATGGCTGATCTCTGTATGCCAGCAGGAATTTTGCCCACATCTTTCAACTCCTCATAGGGAACGTCTACACGGCAATAAAAAACCTGTGGTAGTGAGTCTCACCGCCTGGGTCAACTGACTCAAGCTCATGCTACGGGGCGAAAAATAGCAATGTAGACGGTCGGGCTCAGGCTGGAGCACAGCCTCTGAAACCCTCCCTCTTCACTGGGTTTCAGCCTGAGCCTGAAAGTCTACACTGCTATTTTTAACTTCCTAGTGCGAGCCCGAGTCCCTTGACCCAAACTCTGAGACTTGCTGCTCTGGGTTTTTTATTGTAGTGTAGACATACCCTATGAGGAGCTGAAAGATGCAGGCAAAATGTATTGGAGTGTAGGCATCTCCTTAGGCTTGATTTTCAGAAATACAGCCTTGTCATTGATTGAAGTCAATGGGAGTTGCGATTGCTCAGTGTCTCTGAAAATCTGGCCTTGGGCATACTTTGTACATGCGGGTCTTGGCAAGTAGGATTTGTTCTGCTCTCTGAATCAATGGACAGGGGGATCCTTATGCAAAGCGTAGTACTTAGATCATATAAACCATTAAAGACAAAACTTCCCCATTGAACCAGCTGCCTGTGCTGAGTGTAGCCTTGTTAGCAAAAGCAATTCGCACCAGGTCAGACTCTGCAGCAATGCTGCTCTGGGTTCCTCTGTGTCTGGCATCTGAGTGGGCTGATGGGAAGATGCTCCCTGACTATGTTAAGACTAACTTTGGAGACCCCAGTACCAGCCCAGCAAACAAGAAAGCTGTAGCTTTATAAATGTATTTAAACCAACATGTCCCAGCTCCAAAATTTTGTTCTGAATGAATGAGGTTCCATCGCTGGGCAAGGACAGACCCATTGCTAAGTGCTGAGTCATGGAATATGAAAACAGTCTGTGCTCAAATGTTGAGTGTCTGCATGTCTCCTCCTTCCCCTTTTAAAATCTCTTTGCGGCATAGGAAAGCGCACACATTCTTAATAACCCTTGCCTGTCTGTGTAAATAATTAATCAGAAAGGGAAAATAATATAAATCCCAGCGATCATATTGCTATTAAAATTGCAGAAGCATTAATGCATCCAATAAGTATTGTTTTTTGTAATTAGATGACCTTTCTGGGCTGTAGCACTGCGCAGAATAAAGACCGGTTGCTGGAAGGAACCGATGTAAATACCGTGGCAGAGAGAAGAAATCTCTGTTACTGGCCCTTAGATTTCTAAGAGTCAGATACATCCTTGAACTAGAGCAGGTGCCTGCACAGGAATGGAGGGGAGTCCGTTTGCGTCTCTTCGATGCAGATGCTTGTGGGGCTGGTAAGGCCCGGGGCACAGGCTCAGTCAGCCCCCAGGCTATGCCAACATGATGTGCTCCTGTTCCAATGGCCGTTTCAGGGGCACAGAATCACCGGGATACAAGTCCATCTTAGCCATGCATCTTCCTGCCCCTGAAGGGCATTCTCCCTCCTCTGCCTCCCCTCTGCTCTGCCTCCCCTTGGAATATCCCTTGAACCCAGGCCCACTGAGGAGGTTGTGCCCTGGCTGCGCATAGTGGGCTGTCTGCACTGGAGAATATCCCCCAATGAGGGCCTTCCCCCTGCCTTCCGGTTACATAGTACAGTGCTGAGTCTGGCCCCGAGGAGGCATCTTGTCACAGGTCTGAAACCGTATTTTCCACAGTGTTGTAGTAGAACAGCATTGCCAGGTTGACTGTTCGGAATAACTGGGGGAATCCTAGCTTTGCACTTGAGGAGCTTTCCCCCCAAATGTAGTCACTCTGCTTGATTGCTTGGGTGCATGCCATCCGCAGAAATATGGTGACGAGGGAAAAAGCGGAAATTACCAAATTCGAGTCTGAGCTATCCTAGGACAGTATCTAAATCTGGGTATTCATGGGGGAAAGTCTGTCTAGCACTCACTATGCCACCAATAGGAGCTCTTGCAACTCTGAGAACATGATACATCTTGAATATTTCTATGAGTAATTTAACTTTGAACGTATGGTAAATACATAATTATGGTCCATCTCTTGCATAAAGGACATGCCCCTTTAATGCTGAAATTATTATACAAGCCCAGTCAATATGCTGGTGCAATTACGGTACTGTAATTAATGTAAAATCATTGTTTTTCACTTACAACCCTGAAGTTGCACTGATATTATAGTAATAGCAAACATCTTACTTATACTGAAGTACTGTACTGGGAAGTAATTATGGAGGTAACTCATCTTATTGAGGAATAGTTGTGAAGTACATGTGAGAGCTTGTGTTGGTGGCATAATGGGCTCTATGCAGCCTTCTTTGTGTGGAAACCTGGCTTTAAATTCTATCCTACTGTCGATTACCAATGGAAACTAATCTGGTTGTCTCATCTCTTTCACTGATGAATATTTCTCTATAGGCAAAACTAACATATGATTTGTTGAAATTGGCAGTGTCTGCTGCGGAGGGATACAGCTGGATTAGCACAGATATCATTGGTAAGGACTGAAGGTGTATGAACAGAAATATGTAGGGAGACAGATGCTATGCTATCAGTTTTATCCAGGGATGTAGTTAGTTCTGTTAGTGCCCTGATTCTGTAAACATGAGGCTTCCAGAAAAAATAAGAGTCTGGGAATTTCAAAGGGGCCCAATAGGGTTAGGTACCCAATCCAATTACACGTCTGTGGGAGCGGGGCAGCCATAGACTCCTTTGATAATACCAGCTGTAAAAACAAAACACCTGTATGATGAAAATATCAGTTGTGAACAATCTTTAAAAATCTATTATGTATCTAAATCACTTTTGAAAATGGAACTTAAGCTCCTGAGGCGCTTTTGAAAGTTTTACCCATAATCTCATTTGATCCTTTAAACACCACTGGTCAGGTCAAGTTGTGCATGGATGGGAAATGTCCAAGAGAAAAAACAGCTGTGGCAAGAAGTGGTGTTGGTGTTCCATAGGTGGCGATCCTTTTTCTAAACCAGCTTCAAACAATGGCCAGCATGCTGGTAGTGGGCGCTGTGCGGCTGGTAGAGTAAAATGAAGATCTTAAGCACGTGTGATCATTAAAGATCCTGTAGCAATTTTTCAGAGGAGTTGGGGCATTAGTCCTAATGTTCTGGCTCACATACTTGTTAGAGGTGAACAGAAAAAGAAATGAAGCAAATAAATCATTCTTGTTTTCTCTGGGTTTTGTGGCTGTTAACATTTTTTTGGCTGGAAAATTTTGGACCAGCCAAATAATTACAAATGCCTATGCAATTTCCACATACAGCTTCCAGTCTTCACCACCTCTGACAAGCATTTGTTGGCTGCTGCATTTCCAGTGGTTCCATTTTGGTGTGGGATAAACTAATCAGTGGGCACTGGTTGTAAAGGTCCTTATACAGCACCCATGCGTCCTTGTGTTTGTAAGGTCCTTGTAAAGCACGCAAGAATCCTTATGCTATGGATGGTAAGGTAACCATCTTCTGCATGAGTGTCCAGCTCCTTCTCTAATACCTAACTAGAAGAAAGTTAAAGGACTGGCTGTGTGGCCACTGACCACCTTCAAAGCATGCCAGATTTCTTCTGACTCTGTTCTTTCCTTCTTCCTTTCCTTAATGGTCATTCTTTTCTCACAAGCCGGTGGCATTAAGAGTGCAAGAAGACATGCTGAGACACAAAACCTAAGGAAAAGGGGCAGTTCTGCATTTTCCACTTGCCTGATTTTCTAACAGGAAAGGCAGGAGAAATTGATCTACATTATATCTTCTGATTTGCCTCAGCCTTCTTTAGAAAGCATGTCTTCTCTTGTGCAGGAGACCTCCAAACTGGCTATCATCTGTCCAGCTGTTGTTGCTGCTGAGCTCTCCATCATGGACAATCATAATGAAGTTTCCTGTATGAACGTTTCTATGGGCAACATGTAGTATTAACTAATAATTAACTCTCTGCATTGCATTTCAGTGCTGCTGCTGGGCAGCTTCCAAGAGCAGATTAAACTCTAAAGTACAGAGATAATTTACATGTCTGTGGGGCCAACGTGGTAAGTGGCCAATTGCATAGGTGTGCGTATTAATACTGGTACGTCCTTCATTTGTAAACCTTTTCAACTCAGCAGCACCATCCATAACTACAAGTGCACTTTCTAGGAATATGCTAGTTCCTTGCCAAAATACTACTTGATGCTGGGTATTATTATTGATGGAGCTTGGTCCCCCCGTGCACATTAGTCAATGAACTGATTTTCAATGCAGAAATCTGGGATTGTAGAATTTATGTTGCCGTTGACTTGCTGTTAGCAAGTGTTTCCCATTCATTGATATTTAAAACTAAAAGTAGCAGATGTGTAGTTTGTTGATGCTACTACATGGTACCCCATTTTCATATTAATATTGTTAGTTACTGAACTATAAGCAAAGTTTTTTTTGTGCCAGGCAAGTCAACAATGGCTTCTACCTTTGTTTGTGGAAAAATACAGAGAAAAGAGGAAAACCCTGCACATAATATTTATTGAACTCGAGAAGGCTTATGGTCACATTCTGAGAGAAGTCATCTGGCGGTGTGTGAGAATGACACGTATCTGAAGGCTATATCAGACTCATTCAGGACGTATAATGAGGGTGCTGTTAGAAGGCCATGGGGAGAAACTGAACAGTTTCTAGTAAGAGTCAGCGCATATCCACGCTCAGCACCAACCCCCTTTTTGTATCCATTGTTGCTTGATGTACTTGCAGAAAACCGCCAGAGACTGGCACTGCTGTTTGCAGATGATGTAGTGCTTATGGGGGAGAGCAAAGAGGAAGTGGAAGAAGATGTAGAGCAGTGGTTTTCAACGTGTGATCCGTGAACCCCTGGGGGTTTGTGGACTTAGGTATAAGGGGTCCACGAAAGGTGGTTGTTACCATAGAACACTGTTTTTTTAACTTGTGGTCCACCGCCAGCATTGGCCCAGAGCCGGGCCACCCCCCACAAGCACCAGCTCCTCTCGCCCCTGAGGGCCCCCCCCGAATGAGCCACTGGCTGCCAGTGCTGGGCTGAGCCGCCGGCCACCCGAGAGGGCCAGCTGCAGCACCGGGCTGGCTCCTCGAGTCGCCGGCTCCTCAAGTCGCCAGCCCCTCCCGGTCCTGAAGGCCCTCTCCCGGCCAAGACGCTGGCCCCAGCCGCCAGGCCCCGAGCGTCAGCTCCTCCTGCCGCCGGCCCCAGTGCCAGGCGGAGCATCCTCACTCCGCAGGCTCTCCACGTCCCTCTTCACTTCTTCATCCCCGAGGAGGACGCGGCGAACAGCAAGGACTTCAGGGGTGTGTGTGGAGTGGAGGAGACATGGTAGGAGGCAGGCACAGGCAGTGCAGCAGCAGCCGGTGGGGGCCTCAGAGAAGGGGTGGGGCTACCACAGCCCAGATGTCCAGCCGCAGGTTGGCGGCAGTCCCAGGGAAGGCTAAGCCTTCCCTGGCCTATTATACCTGCCACCCATGGAAGAATGCCTATCAAACTGGAAAGTAAGGTCTATAAGATGGTAATTAGACCTGCACTTTTGACTGGCCCTGAATGCTGGGCACTGAGAGAGACAGGACTAGCTCTGGAATACAGTGGAAAAGAAAATGTTAAGATGGATGCTTGGCATTATAAGGGTGGTCCATGTTTGAAAGAAATGAATTTGGGGAAGTGTGAAGGTGGTACCAATTATAGACAAGCTGAGGGAATCCAGGCTTAGATGGTCTGGGCATGTGAAAAGAAGATCAGAAGAATATTCAGGAAACAATGTATTAAACTTAAGAGAAGAGGGTTAAGGGAAGAGTTGGAAGACCCAAAGCTAGATGGATGGAGGTCATACAAAAGGAAACTTAGCTGTAGAGTTTCTGAGAAAATGCTTCAAGGACAGACTGGAATGGAGAAGGACTTGAAGAGCTGATCCTATGTAGACCGGACTCAGGTGAGGATGGGGGTAGTAGTTTCTGAGCTCGGAACAATTTGGACATCATTGTTCCTTATTTGATGATTAAAGCAAACATTTCCAAAGTAATTTTATCTTGCTTTAGGGGCTCATATTCCATACATAAAACAAACATTTGTTTTGGGCTAGAGCCTCAGCTGGTGTAAATTCACATAGCTCCAACAAAGCTATGCCAGTTTATACCAGATGAGGTTCTGGCCTAATAAACTTCTAACAATTTTTTTCCCTCCTCAAAATACCAGAGATGGTACTTTTCAGCTCATAATTTTACAAAGTAGGCAGTAGTTTTTAATATTTCCGAACAAGCACCATTGCAACGCTAAGTCAATTGCAAGCAAAGCAATACATAGTTAATATAGCGCAAGGATTTCATCTCCAAAAAAGTCATTAATACAATAACTAAGATGATTCTGTATCACACTTCTGACTCCGTGTCTGCACAATCTGTTGACTTGGTGTTCATTACTGCAGTTTTATGAGTTAGTTACTGAAGGTTAAGTAAGCAAAGTAAGGGTAGAAATGAGAAAAGAGGTTACATAAAAAGTTGGATGACTTTGGTGAAAAACATATTTGCAATGTAAAATACTCTGTGATCACTTGAATCCTCTCTTATCTGTTGAGCTGCACCAATTTCTGTATATATTTTAAGGAGAAAATTCAACTATCAGCTAAGGATCTCCTGATGTTAGTCCTGATTCTGTAAACAGATGTTTGAGTAGGCCCACACCCACAAGGATTCCACATTGTCACAGGGGTTTGCATTAAAGCATCTGTTTGCAGGATTGGAGCTTGTAACTTTGGTTTGAATCCATAGGTATGTTACTGCTCTTTACCAGTGCCTGCCTGTTGGAACTTGGAGCTCTGCATAGTGTATGATGTGATGCAATGTAGGGCCCTCAGAAAATAAGCAAATTCCTTAGAGTCTCTCCTCACAAGGATTCTCCCCTAAGGAGACCCATTACTATGAATGTTCTGAGTTCCAGTAAAGAAAGTGTCCATCACGGTGTGATTGATATGTGTCCATCACAGGGGTGGCCAACCACGGCTTGTGAGCCACATGCAGCTCTTTTACAGTGTAAGTGCAGCTTGTGGAGCCCCCCTGACCCTCATTCTTCACCTACCAGATGGGGGATGAGCTTGGGGCTTCTGCCCTGCAGTGGGGGGGGGAAGGGGGAGGGGAGCTCAGGACTTCTGCCTTGTGGGGAAGGGCGGCTCAGGGCTTCAGTCCTGCGACACCCCCCCTTGCAAGGCAGAAGCCCTTAGCCCCACCATTCCACCGCAGGGCAGAAGCCCTGAGCTCTCGAAGTTCTGAAGATTGTTGTATGCGGCTCGCAGGGTCAGTTAGTTTGGCTACCCCTGAGATAGATCTAGATATACACAGGCATGCATACTTGATGCAGCCAAAAATATATGGGAGAGAGTTTCAAAAATGCTCAACGTTGGCCTAACTCTGACCCCACTACTGAACAATTACGGGAGCACTACTGAACAATTGTGAAAATCCCATATCTTGTCTCCTCTAAACTGTTGTGTAATATCGCTGCCATGTTCCCTAGGCGAGATGGTGGCATTTCAGTGGAGGGCGAATATATCCTTTCTAAAACCCTTTTGGGTGCTTTGGGATGGAAAGTGCTACATAAACATACAAATATTTTCTAAAATTGAGATCCCTCCCGGGTGGCTTGCTGCACTTCAGGAGGATTTCAGGCTGGACAGTTCCCTGGAGAGAGTAGATAAAGTTGTAGCAAGGCTGTGGGTTTTTTCTGGTTTTTTTCCTAGCTTGCTGTTACAGATAGGGCTGGACAAAATTTTTCTGTCAACCTTTTTTTTTCCAACAGAAAATTGGGATTGGGCCAAAAACAGTTTTTACAGAAAGTCTCATCTTACCCCGAAAAGCTCCAAACCCAACTTTTCAGGTAAAGCCTGAAAACTTCAGTTTTCATATATTTTTTTTTCAATGAAAAGTTGAAATTTTCTATGGTGAGTGGGGGAGGGACCCACATTTTCTGGTCATCTCTAGTTATAGACCCTGTAAAATTTCAGATAGTCAGTTCTGTAGTACAGCATACGATGCTGGCTAATGGAGTATACACCCAAATAACACATGGTTTCTGTAGTTGAACTAAGCTCAGATACTGTCACCACAACCCCTGTGTGAATGCACAGCCAGAAAGCCAATGGAGGCGGAATAGTTCGAGGAGAGTGGAAGAGACAGGAGACAATTTACACTAGTGGAGGATCTGGCAGACAGGTGACAAAGAACTGGTACTGAGTAGGTCCATGCCTTCGGTGCATCACAGAGCACTACCCATAGGGTCTTAGTCTGCTATTGTACCGAGAGTGCTTTGGTGGGTGGGCCAGGAGCAGTGAATGTGTGCTGCCAGGAGATCCATGGAATGGTAACATACAAAAGCCAGTAGGTGAACACTTCAACCTCCCTGGACAGTCTATAACAGATTGAAAAGTAACTATTCTTGAACAAAAAAACTTTAAAAACAGACTTCAAAGAGAAACAGCTGAACTAAAATTCATTTGCAAATTTAACACCATTCATTTGGGCTTGAAGAGGGACCGGGAGTGGCTGGCTCATTACAAAAGCAGCTTTGCCTCTCCTGGAATTGACACCTCCTCATCTATTATTGGGAGTGGACCACATCCACCCTGATCGAATTGGCCCTGTCAACACTGGTTCTCCACTTGTGAAGTAACTCCCTGCTCTTCATGTGTCATTATATAATGCCTGCATCTGTAACTTTCACTCCATGCATCTGAAGAAGTGAGGTTTTTTTACCCATGAAAGCTTATGCCCAAATAAATCTGTTAGTCTTTAAGGTGCCACCGGACTCCTTGTTGTTTTTGTGGATACAGACTAACACGGCTATCCCCTGATACATGATCACATAGACACACGGGCCAACATTTATATACAACAGTGATAGGTGCTTCAGTACATGGGGTAGGTGAGAACTGACTTCAGTGGGAACTGTGTGTATATATATCTAACAGCACAATTCAGCCCAGTGAGTTCAAGGGAGTGTCACAAGTGGAATTGGTAGCATAATTAGGCACAATAGCTAGATAAATTAAGAAATCCTCTTTATTTAATAATTGCCTCAGTGTTCACAATGACATATGCCCATGTGGGCTGTGATTGAAAATGTCAGATTTGTTTGTTTTTGTCAATGTGCAGGGGTGTGTGTATTAAAAACAAAAAAAAACCCTCATGGATTTCAGAATCAGGCTGACTCCGAGCTTTGAGTGCCATCTCTGTGTATATAAATACACACACCCAAACACACTACAATCCTTTTTTGGCCTGCTTCTGATGTCCGTGTAAATCTGGTGTAACGTCAGTCTACACAAGATCAGAATCAGACACTTGTATGTGTATATGTGCATGTATATTCATTTGTATGTGTATAATGTGCAGGTACACAGTTTTTGTATGTATCCCTGGAAATGATCACTGCTGTGTGCTTGATGTGTGCTTAGGAGCTGTTTGGGGATGTACAAACCTGCCTGCTTCTAAACCAAAGCTCCCGATGTGTCCATTAGCCCTAAACCTCGTTCCCATTTTTTTTCTCTTCTCGTTGTATAGTGTAGCTAGACCTACGTTGTGGTAGAGAATTATTGCCTTGTTTTAAATCTCAGTTGGAAAATGTCAAAGTTCAGGTTTAGAAGAGAAAGAAGTCTGGGTGCTAAAAGAAAGAACATTCTTTTTAATTAGAGTTATGCCCTCCAGCAGTGAGAAACCATTATGTTTTTATTCTTCCCTTGTATTTGTTCCAAAACCTTTTACATGATCAGACTAAAAGGTAAGTGCAAACGAGTAAGCAGCTAAAGGAGTAAAGAGGATTCATAAAAGAACAGGGAAAACTGCAAATCTGGATATTTTATGTTTATATAATAACTGCCTGACATTTAAAGTTACGTTGTATATCCCTTCTGGAGACAAGAGATTTGCAAAGACCATTTCCGTACTCAAAAATAATGCGTAGGTTTGTGGTCCTGAACCTAAATGCTATTTGGATGACATTTTTGAATGCTTTAATTAATGTGTGACATGATTCTAAGCGTGTGCCTTCTCTTACCATGCAAGTTGGCTGTTCCCAAACTGTGGCGCTTAGACTCTCCTCATGATGCTATCTCTCATTCTTGTTTCCAGATGCTAAATAGCACTGAGTGACAGCTGAAGTCTATTAAATACTTTTCCTAATAAATAAATACTTTCCTTCCTTGGAAGCAATTGCTGTGGTCGACGTGGAATATTATGTGATCATGAATGCGAGGTCCACCAATCATAAATGGGATGGGTATCCACAAGACAGTCCCTCTGCTGAGAGGTGGTCCAAACCACAAATGTTTGAGAAACCCCAAATGGAAACTAGATGGATTCTTCCAGCTCTGTAGAGCCACATCAACTGGAAAGTCAGCTTGACTCACAAAATCCACTCAGTAGCACAAACCTTACAAAATGGACTGCAGTCCAGATTGTGGCTCGCCCTGTATGGACACACACGGGGTGGAAAGGAGACTAGGAATCCTGACCCCCACCTATTTTACACCCTGCAGTCCTGGTCCATGCACTACTGGCACAAGGTCTGTGGGTGTCTAGCATAGCTATTGGTGCTAGACTTCCAAGGGGGGAGGGGCAGAAGAGAGACTGTGGCCTTCCCTCCCCCCCCCCCCTTGGCACTGGTCTGTGGTGCTGGGCTGGTGGAGAGGAAGTGCATGACACACCTAGTTAAGTGTTAAAAGCGGGTGGAAGGAGTGGCCAGAGGAAGCCATTTGCAGGACACAGTGAGTGGTGTTGGCCTTCCAAAATTCAGGAACTATGTCGCACAGAGTGCCAGTAGATGGCGCTATATCTATGAATTGCTGACATGTCTACAGCTATAAAAAAAAACCAAAAACCCCGCCTGTAACGTGTGGTGTAGTAATAACTCTTGCTGTCGGTGCTCACAGGCCCTTCCGCCTGCTCTTTGTGGTTCAAAAACCACACTCTAGCTTAAAGTGGGGACATTTAATTGACAGAGAAAACGGCTTCTACTCTTTGTAAAGGTATTTCATTGCAGAGACAATTTCCCTTTTGAATTAAAACAAAAAACGTTTAACGCGTATGTTTTTAGAATGTGTGTATTAGACGCGTGCAAGCCATTTAGTTCCTCCAGGTAGGAAGAGAAGGTTTAACACTGGACTGGGCAAATTGCTGGACAACATACGACTGGGAACAATCCTGAACCAGGTAACTTTAAAGGTGATTTATCTGAGACACGTGCCTGGCCAGAACACAGGACTTGGAGCCAGGAACTCATAAATTCTAATCCCACCTCTCTCACTAGATTCAGTAGCATTAAGCAGGTTATTCAACCCCCGTGGCTTTGGTTTCCCCTTAGGTAGGTAGGATGAATTTGTTTAACGCTTGTAACTAACTTGGAGAGTGGAAGCACGACGACTGTGTGTTTCTGGAGATTGCAAAAGCTAGTGTTTATGGATTTCTGTATGGTGCTGCCTTGCTAGTCTGCATTTTGCAAATCGGCATGTCTCACAACACTTCGGCAAAGATACTGCTAAGACCTTTCCCAAAACCTACAGCTGTATGCTTACTAGTGTAGTTTAAAGTATTCAAAACGAATAGTGAAAATGGAACTATAATTGTCAAAATGTGCATCTTGTAATGCAATTTCCTTCCTAGAGTTTTCTAATTTGCCGTAGCTCTCCTAGCCATTGTTGTTAATTATCATTTTTGTATTGTAGTAGCAACCTAGTGACTCCATTGTGGCCCCATTGTGCTAGGCCAGTGGCTTTCAATGTATGGTCCGTGGACCTCTGGCGGTCTGCAGAGTATGCCTAAGATTTCCAAAGGGGTCTCCACCTCCATTCAAAAATGTTTAGGGGTCCACAAATGAAAAAAGGTTGAAAACCACTGTGCTAGGCTCTGTGTGTGTGTGTGTGTGCGCGCACACACACACAGTGTGAGACAGTCCCTAGCCTACAGAGATTACAGTGTAATGGAAATTACTGAGATTCCTCTATCTTCATCAAAATCTATCTATGCAGTAAGTATGTAAATGGTGCACAACGCCTACATGTATGCATGGCCTGGATGGCTATAACAGCCACTCTCACACAGTGAATTTATGAAACATATACATTCCTGCATAAAGTTATGTTAATGAATTACATGGAAAAACACCTCAGCAACCATGTCAGGCAGGAAACATTGAGATAAGAGGAGAGAAAAATCCCACTTTTTCTGCCTTATGTTTTTCCTGATAAATATTCTTGCTGCGAATGTATAAAGGGGCATGTTGTTTGATGTAAGATACAAAAATTGGAAAGAGTTATGAACAAGCGAGAGGCACTTCATTTACTCCGTTCCAGCTTTGCCACAAAGTTGTCCTCCAGCTGGGGGAATGAGACGAAAGGGCATGCATTTTTCAAACAATGGTTTCTTTTGTTGTTTGTTTTTTCAAGGCTTATGTTTTAATGTGAACCAGTGTGTATCTCCAGCTAGGGCAGCCGTGCAGTTTGCAAACATCCCATAGTGTTCTGGTGGTTTATGTGAGGCTTTTCAGAAATGAATTTCTCTCCTCTGATAAAGGAAAAGGGGGAAACTACAATAATGAATGTTGTTTTGAATGCATTGGATGGTGCAAAGTTTAAATTCCAGGCCAGATTTCCTAGAATGAGACTCTAATTTGCTGGAGTGTCCGGAGGAATGTGAAAAAATTAGTGCACATGAGGGTAAAAGCTATAAGGGCAGATGCTATGCAACAACTGTCTCTGTGTACTATATTATATTGCTACTGCAATATAAAAATAATGCTAATTGGTTAAGAGCCCTTTTATCACTACAATGAATTACAAAGCCTACTTGTATAGAAGCAAATAGAAATATACTGTACGGCACAGATTCTGTGGTGCTGGTGCATGCTAGCCCTAAAGCTGGCATAGCCAACCCTAGGAGTATCCTCTCAGTGCAGGGACTTATCCATAGTCTTTGCTGCTCTCTGGTTGATATATTGGGGGCATCAGCAGCAGGCATAAGTTAGAGCAGCCTGAAGAACTCTGATTTTTTTTTTCACAAGGCGGACCCACTGTGAACTCAGCCCAAGCCACCTCTGCACTCCTCCTCTGAGCTTCATCCTGCAGCCAAGGCTTTGGGTGATAGCTTGAACAATAGACAATACCATGCTGTAGTATATGCATGACTGGCATCTGAGTTTGCTTTGCAACTAGACCCGTGATGAAGGATAAAAGGGGATTATCGTTAGGGAGATTTAGAGAAGGCTGGTACATTCAGACCAAAGAAAACAAATTCCAGTCAATTATTTTCTTCTGCTGTAGCTGGGTAGGTGCAAACTAGTCTGTTGTGTGTGGTGGTGTGTGTTTTTTTTTTTTTTTTTTTTTTAAGCTTTTATTTCAGTGAGTTTAACCCCCTAAAAGGTGCAGGAGATGGAGTGAGGAAGGGGAAAGAGATGGAAAGGAAGCATTTAGTTAACAGCTGCGCGCTCTCCAGGAAAGTTGTCCACCTTCTTAAAAGAAAAATCTTTAATAGCATGTTAGTTTGCAAAGCCCTATTAATGAACAGTAGCTCTAAGGGGCAACGGTGAATGGATTAGTGATGGACAAGCCTTGCAACGTTTGGATAAAGAAGTATTTCCTTTTCTCTTACAGATTATGACTGATCTTAAAAATAAGGCCAGATTCTCAATTGGTCTCAATTGCTATAGCTCCAGGTGAAATCAAGTACAACATAGTGATGCTGAAGTCAGAGCTACACTTATGTACACCAGCTTAGGATCTAGCCATTATAAACTGTAGCTTTATGGGTGCAGAGATCAATGCTAGTGGGCTTAAATCCTACTTACTTGATAGCTAATTAGATTTAGGTGGTAGTGAGTGTCACTAAGAAGTGGTGGTGGCTATTGCTTTCTGCGTGCTGACCCTTTATATGTCTAGGAGTCCTGGTGTACAGAATGTAGCAGCCATTTTGTTTTTCATTGTGCTGGAGTATGGGAGACACACGCACACTGTGCTCTCTCATGGAGACTTTGCTTGTGTTCTTTCTTATCACTAATGGAATAATAAACCATTTTAGCCTGAAAGCATGTTTTTTTTTCTGTTTGTAACTGTAACATTGATAAATAAATGTACATTTGTCTTCGTGACACTTTGTTTAGACAAGGGCTAATGTGTTTACCATATGGTAATCTATCTATTTTTAAATTATTTATCTCTATTTTCCAGTGTTTTCAATGGGAAACCCACTACTGAGATTTTGTAGGAGTTTCTTCTTTGTTATTAATACAGATGTTAGGATTTTTGGGCTGGATTCTTAGGTGGTTCTTCTTAAAATAACCCACAGCTATCCCTGGTGAACTCTCTTAGATGGTGCAAAGGTGGCTCCAACCTGCCTGCACCAGCTCCGCTGCCCAAGTATACCACCTCCTGGTCCTGAATCCCCCATCCTAGCATAAGGGAAGGCAGGCAGAATATTGGGATCAGGAGAGGTGTGTAGCTAAGCGAATCTCCGCTAGGGTTGGCAACTTTCTAATTGCACAAAACCGAACACCCCTGCCCTAAGGCTCTGCCACTTCCCCACCCCTTCTCCAAGGCCCTGCCCCCGCTCGCTCCATCCCCCGTCCCTCGGTCACTCGCTGTCCCCCACCACCACTCACTTTCACCGGGCTGGGGCAGGGGGTTGAGGTGCAGGAGGAGGGGTGAGGGCTCTGGCTGGGGGTGTGGGCTCTGTGGTGGGGCTGGGGGTTTGGGGTATGGGAGAGGGCTCTGGGCTGGGACAGGGGATTGGGGTGGGGGTGGGGATCTGGGTGGGGCTGGGGATGAAGGGTTTAGGGTGGGGGTGCAGGCTCCGGGAGGGAGTTTGGTTGTGGGAGGGGACTCTGGGCTGGGGCAGGGCATTGGGGGTGCAGATGGGGTGAGGACTCTGGCCCAACCCCAAAGCCTCCAACCCCATCCGGAGTCCTCTGCCTTCCCCTGAACCCCTCATCCCCGGCCCCACCCAGAGCTTGCATCCAGAGCCCATACCCCACCCACACGCCAATCCCCAGCCCTGAGCCCCCTCCTGCACCCCAAACCTCTCATCCCTGGCATCACCCCAGAGCCCACACCCCCAACCGGAGTCCACACCCCCAGCCCTGAGCCCCCTCACCCCCCTCGTGCACCCCTGTCCCAGCCCTGAGCCCCCTCCTTCACCCCAAACTTCTCATCCCTGGCCACACCCCCAGCCGGAGCCCTCACCCACCTCCTGCACCCCTGCCCCAGCCCGGAGTCCCCTCCTGCACCCAAGCTCCCTCCTGGAGTCTGTACCCTGCACACCCCCCAACACCCCAACCCCCTGCCCTAGTCCCCTCCTGCACTCCAAACCTCTCATCCGTGGCCCCACCCGAGAGTCCCCAGCCAGAGCCCACACCCCCTCCTGCACTCCGAACCTCTCATCTCTGGCTGGGGGTGAAGGCTCTGGGGTGGAGCCAGGGATGAGGGGTTTGGGATATAGGAGAGGGCTCTGGGCTGGGGCAGTGGAGGGGTATGGGCTCTGCGTGGGGCTGTGGATGAGGGGCTCAGGGTGCAGGAGAGGGCTCCAGGCTGGGGCAGGGGATTGGATTGTGGGGCGTAGGGTGAGGACTCCGTCTGGGAGTGAAGGCTGTGGGGTGGGGACCGAGATGAGAGGTTTGGGGTGCAGGAGAGGGCCTTGGGCTGGGGCCGAGGGGTTTGGTGTGTGTGGGGGGTGTGGCCTCCAGCTGGGGGTGTGGGCTTTGGGGTGTGGCTAGGGATTAGGGGTTTGGAATGCAGGAGGGGGATCAGGCGGGGGCAGGGTGTTGGGGGGATATGGGTTCCAGGATGGAGTTTGGGTGCAGGAGAGGTTCGGGTTGTGGGGTCCTGGCGGTGCTTACCATGGCTCCTAGGAAGTGGCAGCCAGGTGGCTAGGGAGGCTCTGCGCGCTGCCCTTGCAGCCGCAGGCGCTGCATCCGCAGCTCCCATTGGTTGCCGTTCCCAGCCAATGGGAGCTGCGGAGCTGGCACTCGGGGCGGGGCAGCACATGGAGCCTCCCTGGTTGCCCATGTGCCTAGGGGCCACAAGGACCTGGTGGCCGCTTCCAGGAGCCGTGTTCAGCTAGGGCAGGCAGGGAGCATCTCTTAGCCCCTGACTCCCGCTGTGCTGCCAGCCGGACTTTTAACAGCCCAGTCGGTGGTGCCGACCGAAGTCGCTCGGGTCCCTTTTCGATCGGGCGTTCTGGTCAAAAACCGGATGCCTGACAACCCTATATGCTTGATTCTCTGCTGATATACGTTAAACTACCTCCCTGCAGTGCTAGCTTCTGCTAGGTGGATGAAATGCTAGATGTCTTTCTGGAAAATATGCTTTGAACAAACAAATTATTGAGCTGAATACAGGAGTAACTGGGTAAAATTCGATGGCCTGTGTTATACAAAAGGTCAGACTAAATGATCTAATGGTCCCTTCCTGCCTTAAATCTATGAACAATTAGGGTCTTGCAACTAGATACCCTCTCCACTCAGAGAATGAAGCCCCCTAGTTTTACTAAACGTAACTTTCACATTGGAATTTGTAATTGATTTTTTTTTTCTGTAACTAGAAAACTCACCCGACAACAGTCAGTTCAGGCCCAGCTGCGGTTCAGATAAGCAGACTGAAGTCTGACTGCTTAAACTGTGCCTGCATAACTCTCACAGGAACAGGCTTTCTTGTGAAAACTTGGGTACTTCCTATATGTGGTTGAAACAAAAATACCATCAGACCAGCCTCTCTCCTGGCCTTTGGGCACCTCTGCTTCTAGATGGAACAAAGAAGTACAGATGATTGTGAAAATGAGGGTAGATCATTTAGGATAGGGGCTGTCTTTTACTTACATATTTGTATAGCCTCTAGCACAATCGGATCCTGATTGTTGCTTCTATGTACAATGCTAATACAAATAATAACGAACAACAGAGGAGTTGGCCAAACTTTTTTTGAACATCATGTTTTATTCCAATAGTAGGAGAGCTTCATATTTGTCCAGACTTGTTCATTCATCTCTATGGCAGATTCTGCCAATTTTGTCCCTAGGTTTATCAGATTATAGAAATACCTACAATCCAGGTTCTTTTGTAAAATTCTGTGATTCATGCAAACTGCATAAGAGAATTTCTCATCTTTCAATTAAAAAGCCAACTACTGAAGAAGCTGCTTCAGCTGCTCGCTCTCGATAAGAAGGCAAAGCTTTGCAGTTCGACATAAAGCCCTAGTTTCCTTCTTACATGTGTTTCTACTCTGCCAAAAGGAGGCAGAAGTACAACAAGAAAAACCCCATCAGTTTCATCTTTGTATATAAAGCTATCTTGTCTGACAGGGAGTCTTTTGAAGATAGACATTCTCAACCTGTAGAGCTCACGTAGGACTGCCAATGTCCCACTGCTCTTGCCTCAGGTCTTTACCGCACCCCCTAGCTGGGTCGCATGGTCTAAAATTCCCTCTTGGCTACTGCTTATTGAAATATGGAAAATAAAAAGCCCCCCAAACAGTTAGGATTGCAGGTCTTGCTGTTAATCCCAACAGATCAGTGTTTAGGCATAAAAAGCGTAATCATCCACCATTTATCCCACTGCCGGGAGAACACGATGGTGGTAGAATTCCAGCAAATGTTTCCCTAGTTGTAAGCATTTTGTATGAGAAGAAATAACTGCCTTAGGTTAAAAAAAAAAAAATTGACTTGCAGACTCCTGGGCTACTGATCGGGAATTTCTATTACTTAAGGTGTGTATCTAATCAGCTGAAATAGAAAGTGGTGTGTCAGAGGATTATTGTAGGAAATGAATATTATGCTTGATTATAACATTGATTTCTCACTTATTAAATCTTAGCTGAAAAAGGTGTCTGAGAATATTATTTCTATCCTAGAGTGTTTTGTTACAGGCAGCATTTGTGCTAAGCCTTCTTTTAAGCTGGCAGTTATCCTTTAAGAACAGCGTTGGTTGATAGAAGGGAGGGCACTGGTGTACTTTACTCTGAAAAACAGAAGGAGGTACAGATACATGTATATGCATATGTAGATAGGGGAGATGATTAAAAGCATCTAAGAGATTTGGGAGCCCAAGTCCCATTGATGTTCAGTGGCTTAAGTGCTTTTGAAAATTTCCTCCATAATTATTTTGTGGGTGAATTTGTTGCTAATAAAAGTGAAGGACTCAGAACCTGACTTAGCATGCACCTCACTTTAAGGACATAAGGAACTCTTTGTAAGTACATCACTGAATTGGAACCAAAGGGCACTGACCTGAGCAAGGCATAGAGCTTGCAGATGCTGTGCCACCTTCTTCATAGAGCGCAGGCTTAAACCTGGTCGAAAACACCCCTGCCACTGAGGGAGAAGAAACACTCGAGTAGGGTTGGCTCATCATGCTGAAGGAGTGCTGAATTTACATGGGGCCTCTGTGATGAGGATGAATTAGTACTCGAATGGGAACAGAACATATGATGGGGAGAGAATAAAAAAAAGAGTTGATTGCTAAATTCAAAAAAGCCTCCAGTCTCCTCCTCATTTGACTTTATCTGATGATTTTCATAGAAATCACGAGTATTTACTGAATGACTTTTTATTAAGATTCAAAGATTTTGAGGCCAGAAGACTAACCATTGTGGTGATCTTGTCTGACCTCCTCCATAGCACGGTCTATAGAATGTCACCCAGGGGTTCCTGCAGGAGCCCATTACTTCTGGTTGAGCTAGAGCATCTGTTTTCGGAAGACCTCTAGTCTTGTGCATTAAACAGAGGTAAGCCTTTATTCTGTAAAGAGAGATGACTACATGGAACCTTGCTAGCACAATACAAATCAACATATCACACATGAAATCGATTAAAAGTGGCCGACTGAGTATCATTGAATGGGTGTTCTTCCAGTAGGGTCCCGCAGGGATTGGCTCTTGACCCTATGCTTTTTTAAAAACATTTTTATCAATGACCTGCAAGAAAATGTAAAATCATCACTGATCAAGTTTGCAGATGATACAAGGAGTGGGGGAGGGGTAAATAATGAAGAGGACAGGTCACTGATACAGAGCCATCTGGATCGCTTGGTAATCTGGGGACAAACAAACAATAGTTGTTTTAATATGGCCAAACATGAATGTATACATGTAGGAACAAAGGATGTAGGCCATACTTACAGGATGTGGGATTCTATTCTGGGAAACCATGACACTGAGAAGGACTTGGGGGTCATGGTGAATAATCAGCCGAACATGAGTTCCCATGATGCTGTAGCCAAACGTGAGGCTGTAGCCAAAAGGGCTAATGCAATCCTGGGATGCATAAACAAGGTAATATTGAATAGGATTGACATTACCTCTGTATTTGACCCAGGTCTGACCACTAATGGAAGACTGATTCCAGTTCTAGTGTCCGCAAGTCAATGCTCATAAACTGGAGGGAGTTCAGAGAAGAGCCATGAAAATGATTAGCTGAACTTAAAGTGAACGAGTCTGGGAACTCAGTGTGTTTATCTTAACAAAGAGAAAATTAAGGGTGACTTGATCACAGTCTATCAGTACTAACATGTGGAACAGAAAATTGATAATACAGGGCTCTTCGGTGTAGCAGACAATGGTATAACAAGATCCAATAATTGGAAATTGAAGCTTGACACATTCAGATTAGAGATAAGCCACAAATATTTAATAGTCAGGGTAATTAACCATGGGAACAATTTACCAAGGATTGTGGTGGATTCTCAAACACTGGAAATGTTTAAATCCAGATTGGATGTTTCTCTAAAAGATATGTTCAAGCACAAATTAATTCAGAGAAGTCCTATGGCCTGTGTTATACAGGAGGTCAGACTAGATGATCACAATGGTCCCTTCTGGCTTTATAATCTGAGTTCAGTTGATATCAATGGTCCTCTGTGCCGTCAATCTCTTTGCAGGAGAAGAGTAAAAATGTAAAATCAATTTTGACCCCTCCCCCCAATGCCCCATCCCCACCCCCATGATCATGATGTCTCATAGCGTTCAGCCACACCACACAGTAAGAGAGCTCAGACAGGTCAGTCACTGGATAGCTTCTACTTCACTGTCTTCTCTGCGCTGAAGGAAGCGGTACTGCTAACTCAGTAGGTGGTGCTCATCCCTCTGAATCAGTACTGAGCCAATCAATCAGCATGATTTGATTGATATCTGTGAAGTGCTTTGGAAAGGTAAAGCACTATGTGAGTGCCAAGTATTGTGGAAGCAGAGGTCGTTGTACTGCTGGAGGTGCCATCAGATGGATGGGAGATTAAACAGAGGCCCCGACTGCAACTGCTCATTAATGTTTCTGTGGCATTTTTCATGACAGGAGGCTTCATTGGGAGTTAAAGGTCAAACACCTGACCAAGATCTCAGGGGTAGTTTTGGGGCTCTGATTATTGAAGATCAGCTTCAGTGTTGAAAACAAATAACTCTTCTGTATTTCATTCCTGATCCATCGGCTGTGTACAGCACTAGTATTTGTTTCCTTTCGGAAGGAGACAGACTGTAATTAAAATGGGCTATATGAAAATTATAAATCAGGAAAGAATGGTCTATTGGCTAAAGTATTAGGTTGGGAGTTGGAAGCTCTGAGTTAAATTTCTGACTGTGCCACAAGCTTCCTGTGTGACCTTGGGCAAATCATTTGAGCAGGGGGTTGGACTAGATGACCTCCTGAGGTCCCTTCCAATCCTGATACTCTATGATTCTATATGATTCTATGATTTATGCCCAAACATTTAAGGGTCTATTGAGCTTGGGAGCCTCGCTTGAGACATGTAGGGCCTGATTTTCAGAGTTGCTGAGCACCGAAACTCCAACTGAAATCAATTGGAGTGATAGATGCTCAGCACCTTTTGAAACACCACCCATGGATGCCCAGAGCTAACTATGTATAAGAACATAAGAATGACCACAGTGGGTCAGAGCAATGGTTCATCTAGCCCAGTACCCTGTCTCTGACAGTGGCCAGTGCCAGATGCTTCAGAGGGAAGGAACAGAACAGGGCAATTTTGAGAGATCCATCCCCTGTTGTCTACTCCCGGTTCTGGCAGTTGTAGGTGTAGGGACACCTGGAGTGGGGGTTGTGTCCCTGACCATCTTGGCTAATATCAGTTGCTGGACCTAACCTTCATGAACTCATCTAATTCTTTTTTGAACCCAGTTATGCTTTTGTGTAGATCCTTATACAAGGTCTATAGCATCAATGTGTGAGTGCTGGATATGTGTTATCCCACCACACACATGAGGTAGGGAACTATTCTCCACAATTTACAGATGGTGAAGGGGAGGCACAGAGTAAAGGTATTTAGGTGCCTGAAGATGCATATAGGTGCCAGTGAGATTTTTTTTTTTTTTTTTTTTTTAAAAACAACCCAACGTGTCTAACTTACTTGGATTTCAAATCCCACTTGGTGTCTATTTTCATCTTTAGGTTCCTCAATATCTTTAAAAATCTGGCCCAAAGTGAGTTGCCCGTGATCAAGTCTGAATTGTGTGTGAACCCAGATCTCCCATGGCCCAGTCAGTCTAGGGCCTTAACCATACAGCCTTCCTGTCAAATCAGTCCTCTTCACCCAAAATTCATTCCCTCATTAGTCAAAATGGATATATTAAAGCCTCCCTGTTTCACAGTGGTGTCCTGTGGCTAAATTCATTAACGTTTGTAGAGCACTGATAGACTGCAATGAGGAGCACCATAGAAATGCCTGTAAAGAAACAAACAGGCTATAGCTGGCTGCCTGGTTCAACTGCCAGGATGTAAAACCTGACCCAGTGCACAGATGTTGGTTTCCTTGAGCAGCTGTGAAGTGCAGGGCTGCTTAGTAACTGTTTCATACCATACTTCTTCAGTGACGAGAAACTGAATTTCCACTTCTTGAAGTCTACTTACTCTCCCGCACCCTCATTCCCAAGACATTGTCATTTCCCCTGTTTGTTGTTTGGAAAAGCAGGTGGTGGTGCCTGTCATCTTTTGTGTGAGCTTTGTCTTTGCGCCAGCTCGCATTCTGAGGAACTGCAAAGTGGCACCAGCTCTCTCTGTCTCACAGCAGGCATGTTTTGCATTTACTGACACATGGGGAGTGACTGACTAATACTAACATGAAAACAATTCTGACAGAACAAGGGCTTGATGCAGGAGGGAAAAAAACATCCAGGAAAACAGAGCGTGTTCAGCATATGCTATAGCTTCCGAGTGAAAGGCGCCAGTTCGATAAATATTTATTTTATTTCTTATCATTGATTTTCGCCAGTGTAAACCTAAATGGAGGAGAACGTAAGGAGAAGGTTAGGCAGATGGTTTTTTGTTTTTTTATAAAAGCCTCCACCCCACCCTCTGCATGCTGAGAGGTTTCTCGCAGTATAAATGAGACAATATTCTAAAAGAGATTTCTCCCGGCAGTGCAAATCAGAAAAAGCCGAGTGAGGGAAATAGAGCACACACATTCTTCCCTCTTCCTTCATTGATTTTTTTTTTTTCTTTTTTTTGGACTAACATCCAGCAAAATCTTGATATTAGCTGGAGTCTTTTATCACTGGAGGTTTTAGACATAGATTTTTAAAGCATCTGTAGAAAGAAAAAGGCAATAACTGAGACCATGGTAACAGAGAGTGCAAATACACTAAAGACAAGATGATAGAAAAGAGACCCAATATAGTGGAAATAAATCTAAAAATCCATAGGGCTCTCGTTGGCCGGTTATTCTGCTGGATGGGTTTTCTCTCTCCTCCACCTCCGCTTTCTTTCTGTACTTGACTACTAATCCCATATGTTCTTTGTTTACTCACTGTTTTCCTGGGTTTTGCTGGGAAACTCTGTTCTCTGGGTTTAGCTGTAGTCTTTAGGCTCCTTGGAATTTGTCATTTTTAATGCTCCTTTTTTGGCAGTGAACACTCACGTTCTGTGACGTTTTCCCTTTATTTAGATCCACTAGTACAGTGGTGGGGAACCTGCGGGCTGTACCCGGCCTGTCATGGTAATCCGCTGGTGGGCCGCGACAGTTTGTTTACATTGACCGTCCGCAGGCATGGCCGCCCACAGCTCCCAGTGGCTGCGGTTTGCCGTTCCCGGCCACTGGGAGCTGTGGGCGGCTGTGCCTGCGGACGGTCAATGTAAACAAACTGTCACAGCCTGCCAACGCGTTACCCTGATGGGGCACGTGCGGCCTGCAGGCCGCAGGTTGCCCACTAGTGGTCTAACTCCTTTAGGTGCCATTGAAAAGTCCAGCCTACAGTAACACGTTGTTTTCGGTGAAGAGGGGGAAAAAATGTTGTTTGCCTAGTAGCCAAGTGTTCAGCTGCTTTGGTTGGAAAACGAGAATTTCATTTCACAAAAAGTTTCAAGGATTCAATTTTCGTTTTTGTTCCAAGGCAGAACAAAAACAAGACTCTTTTCAAAAACATTTAAAAATTAAACCGAGAGAGGCTCCAGAAAAGCCAATAGCCCAGTGGTTAGAGCACTCGTGTGAGATGTGGGAGACCCAAATCTCCCCAGTCTGTCTAATTTGGAAAAGGCACTTGAACCTGTATCTCCCACGTCCCAGGTGAGTGACCTAACCACTGGGCTATTGGCTATTCTGGGGTGGGTGCCATCTCCAGGGGTGAAAGTAACTTAAAAGTCTTACCAGTATGGGGGCCTGGCTCTGGGGCCCCAGAAGGGGCGTGGCCTTGGGTGGAAGGGGCAGGGCTGGGGTCAGCCTCCCACAGCCAGCCCTTCAGTGCTGCCCGGCCCACACCATCCAGGGCTCCGGTGGCAATTTAAAGGGCCTGAGGCTCCGGCCGCTGCTGTGGTAAATCGCCGGGCCCTGGGGCAGCTGCCCCTTTTGCCCCCACTCTCGGCAGCCCTGGGGGGGGGCAAAAGGGACAGCAATGTTAAAGTGCTGCTGCGGGATCCTACCGGCAGGGCTGCTTACTGGGTGTGGGGGGCAAAAGCAGCAGCACTTTAATGTCAGCTGTGTACAGGCCCATACCGGCAGCCACTTCTTACCGGTACGTCGTACCGGCCCACTTTCACTTCTGGCCCTCTCTCAGAAATTCCATCTTGGTTCTAAGAAACCTTTCTGACAATTTGTTGAATCCAATATCTTTCTGCAAAAACATTTGTTTCGACAAATCAGCATTTTCCCATGAAAAAATGTTGATGTATTCCTGACCAGCTTGAATCCTGACTCTACATTGTGACAGTCTGTCTTGGGAAAAGTTTGGGTATGACGACATCTGTGTAGTCCCACTAATGCTAGTCAATGGAATAAGCAAATGTAGGTTAGTGGAATGTGACTGTTTGCCTAGTTCAAATATACAGTTTCTGCATTCTAAGCCCCTTATTTCACTTAGTGTGGTGTAAATCAAGAATTATTCCATTAAAATCAATGAAGTTCTACCACGGTTGGCGAGACCAATATGAGGCCTTATGTGTGGTTCTGAATGTCCTCTGATGTATGAGAGAGCCAGCAGGCCCATAGCGTGATGCCTTTTCACAGGTAAGAGGAATAAAAAGTAGATTGAGCAGATGTGTCTGGATGCACACAGGAATTCAGACCTATTAAGAAGGTGCCATGTTTATATTTTCAGAGCAGAGCCACATTTTAAACCAACTTCCCATAACATTTCAGTGGGGAGAATCAGAGACTCCAGTACTCCTGTTCTTTTTGCGGATACAGACTAACATGGCTGCTACTCTGAAATCTTTCAGTCTTGTATCTCAAAGCGCTTTTAAAACATTGTCTTGTAAAACCTCTCTGTGGTGGGCAGGGCCGGCTCTGGCTTTCTGGCTGCCTCAAGCAAAAAAAAAAAAAAAAAAAAACCTGCGGCGCGGCCGGAGCCAGGGTGTAGGGGGACTCCCTGCACTGCAGATGTGCCCCGGCTAGCGGGGGGAGGGGGAGGGATCGGGGGGAGAGAGAGAAGGGGGGCGACCAGGGCTTCAGCGGCCCCTCCCGCCATGCCCCCTGCCGGGAAGGCTCCACGCCGCTCCAGTCGGCTGGGAGGGAAGGACGCGGACTGCCCTGCTGGGCTTGCTGCAGGGTGCTCCCGTCCTCTGTGCCGCCGCCCCCTACAGGGCGGCCGGAGCAAACAACAACAACAACAACAAAAAAGCGGCCGTGCCGCCCTAGGATTGGGCGGAATGCTGCCTCCTACAAGCTGCCGCCCCAAGCACCAGCTTGCTCGGCTGGTGCCTGGAGCCGGCCCTGGTGGTGGGTATGCATCATCATCCCCACGTAGAGATGGAAAACCAAGGCATTTAAAGAAAGAAATAGAAATATAGCATGGGCAGCAGCAGTGCAAGCTTCCCCTGCATTGCCTTGTGAATGTAACTCAACCCAGATCTGAAAGGACCTGCTTGGGAGATAAGTTAGTTCAACCTCCTTGGCCCATTTACAACTTATCTGCTCTGCTGTGTCTGCCAGCAGGCATGCCGATTAGTGTTAATTGGGGTAAGTTTTGTAATGTGAGTACGCATCCAAAAGGAGCAGGAACAAGATCACCAACACATTTCCTCCAGGCAGATGGACCAGTATCCTAAAATGGGGCAGGTCTCTACCAGGCTGAGCAAGATCCCTGTGTCCTTTGAACAATCCCCCGGACTCCCTACGTCAATTAACTTCACCATGGATCTGCCTCTTTCTCATCCCAGTCCTTCTCCAACCTATTGTTCTTGACTACTGCTCATTGTGACTGTCTCCATCACAAAGGAGTGCTGACCTCTAGGCACCACTGCCATACAAATAACAATCTGAACTAAGTCTGATAACGGCCTTGTAACTCCTCCCCCAGCAGTCGAGTTAAGCATTTGAGAACACTAGCCAATAAAATATACCTCCAGTGTGAAATGTGTGCATCTGTTAGATATTTAAGTCACTATATAGGTTCTTTTTGCGGCTAATAATTTTAGAGATATCTTATTTCTTCTTCCCAGACACACAAGACATGATTTCTGCCTTGAGGACCTGCAGTCTTGGTACAAACATAATAAGACAAAGAATAGAGTACAGAGTTTACAAGAAAAGCTACATGGTTACTTGGTCAGTTAAGCAATTGATAGATTCCAAGGCCAGAAGGAACCATTGTGATCATCTAGTTTGACCTGCTGTATAACACAGGTCACAGAACTTCCCCAAAATAATTCCCCTAAAGCAGATCTGTTAGAAATACACCCAATCTTGATTTTAAATATGTCAGTGATGGAGAATCTACATGACCCTTGGAAAATTGTTCCAATGGTTAATTACTCTCACAATTAAAAATGTATGTCTTGTTTCTAGTTTGAATTTGTCTAGTTTCAACTTCCCACCGTTGGATCGTGTTATACCTTTCTCTACTAGATCGAAGAGCCCAATGTTAAATATTTGTTCCCCAGGTAGAGACTTACAGATGGTAATCAAGTTGCCCTTAACCTTCTCTTTGGTAAGCTAAATGGCTAGACTGAAAGAGCTCAATCACTAAAGGCATGTTTTTATCCTTTAATCATTGCCGTGGCTCTTCTCTGAGCCCTCTCTAATTTATCAGCATCTTTCTTGAATTGTGGGCTCCAGAACTGGAGAAGCTGTTGTACCAGTGCCAAATAGAGGGATAAAATAGCTTCTCTACTCCTAGTAAGATTTTCCTGTTTATGTATCCCAGGATCGCATTACTACTTTTGGCCACAACATAGCACTGGGAGTTCATGTTCAGCTCAAAGTCCATCACAGCCCGCAACTTTTTTTCTGAGTCACTGCTTCCCAGGATAGAGCCCCCACCCCATCCTGTAAGTATGGCCCATGTCCTTGGTTCTTAGATGTATACAATTTAATTTAGCTGTATTAAAATGTATATAGTTTTTCTGCCCAGATTACCAAGTGATCTATATCGCTCTGAATCAGTGACCAGTCCTCTTTGTTATTTACCACTCCCCCCACTCTTTTCATCATCTGCAAACTTTATCAGTGATGATTTTGTCGTCTTCTAGGTCATTTAAAAAAGAAAAGGTTAAAAAGCGTAGGGCCAAGAACCATTCCCAGTGGGACCCCACTGGAAACACAAATGCTCAATGACCATGCTCCGTCTCAAAATGTAATTGAAAACCACAGTTTTTGTGCAGGTCAAGTGCAGCAGGGAATCTGAGCAGGAAGATGAGATTTGCCTAAGAAGCCTCCTGTTGAGATTGTATGAATCAAGGGTCAATTTGTCCAGGATTGGCGGTGAGGGCAATTGGGAAAGATCAAATCACCTGTCTTTGAGTAATGAGAGAGAGCCTGGAAAAACCACCTGTTTGAGGAGTAAAGGGGAAAGGGTAGGGTTTGTATTGGCCTTGCAGAGGTCAGAGGAGGAGTATTTCTGGCCTGCGAGCAATCTGCCCAAGAGTGTCCCTAGGAAGAAACCTTCCTAATTCTTTCTCTGAGTCAGTGATTTAATCAGGACTAGCTGTGGGCTTGATCAGCAGGTGGCCCTTGCTAGTCCCTTGCTTAGAAGCTTTATAACTTCCTGTGGGAGAGCTTTCAGACCACAGATAAGGATTCTAGCTTGTCTAACTGGGAGGGGTGGTTCTCCTGTACTTCTACAATTTATTGCTCTTCTGTTAGAATTGCTGCTGTTAAAGAAGAGTATAAAGAACCAGCAGCGACAGGGGCCTGTGTTGGATCTTATGGTTTTTGTTGACTCACAGCTGAAAATAAATAGAACACCCTAAGAAGGTTAATTTAATCAGCCAGAGGGTCTGGTGTGCTCTTAACTAAGGGGGCTCATGGGCTGGGTAGACGCTAGAGGTATGTTTACACTGCAAACAAAAAACAAAACCCTGGGGCATTGAGTCTCAGAGCCTGGGTCAATTGATTCAGGTTTGCTCAGCTCAGGCTCTGGAGCTAAAAATAGCAGTGTAGACATTTGGACTTGGGCTGGTTTCAGAGCCCGGGCTCCAGCCTGGACCTGAACATCTACATTGCTGGTTTTAGCCCCTCAAGCCTGAGTCAGCTGACCTGGGCCAGCCGTGGCCATGTCATAGGTCTTTTATTTCAATGTAAACATGCCCTAGGAGGAAGGTTAAGGAGTCTGGGAACTGACTAGGGGGAAAATCTGAGCCTTGGGGGAAGGCAGAGAGGGCTATAGCATAATTCATTTGGGGATAAGGGTGGTTTAGAAGGAAGCCGATGCAAGGAGGGGGAAGAATCTCTGTAGGGGAGCCTGAAGTGTTTAGGTTCCCCCATGTTTTGGAAGAGGGTCACTAGATCCAGGCCCCCTGATTAGTCCTAATCTACCCTGCTTCCCCTAAGGCTCACATCAATCCTATATTTCCGTCCCCTCCCGTATATTTGGAAGGAAGCAAACAAAATAGGAAGAAGACAGTGTCGTCAGAGCAGAGTTAGGATGAAGACCAAAGTGCACCATGAACGGAAAGCCCCTACGTGCATGACAGGAAAATAATATTGTTCCATTTCACTGCATTTCAAAGCACTGGGCACAGGGAAGTCTGAATGTAAACTACGGCTGTGGAGAAGAGGGCATGAAGGGTCTGGCGTTTTGTCTATCCAAAGTCCCAGCGTTCAGCCATTGGTGGCATAAAAGAGAGCACCAAAATTCTGCATTTCTTTAAGTATTTGCAGATTGTTGTGTGGTTTTGGTTTTTAAAACGGGCATTGGTGGTCTGTTTATAAGCTGATTTCTATTCAGTTGTCTAACTGATAGCAGCAGCACCAGAGGAAATCAAGGGAGAGAATTATTGTCTGAGCATCTCAGCTATTCATTCTTCTGATTGCCTTTATCTGCCAGAACATTTCTCTTCCTTAAAGCAATATTTAACATAAAAATAAAACCTTTTTGGCAGGTGCACTCCACGTTGGTGCTTTGGATTTTTGGATTTCTCGATGACAGATGGAACTTTCTTCCTTTTTAAAATCTGGGGCTTTGCAGTTGCATTCTATTTTGAACTGTCTTTTAGTTTATTGTTCATTGAAGTGATGAGACAGGATATGGGAAAAGAGAATATTTATTTTGTATTCAGTAGAGAAGGACGTGCTCTAAAACCTTCCATCTGGACCTCATAGCTTGGGCTCATCTTGACATTTTAAGATGTCTACAAGCTCTCTTCCCTTTAAACCATGTTGAGGTCACTATCACTTGCACTATTGTGATTTGGGTTTGAGGGATTCTTTGCATATAAAGGTCTTGTCTGCACTGGGGAAACTAACATCCTTTTAATTAACCTGTATCCTAACACTATGGAAACATGACTTGGCATCCGGTCACATTGTGTTATTGAACATGTGTTTTAACTCACTGAGATTTCCCAGTAAAGACAAGCCCAAGATTCGCTATACATTGGGTATTTCAATGACAGGCTCCTCAGGGAACCTTGGCTGACCTATTTGAAGTCAGAGGCCGTACGGGCTGAACCCATGGCTATAAATGAGCTCTGAGGACACCTTGGTGTGTCAGATTTGCCCACCTTCTTTCCTACATCACCACCTTTCACTAGTGAAGTTTAGAAAGAGGCCTGTAAGCAAACTTTGCTTCTGAACTTTGGAGAAATTGAGACCTGGGCTGGGACATATTTCTACTAAAGACAGCTGTACGGAGCAGGCCATTCATGGAGCTGTGATTAAATTTAAGGGATGGTAGAATAATTAGGCACGATTCTCTTTCCTGATCCACGCTGCAGATCTTTTTCGTATTCAAATCGTACTCTTCTTGAGTGTGATGTTTCCATTGACATTAATGGGAGTTCACGTGAGTTAGAAAATTACAGAGTGGAAAGGAAAATGTTGTCCATGGAGAAGAACACAAGCATCTCACCACCCGCCCACTCAGAATTGCCAGCCGGAGTGGCAAGAAGTTCCAAGTGCTCTAAGAAAGCAAAGTGACAAGTTAAGACACAACACGAGATCCCTAAATCAGGATCTCAGAATAAGTGGGGTGTGTGTGAGAGAGAAATCGCCAACTTTGGGACTCTTTCATCCAGGAGTATCCCAAAGAAATTCACAGACTCTATGTACCTGTATGAGCATTCACTTCACCGACTCCTGAAGTGCAGTCGCCTCTGGGTGAAATGTACAGCTGTTCAAGAGCAAAGAGCAATTTGCACAACTATGTAGGGCAGGAAGTGAAGAACGTCGTATCTAGTTAAGATGACAAGGGAAGTCAGTAGGCTGGAATGTAACTGCTTAGATTGCCGTTTAGCCAGGAGACTGGTGTTAGACTACTGCTCTTGAAAAAAAGCACTAAAGAAACGTTGATGCTCACAAATGATCTGCCAAGGTTTCAGGTTTAGATCTCGTCTAAAAGATTACACACCCGTACGCTCTCCATATGGTGGGCCTTAATGCCATACTAGTGCATTGAGTCAGAGGGAAGTGTCTCATACGAGAAACCGCTGGTGCCATTTCTTCTGATATTCAGGTTTTCTTTGGAGGTCTCTCATTCTAGCACTGATCCCGCCAGGTGGCTTAGCCTATAAGGTCTGATGAGACCACAGCCGGAGCTGGTAAGTGGGTTGAATATTACAGCTTTCACAAAACAAATCTCACAACCACAGATAATTGAATAGATCTTGTCTGTGCTTATTCCAGTTTTGTGAGCTCCAGAGACACACTTTAAAGTGCTTCATTTTACCCCCAATTAACTTTAATTCATCTTGTCTAGAGCTCTTGAGACTGGAAGCCCTGCCAGATTGGTTGCCCAGAGTCCATCTGAAAAAATAAAAATTATGAGATTTGCACTGATTGCTCCAAATTCTTAAAAATAAGAGCATTGAAGTGAACTATTAAACTTTAACCTCTATGGAAATGAGGCTGTATGTGTGAAGTGTAGAGTCTGACAAATGATTATTACTTTCTATGTATGTAATGGCATTGAAGTACAGTAGAAAAAAGCTATCACTTTAGCTCATTCACTTTGTGTGATCTAATGAGTAATAAGTGCTCCTACCAGAAAAATCAACATATTGGGGGCAAGTCACTGTCACCCCATTTTGCATTTAAAAACCGCATATGCTAAATATAGGATTATGATCTTGTGTTGTGATATCCACATAAACAGTGTAATTGAACTGAGAGAGTATACCTAATAGACAATGTGTCATCCCCATGGAGGGAAATGATCCATTAGCAAAGTGCTATAAACTAGCAAGCAAGAGGGCAGCTTAGCGTTTTGACCCTCTGAGCTGGTAGATGGGAAGCCTGGTAATCCTAAAAGCGATCACGTCAATGATAAGTTTAACTTCAGAAAATACTAGAACTTCAGAATGGCTGCAACAAGTCCCTCTATTTCTGGAAGTGGTCATAGGAGGCAATAGGATCTAGTGGTTAGAGAAAGGGCCTGGCAGGCAGGTCAGAGCTTAGTCACTTAACTTGCTCTGTTTATCCCTCTGTAAAAAGGATATAATCTGTCTCCCAGGGATTTGTAATATCCTCTATTAGAAATGTATTTCCTTGTTCTCTCTACATTCTAATTTGGTACCCATCACTGGTGTCTGTGAGCCTCATAAAATTATGAAGCGTACATACAGATATATTTTTCGCTCTCCTCTTTCTAGTCAGCAGGGATTCCAGACTCTTTTGGTGACTTTTGTTTTGTGATGGGGTTCAGGAGTGGCCCAGTCAGAAGCAGGTTTGGGATTTTGCTTTGAAGGCAGTGTTGTTTGTAGCCATCCCTAGCTCTTCTGGGAATGAGTTTCAGATTCATGGGCCAGTCACCAAGAAGTCTTTCTCTAGCAGAGTGGTTAAACTCCTGAGGCTGACAGTTCCATGATTCTAGCAAAATATAGCTGTTGTAGGCAGTCATCGTAACGCTGGGTGAGGGGTTACCTTGGGCCTGTCCCATGTGGAGTTCTAACAACAAACCCATGAATCCAGAAGGGAGCGTAGTGCTGAGATGACAGGCTCTTGGTAGTCTGTGCTGTTGAGGAGATGGACTGCCAGGCTCTGAACAAAAGATCTGCTCTTTCAGGCTGTTGAATACCTAGGTAGAGAGTATGATAGTAATCAAGCCTGGAAGTGATCGAATGTGTGGATTGCCGTGGTGAAGTCTGAACAACAGAAGGAGGGCAGTCTTTCTGCCAAATGTAGATGGAAGAGGATTTTCATGGCTTGAGCAATGAGTATACTGAGGTGAACACCAAGGCTGCAGACAGTCCTAGTGATCCAAGAGCAGGCTACCTCAGTGGAGGGTGGTGATAAACAGCTGGCAAATTCTTAGACGTGACATGAGATCACCTCACGCTTTTCAGGGCGCAGCTTCCGCCCCTTGCTTTTCATTCAGTGACTGATCTCAACCAGACACTTGGAGAACTGGGAGATTGTGCTGTTTGACTCTGATGTGAAGGGGCTTTAGAGCTTGAGCTCCCTGGGCATTGTTGACAGTTCAGTCTATGCTGCTTCTCCTGAAGTAGCTTCCTGTGCATGTTGAACAAGATGGGGTGAGGAGGGAACCTTGTGGAAATCCGCAGGTGGGGGAACTGGGAGGTGAAGGAGCAGGTACTCCTGCCAATTCTGTGTGTGTGGTCTGCAATGAACGTTTGAAGTCATCTCAGTAACCCCTGTCATGTCTGATACAGCTGATCATGGCATCCTGCTATCCTACCTCAGACACTGCAGAGAGGTGCAGCAATACGATTATGGGTATCATGGCCAAGAAGAGATTGTCCCTCTGTTCCACATCTTGGCCTGAAGCCTGGTTGGGAATGGGTCCAGGGATACTGTTGTTATCTAGGTGGAGGTAGGCCCAATCCTTGCTGACTTCTCAGCCAGCTTGCTCTGAAACGGAAGGCAAGGGACTTAAATGCAGTTATGTCAAGTGATGGCGTCTTAAATGCTCTTTGGCATGTTTTGGAGTAGTAATAGTTTCACTCAGAGGCGCTGTTGACTTTCATTTAGGATGTGTCCCAGATGTGCTCTTTCACTAGCCCAGAACGACAAGGATGCTTCTAGGATTTCCCATTGTGTGGATGGGCAGTATTCAGAGGGGGGGGCGGGTGTATTGCATTATTGCACCTATGTCCGTTGACATAGGACAGTGGCTAGGCAGAAGTTACAGGGGTGTCCTCAGTCCATTTACATCCATGGATAAAGATCACACTGTTATATTGTTGCTTCCTGGTGGCCCAGAAGCTGCCGCAGATGTAGGTGATTTTTCACTGAGATGTAGGTAGTTAGCTCTGGGCAGCAGGGGAAGTCGGGTTCTGGGGTGGAGTGCAACTATTCCAGGCCTCATGGACATAGTAATTTGAAAATGTTAGTAAAAGGTCTGTAAGCTGGTGGAATGACTCAGCAGAAACACAGATTCAGCAAAGGTTTGTCATCAGGGGCTAATGCTTACAACCAGAAACCAATTCCCGTTCCATAAGGGGGAAAACCCCCAAAGAACTCCCTGCCCCAGAATTCTCCTCAGGGGGGTGTGGGGGAGGGTCTGTGCAGGTACCTGGTGAGTAACATCCATCCTCTTTTCCGATGTTCTCCATTCTTTGTCTCCCAAGCAACTAAAGAACAGCCTTTCCCTTAGCAAAGGAAGTGGGAGGCTGAGCAGAAGTTAACCCTCTGTTCACTGGATAACAGCCAATGCCCCTGCATCCCGTCACCAGATCATATACAAAATGGGGGGAGGAGCAGAAGCACAACTCTGAGATAAAATTGTATCTGTTAGTTGACCAAAATGTCTTGTACTCACAATAGCTGGGATTTAATGTATTTTCATATGAAATAAACAGCACTAGATCACACTAAAGTGTAGGACCCTGCAAAATGTTTTTTCCCATTAGGCTGTGGGTACGAAGTAAGCCGTCTAAAACCATTTAACAATTGAACTTCACAGTTAACATGCAGAAGATTCTCTGGGCCTGATGTGAATTTCAATAGGGGAGTTATAAGACCCTGGAAAATGAAAATTGCTAATTGAAACAATGGTTGATTACTGGCAGGTGCTGCGTTAATGCGATGATGGGAAGAGGAGCCAATGACTTAGACATAATTTAGGAAGTATAAGGGGAAAGGAGGTCTAGTACACACACTGCTGATGAGCTTAAGCAAGAGTGATGCTTTCTGTCAGCCCTGGAGATGGACTGATGAGCTGTGACATTGTGAGATAATGTGTGACCACTATAAATTGTGGCAAAGCGACTGACTCCACTGGTAGCTGGCTTTGCCTTTCAGAGGCTTCCTGGTCTTTTCACGCTGGGCTCCTTCAAAAAGCCTCCAGCAAATATAAGAGTTCAGAAGACCAGATGTGAAAATTTCATTTTAATGCACTGACGCTAAGCCCAGGGTCATTGGTAATATCTTGAAGAAGTAACAAGCTATTGTGTAAATATGTATCCCCCAGCTGTCTGCTTCTGTTAGACAGGACTGGGTATTTTCTCGCAAATTAATCATGCATTCTGACAGTAGCTGGAGTGGCATTTTCTGCTAAACTTATCCCTTTAATTAAATGTAGATGCTCCATCTTTAGGCTGACAGTCTCTGGACACCTGTTTAATTTTTTAATTGAGGCCAATGGCTTGCTGGCTCACTGTGCCTTTCCTTTGTACGTCTTCCCATCCCCACACATGTTCACGTAATGTTCCAAGCAGAGCTCTGGATATTGAACAGGGCAGGCTAGGCTGACAGTTAAGGTCACTTCAATGAAGAATGCGAGCTCCCGTGTTTGAACTGAGGAGGCTGCTGTGTCTGCTAAATACAGATTGACAGAAGTGTCCAAGGGACAACCTTTCCCTTCTATAGGAAGCATTTAATTACTCCTTTGCATGCAGTGGAAATGCGTACTACTTTCCCCGCTCAGTCCCCCAAGTCAAAAGGACATCAAATTGCATTTTTTCCTGCCTAATTTGCCCTGAAATGCTCTGGAAAGATATTGTAGGGAATAAAATACTCCTTCAAATGTAATGCAAGCCCAAAATACGAAGTGTGAGAACTGCATTCCCTTATGACACCCAAGATACACATCCTCTGCTTTTTGCATAGGTTAAAAAGGGTCGTGTGGAAGTATAGTTAGCTAGTGTTTCCATTCTGAATCAAATACTTTGTGTTTCATTGGTTTAAATGAGCACATTTGTGCTTCCACCTGATCCAGAAGGCTTTTTAATAACACATTGTGCTTCTCCAGCACCTTTCAGCTAATCATAAGTGAGCTCTGCATAATTAGAAATCTGGTTACATATGGGACTGCCGCACTCACCGTGTGGTGTGACAACAGTTACGATCAGCAGAGGCACTTGAGTTGGAGCCCACCTCAATGTAAATGAGAGGGAGCTGCTGGCAGGTTGTTCACCATGAGGACCCCTTTCCTCTGGAATTCACAGTGCAATGTGGAAGCCGTGCTTCCTGCGAGGCGGGGGTGGAGCTACGTGGTCATCCAGGGAATCATGGTTTCTGTGGGCCAACCGCCCTGGTTAGGATTTAATCCCACAGTCCTCAAGTCAAAATTGTTTAAGTCCACTGTACTGGAAGATTACAGGGTGGGACTTGGCTCATGTGTAGCTATTGCAAGAAAGCATTATCCCAGTTTTATAGTTAGGGAGAACGAGGCACAGAGAGGTTAAGGGCCAGATTTTCAAAGGCATTTAGGGGCCTGTCATGGGCATATGCCCCACACTGGCAAATAGTAGGTTAACAGAAGGATTCTGAGAGCCCAATTAGCCCCTTCAGTGGCCTGGAGGAGAGACAGCTAATTAAGGAGTAGACCCAGCTGGAGAGAACCAGACTGGGCGAGTGCTGTAAAGAAAGGAGTACAGGGCCAATGGGGGAGAACAGAGAGGACAGCTGCAGCAGGGAGCTTATTCCTAGCGACTGGCCCTGAAGGGAGAGGGCAGCAAGGGTGAAGGGGTCCAGGCAGCTGCCTGGAGGGGTTAGGCGCCCCCAAGAAAGCTCCTTAGCAGCAGACTGGGAAAAGCTTGCATGGAAAGACAAAACTGCTGGGAGAGAGGGCTGGACAAACAGCTGCAAGCAGGCAAAGATAGGAAGCAGCTGAGGAACCAGTGGGGGATCATAAGAAACACACCCTAGCTGCTCTGAGCTGGACCCCAGAGGAGAGGCTGGGCCTGGGTTCCCCTCTGACACCGCCTTTCCCCCGCAGAGGGGTGGTATAAGCCTTGGGAGAAGAGGGGCAAGGACTGTTGAGCTTGGACCAGAGCAGAAGGCCTGCTACATGGTCACTAGGACTTGGGGTCTTTGTTTGGACTCTTTTGGTTACCACAGAAGGGGACTGCGCTGACAGGCACCTTGGCTGGAGGGGTAGGGCACAGAAGACACTGATGGCAGCAGAACTATAAATGTTAGGGGGCGCTAGAAGCCTGGACCCCTGCAACACCCTGGGGTGCAGGGAACTGCTTGCATGGCCTAAAGATGCAGATTCGCACCTCGTGTGTTTTTACAGAAGCCGCTAACCAGGCTTGGCACCTCATTTCAATTGATTTCAATACCTCTGAAAACTAGACGCAATGCCTGGGGTCACCACCTGAATCTGCAGAAGAATCGGAACCCAGGAGTCCTGACTCCTAGTCTGTTGCTCTAACCAGTTTGCTTTGACTGTCTGTCATCTTTCAGGGGTAATCCCATGCTGTCAATGAGGAGGGAGATTTTTCAAAGGCCCAAATGGCTGTTTGATGTCTGTCTGTCACTTGGGCCTTTTGTTATCTCCCCTTATAACGCTATCCTTTCTACCATGACTACACTGGGGGGGGGGGCAGCGTTAGGGGCCCACAAACCCATGGCTGGGTGTGGGGTGAGAGTAGGGTTACCATTCGTCCGGATTCCCCCGGACATGTCCGGCTTTTAGAGTTAAAAATAGCGTCCGGGGGGAATTTGTAAATGTCCGGACTTCCCCCCCCCCCATGCAGGGCGCGCGCGGCTAACAGGGCAGCCGGCCGGATGGTGCCACTTACATGGGGCTCCGACAGCCAGAGAGAGCCCCTCCTCCGCTTCCCCCTCCTCTCCCCTGCAGCTGAGAGCACTCCCTCCCTCCCTCCCTGCATTCGCAGATCACCAGCCGGCCATTCGCACCGGCAGTCTGGAGCTCCTCCCCCGCTCCTCCTCCCCAGCACGCTGGTCTGAGCGGCAGGGTAAGGGGGTCAGGGGGTCGGAGAAGGGGCAGGGAGGTTCTGGAGGGGACAGTCAAGAGACAGGTAGCGGTGGGGGGGTCGGGAGTTCGGGGGGGGCTTTCTGGGGGGTGTGTGGATAAGGTTTTGGGCAGTCAGGGTACAGGTAGGGGGTAGGATCCTGGGGGGCAGTTAGGGTGGGGGGGGTCTCAGGAGGGGGCAGTTAGGGGACAAGGAACAGGGAGGCTTAGATAGGGGGTGGGGTTCTGGAGGGCAGTTAAGAGCAGGGGTCCCAGGAGGGGCAGTCAGGGGACAAGGAGCGGGGGGGGGGTTGGGAGTTCTGGGGGCGGGGCTGTCAGAGGGCAGGGGTGGGGAGAGGGATTGGAGCAGTCAGGGGACAGGGAGCAGAGGGGTTTAGATGGGTCGGGAGTTCGGGGGGGGCTGTCAGGGGGTGGGGAGTGGTTGGATGGGGCGTGGGAGTCCCCGGGGTCTGTCTGGGGGTGGGGGTGTGGATAAGGGTTGGGGCAGTCAGGGGACAGGTAGGGGGTAGGGTCCTAGGGGGCCAGTTAGAATGGGGGGAGGGTCTCAGGAAGGGGCAGTCAAGGGACAGGGAGCAGGGAGGCTTAGGTAGGGGTTGGAGTCCTGGGGGGCAGTTAGGGCAGGGGTCCCAGGAGGGGGCAGTTAGGGGACAAGGAGTGGGGGAAGGGTTGGGGGTTCTGAGGGGGGCGGGAAGTGGGAGGGAGTGGAAGGGGCAGGGGCGGGGCTAGGGCAGGATGGGGGCGGGGCTAGGGCGGGGCTCCTCCCATCCTCTTTTTTGCTTGCTGAAATATGGTAACCCTAGGTGAGAGTTTCCTTACAGGGTGGCTGATTGTAGCCAGTGGATTCTCCCAACACTCCGGCTCCCGCCGGTGACCCCAGTGCTTCTACTCTGAATTCTCCTGTGGCTTTTGCTCTCCAGGATCAATGAGCAGAACCGCTTTCCTTTGCAGTGTGGAGAGGATCAAAAACGTGCTGCCACGTTACCCTCCCCATGTGAAAAGGGAGCACGTTGGGCAGAAGTGGGGGCAGAGTGAGGTGCCTGTCTCCAAAGTAAAGTGTGGTTGTTGCAAGCTGGAGAGGAGCCAGTTCTGGGGGTATGGGGTTAGGTACTCAGTATGCGCAGTTCCCCAGCAGGGCAAGGCTGTGAAGGGAGCAAGCTGACCTCCTGAAACCTCTGCTTGTGGTTAATGGGCCTACACAATGAGAGGAAGAGTCTGGGGGGACACTCAGGAGTGGGAAGAAAGATGAGATTGTGGGACCCTGCCAGACCTAAAACCCTGCTCTTCATGTTACAAGTATTGCATTGCTTCAGTTCAGCACAGCACAAACTGAAAAGCAGAGATCGCTTCTGCTCACTTGGCAGCTGCTTGTACATGGAGATTTGCAAGTTAACAGCTGTGAGATGGCTTCTTCTGGGGATTGGGTCTGGAATAGCATCCCCTGTATTAGTACTCAGTGAGCACTGACAGAGGGAGCAATGCACTACAAAACCAGAGAGGGTATGCATTAGTAGGAGCATTGCCAGCAGATCGAGGGAAGTGATTATTCCCCTCTATTCAGCACTCGTGAGGCCACATCCGAGTATTGCATCCAGTTTTGGCCCCCCCACTATAGAAAGGATGTGGACAAATTAGAGAGAGTCCAGCGGCGGGAAATGGAAATGATTAGGGGGCTGGGGCACATGACTTATGAGGAGAGGCTGAGGGAACTGGGCTTATTTAGTCTGCAGAAGAGAGAGGGGGGGGGAGATTTGATAGCAGCCTTCAACTACCTGAAGGGGGGTTCCAAAGAGGATGGAGCTCAGCTGTTCTCAGTGGTGGCAATGACAGAACAAGGAGCAATGGTCTCAAGTTGCAGTGGAGGAGGTTTAGGTTGGATATTAGGGTAAACTATTTCACTAGGAGGGTGGTGAAGCACTGGAATGGGTTACCTAGGGAGGTGGTGGAATCTTCATCCTTAGAGGTTTTTAAGGCCCGGCTTGACAAAGCCCTGGCTGGGATGATTTAGTTGGGGTTGGTCCTGCTTTGAGCAGGGGATTGGACTACATGACCTCCTGAGGTCTCTCCCAACCCTAATCTTCTATGATATGCTCCTTGCCTTAAAGGGCTTGCGATCTTAGAGCGCCTCATCGGTCGTTGGCCTCCAGGATATCCTTGAAGCTAATGAGAGCTTTTCTAGAATAAAGACTACAGGATTGGGCCTGGAATCAGGTGCAAATGATACATTCAAGACACACTAATGATGGTACAACCTGGAGTGGCAGAAGAATTTTAGTAGTTGTCACTGAAAGGCATAGTGGAAGACACATGTCTTAGGGCTTGTCTACAGGGCAAGTTACAGTGTGGCAACTCAGGGTGTGAATCTACAGTGCACTACTGTGCCACACAGTAACATCCCAAGTGAACCCTGATTAGGGTGACCAGATAGCAAGTGTGAAAAATAGGGATAGAGGGAGGGGGGATAAGAGACTTCTATATAAGACAAAGTCCCTAATATCGGGGTTGTCCCTATAAAATCAGGATACCTGGTCACCTAACCCTGATACAGTGCATTGAAAGTCCCAGAGCACAAGCTCCACTCCGGGACTTTCAGTGCAGTGTCAGGGTCTACTTGGGATGTTACTGCACGGCAAGCTAGTGCTCTGTGGATTCACACCCTGGCTTACCCTAAGGGCCTGCCCGCCCGGGATTGTGGGTCCAAACTTGAGCGGCCACCACCTGAGCTGCCGCAGCTTTGCTGCTATTATTACTTGAGCTATCTAGCTAGACTGAAGAGCTCATCATCAAATATTTGTTTCTTGTGTAGGTACTTGTAGACTGTGATGAAGTGACCCCTTAACCTTCTCTTTGTTCAACTAAATAGATTGAGCTCCTTGAGTCTATCACTATTAGGCATGTTTTTTACTCCTTTAATCATTCTCATGGCTCTTCTCTGAACCCTCTCTAATTTATCAACATCCGTCTAGAATTGTGGGCACCAGAACTGGACAAGAGCTGTCACGCCAGTGCCAAACACAGAGGCAAAATAACCTCTCTACTCCTACTTGAGATTCATCTGTCTGTTTGGAGAAGATGCTGCTTTTCACATGCAGCACGTTTAATAATTAACCACAGAAAATATCTTGATCCTGATTTGTATTCCTCTTCGCCCCTTTCCCCCCCGGTTCTCAACCCTCACATGCACTTCTTCCAAAGAGTGCCCTCCAGAGCTACACAACACTGTGGAGATTGGTACAGCTGGCACCGTTCCCTGAGAGACTGTCTTTCACAAAGTGCTTGGACTCCATGTGCCTGCCCCCAGGATGGGAGACCGGCTGTTGACCTCTCAGTATGTAATACCCTATCACATTTTTCAAAGCCAGCTCTAATTTATTTACAGACTGCATTTCCCCCCCCCCCCCCCCCCGTTTAAGTTTGTTTTAATACTGTCAGGCACTCTAAGATGTGTGTTTTATGCCATGCCTTCCAGGAAAATACTTGACAGGAGAGCGAATGAAGTTTAGCTTGTTTTTCAGAAATTCATATTACAAAAAAAGGCAGACTGGTGTAATAACCCCCCTCATGTTGCTTTCTCCGCTACTTTTTTGAATAGTCAGTGTCTGTGAAAGCCTTTTGGGGTTAGTGGGATATAGACACTACTCCAAGAAGTGCCAGTCAATATTCTCCTAGTGCACCCAACCGTCTTTTCAGGACTGTGCTGAGGGAGACAACCAAAGTGTTGGGGATTGGTAATGAGACCTTTGTAGTTACTGGTTCAAATATAGACGAAGCCAGTAGTCACTGAAAGCTGTTACTAAAGCTGGTCAAATATAAAGTTTGGCAAACTTTGCTTTAGTGAAGCACTTGTGAACAAATCCTGAATCTATTCAGAATTTGAAAAAATTTCACTGCTTTCGTGAGCAAACCAAAATCATGTTATCACTAACTTATGTGCTTCCGGATCCCTGCCCTTGTATCCTCACCTGTCTACCAAGCCCAGTACCTGTCTCTGATGCGTTTTCTGTGACGTGCCTAGCACACTTGAATGCACTCTAAAATAATCAAAAAGGACCCTGTGTTGGCACTTGATGCTCCAGCATTGACACTGATCAGCCAAGTCATAAGAGTTAAATGCATGTATCAAATCATGCAGAACAGTTTCCAAGCTTTGTAAATGTCAGAGGGCTTCAAAGTGGTGGAATCAAACAAAAAAAACTAATATTAACGAAAGTTTCAATTTTACATTTTGTCCTCACTGTTCAACCACACCCGTGGTTGTTAATCTGTGTGAATGAGCTGCTGGTCCCAGTCCAACTCTTAAGGCTTGTCTACACAGGTAATGCGGGGGGCGGGGAGGGGGGGGCGGGGAAGTGCACAAACATGTTGCATGTTAATTGGTCCATGCAGACCCTGCTGCTGTGCTGTCAGGATTCCCTACTGTGCTCTAATGCTACGTTAAAGCACACCAGGGAACCTCTAGTGCACACCAGCAGGGTGAATCAATTAATGTGCAACACGTTAGTGCCCTTTAGAAATCATCCACCCATAGCTTGCATTGCTGCTCCATGTGGACAAGCCCTTAGTAAACAGGACTGTACATCTGAAACTGATGGTCTACCTCAGACAAGAGTCTACAAGATTGGTAATCCCAGTAGAGCAACTAAAGACTGACAGTCAGAGACTGAACTATTCCCTCTAGCTCATGGCTGAGGCACTTTGGCAGGACAGCACAGAGACGGCTGCTGCCTAATTTGGTGGATAGAAAGAGGACGTCTATCTTCAAGGGCTGTTAATCCAATCTATTTCAGGCCAGATTCGAATACCCTTAACCCACATCGAGTAGCACCTTACTTTGTCAGAGTCCTTGTTGAAATCAGTGGAACTACGTGTGTAGTAAAGTATTATTCAGTGAGTAAAGGTGGCAGAAGCGGGCCCTTAATGAGCACTAAGAATAAACAAATACCAGTTTTTAAAAAGGATTACCCTTGTAACTACATTTGACTATCTTTCCAGGTCTTAAGGCTTGTGAAAGTTAGTAGCTATTTCTTGGTGTGTTTTCAGACCTGTATCTTGACTGCGTATTGCAAAGTCTTGTACACAGCTGCCAAACATTACAGCAGTCTCAACTTAAATCGAACAATGGCAGTGAGATACCGATTGCATTAGCTATTTTTGCCTTGCGCCAACTCATCCTTTCAAAAAGATAATTTGAAATCCGTTTCTTCCATACTTTTTTTCCCATCAGTGAACTTCCATATCAGATTTCATAGATTTCATAGATTCTAGGACTGGAAGGGACCTCGAGAGGTCATCGAGTCCAGTCCCCTGCCCGCATGGCAGGACCAAATACTGTCTAGACCATCCCTGATAGACATTTATCTAACCTACTCTTAAATATCTCCAGAGATGGAGATTCCACAACCTCCCTAGGCAATTTATTCCAGTGTTTAACCACCCTGACAGTTAGGAACTTTTTCCTAATGTCCAACCTAGACCTCCCTTGCTGCAGTTTAAGCCCATTGCTTCTTGTTCTATCCTCAGAGGCTAAGGTGAACAAGTTTTCTCCCTCCTCCTTATGACACCCTTTTAGATACCTGAAAACTGCTATCATGTCCCCTCTCAGTCTTCTCTTTTCCAAACTAAACAAACCCAATTCTTTCAGCCTTCCTTCATAGGTCATGTTCTCAAGACCTTTAATCATTCTTGTTGCTCTTCTCTGGACCCTTTCCAATTTCTCCACATCTTTCTTGAAATGCGGTGCCCAGAACTGGACACAATACTCCAGCTGAGGCCTAACCAGAGCAGAGTAGAGCGGAAGAATGACTTCTCGTGTCTTGCTCACAACACACCTGTTAATACATCCCAGAATCATGTTTGCTTTTTTTGCAACAGCATCACACTGTTGACTCATATTTAGCTTGTGGTCCACTATAACCCCTAGATCCCTTTCTGCCGTACTCCTTCCTAGACAGTCTCTTCCCATTCTGTATGTGTGAAACTGATTTTTTCTTCCTAAGTGGAGCACTTTGCATTTGTCTTTGTTAAACTTCATCCTGTTTAACTCAGACCATTTCTCCAATTTGTCCAGATCATTTTGAATTATGACCCTGTCCTCCAAAGCAGTTGCAGTCCCTCCCAGTTTGGTATCATCCGGAAACTTAATAAGCGTACTTTCTATGCCAATATCTAAGTCGTTAATGAAGATATTGAACAGAGCCGGTCCCAAAACAGACCCCTGCGGAACCCCACTCGTTATGCCTTTACAGCAGGATTGGGAACCATTAATAACAACTCTCTGAGTACGGTTATCCAGCCAGTTATGCACCCACCTTATAGTAGCCCCATCTAAATTGTATTTGCCTAGTTTGTCGATAAGAATATCATGCGAGACCGTATCAAATGCCTTACTAAAGTCTAGGTATACCACATCCACAGCTTCTCCCTTATCCACAAGACTCGTTATCCTATCGAAGAAAGCTATCAGATTGGTTTGACATGATTTGTTCTTTACAAATCCATGCTGGCTGTTCCCTATCACCTTACCACCTTCCAAGTGTTTGCAGATGATTTCCTTAATTACTTGCTCCATTATCTTCCCTGGCACAGAAGTTAAACTAACTGGTCTGTAGTTTCCTGGGTTGTTTTTATTTCCCTTTTTATAGATGGGCACTATATTTGCCCTTTTCCAGTCTTCTGGAATCTCTCCCGTCTCCCATGATTTCCCAAAGATAATAGCTAGAGGCTCAGATACCTCCTCTATTAGCTCCTTGAGTATTCTAGGATGCATTTCATCAGGCCCTGGTGACTTGCAGGCATCTAACTTTTCTAAGTGATTTTTAACTTGTTCTTTTTTTATTTTATCTGCTAAACCTACCCCCTTCCCATTAGCATTCACTATGTTAGGCATTCCTTCAGACTTCTCGGTGAAGACCGAAACAAAGAAGTCATTAAGCATCTCTGCCATTTCCAAGTTTCCTGTTACTGTTTCTCCCTCTTCACTAAGCAGTGGGCCTACCCTGTCTTTGGTCTTCCTCTTGCTTCTAATGTATTGATAAAAAGTCTTCTTGTTCCCCTTTATTCCCGTAGCTAGTTTGAGCTCATTTTGTGCCTTTGCCTTTCTAATCTTGCCCCTGCATTCCTGTGTTGTTTGCCTATATTCATCCTTTGTAATCTGTCCTAGTTTCCATTTTTTGTATGACTGCTTTTTATTTTTTAGATCATGCAAGATCTCGTGGTTAAGCCAAGGTGGTCTTTTGCCACATTTTCTATCTTTCCTAACCAGCGGAATAGCTTGCTTTTGGGCCCTTAATAGTGTCCCTTTGAAAAACTGCCAACTCTCCTCAGTTGTTTTTCCCCTCAGTCTTGATTCCCATGGGACCTTACCTATCAGCTCTCTGAGCTTACCAAAATCCGCCTTCCTGAAATCCATTGTCTCTATTTTGCTGTTCTCCCTTCTACCCTTCCTTAGAATTTGCTCAATTTTAAAGTCAAAACATGGTTTTGCTCTCTGCCAGCACCGTAAGCTCAACCTGGTGTCTAAAATTCGAGCTGTGTTATTTCTGCATCATCATCAACAGTAAAGATTCTGGGACTGGAATTTAGCTGGTAATTTTGTTGGTGATGCATGAGGTGGAATAACACTTTGCTGTCTGTTTCACACAATTCCTCACGCCATTTACACTGGGGGTAACCTCCATTGATTTCACCAGAGTTACTCCTGTCTTACACTGCTGTAAGGGAGAGGAGAATCAGGTCTATACAATCAGAAGACACATGGAGAACAGATACTGCTGATAAGAGGATGGATTTTTGTCCGGTGTCAGTCTTCTGCCTACAACACCCCTTTAATACCTGGTCCTTATTATTTCCTGATGCAACCCATTCAAGAGACACAATAGCCTGGAACATGCACTGTGCTATGACTGTTGTATGAGTGACAGTTTGATTGTTTCCTGTGTTTTCTCAGCAAGATCTTATTTCTTCCTCTCCAATGAGAAGAATTACACTGTAGATCAGCGGTTCTCAAACTGTGGGTTGGGACCCCAAAGTGGGTCATGACCCCATTTTAATGGGGTCACCAGGGCTGGCGTTAGACTTGCTGGGGCCCAGGGTCGAAGCCCGAGCCCCACCGCCTGGGGCCAAAGCAAAGCCTGAGGGCTTCAGCCCTGGGTGGTGGGGCTCAGGTTACGGTCTTTGGTCCCTCCTCCTGGGGTCATGTAGTAATTTTTGTTGTTACAAGGGGGTTGCGGTGCAATGAAGTTTGAGATCCCCTGCTGTAGATCATGGGTTTTTAAGTGGCTAAGTATCCTATATACATGCTGAATACAACTTGTAGAATTTCACTGATACCTATCCAGAAGAGCTCTTACCAAAATTTTGCTAGGGAGTGAAAAATGAAAACTGAAGCCGTGCTTATTGCCCTAACTTAAATAGGAACCATCTAAAGATCTATTTTTTTAAATGACGCTCTTAACATCAACTAATGGAGCAAATTAATATTCTTGTAAGAAGGGGGAAATTGCCCTTGACTCTTGCCGGGTCAAACATCAGCTTGAGTAATTTGTTGTGTAAATTGGAACCAACACTAGGGGGCACCTGAGAAAATGTGTATATATTGGACCTTCAGGAATGTTTGTGTGTCTACTGTGTGACAGACCCAGACCAGTGGGGTACAGGAGTCTGGTAGAGGGCAAATATACTGGTCACTGGATGAGTAGTTTTCTGTTCCCTGAGTGACCAGAGCAGGGGCTGCACTAGAGTAATCAGGAACCTGCTAGAACCAGTTAAGGCAGGCAGGCTAATTAGGACACCTGGAGCCAATTAAGAAAAAGCTGCTAGAATCAATTAAGGCAGGCTAATCAGGGCACCTGGGTTTTAGAAAGGAGCTCACTTCAGTTTGTGGTGCGAGCATGAGGAGCTGGGAGCAAGAGGCACAAGGAGCTGAGAGTGAGAGGGTGTGCTGCTGGAGGACTGAGGAGCACAAGCGTTATCAGACACCAGGAGGAAGGTCCTGTGGTGAGAATAAGGAAGGTGTTTGGAGGAGGCCATGGGGAAGTAGCCCAGGGAGTTGTAGCTGTCATGCAGCTGTTACAGGAGGCACTATAGACAGCTGCAGTCCACAGGGCCCTGGGCTGGAACCCGGAGTTGAGGGCGGGCCCGGGTTCCCCCCAAACCTCCCAATTGACCTGGACTGTGGGTTCTTCCAGAGGGGAAGGTCTCTGGGCTGTTCCCCAACCCACGTGGTGAATCTCTGAGGCAAGAAAATCCGCCAATAAGCGCAGGACCCACCAAGATAGAGGAGGAACTTTGTCACAACTGGTATGTTGCCCATTCACGCCAGTTTCAGCTGTCCTCTTAATTTTTTTTTTTCCCTCTCTCTCCAGGGTCTGGTATTTTGGTATTTCCTTTCCCTTGCTTTCCCTTCCCTGGTTGGAATGCTGAAGTGTGAAGGTGCCTGAAAGTGTGTGTGTTTGGGGGAGGGGGCAGCTAACCAACTTTTTTGAATCTTTTACAAAATATTTTGGTCCCAGTTTGGATGGCGTTTCCATGTGGTCCGATGTGGCTTAATCCTTCCTAATATTAAACTAGATAATGCCACTTTGTACCAAATGAGGAATTTTCCCTAGAATCATTATTTTTGAGCTGGCATATTTTCCAAGACTATCTCCGCATAAGCCAGCTGCCAGTGCAAAGAACATGAGCATAAGAACATCTTTCTGTAATTGAAGAGCTTATTTGCGATCAGTGTTACTGGTGGTTGGTTTCATGGCAAAATAGAGCACTGCAAAACCGAGGGAGGCTCTGTCCCCCATCCACGAGCTGCTTATCAGCTTTGACGTTACAAGCTACTTTATTGTACCTTTTCAAAAGGATTGTGAAATTTCTCAGCGTGAATGGCAAAAGGTGATTTCTTTGTTTCCTGAAGCCTGTGCATGCCAAAATCTTGACAAGGTGAAGCCCCACGTACTATATTTGTTGACATATTTTCTTGCCCTTCTAAAAGTCGGTTTTGATTTTGTTGATTCTCCATTCGAGTCCTTCAAGCTAGAGTTCAACTTAAAAAATTCATGTAAAAAGCCCTTTGCCAAAGAGCCACTGACACGTGATGCCTTGTGTTTCCTTCAGAAAGGAAACTTTCCTGTGTGCTGTACAGCCACGCTCCCAGTAAGAGATTGAGATTTATAACTTTCTCCACTTGCTCCACTTAGCTATACAAAATGTATATAAAAGAATTCTAGCTCGCTCATCAATGTGCATAGCTTCAGTGAATGATCCTCGATAAATCTGAACTTGGACTAATTTAGTTGGTTAATTTTACACTCTGGAAGGGAAAGGCTAACCAACGAAACATTGACCGCTTGAAATTATTTGGCAGAACATCCTACGGCCCTCTGCGCACTCCCTGGAGCTTGAACCAAGAAGTCAGGATTAGGATCAGAAAGTTCCCAAAATTTGAGCGTAGGGCCCAGTGCTTTGGTTCAAGTCCAAATTTACCGATTATTGCTTCTCAAACTCTGATCACGGCCTAAGGGGGTTTTAGATCTTAAACAGTTCTCTGAAACGAATTCCTTGTTAAACATTAGGGGTGAAATCCTGGCCCCACTGAAGTCAGTGGGAGTTTGGCCATTGACTTCAATGGACCAGGATTTGATGCTAGGGCAGAGTAACTTTAGTGAAGGTGAAGTTCAAATACCATTTAGTTTGTCCAACTGGAGGAGCCATAGATGTTCTGTCACTAAATAGGAGGCAGTCTAGCCTATCGAGTAAGCAATGGAGAACAGAGTTAGGACTCCGGATTCAAACTACACTACACTATTAGACTGTCAGGAATGTTTTTTGTGTCTGCTGTGTGGTTGGGTGAAAACCCTGCACACGTGAACAAAGGGTTAAGAGGCGTTTGAGTGCTCAAGTAATCCACCTTGTTGCATCTGGAGGGTATGTCAGGCTTGATTTGTTGTCAGACCCATCTGGGTCATCTTCAGAACTGAAGAAAGTGAAAGCTACAGGGGAAGGTCCGGGAATGGAACCCAGGATGGAGAGGCCCAGAAGGAACAGAGTTAGCGTTCCCTCACTCTGGGAGAGGATCCACGGGGAAGCTGTAGGAGAAGAGCTGGACCTGGGAAAAGAGCAAGGCTCCTGGGCAGTGGCCCTGTGTGTGTGTGTGTGTGGGGAGGAGGGGGGGTCAGTTTTCTGCAACAGGAATGGGGAGCTGGGGAGAACCCAGTGGCACCAAAAGCCCAAGCTGGGGTGGCTGGAGTGTGCTTTAGTCAGTTTTGGTTTATTTGGGGGTTTTGCATTCTGTTGTGGGACACTGGGTGGAAGCCTGGGAACACACTATTCTGAGAGAAGGGTGGGACTGCAGAGGTACTCAGCGTGGGTGGAAGAGTCCCCGTTGGTGATTAGACTGTGTCTATATGGGACACTGATACTTTGGAAGGGGTGACACTTTAAAGTGACCTGGCCAGAGGACAGAGGCATGAGAAGAGGTAAACCATTGCAGGGTTGGAATGGCTGTCAGCAAGGGGGTGCTAGGTGAGAAGACCTTATGTCATCACTCCCACCACAGGGCACACCAGCAGTGAGTCAACTCTTCTACAAGTGTTATGTTGTCATTCAGGGCAGTTTTTTTCTCCTGATTTCTATTCCAAGCTCTGACACTGTGACCTTGGGCAAGTCAGGGAGGGGATAGTTATATACAGCATAAACACTGGTCTGTGTAAATCTAAATTTGACCTTTCAAGCATGTTGGCATTGCTTTGGAGTTTTCAGCTACTGTTCAGTCTGCTGGCTGGTTTCATTCCCCCCCTCATAAAAACGCTCAGTCAAAACTCTATGTATAAGACTCCTTACTGGTGCTGAACAAAACATTTGATAGATTTGCAGGTTTGATTCAGCTACCATGCAAAAGTTTATGTATTAATTTAACCCATCCAAACCGTTTGGGCCTGCAGAGTAGGGTTGGAAACCTCATGATGACAGGCTTTTGAGTGAGCTTCCTAATGTATTCTGCTTCTGGTCACAATGGCTACTCCACTATAACACACTTTTTGGCACTGTGGTCCTGACTTCAGGAAATGCAGGGGGATGAGGGCAAGGAGGGGGAAGAAAAAATAGTTGTACAAACTCTTTCAAATCCCCAAAGTTTCAGTTCAGGTTTGTTTCTTACCAGTTTATCCATGAATCCTTCCCTCTCTTTGCATACAGATGTTAAACAAAACCTTGATCATATTGATATTAGAACCTGGAATACCAAACATTATTCCTGGAAGTACTGGAAAATAATGTATAACAAGGCCGTACTACAATACCACTGGAAATTCAGTTGAATTCTAAGCCCCGATCCATCGACAAAAACAGGATCCAACAATAACAGGAAATGTAGGCAAAGAAACATTTGGTCTTAGTCTGACCAGTACTTGGCACATTTCAAAGATGTTTCCAGTACCCTTCAAGATTCATCAGGCTCTAGTAACTTTCATTATATAACCATCAGCTTCTACTTACAGGAATAGTCACCTGAAAGGAGCCATAATACTAAATAGTCACAATCAACTGTTGAAGCAATGCTTATCAGTGTGCTTATAATGTATCTTAATATGTCCTTATTTTTTGGATCTTTAGTCCATATGGACAGAGGATAGAAAGGCACTGAATTTGGAGAGGGTAGTGTTGACCTTCCCAGTCCCCAATGTCTCAATGATGTATATACAACAAGTTAAAAAACACATGCACCAACAGAAAATCCTATAACACAATCTGCAAAATAAAAGGCTAACCTAGCACCATCTGAATCACCCCATTGCACCAAAGGGAGGGAGGGTTTATTTGTCCTCTGCAAAGAAGGCTTCCGTACATGGCAGCTCTGTAGTCCCTTTTCCCTATTCCTTCCTACTATGACCTCTCTCACACTCCCCTTGTATCGGGACGATCCTTTGGCTGTATTTGCCACCAACTTGTCATGGGGTTTATTCACTGCTGGGGCACCCCTTTGTGGCTGCCTCTGGGGATCAGCTCTGCCTGGTCTGATGCCCCTTTCCTTCCCTTGCTTGCTCCGTGGCCCCTCTGGCTCTCTAGGAGTTGCAGTGCTTCCTCCCTGTGGTTTGGCCCTCTGGCCAGGTCACTATACAGTTTTCCCCTTCCAGGGTAACAACCTCACAGGACCAGCTGTCCCGGTATCATTCCAGGCAGTCTTCCCATTGAAGACTGTGCTTTCAAGACTTCCCAATGGCTGGTAGGGGAACCCGGGCCTGCCACTACTCCAAGTTCCAGCCAAGTGACCCTACCATCAGCAGCTAGGGTCTGCACTGTCTCGACCCTTGCTGCTGTTTCCCTGGGCTTCTTCTTACTCCACCATCTGTAGGCTTCCTTAACCACCCCCCATCTGGGTAAACCTCTTCCCTGAGGTTCAGGATCCCCCCAGCTTCTGCTCCCCCCTTTCCAGGTTTCCTCCTCCTCTCCTCATTATCCCCAGAGGGCAACTGCAGATCTCTATCCTGCAGCCCCCTTCTGCTTTCACTTCCTGGCTTTATACAAGACCCTGCCTACTCCTGCCCAGATGGGCTCCATCTTCAATTAGTGCATGTCAGTCAAGCCTAAATTTCCCCCCAGATGCAACCAGCTTGATTCATTAGCCCTTTCTGATCCCCCTTAGCCCCTTCGGGGGTGAACAGCCCTTCGCAACTACTGCTCGGATACAGTCAGCGTTCTGGAGGTATTCCTAGATCATGCCCTCTTAGTAGTGAGAGAAGTTACCAACCCTGCCGTAGTCTTTAGTTGCTTTCCCTTACCAATCCGCTTCAGCTCTGTCTTATCTGCACTGAGCCATAACCAGCTCTCTGTCATGCATGCTCTTTTATTGGCCAGGTGCTAAGAATGCACAGACACTGCAGCTCTTGGGTTTAATGAAAAAGATGTACTGCTGTGTCTCGCCTGTCTACAGATAACACCACAGCCCAAACTTCCTTGCTATCTTCCTCAGCATCCTTGCATACTTGTTGAACAGGATGATTTGAAGCACACTGTGAGATTAAATCAGGTTTCATCCGATACACTGACTCCGAAATGTGGAGGTGAACTGAACTCCACATTGCTGCAGCAGGTTGGCTGCACTGTGTTTAGGTTTTCATATCATTGAGTGCCCCAAGTCAGATGTTTTCTAATGACTTTAGGCTGGGATCTAGGCAGGGCAGAGCTAGCAGGTTGCCCTGAATGTTGTGACAGATCTATAATAAACTCTGACCATTTGTCCAAGCATTGGGAGTGTTATGAACATGACACGCATCATTCCCTGCTCCCTAGTTTACTTTGGATCAGGCATTTTCCTGGTTTTTTTTAAAAGAACAGACAAGAAGGAACCAGTGTATTATAGTGGGTCTTCTGCAGATGTGAACTGCATGATTATTTCTCAGTAAATCACCTTGAAATGGCAGCTTGGGTCCATATATCATCCGTTCAATGTGTTCTTTATTCCAAGTGTGGACAGACGAGTGATTTACATGATCATCATTTCCAGAAGTGTCATCTGCCTTGGACCAGATGTTCATGTTTCCTCAAAAGACTTTGCCATTGCTTTCATTTACTTCTTTAGTTTAGGGACTGGGTGTGCTGCAAATAATTTATCAGCAGTAATGTCTCTTGAATCTTTTATCCTGGACTCAAGGAACCTTTTCTGGTGACAGTTTAGTCAAACCTGGTTGCGTTCCTTCCCATGAAAGTGTCGGTTTCAATGCCCAAAAAATTGTCAAAATATTCCTGACCGGCTTTAGCAGTGTGCCTACCTCTTCCAACTTGCTGGTCTCGGAGTACATCCACTTCAGATGTAAAAAGCAAGGATCCATTTTTTCATTTAATTCTGCCTCTGGACTTGCTAACTCTTTTGGCACTTAGTGTAATGAAGAGGCATCCACAGGGAAATGAGCCTGAAATCGTGAGTGGGGAAAATGTGTCCAACATTTCACATCGCAAGTGGAAGGCGGGTTTCCTACCACTTTTCTGTAAAGACCACAACTCTAGAGAGAAGTAGCTTCACTACTCTTTTTCTTTGTGTTTCTGTTAATGATTAGGGCCCCCTGAGACCCTCCCCCAGACCACAGTTTGGGTTACTTCCCTTCCTCGCACGCACAGAGTCCTCTCCCTCCTCCCCAAAAACAAAGAAACAAAAAATTGCTTTCCCCTCCCCAAAGACAGGGAGGATCCAAGTAAAGGAAGGAAGGAAGAAAAAAGTGCTCAGTCTCTTAGTCACCTCTTTGGGGCCCAACTTGCCTGTAGGCTTTTTTGTGTCCTGATTAGGGTTAGAGTCCATCCTTAAGCCTCACATTACATCTTCAAACCATGTGAATAACTACTCGGGTAATTAAGCATGGCTCAATATCTGTTAAGTACTGACCTTGTGGCTGCTGCTGTATGAAACAGGAAGCCAGCTCCCATGATCTCACCAATTAAATAGGACAACAGATATTGCGTTTCAGACCCACAATGCCTGGGATGAATCAGGTTTTGAAGATCCAGTTTCCAAGCGGTGCCCGGCTTTGTGTGTTACTCTTCACAGGTGGATTATTTTTAAAAACCTTCTAGAAGAAACCTGTCTCTGAAGAGAGGTGGTTGTTAGGCACACAGGAAGAAGCACTGTTTGCCTGAGGAGTGGCATGGAAAGGGACACAATGACAGTAGTGAGAGAAAGATGGGAGCTAGTTGTGGGGGATTCAACAGCGCACAGGGAGGAAAGGGGGGGAGCATAGTAGGGGGAAATAAGAGTAAAGACGTAGGCAGGATTAGAATTAGGCAGGTGTGAACGAGAAACTGGGATTCAATACGGTAGGTGAACTGTAGGCAATGAAGGGATTCAAAAATGGGATTAGCATGGCCTGAGCAGCAGGAGAGGGAGACAACTTGAGCTGCCGCATGTTGCATGGACAGAAGGCGAGCAATGTGGCAAGCAGGAAGGCCAGCACTAGCAACACTGCATTACAGCCGGGGCCGGCAGTGACTATCAATGAGCCTTGAACCCAGATCTGAAAGTAAAACTCGGGGTTTGCAAACTGTATGTGGCCCAAAGCAGATGCCAGGTGGTGTGAGCCTCTGGGAAGCTAAACTGTGGCGTTTGGTCCATGTTACTGTAGCAGCCTCAGTAAATCCTAAGGAAGCGCCGAACAAGTTCATGTGGCAGGGTACCCAGGAGGGGAAAAAATTCTGTCCTGGTTTTGGTTTATGTGCAACCTTTTCCATGGTGCTTCATTGATGAAGCCAAATTAAGATCTGATCAAAAGGCTGCACCCTAGTGAGACTCAGTCTTGCAGGCACTCAAAATCCTGCTCCTTGCTTGCAGCCGGAGCTGCCTCTTGTCAGACTGACACCCTCTGAGATTGTATTCTGTTATTTTATAATTGCATTTTCTTGGGGAATGATTTACATAATTTAATGCAGTAATGGTATGCAGGCACGTGGCTTCTATTGAGCTAAACGCTGCAACAGCTCATTTGCATGAATGTCAATCAACTGGCACTGGCATTATTTAAAAGAGGGAATCTCCCTGATCTCTGCAAAACTGGCTTCGCTAATCAGTAGTGTTTGCAGCATTACAGATTCTCTGTCTCTTCTTCCGTCGTCTCTGGGCTAGCGAAGCAGGGATAACACAATATGTGGACAGACACTGCAACCAAAAGGGAACATTTCATTAATCTGCTAGCTGATAGATTTTCAAATGACATTAGTATCAATTAAGTAAGCTGCTGTATATGCCAAATTCATATCCAACTCATTCTGTTCCTTTCTTACTAACAGGCAATTCCAATAATCGATTCAAAACAGTGTAGCATACCTAATTCCACCCCACACTTCCTTCAATTCTTGTATGATACCTTGGTTTCTGGCACATCTATGAATTACCTTTAAATTGTGCTATCTTTGAAAATACCATCACCCTTTTGTGTGATGTAGGCCAAATGCTATTTCCCCTCCCCCGCCCCTCCATGCATGCCTACTGAAGTCAAAGGGAGTTGCGTGCTTGAAGACCATAATGGTTGGATTCTGTGTTAATAAACTGGGGGTTCTTTAGTACAATTTTTTTATATGCGAGGGCATCACACCTTTCATTGCTTCTGTAGGGCAAGCTATACAGCCAATGAACAAGAGCAACAGATTAAGCTGCTGGCTCTGACGTGTATTCAGCAGCAGGGGGCGCCAGAGAGTCCTATGAGTGTAGCTCCAATCGTGCACTTTGTGGGCCTGATTTTCCTCTCACATACACCAGTGGAAATATGGCTCGTCCTATGTTTTGATTTTCACCAAAGTCCATAGAGTTCTGTCTATTGGTGCCTAAAATATTCCCTGAAATTTTGGAATTGATTCGCTGTGGTGTTCAAAAGTTATCCCATTACAGACAAACCTATAGAGAAATGCTGAGTTCAACATAGGGTCCCACTTTGGTTAGCCAATTATTGAAAGGTGATGCAGAAATTAATGCATACAAATAATTAATCTTACACATACCTCGATCTGTTCACCATACTCATGTAGCCAATAATCTAATTCTATCAGGTACATGCAGCTTAATACCCTTAAGGTTCCTTTCATAGTTCTCTAATCTCTTATGTTGCCCCCAAAACACAATTTTCTCTTTCCTCTCTCTTTCTCTTGCACTGTCACCATCACTTCCAAGTGTTTTTATGCACCAGATGCTAAATGCTAGCAAAGAATTTTATAGCGGGATAGATTAAATGAGTCTTCCTTGAGTATTTCTAGAGGGATCAGGCCCTTGAGAAGACTGGAAAGGACTCACCCACGCATATGGGCAACAGGCACTGTGAAGATGTGACTCCGCTTCGTGCTGAGAGGGGTGATCAATTTCCACCATGTATCAGATGCCTGAGAGTAGATACAAAACAATCCGACACAGATTGGGGAAAGGTTACAAACATATGGACTAATTCATTTGGCTATCTCCAAGCTAGAAAACAAAACACATCTGTGCAATTTACCCAAAATATCCTTAGGAGATTGTATGACTTGTTTGAGGCCTAATTTAGAATCTGATGATGGGGGGAAAAAATATACGGAATGCACTTTTCAATGTAGAGAAGACAGACCTATATATCTAAAGTCTGCTAGTCTCTCTGCCCCCAGGGTGACTGCAGTAAATAATCTGCTGTTTTAAAAAAAAAAAAGTGAATATAAATATATTGCACCAAGTAACTTGGGTGGCTGGAAGGACAGCAAATGGGGGGGGGGGGGGGCGGGGAAATGGAGTGCATGATTTATAGGGTAATAGCAGGCTTTATATAGATTATATGTGCTACTATCATGCAAGGGCACAACCAGAATTTTCCTAATTGGAGGTGAGGGGGCAGGTTTGGGAAGGGAGGAGGGATGAGAGATTGGGCAGGACCTCTCCCCTCCCACTGGAGAAACCAGGAATTGAAGAGGTGGAGGAGGCAGCATGAGAAGATGGTGGCCCAGGGTTCTGGGAAAGAGGGAGCAGGGTGAGAGAGACCAGCTGGATCCTCTTACGCCTCCCCTCCTACCAGGAAGACCAGGACTGGCCAGGACCTCTTCTCCTATCATGTAGTTCCCAAACCATCCCCTCTTCACTCCAATAACCCACCTCTCAATACCCAACCGCCCTGTTCACCCTCTGTTCCTCTGAGGCCACCTCAGCCCTTCCCCTCCCCATCCCCAACCCCCCTGCACAACCAACCTCCCAGTTATCCACCTGCACTCCCCAAGCATCCCCCATTCCCCCACCCCTTCAGCTTCCCCACACCCAGGTCTCTCAGCACTCCAACCCTCTGGGGTCCCTTCTACCCCCAGCCCTCAAGGCTCCCGTCACCCATGTGCCCCCACCCCTTCCCTTTAGGCCCCCTGCCAGCCACACCCTTAATACCCCATGACCTGGTGGGGAAAGAAACTCCAGTCCCACTCAGTGGGGCCTCCCTGAGGCTGTCTCAGAAGGTGATGTCCTTGAGGTTGCGCAGGAACCACTGCTGCTCAGTGGGCCCATCCCGCACCACCTGGCGGAGGCAGAATTGCACCTGGGTAAAGTGCGAGGCCAGCAGCAGCGTTCAGCATGGAGCCGGGGCAGTGAGCGGCGGGAGACCCCGTCAGAGCCCGGTCCCAACCTGCAGGGGTTCCCGTCGTTGTCCTTGTCTGTTACTGCCTCCACCAGCTTATGACAGAGGTGCACTTGGCCAAATTTGAGCGAGTGGCATTGTGACCTAGTGCATGCCCCTCCTACATTTTGCTTTAATTATTAGAAGGCTCACCTCGTACCCACTAGAAAGTTTGATGTGTCCCTTCCTCCCTAACTTGAGAATCCCAGATCTGAGGTGATCTCCTGTATAACACAGGCCAGAGAACTGCCCCCAAATACTTCCTAGAGCAGATCTTTTAGAAAAAAACATCCAGTCTCTTGATTTTAAAATCTCTTTGCCGCATAGGAAGGTGCACACATTCTGAATGTTGTGTAAATTGTCCCGGAATTAACGATCCTCTCTCACTGCCCACTGGCCTTTTGGTGGCTTTCTGTTCGTTCTCACACAGCAGAAACCAGCCAGTCTCCTAGCCCCTGTATTTGTGACCACTTGTGACAAAGTGGGACTGTTCTTAATGTTTCCTCTGAATACTGTGTGGGTTCCTCAGTTTCCCCTATGCATTTCTTAAGTCTCCAGCTTGCATAAATGGCTGACAATTTGTCTCCTAGCAACAAATGGCCAGGGCCCTTCCCCCCTTGCAAGGGGATAGCTAAAGGTGAACAAAGAGATCAGGTGACCGCCTGGCCCGGGAAAGAGATAAAGGCCAGAAAGGAGGGGCTGGAGGGGGTTTCAGTTTGGAGCTGGCTGGGGACGGGAAGGGAGGGCAGACATGGGTGTCTGCCTCACTGGGCCCCAGAATGGACCCGGCAGAGGGGTGCTGTTCTTTGTACCTACAAGCTCTGTTTTAGACCCTGTTCCTGTCATCTAATAAACCTCTGTTTTACTGGCTGGCTAAGAGTCACGTCTGACTGTGAAGTGGGGGTGCAGGACCCTCTGGCTTCCCCAGGACCCCACCTGGGCGGACTCGCTGTGGGAAGCGCATGGAGGGGCATATGCTGAATGCTCCAAGGAGAGACCCAGGAAGGTGAAGCCGTGTGAGCTTCTTGCCCTGAAGACAGTCTGCTCCAAGGGAGAGGAGGCTCCCCAAAGTCCTGATTGGCTTTGTGGGGAGCAGTTCCAAAGCATCGCCCGGGGACTCTGTGACACCACTCCCAGGTTAACCCTCAGCCTACATGGTGAACTTCTGATTGGCCATACCATGTGGCCCATTGTCTTGTGTGGTGACTTCCTATTGTTCTCAGCTCTCCTTCTACGGAGGGGTGTTGCTCCTTCCACAGAGCTGAATGAAGCGTGGTTTTAAGTAGGACTGTGGCTGATGGCAGCCATGCACATGAGATGTAAAAACGAGGCTCCAGCTTCTGGACATAGAAAGAACACATGTTGTTTTCCACAAGGACAGGTTGGCCAGCCTTGATGTGCTGTCCAGTGACGTTTTGCCTACCTAGTGCCATGTCAGCTGGCAATGGGGTTCTTTACTTCCTGTCTGAAGTTGTTCCGTGTTGATGTGTTTTGTCGAAGAGCTGCCATAGTCCACATTAGAGTGTGATGTCCTCCAGCACAAAGCAGGGTATGTAGCTTTGTTAATGCACTACAGGGTTCAGCAAATAGCTAATTAGCAAACATTTCCAGATGTGCCCTGAGTCCTGCTGACATTGACTGAGCTGGGACACAAGGAAGGAAGCAAATTGCAGCTAACAATATGTTATGAGATGGAGCAAAAATCCCCTCTCTGATCCACCTTCAAGATCTCTGCCTTCCTTTCACATGGAGATTTCCCATTGACCTTCAGTGGGAGTTCCACATGTATTTGGACAGCAGATTCCCCTTCCCTTCTGAGCATTCTGGCCCTGGTGGTGCACAGGGACTGAAAAGAAACCACAGATGACCGGAAGAGAATTCCCCCAGTGCAGGAACAGTATTATGTTGATGGAATTGGCCTTACTTTACTTTATTGCAAGCTTCAGCCGAGAGTTCCTGGTAGCGACAGGATGAGGAAAAGAGGGGACATGTCGGGGGCATCTGCATAACACATGTCGCAGTGAAGATTCTAGGTGTTGACACGGTCATTAGGCAGCTCTTGGGAGGCTGACCTAAGTCAGAGCAACCTCTGGCGCTACTGCAGTTTGTACCTGGGGATGTACTGGCCCCCAGCCAGCCCCAGAGGGTACAAAAATGAGTAAAAACCAACAGTACCTCTCTCCCCACCTCCACTTGGTTGTGCCTTCTGTGTTGTGCCTCTGAGGAGGTGCAGAATAGAACTGGACCTGAGATCTGCTGCATGGAACTGAGACTAGAGCTTTGCGTTTAGAGCTGATTTGTTGACTTTGCGCACAATTGATAGAGGCTCATTTAATATGGACATCTAAGTGTTATGTATCTTCAGCATGCCTGGTCACCTGTGTGCGGTAGTCAGTAATCAACATGTTCAAGAACAGTGAAAAATCCACTTGCCAGATTTATTGCTTTATATGTGGTCCTTCGGTATTTCCACTTTAGAACTGATCCTTACGTAAATAGACAGTCATCAGCTGAACAAAACTTACCCAGGAATAAATTACACTGTGCTGTAGAAAGCGGCACTTGTTACCCAGCGCAACAGCTTGTGCACTATAAGTTCCATTAATTCGATTTGCTATCATTGTACTTAGTGTAGTTGGGAGCAATGTATTTATTTGGACGTTTGTGTGCCCCAAACTTCTTTTTGGGGACAGAGAGCTTTAGATGGCTCCAGAGGTATCGCAATGTTTCAGTGTCTCTAGTGGCTTCCAGCAGCACCACACGTTTCCATGTATAATTTGAAATAAGATACAGCCAACATGTATATAAATTAGAGTGGCAATATTATCACAGGGCTCTGGTGACATTGACAAACCACTCTGGGTGGAGGATGTCACCCGTCCTGCGTGATGGAATTAAATTACATTACATTAGGGCTAAATCAGATCTAGTGCACGGTTCTTAAGTAAGCAGCTTAAATGAAGTATTGTCTTGGCTGAAATGTGCAAATTGTGATTTTTGGGATGCTCTCCTATCTGCACCAGCTCATTGGAGCATGTGGATTTCCACAGCTAGCATTGTTCAGTGTTTGTCTGGCTTTGGTACTTAGATGGTCCTGAGCACCTCCAGCTCACAATTGTTAACGTGTTTATCCCCAGAACACCCCTGTGAGCTAGGGCCAGGGCTGCTATTCACATTTTACAGATGGAGAATGAGGCAGAGAGAGCCTTAGCGCATAGGGAACCGGGGCATAGGCAGCCGTGCCTAGTGGTTAAAGTCAGGGGCCTGGAATCGGAGCTGGAGTCAGAGACAGGAGTTGAAGTCAGTGCCAGAGGTAGGAGCAGGGACCTGGAGCGAGGCAGGAAAGCAGAAATCAGGCTCTGGGATAAAAAGGCCAGGAACAGGTAGGAAGACAGGGCTCATGAGTCAGACAAGTAGTCACGGTCCCTAGCAGCAGCCAGCCAGAGATTGGCTGAGTTGCTTGGACAACTTCCTGTGCCTCTTTCTGGTTTAAGTCGTGTGTCCCAGCCAATCAGCGGGGCTGGATGTCTCCCCAAATCAGGAGTTTTGTGGGTCAGACCCTTTGTGAGCTAGAGCTTCACTAGCCCCCTTTCTCCACTGGTTCAGGTGAGCTGCTGGGTGGTTGCCATAGACTCAGCACTTCCAGGTTTGAGGCCCGTGATCCCCCACACTAAGGACCAGGTATTTAGGGTATGTGCGTGTGAGTGAGAGATAAAAACACACAGGAACATGAGGGAGGATGATTTTAATTCCATAGAAACAATTTTGGCATCTTAGGATAAATGTGGATAATGGAAATAGTCCCCAGTTTTCTCAGAGCAACGCGCTAAGATTTCAAAAGGCAAGCACGTCAGCATAAATACTTGTACACGCTAGACAGAAGAAATCACGCAGCGGCATCCCTTTGCAATTGCAAACTATGGGGTGAGCAATATGGACCCAGTTTTTATTGTTTTTAGGCTTCATCGGAGGGGAAAACCCCACAAGAGGAATGTATTGAATACAGGAGAAGGGGTTGTGGCACATTGTTAATTATCATGTATATCAGTGATGTGAAAGAGGGGACACACCTGCTTTTCAGGTTAATTATATTAAAACCAACAGCAGAATAGTAGTTCTTTATTCCTTCTGCAGGTAAATTAGAAAAAAATCATTTGCATTTCTAATTTTAACCAATAGTTATTCAATAGTAAGCAATAGTTAATAGTTACTTTTAGCCAGTTGTTATTCTAATGTGACAAATTGTCTTTGAAATTTATCTGTGTTACTGTAAAGATTGCCCCACCTGGAAAAATAGATTAATGTTCAATTATTCATGCGATGTAACATGAAAGCAAGGTTATTTTGTCATCTTTGGCTCAGAGCATAATGGATTTAGGATTAAGCTAGAATTTTAGCAGAGATTGAAATACCTACAGAATATTTGCCCTTAATTTGTTACCTTATAATTTATTAACCGATCTGGAGATATCTTACATATGCCGTTATTTCATATACTTCATGTAGGAGTCTTTAGTCTCTTTATGAAGGATTTGATCTTAACGTTTTTTGCATAAATCTATTGTGTGCTTGTTGTGCCGGATTCCAGTGGCTTGTGGAAATGGTGTATTTCCTCAGAATTATTGTCTTCTCACTGGATTTTAGAAAATACTGTATGAAAATGCAGCAGGTGGGTAATGCGGTATTTCTCCATCTTTTCTTCAATATAGTAAAGTGGAAGGTAATTGCATCAAAGAATGTTTTGAAATATCAGATGCCCATTAGTGCATAATTACTGGGTTGATATGTTGCCAAACAACATGTGATGACCTGCCTTCTCTGCACAGCTTCTAGGTGCTTCTACTTATTGCGTTAGCATCGTCCTGGAATTGCACAGGGAAACTGTGTACCAACAGTTCTGGCATTTGCTTTCTGTGTAGAGTAGCAGTAGTTTGTTTTTAACGGGGGTATTGGTTTAGGGCTACATCTGAGGAATATTAGAAATGCTAGAAGCATGCTGAATTTCTTTGTAAATGTGAACATCCAAGAAATATTATCTTTATAGTCCTGTCTGGCGTATTTGTGGGTGTTGGCTTCTTTCCTCTTGCTCCACTTATGGTTTATAGACAGCAAAGAACTGCACAAAATCTATACATAAATATGAACCAAAATAATCATAAGTATCAATGACCCACATTTTGCTCTCATTTGTAATCCTTACAACCTCATTAGAATACATTTACTACAGTGGGGATGGAAGGAAATAACCGAAAACAGAATTTAGCATATAATATTGATGAATAGTTTTCTGTGGTATATGTATTGCATATTATTGTCTAAGGGATTGCTATTTATGGATTTACACAGATCCATTATCCACTTAAGACAGATTGGTTTATGAGAACCAGGTTATTAGCCTGGTTATTCGGCTCTCTCAATAAATTTGAATACAAACCTGGATATCATAATTGAAAGTGGTGTCTGATCAGAAAGAAATGCTTTCTTAGTCATTTCTGACATGGTATACGGTCAAGTTCCTTTTGCTTCATGTTAATGGGATGCCGGAGGTGGTGATCCAAAAAAAAAAAAAAAATCAACAACAAAAGAACACTTTAGCTACATAATCTCTATCAGTTTGGACAGTGAAAGTCGTCTAATCTAAGCAATTGCATATTCAGTCACAGGCAATTTTGGCATTGCTTTAAGGCTCTGACAAAGAGCCTTGCACACACTGTTATTCCAAGAATATTATTGGCTCTTTAAATTAATCACATGAAAATGGGATGTAGGTGCTTAACACACATTAGAATGGATCAAGTGAGTAATTCATTAGATATTCCATTGTGATTTGGCGATTGCAATCCAGTGAGGGGGGGCCCCTGTCTGTGCTTGGGAATCGCCAACTGGATTTTTGGTGGTGGTGTTCGGAGTGAATTTCATTGGCCTTTTATATTGAGTTTAGGCTTCTTGGCCTTATCTCCAAGGCTCTGTATGAGTCTGCTCATGCACACATCTCTTCTCTGAGTTCCTCTTCTGCTCTGTCCAAGCCTCCTGCCTTTAACAGCTGCCTTTGTTTCCTTCTCCTACCCTCATCTTTGTGGCTTGGAACTCCCTTCCTCTCCTGGGGCGTCATTAGACAATCTACCTCTCTTCTTTCCAATCCCACTTTAATGGACGCTTCTCCCAGGAAGTCTATCAGTGCTCATCCACCAACAAAAGAAATGTTACATTGTGGTGTTTTAGGCGGAAGTGTTGTAGCCTTATCCTTAAAAAATAAAATTAATGCACTGGTCAGCTTGAAAATGATTCTCTTACATTGTTTATTTTTGACCAATGCCACATGGAATGTTGGACCCCAGTAAGCAATATATACATACTGGGCCAAATTTTCAGCTGTGTAAATCAACATAGCTCCATTGACTTCGTTGGAACTACTTCAATTATGGTCTTGGATTCCTGATACCTGTTTGCAAAAGGAAACCTGCCTGTGTGCCATTTAAATTGCAAGACAGCTCAAAAGTCCCAAGAAGACCAGGTTAATACTAATTTTCCTAACCTCTGAAACTTATTCTCTCCCAACTCAAAACAAACTAACAAACCAAACTACGGCTGGCTAAGTAGAACAAAACAACCTTTATTGCTTGTTCTGTGCCACTCAAGTCTTGAAGATTCCTAAAAAATTTAAAACTTTAGAACACTGCAGCACTTCTCAAAGAGGAACTTGAGCGTGAGTGGAGAGTGATATTTTCTTTGCAAGGGCCTCAATAAATGTTTGATAAATAAAATATAGGTAGAGAAAGAAGACTTTCATATCGGATGCTGTAGAAAAGTTTATGTGAGTCTAACCCATTAGAGAATTTGTTCAAGAATTCTGTAGTTCATCTGTGTGAAAATGTGACCTCTGTGAAGTTGCCAAGGTCAGCGAGACCTACAGAGATTTGCTAAAGGAGAGCTTTTCACGCAGCTTAAACCTGCTTGGGGACCAACTATAACTTACTCACACAACTGCTCCAAGATTTCAGAGAAGAAACTGTACATGCTCATCTGGGTCTTTAGCTCCCTGTTTCCACTCGCTGTTTTTTATTGGTTTCCAAAGTAAAAATTTAAAGCTTTTGAAATATGCTGGTCTGACATCCTTGTAGGCCAAACTCCATAGAATAGGTGCAGTGTGGTTGGTGGCACTGCAAACTTCCTCCCATGGCAGGGTCAACACCCTTCAGCCCTGGCCTCTGACCATCTTTAGCTGTGAAAGGATCATTCAATCTCCATGTCCATTCAGTCATTGGCCTTCTGTGCTGAGACTGCCAACAGGGTCCCAGCTACTGCCCTATGAGCTCTGAGTTTTGTGTTACATGAACAACTGTCTACTGAGAGCGCCAGCTCATTCCACAATAAGTCACCAGAGAGTCAGCAAATATTATCAACTTTTAGCTCGTAGTAACCCGGGACAAATTCAGACCTGTGACTGCCTGCCATACTGTCCAAGTTTGTAACAGGCATTATGTCTCCAATACATTTCCCAAAATTCAGACGAAATTAAACGAGAGCCATGAAGTGACACTTTCTGAACTGCACCAGGCCTGTAGCTGTAAAATGTGGGAGGAAAGTTGAGAGCCTCAGTGAGACTAATTAGCTAGGAACGCAGACAAAAATCCCACCAATGGAAGATTGGACTGAATAAGACCCGGAGGCTTTGGTTCAAAGTAACAAGTTGCAGCTAATCATATTGACAGGCAGTATAAGAGGGGCACGTTCTGTCTCTGTCTGCACCAGGTCTGGCTAGATCGAGGGTTTCATTCTTCACTCAGAGAGTCAACATTTCAGAAAAGTAAAGGGAGAATGTTTAGGCCTATGGGAGATACAACACTGGAAGAGTGTCTATATGACACATTAAATTCATAACTGTCATTGTGCAAATGGGACGGATGTCTGTTCCAGAACATACAGCCTAGAAAATAGTGTCACTCTCTTTGAAATAATTACCATTGTTTTTGTAACGTCCTTCATCTTACGGGACTATATAGAAATTGTTACAGTGCTGCGGAAGAGCACACATGACTGGAGGCTATTGAGCAGTGCTCATCAACACCAAACAGGTTTAAGGCAGGAAGTGAAGAACAATGCCATCTGAAATTCCAGGGGGAGCGTAGGTAAAAAACCATGAAAGTACATCATTGTAATTTGGCCAGGACATCGGGGTTAATTCCCCTATGCCCTGCAAAAATAAATAAATAATGAAATCTTGAATGCCCACAACTGTAAGGAATGTTACTTTTAGGTCTCCAAATGGCAAATCCAGCCACACAACTCCCTAAAACCATTCTGGGGCATTGATTCAGCAATGACTCAGAAGAAAGAGCGGTAATGATCGCTCAAAACAATCCATCCACTAAGTCTTTGTAAGTCTAGTGACCATGAAGAGACTTATGCATTCAACCAAAATGCATGAAGAGATTACCATCTAACATGGTATGGACCCTGTAATGATCTGGGGGTTCATTAAATAACAAACCAGTGAATGACAAAGGAATAAACATTTAATAAAACAAACTGGAGAGTGTCTCTGGTAAACTGCTGCACGCAGCCATGCGGTGCTCTCAATCCCCTACCTCCCCACTGTCTCTAGGGCACATCTCCAAATTCCTACATTCATAATGCTGTCCCTATGAGGGAGCATCTCTAAACTATAATCTCCTACCAACACATCTCTACAGGTCCAAACCATGGAAAGTAATGGTATAAAAGGGCTGTAAAAGACCTCTTGAGTTACCACATCCTGCCTCCTTAGAGCAGGATTTCATTCAACACTGTAGCCTCAAGTTTTCTCTCTAGTTAAGTCCTATTAGTGACAATGCTGAATTTAGGTACTTTTTTTTTTTTTTTTTAGGGATGGTGCGGAGTGATAGGTTCAAGGAAAACGCACTGGAAAAATGGAGGGTGATGATTATTTTCCCATTCCAGGAGAACTTTTGATATTTTGAATTTTTTTGCCCATCCTGAATCAGGATGAAAAAATCAATCTAGAAAATATTTGCAAAATGTTTTAAACTAATTACTTTAGGTCAAGCAAAACATTTAGTTTCAATAATTTTCAAACTTTTTTTTATTTTGACCATCTAGGTTTCTGACATTTTTTTAGTATAAATTTTGAAACAAAAAGTAGTTTTGCCTTGATAAATGGAACTTTTAATTCTTCCTCCTGTTGTAATCAGTGGCAAAAATATTCTATATATCAGTACATTTTTCATAGGAGGCAATGTGTCTAGAGAATGTAGTAAAGAAAATCCAGAAATCATACCCTCCCCTGCTCTTTAAAAGACTACTTTTCATCTTGACATCCCAAATAACTATTTAAATAATCTACCAGAAGAAATCTATCAATACCATGATCTAGTATTAAAAATAACAACCCCCAAATGTGAATGGGAGGATATGTGTATTTATAGCTTCTCTATCACTGCTGCACTTGACGTTCATTTCATGATTCCAAAGAGTGTACAACCAAGACTGCGTCTCTTAAAAACATTTGAATGATTACTTGCTCATGTCAGCGTGTGCACCGAAGGAAAGGAAATTCCTGCCTTTCCTCAATAATATACCTTGAAAGTAAATATTACTAACAGTAATCACCTATGCCCATGATCCACATCATGCATATTAATTCTGTTTAAAATCAGTGATCTTCTTTTGTAACCTTAGATGAACTCTGGGACTCTTCTTCATTTGTTCTAGCTGCCATTTAGAAAATTGAAAATGACCTTAAGATTTCTGTTGCAAAAAGATGCAGTCAAGTCGTTTAGAAAAATAAGTTCTGTGGAGAATAGGCTGTTTAACTGGGAGTTGCTTACTCCTAACAGTTGCTTTAAATGAGACCTATCACAGGGAACTGATTTAGTTTAATGGTTAAAAAAAAAAGTAACTTCTGCTTTTTTAGAATAGCAAAAATTGCACCTGGGTTCCAATTAGGGTGACCAGATGTCCCAATTTTATAGGGACAGTCCCAAATTTTTGGGTCTTTTTCTTATATAGGCTCCTATTACCGCCTACCCCCGTCCCGATTTTTCACACTTGCTGTCTGGTCACCCTAGTTCCAATCCTTTATACTTGTGTGAAGAACACGAGGTTGGGCCCTTAATGGGCACTCATTTTGCTGTTGTCCAGTGATTAGGTGGTGCCCTACAAGGTTTTGAAATAAGTGGAAAAGCGTGAGCTCTGGTTTCTTAAAGTAGGAACTGCCAAATAATGATGGCACAAAGAAAAAAATACAGCTGTAATGCAGTGAATATAATTTAATTTGTGCATTTTTATTCAGCATTTTATTTCACTTAATTCTTTTCTAAAACCAAAATGTTTCTTTGATGAATGGAGCTGAGCAGCTGTTTACAGCTGTCCCAGGTGAGAGGTTTCTACTTTAATACCTCTTAAAACCTTTTTGTTGTTAAATTTGGAACCAAAACATTCTGGCAACTGCAAAGAATAATTCTGTCCCCGCTAATTTTTCCTCTGAAGATTATTTTTGTTACCTATGTACATGAGTTATGGTAGAGCGCAATAACCAACTCATGTTACTGCCACCCTGCAATGTAACATCACATAACTTATTATTCTACATCTAACTAACCACCATAAAGGTAAACAGGAAGAAGGTGGTGGTGGTGCTGGTGAGGAGGAATAAGGCTAAAGGAAGAGGAGAAATAGCTTGGATGAACATCATATATATTATGTCGTCATATCACATATTATCACTATATTATTTGTGCTGCAGTAGTGTATAGGAGCCACAGTCCTGGATCACAATCACATTGTGCTAGGGGCAGAACAAACACCTAGCAAAAAGGCAGTCCCTGTCCCAAGGAGGCCTATTACTGCAAAGTTGGCAAAGCCACATGTTCCACGGAAGGATGCTAGAGATCTGTTTATCTGCAGCTCTTCTTCCAGATGTTTGTATAGTAGGAGCCACTCAATAAAAAAAGGGTGCACTGTCATTTTCCAGTTGGACAGGAAAATCCAACGAACCCCCACTTCTCTAGAGAGAACCTCATCTCAAATGTACATGACTTCAGGGTCACCAGCACTGGAGCTCTCTACTAACTTTCTATTTGACCGAGGCTGATTTTTTTGTCCTGACTGCATTTTCAAAGAAGCTGCAATGAACATTATGGAGCGATTGTAGACCAGGGGATAGATCACTGGTGTGGGATTCATGAGACCTGAGTTCTAAACTTCTTCGGCTATCCCTCGATGCGAGGATGATGTCTGCCAAGGGAGTTCATTGGTGGGTTTTTAAGTGGTTGAGGAGCCCAATTTGTGATCTGCAGATTTTCCCACAGAAGTGACAGGTGTAATCTTGGAGGAGACATAGTTGTTGACTGGACAGTTGTGCCCTTTCTTTCCTCTTTTGTCTCATCTCTGTCTCATGAGCACATCTGTTCTCCTCAAAGTGAGCTGTGGCTTGGCGTATAGTGTGGTGCCACTGTGTTCTGTTCCACGCAAAGTCCTCCCAGTTTGTTGGGTTGGTGCCTCCCTTTTTGAGGTGTACTTTCAGTATGCCTTTGAAACGCTTCTGCTGCCCTCCACGAGCCCTTCTTCCCTGACTTAACTGAGAGAAGAGTAGTTGCTTTGGGAGGTGAGTGTCAGGCATACGTACACAGTGGCCAGCCCAGCGGAGTTGGTGTTTCATGACCTGCTCTTCTACACTGCTGATGTTGGCTGCAGAGAGAACGCTGACGTTAGTGCATCGGTCTTTCCAGCTGATCCTGAGAAGCCTCCTGAGGCAGTGTTGGAACCACTCCAGCCACTTGAGATGTCGTCTGTAGGTTACCCAGGTCTCACACCCATAGAGAAGGGTGGGGATGACAACTGCCTTGTAAACCAAGATCTTGGTGCCAGTGTGCAGATCCCTATCATTGAAGACTTGTTTGCGTAGTCTTCCAAAGGATGTGCTGGCACAGCGGATCCTGTATTCAATTTCTGTGTCAAATGCCGGCTGTTTGGGAGAGGTGGCAGCCAAGGTATCGAAAATGGTTCTCATTTTCCAGGGGTTCTCCACTGATGGTGATTTGTGGAGTACGAAGAGTAGTTTGTGCAGGTGAGGGCTGGTAGAGTACTTGGTTTTCTGGATGTTGAGAGAGAGAGAGAGACCTAGGTTGTGATAGGCATCTGCAAAAAGGATTAGGGTACTTTGCAGGTCGGCCTCTGTGTGTGCAAGAAAGACAGTCATCTGCATACTTTAGTGATGCCAATTCTCATGAACTTAGATTTTGTTTGGAGACTTTGGAGATTGAGGAGTTGACCATCCATACGATACTCAATCAGGAAGGTGGTCACGGATGAGAATCAGGATCACAGCAAGGTAAATGGAGAAGAGTGTTGGAGCAATGAGACAGCCCTGCTTGACACCAGTGCGAATGATGAATGGTTCGGTCTCTGAGCCGTTGCACAGAATGGTGGCAGTCATCCCATCATGGAGTAGTCTGATGGAAATGAATTTCTGTGGACAGCCAAACCTACACAGCACCTTCCATAGGGCATCACGATAGATAGAGTCAAAGGCCTTGGTTAGATCGATGAATGCCATGAACAGTTCCTGGAGTTGCTTTCTGCACTTCTCCTGACTCTGTTGTGCCATGAAGATCATGTCAGTTGTGCCTCAGGATGGCCTGAAGCCGTACTGTGGTTCGGGGAGGAGTTCCTCGGCAATGGGGAGAAGGCGGTTTAGTAGGATCCGGGCAAGGATCTTCCCTGCAATGGAGAGGAATTCCTCTGTAATTCCTGCACAAAGATTTGTCCCCTTTCTTCAATATTGTAACAATGTTGGCGTTCTTAAAGTCAGGTGGAATTTCTTCACAGGTCCAGATTCTGTTGAGGAGTTGGCAAAATTTGTGCTGGAGCATTGTTCCACCAGCTTTAAAAACCTCAATTGGGATGCCATCTGGGCCTTGTGATTTTTTTTTTTGTCTGGGTGATGGCACACACTGGACTTCTTCAGAAGATGGGGGATCAGCCAGGTGTTCCATTGCTGAGCATTGTGAAATAGACTCAATGGTTTATTCAGAGACTGTGGATTCACAGTTTAGTAGGCTCTCAAAGTGCTCCTTCCAGCATTGTTTAATGGCTGCATTGTCATTGAGGCGGGTGGAGTCATCCTGGGAATGCAAGGGGTTTGGGCTTTGGAGGTTGGCCCATGTATAGCTTTTGTTGCTTGAAAGAAGCTTCCCGTGTCATCCTGGTCTACGAAACCCTGGATCTCAGAGGCCTTCCCTTGCCACACTTATGTTTGATGTCACGTAGCCTACTTTGGCTTTGAGCAGGTGATAAGCCTCATGGTTTCATTGGTTAGAGGAATCATTTTGCCAGTTGCGGAATGCAGTTCTTTTCTGTTGAATTAATGCTAGGATTTCCTCGTTGTTTTCGTCAAACCAGTCTTGGTGCCAATGAATGCAATATCCTATAGTTTCAGCACATGCAATGTGAATGGTATTTTTAAGTTGATCCCAGTGCTCTTGAGTTCTAAACATGGCTCTGCTGCATGGCCTTGGGTTAGTCACATCACCTTTCCGGTGCTTCTGTATCCACTGCCACCTCTTGCCTGTTTAGGCTGTGATCTCTTTGGTGCAGGGCTTTCTTTTACTATGAATATGTTTAGCACCTAGCACGATGGAGCCCCAAACTTGGTTGGAACCTCTAGGCACAACTAAATAAATGATGATACTTGCTATTACCTTTTATTTATTGCAACATCATCATTAATGTGGTGAATTCTAACTACGTGTATTAGATGTATCAAATCCATGATTTCCTTTAAAAAAAAAATGCTGACTCAACCCCACAGATATACTCAGCACATGCCTTGAATTTCTTCCTAAGTAGCAGATCTCTTTGGAGATGTGTGACTGCAGTGACTCATCCGAGGAGGCTAAATCCGTCATGGAACGTAATGCAGTGTGACCTGATGCAATGTGGTGCAGATAAGTTAGGGCTGGTCTACACTAACCCCCCCACTTCGGACTAAGGTACGCAAATTCAGCTACGTTAATAACGTAGCTGAATTCGAAGTACCTTAGTCCGAAGTTACCGCGGTCCAGACGCGGCAGGAAGGCTCCCCCGTCGATGCTGCGTACTCCGCTCGCCGAGCTGGAGTACCAGCGTCGAAGGCGAGCACTTCCGGGATCGATCCGGGGCACTTCCGGGATCGATCCGGGATCGATTTATCGCGTCTTAACCAGACGCGATAAATCGAACTCAGAAAATCGATTGCTTACATCCGGACCCGGATGTAAGTGAAGACGTACCCTTAGAGCAGGAAATTTAAACTCCAACCACTTACTTTTTTTCTCCCTTCCCCCAGGAGATGAGATACAAAAGAAAGGTTAAAAAGATTTTCAGCATTTACATCTTTTATTTAAGAAAGAAGTTCCTGTGTTCTGTAAATTGAAAGGCCTGCGTTCCATAAATACGATTTTAGGTTTGAAAGTCTAATACCTGAGCTGTCTGCAGAGCAGGCTGGCTAAAAACATCAAGGTGTCGTGGGCTTTTACAGCTTGGCAAATCTCATGCAAGTAGTATAATATATAATAATACTGTATAACACCTTCCTTACAAGGGTCACAAGTGACTTTACAATATTAATAAATCAAGAAAGCTGACAGGTGTGGAGGAACACGCAGTTCAGGTGGAAACATGCCTTAGGGATGAATTTATTAAAAGGGAAATTCTATATCCTAGGTTAGGAAAGAAGTTGGTAAAGTACAGGGAGGAGCTAGTGAGGAACAGGCAAATGTAAAAGAGTCCTATTTAAATATAACACACGAAGGCAAGCTCTTGAATATTGACAACATGTACAAGTGCTTATATACAATTTCGAGAAGTCTAAATACTAAGAGGGGAGAACTAGAATGCCTGTTATTAAATGAGGATATTGATATAATAGGTATCACAGAAACTTGGTGGAATGAAGATACTCAGGGGGATGTGGTAATGCCAGGATACAAAATATATAGGAATGACAGAGTAAGTCGTACTGGCAGGGGAGTGGCACTGAATGGAATGTGAATGTGAATGAATGCATAGAATCAAATCAAAATCTTAAACGAATCAAACTGTCATAGAAACTCTATGGCTAGAAATTTCATGCTTGAACAATAAGGGTATAGCAGTAGAAATATTCTACCAACTACCTCACCAGGATGGTGACAGTTATTGTGAAATGCTCAGGAAATTAGGGAGGCTACAAAGACAGAAAACAATAATAATAATGGGGGATTTCAACTATTCTCATATTGACTGGGTGTATGACACCGTAGGATGGGATGCAGAGATAACATTTCTAGACACATTACATGACTGCTTGTTTAGAGCAGCTAATCCTGGAACCCACAAGTGGAGAGGCAATTCTTGATTTAGTTGTAAGTGGAGCAAAGGAACTGGTCCAAGAGGTGAATATAGCTGAACTGCTTGGTAATAGCAACCATAATGTAACTAAATTTAACATCCCTGTAGGGGGGAAAATGCTAAAGAAACCCACCACAGTAGCATTTAACTTCAAAAATGATGAAGCTAGTTAAACGGAAATGTAAAAGGAATGGTCACAAGGGTGAAATGCCTGCAAACTGCATGGAGACTATTTAAAAACACTATAATAGAGGTTCAAACTAAATGTATATCCCCAAAGTAAAAAAAAAAAAAAAAAAACAGTAAGAAGGCCAAAAACGCCACCAATGGCTAATCAATAGCATAAAAGAACCAGTTAGAGGCAAAAAGGCATCCTTTAAAAATTGCAACTCAAACCCTAATAATGAAAATAAAAAGGAACATAAACTCTAGCACGTCAAGTGTAAAAGTATAATTAGACAGGCCAAGAAAGAATGTGAAGAGCAACTTGCGAAGAATACAAAAACTAAACAGCAAAAACAAAAAAAAAACAAAAAAAAGCCATCATCAGAAGCAGGAAGCCTATCTGAGAGTGGCCAGTGCCAGATGTTTCAGAGGAAATGAACTGAACAGGGCAATTTTGAGTGATCCATCCTCTGTTGTGCAGTCCCAGATTCTGGCAGTTGGAAGCTTAGGGACATCCGGAGCATGGAGTTACGTCCCTGACCATCTTGGCTAATAGCTATTGATGGACCTATCCTCCGTGAACTTGTCTAATTGTTTTTTGAACCCAGTTTCCCCTGGGAATAAGCCAGCTGTAAAAATATTGTGCCCTATATGGCTGCCTAGGCATCTAGCCCCTAATGCTGGCAGTGATAACAGGATTTGCCCTTCTACAAGGAACTTGCTGCAGTTCTGGTAGGTGGAGATATTTGTCTTAGAGGCATTTCCTTCCGTTTGATTTTTTTTCAATGCAGTCACTATTCTGAGTTTATGGCATCATCAGTCTGCTGCTATAGAAATTATTGTCATATCACAATCTTACCCTAGAGACCTCATAGGGTCATGTAGGAGCAGCAGAGGTGCCGAGCAGAAGCAAAACCTTACTTAAGTATAAAACCCTTACATACCAATAGGGTGGAAGAAAATGGTGAACAACATTCCAACTCAGGGGTTCTCAAACTGGGGGTTGGGACCCCTCAGGGGGTCACGAGGTTATTACATGGGGGGTTGTGAGCTGTCAGCCTCCACCCCAAACCCCACTTCTCCTCCAGCATTTATTATGGTGTTAAATATTTAAAGAAGTGTTTTTAATTTAGAAGGGGGGTCACACACAGAGGCTTGCTATGTGAAAGGGGTCACCAGTACAAACGTTTGAGAACCACTGTTCTAACTGATCTGTGTGTAGTCAGATAGCCAAGAACAGGGTTAAGAACAAGCTGTTGAGAGAGGCCAGTAATTGCCATCTGTAAGAAATCACATCCAAGGTCAGATGACACTGTCTGGAGTGGCTCACGACCATGAGTGCCAACCTCAGGGCCAAACCCCAAACTGGTTGTATGTTCTATAATTAGATTTCACCAACCCAATAACGTTTGAACTCCTAAGGTACTATAACAGTCTTACCATGGTGTCACAGACAGTCCCCTTGGGCATTCCAGTCTATCTTGCCACCCAGACAAGCTGAACTGTGTGATGGCTTCTTACACCAAACATCAATATTCAGGTTATTCTCATTCCCAAAGGACCAGTCACTTACCCCAGGTCAACTGTACTTCAGGTCTCAAACCAAAGGCAACACGTGTAGCCAGTCCTGTAATAAACTAACTAAAGATTTATTAACTAGGAAAAATATGAGGAGTTTATGCGGTTAAAGCATGTAAATGTGCGCACACAATTGAGGTACACTGTTGCGTTCCAAAGGTAATAGACGCTTCTGTAATAAGCAAGCTTTTACATCCTTTAGGGCTCAGCCAAGCCAAGCAGCTTGTGTGTGTGTATGTGTGTGTGTGTGTGTTGGGGGGGGTCTCTTGCTTATGTTTAGGAATCTTTTCCCCTCAGAGTCCAAACTGCATAAAGAGACCCTAATTCCTTCTGGTCAGTGATTTTTATCCCCATCTCCCTAGAGCCCAAGATGATGGGATGAGTACTTCTACATGTCCCCCTCTTCATGGGTGAGCCACGAGTAATCAGCAAAGGCCTTGTTCTTTGATGTCTTTCTGTGGCCCATTTGGATTCAATAGACCTTCCTGATGGGTAGGAGATAGCATCTATTTATGGGTGCAAACCAGTATCTCACACTTGATGTTTCTTTCCTGACTGGCTTTACAATTTCAGAGCAAACATTTTGACACTTACGGAACAAACACAGCGGATTACTTTATAGCGTGGATTACAGATATTATAAATGAGATTCATGCATCCAATAGGGGTGTCAACTTTGGTTGGACGAATTCCTGGAGATTTTAACATGACATAATCTTTAATTAAAGATTAATTTTTAAGTCCTGGAGTCTCCAGGACAATCCTGGAGGCTTGGCAACCCTATGCATGCAGCGAGTTACAAGCATTTCATAAAGTCTGAACACTAAACACATTGTTACAAGTCTAATATCCATTTTAACAACACTAACACAGAAGTGAGTCAGATGGTTTCCAGCTATGCATTTAATAGTGTTCACTGGAGGCCTAGAGACCTTGGCATGAGCTGGTACCTGGTCTGTCTGCGTCAGACACTGGGTTTTACAGCTAAATTAACCCCTTTATACAAAGATCCTGACAAGGTGAGTCAAGAGCAGAGTCGCTCAGGGAATTTTCCAATTACTCATTTTTTGATCAAAAAATGCTGTTTGTTGGTAACTGTTCATGGTCAGGTCAGTTTAGACGAATCTCCTGACTCAAAAGTGTTGGAAGAAATGTTTAAAATTGTCCAAACAAAATGTTTTGATAGACCTGAACTGAAATTTGGTGTTTGTTTTTTGATTCGCTGAGATTTTTGACTTTTTGTCCCAATTTGGGAAGTAAAACATTTTCAAACTCTTGAAAATATTCACGGGATGGGAAAACCCTTTCCTGCTTAACTATACTCAAGACTTGTCCACTCTTAAATATAGGAAGTCCTAGAATGAGAGAAGAGCCCAGAGCTGCTGCTATTAGATATTTATCATTGTTTTATAATTCCTGTAGAGTCATAGGTCTGCATGACACTTTACAGACAGTTAAGAAGACAAGGTCTCTGCTCCAAGGAGCTTTCTACAACCTGAATTATTCAGACCTGGTGTCAACCTTTGTGGTTTTTTCATGAACTCATGATATTTGTTTCATTTAAAGCTGCAGCTCTTGGAATCAAGTGATTACAAAGAGGATTTCACCTTTCACTTTTTTTAAAAAGGGAGATTCTGGTCCTCATAGTTGCATAGAAAAGCTTGAAAATGTGACCTAAGTGCACACTACAGGTTCAGAAAGTAGAAGGCATATAAAATTATCAATCTTCTTAAAAAAATCTTGTGATTTTTAGGCCTATCTAATGATATTTAGGGGCATAACTCATGGTATTTGAGCATTTGAAGAGGGCACTACTGCAGATGGCATAACAAATGGTAACGAAAGATCATGGTGCATGAGTGTGTGAAGTCAGGGAACCTTGCTCTTGGGAGAGACTTAATCTTTAGGGATAGCAAACACTGGTCCAAATTCTCTGCTGCTGAGGCTGGGTTCTCCATTGCTCTGCATCTTATGTAGCTATTTGCACCACTGCCTAGTGGACATACATGCTACCGAGTCAGACTGGTGGTGATTTACACTTGCTTTGTACTGGTGCAAAAGACTAAACAAAGGTGCAGGGCAATGGAGAATTAGGCCCTGGTCTGTGAGGTTAGTCGGAAGTGATTCCAAATGGGGCCATTTCCAACTGGATCCTGAAGTGAAAAAGGAGTCAGTGGAGCTGTCTGGGGAAGGAGGTGTTGTGGTTGTGCAGCTCTGGATGTCCAGCTAGGGCAAGATGGAAAGTTTTTACCTTGAGTGTAAGAAGCCTCATTTAGGGTTAACACTGAGAAATTCCTCTCCTCCTGCAGTCCCGTTTGCTGTCCCTCTGACTCCTTTCTAGACACAATGAAGAAAATAGGTTTGGCTCTCACATATTGCCTTAAATACATTCTAGCCTTGATCAGTTCCTGAAGCTGAAAAAAATCAGTTGCCAACCCTGAGGCTGATAGAATCTTGAGACACCAACTGATTTTAGGTTTTCTAATATTGCCAAGAGTTTTGATTTGAAACAAGATATTTCAGCCCCAGAGAATCCAGTAAACATTATATTTCCCACAGAAATAAGCACTTCCAGTTTCAAGTGAAGAGGAATCATCATTCCAACCCATGCAGAATTTCTTTTTAATTATTATTGATCTTTGAAGGATGAATCGGACTGTTTACACTCGTTTCTCTAGTGAGCACTTGACAGCAAATCTGTGGGTGATGTCAGTTCTCATGAATTGACCTCCAACTGTTTATCAGTCACCTCTCTTTCCAAGAGGTGTTTCTGTAGCAGTGCCTGCTCCTGGCCCCTCCACAAACGCAGTCAGAGACCAACTGAAGTGCAGCACCCGTGTCCTTTTATTGTTTGTGTCCGTTCCCACCACTTATTTACAGATATTTACAGGGACCAACACTCTGGGAGACTACTAGCTTCCCAGCCAGCAGGGATCTAGAGCCCATGCTCCTCCCTTTCCTGTCTCCCCCTGCTTCCTGTCTCTTAGCCAGCTTTATAGGGTAGGTTGGCTACCCAGGCCTGCAGGTGGATCCACTCTGGTAATTAGGGTGTGGCCCTTCAGCCAGCCCAACTAATTCCCTTCTTCCTCTAGAACAGGGCTAACAGGGGCCTGGTTTGTTTCTCCTAGCCAGCACCCTGTTACAGTTTCACAATGTCAATATGATTTTTAGGTATTAGAATAACTTTTGTCTTATATCTATATAGCACCTTTCATTCTGTAAAGTCCTAAAGCATTGGGCAAAATGCTCCTATCTGATCTATTTTATAGGTCTGTTGCATATTCTGCATTAGATCTGTGCTCAACTTCTATCAATATAGGTATGATTTGTAGCCTGCTCCAAAGCCCACTAAAGTCAATGGAAAGACTCCATTGGGCTTTGGATCACTGCCTTGGAGAGGGGAGTTTTCCTCTCCTGTATGATATAGGAATCACTTTATCCACTACTGAAACACAGGTGCCTCTGGGTTGGAACATAGCAGCTGCTAAATAGCACACAGTAAACTACACGTTAGGATGGGAAGTGAAGAATACTAATTCAATTTTAATTTACAGGGCAGTTTTTTGGGAGTAAGAGCATAATTACCTAAATGATAATTGCCATTACCACTGAACTTTTTCATCTGAGGTTCTCAAAATTCATCACCTGCAGCAGCATCATTATTATTATTTTTTAAGTATATTCCAGCAGCAGCTACAGGCCCCAATCAAGATCAGGACCTCATTATGCAAGGTGCTGTACATACATAAGATACAGTCCCTGCTCTGAAGCCCTTCCAGTCTAATTTGATCTGCAGTCTAAATAAAATCTTTACAACCCCAATATTAGTTTAACACTATCCTAGTGAGGTAGAAATTATTAAATCCATTTTGCAGACAGGTAAAATGGACATAGTAAAGCTAAGGCCCGGGTGGCGCAAACACACATGCTTAACTATGAGTATATGCTCAACCCCATTCAAGTTAATGGGACTAGCCATATGTTTTCAAGTTAAAGCACGTGTTTAAGTGTTCATAGGATTGGGGACATAGGGTCACATTTTCAAAGGTATTTACATGCCTAAAGATGGAGATATGTGCCTAGTGGGATTTTCAAAAGCACCTATCTGCATCTTGAGATGACTAAATGCCTTTTAAAATCTGGCCCTAGTAATGTGCAAGGTACCAGCAACGGGCCAAATTTTGCATTCCTTGAGCACCCAAAACACCACGTGATGGAATGTTGTACTGGGTCCATAATTGCGGCAGATCCAGGAATAGACTCATAGACTCATAGACTTTAAGGTCAGAAGGGACCAATATGGTCATCTAGTCTGACCTCCCGCATGATGCAGGCCACAAAAGCTAACCCACCCACAACAGAATCTTCCAGCCTGCGACCCCTGCCCTATGCTGCGGAGGAAGGCGAAAAACCTCCAGGGCCTCTGCCAATCTACCCTGGAGGAAAATTCCTTCCCGACCCCAAATATGGCGATCAGCAGAACCCCGAGCATACAGGCAAGATTCTACAGCCGGACCCTCATTTTACCCACGATGGCACGTTAATTCCTAATTGACTAAAATCACGTTATCCCTTCAAACCATTCCCTCCATAAACTTATCAAGCCTAATCTTGAAGCCAGAAAGGTCTTTCACCCCCACCGTTTCCCTCGGAAGGCTGTTCCAAAATTTCACCCCTCTGACGGTAAAAAACCTTCTTCTAATTTCAAGCCTAAACTTCCCCACGGCCAGTTTATATCCATTCGTTCTCGTGTCCACATTACTACTGAGCTGAAATAATTCCTCTCCCTCCTTGGTATTAATCCCTTTGATATATTTAAAGAGAGCAATCATATCCCCCCTCAGCCTTCTTTTGGTTAGGCTAAACAAACCGAGCTCCTCGAGTCTCCTTTCATAGGAAAGGTTTTCCATTCCTCGGATCATCCTAGTGGCCCTTCTCTGTACCCGTTCCAGTTTGAGTTCATCCTTTTTAAACATAGGAGACCAGAACTGCACACAGTACTCCAAATGAGGTCTCACCAGCGCCTTGTATAACGGAAGCAGCACCTCCCTGTCCCTACTAGAAATACCTCGCCTAACGCATCCCAAAATCGCATTAGCTTTTTTCACAGCCACGTCACATTGCCGACTCATAGTCATCCTGCGATCAACCAGGACTCCGAGGTCCTTCTCCTCCTCCGTCACTTCCAACCTATGCGTCCCTAACTTATAACTAAAATTCTTATTAGTCATCCCTAAATGCATCACCTTACACTTCTCACTATTAAATCTCATCCTATTATTGTTACTCCAATTTACAAGGTCATCCAAGTCTCCCTGCAGAATATCCCGATCCTTCTCCGAATTGGCAATAGAACTAAGACAACTTGACTCTTTGATGCCTAGACTTCACCTTTAGAATTGGCAGGTCTTTTTTCTCTCAGTTGACAACATGAATTTTTAAAAGAAAGTGTTCTTAATATCTGAACAGATAAGGCCTGCAGTAACCTCTATTAGCAGTGACATAAGTAGATGTGACTTAGAAGACTCTTGTAAAAGGTGACTTGCTCAAGGGCAAACTAGTTTTCAAATTTGTTTGTTTGTCCAACAAGAAAATGATCATCGCCAACCAAAGCTATGATGATGCTCCATGCTGGAGTTGAGAGAGCAGATTACTGGTTTTATTTCTCAGTTTATCATAAGGCCAGGTTAAAAGGAAGGCTCCCTTTTGTGTATCACTTTCCTTTGGGAAGAAGATGGTGATCTTAGGTCAAAATCCTGGATCAGTGGAGTTCAAATTGAGTCGGAACAACAGATTTGACCTGCCACCTACCTCCCTTTCCTTATGGATGCCATTATCAGTTGTTCTCCACACTGCTCACTGAAGAGAGGGCAATTAGCATCACTCCAAGGGGCAGGGTGAACTACCAGCTCTTGCGCAATGCTGAGGAAAAGTCTAGCTAAACAGCACATTGGACAGGGAAATCACCCATACCTAGTGGCACTGGATAGCATTTTTCAAAGAAACCAAAAAATCTGGTTTCTGACTCGGGTCGGATATGGCAATCAATCAGTGCAGCCAGGTTAGCATCTTGTGTGATGGGCAGGATGTAATTTAATCTTAATTTCTGATTATTTATAGAGAGCCCAAGATGTCTTTGTTCTGTAAAGCACTTAATACATAATGTGGGCCCTGCTTCGAAGAGCTGACCATCTAATTTTAGACGTGCTAACGTGAGCTAGAGTAACATTAGGGAGGGATGGGTAAGGGTTGCAGCAAGAAAAGCACGTGGTCAGTCAGATTCACTGTGTGCATCTTGATCATTTATTACTGACGTAGCAGCATAGAAATCTACATGGGGCTTTACAAAACAAACAAAGACTGAGCACCCGCCTGGAAGAGCTTAAATTCCCAGGGCAGTATCTTTCAAATACTTTGCAAAAGTAAGCACTGTGGCCAAAACCCTCAAAGGTATGTAGGCATCTAACTCCCTTTGAAATCAATGGGAGTTAAGCTCCTAAATACCTCTTGATGATCTGAGCCTAAGTTCAGAAGTAAATGTTTGGAAGCTCAGGGGCTAAATTAAGGTAAGAACAATAGGAAGAGATAATTAATACGGGATTGGGTTGAGGGAGTGGAGAGAACGAGAAGACAATATGATCACGTCACTTTGAGTAGTAACTGTATTGAGTATTTGGTCGCCCCAGGCTTCTGGATAATAGGAGAAAGATTTCAGGTACAGGAGGGTGAACGGCCTAGAGGTGCATAATACTGAAATGAAAAATTATGAGGGAGTTCAATTATTTAACATTGTACAATGTTCAAATAAGCTGTATGAATTTCACACCACCAATCTAATTATAATTTTGCATATTTCCATTCACTTATATTTTTGCATATACTAAACAAAGGAAATTTCTATTTAGATTAAAAAAAAATTTTTTTGGTTTAACTCTGATTTTAATGTGTTCATTACTCATGTTTAGTTTTCTAGTTTAGCAGCATTTTGTTAAACATAATTTAATGTTCTTGATTGCCTTCTATGAAAATATTAAATATTTTTACATATTTATGAAGGAGTTCTGCCAATATCTGCCAGATATTTACACACACACGTAGATCATTAGAACCTAAATTGCATATTTCAGTGCGGATTTTAAAATGGTTACTATGTAAAAGTTAAAAGTTACTATGCTTTTTAAAAGTCTTAAACACAATAGCTTCTAGATAACTGTAGCGTTTCATAGGTATGATGCATAAAATACTGAATTCCTTTGTATATTGCAACCCGTTTGATAACTAGATGTTAATGATCAATATTTTTCAAGGGCCTAGTCCTGAAGTTCTTACTCAGGTCAAATTCCTGTTGATCAGGGATCAGGCCAATAAAACTGTATTGAAAGTCCAATGAAAATTTTGCTATCAACTTCAGTAGCACTGTCTTCCCCCCAACAACAGTAACGCCTCTGGAGCGTGGGACACTAGGGGCACATATATTTCCATCTAAGGATGATTATCCTGCCCCATCAGCTATGGGAGGGAGAGCTAAAGCTCAAATGATCTCCTGGAATGACATCGCTATTGAGGCTCTTTGAAGATCTTGCTAAGGTTCTCCATCAAAAAGAGACAAATGAGGAACTGATGATATTCCTAACATAATGTAAGAGGAAAAGCACTGAAATGTTTGAGGCCATCTTTATACACCTTAAGGGAACACAAATGAACAAGATTTTTTTAAAAAATAAGTTATTATTTTTCCTTTGTAGATCCTCTTTAAGGAGGTATGCTAGGGCATGCATGACAGGCTCTGAAACGAACTTTGGCGCTGTGACATGAAACCGTCCCCAGTGCTACCTCTATTTGGGATTTCTGCTGATTGTGATTTGAAGTGTGTGTGGTTTTTTTTTTTAAGTGCTTGTCTGAGTACAGGAAGGGACTGTATGTAAGTGGGTAGAGCTGGTCAAAAAATGTTAGGTCCTGCGAAAAAATGCTAAGAAAATGAAATGTTTTCTTTTTTAATACATTTTTTACTTTTTTTTTTTTAATTCATTGAAAACCCCAGAACCATTTTTTTTCCTTTTGGTTTTGGAACTTGGAAACTCTCACAAAAATCCATTTAATGAAAATCTCATTTTTCGCCATAAATTATTTTCAACAGAGAAATTTTTGACCCGCTCTAATTGTGGGAGTCAGAGGTGTTCTTAAATGTACCTACATAATATAACAAAGCTTTTCAAGTTTCAGATGAAGCAATAGGATACTTAATTATTTCTCAACTGGCAGCGATAGCTGGTGAGTACAGGACTTTGCTTGGACACCAAAGAAAATCCAGAAATGTTTACCACGTGTCTTGAGTTTTCATTCACATATTGTTTGACTGTGAGTTTATGTACAGTACACTGGCTAACATTGAAAGTCATTATATGCCACACAGTTATCAAAATGATTTCTTATTTTAAATGAGGGCCTCATATATGTTGGTAACTGTTGGCAAATGCTGTCTTTTCAATGGCATTTGCTGCATCTAAGCAACAGAGTGGGGAGTGAGGTTCTAGGGGACAGGGCACAGGTTGAAATCCAAAATTCCTGACTTCAGTTTTCAGCTCCACTGCTCATTCACTGTGTGCCCTTTTGGATAAACCATTGAACATCTTTTTCCCCCTCCAATGGGTATAATAATGCTTGTCTCGCAGGTAGGAATTCATCAGTGTTTGAAAAGTAATTTGAGAGCCTTGTGTGAAAACCAGTGTATAAGAAGAAAGTGTTTTACCATACAGTGGTACATGAGAGATTAGGGTCACCAGTACTTTCTTTCTGAAGTATAAGGAAAAAACATGGCATAACCCCCCCCCCCACACACACTGTTATTGGTAAATGGTTAAATGGCGACCATTGTGCGTTATTTATTCCTTTCTTTATATTATGTGCATGGCTATGTTGTTGTTGTTTCAATGATCATAGTAAGAAATGCTTAAGACAAAAATGGCTACTTCAGCTGTTTAAATGATTACGACATACGTTAGTTCAGAACAGCCATCCTTCTCAATGCTTAATCAATCTAACCATAAAAGCCACAGGAAACTGACAACCCTCTGATAATGCAGGGAATCAGAGGTCATACCTCAAGGCCAAGGGTCAGATATTAGAATACAGAGTGATTGTAAATATAGTTGGGTGGATACAGCAGAAGATTATACCTCCAGAGTACAGCATTGTAATGCATGCAATAACTGATATGCTGTATTACCCAAAGAATGAATTTTAAAACCATATATAATTTGTCTTCATACTCAGGGGAGTGAGGGAGGTGGAGAGACTATTAGGTGTAGATAAGTGGGTCACTGGAATATTGTATTAATATTGTGCTGCTTCTTAAGCACATTAAATACATTGCAGGAGGAATGGAGGAGGGAAGTACCTCAGGTAAAACACACATCAGTTGGGAATTTTAGTATGGTGCTTTCTTGATGGGGCATTCTCTTCCTACAACCTTCGTGCAAGTACTAAGATGTTAGCAGGAACACGTACAAAGAATGTATGTCACTCTATTGGGCTAGATCCCAGCATGCTGTAAATGGGCATAACTCCCTGGAATTCAATGGAGCTCTGCCCGTTTACACCAGCTGAGGATGTGGCTCATTGCAGTTAGACATGAAAGTCTGCAAAAGCATGCTCTTTATCCCTTAACCTCCATCTCTTCCAGTGTTTGAGAGTTACGGTTACATTCCGTAGCCTGAAAGCGCTTTGGTCAAATTTCATCTTAAAACCCTTCCTCTTCTAGCCTTCAGAATTAAAGCTTTGGAAGAAATGTTGGCGTTGTCCTTCATAAAAGAGAAATGGGTTTAGTTTTAGGAAAACCTTGTTTATATTGAACAGCTGGGCAGGTGATGAGTTGTGATTACTGCCCGTGATTGGTGCAGAATTGCACACATCCTGGAATATTTGCTACCCTCTTTCCTCCATTCCCCTCCCCTCCACCTTGGCCTACTAGTTGGCCTTGTCTTCTTGACTGTAAGCTCTTTTGGACAAGGGCTGCCATTTTCTATAGATTTGTCCAGCACCTAGGACAATTGGGCCCCCGCCTAACTGGGCTCTTGGTGCTACCACTGTATACATGCTATGAAATAACAATCCTCGCCACTGCAAAACACAAACAAAAACCCTTTGGTCAATAGTTTTTAATTTCATGTATTTATTTTTGAAATAAGAAAAAGCAGCAGTGATGGAAATTCATTGTGTTCTATGTTTGTAGAAACTGAGTATTATTCGTTTGGCAAAAGAAAGAGAGCAGAAATTAGAATGTTGGCTTTTCAAAGTGTTTAAAAAACCATACCAGAATTCTCTTACTCTGTGTAGCTTAAACAATAAAGGATAAAAACTCTGTGGTTGTACTTACACAGTGGGCTTGCCTGTATGATGCATTAGTCTGCACTAGAGCAGTGGTTCCCAAACTTGTTCTGCGGCTTGTGCAGGGAAAGCCCCTGGCGGGCCGGGCCGGTTTGTGTACCTGCTGTGTCCACAGGTTCGGCCGATCGTGGCTCCCACTGGCCGTGGTTCGCTGCTCCAGGCCAATGGGGGCTGCTGGAAGCAGCAGCCAGTACGTCCCTCAGCCCGTGCCGTTTCCAGCAGCTCCCATTGGCCTGGAGCAGCGAACCGCGGCCACTGGGAACCGCGATCGGCTGAACCTGCGGACGCAGCAGGTACACAAACTGGCCCGGCCCGCCAGGGGCTTTCCCTGCACAAGCGGCAGAACAAGTTTGGGAACCACTGCACTAGAGGGATGTACATTCTAGCGCTCACTAGTTTGCTGTGTACAAATTGGCTCTGTGTGGATGCTGCTGGGGAACATTGCTTTAAACAGGACTGTGTTAAGGGAACTAGGGAATTTTGTGCATACCAGTATGGTCTCCACAGGGCCAGTTAGTATGCAGCACGCTAGAATTATGCTCATCCAATGCAGACTAACGCATTGTGTAGACAAGCCCACTATGTCTTCTTAGTAAAGATCTTACTAGACACGAACATTTTTGCTCCTGGGATAATGCCCACAAGGTAGTTAGCCAGCACATCTTGGAAGGACTATTCAAATAGAGTGGGCCATCAGAAGAACATTTAACTCACAATGGAAAACACCCACCTACCCTGGAGGGACTTTCCTGTGAACGTGCTGTTTGAGGTATAGGTAATGATTTCCTGCTGTGACTAGGTGAAATCATGTATGGACATGTGACTTGTCCATGTGACTCCAAACACCATCTTGTTACTGTAATTTTCCACAGTAAGAACGATGGTTTTCCCGCCACATGGCAGAAGAAATAAAAGGCCTTGGAAACACCTCCATTTTGCCTCTCTCCTGCTCAAACCTCTGGACTATGGACTTATGTTAATGGGAACATTCTAACCAAGGGACTGAGATCCTTCCAATGATTTGGAAGCAACCAGAGACTTATCAAGCCAGCAGTTTATTCCATCAGTGCTACAAGCCTGAACCAAGAACTTTGCAATTATTGTATGTATTTGATCCCTTTAACCAATTTTAACTCTCACCTTTCTTCCTTTCTTTTTCTGAATAAACCTTTAGATTTTAGATACTAAAGGATTGGCAGCAGTGTGATTTTTGGGTAAGATCTGAGTTGTATTTCGACCTGGGTGTGTGGCTGGTCCTTTGGGATCAGAAGAACCTTTTATTTGAGGAGATTGGTTTTAAAAAACCACTCATCTCTAAGTCTAGTGTTTTTGGTGGTGATACAAAGACTGGAATGCCTAAGGAAACTGCTTTTATGACTTCTTGTTAGTCAGTGTGGTGAAACAGATGTTTACTTTTGTTGCTGGTTTGGTATATCTCATGGGAGAATAACCTCCAGTTTTGGGGTGTGTCCACCCTCCTTCTCAGCAGTTTGTCCTGAATTTGGTATTCTCAGTTGTGACCCACAGAGGCACGATTACAGGGCAAAACCAAGACTTTTTGAAGTCTTTTGCTAGACAGAGTGCAACACCCCAGAACAGCCAATACCCTGGTGATGAGGGCACTCAGCTGGGAAGTGGAAGAGCCATGTTCAAGCCCCTGGTCTGAACAAATCAGAGCAGGAGCTTGAACCTGAGTCTTCTGCATCCCAGGTAAATTCCCTGACTACTGGTCTATCCTGAGTATGCTCTTGTTCTCACTCTGGTTTTGAGCAGAAATTCCATCCTGGACCTGAGAAACATTTCCCGTGGAAAGTTTTGTTGAAACTGGGACATTCCCGCAAAAAGTTTTGGTTTCGATGAATCAACATTTTCTAAGACAAATCATTTCATTGAATGAAAAAATCCTTACCAACTCTATTTGAAATCTGAAAAAGAGGAAAACAGATGAAGGGCTGGAGAAAAGAATCTATATAAAAGCAAGATAGGCAATAGGCACATACTACTTAGAATTTAAATCCTTTGTGGCAGTGACCGTCTGTTGGTAAAACATCTAGCACAATGGGGTGTTGGTCCATGACTAAGACCTCTAGGTATGACCGCAATAAAAATAATGACATTGTTGGTTTGATCAAAAAGAAAATGAAAAACCTATCCTAATTCTCTCTCTCTCTCTCCCCAGTTATTTAAAGTTCTTTTCTTTCTTTTTAATTGCAAACTATCCACAATTATTGCTCCAGCTATCCATTTGAGCCCAACCCATATGTTTACTGTTCCCAAACTACACTAATTTATTACCACTTCTCCCCTGGCCTTCCTCTGCTCCTCACCTGTCCCCATCTCCTACCATGAACAAATTATTTCACTTGGTAGAATAGAAGATCTTCATTTTTGTTGGAGCAGAGCTTGATTGAATCATTGTACTGTTCTGCCTTTATGCAAGTAGGAGCTAATGAGGAGGTGGTGGGACAGAGAGAGGTCTGAGAATGATCTAGCATCTTATGCATATTCATATTTGAATGTGTGAAGGGGCAATTCCAAGAATTCTTTGATGCTGAAAGATCATTTCCCCCCATCTTTATCAGCCACCTTGAGGGCACAAATTGATTAGATTTTAGGGTTAGATTATGAGGGGTCAGCATTAAAGGCTTTGCATCCTGTACTCATTTAAAGGAGCTTGAGGCCATATTGACTAGAATCTTACACTTTGTTTTATTAGAGGCTTCTATCTAGAATTAGCAGTAGGCTTTCAGGAGGGCGAAGGTCCATTTTATATTGATACTTTGGCTACTGATGTACAAGTTCACTAACTAATCGTTGGGGTGATTTTACAATGAATTAGCATCACATTGATAACTGTGCCTGCTAATGGCTCTTCGCCATTTACGCTGTATAATGGTATCCAATAACAAAACCTTAAAGGCAGTGTATCATAAGATCAAGGTGTTTCTGAATAGGTGCCTGCTTTTTACTCTGTAGCAAGTGAAAATACTATAAAAAGCAACAGAGGGTCCTGTGGCACCTTTAAGACTAACAGAAGTATTGGAGCATAAGCTTTCGTGAGTGAATGCCCACTTCATCAGACGCAAGAGACTTCTGTTAGTCTTAAAGGTGCCACAGGACCCTCTGTTGCTTTTTACAGATTCAGACTAACACGGCTACCCCTCTGATACTTGAAAATACTATAGTGAGTTAACACAGGTATGATTGCCCTCTAGTAGATGAAATGTGAACTGTTTAACTTGGTGCCTTAGACCTTATACATGTAACAGCTAAACAAGGTTCTCTTTTTTTAGATCAACACTGTGCTTTTAGAACAGGAGGGTCTGAATTTTATTCCCACTCCTGCTGTGATGTTCCCAGTGGCCATAGTGTGCAGCACGGTGACAACTGTGAAGTCTCTGGTTTATTACCATCTCTCTGGAAGATTTTCCCCTTTAAATTACATTTTTGCAGCAGAATCCTTTCTTCCATTCAGGAGTGGAATCCATTCTTCACCATCACCGCTCCTGTGCAAGCCAGAAGTAGAACCAGCAGAGAGCTTACTGGAAACTATTGAGAGATAAAATGTGATTTTTCCAGGTAAACTCAGCAAACTGAAGGTTCTGGTGCTGGCGACTAAATGCTGCAAATTTTGGAAGTTACAGAGCCTGAATCAAACCTATCTGCCTGTGCTTGGAGTTGAGGGTCTTCATAGCTAGCATATGGGGATGAGCATATGGATTCACTCTACTTGTCTTGTAGCTTTATCACGTATCTATATCAATTCTTCTGCCCTGGCGCCCATCTCGAGAACAAGGGCTCTTCTTGACCATCCAGATACTGTCACTAATAAGCAACTAGCTCGTGTCTCTTTGCTGACTGATTTCTCCAGCTGTGATAACGTGCCTGTCGTCTGAGTCTGAAATTGTAGAACTCTTGCAAACATGAATGCATCACATTTTGCCTAGTTTGAAACTTCAGTCAAACTCTTGTATCAAATTTAAGACAGTTGAAGGCAGGAGAAAGGCAGAAGCATCTTTTAGCTTATATGGGGGAAACTTATGTAAGAGAAATATTTCTACTGTCAAAAGCTCAGCTACCAGTCATTTGTTAACCAGATCCCTTTAGGTCAATACTCTGCAAGGTTATCACACATTAGTAATGGGGATAAGCACGGAGGTATTTTTCAATTCATTTGCCTTAAATTCTCAATAGGGTTTTCTCACCATTTCAGTGCATGAATTGGATAAAATGACTGAAGAAACAGTTCAAGTGGGTTCAGTGGATTATTGCACTAACTTTTCACCTCCGTAAATCTACCTTCAAATCCTAGCATGAATCATGAGTGAAAAAGAGCTGGATGGGCTCTCAACCCACTCTGCGTATTTCATAAAAAACACCCCAAATTTTGGCTAAGTTGACTGTCGGCACATTCAGAACACTGGGCATACTGGTATTAAGATCGTCTGTGATCCCTCTAGGTCGAGGATGATCTCTTTCATGGGTTTTATTTTTCATGGGTCCTTTGGTGACTGAGGAGTCCAATCCTTGAGCCACAGGCTTGCTGGCAGACATTTGCAGGCAGTGTTGGAAGACAGGGTTGGGCCGCGATTGCTGCATGACGGTTGCCTTTCTTTTCTGGCGTTTTTCTGCGACCAGGGCAAGGCGATTTTCCTCAAAAGTGAACATTGCCTCTCTGACAAGGCTTCTCCAGTTATCCCTATCCTGGGCTGCTGTCTCCCACTGTGTGGTGTCAATGCCACATCTCTTGATGTTTATCTTGAGGGTGTCTTTAAAGCGGTTTTTTTGGCCTCCCCATTTCCTTTCTCCTTTGGTCAGTTGGGTGTATGGCAGTTGTTTTGGTAAGTGTACATCAGGCATGCACACACACAGTGCCCCCTCCACCTCAGCTGGTGCTGGATAAGCAGGGCCTCAAACACTGAAAATGTTGGCGTCTCTGAGGACACTGACATTAGTGCAATGATCCTCCCACTTTATGTTGATAGTAAGATATTATGTTGGTATTAAGATATTACATTGGTGGAACCTCTAGCGGTATTTAGTGGGGAGCCATTGGTCAGGATTGAGGTGAACTATCAAGTGGTGAGCTTGTTTAGAGGGTCATCTTATATTTATTCTTTAAAAGATATTCCAGTTTTCCTTCCCTGAATGGGTGTGTTTTTATCCATGCAGGGGAATCATCTGTCCTCTACTTCAACCAGCTTTATTGCTTTTAGGGGTATATTAGCAAGTTACTCTTGTGCTCTGGGGGAATAAATCTAGAGTCTGAAAAATCCATAGATGTTTTTATGTTGGGTAAATCCCTCATCCTTGTTAAGAATGAAGTCTGTGGAAAACACATGTCATTGGGATGTATTATATTAATGAACAGGAGCCTATCTCTGACCTTCATTACCTATGATGCTCAAGCCAAATAAGTGTGTTTTGTTTTTTTTAAAATCTGCTTAGATTTAACATGGCATTGTTTTCACTAGTGCTACTTTAGCCAAAGCTAATCAATTGCCTTTCAGTATTTGGTATGCAGGAGAGAAGCTGCAATCTTATGGATCGTTGGTGTCTACAGCTGCACTTGCATGCACAGAGAATATTTAAAAGCTCCTCTCCATTCTGATTTGAACCCTGTGACCAATACATAAGGTTCAACTTAAAGAAATAACACCCCAAGCAGAAGAATAAAAAAATGTTAGAAGAGATCCAGATACTGCTTCCCTTTTCCTTCAGCCTTTTCACAGCTTGACAGTTTTCTGTCTGTCTTGCCTGTTAGCCCTTCCCTTGCTCTGTTTACATAGATACTAAAGAGACAAAAGATACAATATCTTTTACTGGACCAACTTCTGTTGGTGAGAGAGACAAGCTTACTACGCATTTAAGCTCCTTGATGTGTATCCCTCTCAAAACAAACTAAACCCCACTATGTCTAAGGTGTAGAATCAAAACATAACTAAATACTCTGAATAGTGCAGTGAACTAGGTAAACGGAATCGGAATTGCTCGACTATCTGTCTTAGACCCTATAATTCTAACACTAAAGGAGATTCTCCGTTAGCTTAAGTGGTAGCACTCTGTTCCTTTGGAGGGGGGAATCTGAGTTCTGTTCCCACTGTAATATTCGGAATGATCTTTGTGTGCAATGTAGTGATGACCAGAAAGGCCTGAGTGCTTATGGATTTGTTACATTTCAGAAAGAAGGGGCACATGACTCTTGAGTTCCAGATACAATAAGGAATTCACCAGCTGGCTCTCTGTACTTTAGGGCAAATGTTGGCCAGGAGCTAGGCACAGTCACCAACCATAAAACATATGGCTAGTATGGAGTGCAAACTGGAAATTACCTGCTGCAATCTGGAATTCCTTCACAAAACCCCAGGAGGATCTTTGGGGCATGAGGGTGAGAAATTGAGGTGGAGATGTTTATGCATACATGACCTCTGTACTGGCAATGACACCTGGCATGCTCAACTCTCTTCTGGCTGCTAGAAGAAATAATCTGTCTGGCAGATGGAAGGACAGCTGTGTGTGTGGGGTGTGTGTTTCTGTCAGCAGAATACAAATACACACTAATGCTGTCTTTGCCAAGGATATGTGCACCCTTCTTTGATGTGGGAATGGGCCAATCATTCATTTATGTGTTAAACCAAACATCGGGTATGTCTAGGCTACAGAGACTGTACTGATTTACCTATCTAGGCGTGGCGCCCTAGGGTAGATGCCTTCTATACTGCAAGAAGGACTTGTTCTGTCAGTGTAGAAACACTGCCTTCCCGAATGACATTAGCTACGTTGCCAGGAGCACTCTTCCATCAACACAGATACACTGGGGTTTTTGTCAGGATAACTGTACCAGTCAGGGATGTGTGTGTTTTTTTTTTTTTTAATACCCATAGCAGAGGTAGCTATGCCAATATAACTTTTCAGTGTAGACCAAGATTTAGACTTTTTTCAGCAAAATGCATGCGTATGACACATTAACTCCTCTACTGTTGATAATACTGAGTTCTTCTTAATTGTTCAGCAAATCAGTGTAATTTTCAAACCAGTGTGAGGATTTGCTGTCCTGAACAGAACATGTATGTCAAGTAAGCCACAAATTCATTCTAAAACATACAGAAACAGTGCTTTCCTCTCAACTTACTTGCTCGATACAACTGTGCAAGACAGTCCATTTACATGTGAGATGGGTCCAAACCAACCCTCCCCAGTTTCAAACACCTCCAGCACTCAGGTTGCTTTAAATCAGAACCCAGATCTAGATCCAAATTTTGCACGTTGTCCACATCTTTACAATGGGCTGACCCCAAATCTGGGTTCTGACCACCCCAAGTTTCAAACCCAGATTTAACTTCTGTGGTTCAAGCCCATTATGTTAAAAGATGTAATATTCTGTGAACACCAGATGCATTAGGATTTTGTTCTATAGAGGTTCTTATACTGTAGTATCTGAGCGCCCTCGAATCATGCATGACTACAATGTGACTACACATAGAATATATCAGGGTTGGAAGGGACCTCAGGAGGTCATCTAGTCCAACCCCCTGCTCAAAGCAGGACCAATCCCTAGACAGATTTTTACCCCTGTTCCCTAAATGGCCCCCTCAAGGATTGAGCTCACAACCCTGGGTTTAGCAGGCCAATGCTCAAACCACTGAGCTATCCCTCCCCCCCCATCTGTTATGGGTTGCTTGTTCTCTCATCATAGAACGGTGTTACAAGGGGGACTCTGTTAATGTTGACACTGATGCCCGGAAATATACAAACAGATCCAAAGGGGCAGGGCAAGCAAGATGAAAGGTATTTTATACTAATTAATTAACTAGTGTTTGCATCGTGCTTTGAAAAACGGAAAACATGATACAAATCTGAAATACTAATATTTTAGCAATGACAGATTACTTTAAATAGAATTATTTTTTATTTCAGTTTGCTGCTTATAGCAGTCAGCTGCTTTAATTATTGCTATTTAATTATGTCCCAGCATTTGAACTTTCCTCATTAACCTTCATCAGAGTGAGACACTCAGGATAATGCAGTGCCGAAGCCAACATCTTGTGTAATTCTTTTTTCCTCTTCTCCTCTCCCCCCCTCCACTTTCCCCCCTCAGAATCTCTAGAATTCATTAATTGAATGTTAGAGCATTTGGGCCACTTAGGTATTCAAATCATGCAGTAACGTGGGTAGTGTTAGGCTGCGATGGCTCAATAAACCTCTCATGCTCTTGTTCACGGTTCATTTGAATTTTGCAGAAAAATCTGAAAAAAAAAGAGGTGTTCAAATAAAAATGGTGCAGCTAATGGTAGGAGGAGATGAAGAACTCAGACAAATGTTTGCCTTAAGCATGATGTGTATATGGCGCTGTCATCTCCCTAATTGAGGAGGGCACGGGCTTTAGCAGAGCAGAGAACTGATATCCATGACACCCGGGTTCTATTCCCTGTGTCGAGTGTGTGCCCTTCAGTCGATGACTGTGTCTGCGTCTGGCTGTATAAAGTATAATAATACTCATTTTATGGGGTTGAGATTGCGACGTTTAATTTTTTGCTTTCAGATCCTTGACAGACAGGTATAATAATGTAAGTGCAAAGCATTGCTGTATATTACTGTATTACTCATGGGTCTCATTAGTGAGAGTAATAACAAATATTTTCATCTATCCTGAACAAGTGCATTGCACCTCTAAATCAAGGGAAGATCTTCAACTCCCCATTCTGCAGCTCCCCATTGACACTGGTGTAGCAAACTATGTTCTGAAGAGTCCCTCATGGTGGAGAAAAGACAGGAATCAGTTGTAATGAATGTAAAGGGGATTCTTTACACAGGCTGCTGGACATAGAGGAGAGACACTATAGTTCACCCTTGCTTTTCACTTCCTGAATCAACTAAGCACAACTTGTGCTGACTAACATCCCTACATAGAGGCTCCCTAAGATCCAGTTTGGACTAAGAAATCATGGAATGGATTGCGGACCACATTACAGCTACCTAAAGATATTTTTGACAACTATTGCTAGGCCTGATTCCAGATCACTCTGTTTGCTACATCCATGCTAGAAAACTTGGTAAGGCAGAATCAGGATGGTGCATCCACACTAAGCATGCACCAGAATGGTGTATACAAAACACAGACATGGTGGGGTGGCAGGGATGGGGAAGAGTCACCATTCCCTGGGCAGGAGAACAAGAGATGCTAACCCCCTTCCTGCAGGCTGAGGACCTCTTCGTGTTCTGCACCCTCCCAGGCATGGGCTCATTGCCATCAGACCCAGGATTCCTTATGTCATCTGCTTGAGGAGTAGGGCCACAGTTGTCAGTGCACATAGGGAGACAATAACAATGCAGCTGCTTCCAGTGTGCTAGGAGTGGACCACAATTCAATCATATGGCAGGACAGTGATGCCAAGGCGTAAAATGGACACAAACCTCAGGTCTCTGATACCAGATACCATAGATCAGTATGTGCTTGGGCAGGACTCACCATGTGTTTGGGATGTAATCCCCTGGCTCCATTCTTGATTTGGTGGCAGGTTACTCCTTAGTGCAGTCTTGTCCTTGTCCTTTTCCCACTTGGAAGTATACAGTTATTTCTCATCATGTTTTGAATGAGTCCTCTATCATTCTGATTTTTCTGTGGAATTTTTTTCCTCCTACTCCTTGATATTTTCAAGGTTGGAATAGAAAATGTCTCTGTTTCAGTCTTTCCTCTTGCACAAGTTATTCCTCTCTTGAGTTGCACCAGGCTTTGCCTTGCACGCTCTTTCACGCTCAGTCCTTGGGTGGTCACTGAACTTTGACCCTTTCCCTTCTGTCTTATCATTGACCCTGTCTCTTCACAGAGCTCCTGTCATGTTCAGAGCAGCACTATCAAAAACTCTACGACTTTGTTTCTTTCCCTTTTTTAAGGAATCAGATTTTTTTAATTCAACAGCAATAGCTTTTCCCATGGTTGAAACTGAAAGTGGAGAGGAGAAAGAGTCATATAACCAGCATAAAGAATACGACAGCTTTTTCTGTGTCACTAACTGAGAGGAACAGGTCACCAGTCAGAGGTACCAATCTCTTATTGTCTTTGCTCAGTGTTTCATATTTTTGATTTAGCTGATGCATTTTTTTTGACAATCGCCAGCCAATAATTTCTCATTTGTCAAAGAGAAAATGAGATAATCATTGCGTGGCCTGGTATTTCTGGAAGGGCAGATTAGATTTGCTGTAAAGCGGTGGCATTTTATGGTTACTTTTATCCTCTGTAAATAGAGGAAGAGACAGATTGAAGAGATTACTTTACGAAAATTTCTGTTTCAAGTCACTGGGGAAGCAGGTAACCTTCAGAACTGAGTTTTGCATAAAAATGCAGTGGGAGAAGGGGCTTCCTGTTAAGGTTACCAGCTTCTCTCAAAGATATACTAGCTGCCACCTTCCTCTCAGGCGGTTTTCTTTTTTCCTCCCACCTTATCCTTGGAAATGCCATTAGCTAACTCTGCACTATTCTGTATGACATTAGAGATGAGCCAGTGACTCAGAGGCAGATACTCAGCTGGTGTAAGTTGTCAGAGTTCCTTTGGCTTCAATGGATCTATGACAATTTATGCCAGCTAAGGAGCTGTTCCAGAGAGCTCAGGCCTGGTCTACACTACGACTTTAATTCGGATTTAGCTGCTTTAATTCGAATTAACGCTTGACCCGTCCACACAACGAAGCCATTTAATTCGAATTAAAGAGCCCTTTAATTCGATTTCTGTACTCCTCCTCAACGAGAGGAGTAGCGTCAAAACCGGTATTGTTAATCCGAATTAAGGTTAGTGTGGCCGCAATTCGATGTTATTGGCAATTAGATGTTATTGGCTACCCACAATGCAACGCTCTGGAAATCGATGCTACTACGGTAGCTTGGACGCACACCACCGAATTAATGGTGCCTAGTGTGGCCGAATACATTCGAATTTATAAAATCGGTTTCCTAAATTCGAATTATATAAATTCGGATTAATCCCGTAGTGTAGACATACCCTCAGACTCGAATGCATGCTTTTCTACAATTCAGGGGGTTTGATTTGACCCTTCATAGTGATAGAGATCTGCTGCGAAGTTTGCCCCTTTATCCAAAGTTTGGGGATGTTCATTACTTGGTTTTTTATTTAGGCCCATCTTTACATGATCTTGAACTGGACACTGTTATTGGGTGAACTGATTCAGATGACGGCAGCTGACCTGCATGTACAGCTGTAAGGTTTAAAAATGTATGCTTATCAGAATCAGGTGTCTAAGGCTTCATCTACTTTGGCACTTGATTAGCAGCTATCTGCATTCAGAAGTCTTTTCTAACAGCCATAAATGAAATAACGTTATGGTCTAACACCTACTTGCTTGTATCCAGTACAGAAAAAAATCTAGAGGCAATCAGGACTAAACAGGTATGTGTCAAACTCAGATGTGAAGGTGTTTCAAAACGTCCAACAAATTATATAATGATAATTTTAATAAACAAAAGATTTGGTGAGGATCTTTGCTAGTCTTTTTCATTGCCTTTTTTATGCATATAAGATATGGATGGAACACTTTCTCTAGTATTTCACTCTCCATGATATCTTGGGCCAGATTCACCAGATTCCTGATGCTTAGATTACTGCTAATAACCCTCTGATTGGTTATCTAAACTGAGCTTCCCGATTCATCCACACTGATTACCTACAGAGGTTGACAGCAAGCAGAATGTATTTTATTCACTGTTGATCCTTTCTTGTGTTTTTTTTTTTTTTTTAAGCTCTAGAGTCCCCAACCAAGGTCAGGACTCCATTGTACTGGGAATTCTACAGACATGTGGTGAAATCTGGATGTGGTGATGTGAATGGCAAAACTGCCTTTGATGTCAGTGGGTCCAGGATTTCACTCCTAGTGAGAGACAGTCCCTGCTCCAAAGAGTTTATAATCTAAATAGACAAAACAGTCAAAGGGAAGGGAGGGGAAACGGAGGACCAGAGCAGTACAGTGACTTGTGATAGAACCAGAAGAGAACCTCAGGGTGAAATCCTGAGTCTATTCAAGTCAACGGGAGTTTTGTCACTTACTTCAGAGGGACCGGGATTTTACTGCGGGTATTCTGGCTCCCATGTCCTAGCCACTAGGCCACACTACCTTCCTTTAGAAATCGAAGGCGTTCTTGTGGCGTTGTCTATTTGTGTTAGCATTATGGTATTACGTAGGGGCCTTATTTTGCTGGACACTGCATGCATATCACAATCAGACATTACCTGTCTCAAAAAGTTTACTGTCTAAATATGAAATATGCAACAGGTGAATACAACAAATAGGGAAAGCACAAGGTAACAAACCATTTCTGCATAGATTACCCCCTCCCCATTACACACACACACTGCCTCTGTATGGAGCCACATCACTTGGATTGTTATTGTAGGGTTGTTTGTTATAAGTATTCAGTTGTGAGATAGTGGTGGTTTTGTTTTTTAAATACAAAATAGCACAGAATTATATCCCCCTCTCCCTGGAATAGGAGAATTAGATTTGCACACACAGAGAGCAACAACAGTACCTTTATGTCAAATGCTGGGCTTGTCAGCCTTGACAATGCCCCTTTGAGACATACCCCAGTGCCGAGTGTACTTTCTCTCTTAATTTGAAGGAAAATGTAGGTTCACTGTGCACATTCATATCTTAACAGATCTACGAGCTCCACTGAGGCCAGTTTTTCACCCTATGTAAAATAGGAAGAAGGAGGATTAGCATGGGGGGAGGCGTTATCTAGGGGTGAGTCACAGTTGTGAAATTCACCAGAATGTCAGTAGGTGCAACTCTGTTGCAATCCATAGAGTTGAGTTGTGTTCACTTACTCCAGTAGTGAATTTGGTCCCTATAGGGCCATCTCCTACCTTTGTTGACCCCAGTGAATGAAGGATCTGCCCCATAATGTAGGAGATGTAACAGCTCTTTGTGCCAATGTTTTTTGCTCCTCTACTATCTCTGGCACTTCAGTAGGGAGTCTAATGATGCATCAGTTTTGCACAAACAACCTGATTGGGCTAGAACCTTTCTCTTAATCCCTGAGTGTAGGTACAACCTTCGTAGGGTTGGCATATTCAGTGCACTTGGCTCAGGGCACCAGGGTCCCTTTTTATATGCATGTTCTGGGCTCTGCCTCGGTTGGTTAGCTTTCTTTGTGGAGCAAAAGTTATAAAAGGGCACAGGTTAGTCTGTTTTTCAGGGCTTAAAATAATCCAGTTTCCCTGGCTCCTCAGATGATGTGGGTTTTTTTCTTAAAAAAATAAAGATAAAAAAAAATTACACTCTTTAATAGAAATACTTTTCCTTCATTAAATTAAATCTCTAAAGCCCAATAGCATTTTCAGTGCTTATATGAAAATGCCAGTGGGGATTTGAGATTAAAAGTGGTATTTTTATACAAGTCAATGAAGATCTCAATAGGAAAGAACACTCTTCAAATATAAATTCCTCCAGTATCGGGAAAGACAGATTTTCTACTTAGGTCCTTGATAATGCTTCTCCTAGCCTTGTTATGAAAGTCTCTGTTTTCCCATATCTGATATACTGCTGTTATACATTAGCTCTCCATTTAATGAAATCTTATTAATGGTGCCTATTTTATTAGAGAGATATGCCAAGCCATTTGGATTTAATTCATGTTGAACAGTAAACACGAGGTGTTGACCCATTTGTATGCAGCTCAGCTTCTGTATTTTTCTATCCAATAAAGGAGCAAGTAGTGTATTAAAAATGAACAAAATATATCTAGTGCATAATGTTATATTGGCATCCTCTGCGCACACACTAGCATCAAGGATCACCATACCAACATGACATTGCAGTGTGACCCAGAACCACATAAGTAGAAAAGAGCTAGATTTTTTTTTTAAGAGTACCTTATTTTTCTCCTTTCTCTCATGTCTTCTACCCATCCAAGCAACAAATACATACTGAAGTCTGCATTTTTGTAGATAAAATACTGAGTGACCAAGATCCGGATTACTGGAAAATGCTTCCAGAATTGTTCCTGGAACTGCAGAAGAATCCTTTAATTGTTGTTAAGAGTATATTGAACTTTAAAGCATTTTTCATTCGAGGATCGCAAAGCAAGTTTTTAAAGGGAAGTAATTATCCCCATTTTACAGGTGAGAAAACAGATAAAGGTGTCTTTACTAAGGTTACACAGCAGTCACTGGAAGATAGGGTGACCAGACAGCAAGTGTGAAAAATCGGGACGGGGGTAATAGGAACCTATATAAGAAAAAGACCCAAAAATCGGGACTGTCCCTATAAAATCGGGACATCTGGTCACCATAGTGGAAGATCAAGGACCAAGTCAGTGGAAGATGAAGGACCGAGGTCTCCTGACTCCCAGTCCCATACTTAGACAATACTACACCACATTCCTAGTAAAGGAGAGTAACTCTCAGAAATGTTGGTGTACAACAATACCCACAATTTCAGAGCTTTATCCCAAACTCTTGAACAAGCCAAACTTATCTGGGAATTGAATGAGAATAGGTTTTCATTTGAGATTTCCGTTCTGCTTCTGGTTGAGCTGGAAATATTATGAGGATGTCTTTACTTCATGGGATTTGGGCCCTCTGCTTCTGAACTACAGCTATGATTTGGCCTCTAACTTCAATGCTAATTTAAATCTGTTCAGAATTCAGGTCCAAACAAGATCTCTGGTTACAACTAAGTGGTGTATTAATCCTGGACCGGTAAGGGACTTTGTTAAATAAAGCTAATGGTATGAAAGCTTCATTTCCCCCTATTTTTCCTGGGAAATATCTGCTATTAAATTACAACAACTCTGTCTCTCAGAATCTAGTTAATTGTTCCTTTGACTCTACTATGCTTTCCATATTGTAATATTAGTGTAATCTTTTTTCCCATCATCCAAAATTATTATAGTCAACAGATCGGAAATACAAAAACAAAATGAATTGGATAAGTTATATGTTTCTTCTAGAACAGTAACTAAACTTAGGTTGCAGTATTGTTGTAGTCGTGTTGTTCCCGGGATGTTAGAGACAAGGTGCATGAAGTAATATCTTTTATTGGACCAATTTCTGTTGGTGAAAGAGACAAGATTTCGAGCTACACAGCGCACTTCTTTAGGTCTAAACTTAGATGAGAGTCACCACAAGCACTGATCCTGCTATCCTGAGTTAGACCAAACTTCCATATAATTCACTGGGAGTTTTTCTTGAGAAAGGACTGCAGGATCAGGTCCTGTGTTGATTTTCTTCACTGTTTTCATTTTAAACTTCCTTTGGCATTAGTATTTTTGTAATTCTAAGGAACATTCTTTATTGGAGTGCAATGTGGACCAATGGTAAGGTTTATTTCAAACATAGTGAATTAGACAATAGAGAGGGAGTGGGTAACCTAGTGGTTAGAACAAGGATATGACAGTTATGTGTTCTAGTCACAGTTCTGCCAATGACTCTGCAGTTTGACCTTGGGCAAGTAGTTTAACCTCTCTGTGCTTCAATTATTCATCTCTTTAATGGGTCTAATATTGCCTACTTCCTAAGGATAAAGAGAGGATTAACTTATGTTTGTAAAACACTTTGTGATAGTCTGATGACAGACACTAGATAAGGTATTAAATCCCATGCACGGTGGGGTTGTTAGCACAGACAGACACATCTACTGTTGGGTTGTGTTTGCTGATTTTAAACTATACAAGGACCCCAAGGTTGGCTGTAAACTGATTGATATGTCAGTCTTTGATAAAGGGAACTCTTCTTGGGTGAACATCATTAACATTCTCTTGGCTTGCAAGAACAGCATTACAAAGACACCATGCTGTACCAACAAAAGAAACACACACATACAGGACTACAGCCAGAGTTGATAAGGCTTATTAGAAGATGTATAAACAGTCCTCTGGCCCCATGCTACTTTCTTTTCAACTTTCCCTGGCTGTCCCCCCTCCCCTCCCATTTCTCACCCTTGTGTCCTTTCATCAGATTTGGGCATGGAAGGTTGTTTTTACTTCAAATGATTCTCAAACAGCATTTTAGTCTTTGGTTCATCTTTGTTTTGTACCAGATGAGAGGTGGAGGCAACGTTGCACATAACTCTGGGCTAAATCCTGAAGTCCTTACTCGGGATCTCAAATGTAGTATCATTGCCTACCTGTGTAAAATAGGAAAGACATGGTCTTTAAGGGTACAGTGATATACTTACAAATGTAGGCAACCAAATCCTGCATGTGGACGGCAAAATCAGTCAGTGCTGGCACTGATATGCCCATTGTTTGATGGCCAACAGTGTGCTCATCACTGTACAGAACAAGGAGGAGACATGGTCTCTGCCCTCAAGGGTCTTAAAGCATCTGAATATGGGGTATATTATTATTATTTATTATTTGTGTTATTGTGGCATTTAGGAGTCCCAGTTGTGCTAAGCGCTGTACAAACACAGAACAAAAAGACAGTCCCTGCCCCAGAGAGCTTACAAACTAAGTACAAGACAGGTGGATACAGACAAATCAATGTTGGGGAGGGGAGGTTACAAGGAAACAATGAGACACTTCTTGCCATCATGAAAGGCTGCGATATCAGCACACCAGCAGCCTCTCCATTGTCAAGTTCTTCTTTAGGACTCATGGCAAAGGAGCATGTAGAATCATGTTTTATTTCTTTAGGTTTAGGCATTTCTATGGTGATCCCGGCATCTACAGTTGAAAAGCTCACACATTTTACTTCAAGTCCTGTTGATGCTGTGGTTTGAGGTTCTGGATTAAATTGCTGTGAGTAAGGCAGTGTTATGATGGCGTGGAGTACCTGGAAGAGGAGGCCTGCGTAAGGCGCTTAGCTGAGGAAGAGACCAATCTGAAGATGAATGTAAGGAGGTTAAGGATTCCTGTCGTAGTGGCTGTAATGCAACATACTGTAAATGGGATTCTCCTTTGCTGGTAATTTATATATATATATAATGCCAAAAGTGTGCTAGGCTGTCTGTACAAGTATGAGGGCAGGTGTGACGGGTTCGGTCACAGAGACTGATGTCACCTGATGTGCTGAGGTTACCTCTGAGCCCATTTTCCCTGCCACCTTGGAACTCCAGAACCCTGTCTTGTTGAGCCAGACACAGTAGCCTGCTGCAACACAGACCCAGGTCTGGTCCACACCACCAAAGCTGCAGACTTTAACCAAAAACTGCTCAGCAGGTCACTTATCTCCAGCACCCAGACACCCAGCTCCCAATGGGATCCAAACCCCAAATAAATCCATTTTACTCTGTATAAAGCTTATACAGGGTAAACTCATAAATTGTCCGCCCTCTATAACACTGATAGAGAAATATGCACAGCTGTTTGCTTCCCCAGGTATTAATCACTTACTCTGGGTTTATCTATAAACAAAAGTGATTTTATGAAGTATAAAAAGTAGGATTTAAGTGGTTCCAAGTAATAACAGACAGAACAAAGCAAGTTACCAAAATAAAACAAAACACACAAGTCTAAGCCTAATACATTACGAAACTGATTACAGGTAAATCTCACCCTCAGAAATGTTCCAGTAAGCTTCTTTCACAGACTAGACTCCTTCCTAGTCTGGACCCAGTCTTTTCCCCAGTACAGTCCTTGTTAGTTCCAGCAGGCATCTTAGGTGAAAAGCAGGAGCCTTCTCATGACTGGGACCCTCTTTGTCCTGCTCCACCCCCTTTTATAGCTTTGGCACAAGGTGGGAATCCTTTGTCTCTCTGGGTCCCCACCCCTCCTTCTAAATTGAAAAGCACCAGATTTAAGATGGATTCCAGTATCAGGTGACATGGTCACATGTCACTGTAAGACCTCATTTTTCATTACCCAGGGGCTGGGCTACATATACACAGGCAGGCTTGCAGGTAAACAGAGCCATTTACAGTCAAGTGTCCTAATCAATGGGAGCCATCAAGATTCTAAACCACCATTAATGGTCCACACTTTGAATAATTACAACAGGACTCAGAGTTATACTTCATATTTCTAGTTTCAGATACAAGAATGATACATACATACGAATAGGATCAATATATTCAGTAGTTTATAACCTTTGTTATGATACCTTGCAAGAGACCTTATACATAAAGCATATTCCAGTTACATCATATTCACATTCATAAAGCATATGGAGTGCAACGTCGCAGCAGGATCCTGTGCTGGGGAGCTTGCAATCTAAACAGACAATATACAGCTGAAGCAATGGAAATGGGATGTTTGCAGAGACAGGAGGGAGGTACCTAGATGTTAATGGATTTAATATAAAATGTAGAGAGTTTAATAGGTATCAAAGATAAGATGGTGTGGGCAGGTATGAAAGTTTGAAACTTTTCTTACACATTATTTTAATTTCTATAATTGTGACACCACAGATTCTCTATAGCGCGTGCTGCTGCCACTTTGAATTGTATGTGCTGCTTCAGTATCACCTTTAAAAGACATAGATAAAACCATAGTGGCGAGGTCTAGGTTTTATAGGTCTCTTGGCATCAGACAGCTCCTTAAGGCCAAGCCATTTAATAAAACACCACCAAGCACTGTGGCAATACTGATGGAAGCAATGCCACCAAATCAGATCATGGCACCCTCCTTGGAAGTTACCTGCTGTCTACAGTTGCTTGTACTAATCCCCAGTGTGAACACTGACTCTCACTTTATATTAATGTGAAATGTAAGGCTTTTAAGAAAACAGTGAAACAGTTGAACTGTAGCCTTACTTCTAGGAAAAATCCATTACACAGGAGTCATTTGTCAAAGCCAACTGTTTAGTTGCTGTAATTTACATATTTATCAAGTTTGCTTAGAATGGATTGACTTTGACTTTCATCGTTTGTTTAACCTTTCTAGCCCTCTTTCCCTGAAGAGACCTTGGTTTTATTTTTTTTATTGGAAAGGGCAAAGCATAATTCAATTCACGTTCACTAATAAATATACGTATTCATGCTTTAAGTCACTTCTACAGTGGTTCTGTTGGAAACTAGGAGTTACGGTCTCATGTTCCCGCTCTGAGATTTACATGGGATCTTATTGACCAATGAGGTTTCCAGCTTTGCAGGTGTCTGGTATAGCCATGCAGGTTGGTGTTGGCCAGTTGGCACAAAAACATAACTCACAGAGCTCTGTAAAAGGAATAATGAGTGTCAAGACATGTGGTTAATATTGGGTAACCGCAGTTCTGGCGGTTGAAGAATCTGATGCACCTGGGCATTCAGCACCAGCACATGACTTTTATTATGGGTGATTGCTTTCATTTGTGTTCTCTACTGGGAGATTTGTGGTTAGGTGCCATCTAGAAGCAATATAGCCACTTAAAAACTAGTTTAGAGTCCTAGGAAATTGCTAAGGATGCTGAACCATATAAAGAGCCAACTGGCCCATCATCATCCCGCATCAGTGACCTGTTACAAGATGAAAACCTATTGCAGAGATGACAAGAACTTGCTCCAGCAGCAGATATTATGCATGGGTGAAACTGAGCACTGTGGCACTTCTTGTCCGAGACAGATCTCAAGCAAAGTAATTTCTTTCCCATGCTGTGGAAAAGGCTAGAGAATATAATTTCATGGCTAAGAGAATGGAATGTGTATGGTACGAGAAGAAAGGGATGCTAGATCTGGCCCAAGCATTGAGCCTTTTAAGGTTCATGTAATGAATGGGAATTGTTTGTGTTTTTTTTATTAATCCTATGTGTACCTCACTTTCCCTTCTGCTTTGCATATCTACCCAGTGCAGGGGGAAGGACTAAGTTTGCTATCAGGGCGGGCTAATGGTATGTCTACACTACCCGCCGGATCGGCGGGTAGCGATCGATCTGTCGGGGATCGATTTATCGTGTGTAGTGTAGACACGATAAATCGATCCCCGATCGCTCTCCCGTCGACTGCTGAACTCTAGCAGTGCGAGAGGCGGAAGCAAAGTCGACGGGGGAGCCGCGGCCGTTGATCCCATGCCACGAGGACGCGAAGTAAGTGATTTTAATTCGATCTAAGATACATTGAATTCAGCTACGCTATTCTCGTAGCTGAAGTTGCGTATCTTAGATTGATCCCCCCCCCCAGTGTAGACCAGGCCTAAGAGATTGTGGGGAGTTGGGGTGTTGCCTAGTGGCCTGAGCAGTTCATTAAAAAGGACAGGCTGAGGCTAACTCTCACATCAAAAGAGAAGACAATGGAAAAGCCCCAGTCACCAGAACAGTGACACCTAGCAACCAATGACCCAGGGAGAGAAGGATTTCCCCACCTCTCGGCAGGGAAACTGAGTAAAAAACCTCACTTGAGAACAAAGGACTGGAAGGCGGGAGGTGCGGGACTAAGAGTTGGCTTCTGGAAGGAGCCTGAGCTCTCTCACCTGGGAACTGATTTAGAAAGGAAGACAAGGAGACTCAGGGCCTGAAAATGGAATGCACTACAGCTTGGCTGGTGAACTGCTGTGGGCTGAGCAGACTGGCCTATGCTTTAACTTCAATTTCTCTGGGCTAACCTAAGGACTTCCAATGCTGTGTTCCAGTTGACTGATTTCAGAATGCAGTTTGAGTGTCCCTGCACATCCTGGGTGAGGTGCATTAGTCCCTGATGGGTGTACAAGTCTCTAACCAGGAGTCTGTCTCAGCTGGACTTGCTGAGGAGAGCTTGTGTGTGAAAGAGGAGTCCTGAAGCCCCAGAGGTTCAGTCTCAGAAGACGGTGAGGCTGCGTGGACTTCCCTAAAGAAAGATCGAGAACTCTTGGGGGTCTGGCACATTGAAGGGGTTCCTCCAAGAGATTGTGACAAAACTGGGGTGTAGGACAGTTCATAAGGACGTAGGAACTGTAATGCTGGGGTGGGTTAGTCTGTGTGGTAAAGGCTGAATGCAAAGAAAATACTTACTTCCCTGAGCAAGAGGTGACAGATTAGAAGTATTTAAGGGTGTAAACATCAAGGAAGGAGAAGAGGGTATGAGTCCCAACAAGATATTAAAAGGAGTAATGGGATGGAATTGAACAAAGGAACATTTTGTCTGGATAGCAGGGAAAATATCCTCAAGATGAGACTTGGAACAGTTTTCCAAGGAAACTGGGCACTGGTCTGAGGACCATGGACTAGGTGAGCTAAAAGGTCTCTGCCAGCTCTAATGTCAAATGCTTTTATGAAAGGGAATACAGAGGTTTCCCTGGATAACTTGGGACAGGCACAAATATGACGTATGCAGCAAAATAGTTCTGCTCCAGAAATTGTGGTGTCTGGTTCTCAGACACCCTTCCTGTCCTTTAGGGTTTCACAGCATCTCTCACTTGAATTTCCCAGCTTTGACATGCCCCATCCTTTAAATACATGATGGTTGAGAGCAATCCACTTGGCTTCAAAATGGAGCGTTTTAAAAATTAATTCTTGCTCTGCTAGATTTTTTTTCTCGTTCTCTCTGTTAAAGGGTCCTTTGACTTTAATTAAAATCTCTCTGTAGGTTGGTGGGAGATTATATCTATTTTAAATACAGTTTGCTGGCAAGGCAGGTTTTATGATCCTCACACAACTTTTAAGGGGTGTGTGTAATATAAACATGAATGGGTTTAGATATACAGTATGCTGTTCAGACTAAATGCCCCTCTGAAAGATATAGCTAACTAATTATGGCACAGAAAGGACAGTGAGATAGAATTTGCAGACACTGGCATGCACACAAAGTTAATGTGCTGCTCACAACCATCGTAAGGAGGAATCAAGTCCGTATGAGGAGCCTTTGTTAGTCCATTGTGAGGAAGACGGTATATTATCCCATAAGACAGCCCTGTCAGAGTAGGAAAAGATCCTGTACACCTTGAGGGAGTTTAAACACCTTTGGGGGGAGGGAGAAATAGCTCAGTGGTTTGAGCATTGGCCTGCTAAACCCAGGGTTGTGAGCTCAATCCTCGAGGGGGCCATTTAAGGAACTGGGGTAAAAATCTGTCTGGGGATTGGTCCTGCTTTGAGCAGGGGGTTGGACTAGATGAGGTCCCTTCCAACCCTGATATTCTATGATTCTATGACTTGCTGTAAAAGTTAGTGAAAAGAACATTTGATGTGGGAAGCCCTGTTATATTTCTCTTTGTATCTTCAAGGGGCAAACAAGACTCCCTGCCCCTTTAAGGGGCAGGCATTTCATTTGTGGCTTTAATGGACAAACAAATATAACAGGGCTTCCCTCAGCCAGAGTCTGGAGTAAAGATAGAAGGCCTGGCTCACTTCAGCCCAGTGCCAGACAGGAAGGGAAACCCTCCCCCTGGTTCTCGTTTCAGCTCTGCCCCTCTCCGTAAAGAGTCTCCATGACGCTCACTGCCAGACCCAGTGCACCCCTTGGTGGTGAGTGTAATTTACTCACTGAGGGAGGGGGGCTGGACGAAGATGTAAATTACACCAGTTTAAGACACTCCACACGTGACAGTCCTCTCCAACCTGCACCCCACATCCCACTGACAATGTGCTGGGGGGACTTCATTCATTTCCCACAGCTGGCCCAGCGTTATATTCTGTGCCGGTAACTGTAGAGCAGAGGTCCCCAATCTGTGGGGCACGCCCCTCTAAGGGGATGCTGACTTGCCAAGGAACAGTAAGAGGGGGCATGGCTGGGGCCCAGGTCAGCCCCCACGGGGGTGGGGAGGGAGTGCCATCCAGTGCTGCTGCTGGCACTGCACTCGGGGTGCCAGCAGCCTCAGCCCCCTTACATCTGTTCATGTCCCCCACTCCTGGCTCTGGGAGGTGGGGGTGGGAAGGTGTGGACGGGGTAGGGGGTGCAAGGTAAAAAGTTTGGGGACCACTGCTGTAGCAGGAGAAAGCTAACCTCTTCTCTGCCAACCTTGGGATGGGGCGTCTATAAAAATCCAGTTATAATCTGCCATACATAATAAAATGGAGATTTGATCCTCATTCTCCTGTATGTTACACTGGTGTAAATCAGATGTAACACCATTGAAATCAATGAAATGACACTGGTGTAAAAGTGGAGAAATGGGCCTTTCAGCAGTGTTGCATGTTGGGATAAAGTCACATGATGGAATTCTGGCAGCTATCTTAAGAACACTCCTCAGAGAGCAGACACCATGTCTGGCTAAAGAGAGCAAACATAACTCTGGATTAGTGGTGGGGATGGTGCATAAGAGGTGGATAGCTTAGTGGCTTGAGCATTGGCCTGCTAAAACCAGGGTTGTGAGCTCAATCCTTGAGGGGGCCACGTAGGAATTTGAGGCAAAATCAGTATGTGGTCCTGCTAGTGAAAGCAGGGGGCTGGACTCGATGACCTTTCAAGGTCCCTTCCAGTTCTAGGAGATAGGACAGCTCCATTATTGTTTTCTTTATTTTAGTCCTGGCTGAGGACGGTCTGCTATTTTTCTTTCTTGAGTCATTTCATCATTGGACTCAGCTAATGAGGGACCATCTACTGAGCATTTAGTATTCAGTGCTGAACATTTAATACCAAATTCTGGTTTGGGTAAATCCTAAACACAAAAGAGAATAATCTTTTTCTTTTTCCTTTTTCCTTCGTGCTGGCTTGAGCCTCTTCTGGAAGAAGAGGTCAGAGCTTCCCCAAAGAAAGTCAGCTTCACGTTTTGAGAAACGCTGCCGTCCATGAATCTAATTTCAGCAGGTTGTTTTTTATTGTCCCCTCACTTGGCTAGTAGAGACTATGCAGTCATAGTTCAAGGGAGGCGGAGCTCTTTTGCAGTACACCTGTCGCTTTCATGCTGAGGGATCACTGCTTTCTCCTGGAGTCCTGTTCAGTGAAGGTTTTGTTCTGTTTAACCCTGTCCATACCACTCATTCCTCACAAGGGGGATCCAATAAAAGGCAAAAATAATTAGAATACCACATGTGCCCCATGCATTAACATGCAGGTGCTAATCTGGCAGGTGTGCAGTTATTCATTCTCCTTTTATAGGTCTGTGTTCCCACACTCAGTATTTCATGAAGTGCGTGCTTCACAGAAGTTCATGTCATTCCAAATCAGTGTCTGAAAGGTAGGAATACAGAAAGCAATTTCAACTATCTTATTGATCACAATGTAATGATGACTATTTTGCACTGCCATGGTCTCTTCTGGAACAGATCCCTGCAGTTGGCTTATCTGGTTGGGTCTGGGGTTTTATGTGGATTTCAACCGCCTTTCCTCCTCGCTGATCCTGGGGGCTACGAAGGGACAAACTGACCTCTGGCACATGGTAGAGCAGCCTCAGGGTCGCTCTAATATGCCAGTGGTTAATCAGCCAGGATTGTCTGTGGAGCCAGCTTCCAGGATTGCAGTACCACATTGCTCTGGCTTAACCCTCTTCTACACATGGCATACTCCCTGCCATCTTTAAAATATTCCTTACACCAATGGGGCTAAGTGCAGCTCCCTTGTCAAGGGAATCCCTAGCTGCTGTCTTAAGGCAGATTGAAGCGTCTTTTGTACCCCTGGAATGGCACAAAGAGGCCTTAGAAGCAGGCTTTTGAGTAGTAATTCATTAGGCTTTGGTTTCTCTTTTGAGGTGGTATGATTATCCCCATTTAATGCACGGGAAAATTCGAGCATTGTAGTCACACAGCAAATCAGTGGCAGAACTGGAAATAACAGAAGTCCTGATTGCCTTACACCTCCTCCAACCACTAGACTGCCCTGACTGTTTCTGGCTGGCAATACACTCTATGCTCACTAGAACGTAACTTTTCTTTCTGCAGTAAATAACTCTCATCTTTCAATGAAACAACACATGGAGCAGCCAAACTTGGCTTTAGCCTCCAACAGTTGGGAGAGCTGATGCCATGCGGCCTTGCAGCACTTGGTTACCAGACATCCACTCTCAGTCCCCATTTTAAAAACCACATAAAAGAGACCAATGAAATCAAGGGCAGGGAACTGTGACTAGCCACAAATGGGAATTTCTTGCATGTATATTTTAGCCTGGATGACCTTTGTATTAAGGGAACTTGGGATGCTACAGGGGCAGCAACTGTACGTGCAAAAGGGAAGGAGGGCCATGTGGCTATAAGGGACAAGGCAGGGACTTGAGCAGTCAGAGTTCCATTTCTGAAACTGTCACAGACTTTCTGAGAGACCTGGGGCATGTAACTGTTGTTCCTCAGTTTCCCCATCTGAAAAATGGAGCTAATATTGCAACCTTGCCTCACTGTGGGGTTATGAGGCTTAGTTCATCATCATCATTATTATTAATCTATTATTGTAGCATGGGGTGGGCAAACTTTTTGGCCTGAGGGCCACATCGGGGAATAGAAATTGTATGGAGGGCCATGAATTCTCATAAAAATGGGGTTGGGATGTGAGAAGGGGTTCAGGTTCTGGCTGGGGGTGCAGACTCTGGGGTGGGGATGAGAGGTTTGGGGTGCAGGAAGGTGCTCCGGGCTGGGATCAAGGTATTTGGAGAGCGGGAGGGGAATCAGGGCTGGGGCAGGGGGTTGGGGCGTGGGGAGAGGCTCAGGGGTGTGGCCCCCAACCCAGCATCCCCCGGAGCGGGGCCGACCGACCCAGCGTCCCGGCCGGAGTGCCAGAGCGGGGCCGAGTGCCAGAGCGTGGTGCGGCTCAGGGGCCGGCTTAAAACAGCTCGCGGGCTGGATCTGGCCCGCGGGCCGTAGTTTGCCCACCCCTGTTGTAGCACCTAGAAGCCCTAGTTATAGATTAAGACCCCATTGTGATAGAACAAAGAAATGGTCTCTGTCCCATTAAAGCATTTTGGGATCTTCTCGTGGAAAGAGCTATTATTGGTGGTAACAGGAGCAGCGCATCTGCACTGAAGGGGCAGTAGAACACTGGGTGGTTTTTTTTTTTTTTTTTTTTTTTTTTTTAAATAGGAGAAGTGTTTTTTGTTCATTTTGTGGTTTAATGTTGCAACAACAAAAAAAGATGTACACCTGTCATATCAATGTGTCCAAGCAGAAAAGGTGAATGCCCATTGTGCCGTGCTTTAGGGAGCCATGTCTAGTGGGTCCCATGTGAAGTAGAGACTTTTAGCAAAACATGGCTAGAATATTTTTCTGTAGGTAGACTTGACTTTACTTGTACTATATCACTTGAAGGACACGTCTGCATTTTCTGTGATTCTTGGAATGATTTCTGGGGTTCTGGGATTATACATCAAATTTAACAAGATGATATATGGCTTTGAGGAGACACATTTGATGTACCACTTAGCCTTCCCATAATTTACTGCCTTCCCTTGGTCTCTGGAGAGGAAGGGGTTTATCTGCACTACAACCTGACTTTATAAATATCAAAGCAGGAAAGGGAAAAAGAAAGCAGGCTGTGGCCCTGTCTGCTAAACTGTTCTGATATGATAGTGAGGCAGGTAGGTGACATTAAATGCTACTGTCTGCAAACTTAATTGCAAGTTGCCATCTCCTTGGCCATTTGAGTCAAATAATGTGCTATTCATATTCCTGTTCATGGGATTTTACATTCCAAAGTTCAGATGCTGATGAATAATCTAAATGCAAAGCCCTGCTTTGAAAAAAAAAGACATGCAAGTATAAACTAAGCAGTCTTTGCATGCTGTTTAATTTCCCTTCCTTAGAGGAGTATCAGGCATGACAGTGTCATGAAGCCCAGATGGAAAAATGTTTGCTTCCAAGACTTCATGAAGATTAAAACCAAACAAATGGGTCTGGGGGCGGTGAGGAGAACCTGCTAAACAATCCTTTGCCATTTCTGATTTTCCAAGTAGCTACGTGTTGTCCTTTGAACTTGCTTCAGAAAATTTTTACCAGGAGATATTTCTGGCCTTTTGCTTTACAATCATATCCCCTCACTGGGCTATTAAGCTGAAAATTCAGTCGAGCATTAACGTTGAAACAATTTTACATAGCCTCCCCTCCGCACAGAACCCCTCCAAAATACCCTGCCATTTGGAATAAAGTGGCAAGGAAGGGGGATGGAACTGGTGCACTGCTCTGGATTTTAATAGGTCAAGTCATTTTGGTAAATAGAATTCAGGCTGTCGCATCATCTTTGCCTAGTTAAACTGTCACCAAAGTTCACTTTGCCGCATTCTGGTGGAGATCATTGGTTGTCAGAAGGGATGAAAGAGGCATTGTTGCAAAAGACTAAAGGAGTAAAGGAAGAAAGAAGCATCTAGGCAAGGAGATCATATGTTCACTACACATTCAGAGCCCTAAAAAAACAACAAGGACTCCGGTGGCACCTTAAAGACTAACAGATTTATTTGGGCATAAGCTTTCATGGGTAAAAAGCCTCACTTCCCTAGTGGCACAAAGATCTGTTGTTAACTCTTTCAGCCTCTACCTTCAGAATGCTTTGGGAGGGGTCTTTTCCTCTGTTTGCGCCCCATTAGGATTCTCACACATAACATACATCTAAACGCTTCTTTTCTCTTTTTCTAGCTAGAATATATTTAATTTGCTCTGAACTCAAGCTAGTCCAACTTCCAGGTCTCTGTGTCAGGGGCTGTGGGGAGGGGAAAACACAAGGAAAGTGTTAATCCTGTGTCATCCTGTCTTTGAGACGGTGTGCTACATTAAATTGATTTGCAAATGAAAGCTAAAAGCTAAGCAAAAGCCACCAACCTATTTTGCCTAAGGATGATTATAATGATCTTTTTGTTCCCCTAAATGACAAACCAATTTGTTACCTGCCAACATAAATATTTGCTTGTATGAGCTCCAGAAATGTTTTATTTTTATTAGCCCAAACTTTGTCTTTTTACGAAGACACAAGGGCACAATAAAAGTAGCATGCAAATATAATATCCAATTTGCATTTTTCCATGGTCAGCGGAATCAATTTGATATTAGGTCAGTGTACACATCAATAAAGCACACACTCACACAGGCCCATTGTCATGGTCCTGGTAATTTCTATGCTGTCTGAGTAAAGGGATTAAATAATACTTTAAAACAGCTTTGATTTTAAGAGAAATGTAAAAAGTTGTTGTTTTGGGCACAAAATGGGCTATAGAGGATAAATAGTAGAATGCTCTCCCAAGATTAAAATGATGTTGCAATAACGATCTCAGAGAGAGCTTTTTCTGTGCCGGCCCCAATTCAGCAAAGCATTTAAGCACATGCTTAAATTCAAAACATGCTTAAGTGCCTTTGAATTCAAGGGAACTTCAGAACATGCGGATAGGCTTAAATTGATTGCTGAATCAGGGCCCTAGTAGGCTGAGAGCGCTCTAGACGAAAATGCTGCACCTAAACTTCGGAGAGGATGGGTCAAAATCCATGCTTTGTAGCTTGGTACCATCTCTGGGAGTTAGGTTAGACAATATTGTAGCCATGTTGGTCCCAGGATGTTAGAGACACAAGGTGGGTGAGGTAATAGCTTTTATTGGACCAACTTTTGTTGCTGAGGAAGACAAGCTTTTGAGCCACACAGAGCTCCTCTTCAGGTCACTCATCTCTGTCACCAACAGAAGCTGGTCCAATAAAAGCTATTACCTCACCCAGCTTCTCTCTTAGGTGAAAGTACACACCGGTAGGCCAATCTATTGTAATTAAAACAAGAGAGTGCCAGCGTCTCCAGAACTGAAACGTAACCTTTCGAGTGGTGAGGAGAGTTTGGGGAAGGGGAGGGTTTATAGACATTCAATTTACTTTTTATAAAATAGTTTTTTCATCAGCATGAGCCTAGGCTCTCCTGCATTCCAGGTGCGGGCAGAAGTCCTGAAAAAGCATGCGATGCCATGGTATTTTGGGCCTGACTGGAAGCAGGCCATACTGAAATTGTCATGAGACAATGGGAAGGTTTTGCTCCTATTTTGATTTGTTCTAGGAATAGAGATAAAGACACCAGAACGGCAGGTGAACCTGGAGAAAATGGACAGTGGGGTGGGGGCACCCTTAAGCTTCTACTTGGCTTGGCTGACAACCAGGAGTTACTGTTTGTGGTTGAGGAACTGAACTGCACTTTGATAGATGCCCCGTTTCCAGGCTTGATACCTAGAATGCCACGTCCTTCAACAGAGAATAGAAAAGCAAAAATGCTGGCAGCAGTCCTTTCAAAAGCTTGGTTCAGTCCTTGCATGTGTGTGTCTGCAGTCCAAGTAGGATCATTTTCATCGAATGCAGCCCATAGCAGCAGGTTTCTTTACACAGTTCGGCCAGTATGTCAGGAAAGAAGCTGGTGGGAGGAGGCCTCCGAACAAAGTATGAACAGGCACAACGAGCTTGCGCTTCCTTGACCCTACCAAGCCCAAAGGGACTCAAGGGTGGCCAAAATTGCTTTCTCTTGCTGAGAGTGTTGCTGAGACACGCAATCCTACCTGAAATGACATTTGCGACCAGAAATAACAAAAATATAAATTGAATTAGGTGCTAATCTGGTCTCTCAGGAAACACCAGAGTACAGTATATGCTGTTAAAGTAGTTTAATGAGGTAGAGACCAGGCAGTCAGGACAACAATAAGATCAGCGTTAACTTTCAACACAGATGTTACAGTAGTTCTGTTGGACTCAGGGACTGTGGAGTGAAATGTAATACAGTGGTGTGCTTTGGAATAGACTTTTCTTTCTGTGATGAGGTTTTATTCACTCCGTGGAGACCTTAGTGATGTTTCCAACTAACCATATTTTGAGTACAAAACACTTGCAACAGCCCAGCTTATACTTCAAAGTACTGGAGACTCAAAGACAGTGTAGTATTGGGTTATTTTGTCAACAGCCCATGTTTCAAAAAGGTTACGCAAAAATATATACACGTGTCTTTAATTGAAATGTGAATTTCGGTCTGATGAAAGATTCAAAGCCCTGGTGACTGAGGACTTCTGCTTTTCTATGGAAGAGGTAAAACATGGGCAGTGGCACTGTGAACTTCCCCACCGTGTCCCACCAATGCACCTCAGCCTTGACTTTGAGGGGCCACCTCTAATAATAAGGCATGTATTGCTTTTCTTCCACAGATCTACGAAAACATAATCCTAACTATACATATACAATGATGGGGTCTAAATTAGCTGTTACCACTCAAGAAAGAGATCTTGGAGTCGTTGTGGATAGTTCTCTGAAATCATCCACTCAATGTGCAGCAGCAGTCAAAAAAGTGAACAGAATGTTGGGAATCATCAAGAAAGGGATAGATAATAAGACAGAAAATATCATATTGCCTCTATAAATCCATGGTACACCCACACCTTGAATACTGCATGCAGATTTGGTTGCCCCATCTCAAAAAAGATATATTGGAATTGGAAAAGGTTCAGAAAAGGGCAACAAAAATGATTAGGGGTATAGAACGGCTTCCGTATGAGGAGCGATTAATAAGACTGGGACTTTTCAGCTTGGAAAAGAGGCGACTAAGGGGGGATATAATAGAGGTCTATAAAATCATGAGTGGTATAGAGAAAGTAAATAAGGAAGTGTTATTTACTCCTTCTCATAATACAAGAACGAGGGGCCACCAAATGAAATTAATAGGTAGCAGGTTTAAAACAAACACAAGAAAGTTATTTTTAATGCAACACACTGTCAACCTCTGGAACTCCTTGCCAGAGGGTGTTGTAAAGGCCAATACTATAATGGGGTTCAAAAGGGAGCTAGATAGATTCATAGAAGATAGGTCCATCAATGGCTATTAGCCAGGATGGGCAGGAATGGTGTCCCTAGCCTCTGTTTGCCAGAAGCTGGGATTGGGTGACAGGGGATGGATCACTTGATGATAACCTGTCTGTTCATTCCCTTTGGGGCACCTACCATTGGCCACTGTCAGAAGACAGGATACTGGGCTAGATGGACTTTGGTCTGACCCAGTGTGTCCGTTCTTATGTTCTTTGTGAGGCTGTCCCCCTTGATCCTTCCCAGCTGAGAAGCAAAATCTCCCAATGAAATTAAACGGAGAATTGTACAGATTTCTCTACAGGATTAAGGAGAACTCCATGGTCGCAAAAACTGGACTTATTTAAAATTTAAAATTTGTGTTTCAGTGTTTGCAAAATATAACTTGGGAAAGGGGGAAAGTTACAAGACTAAGAATGTGTGATCCATACAAACATAGAAATGGTGGTAGGACTGGCTGTATTGGGGATTGGTAATGTGATACATGTGTAACAGTACTGGCCCTTTAAGGCCAGAGAAGGTAGTTACCCTGTTCCATGTCTCCAGGCAAGCAATTGAAGCAATCATTGGGAGAGAGGAATGTGGTCTGGGGAAGAGTGAGTGTATGGGAGAGGGAAGGTATAGGGCAGGGGTCGGCAACGTTCGGCACGCGGCTCGCCAGGGTAAGCACCCTAGCGGGCCGGGCCAGTTTATTTACCTGCTGACACTGCAGGTTCAGCCGATCGCGGCCCCCACTCACTGCGGTTCGCCGTCCCGGGCCAATGGGGGCGGCGGGAAGCGGCGCGGGCCGAGGGATGTGCTGGCCGCGGCTTCCCGCCGCCCCCATTGGCCCGGGATGGCGAACCGCGGCCAGTGGGGACCGCGATCGGTCGAACCTGCCGCATCAGCAGGTAAATAAACTGGCCCAGCCCGCTAGGGTGCTTACCCTGGCGAGCCATGTGCCGAACGTTGCTGACCCCTAGTATAGGGCCATCCCAAACCATTGTTGCATTGCTCCTTTTAAGGACCTGGGACCAGGAGGGTTCCTTTAAAGATCTACAGGGCCACCCCAAGCCACAAGGGAGTGCTCTGGGATAGCACTGATCTACAGTGAGATTTTCGGGTGTAAATTGCTGCTCTGATTCCAACCCAAGATCAGAAAAGAATTAAAGCTGTTATTAGATGTGGGCCTCGGTTATATAAAGTTCAGATCCCAACCTGAAATTCTCAAGACGATGAGTGTTAGGTCTGAACCCAAACGTTGGATCCAGTCTCTTGTCTTTGCTATCTGACAGCTGTTTGATGGACAACATGAAAAGAAGTATAGCGCTCGTAGTCCAATAACCTGTGGACAGGTGTCCACATCAACCCTAATTGGTCCCCTGATTGCCAGCCTCTGCAGGGAAGCTGAACTATTGAACGGGCCAATGGATTCTGAACTCATGTCCCCCAGTCAACATGTCTCTTCCAGGTTAGGGTTCAGGCATACCTAGACGGCAGCATAGGTGATCCCACATCTTGTGATGGATCTGTTGAACAGAGAATTGTGCTTTCCACCGCTAACTATCCAGCATCTGTCACAAGCACTAACTGCGTTTAAAAGACAATACCAATATGCTTAGGCTCAAAAGTTACTTTTAAAGACAATCTTCCCAAATGTACTTTTTAGGAAAAATGTTTATAACCGATAATGTCATGACTTTCTAGTGGGAGGGCGGTGGGATTTCGGTTTAGAAGTTTTCCTGCAGATTCTGCAACCCAAACAATGGGGAGTGAAACAGACTGTAAACAAAACTAAACTAACCAGACACCTAACAGTGATAAACAGCACAAATAAAATAAGTACATTGGTTTTAAAAAGTGCTTTCTCTATGAGTACTCCAAGGTATTATTAAGATCACAAGTGAGGACTTTTTTTAATATGTTCTTGCTCTTGACAATTTAATTATAAAATGAGCGAAAATCTGTATAGAAATTAACATGAAAATGTGTAAGTATATATTCCCAGTGATAAATATATTTCAAGAAGTTATTTACCAGATTCCATGTAGTAAGGAATTAACCCATCCTTTGCAGCTCACGCTGTACTGATGTGTATGGAGGAGGAGTGATGGAGGAGGAGTGAAAGACATTTTATGGGGCTTGAATGTAGGGTCTGAGCTAAAACCCACTGAAATCAATGCAATGTCTCTATTGCTTTCAGTGGGCTTTGGATCAGGCCCTAAATGGGGAAGAATCTTTCCAGCATTAGAGGAAAATTAATTATCTACTAATCTTAATAATAATTATAAAGAGAGAAAGTGTGTGTGTATCCATAATATAAAGTATTATATATGTCATCTCAAAAACATGGGGCGGCGTCTTACCTGGTGTAAATTGTCAACACCATTCAATTTCATTTTTATTTTTGTGTGATTAGCCTTGGTTGTATATACTGTGTTGAGCATCTGCCCCTTTAATGCTAGACTTTTTTTTTTTAATAGAAGAAAATGCAGCTCTAGTTACAGGAGACATCCTGGGCTTCTCTTTTCACTTGACATTGTTGGGGGCTGATTTATCTCCTTCCTCCTGCATTACTCAATGTTAATGCTAATGACACAGGGTGGTCATCAGATTCTAGCTGATGTTCCTGCGTTCTTTTCTCCTGCCTCCCACTTTTCTTCAGCAGACAGGTTTGACCCCACCAGCTGCTACTTTTGTCAGAGACATTCTTTCTTATATTTCTCTGCCTCTGGGGCTCAAAAACACACCAGAGAGGAGTGAATTTAGCGTATCAAAGACTGAATAAATGGCTGGGTTGCAGGCTGAACAGCTGTAGGACATTTAGAGGGACTAAAGAAATATAAAAGAATCCTGCTATGGTCTCTGGTCCAATTGCCTCCAGAGAAGAACGGAAAACGTATTGATTATTATTATTTTTTTTGTCATCGTGGGTTTAGATTTGCCACTGGCTGGGATTAGAATGTCTAAACGAGAAAATTAAAAAAAAAAAAAAAAATCAGCATTCACAATTTGCTTGCTATTAAAAGAGCCATATTTCTCTCCCTGTGTGTGTATGTACATCCTGTAATCCTGTATGTGTGAGTAATTAAAAGTTCATTGTGAATTTTAGATTTGTTTTATATTTTAAAACTTTTTGTCTATTTGAAAGGGATTAAACTGAAAATAGAGATGTCTGTCACAATTTTGTCTTGCTGGTTTTAGTGTTACCCCTCTTGAGTGTTTTAGATCCAGATGAGATGTATACCTGAGGTCCTGACCTCATATGGTCATTACAATTCCCATGGTCCTTTTTGCAAGAGTGTATTTTTTATTGCCTGTTTGTAAGCATTTTCCCTGTGGCAAACTGAAGAAAACATGCCCTCTGCCCCCCAGAGTTTACAGTTTTAATAGACAGACAGGACAATATAGTTTGAAGTATTTTATTTTTTTATCCCTACATAGGGGTTGAATTGTTAAATGTTAACCTTAGAGTCCTGGCTAAATTCCTGGTTACATTCTAACTACTAAAGCTCCCTCCCACCTTTCTGTAATTTCAAATGGATACAGTAAAATTTTCGTCCCTACAAACTGTTGTGCCGTGTGCTGTTAAATAGCTGTCATGTTCCACCCCAGAGGTGACTGCATTTCAGTGCAGGGTGAAGTGGTTTCTATAAAATGATTATTCTCTCCAGTGTTCCTCAGTGCATTTAGTCCTTGTTTGTTTTGCATACCTTGCTGACTTTGAATATCTCTGGCCTATGTTTTGATAGAGGCAGAACCAGGCCAAAATAGTGAAAAAGAAAGCATGCTAATAAATGGCATTTGCCAGCACCTTACCTTTATTTGGCACCATGCTAAATCTTGTATCAAGTGTAATGGAGGGTGCAATTGGCTTTACAATGTGAATGGAAATGGAACCCCACCGCTTTTCTTGTTGCCCCAGGAGGACATTTATCACAAGTGAGCGAGCGATTACAATGCAGTTAAACTCACTGTAGTAAATCTTGTTTTAAAAAAGGAAACTAACTTGGTTGTTGCAGCCTGGGCTTTGTGTCATTAGACTTGCAATCCTTACTGTTGCACCGTTTTTCATAGGCCATGATATGAATAGCTAGCAATGCTGCTTCCTTTAATTATGGATTATCCCCATGTATAATGTATGAACAATTTTAATAAAAGGATACGCTTTAATATTAATGGTCCTTTGCGTCCTGCATAGGGGACCCAATTTAAGGATCTTTGTCTTTTTTTTTTTTTTTTTGCAGTAAACCTGCGGTCTGGAGCTGAGCAGAAAGTGGTGTTCATCACTGCCCGTGTCCACCCTGGAGAAACTCCCTCTTCCTTTGTATGCCAAGGTGAGTGTCTGCAGAGTCACTATTTGGAATAAAAACCCAGAGATGGAGGTGTCCCTCTCCCGGGCTCTCTTTTTCCTTGGCCTCTGCTCCTTTGAGCATCTCGGGCCAGCGCACTGTGGTCCTGGTAGCTCTGTTTCATTATAAGAAACAGTATACTTGTCTGAAGGCGTTGTTCTGAGGAGCAGAGCTTTCGGTGGCTGACATGCACAAAGCAGCACTGATAAAAATAGAAAGAAAATTGCCCAGCTCATGTTTGCAAAGGGTTGGAATCTGAGGATTCTGGGTAAAAATAACCACAGTGTGTTTTCATGTAATTTCGTTGTATAGGCTTAAAATATTTTAGTAATGATGCCTAGGGATTGCAATGGGGCCCCAATATCGAAGGCAATCCGTGGGCTGGATTCTTGGCTAGTGTAAATCAATGGAGCTATGCTGATTTACTGTATCAGCTGAGGAACTGGCCTGTAAACTCGGGGGTGGTACCGATGGACTGGAAAATAGCTAATGTGGTTCCTATTTTCAAGAAGGGGATAAAAAGTGACCCGGGTAACTACAGGCCTGTTAGTTTAACTTCTGTAGTATGCAAGGTCCTGGAAAAAATTTTGAAGGAAAAAGTAGTTAAGGACCTTGAGGTGAATGGCAATTGGGACAAATTACAACATGGGTTTACGAAAGGAAGATCGTGCCAAACCAACTTGATCTCCTTCTTTGAGAAAGTAACAGACCTTCTAGATAAAGGAAATGCGGTGGATCTAATTTACCTCGATTTTAGTAAAGCGTTTGATACTGTGCCGCACGAGGAATTATTGGTTAAATTAGAAAAGATGGGGATCGATATGAAAATCCAGAGGTGGATAAAGAACTGGTTAAAGGGGAGACTGCAGCGGGTAGTACTGAAAGGGGAACTGTCGGGTTGGAGGGAGGTCACCAGTGGGGTTCCTCAAGGTTCGGTTTTGGGTCCGATTTTATTTAATCTATTCGTTACTGACCTCGGAACCGAATGCAGGAGTGGGCTGATAAAGTTTGCGGATGACACAAAGTTGGGAGGTATTGCCAATTCGGAGAAGGATCGGGATATTCTGCAGGGAGACTTGGATGACCTTGTAAATTGGAGTAACAATAATAGGATGAGATTTAATAGTGAGAAGTGTAAGGTGATGCATTTAGGGATGACTAACAAGAATTTTAGTTATAAGTTAGGGACGCATAGGTTGGAAGTGACGGAGGAGGAGAAGGACCTCGGAGTCCTGGTTGATCGCAGGATGACTATGAGTCGGCAATGTGACGTGGCTGTGAAAAAAGCTAATGCGATCTTGGGATGCGTTAGGCGAGGTATTTCTAGTAGGGACAGGGAGGTGCTGCTTCCGTTATACAAGGCGCTGGTGAGACCTCATTTGGAGTACTGTGTGCAGTTCTGGTCTCCTATGTTTAAAAAGGATGAACTCAAACTGGAACGGGTACAGAGAAGGGCCACTAGGATGATCCGAGGAATGGAAAACCTTTCCTATGAAAGGAGACTCGAGGAGCTCGGTTTGTTTAGCCTAACCAAAAGAAGGCTGAGGGGGGATATGATTGCTCTCTTTAAATATATCAAAGGGATTAATACAAAGGAGGGAGAGGAATTATTTCAGCTTAGTAGTAATGTGGACACGAGAACGAATGGATATAAACTGGCCGTGGGGAAGTTTAGGCTTGAAATTAGACGAAGGTTTCTGACAGTCAGAGGGGTGAAATTTTGGAACAGCCTTCCGAGGTAAACGGTGGGGGCGAAGTCCCTCTCTGGCTTCAAGATTAGGCTTGATAAGTTTATGGAGGGAATGGTTTGATGGGATAACGTGATTTTAGTCAATTAGGCATTAACGTGCCATCGCGGGTAGAATGAGGGTCCGGCTGTAGAATCTTGCCTGTATGCTCGGGGTTCTGCTGATCGCCATATTTGGGGTCGGGAAGGAATTTTCCTCCAGGGTAGATTGGCAGAGGCCCTGGAGGTTTTTCGCCTTCCTCCGCAGCATAGGGCAGGGGTCGCAGGCTGGCAGATTCTGTTGTGGGTGGGTCAGCTTTTGTGGCCTGCATCATGCGGGAGGTCAGACTAGATGACCATATTGGTCCCTTCTGACCTTAAAGTCTATGAGTCTATGAGTCTATGAGTATATCAAGTAAGTCACATCAGTCGCCGCTTACGCTGTGCTCATTATGCTGGCTGCTTACAATGCAGCAGATGGATTTGTGGCTGGCCCTGTTGATTTGTAAAGGCCTTAATAAGGAGGGACCGATATAGGTTCAAGACCTTCTCCCTGTGGCCCTCACTGTGGTGTGTCTCCTACACCTCTCAAGGAAGCTATTGTTCCATAGGTTAGCAGATGCTGGAACTTTTGCTGTAGTCCACTAGGATGTAGAGTTGCTTCATAGACATCCACATCAATCTAACATTTCCGCCTCAGGAGCATCTTCTCTTTTAATCACTGTTGGCCTTTGTGCTGGACCCCATCCCCCTGCTTAATGATACTGATCTGTTTAGTTTAGCTAGTTAGGCTTCTGTGGTCTCCTCTGCTCCACAGATGGATGGGGGCAGAATCCTGGTGTATGATGTGGGGAAGAGAACTATCTCCATTACACATTTCCTTCCCTTTCTATACCTCTGAGGAACCCCCTCTCCAGGGGCTCCCTGGCTGGAGACAATAGTTCTCTGCAGCACCTTCCCTCCCAGAACCCAGTGGAACCAATGTGGATAAATCAGGACTCACACTTTTTTTTCCTGCTCTGCATTTCAAATCCCTCCTCTATTAGGTGCATTCTGAGGGAACTGACTAGCAGTGATATTCACAACGGCATGCTCCTGCTGGAGCTGTGCTGCCAGGAAGGCAGTCATGGAAACCAGGATCCAGAGTGGAGGACCCTTGTCTTCACGCTGATCCTACACTTTCATGGATCCCATGAGATCTGCTAATATGGGGACTGGACCTCTTCTGCGGGACTGTGCAGCAGGGAAGGTAATACCCTTCACCTGCCAGAACAGTGCCTAAGACTCACTGAATGGAGGTTCAGAGAGCGTCTCCGTCTCCTATGCTGGAGTAGCCAATATAGGAGATTATAGGGCACTTGGTATTTATTAATTAGTGTGTATTTATAATTGGATGCGGTATGACTTAGTTTGATGCTATGTGTAACTGTTTGTGTTGCCCCTGCTAGGTCAGGGCTGAACCACGCTGGTAGGGGGATGCTTTATAAATATTATTTTATTATGGTGATGAAATATTATTAAACAGGAAAGGAGCAAAATGTGCGGAAGAGGTGGCAAATGTAGGCTGATGAAGGAACTAGATGGAAGTCATCTCTGATGGTCTTCCAGAAAGACTTTATGCTTTGGGAAGAAGAGTGGGAGTTGAGGGGCGGGGGGGCGAAGAAAGCAAGCCAGTCTTGGAGAAGCACATCAGAAACTTGCTGTGACTGCAGTTACAATGCACGCTTGACTCGCTCAGCAATGCAAGGATCTGAGCTGAGTGAACGCCACCGTGCATTGAGCCATTCTGCTCAGTGCAGATGAAGTTGCCTTGTGTGTATAATTAGTGTCATAAGGAGTGATGGGAAATCACAGCCCCCCCTTCTCCCCCCCAGAAATGGAGTGCATTTCAAGTTCAATTCGACATTGTTTCTGACATTGCCAAAAGTAAAATGAAATATTAGCTTTAGCTTTGGAAATTTTTGTGGAAGAAATAGTATCCCTTGATAGTTAAGCTCCTGGAGTGAGAGAGAAGTTATTTTAGAAATCTTGTTAGACATTTTGGCAGAGTTCGATATTTCAGTTTAAGATCTGAATCCAAACCCAGTGCATTCAGCACATGGCCGTTTTGCCCGGTTTACAGATTTCTCCTGGATGGTTTGAAGCGATTACATATACAACCTGTACCATGCAGATATAGCAGGCTAATCCCACAGATTAGATGGAATGTGAATCTGGGTGCAGACATCATCTGATGTAGGGAGGGGCTGGGCTGTAGCTGCCAAGGCCTGAAACAACAGCAAATGAAGGAAACAACCACCGCTGAGAGAGGGAGGTTGCATAGCCAATTTCCCTTAAACTCTTTGTTTTTGTTTCTCTCAGTCTTGGTTGTCTGTTTTACTGAGAAACCCTCAATTCAGTCTCCATGCCCTCACCTTCCTAATCCCTGCCTCCATCTCCATTCATCTCTCTTCACACCCCTTTACTGTGTCCAGGTGTAACCCAGGCCTGCTTGGTGTGCTGCTCTGTCCTCTCTAGTGGCACCCAGCCCAGCCAGAGATTGATGCGTCTGCGACAGCCTCGGCTAAGAGCCAGGTGGCTTTTAGCTCATGCAGTAGAGGCTCATACACTAAGCTTCAAAGGTCCCAGGTTTGACCCCATCTGCCAACGACCAGGGTCTGTATGCATTTCACAAGCCTCGTGACTAACTGCCCTTGTCTCCAGTACAGAACTCTGGCTAAACAGTCTCTCCTGTGCTAGCACCATTGTGTGGGGATCCTTGACACGGCTCTGACGCCCTGTGGGTTTTTTTCACCAGGTCACATTTAAATCTGGTCTGAGCACCAGTGAGAGTCCCAGTGTAAGAAAGCCTCAGGCAGCTTGGGGGAGCTCAGGGCATGTTTAACTGACACCGTGGCAGGACTGCCAGAATTATAATAATAATAATTAATGGAGATATCCCATCTCCTAGAACTGGAAGGGACCTTGAAAGGTCATTGAGTCCAGCCCCCTGCCTTCACTAGCAGGACCAAGTACTGATTTTGCCCCAGATCCCCAAGTGGCCCCCTCAAGGATTGAACTCACAACCCTGGGTTTAGCAGGCCAATGCTCAAACCACTGAGCTATCCCTCCCCCCAACTAGTGAGAAGCTATCCAACTCACTAGGGCTAAGTCTACACAGCTCACAGCCATAAGCCTCCCAGCCCGGCTTGCAGGGCTCAGCCTAGTGCTCTAAAATAGCTGTGTTGTCAACGCTTGGGCTGGAGCTCAGGGTCTGAAGCCTAGCAAGACTTGACCTAAATCCCCTGGAGTAGACACAACTTCTGTGTCTCCTGCTGTCAAGAGTGCATCTTTACCTGCTACCCTCATGCACACATTCCCTGCCTCCCTCCCCCACAATGCTTCTCCTTCAGATACGCTCCTCCCAGAAGGGTTTTGAAAACCCTCGTCCTGCCCACCATCCAGAACGGGAGTTAGGAAACACACATACATGGAACTAACAAAGCATGCCCTAAATATTCCTGCCCCTTTGGTTTGCCATCCGTGTGGCCTGTTTAGATTAGAAGCTCTTTGGGGCAGGGAGATTCTTTTTGTTGTCTTTCTTGCCTTCAAAATGGCCACCCCAGTGGCACTATGGAAATAATGATTTGGTAACTTGGGTCAGGAGACTCCAGGGTAAAGGATTTTTTTTTTCCTTAGATCATAGAATCTCAGGGTTGGAAGGGACCTCAGGAGGTCATCTAGTCCAACCCCCTGCTCAAAGCAGGACCAATCCCCAGACAGATTTTTACCCCAGTTCCCTAAATGGCCCTCTTAAGGATTGAACTCACAACCCTGGGTTTAGTAGGCCAATGCTCAAACCACTGAGCTATCCCTCCTACCCTAAGGTGAAGTGAAGGTCAAGGGGGCACCATTATTAGTCTTGGCCCACTGTAACAGAAAGGGTTAATCTGTCACTTTGGTAAAAGAATCCCAAGGAAGCATACTTCTCCGTGTCTCGAAGGAAAATGGGACATTTCCTTGCTGGGTGTGCAAACCTTTGCCTCCTAGAAATGGAGATCAGGTCGATGCAGCTTGAATTTACTGGAATATATCGCTAAGCCAATAATTTCATTTCATAGTCTGGCACTTTGCATCCTGTAGTATCACAGTAAATCATGTTACTTCATGTCAGGTCCTAATATATCATTGTATGGCCGATGCATTGTATTCTGCTGCATCTGAATTTTTTCTTGAGACACAAAGTCCTTTCTTTCAAATGCGTACCATACTGGCTGTCAAGCAGCTAGTCAGGCAAAATGGGCAGGAGGCGAGCACTGACCAGTAGCAATACTGAGTAGTCTGGGAGCAGGGGATGTAGTAGTTTGTAGGCAACTGGAATTAAATGGGAATATTTGCATCTTGCAAATTGAGTCCATCTGCTCGTTGTCAAACCAAGGGCAGATCTAACACCCTAGGAGCCCTATGTTCCAATCTGGTGGCACAAGGGATAGTTAGAAGTGAATCTAAGGGACTCTAAATTAATCTAATTTACATCTCCTACTGACCTCTCAATAGATTTCTCCTGCCTATTTCTGTTGGTTCTTTTTCACTGCTTGCCACTGTCGTGTGCAAGTGCCTCACTGTGCTATGTTACAAAGTGTACAGACCAGGATCTCTCTCTGGCCCAAATAACTTCCGTTTTCTTATTCGTTATGGTGGGAGGTTTACATCAAAGAAAGCTAGGCTGCTTCCGTGAGACTCCCACCCACTTACTGATGTACACCTCCTTACCCATCCTTTCTGAATTTCCCCTTGAGTCTAAGGAAGTCCAGAATTGGTGTGATTTATATGCCATGGGGCAGGCAGAGAGGGCTGTAGCATGAAAGGCAACTAACGGGAGAGTTTAATCCATACCTGTTACATCCTCCCCTTCTTTGGCATGGATACTGTCTCACTGACAAGTAACTTACACCACCCTTAGCCATCACCTCTGAACGTGGCCCTGTGTATGCATCCGATACATTACCCACAGATGAGACCTGAGCCAGGATCTTTGAGGTCTGTTTCCCGCAGCCCCACAAAGGGAGCCAAAAAAGGTTGCTGCTGCTGGCTGAGCCGGTGTGAAACGATACAAATTCTTTTTCAACTGAAAGTTGCTTTGTGCTGATGCTGTTACATCCGCTCCCTTTAAAAGCTGTTTTTTTTTTGTAAGCAAGGGCCCTTACTCCTGCAGATGTCATAAAATATCCTGGGCTTGGATGTCATCCCTCTGGTTCCTTGGCAAATACTAGCAACCCAGCCAGACCTCCCAAGAATCCAGCAAGTAGTTCATCCAGCCACTCGTCCAACGAACGACAACAAATGCTTTAACATTTCACAGTTGCTGCAGCTGCCAAGATACTAACCCTGAGCTTACGTCCTAAAAATAAAAAGAAGAATCCTGAATGACCTTTTCAGATTTATTAACAATCTTTTGTTCCCCTCTCTCTCTCTCTCTCTCTCTCTCTCTTTTATAAAAACTAAAACAGTACTTTGGGATATGTGTTTTTTTTGTAAGAATGGTCTTTCCTTTAATGCTTAATAACCTATACAGTACATCTAAGTGTGTATACCTGCTTTATCACTCAAGGGAAAACAATGCCCTAAATCTTTGGTTGCTAGGCTTATCAGAATTGTTGCTGTTGTGTGAGTGGGTGGCTGTAGAGTAGGTTGGAATGTAGGGCTTCTGTATTATTTTCCTGTATTATTATTTGTGTGTATTTTTACACTGTTTTCAGTCTGTTATTCTATGTGTGCTGGGTTTCACAGGCCCTTTTCGGCTCAGCTGGAACCAATTCTGCTCTGTGAGGTTCTAGCAGCAGGGAGATCAATGGAGTTAGTGCTCCCCTTATAGGCTGAATTCATCCCTCATGCTGTTGTCACACACAACTGGATTTGCTTCCTCTTCCTTGTGAAATGGCACAAGAATTGATCATTTCTCTGACAAGTGATTTTGGAATCTGTTCTTTAAGTTAATTTTTTTGGGGGGTGGGGTAAGAAAAGAGTCAATATTTTTATTTAAGAAAAGGTACAATATTTCCCACATTTGCTCCTCAGGGCAAATAACTCATCAGCTCTCACTGATATGAATTCTTATGGTGAAATAATACCAAAAGAGGACATACTATCCATCCAAAAGCCACCCCCAGAACTGACACCAGGCAATCTTTACAGTGGCTGTGATATCACCTGATATCTGGTTGTGTGCTGAGTGAGTTTTGTTTCATACGCCAAGAATTGTGTTTTTATTGTGTTTGGAGTCTTGATATTTCTTTTCTTTGGGAGAAAGAGGGCATCGCACGGGTGTTCATGCAGATGGAGCGTGGCACTGGTCCTGTGATGGTCAGCATGGTAAAGTCCATGCTTTATGCCTTATTTTTTGCACCAGTTCTTGTGTGTCGTCTTCGCGTATTTTAGCAATGTACATATGTGCATAGCTTCCTCCTAGCCGTAGTGTGTTTTGTTAGCAGTTATCTGGTCGGGTTCAGTGCATCATCTAATGCTAAAGGGCTTCTGGCTCTTCAAATTTTAATGGTACATAAATGAGGTTTCAAGCCTTGTAAATTACAGCTTGCAGAGGCGTTGCACTGAATCACTAAATCTCCCTAAGCAGCTTCCCTTGTTTGCTTCCTTTGTTAGGCATTTGCCAGTATGGCACCCACCACAAAGTCTGAATCCAAAAAAAAATATGAAAATCTGCGCCCTGAGCTTCTGGCTTGAATCTACTCTGCCAGGCTGGGATCCAGCACTCCCAGAAGATGCAGTGCAAGAAGGGAAGGAGGCTCAGCTCTCATCTGGAGCTAACTACAGTTTGGCCTTGAGCTGACATTGAAGTGTACAGTCTGAAAGGTGCACAGCCGCTCAGAGGCAGCGAGCTGAAGAAAAACAGATGCCGTTATCCACAAGAAGTGGAGCCAAAGTGGCTTTTAGATCTTTATTTAAGCGAATGTACCCTCACTATACCAAGTTAGGTCAAGTGGCATGAAATGAGAATCTAGGCTATGAAAGGCATTGGTTTTGTTAACTTTTTTATGTCTTTATTTTGAGCCATCACAGTTGAGAAAAAAATCTGAAAGTTTCTAATAAAAAGTTGATGCGGAATTTATAGAGGGTTGGAGGGTCAGGGACTAACTTCTGTAAGACAGATGTCCTCCTGCCAGGTGCTTTCTCGGGGTCTGTTGTACAGCAGCTCCCTCAGCTGACTGAGAGTTGAACTTTCCCTCTAAGGGATGAAGGTGCTCTCTCTTTCCATCCAAATGATTCTGGGTATTATATTTCCCGAAAGATTCCAAGATGGTGGCCGTTTTCCAGTTCATTTCACAGAGACGTTACCTTAGAACTTACGTGAGGGGAACTGATCCCCATGGGAACTAATAAGAGAGCACGATGCCATTGCACTGCAACCAGCGGAAGTATTCTCCTAAGTAACTTATCTTTAGGGAAAAATAGGGCCACATGTGACAAGATGAAAATCTGGGGACTTTTCAGTCTTGCTGTTCTTGTTTAAAATTCCTGCCTACCTTTAGCACACTTAAAAAGGCAGGAAGGGCTGCATTCTCATTAAACAGCTGCTCCTTCCCCCAGTTAACAGAAAACTCTGAACTCTAAGGCAGAAAGTGACATTACCAACAAGAGGGGAAGGTATGTTTTTGAAATGCAAGAGCAAATATGACTAAGGAGGCCTTTGCTTGCAGAAAGGAACTTTCTAGGAAGTATTTTTTCACACAACACACAGTCAACCTGTGGAATTCCTTGCCAGAGGATGTTGTGAAGACCAATACTATAATGGGGTTCAAAAGGGAGCTAGATAGATTCATCGAAGATAGGTCCATCAATGGCTATTAGCTGTTTGCCAGAAGCTGGGAATGGGCGACAGGGGATGGATCACTTGATGATAACCTGTCTGTTCATTCCGTTTGGGGTAGCTACCATTGGCCACTGTCAGAAGACAGGATACTGCGCTACATGGACTTTGGTCTGACCCAGTGTGTCCGTTCTTATGTCCTTTGTGAGGATGTCCCCCTCGATCCTTCCCAGCTGAGAAGCAAAATCTCCCAATGAAATTAAACAGAGAATTGTACAGATTTCTCTCCAGGATTTTAAATCACTCAGTATTTTAACTGTGACAGAATGAGTATTGAACAAAACTCTGAGCCTAGAAAGGGCCCATTATAGTAGCACCAATACCTTCAGAACTTTTCAAGACCCTGTTTGCTGCCCTTCAGATTCTGTTTAATTTATGTTTGGATGAATGCCTGGATCTGAATCAATTCTAACCCAGTTCTAGGTATTTTATGTGGGTAGTACTCACTGTAATAGCAAGCCAAATCTTTATCACTTGGCCATCTTTTCTGCCCCAAAAGTAGTCTTACCGGCATAGTATGCACAACCACACACATGCCATTTGCACTCCTCCCCGCTCATGCCAAAGCATTCTCAATGTTCCCCCGGAATACTGTTCCTCTGCTGCAGACAATAGTTGCAGGAGTTTCCATTTCTTCCTTGCTATGAGGCTGAGTTACAATATTCAGAGCTGGATCTCAATTCAGTGGGTCCTCATGCAGGCCTCACAAATGTTCTTACGAAGCCCTTTGTCTCCAGGGAAGGAGGAGGAGTAGTTCTGTGCTGTTGAGCAAGCTACCAGTGAGTGAAGGGAAAAGTGATGTCGCTGTACATGCAAACATTGACTTCTTGGCCCCATGACCTCCCTGCCCCTTTAGGGGTTGCTTGCATAGCGGGGTCAGAAGGAGCAGTCGTAGGACTCAGGAGTGCAGGGAGTATGATTATACCTTATGCATTTGCCAGGCACAAAGAGGGTGGCTTCTTCCCCTAAAAGGCGATCGGGTATGATCTGTCTCTTTAAAATGGCTGCAGTACACAAATATGTTAAAAATGGTCATGTTGGCCACCATGTGGTGTTGGAGTCCATGAATTCTGCCTGACATATTCATCAGATTTTCCAAGTCAATTCATTCTACCTTAAATTCCATGTTGGGTGATTGATTAAAGGAGAGGCCAATATGTCCGACTTTATATTTGTCACTGACCAGTTAACTGCAATCCAAGGAAAGGCTCTTTGTTTCCTTCCAAATAATGCATTTTTTTTAAAAAAGCGAGGAATCCAAAATCCAGGATCAGTCTAAGCAACCCCCATCCTCTCCCCAGTTTTCTTTGTTTATTCTTCATTCTTTCATCTATGTACAGCCGCAGGTCAGATGTTGGGAGTCATACTGAATTCTAAAACAGACCAATTTTTCCCACTTATAAGCAAACCTAGCAAATTGGTGTGACCCAAGCTGGCAAGAGGTGAGGGGACCCTGGCTAAGAGGATAGACTCGTTGTGGATTTAGATTACATTTTGGAGAACATTGTAGTTTTGCAGTGGATTAGAAAGGACCCGTGGGGAGAAAGAACTAAATTAATTTATTTTCCTACCTGCAGCCTGCAAGCTGTAATCTCAAAATGATGGTATCAGGGTAAAGGAGTAAATTCAGCTTGAGGGAGTCTGATGCAGCTGCCTGACCTAATTTTGTCCTAAATAAATGCTCATAGAAGTTCAGATACTGTGTCTTTAGCTGTGGTCCAATGATGCCAGGGTAGGGGGTTCACTTAAAGAAGCATTTCAGACGGCCAGTGGCAGATGGCTTTATAAACCTAGGTACTGACCAGCCATAGAAACCCAGGCTGCTGCCTCAGCTCCGTCATCCCTGCTAGCTGGAAGAAATGGGAAGCAAGATCTTATACTCTAGAAGTTATTTTTAGACTAGAAAAAAGGGAACACAATTGAACATGCATCAGTGTTAATCATGCTATTCATCTTCAGACACCTGGGGTGGGGGGGGGAGTGGCTGACACTTATGTCATAACTTAGCACTTAAAAGCAGAAAGGGTTCATGATGGATACAAAATGCAATTCATGTTCCCTTTTTCTAGAGGTTCAGGAAACCTACTGATGGTGCGAAACAGACAAAGACAACAGAGTTCAACAGCACAACCTAATAGGATAACCAGACAGCAAGTGTGAAAAATCGGGACGGGGGTGGGGGTAATAGGAGCCTATATAAGAAAAAGACCCAAAAATCAGTACTGTCCCTATAAAACCAGGACATCTGGTCACCCTACAACCTCAAAATGAGCTGCAGAACACTTTCAAAGCTGCTAGGCGGCATTCCTCCTTCTCTCTAAGAAAACTGGCTGTTTGTTTTGTTTGTTAAAGTTCATCGCTCCTAAGCTTTAATGGAAAGGGAGAGACACTTGCCTTTACTTCTCAAAGCAGAATGAAAAACACTGTTGTGTGTTCCCCATAAATCTCTTGGCTGGGATTGTACTGTGAAGTATCCCACAAAAGAGAGGTTGCTCTGCGAATAATAAACATGTGTGTGTTACACATCTTTGGAGCAACAGAGAAGGAGGCTACTCTGAGATGTTGTTAATGGAAAAGTTGCTTCTTCCAAAGTCCCATTATACAAGTTCTGGCAGCAAGACACCAGAAGCTTTGAATCTAGCCACTGTACTGATCTGACAAGACATTGAACTAGTTTACTGAGCTTGAGATGGTCTGGAACAAGGTTTAAATGTCTCCCTCTACATAATGACATTGTACATTTATTACCAGGTTTGCTTTAATTGGTTAATTATTTGAACACTTTCACGCTAATGCTTACAGTGGATTGTTTGACTATCTCTGTTTTAACTTTTACAATAATCAGACAGGTGAAAAAGTCCTTGAGTCCCCGAGTCATGGGATGGGGGAAAGTTTCACTATAATATGCATCAGGCAACATTGCCCAGGCCCTTTACCAGTTCAGGTACCTATAAAAAGGTTTTCACTTTACCCCTCGAATCTTTTTTGCTGACCCATATTGACCTACCCCATGCCTTTTCCCCAAAGATTGTTTCACAGCACTGAATACAGCCGCCTCTCAGGTGGAGTGCACCATCTTTATAACAGCTCACGGGTACCCAACTCTTTCGGGTAAGGAATGGAGCAAATACAGTATCCAGTTGACCTGCAGAGAAATGTTTAGGTAGCTAGAGCTTATTTTTCCAAATCAGAATTTGACCAGCGCACTGATGTTAGTAACCCCCACATCTGCAAAAAACAGGGTAGAATCTTCATTAGTGCAAGCAATCAGGGTATCGGCTTTAGGTCTCATTTGCATTGCAGCATAGCACGGTTTGTAGTGAGAGAAGAATGCACCACTTCCCACGCACCTGATATTTCAGTCCCGGCCTTTTATCCAAGTGCAATAATCCTACTGAACTAGTGAGATTTGCCAGGATCTTCCAGGTGCTGTGAAAGCATGACATGAACTAGGTTAATTATTTTGAATCTCAGGCAGTTTTTAAACTTTATCTTTTAAAAAAGCTGTTTCTATTCACCTTCAATAGTTTCCCAGATTTTCACCCACAACTGATATTAATCTCGCTGGTCTATAGTTTCCAGCTTTGTCTATTGACCCTTTGTTCTTTGCCTGCCCTGGCTCAGTTCAGATGAATTGATTTTTTTTTTCATTTTGTTTTCAGTTCTTTTCTCTCTGAATTGTCCTCCACTTGCCTGCCTGCTCTGTGGATCACCGTACCAGCTGCTCAAAGGAGCCAGCACTCATGTGTGACTAGGGCTTGGTCACTTGGGTGAAATTCCTCCAGTGGCCCAGGACAGATTTGTCACCTGGTTTATATGTATTAGGTACGGTGTACTGCATACAGGTTTAGAATGTAGAGAAGCCATGTTTCGTTGGCTTGTGCATCATAGAGAGGGAAGGCTCTAAAAATCATTTGGGGCTGATGGTGAGGAGCATCTCCACAGCAACCTGGCCTCTTAAGCCAGGAGGCTGCAGAAGTACTGTGCGCTCTTAATGCAGTCATGTCTCTGTGAGTCTCAGGGGCGGAATGGCATACCAGAGCAGGAGAGTGACAGCTGGGTCAGCCTTACCTGCCATGCTCCCCTGAACTACCAACAAATCCCGGCATGGTGGCTAATGCTGATCAAAGAGCCATGAAATCCCTTCCGGATATGTATTCCAGGCAGCAAAGCACAGATACTGGAGCACAGTCCAAGTCAGCATGGCTCTTTAAGGAGCCAAGTTTGCAGTGTGAGCATGAGCCCTGATTGCCTCTGTGATAAATGAGGGGGGGGATAGCTCCCTTTTGTGGACACCCAGACAGCCAGTTGGCTATGGAATCCCTCTTGGTGGTTGTTCTCTTCTTGCTTCACCTGTAAAGGGTTAACAAGCCCACGGGTAAAAGGAAAGGAGTGAGCACCTGACCAAAAGAGCCAACGGGAGGGCTAGAACTTTTTAAAATTAGGGGAAAAATTCCCTTTGTCTGTGTGTTGTGGTTCTCCGGGAAAGGGGGGAACAGAGAACAGATATGCTGTGAAGCTGAAAGCCAGGTATGAAATACCATCAGATCATACCTAGCGTGACAAAGTGGGTATTCACCCACTAAAGCTTATGTTCCAATACGGCTGTTAGTCTATAAGGTGCCACAGGACTCTTTGTCGCTTTTTACAGATCCAGACTAACACGGCTACCCCTCTGATACCAGATCATACCTAGAGATTGCTTATCTGAAACCCCAGATATGTAAGTAAATTAGGGAATGTCTAGGAAGACGTGATTAGGTTTATTTCTGAAATATATGTAACATGCTTCTAAAATGTGTGTTGCATCCTCCTCCAGTGCCCTGTTCACATGTAGGATAATTACCTACTACTTTGCCAGCTCATGAAGTTACTCATTTGTACTTGGATACTGAAGGTGCCAGGTTGAGTCTCTACTGCTGATCCACATGGAGGGAAATTGCATATTGGAGATGGCTGAAAAAGAAAAATGTTAGTTTTCTGTGGGGTTTTTTTTGCTTGTTTTTAATTCAAAATCATTTGCATTCCATAGATTTTATAAAAGAACCATTTTTTGTTTGTTTGACATTTTCCATGAATCAAACCTTTTTTGGGGGGGGAGGGGTGTTCTAGCTTTTTTCCCTTTTATCTCTCCCCCTCCCCCGCAACCTTCACTTTGTGTTTTCTTTTTCATTGTGCCCCTAAAAATGGGAAATAAGAGAATCGGTGTGGAAAGGCACAACAAAAACTGAAAAAATACTCACTTTGCTTAAAAAACAGAATATTTTGAAAAAACAACACATCTTTTGTGAAAATTTTCATTGTGACAAAAAATCACTAGAAAAATTTCAACCACTTGTGTTACATAAAAGTAAATGTTACCAACCTGCCACTCTTCATGATAAATATAGTTAGAAGACTAGAGTCGTCTGCTAATCCACAGAGCAGGTAGAGCGTAGCAAGCCTTCTTCATTCACCATCCCACTGCCCCCCAATGTGCCCCATCTCTCACCTGAGGGGCCCGTCTCTGACAGTGAGAGTGGAGTTCAGTCTGCAGGACTGTTCAGCCCCCGCTGCTGAGAAGGCCAACCTATTTATTCACAAGCTTTTGTATGCCACTGATCGCTGTTCTGGCTGAACACCCCGCAGACTTTAATGGCGTTAACCTCACTGACTTCTCATTTGATAGACAGCAAGTGAAGCTAATAAGTTGAGTGTTTTGCCCAATGTCAGATAGAGAGTCAGCGGCAGAGTCAGGAGCAGAACCAAGGAGATGCCCATCCTAGTGCCTTGTCCACAAGACCATCTTTGCAAAGGTGCCATTAGTGGCAATACTTTTATGATGGGAACTTGTATTCTTTTGGAATTGAACTGATACCACCAACTCATTTTGTGAAGACCACCAAATAGGTGCTGGATGCAGCACCAGGAGGTGAAAAGCTCTATCTTCAATTACCAGTGCCCTGATATTAAACACCAGCTTACTCTCACATGGTGCCTTTCATTCCAGGACCTCAAAGCATGGATCTCAGTGGGTCTTGTATATCTTATAACTTATGTTATGGCATCTTTCTCTCTGGGTCTTCCCTTGGGGCTTGTATAATTTATGAAGACTTGGGCAGAAAAGGGGGTTGCTTCAAAGTTAAAGGTGCATTCTTGTGGCTAAGGCATTAAACCTAACTCCCATCTCCCTATCCCAGGGAGAAGTTCAATTCTCATGGCTCTTGAAGAGGCAAAAACTTTGAATGTCCAGGGATATGTGAGTGAGAGGCATCTTGCCACACTTATGAAGGATGCTGCATTTGCCTCCCCAGTCGCTGCATTGTCAGTATCTAAACTCATCATTGCAAAGGGCTCTGGGATATCCTGAGTCTGAAAGGCGCCAGATACAAGTAATTTCTTTCTTTATTCTGTTCAGACAGAAACACATGACAGAGAATGAACTCATCCCCTTCTTTCTATCCTACTGAAGAATTTAACCTCCTCAGCCACAGAGATGTGTGAGTCGCTTGTGGCTGTCCAACTGGCGTGAGGCCTCTGAGTATTTCTCTCTCCATTGCTAATTACCATTATCCTTAGAATCTTCACTGAATCGCCACTTGCACAGCAAGCCTTTTTTTTTTTTTTTGGTACTTGCAGTGTATTCTGCTGCCTGTCAGCCATCAGAACCTCTTTGTCAGAAAAATAAGTCCTAATTTATTTCCACTGAGCTTATTCCTGCATGGATGCCATACACTGTAAATAAAAGAACAAACCCACTCCTGCTGTTGAGGGGCAGAGCTGATCAGCCACAATACCTTTTCCCCCCCCACAGAACTTGGTCAGGGGGGAAAAAAATCTTCTTTCCCCTGCTGAGGCCCAGTGGAAATGGCAGCCCAGCAAGCCCCATCTGGCCGCAGTGGGAGCAACCTCCAGACGCATGACTTTCATCTCCAAATCAAGGGGGGAAATTCTGATGCAGGCAGCATTTCTTGGACAGAGGATCCCCATTGAGGACTGGCTTCTTGTTTAATACATTTCTCTTTCTTTTCAGTCTGGTCCACTCATGAGTTACCCAGAAGTAATTCCGGTGTTGCATACATGCCTGCTTTCTTTGCGTGCTAGAAATTCAGGTCACAGACTTTGCTGTGCAAATGGATCTCTTTGTTTCACTTTGGTTTTGACAATTTATCCTTTGAGAGTGATCATGCCCACACAACCTCTCCTCTGCCCCTGCGCCACCAATGCATTTATACACAGAGAGCAATGTACATACATCTCTCTTTCTCCCCAGTGCTACTGATTTTTATCATTGCTTCATCGGACCTCTTACAACTTCAAAGTGCTTTACAAAATCACAAACCATATGCTAGTGGAGATTGCTTAAGCCTCTGGCAAAAACAGCCACCTCTGGGGTGGAATGTGGTAGGTATTGCAATGGATGCAAGCAACTCTAGATAACAAGTTAGGGGGTGGGAAGGGAAGAGTAGCTTATCCAATGAAAGCACCAGGGGGATTTTCTGTACATGGAATCTAATTATTTTCCATACTGATCACACATCTTTTCTGTGTGATGCTAACTTTTGGTGAAGGTGTGGGGTTTCCTGCGAGGCACACATCCCTTCAGGTATCCCACAAGTGGCCTTGCCAAAGTGGACGTTTTATGGCTGTCATCTACCTTTTTAGTTCGCTCGGAGTGAAGAACAGGAAAAAGCCTGTAAAGGGGAAACAGCAGAAACTGCAAACCTAGTAAAGCGGAAATCAATAAAGCAGTCAAAAGGTGCTATTACAGCTAGCTTAGTGTAAGTTTTCACATATCAACTGCAACAGAAAGGGACTACTTCACTTGTCCCCTCAGGGGAAATGAGGGCAAATAACTGTACAGGTTTCCTCTAGGAGCAGCTGACAGCTGCCATTGTTAGGATCCACAGGAAGACATGCATACAATATTTTTGTACATTAATGGCAGAGAAAAGTACTAACTCCCTCCTATACATTTCAACAAGTAATAGCATTCAGGGTGTAGTTTCTGAAAGTGGATGAGAGTTGGCTCCCTATATCATAACTGGAGTGGGTTAAATTTCTGGGCTAGATCACAAGTAAAAATGAATTTGGCAGTCTCGACCTAAGACCTGTTTGTCCCTGTCTCAAATTCACCATACAGTTTGATGCATTTTGGCACGCTGAGGAACATCTTCTCAAGAGAGGCCCAAGACTAGGTTTCTAAGAGATGCTGCACATTGAATTTGAGGTGCATTGGCTAGAAAGCTGATTGGGGATTTTTTGATGAAACTTTTTGGTTGGAAAAATATCATCTTGAACCCCAAACTTTTTTCGGGAAAATAGCTGTTTCAACTAAACTTTTTTCAGGAATGTTTCTCAGGTCCGGGATACAATTTTTTGGGGCACGGGGGTGGGCAGGGGAGAGCCACTCTCAGGGTATGTCGGATCAGTGGGTAGTGATCGATCTATCGGGGATCGATGTATCGCATCTCGTCTAGACGTGATACATGGATCCCCGAACGCGCTCCCTGTCGACTCCAGAACTCCACCAGAACGAGAAGCGGAGTCAACGGGGGAGCAGCGGCCATCGATCCTGTGCCGCGAGGATGCGAAGTAAGTCAGTCTAAGTCGATCTAAGATACGTCGACTTCAGCTACGCTATTCTCGTAGCTGAAGTTGCATATCTTAGGGTATGTCTACACCCAGCCGCTAGTTCGGCGGCTGGCAATCGAAGTTCTGGGTTCGACTTATCGCGTCTTGTCTGGACGCGATAAGTCGAACCAGGAAGTGCTCGCCGTCGACTGCGGTACTCCAGCTAGACGAGAGGAGTACCGCGGAGTCGACGGGGGAGCCTGCCTGCCGCGTGTGGACCGAGGTAAGTTCGAACTAAGGTACTTCGAACTTCAGCTACGTTATTCACGTAGCTGAAGTTGCGTACCTTAGTTCGATTTGGGGGTTTAGTGTAGACCAAGCCTTAGATCGACACCCCCCGCCTTCCCCAGTGTAGACCAGGCCTCACTCTGAGAATAGCCAGTAGTTAAGGCACTCGTCAGGGAAAGTGGGAGACCCAGATTTCTGTAGCACACCAGACCCACTCTTAAAATGTCCTGTTCTTTTGGAAGAGTCTACTATCTCCAGCTGAATTCCCCATCTGAAGCATAGGAAATATCACTGGAAATGACAGAATCTATCAAAATGGTGGAACTTTTCAAGCGTGGCCTTGGTACTCTGAATGATGCCTGGCTCAGGCTGGTGTTTTTAGTTCGTCACTGAGGGAGCAATCCAATCACAAGTTTTAGAGACCGTTTTAAAATTTTTTGTTAAATATATATATTGCATTTCTTTACTGGTGTTCCTTATAGGGTTGTCAACTTTCTACTAGCAGAAAACCAAACACCCTTGCCCTGCCCCTGCCCTGCCCCTCCTCCAAGGCCCTGCCCATGCCCTGCCCCTTTTCCAAGGTCCCAGCCACGCTCACTCCATCCCCCCTCCCTCTGTTACTTGATCTCCCCACCCTCACTCACTCGCTCATTTTCACTGGGACGGCTCAGGGGGCTGGAGTAAGGGCTCCAGCTGGAGGTGCAGACTCTGGAGTGGGGCTGGGGATGAGGGGTTTGGGGTGCAGGAGGGTGCTCTGGGCTGCGATCAAGGGGTTCAGAGGGTGGGAGGGGGATCAGGGCTGGGGCAGGGGGTTGGGGCATGGGGGGGAGTGAGGGCTCTGACTGGGGGGGGGTGGGCTCTGGGGTGGGGCTGGGGATGAGGAGTTTGGGATGCAGGCGGGTGCTTCGGGCTGGGATCGAGGGTTTCAGAGGGTGGGAAGGGAATCAGGGCTGGTGCAGGAGGGGGTCAGGGGTGCAGGCTCTGGGCAGCGCTTACCTTAAGCAGTCCCGGAAGCAGCGGCATGTCCCCTCTCCGGCTCCTACATGGAGGTGCAGCCAGGCGGCTCTGCGTGCTGCTCCATCCACAGGCGTAGCCCCCGCAGCTCCCATTGGTCGTGGTTCCCAGTCAGTGGGAGCTGCAAAGGCAGCGCTTGGGGCGAGGGCAGCGTGCAGAGCCCCCTGGCTGCACCTACCCATAGGAGCCGGAGGGGGGACATGCCAGCTGCTTCCTGGGAGCCACGCGGTTCGGAGGTTATCAGGTAGCCTGCCAGCCCCGCTGCATGGCGCCACCAACCGGACAGTCAATGGCCCGGTCGGCAGTGCTGACCGGAGCCACCAGGATCCCTTTTCGAAAACCGGACACCTGGTCACCCTAGTTCATTATGTGGTGCTTGTTTTGTCAGGAAATATTTTTTTCAGTATAATATTAGATGTTTCATACTTAAACATATGCTTCCTCTCCCTCCATAGATTTCAAGAGAAATCTCTGTTTCAACCTCCTTGGTAACACCTTACCCTCTTTCACTTGGGCTGACCTCTGTGTCTTAGGGCTTTCTATAGCTCTCGTCACTGCACCAGTTTGCGATAGTGGTCTTTAAAAGTGCAGTTTGGCCGCTTATATGAGCCTGTTGGATCTGCAAAACTGGGCTACAAATTCCACAAGAATAGACATTTTTTTTGTGAGAGTGGCGGTACTTCTTGCTTGGAATGGGGTTAGAAATGATATTACAACACTTCTCTCAAGGCCTTTGCTTGCTTTCCTTTGTCTCAGCTAAGCTCTAGACATGTAGAATGCCCAGAACTGAAAAATAATTGGGAGAAAAGTTAAGCAAACTTTTCCCAGCCTCAGAGAAAGCTGTTTTGCGTAAAGGTGTGTGTGATGCGGTCAGCAGGTTTTCAGCTGCTGTGCAGTCAGACTTACCACTCTTAGCACTGACCTTCAAATACTATTATTACTTCTTCTGCCGTAGAGCCTAGATGTCCCATCTGAAGTTGAGGTTTGAGTGTGTGAGGTACTGTACATACACATAGTGAGAGACAATCTCAGCACCGAAGACCTTACAGTCTACGTAGACAAGACAGCCAGAGTAGGAGAAAGCATTATCATCCTGATTGTACAGAGGGTGAGCTAATGCAGAGAAAAATTAAGTGACTTTGTACCACTGTCACCTAAGAAGTCTGTGGAAAAGTTGGAAATTGAACCTAGCTCTCCTGACTCATGATCAGGTGCCTTAACCACATGTCCCTCCTTCTAGTCATTCATGAGGGTGGTGGTGAAGGAAGAACATTGTGGGCTTGTGTTCCAGTGCCGACATTAATTTAGCCAATCATTTGCTCCACGCACTATTTCCCCAGAAACCCTTTTGTTTCTTACCAAGGGAAGAAAATACCTCATCCAGCAGGTGGCGATAGACTCATTTTAATGTAAGGAAATCTCCAAGCTCCTCATTGCACATTAGGAAAATTAAAGAAAACAAAGGTAACTAATCAACAGCCCTAGTGGCTTTGTTGATCGCATTTAACTCACACGATTAACCCCCCAAAATTAATTGTGATTAAAAAAATTAATTGCGATTAATCGCAGTTTTAATCGCCCTGTTAAACAGAATACCAATTGAAATATATTAAATATTTTTGGATGTTTTTCTACATTTTCAGATCTATTGATTTCAGTTACAACACAGAATAAGAAGTGTACAATGTTCACTTCACGTTATTATTTTTATTACAAATTTTTGCACTGTAAAAATGATAAACAAGAAATAGTATTTTTCAGTTCACCTCATACGAGTACTGTAGTGCAATCTCTTCATTGTGAAAGTGCAACTTACAAATGACGATTTTTTTGTTACATAACTGCATTAAAAAATAAAACAATGTAAAACTTTAGAGCCTACAAGTCCACTCAGTCCTACTTCTTGTTCAGCCAAACACTAAGAGAAATGAGTTTGTTTACATTTACAGGAGATAATACTGCCCTCTTATTATTTCTCACATCACCTGAAAGTGAGAACAGGTGTTAACATGGCACTTTTTGTGGCCAGCATTACAAGGTATTTACATGCCAGATATGCTAAATATTCATATGCCTCTTCATGCTTCTGCCACCATTCCAGAGGACATGCTTCCATGCTGATGATGCTCATTAAAAATAATAATGCATTAATTAAATTTGTGACTGAACTCCTTGAGGGAGAATTGTATGTCTCCTGCTCTGTTTCACCTGCATTCTGCCATATATTTCATGTTATAGCAGTATTAGATGATGACCCAGCATATGTTGTTCATTTTAAGAACACTTTCACTGCAGATTTGATAAAATGCAAAGAGGTACCAATGTGAGATTTCTAAAGACAGCTACAGCACTCGACCCAAGGTTTAAGAATCTGAAGTGCCTTCCAAAATCTGGGAGGGACGAGGTGTGGAGCATGCTTTCAGAAGTCTTAAAAGAGCAACACTCTGATATGGAAACTACAGAACCCGAACCACTAAAAAACAAAATCAACCTTCTGCTGGTAGCATTTGACTCAGATGATGAAATTGAACATGTGTCAATCTGCACTGCTTTTGCTCATTATTGAGCAGAAGCTGTCATCAGCATGGATGCATGTCCTCTGGAATGGTGGTTGAAGCATGAAGGGACATATGAATCTTTAGCGCCTCTGGCAGGTAAATATCTTGCGACACCAGCTACAACAGTGTCATGCGAATGCCTGTTCTCACTTTCAGGTGACATTGTAAACAAGAAGCGGGCAGCATTATCTCCTGTAAATGTAAACAAACTTGTTTATCTGAGCGAGTGGCTGAACAAGAAGTAGGACTGAGTGGACTTGTAGGCTCTAAAGTTTTACATTGCTTTGTTTTTAATGCAGTTATTTTTTGTACATAATTCTCCATTTGTAAGTTCACCATTCATGATAGAGAGATCGCACTACAGTACTTAAGTGAATTGAAAAATACTATTTCTTTTGTTTTTTACAATGAAAATATTTGTAATCAAAAATAAAGTGAGCGCTGTACACTTTGTATTCTGTGTTGTAATTGAAATCAATATATTTGAAAAGGTAGAAAACATCCACAAATATTTAAATAAATGGTATTCTGTTATTGTTTAAGAGCGCGATTAATCGCACGATTAATTTTTTTAATCGCTTGACAGCCCTAAAAACCACCCACTAAGCCTGAGCTGAGCAAGTGAATTTATGAACCCTTCAGGCAATGCAGGAAAAGCTGTATAGTCCTGCAGATATGCGTGCGTGCTCTCTCTCTCTCTCTCTGACAAGTCTGACATGTTCTTTCAAGTTAGCTTTATAGGCTGCTGCTGTTGCACAAATTCTGCAGGATAATTTTATGATTGTTTTCAAAATAATAATTATGCAAGCTAAGTTAGCGATAGGGGTACTCAAATCGCAGATGGCAGGGCATGAGCTGATCACCCCAGAGTTCAGAAAGGAGTTCTCTCCACCATGTGTTTGCCGGACAGATTCATCCTTGGTGTAACTCTACTCACTCATGCTGCTGTATAGTACGTTGTAGTTAGCAGAGTCATACTGGTGTAAGGGAGAGGAGAATCTGACCCTATGGAATTACAGGAGAGATGAACCTGGCACATGATGGGTTTATTTCCCCTTTCACGATGGATATTGGCCACTGCTTGAAACAGGATATTAATCCTGATGGACTAACGGAGAGTGGTGGTGGTGGTGTAATAAGGCAAATGCGGCAGTCAGCATCGTGCAGTCTGTCTGATCAAACTTCCTAGCAGCCTGTTGCTGCTGCTCTTGAATCCCTGGGATTGCCACTGCTGCTGAGAATCTTGCCATTTCCAGACTCGAGTCTTTCCTTGCAGCCAGAGAGATTTTTTTCCCCCTACATCCCTATATAAATTGCATCAAAATGAGGCCTGAGGCAATAACTTGCCAGTTGAAATAAAGGAGAGAGAAAGGTTCAAACCACCAGGTTCCTGGGGATCTGCGGCAGTTAAATGATTATCAGAACATCTGAGTAAACCCTAGGAGATGCCAGGAGACTATTTCATTCAAACCACATCAGATAAAAACACAAGAAGAGGGCCGTGGTCTGTTCCGGGAAGGCAATTCTCATGGTCCTATTTCACTGCCTCTTATGCTCTATTTACTGATTTCATTTTTGAAGTCGTCCCAGGTGCAGTTTACAGTGAAGTAAACTGGAGTACTTCCAAAGTAAAAAAAACAGAATTGTCCTCCTACTAGCCAACTTTCTTTCCTGTAGTTCAAAGGATCAGCAAAACACTCCCAGTCAGTCCATTATATCCTGGTAGGGTCTGATTCTGTGAGCACCTTCAACACCCATTAACTTCCTACTGAAGTAGGAAGTCAGTGGCAGCGGGGCCAAGATTTTCCGGAATGACTAGAGATTTTGGATACCTCCACTTTTTGTAGTTTCCCAGCTTGAGACACCTTAATGGAGTTTGATTTTCAGAAAGTGCTGGGCGCCCACGCTCTGAAAAACAGGCCTCTTCAGGGCCAGATTTTCAAAGGACCGAGCTCCCATTTAGGCATCTAAAAAAGGACCAGATTTGCAAATGTGCAGAGTTCTTCTGAAAATCTGGCCACTCGCTTTGGTACCTAAAATGGAGGTTGAGCTCTTTTGAAAATCCGGCCTTAATTGTCTCAAGTTCAGTAACCTTTTTGAAAATTGAGACCTAAGTAACTTGCCAGCGGTAAGTCAGTTAGCAGAGCTAAGAACACAAGACTGGCATCGTGACTCGTATTACCTTGTTCAGACCTCTGAGAACAGCTGTTTTACTTACAGTATATTTTTTCCCAATCTTGCCATTTTTCAGAAATAAGTCAGGAACACCACTTTCAGGGCTGCTATTGGGAATTCCAGACCTACACAAGCGGAGAGAAGGAGCCATGGCTCACGAATATAAACAGGAAATCCCTTACTTTTACTATGTGCTAACTTTCTGAAGCTGACCTGACTCCACCCATGTGCACCCCGTTCCACTGACTGCTTCAAATAGAGCTGGGCCTGAACCAGTTCAGAGTGCCACATCTGAACTCTGGTACGTTGGGGCAGGATCTGGATCTGGATTGGGGCTTTGTGGTTTGGGTCCTTCTGTGCACCTAAACATGGAATGTTAAGGTGCAGGCTTCTCAAAGCTGGTTTATTAATGAGAAGTAAAAATGAACTGGCCATATCATGCAGTCAGTTGTTAAGCAGGAGACTCCATTCAAATCAATGAGGAGTTCTACCTAGCAATCAGTGGTGCAGCGTGACCCAACATGTTTGCTTAGTGGTCCCAGGCTGCTCCAGTATGGCCTGAGAACTTATGCCTCTCAGCGCTCACTGGGAGTGGATGGGAATTGAGTGGATCTGCCACCTTCAGGATCAGGTCGACGTGCCCTCAATGATTTATGAAGCTTCCACTCAGGAAGTCACAGTGCAGTGATGAAATCAATGTACATCGTGCTCCTGGGGCGGATTTATAATTTACAGCAATCTATAGGGGTTTTAAAAAAAAAAGATACCAACCATTATAGGAAATGATTAAGACATGAACAAATGGAAATGGCATAAACTGTGCTTAATTTGACCCAGTCACTGTTGGTATCCTCAGTGTCGTACTCTGCCACTAATGAGCCTCTATCATTTGTTGCTAGACATTATCAATTCCTTTGCATGCAGCCTGTATGTCAGATGCACAGTTTACTGTGCAGCTGATGCTAACAGTGTTCCATTGCGCTGGCAGTCCAGCTAGCTAGCACGCTCCCTAGGAGACTGGCTGTTTTCCCATTTATTTCACTACATTGGAAAACAAGACTAGCTCCAAAGGCCGAGCATATTTTAAGACAGGTAAATTACTAATTCAAGTCAGTGAGCATATTCTTATTTTAAAAAAGTAACACATTAAATAAACTCCCTGCATTTTGTATTGGAGCCCTGAGTGTTTCATCTGCCGTAATCTAACTCGGTAATTTTTTCCCCCAGGCACATTCACTTTATCCCATTATTTGAGATTTCCTTTGCTTTTAATCCAGTACTTAGGGGAGCCCTGGAGTTGCACTGAGATGCAGAGGACACCAATGTGGGTAACTAAAATAACACATAGGCTGTAATATATCTCAACATACTGCCAATCAATCAGGCTATCCCAGCTGACTCCATAAAGTCAGGCAAGTGACTCCTCTGCCTGAGCTGATTAAAACTGTTCTGTTTTAAAATGGCAGTACATGCACAGGTGCACTAGGGACTATGCTGGGGCTATTGATTGTCTGTGAAAGGCAGTTAGGTACTACAGTGAGGGGATAAATAATTAAAGAGTCAGTAGAAGTGGGGGCTGTATCCTGGGTCTCCCACATCCTGGGACATGCACTAGCCTTTAGGCTATAGAGTCATATTCTCCCTCTCTGCTGATTGGGTGAGTGAGGATGAGAGTGGGTGTGCTTTGCTGTTCTCTCCGTGTTTCTTTCTGTTGGGGAAATGGGTTTTTGCCTTGTTGTGTTTGTTTAGTTTTGTGGTGGTGGTGGGTTTCATTGCCGTATTGCTTTTGTCTGCCCCCCTGGGCTGCCATGTGGGGAACAGAGACCTCTGGTGGTTGTGGATTCTGAGTGTTTAGCCTATGGCCATGGGTTGTGGATTTTGCCTCTAAACTCTGGCTCAGTGGAGGAGTGCGTTCTAGCTATGGGAAAGTGATTGGGTTTAAAAATGTGAGTTACGCCTCCTACACCAGCATGGCTGTTGTGTGTGTTGCCACGCTTAGCCGTGTTGAGCAGCTGGTTGTGGAGGGGATTGTTGTGTGGGGTGTTTTTTCTCCTTGTACTGCCCCCAAAACATCTGGTGTTAAACTCATATATATATATATACACATAGAGAGAGAGAGAGTTTATCTCCAGCTTTCATCCAGACCACACCACACGATCCATTGTCTACAGCCAAGCTCTAAGATACAACGGCATTTGCTCCAACTCCTCAGGCAGAGACAAACACCTACAAGATCTCTATCAAGCATTCTTACAACTACAATACCCACCTGCTGAAGTGAAGAAACAGATTGACAGAGCCAGAAGAGTATCCAGAAGTCACCTACTACAGGACAGGCCCAACAAAGAAAGTAACAGAACGCCACTAGCCGCCACCTTCAGCCCCCAACTAAAACCTCTGCAGCGCATCATTAAGGATCTACAACCTATCCTGAAGGACGATCCATCACTCTCAGAGATCTTGGGAGACAGACTAGTCCTCGCTTACAGACAGCCTCCCAACCTGAAGCAAATACTCACCAGCAACCACACACCACACAACAAAAACACTAACCCAGGAATCTATCCTTGCAACAAAGCCCATTGCCGACTCTGTCCACATATCTATTCCGGGGGTACCATCATAGGACCTAATCACATCAGCCACACTATCAGAGGCTCATTCACCTGCACATCTACCAATGTGATATATGCCATCATGTGCCAGCAATGCCCCTCTGCCATGTACATTGGCCAAACCGGACAGTCTCTATGCAAAAGAATAAATGGACACAAATCAGACGTCAAGAATTATAGCATGCAAAAACCAGTCGGAGAACACGTCAACCTCCTTGGTCACTCGATTACAGACCTCAAAGTCACAATACTCCAACAAAGACACTTCAAAAACAGATTCCAATGAGAAACTGCAAAATTGGAATTAATTTGCAAACTGAACACCATTAAATTAGGCTTGAATAAAGACTGGGAGTGGATGGGTCATTACACAAAGTAAAAACTATTTCCCCATGCTAATTTCCCTTCCCCCCCCCCTACTGTTACTCACACTTTCTTGTCAACTGTTGGAAATGGGCCATCCAGATTATCACGACAAAAGTTTTTTTTTTCTCCTGCTGATAATAGCCCACCTTAACTGATTACTCTCATTATAGTTAGTATGGCAACACCCATTTTTCATGTCCTCTGTGTGTGTGTGTGTGTGTGTGTGTGTGTGTGTATATCTATCTATCTATCTATCTATCTATCTATCTATCTATCTATCTATCTATCTATCTATCTATCTATCTATCTTCCTACTGTATTTTTCACTGCATGCATCCGATGAAGTGGGTTTTAGCCCACGAAAGCTTTTGTTCAAATAAATTTGTTAGTCTCTAAGGTGCCACAAGTACTCCTGTTCTGTTCTTTTTGCTGATATAGACTAACACGGCTACTGCTCTGAAAATTATCTCTAATGTTCCTCCTCTTTTAGGAAATTAGCAGTTGGCTAGAGACCTGGTGAGCTGTGATAAGAACACTAGCCCTATTAGGAGGATTCCTTTGGGCTGTAAAGCCACAGAGGGCGGCATGTCTTTGCCCTCTCGTAGGCAGGTTTATACTATATTCACCAATGCTCCCAAAACATTAAACGTTTCCCTCAAGTATAGGACTGGGGAATCTCAGTACATTGTGTTTGTTGCCACTTGAGGACATGGCCTGTTTTCATGCTGGACATCCAACACATTTGATCAGTCAGTGCTCTAAGAAGAGGCAAGTGGGCCTCTGGGAACAGGGACCCTGTGTCTGGCAATGTGGGGAGTTCTGAGAGGAAAGCACAGGGTGGGGTGGCTGTGACAGAGACCGGGTCTGAACAGGTTCCGGATGGCTCTGGGGTTGTTGGTTCTGGGGGGTTAGGTCCCCCTTTACAACCTGGGGGAGATATTACTGATTGTGTGGCGCCTGCCTGCAAAATGGAGGCTGAGCCTGTTGCTATGTAATCTGTGGCCTTGGCTGAGGATTCTGGCTTGCTGGCAAAGCCCCAAGCAAAAAAAAAAAAAATAATAATAAATGGCCATTGAAGGTGGAGGGGGCTCCAGTTTCTGAGGGTGTTACGAAACGGGTTAGTTTGGTCAGCGCAGTTGGGGACAGCACGCTGTTGAGGTCAGGACCAGTGCAAGGAAGTTTCGCGCCCTAGACGAAACTTCCACCTTGCGCTTCCCCCCCAGCCCTGCGGCAGCTCCCCGCCCTCCCCCCGCCATGAGGTGCCCCCCCCACCGCAGCAGCTCCCCCCCCCCCCCCGCGGCAGCTCCCCACCCCCCCAGCCCGGGGAGCTGTGCGGCAGATCCCCATTCCAGCTCACCTGTGCTCCGCCTCCTCCCCAAGCACACCGCCCCTGCTCTAATTCTCCTCCCCTCCCAGGCTTGCAGCGCCAAACAGCTGATTGGCGCTGCAAGCCTGGGAGGCGGGAGAAGTGGAGCGGTGACCACGCGCTTGGGGAGGGGGCGTAGGAACGCTGTAAAAAAAAAATTGGGGGCACCGCTTTTGGGCGCCCCCAAATCTTGGCACCCTAGGCAACCGCCTAGTTTGCCTAAATGGTAGCACCGGCCCTGGTTAAGGTGCTGCTGAGGGTGGTTCTTTGGTTGGGGGCCCCTTGCTTCCAGCAGCCCCTTCCTCTGGCGTCTTTGAGGTTCCCCTCTCACGGTCGGTAGTGACTCTGGGTCTGAGTGCGGGAGAGTTGACAAACTCAGATTCTTTGGGTCCTGAGTGGGGATGTACACCAGATGCTATCGGTAGGTTTCTGGGGGAGACTAAGGGGAAACATGGAGTAGAGGTGGCAGGTTGGTTTCCTGACCTTAATCTGTTTTGTGTTGTCTTCTCAGTATACCATGAGACATGTCTCTGTGCCTGAGTTTGACAAACAAGCGATACAGATTGGAAAAAAAACTGATGACCAAAGTGCGTGTCTCTTTGATCAATGGAAATGTTGGGGATTAATGGATGTAGGAGAATTTGGTGGTTTTGTTTTGAGGTTTGGGTTTTTTAATTTCTGTCTGTATTTTTCTTATTTTTTCTGATGAGTACTGATGGATAATTTTGTATGTGCCTCTCTGCGTGTGAATGGGTGCAAAGACATTAAAAACATATGGCTCTTTTTTAGTACCTGTCCCCAAAAAAGGTGGTCATTCCATTATTGTAAGAGATGCACACAAATGCAGGCAATCAAACCGATTGGCTTGCTGCTTGGAGAGGGGGGGATTTTCTGATTATGGTTCCACTGCACACACAGGGGTTGCTTTTCTCTTTGAAGACAGGGTAAAGCCTGATTCGATGGTTGTGTAGGAAATTCGTTCCAGGACATTGGTTGATGGTTCGAGCTACTTTTGAGCAATATCATCTTTTCTTTAATTAGAATTAAGGGTAAGATTTTGTCACGGTTATTTTTAGTAATAGTCATGGACGGGTAATGGGCAATAAACAAAAATTCAGGGAAGCCCATGACCTGTCCCTGACTTTTACTAAAAATAACTGACAAAATGGGGCTGAGCCCAAGCCCTGGTGCGGGAGGGGAGAGGGGGAATCCAGCACCCACCACCACTGTGACTGACAGCTTCGTGGTCCCCCGGCACCCATGCTGGGTGGGAGCTCCAAGGCCCCCCCAGTGCCCATGGCAGCTTGGAGCTGTGGGGGCTCCCATCCCCTGTGGTGTCTGGGAGCTCTGGGTCCCTCCCACTATAGCTGAGAGCTCCAGGGCTGGTGGCTCAGAGCTCCGGGTCCCCCTGCTGCCCATGGCAGCTGGGACTCCAGGGCCTCCACTGGCTGAGAGCTCCAGCCCCACTGCCTCGGGGCTGAAGCGGAAAATGTTATGGAGGTCCGTGACTTCCATGTCCTCTGTGATATAATCTTAGCCTTAATTATAATGTCTCTGCTCTTACTGTGGCAGGAGACAGGGTAAGTTTTTTTTCCAGAGTTTGGGTGCTCTTTTGACTAATTGTTTGACACGTATTTTAATTTTGGAGGGTGATTTTAATGGTGTTCTTAATTAGAGATTGGATAGGAATCATTTGGAGCTGCATCCACTGTCTGCTCTGCAACTTGTAAATCTTTTACAGGCTTCTGACCTGACTGATACCTGTAACATGTTCACCCTTCTGTGCAGCAGTACACCTGGAGGAGAGGTAGGGCCAGCTCTCTCTCTGGCCATCTTGGACTGTTTTCATGTTTTTACTCATCGTTGGTCTTGTTTGTTTTCTAGTTCCATTGTCCCTACGAGGATTTCAGGTTCTGGTATGGTCTCATTTGTGTTGTCTCATCCTTCTATTCAAGACCATCATCCATACTGGCATTTTAACACTCGCCTTTTACAAGATTTTCACTCCGGGCACTGTCAGCTACTTTGGGGGACCCGGGGTTTCCTCCCCAGGATGTTTTCCCCTCCTTGAGGCAATGGTGGGAGGAGGGTAAAGTTAATATTAAATATTTTTCTCAGCAGACAACCCTCAGCCTTTGATGGAGTATGGAAAAGTTAGAGTTAGAACCTGAAAAAGCCTTTCATAGCAGTAATGATGCTGGGTTGCATGAGAGCTTGAAATATAAGAAAACCCCAGCAATTGTGGGACCTTTCTGATAGCAAAGTTCAGGGTGCACTGTGGGTGGCTAATTCCAGGGCCTTTCTCAAATGGATATGCCTACTCACTTTTTCTTCTGCCTGGAAAAGGTACATGCAAAGTGCAAGACGATTGGCTGTTTCAAGGCATTATTGAGCTGAGCGCTTTCAGATCCTGTGGCGATTAGGAACTTTGCGGTGTGTTTTTGTTCAGACCTGTATGCTTCAAAGTCTGTGTGTCCATCTGAGACTCGGCAGCTCCTTGAGGATCTTCCTGGGATCTTAGCAATGGATGTGGACAGACTTGAACAGGACCTGACACACTCTCAGAATTGACTTCTACCCTAAATGGCTTTGCTCTAGGGAAGGCACCTGGGATTAGTGGTTTGCCTATTGAGGTTTAAAAGGCCTTTTGGACCCTTCTTGGGCCTGACTTGCTCCAGATTTTTCAGGAGACCATCAGGAAGATGATATTGTCACTCCATTGTCATCGAGCGCTTCTTACCTTGTTGCCTAAGAAGGGGGACCTTGGGGAGGTGTAGCATTGGAGACCTGGGTTCCTGCTTTGCGCCGACTGTAATCTTTTTCCCAAGGCTTTGGCAAACAGACTGTAAGCTGTGTTTGGTTTGATCCTGCACACTGATCAGCTCCATTGTGTCTCCAACAGGTCAATTTTTATAACCTTTTCCTATTGCAGGATGTAATGTCAGTCTTTCAGATGTTTGATTTGCATGTTTGGTTGACTTCCCTTGATCAAGATAAGGCTTTTGATCTTGCAGGCCATGGTTATTTTATTTTGAATCCTTTCTGCTTTTGGTTTTGTGTGTGAGTGTGTTACCGACATAGATAGTCTAATTAAGGTGAATGGTGTTTTGAGCACTCCCTTCCAGTCTGTAGGGGAGTCAGGGTTGTTCCCTGTCTGGGTTACTGTATGCTCTTTCTACTGAGCCTCTATTACGCATGTAGAGAAAGCGTCTTTCTGGCCTTTCTCTCCCTGTTCCAACTTGTACTCTGGAGAAAGTCTCCACATATGCTGGCGATGTGACTGTGTTTATTATTCACGATTGGGATGTCCAGGTTTTCAATGAATGTCAGCACTATTTTGAGCAGCCTTCCTCAGCTGGCATAAATTGTGGGATGAGTGACTCCTGCTAGGGGCTTGAGTGACCTCCCACCCCATGACTTTGCCGGGAGGGGTGGGGAGGTACTGTGGAGCTGAACTGGCTTTTAGGCGCTAGGAATTATGCTGGGACTGGATGATATTCTGGGTTGGAATTGGGAGGGGTTCATGGAAATGTTGAAAAGGTGGAAATAGTATTTGCCTCGACTCTTCTGCCTGGTGTAGAGTGGCTTTAGGGTCTCATTGATCTTCTGAGCAGAGTCACTACTTTTTGGTTGTCAAGTATCGGAGGGGTCGCCGTGTTAGTCTGGATCTGTAAAAAGCAACAAAGAGTCCTGTGGCACCTTATAGACTAACAGACGTATTGGAGCATAAGCTTTCGTGGGTGAATACGCACTTCGTCAGACGCATGACCCCCATGAAAGCTTATGCTCCAATACATCTGTTAGTCTATAAGGTGCCACAGGACTCTTTGTTGCTTTTTACTTTTTGGTTGCCATCTCTAGAGTAACTGTTGTTTGTGGATGAACCTGTTCCTTGGAAGCAACTGGTCTTTGCTTTTTCCTCAGTGGATAGAGGGTTTGGATTTTGCTAGCGAACTTTTTTTTATTGGACCCTGGGTGTCTCAGTTTCAATATGTTACCTGTTTTTTTTATCAAAGCCTTTTTACGCTGGGAGATTTTTTTAAGCTGAGGATGCAGGATAGGCAGATGGAGTTCCCAAGGTTGCATGCTGAACCCCTTGTTTATAACCTTACTCTTGTTTGTAGATCTGTGGTATGCCTTGCAAACTTCATTCTGGGTCAAGCAAAGATGGCCATTTGAAAAAGTAGATATACATTATTTGATACTGGCGTTAATGATGTTCTTTGGTATTTTAGCTTGTTCATGGTTTTACACCTTCATTTGGAGTTTAGATATTATCCTCTTTTAAGCAATTTGGATCAATATATTCAGAGGGGTGGCTATTGGAAATGCACTTTGTGCTGTTGGGGATAGGCAATCATTTTTGAATTTGTAATTTATTTTCTTGTTTTTACTGTGTTTCTGTACTGATTTTATCAAATGTTTTAAAAGTCAAACTCTCCCCCCCCCTTTCTCTTTTCCTTCCCCCTTACATTTCATTGTATAGTATATAGAGCAGTATAAACAAATCATTGTCCGTATGAAATTTTAGTTAGTACTGACTTCACTAGTGCATTTAATGTAGCCTGTTGTAAAACTAGGCAACTATCTAGATGAATTAACATACCCCCTGGAAGACCTCTGCGTACCCCCATGGTTACACGTATCCCTGATTGAGAACCACACTCCAGTCATTAGGGCACTCATCTGCGAGATGGCAGATCACAGTTCAAATCCCTGTTCCCCCTCAGGCAAAGGTGGGTCTTGGACTGGGGGTCTCCCACATTCCAGCTGAGTACCCTAAACACTGGGCCAAAAGTTCTGAGGGAGGTGCTCCACAGACACCTAACAGCTGAGAATCCTAGGCAGAGAGAGGTGACTCCCCGCTTAGTACACTCGTGTTTGTGAATCCCATTCTTAGGTGTCTATTTCCTTCTATTCATTGTGACGGAAGCCTGAGTGCCTAACTCAGGCTTTGTGAATTCCAGTGGTTTTCTAGGCACCTAAATGTTAGTCACTGAGATGCTGAGGGCTAGTCTACACTACCCGTCCGGATCGGCGGGTAGAAATCGATCTCTGGGGGATCGATTTATCGCGTCTCATCTAGAAAGGATAAACCGATCCCCGAATCGACGCACGTACTCCCACCTCGTAAGGAGGAGTAAGCGCCGTCGATGGGGGAGCCGCAGCGGTCGATTTGCCGCCGTCCTCGCAGCGGGGTAAGTCGAATAGGATATGTCGAATTCAGCTACGCTATTCGCGTAGCTGAATTTGCATATCTTAAATCGATCCCCCCCCAGTGTAGACCTAGCCTCAGTGTCACAATGCCTAAGTCCCTTTGTGAATCTAGCCCTAACTGTCTTGTGTATGATACTGAAAGTTCAATTGAAGCAGCGCTTGGAATTGGATCATTGCCAGACTCCCTGGATTGCATTTAGCCAACGAATCTCAAGGAATAAGGTTTTGTTTGTTTTTCCACTAAAATCAAAGCACTTGGAGACTTTATAGTTAAACACTTAGCCGGGGATAAATTGTCCCATGGTCAAGAAAATGCTGTGTTCTAACAGACCCAGTCAGCTCCCTGTTGCCTTTCTTTTCTTCTTTGGATAAAATGAAACTTAATCACAAAATGAAATAGTTCATGTAGAATGTGCACCTGTCTTTGCTGCCTGCTTTGGCCTTGATTAGCTTCTATCCATCCTATCATGCAAAATTATCTTCTCTAGTTTGGTTTTCTCTTGTCAAGAGTTTCATGTTCTTTAGGAGATATAAAGGACCTTGGTGATTTCTTCATATTCTCTGCAGATCCAACAGTGTTTTTCTCCCATATTTGCCATTAGAGGGCAGTGTAGGCATCACTGAATCCACATCCCAAGTACTGTGAGTTCCTTTCCATACTCTTGTTACGTTCCTGTAAAGCACACGTCTATGAATAAAGGATAATGCAGACATCTGGGAAATAAATATGATGAAAGGATTAAATATCTTTTCCTCGTATTAATAATAGCACAAAGTGCTAAGCTATCTTTGATCTTAATTAGTTTATGGTCTCTACTACAAATTACTTCTAGCAAAGGAGATGGGTAAACTGGTAAAATAAAAATGCCTCTTGTTCCAAATCTTGTGCCAAAACTCAAACCCCAAATAACTGTTGAAATTGGAATTTTTTTCAGCTAACAGTTTTTTTTTTCACATTAATTCTCATTTTCTCATGCTTCTTGAGATGTTCGTTCTAGCTAGCCCTTGTAATAGAACAGAAATATCCAAATAAAGCAAGATAAGCTGTGTACATGGTAGTGTGGTTTGTGAAATTTCCAGCCCCGGTTGGCAGAATCAAGACGTTCAGATGAGATACATTTGAGATGATGCTGATGATGATTATTTGTATTACAATACAGCCTGGCAGCCCCAACTGCAATACAGCCTGGGATTTTTCTATGTTTTATCTTCTAAATTAAGAGGTTTTTTTGTTTTTTCAATGTGTATTTTTGAAATAAATTGTTTGTTTTGTTTTGTTTTTGCAATATTTCTCTTAAAATCTACTCTGTATTGATGACTAAGGTACAATACATTTTAATTTTGCTGTGGATATGAAGTGAAAAATGACATCTGAAAAGACATTAATCTTTTGGAGATTGGCCGAGATGGAAACCTTATGGAGGTGACTGGCAATTAATAAGGCATTGCCAGTCATCTCCATAAGGATTCCCTTAGCATTGACCTCAGGGTGAAGTCTCCCGCCCTTCTCTCCAAATATTTAAGTGGTTTTTACCTGCATCTGAGTTCAGCAGCCTGCTTTTAAGTCTTGGTGGAAGGAAGAGTACTGCAGAAAGGAGTGAAGTCAGCATCACATTAACCATGTAATTATGGATCACTCGGTGTGATGATCCTTTCTAGAGAAAATTCTAGTGACAGCAAGATTCCAGATCATGTCAGTATCCAGGATCCAAGCTAACTCTTCTCATTTATCAACATTGTTTTTATTGCAGTTTGGAAATGCATCAAAATAAGAAATTATTGAATGGTTTCTGTCTATGGGTCTGTGATGAAGGCTGATTTGCAACTGCTAGTATGCATTCTGCAAGACATTAGTATAGCATTGTTACCAATTCTGAGTGGGCTTCAGTGCTAAAATGATATCTGTCCCCCCTTCCTGGGATGCATCATGGTGCACTTCATTTTTCATATCCATTAACACATTAATATCCATCAATGGCTGAATGAACGAGGGCCTCGTATACCTAAAGGAAGTTCCTTCTTGCTCATTGTTGATGTATGTTGGTATGGCAGCATGGGGGACGCTTATGCTACCATTACTCATGCTCTACCTGCTCTATGGACAAAGAGGATGTCAGGTACTCAGCCTATTAATATGATACTTTTTCAGCACTAAATTCAAAGGAAAAAGGATACCGTTGCTTTTTATCAAATTTGCAAGTACTGACCTCACGCACACCTTCTTTACCATCTTCTAATGGGAAAACTGCTTCCTGTTGTACAGTTAAGTGGTTCTGAGGTATTCATACCTCTGTTTTTTTTATTATTTAGTATTATTATTTTGCAATGCAATTTACATCATTTTGATTGATCCCAAAATGCAAAGTATTTACTTTTAGCTACAAGATGCAGTAAATCTTACAACATCTTTTTCTGACCAGTATGTATTTCAGTTGTTAGCAAATGGCTCCCAAAATATGAATTTCTACTTCTTTCCTGACACGTACAAAACAGAGTTCAGGATATGTTTGCATTACCAAATGTCATGTTGTATTAGAATCTACAATTATTAGATTTTCAGTAATAGGAGCAAACATCTTATAGAGTTATACAATTACACAAATATTGACATATTATTGATGTGGATAGAGAAAAGACATCAGGAAGAGGGAGCAAGAAGCAACTTTATGGTGCTGAGTGTGAGGTGATAAAGGGCAATTCAAGAAGCAGCCAGAAATGTTAGATGGAGAGAGAGATGTCAGAGGTACAGATGCTAATTTGGGAATCATCTACACAAAGACAGTTGAAACTGTCAGAGTGGATGAGGTTGCCAGGACAGAGTACATGATGGAGGAGGTGGAAGAGTGACTTTGAGGGACATCTACCAATACTTGGAGAAAGGAGCGTGGGGGAGCAAATAAGAAATGCTGAAGGAGCAGGCATCAGAGAGGGCCAATGAGCTTCTGAGATGCAGAAGCCAAGAGAGGAGAGAGACGAGAGTGTGGCCAGCATTGTTGAAGGCAGCAAGTGGACAAAGAGTAAAAATGGAGAAGTAACTCCAATTTAGTTGGGAGGAGATCTTCGCTAGTAAAGTTTTAGTGAAGCTGGATTAGCAGGCGGGATCAGGCAAAGAAACACCCCTAAATTAATGGAACCATGAAGATGTTGTACACCTGCTAAACTGAGTGCGATTGTATTTATTCTCTTTTTTTCTTTCATTTTCTTCACCGTATTTTCATTTTCTAAAGTTTATTTGGGACCAGTACCAAACGCCCATTGAAGCCAATAGAAAGACTTCCATGGACTTTGGATCAGCCCCTCCGTGTGCCATGTCTGAAATTATATTATGAACTGTTCAGGGTAAAGGCAGTATCTGTAACTGTATATTATTGCAAATAATAATGGAAATGATAATTAATTTCCAGAATGGATCATGTCTGAAATAAAAAGGTCGCATATTTTTATACTTCTTTGTTTCTATAAACTTGGGGGCTATTTTCCACATTTTAATTTGTGTGACTGGGCACATCCATCTTGTTCTCCGTTTTATTGTGAAGTCTTCAAAAAGACAGAATTGAGTTCATCAAGAATTTCCTTGGTCTTTAGCCGCAGAGACATAATTTTTTAAAAAATAATGCTTGCCTTATTTCTTGTTCAATTTGGCTGATTCAAATTGGATCACTTCATGTGATCCAGACTGCAGCTATGGTTCCAAAAATCCAACCAATCTATGGGCAGCACTTTTTTCTTTAATAGCAGACTAATTGGCAGACCAATTAATCTGCTCATCTGTGAAGAGAAAATTTATTGCAATAAGTAGATTCATTTCCAGAAGTCATTCTCTAAGGTAGCAATCCAGTGGCCTTGTTTACTTCATGCCCTGCAACACGATCCAACGCCTCAACAGTAGCACAGGTCAATTAGTGGACAAATTAAGCAATTATTAGCCACTAACAAGGGTGACTGGCATCATTACCCTTCCTGTTTACCACCAAACTGTTATTTTAAGACAAGGACCAACAAATAAATTAGGGCATCTGTTATATTGCTGTGCCTGCCTTGAAGTAAATGATATTAAATGGGTTTTGGCTGCTGCCAAATTTTTAACCTTGGCCTAATGAGATACACTGATATATCTCTTGCTGATTATAGAAACTGTAAAATTTAATTTGTGTTGATTTATTAAAACAAGAACCAAGTTCTGTGAGATGGTATTTATTTGAATAATCCAGCATCAATCTTTTAATTTTAAATATCCTTGGATCATCAAGTTCCTCTAAAAGAAAAGCTCTGCACTAATTCTAGTGATTATTTTTGGTTGCTTACAATAATTTTCTGATGGGGTGTGCATGCATAAATATACATTTTCCATTTGTGTTTTCTCTTGTGCTCCTTGGGGCTATTCTTACTTCCATTTTAGACTTCAGTGTTTTTTGTTTTGTTTTTTTAATTCTTGCCTTATTATTTTTATCACATGACCCACAATAAGGATTTAGAACCTTCCCTAACAGATAATTGCTGAAGCATTTACTCAGCTTCGGGTATCTGTAGTCTCAGAATACGGAAAAGGTAGAGCAAATATCTCAACAGGAGCTTAGTAACTTGGAGGCAGCGTGACCTAGTAGGTAGCCCATCAGACTGGGAGTCAGGAGACCTAGGTTCTACCACAGACCTAAACTGTGACCTTGCCCAAATCACATCATCTTGGTTTCCCCCTCAGCCTTTGTCTGTCTTGTCTATAAAGACTGTAAGCCCTTCACAGCAATCACTGTCTCTTCTTATGTGTTTGTTCAGTGCCTAGCATAATGGGGCCCTGCTTTGGTGGGGACACTATTGTAATATGAATAATAAATAAGAAGAATCCCACTTCAGAATTCATTAGGAGGAAGAGGCTTTGTGGGGTGGCATGTGGCAGGCCTTGAATCAAGAAATGTGCTGTCTAACAGCAAAGAAGAAACTGCTTTGGTTGAAACATTTAGGTATGTGTACACTGCAGTTAGATACCCATGGCCAGCCACTGTCAGCTGGCTTGGGCCAAGGGTCCCTTTGATGATGGTGTAGATGGTCGGGCTCTGGCTATAGCCCGGGCTCTGGCATCCTCCCATCTCACATGGTTCTACAGCCCAGGCTCCAGCCCAAGCGCAAACGCCTACATCACAATTAAGCAGCCACTTAGTCTGAGCCCCACAAGCCCAAGTCAGCTGGCATGGGCCAGCTGCGGGTTTTTAACTGCAGTGTAGACATACCTTATTATCCTTTTCCTGCCAATAAGATCTTGTCATGATTCAGACAAACTATTTGCAGTGCTCTGAATACCTCCCTCTACCTAAGACTTTGGTACAAGAAACCAAGAGTTTCCTGTGTAAATTTAAATCATCAGTGAGATGTCCTTGCCAAGATCTACAAGAGAGACTGCATTAAATAACAGAAACAAAGCAGGAAAAAGCCTGTACCAGCCCTTCAGGGGCAGAGGTTGCCATCAAAGCAGAACTCAGACATATTGGGGCTAGCAGCCAGAACAACTACCAGAATGAAAACAGTAATTGAGGAGAACCCGAGGCATGTGTCTATATAGCCCACTATAGTGTATAGAAATAGGGTAGTAGCCCTTTAAATAGTTGTGAGCCCTCTAGTGGTGCTCACAATGTGCTATGCTCTGGAAGCAGCCAAAAACCAGTCATAGCAGCAGAATGTATGTAACTAGGCATGGTGTGTTTATGTATAACTAGTAAACATGGTTATTTGGGACTTGGCTCTGCCCATTGGATTTCTTTATGTTCTTATCATTCTGTAAAGAGAAAAAGACGTAACACCCACCAAAAAGCAGATGAACATTCAGTTTTCATATTTGCGAGGAGGTAGCTGAAGAAACATCTCATAAACAATATAATTACATGTGTGCTAATCCAGCTCCAAAAATTCAGAATGAGTCTCTCTCCAATTGAGTTAAACAGGATGAAGTTTAACAAAGACAAATGCAAAGTGCTCCACTTAGGAAGGAACAATCAGTTTCACACATACAGAATGGGAAGAGACTGTCTAGGAAGGAGTACGGCAGAAAGGGATCTAGGGGTTATAGTGGACCACAAGCTAAATATGAGTCAACAGTGTGATGCTGTTGCAAAAAAAGCAAACATGATTCTGGGATGTATTAACAGGTGTGTTGTGAGCAAGACACGAGAAGTCATTCTTCCGCTCTACTCTGCTCTGGTTAGGCCTCAGCTGGAGTATTGTGTCCAGTTCTGGGCACCGCATTTCAAGAAAGATGTGGAGAAATTGGAAAGGGTCCAGAGAAGAGCAACAAGAATGATTAAAGGTCTTGAGAACATGACCTATGAAGGAAGGCTGAAAGAATTGGGTTTGTTTAGTTTGGAAAAGAGAAGACTGAGAGGGGACATGATAGCAGTTTTCAGGTATCTAAAAGGGTGTCATAAGGAGGAGGGAGAAAACTTGTTCACCTTAGCCTCTGAGGATAGAACAAGAAGCAATGGGCTTAAACTGCAGCAAGGGAGGTCTAGGTTGGACATTAGGAAAAAGTTCCTAACTGTCAGGGTGGTTAAACACTGGAATAAATTGCCTAGGGAGGTTGTGGAATCTCCATCTCTGGAGATATTTAAGAGTAGGTTAGATTAATGTCTGTCAGGGATGGTCTAGACAGTATTTGGTCCTGCAATGCGGGCAGGGGACTGGACTCGATGACCTCTCGAGGTCCCTTCCAGTCCTAGAATCTATGAATCTATGAATCAATTGGAAAACCTCACTATGGAAAGAGATCCTCTCTCCTTCAAGATCTTCAGAGAAAAAGTCATTAGTTGACCAAAAAATATGGATGTTTAGGGTCAATTATAGACTAATTATCCTAGAATCTAGAAGCCCTGGTTTCTCCAATGTGCCACAACGATGTAGAATTCCCTAACAGTAGCAGCAGTAGTTTAGATCTGCTGGTTTTTAAAGTACAAAATGGATCTTAGTAAATGGGTTGAATTTGGGGGAGGTTTGGTAGATTTTGGCCTCAACTTTAATGTAGATGTTTACCAGTGCTGTGCTTTACAGTTCAACCAAACTACTGTGCCAAGTGCTTTGACATGGTCTGTGGGATTCAAATAACGTAAGTTAATCATACCAGAAAAATAAGAGATGTCAGAAGTTTTAAAAGTAATTTAGTTAGCCCAGGCCATCACTGCTGAAATATTTCCTGCTGTATATTCCCTGGTGCTCTGCCCTGCCCAGTTTTAAAAGACTCACATAATGGGGCCGCCAGTACTTCCCTGGGGAGACTGCATAGTCTAGTAGCTCTCACAATCAGTGAATTTTTTCTAATGATCTGCCTTAATTTTTCTCTGCTTAGCTTCATCCTGTTACAAGAGCTCAGTGATTTGCTTTATTCAGGGGAAATTCAGTAAAAGGTCCTTGCATCACAAGATAGATCTTATGGGAAATAGAAAATAGTCATGACCTATCTCTGGGTGTCTCAAGATTGCAAAGAAACTCAATTTGCCTTCACATTTGTTTGGTGGCAACTATTTTTTATCAGCGTCAACTAAGTGGAGGAAGAAGAGGCAAATCTAAACACAACGCAGCCCTGCTTCCTCCCCCACTGCTAGTGCTGCCAATCTCCTTCAGCGCATTGGAGGAATTGCAGGATGCAGGTGGGAAATGTTCCCTACTCCAACGCCAGCCCTGGGAGAGAGGAGGTGTATCAAAGTGATCTGAGCACAAGATGGGGAGACAGGAACTTCTGAGTTCTAATGCTGGCTCTTCCACTGACTGAGCTTAGGAAAGATACTTAGGGTCTGATTCTCCTCTCCCTTGTGTTGATTTTAAACTGGTGTCACTCTATTGACTTCAGTGGAGTTATTCCTGATTTACACTGGTGTAAGCGAGAGGAAAATCCAGCCTATCATCTCACTTCCTCAATTTCCATGGGCCTGATACTCAGCTGGTGTAAATCCACTGACTTCAATGGGGCTATGCCAATTTACATCCAGTGAGGATCTGGCTTCTTCGTCTGTAAAAGGGGGCTGGAATGAAATACTTATTTACCTCATTGGAGTATAATAAGGATTATTTTGCTAATGTTTGTAAAGCACTTTGAAGATTAAAAGCACTACATGAGTGCCTGCAAAACGTTGGAGGCCAGAGCTCTGTGTTGAACTGAAAGGAATATTAATTTTATTTCAGCTTTCAGAATTGAAACTAAAATCCATGTTGACATTGTAATTTTCTAACACAGAGGATCTTAACATTTTTCTCATTTCTTCCAGGTATAATTGACTTCCTCGTGAGCCAACATCCCATAGCCAAAGTATTGCGAGATCACTTGGTCTTCAAGATAGCTCCAATGCTTAATCCAGATGGGGTATATCTAGGAAACTACAGGTAGAGTATGTCCTATTGAAACTGCAGATCCGAACTTGGCATTGTTTTGCCACTAACTGTGACACAGTTGAGTTTTCTTTATTTCTCATCACTGGAGGTTGTGCAGAAATAAAATATTACATGTGAACTAACAGCTCTCATATGGCCAAACACTATGGTTGGGTCAAAAGTCCTCATACAGGCAAAAGTCTCCCTGAACTCACTTCCCATTGAGCAACTGTATTTAGTGGTAGATTGGCCCTGAGTAAGGCATGCAGGACTATGCCTATGGCTTATTATAGGATATTTGCTCTACAAGTCCCCTTGGATGTCTGAATTAAATTCAGCTAAATCCTCACTAGACCTTAGCCATGTTTTGTAAATGCATTCATTATGCTGTTCATCAGCCTCTATGTAAATGTTTCAGTCAATCACAATTCTCTTCAGCTACCCAGATCATCCATTAAAGTCACAGATTTCTGTCTGTTATTTTACGGTAATAGGTAGTGATACATGGAATGGAATAATCATCCCATCCGATGGTAATTTTGCTTCATTTTAATATTTGAATTAGCACTTTTCCTCCTCCTCTGTTGAAAACATATTCACAAAATCTTTTGTTTTCTCTACAATTATTTGCTCTCAAATGCATTTATTTACAAAATTGATTTGTTGTGGGAGGTAATAATGAAAAGCAGCTGATTAGCTGATGATTTGTTTGTGGGCAATTACATCCATCACACGTATCTTTGGAAGAGAGGCCCCTCAGGGATTTAATGTACTGTATGCAATTTTGCTTATAATGCAGGACTAAATAACACACGCTGCAGCCACAGTACCTTGGGCTGTGATCTAATTAGGTATTTAATTGTTAGGCAGGGTAGGGCCTCATTAGTTCATGGATGGGAGACCTCTGAGGAAGAATCAGTGTATTGCAGAAAATGGTGCTGATGAGTTAGTTCATTATTTTCCACTGTTCATTTCGGCTGTCCTCCTTCAGTTGTCTGCTACCTTCTTAACTCTGACTGCAGGGAACGACATAGGCAATTTCACGTGGGTGAAGTAAAGGTTAGGTATGTTGAGAGTTTTTGGGTGGGCATGGGCTCTTTAGATCCACACTGACATTCCATGGGTTCCCTGCTGCTTTGGAGTAGCTTCAGTTGGTTAGAAGAGACAGAGAGGAACAGAGGTGGGATTATGGGGCTATTTCTTTTATAATGACACTTTGAAATGTTGGCTGTGCCTTCGGTGTACATGCTAATGGTCATACCTCTTAATGGTCCTATGGTCTTGAAATAGTTCCAGGAGCCATGTTATGCTGCTCCTAGGATCTGCAAAGGCAAAACATTTAGAGAACTCCAGTGACTACTAAGTAATCTTCCTTTCCCCACATAAATCTACCTGCCCTGTAGATTTTCCTGCAGGACTATTATTTATACACTGCTATTGAGGTGCATGATGCTTCACAGACATACATCTGGCCCATAATTTGTAGGGTCCTTTGGGATGCCAGGTATTATGAAAGGACATTATAGTTCCATTCATAATTGCTGAGCTGATAGCACATTATCATTTTAGCCTTTCATATTATGCAGAATTTTCAGCTCTCCTGGACTAAAAGGACTGTTAATGAGGTAGCTGGAAAAGCATCTGATCTGTTTGCAATTTTTTACTTTATTTGCAAAAGGCCTAATGTAGCTAATAACTTAAAAATGAGTATAATAAGCAGAATGTTACCTATTATGTTGAGAAGAATACAAAATGCCTGGTAATGTGCATGATTTGTAGTTAGCTAGCGCTGAGCTAGTAATTTACAACAATTTATTTCCTGCTCATGGAAAATCCACAGGCAGATCACGATTTATTTGCTTGAATTTATTGGCTGAATTAAAAAACCAACAAAAAAAACCAACAACCCTCCATGGATTGATCGCTAATATTTGAAATTTCAACTCTGATGCTTACCAGTCATTGGTCAGTCCATCTTGTACTTTTCTCTTCCCTGATTGGATTAGTATCAGAGGGGTAGCCGTGTTAGTCTGAATCTGTAAAAAGCAACAGAGGGTCCTGTGGCACCTTTAAGACTAACAGAAGTATTGGAGCATAAGCTTTCGTGGGTAAAAACCTCACTTCTTCAGATGCAAGGCAAGCTTATGCTCCAATACTTCTGTTAGTCTTAAAGGTGCCCCAGGACCCTCTGTTGCTGATTGGACTAGCACACAAACAGTTCCAGGGAGCAGTTGTGCATATGTGACTGTAGGATTCAGAGATCTGTTGGCTGCGTAAGTTCCACACTGCTGATGCAGGCAGAGTCTTTAGTGTCATGCTCAGCAGTTCTCAGTCGTTTGGATTTTCTTCGCGTTATCTCCCTCTTTCTCAAAGTAGTGGCTGGTGACTCTTCCTCTGGCTCATTGAGGGTTCACATTTGTCGCTATGCCAGCTAGGATAATGAAATGGTTAATTAAACTTCATACTTCAGGTTGTAAATTGATCTCCTGCCTCTGTCAGGGAGTTTTCCCCCCAATACACAGCACTGCATAATTGGCAAGACACATTATGGGAGTGTCTTTGATATCCTCTGAAACATGCAACACAGTGGTCACTATTAAAAGTCAGGTTATGTAAATTAATATTAGTAATTAATTAATTAACAGTTACTGGGTGGTGGTGAAGTCTCCTAGTTATCCTATGATTAGAATAGGAAATAACTAGAGCTGGTCAGGAATTTTTTCACTAAATGTTTCTTTGTTGAAAAATGCTGATTCGTCAAAACCAAAACGTCTGCAAAATTTTGTCAGGAGGATTTCTCAGCTCAAAACATATATGAGAGAGAGAGAGGCAGCAACCATAGAATAGCCAGTTGCCCAGTGATTAGTGCTCTCACCTGGGATATGGGAGATCCAGGTTAAACTCCCTTCTCTGCCTGGTTGAGAGAGAATCAAGCAGAGTGTGGACATTAACCTGGATCTCCCATATCCCAGGTGAGAGCACTAATCATTAGCCTCTAAAATTAGTTTCTCTCTGTTCTGATGCAGATGACGACAAACTCTAAAACCTCAAATATTTTTGCAAAACAAGTTGCTTGTTTTCCAGCCAGCACTAGAAAGAACTGCATATTGATGTAAGACAGGCTGGTAACAGCTGGCTGACTTTTTCATGGTAACCACTATCTGGAAGCAGGATATTGGACCAGCTGGACCTATGATCTGCTCCAGGATAACAGCTACTTTGTTCCAAGCGCTCACTCTCTGAGGTTAGTGCTGTGAGCCAACATAGCAACAGTAATGCCAAAATTGTCTATTGTCTGCAAACTACTGTTAATACTCCAGGGAATGGAGCAAATGTGTTGTGACTCTGTGGGGACTTTCCATTGGTGAAATGTTCATAACCAGCAGCAAGTGAGTTTAATATCAGAGCTATAAAACATTTGCGCTCGGGGCACAGAAACATGCTCTGGGACGGTTGTTTATATGCTCTGTACATTCCGTTTTTTTTTTTTCTGGAACAAATGTTTGTGGACATGAACTTCAAAGGCGTATGTTGTGGAAATTGGGTGTTAAGTGAAACCTAGGTAAGTATTCATGATGGAAGTATGTGTGGTTTACCAAGCAGGGGACAAAAAAGATGATATGTCACCAATCTGACTAACCAGGCTGGTAAGCAACACAGCCCAAAGTTTGAATATTTGAGATCTAACCATAGAGTAAAAGCCAAGATATTTGTTGAATAGATCTGAAAAAAAATATCTTGATCTGCTTGTAACATTACTCCATAAACCCTTAATAGAAAATACATTAACAAGTATAGATATTCTTATAGGTATTGTACATATATATATACCTGGAGATGGTGAAACCACCTCTGCTCACCTTATTTGCAGTGAAGATTCTGACCAATTCATAAGGAATCAGAAGTGTTGCCTTTTCTTATAACGCTTTCCTCATCAGGCATTACCCAAAGCTTTCTCCCTCTCCCCCAGTATATAGGAAGGGCTGAGAAATGAAAATTCTGCTGTTGTCAGTGGGCTACAAGAAACGCATCAGATTCAAAATGCCAAGCAGAATTGCTTAGATACGCATGTTGTGGGATTAGTGAGGAGTAGAGGTGAGGGAAAGTTGAGTTCCCAAAGTGCATAGTTCACCCACCCCTAATATGAATCAAGGTTCTGAATAGATAATTTGGATGGCTTACAATTTGGATATTCGCTATTGTTTGCCAGCGTGCTAACATCACGAACCTTTGCCATAAGAATGCACTTGGGAGGATGAAACTGCCATGTTCAAGTGTTTCTTCCTTCAATCTTTCAGTGAAAAACACATGCCCTATCTTGTTCTTTCACCTCTAATGTATGAACTAATAACAAGAATTCACAGCTCATTGCATCTTCAGGATATGAAGATCCTGCCACAGAACAGGGAGATGGACTAGATTGTTTTCTAGAAGCTTTTTAAAACCAGGATCACCTTTATGTGTAACCCTCTTTATAATTACAGGGGAGGTGGAAACTGTTTAAACAAAAAAAAAGTTTCTATATTAATTACACAATAAAGCCATACATTGAGGTATTTAAAATGGCAGCTCCTTAAAGTGGCGTCTTTTTCTGTTCAAGATGGCGACCTGTCTTCTGATCCCACCTGGATTGAAAGAACCTTTCTGGCAGATTTCTGTGCAGGACGAACATGGCAGAAATGGACGAATTTGATGTGTGGAGAAACCCCTTTCTGTGGAATCTTCCACAATGATGCTAACCTTTTCTTCCTTGTGGGATTAAACTGTCGGACAGTTCTGTAAAACTAAGGAAAAACAGAATGATTAGTCTTATTTGGGGGAGATACACTTCTGCATCTCATTCCTGGCAACAAGATCAAACCCTGATTGAAGACAGATACATTTCCCCTTGTAATGCCCAACCAAACTCTGTTCCCTGGCTCTAAAGCTTCAGTAACATCTAGGTCAGGGAAGGTATTTTTCCTTAACTTCTTCTCTGTGGTTTAGCATCATCATTCATTTAATATATGACACTACCCAGGGACATAGGCCAAGGAAATACAACGGCATGTTCTCAATTTGAAAGTCATGCATCCTGGGGGTTGGCCTGAACTTTCCATATCAAGAACTTGTTCTAAAAGTCAGCATTGTGCAGTTGAATAGTGCAATGTGTTTCTGCGGGTGAAACGACTGTACCACTTCATCTTCACCTTATATTAGTTCCAATCTGTCAACCTCGCCTTCCTGAGATGAGACCCCAGGGCGGCAAGAAAGGGAATATGTTTCTTATTCTGGGCAGGTCTTCAGTGAGGCATCCTAGAGATGCAATGTCAAGACAGGAGAAGAGATGCCTTTTGTGGTCCATGAGTGTACTCTCTGTTCCATGGCATTTATTGTTGCCTTCATTTGATTTGCCGTGACAGTGACACAAATAAGAAAAGTAAAGTCTACGTGTTAATTATAACATGCAGAGCGGTCATGTCTCAGACCTGGATTGCATTTATGGCTTGATTTTGAGACCTGCACTCGTATGCAAGAGTGGAGGGAGAGGGCACCCAGATCTTCTCAAATCCCCTTTTCTCTCCTCCCCCCCTCCCCGGCCTCTTTTAGGTAGCAGGCACAATTCTTTGAAGTCATCACAGCCTCTTCTTGCTAGTGCAACAGAGTCACTAGATGAAAGGTGGTCCTGCCCCCTTCAGACTGGCCAACAGAACTGGTTCACTGAGAGGTGGGTGGCAGAGTCCCCATTGAAGGGGTCCTGCAGCATGGTCTCTCTAGCATGGACCAGGGCTTAAAATACAGTTTAGCCCTTAAGCTTTTTAAATGGCTGTTTCTTGCCACAATGCTTAGGACTGTGTTCTTGGTAGCAGCTTGCCCTTTGGCACTGGAATGTCTGACAGCCCATCCCTAAGGCAGGTCTGGGGTCTGGGCCGGCCAGATTCTGTGTTACTGAGGAGTGAGGGGAAGGACCCCACTGTGGTGCGCTTGGACTTGGTCACATGTTGAATTTATTCTTCAGCCATTCTCAAAACCCCTGGCCACATATGGCATTGTGATCTAAAACAGGCCTCTAAAGAACACACCAGAAAGGGCAGAGAGCTGACTTCTGCACACTTTGCACTTCCATAGCGCCTTCCACAGGAGAACCTGGAAATGCCTTACAAGTCTTTAGTGAATCAAGTTCTGTCCCAGCAGTTCTCTGAGGTCAGTAAGGCCTCAGGGCCAGACGGTGTGGTTTGCACACTGCCCTGAGGATAGTGTTGACAGCTCCACACTATCTTCAGGGCAGTGTGCAAACCACACAGGAGACGCATCAGAAGGGATTGTATCAGAGGCACAAATCATCCCCTGCCAGTTCATTGGGCCCACTCTATGGGCCAGTGTGTGAGAAGAGAAGGGACAGGACCCCAGCTTCTCCACTTCCTTGCCTGTCCCCACACCTGTAGTTGTGGAGTCTCCTTGTGGGCTCCCCTAACATGCCTTCACTAAGGGTATGTCTACACAGCATCTGGGTGGTGTAATTACCAGTATAGGCAGATATACACATGCTAGCTTTGCTCAAACTAGTGCCTAAGAATAATGGTTGCAGTGGCTTGGCCTAGCCGCCTAAGCATAATCCCGCCTGACCTCAAGGTACATACTCGTGTGGCTAGCCCAAGCAATTTCCTGAACCATGATGGCCACACTGGTGTTTTTAGAAGCTAGCGGAGTTAGCGCTTGTATGTCTACCTGAGCTGGGAATTACACCTCCGAGCTGGGAATTACACCTCCCAGCTGATTTTTAAACATAAAGGACAATCACTATCTAGCTCTGAATCGTATAGTTCCCAAAGCCATGAAGTGAGCCTGTGGCTTCGTCGGGAATAGAACTCGGCTTATGTGACTCCCAGTTTTGTCATCTGACTCTGAGGCTTTTCTTAATTTTCTCCCCAATACAGGAGGCTTGGACCATATTTGCAGTTAAAAGTGCACAGGCTCATGTCTTTCACACTCAGCACCGCTGAACAGATACTCAGTGAATCAGACAAAGAGCTTGTCCTCAAGCTGGTCACATTTCTACTGACCCAGGCAGGGGTATTGTCCATGTGAAGAACATCTTCCAATAGAGCCATACTAGTGTCAGTGATCCATCCTAAACCCTGACATTACAAAAAACACCATGTTTGCTGCTGTCGCATTCCCATCCTCCTCTAGTGCTGAATACATTGGGAAAACTCCAAAACAAGTCATAGGAAGATGACAAGAAGTCAAAAACTTGCTGCTGTTTTTTTAAATAGAGAAGGCACTACCCTTAGGTGAGGGATATGCAAGAGAGAAAGTGTGTCAGGGGGAAAAAAACTTCAGTGGAGGTGAGAAACTTTCAGTTCTTTTCCCCCTTCCTTTAATCTCTTCTCTCTGGGCTTTGGGGGAGGACTTTTTCCTCCTTTGCACAGTGGCAATGATCATGAATACTGATAAGATAACACAATGCTTCGGGAAGCTCCAAGCAGTCATTTCCTACATAATTTCTTACGCTACTGAGCACCCTGTTTAAAATGTACCCAGTTAGCCACTGGTGTTTTGGGAAAGGTTTTGGATAGCCAAGTGGGTCAGGGATTCGTTATCGCCCCCACCCAGAAAAGGCACGTTTAGAATGCCTTCGTTGTAATTTAATGATTGCGGTGTGGGAGTAGAGTAGATGATCAAATCGTTTTTTTTCCAGGCCTTTTCGGTGGGTTCTAAAAATAGTTGAGGTTTAATTTCCACTTTCACAGGAAAAAATTGAGGAGACTGCTGATGATAACAATGTAAAAGGGGAGGGTGAGCTTTGATCTGCAAAATATTCTGGTAGAAACCAAGATCAGGCCCATTAATCTTGCCAAATATAATTGTTTCGGGGAAGAAGGGTTTAGGAAAGCTTTAGAAGGACCAAGCCATTTAATTTAATTAATTACCATTAATTTATAAACACTTCTAAACTCCTGTAAAATTACAATGCTTTTTTTAAACATTAAACATAGCACAAAACAAACAAACAAAATGGGGCCTATTTTCCCTTGAAAGATCCACCTGTTTATATGTAAATTTGGGGGTCTATTGTACCATATTGAGAACACTTTCCTAGTGATCTCTTGGGTTTTCCTTTATCATTGTCACCATACTCTGCTAAACAGGAGGCAGTGGGTCTAGATGATAGAACATGGGCCTAAGTTACCAATCTTTAAACTAGAAAACAGAGCTGAAAAATTCGGATCTGGACTCAGATCTAGGGTCATCTCTAATATGTCTCTACAGCAGTCAAAGGATGTAATTACAGCTTGTGTAGACATACCTGAGATAACTGTAATCTAGCTATCTTGGGTCCTGGACCAGCAAAGCTGTGGCAGCATGCACTTCAGTGCTGGCTGTACAAGCCTATGTGGGACCTTGGGCACAGTGAAGCTCTGGGACCCAGCTAGCTAGATTATCCAAGCTGTAATCACACCCTGTGATTACAGTATCAATATTCTCTAATTTGAACAAGGGGAACCCCTTCCATTGCTTGCAAGGATAGTAGTTAGATACACCTGGTGATGCAGGTGGAGTGGGGAGCCTGAGGGAGCAGACATTGTAACTTAGGCCAATTCCATCTTTGGGGGTTTTTACTTGATGGAATCTTTTTTGGTATTCTATTTATCTGAAAACCCAGAAGTAAAAGTTACTGTGGACTGGACATGTCAAGTGGGTTCTAACGGTCAGTTGTCTTGCTGTGAGATATGGCTACCTATACGTGTAATGTCATTTGCGTAATATCCCTGATTATTTTTTCCCTAGCTTGCTAGGGGAAGAAAGGATTTTTTTGTTTCATTTCATCCATGCATATGTAATTCACAGGTTGAACTGAATTGAAAAACAGGGTATCCATCTTAGAATGACAAGATGAAGCTTTCAATAGAGTTTATTTTTCCTAATTAGGTGTTTGTCTTTGTGTATTCTATATAACAGCATATAAGTAAACAATCATGGACCTTTGAATAAATTTATTGGTTTTATTTATGTTTCTGGGCATAAAAAATCTATAATTACCAGGTACAGCCACAGTATAACTGGTATTTAATGACAATTACTTTTTGTTACCATAGAAATGAGTCCAAAGTAGTTACCTATAATTTCTCATTTCCAAACCTCACACATGTTGTATTGCAGTATTACCATAGTAATTGCCTATTAGTCATCATAAAATAAGCAGTTACCCAAAAGATATCAGGATACTGTGAAATTTCTCATCTTCTGCAAAACTTACAGCACATGCTGCTCCTCGTTTTCCTTTAGTTGGATTTTTCCACAAACAAAAGAATGTTGGTGGTACGGAAACCAGAATGGAGTTTGTTTGGATCTCTCAAAACGCACAGAATCACAGAAATCATACATGGAAAACTAAAGAGATCCATCCCCCTGCAAATGCATGATTGTTCCCTACCATAGATTTTATAGGGCTTTGTCCAAATGCGTTATAAAAGACTCAAGCCACATCCCTTGAGAGTCTATTCCACACCTTAATGTGGTAGTCAATTATTTTTTGCCCAGGTCCAAATTTCTTGGTCAAGGTATAGTCAAGATCCAGACTCCAGAGAAATTAATGAAAAAAATAACAATAATGATGATAAAAAGTAAATAAAAAGAGTTCAACGTCTAGTTAAAAAGGATCTGGCAGTTCTGACTTGGCCTGCAGTCTGCCTATTGACTACTCTTGCCTTAATGTGTGTCACTGTCAATTAATTTTTTCTGATACTTGACATAAATTTCTTTTGTCTGATCTCTTTAGTCCCAGTTATAGCTTGGTTTATATGTTGTAATTTCTGAGAGACAGTGTGGCCCAATGGATAGGACACTGGGCTGGGACTCAGAAGACCTAGGCACTATTCCCAGCTTGTCACAGAATAGCAGGGTTGGAAGGAACCTCAGGAGGTCATTTCATCCAACCCCCTGCTCAAAGCAGGATCAATCCCCAACTAAATCCCCAAATGGCCCCCTTGAGGATTGAACTCACAACCCTTGGTTTAGAAAGCCAATGCTCAAACCACTGAGCTATCCCTCCCCCCCCCCCATCATGGGACTGTGGGCAAGTCATTTACTCAATCTATACACAGTGCTTAGCACACTGGGGCCCCCGTCTCAGCTCAGACGTCTAGACACTTCTGGATTGCAAATGGTCAATAGTAACTATGCCCAGGGCTGATGATGGAGGTAGACCATGTAGGTGGCTATTTTGCTGGCTCATTTTTAACAGCAGCTCCAACACAGCCACTCTATCCACATTAGCCAGGGCAAGTTCCCAGAAGATCTGCCTCTTTAAGGGTGACCACCACCAGCTGGATGTAGCTGGGGTTTGGGCCAGGAGCTGCTTCATTAATGGAAGGGGCAAAGCAAGCAGCTAGAAAACTGCCATAACGGGGCAGCGGGAGATTCACCTACTTGGGCATAGCCAGTTCTATACCACTCATTCCCGGCACACACCACCCAACACAGGTTTGGAGGGGGCATGGCTGGACCCGCCTTTGCCCACCCAATTCAGATCCAACACCGAACACAATTTAGGAATGTTACATGTTTTGATCCTGGCTGCCTGTGAATTTTAGAACTCATGCAATATACAGGACTGACAGCCCTGGAGAACAAAGTCCATGATGGATCCATGTTCACGGACCCAGTACATTATGGGCAGCGGCAATAGAGAGAGCGTTGGTAGAGATGAAAGGGGGTGTTTTGTTTGCCCCCTATTCCTGCACATGGCTGGTAGAATAGCCATTCCCTCCTTGCTTGGATTTCCCGCCCCCCCCTCCCCCCAGTGCTGCTTTTATTGCTCGTTAACTGTTGTGATCTTAAGACAGTTTCAGTGGTTGAGGTTTTGCTCACCATTACTTAAAAAAAAGTCCTTGTAAAATGGTTGTTATCCTTTATCTTAAAACAAATAGCAGCTTGCGAAAGGGTTCCCATCTACTGCCTTTGAAAATGCTCTTTATATTGATGTGGTAACTGCTCATTTAAACCATATTACAGCTCCTGAGTATTTTTCAGTTGCTATTGATGTGACAAATTCTCTTGCACAGAGGACTGCACTAATCAATAGAGTCGGCATATGTGCTTTAATAACAAAACCGCATGCCTCGGGGTCTCCGTTGAATCTGAATCTTTTAGGAGCATTAAATAAAGCTGTATTTATTTTGCTTTTGGTGCAAAAATGCCTAATTTAATCCGAGTTGTTGCAAAGGCTGGAAAATAGCGTTATGGTAACAATATTGCATGTGACTAATGTTTAGCTAGTGTCAATGCCACTATTCTGTTGTAAGTGCTGCCTTCTCCTTTTAGTTAGATTGATCTGGAGCTACAGAGTGGCCTTTTATTTTTAGAGGAGCTGGGAGAGGAGTCATAATGAGAAATATTGAAATCATGGCTCCTTTTATATCTGCTATTATTCTGCCAAGAATGAGGCCTGATCTCCTTAAAGAGACAGGGCTATTTATTTTCCATTTAAATAGCACCATTCATGATTATTGCCTTAGAGCCATTAGGATAAGCAGCCATCTCGGGAGTCCCAGCCAACTGAATTGAAGTTTTGTACTTAAGCTTCATTTATGCACTTAGGCTCCCACATCAGCTCTTTATCTACGTTTTAAAAATGTCTTTTAAAATGTGTTTGTGACTGTAATTAGCGATGGTTAATTCCTAGACTCCGGGATTTTATTCCTGACACTGCCAATGACTCACTGCGTGACTCCAGGCAACTTGCTTAAGATCGCTGTGCTTCTGTTTCCCCACCTGTAATTTAGGGATAATAATTACATACCTGCATAGCTAAAATTAGCTGGGAAGCTAGAAATATTAGCACTTGTAAAATGCTTTGAGATCCTCAGCTGCAAAGTGCTTCATGAGTATTACTGTTTAGCCAAATGTTGTCCTTAAATACTGGCATGATATCAATGAGGTGGTGTGGGTGTACCCAAAAAGTAGAATTTGGTTTTTAAATCTTGCAGGTGAGGAAAGGGTGAAACATGCTGAGTTGATCTCTGAACAAATGTTGAAATAAACTGAGCTCTCTTGTTATAGCAGCAGTTGCCAGACTATGATCCATGGCATTTGTTAAGAGCGGATGCAAAGATCTGCATAGAGGAAGTCATTTGCAATACACCACAAGTTTAGTTCCCCTAGAAATCACAGGAACTGTGCTACATATTCTTGGATGCCTTCTGCTGGCACTTTATCTATTAACTAACTAGTTACATATGTACAGATATAGACCACTCCTGTAACAGCGTTCTTGTTGGTGGTCCACCGACAGCTGGCTGGTTTCATGATAGTGGCTCCGCCTCCTTATTTCAAGCTGTTACTTTCCACTGAAAGTAGCTAAAATATATATCCAGTGATTACTAATCTTACTTTTCCAAGTGAACTGTTGCAGCATTTGACACAGGGATGTTATCCAGTCACGCTTGTATGACTATAGCACCCTCGTGGCCAAGATGGAGTCTGTTCTGCAGGCAGATCTGACCTAGAAAAGGCGCACGCAGGAACACATTAGGAAAACTCCTTTCCACCCTAGGGGCATGTGTTCCGACCCCTTCCCCCCCAGAGTAAATACACACACACACACACACACACACACACACACACACACACACACACACACACACACACACACAAATAGTACAATGAAGGTAGGAAAGGGAAATATTTATTTACAGAGGGATGAATGGAGAAAATCAATGGGGGGGAAAGATGGAGGGAGCAGTAAAACAGGGTTACATCCAACACAAGGCCCAGTGGTATCACAATATGAAGGGGCAGATACCGAGTAAGGCATCTAACTCTGAGTTCAGGAATCCTGGGTAGAGTTCCAGTCCGGCAGTGGGTTTCAAGTGTTCCTGGTCTTCTTTGGTGCCAGTAAACTTTCCCCGACAAACCCCTCTGGTGCCCTCTTCTGACAACCTTCCCACTCAGCTAGCTACAGCCTCTCTCCTTACTCCCAACGCAAGGTCACAAGCCCCATACTGGGCAACAGTGATACTGAGTCCTGCTCCGGTTTGTCCTCCTCAGGTGATTCCTTCCTGATACTGTGCTCCTCCTAGGGCATCCCCAGTCAGCCACTCTGCCCTCCTAGGCTTCCGTCTGGTTGTTGGATGCTTCACTACGTGAGGGCCCGTTCACTGTAGGCCTCTTGTCTGGAGCTGCAGACACCCACACCTTATCACCCTCTCCCTCTCCATTGCCCTGGAATAGTCAGCTCTTCCTCCGCCTCAGGACAAGGTTTTAAAGGAGCCTTGCTCTCTAAACCCAAATGGGTTACACTTGGAAAGAAGGGGGTCTACATGATAGCAACTGGAGAGGGAAGCATCCATGGGACAATTAGTGTAATGATCTGTGGCCTGCACTGAGGAAATTCCCTGAGCTCATGAAATTATAGGGCTAGATTTTCCCCAAAGACTTTTTGTAGAAATAATTGCATTGTCTATGAATCCTGTTCATGAGATTTCTGATTACTAATGGCCCAATTCCTGTGAAGTGTTCAGCGCGTCTCGTAAAATGTCATACAATTCAACTCCTAGTGACTTCAGGAGCACATGCATTGACCCCCAAGACACTGAGTGTGCATTACTCTTCAAAGTCATTATATTCTCTTTGTCTTTTTCCCCTGCTGTCCTGACCACCCCCTGTTGGTCCCTCCTTGTGATACTCTTACCTTCGCATTGATTGCAACTCTGTGCGACAAAGATGGCTTATCTAACCCCTGGAAAATTTGTCTATGAAGCACTGGTTTTGGATGGTGTTGATCTGCTCTTTTGGGATCTGCACCACACCCTGTTCTGGCTGCTGGCCCATGAGGCATGGCTGGGACTGCCTTTACACCTTAGTAACCCCTAGCTGCAGGAACAGCCCTTGGAGTTCTTGGGTGCTGACCTAAATTAGAGCAGCACAAAGGTTGCTCTGCTTTTACTATGGACTGAACTGGTGCCAGGATGGCCCCAGGATTAGGGAAGCACAAAAACATTTTAGAACCACTTTTTCACCCTGCTCGTGACCTGCACCAGCTGCTCCTTAGCCTGAGCAGAAGCTCTGGGCTATTGTCTTCATGTGTTGCTGTAACGTGGTATAACAGTGATAGCAGTTGGATGTTCCACAACTCATTGGAGGGGCTCAGCACTTTGCAGGATCGGGCCCTAGGCTTGTTTTATTTGCAGTATTATTTTGAGGTATAAATTGAGTGCTCCCCTTAACCAAACTCCTGTCCCCCCCCCCCACAAATCTCTAGCTCAAGTTAAGTGTGGTGTATGCCATGCAGCACCTTGAATTTTTGTTCAGAGTGACACTCTTTAATTTTTCCCCTGTTTAAACAGCATCTGCTAACCTAAACCTACAGATTCGCCATATGTGAGTGAAGATTGCTAAGGAACTCATTTTTTATTAAATGCCCTGTAGACCGAGATCCTGGCTTTTTCTCTAGTTGCACCGATTTGTATGCTATCACAAGCAACTAGTGATCATTCATGTAGACCCTGAAGTAATCACATTGCCTGTGATCCAGTTTTATCATCTTAGACAGTTGAAGAGTTGGTATTTAACCTTAAATCTGTGAAGGATTTATCACGTCTAGATGGAAAAGTCCAACATTCCTATTATAGACAAAGTTGTGTGTGTGTAAAATCCCATTCAGTTATTAGAAAAACAATAGCTGCCTAAGGTAATGTTTGTCTGTTTTTTTTTCCTGGATGACAGCTGTTCTTTTCTTTTTTAAATTGCAGTACTTAAAGTGATGGCAGCTTGCTGTATAATTTATAATATTAGTCCTTAGGGCAGCGTCATGTAACACGAAAACAACCCCAAGAGAAATCTAAATAATAAGCATGCGGTATCTAAAACAATATTATATTAATAAAACAATATTAAATAATTTGAGGATGTATATCACTTTAGGAGAGTGGGGAAGATATCGGCTTCCTGAAACTTTCCATTTTCATTTCATTGTCAGCGTGGTGCATGCAAACTCCCTCATAGCCTGATCTCGCTGCTCTGTGGGTGAAACATAGCTCTCCCTTCTCAGTGGCAGATCTCTGAAGAGCCCAAAGTTTTATTACGTCTGGAGGAAGGATCCCCCTTCACACTAACACCCTGGAGACTGAATTTTCCAAAATGTGTGTAAGTCTGGATACAAGTGTCCCAGTGGGTGCTGAGTGCTTGAAATTCTGGCTCTTACTCGGATGCCTTAATAAGCGCTAAGTTCTTTTGAAAATCTGGCTGAATGGTGGGTGCTGGGCTGTTCTGAAAATCTGGCTACGTTGTCAGCTGCTAATGACGTTTCTCCTTTAGCTCTAACAGAAGAAGCCTATGCTTTTGGAGAAGGGGGCTGGAGTTCTATCCAGCTCTCTTCCTGCAACTCCGACTGGCCATGGAGATGCAGCCCAGTGACCACCATGAGTTTCCAGGTGGCCGAGGATTTGCTGAAATGTGATCTGAGCCCTGTGATCTATTTCTTTCCCTAACCTTTACAAATGGGTTTATTATAATAATTCACAGGTGAGAATGTGGGTGCCCAAAACAGCCCTCCCAGGAACTAAGACATCTCCTTATTCCTCTCTGGAAGAGACCTGAATCATGGGTCAGAAAGCATGGGGAAAGCCGCCTCCATGTGACTATTACTTCCCCTCCCACACAGGGTAGACAGTAACAAGGGCAAGGACTCTGCACCCTCCCCCCTCTCCTTCAATGTACAGGGCAGGGAAGCAGAGAAAGTAATTAGCCTAGTAGCAGAGTACTTCCCTTCTGGAGCAAATGGGGAGCCAGCAGGGGAATTATCAGTCTCGCGGTTGTGTTGCCCCTTGTTACGGGGTGAAGGTGAAAGGTCAAGCTAGCCTGATAAGAGCCAATGGCTGATGTTTGGGTAGGAAGCAGCTACTGGATCTGATCAGACAGCTTTACTTGCTGTGTGGCAAAGATATAGGCCAGAATGGAGTTGTAATTGTAAGAGAAAACCAGGAAATGGCTTGTCAGGATGCATTGGGCTGTACGGCAGACAGAGCATTGGAAATTACTGCAGATGTGGGATGGACAGGTATTTTAGCCTTCATCCCCATCATAAGCTGGAAGGGATGTATATTAATAAACTATAAGCGAATTAACTTGCAGCTACTCAGTGTTAACCCAAGTCCCCAGGGAAAAGAAGTGCTTATTTCAGGTTGTGCAGATCATAAACCTGCTGTCTTGTGTAATGCATGTGCTCTGAATACTAATGGCCTCTTTTCCCTTTCTTTATTGACATGGCCGCTGAGCTGATGAATTGTATAGATTATACAGTGATAATGGATGGGGAAGGGGAATTTCAATTGTCTCTTTAACCAAAATATCAACAGTAAATTCTGTCGGTTTGTCGAGAGCAGCTGGTTTGCTAATGACATCGGAACGCTGCTGCAATGCGGGAGGGGTTGGCTTAAATAGCTCCCGCACATGCATCAACCAAAGTCAGAGAGTCATATTTATAGGAAAGGGAGGGATCATTGAAACATCCTGAGGCCAGTGCGGCAATTGTCTTGTCACTCTGCCCGTTAAACTGGAGACAGGGAAAATCTGACACTCTCCTCATTGCTTCTAAGCACAAGGGCTAGAGGTTGCCTCACCCTTATGCTGGTGCACAGCAGGGAGGGAGGGCATGAGGAGCCACCTTGCCTGGACAGCATTGCTGGCTTAGCTTTCAGGGATACTGCTCCCTATGTATTCTCACAGGGCAGGCAGTAGCTGAGGAGTAGGTGGAGACATGGCAGTCACGGGTGACGGTGGGGGTAGAGGGATGTTGAACATCTGAAAGGGGTGTAGCAGTGTGTGTTCCAGGTATTCTGCCTCTCTGGATTTCAATGTGCATTGTTCATTAGGCTGAATGATTTTTTTTTCTTCTTCTTCTTATTATTATTATTATTATGCATTTATATTGCAATATTGCCTAAAAGCCACAGTCTTGTTGTGCTAAGCACTGTACAAACATAGAATACATGATAATCCCTGCCCCAAAGTGCTAAAAGACAAATGTGCAACTGGTAGACAAGGCAACCAAATGAGCTGCGGTGGCTGGGAAAGACGGAGTATCGAATCTGATAGGATGTGTGCAATTCTTAGCCAGCGAGGATCAGGGATCACCATTACTAATCATCCCCAACCAGCCAAAATGCACTTCAACTACTGACAAGTCCTAGGTCTTCTCCATGTTTCTTCTCCATGCTTCTCCCTTCGTTGCCAAAGCATCTCTGCAAAGGACAGTTGACCCACAGGGTTGATTTTTTCAGAAGTGCTGAGCTCTCCCTGTTTCCTGGGAAGTCAAGTGACTAATACTTAGGAAGAACTAATTCACACACTTTTGCATGTTAGATCATTTTGCATGTTAGGACGCATATCAAAGCCCCTAGGATGCAACTGTGAATCCAACGTCTGAACTGTGAATCTTGTTAAGAACTTCATGTGTGGCTCCTCTCTCTCTCATGGACTGAACCAAAACTCTGGATCTGAGTACAGTGGATTTTGGGTGTTCTGATCAGATCTTTGTATTTCAAACTCATCCCTAGTTAGATCTGAAGCACTGGAATGGGTTATCTAGAGAGGTGGTGGAATCTCCTTCCTTAGAGGTTTTTAAGGTGAGGCTTGACAAAGCCCTGGCTGGGATGATTTAGTTGGGAATTGGTCCTACTTTGAGCAGGGGGTTAGACTAGATGATCTCCTGAGGTCCCTTCCAACCCTGATATAGTATGATTCTATGATCTCAAGATGGTGAAGATTCAGGTATGTGATTTTTTTTTTTTTGAGAACTCAGCCCTATGAAGTGAGATTTGATTTTCAAATTATTGTTCATTGCAGGGGAATTTTGATTTTGGAAGACTCCCATATGACTGACTATTCCTCAGTCTTGCTAGCTGAGGTGATATTTATGGGTGTGACTAAGAATAGAGTTTTTGCCAGACTCTACCAGTTCTAGGGATATTCCTGGTCTTTTAAATGGTGAATTCCATTACAATAAATCATCATCATCATCATGGCAAATCTTTAAGTGACATTGCCTACTTGCAGATCGAGCGCAACCTGGATTGATCTCTGGCGAGGTGCTTTGGCTGTATAGTGATGGACATAAACTGAATATAAGATGCAGTGGTGAAATAGCATGGGAGATTATTTTTATGGTCTTTCCACACCTGTTAGAAGCAGGAAGTACTGAAGAAAATTTCTTCCCACAATACTATTGGTATGATCAGAAATGGGATATACCTGAAATCTCATGAGTGCCTGTCCAGTACCGTTTAGCAAGGGTTTGGATAGTTTGGCTGAGCCTTGTGTCAGTATCCAAATTTGTGAGGTTCACCCATCACTACAGGAAGGGTAGAGTCCCTAAACTGCGAAATATAGTTATAGAACATGGCACTGGTGACAAGTGAAGTTGGAGGTAGGCCAGGACTTGCTGCACCAGGAAAGGAAAAATATGCAACAGATCCAACAAATATTATATAAACATGGAACTATGGAAGGACTGAGAGATCCTTCCCTGGGCCCTGGAAATAAGTAATGCATTTTTATATACCTGGGAATATACATCATGTTAAATCACCAACTCTTAAAAGGTTTAAACGTGATTTTAGTGATTCATCAGTGTAAATAGCAATGTTAAGTTCTGGTGAGCTGTACCTGTCTTTGATCGTTAATCTTAATTTAATTAAAGTGATCACCTAAATTTCTCTCTGTGTATATCACAGTGTTACTGTTCAACAACCTTTTTCACCAAATGAGAGTTATTGATAGCAATAAGTTGATAAAATACCATCGAAATGACAATCGATGTAGTACACTCCATCCTAAAAGCCTCTGTCTGACAAGACTGACTCTCTCTCTTTGGTGGACTCTGTCATCATCAGAAAATGAGGACAGTAGAAAACAATCTCCGGATGTTTGTGCTCAGCTTTTATAAGCAAAAATTGGAATACAACAAAAAACTTCAAACCAGTGCCAGCCACGAAGGAGATCTCAGTGCAATAGAGCAGGGCAGGATGTGCTGGTGTGTATGTCTTGGAATAAATGTGTCTTCTAGGTGTTGAGAACATCCCATTAGCTTGGTTTTATATCTCTTCATGTTGGTTGTTCAATATTCCAGCTCCAACAGCGAGAGAGGTGGAGTCTGGAGTTCCATCTTCCATTCCTCACACGCTCATGCTTCTTTCCCTCCAGGTCACCCTGTGAAGCCATAGGGGGGTACCCGGGAGGAAACTCCTCCTCTTAATAACAACATCAACAACAGAAAGACACAAACCAACATGTAGAGTTGAAGACTTAGGTCCACATTTTCAAAAATGGCTAGTGATTTGTGGTATCTCCATTTTGGATGCCCAGATTGGGGGCCAAATATTTACAGGGTGTGTGCTCAGCACTTTCTGAAAATCAGACCCTTCTAAGGTGTTCCGAGTTCCCACCCAGATCACTAGTCCCTTATAAAGGTCCAATCATCCTATGGGCAGCACAGTAAATGCCATATCCTAGAGGTCAAGAAAGTCCCTTTTATACTAGCTGTAATACCTAGATGTAATATACTTAGTACTGCAGGACATTCTCGTTAACAATATTAGCACTATACAATATCAATGAAGCACAAGTTAAAGGGATTAAGAACTGGCTGACAGATCTCAAAATGTAGTCATCAGCGGGGAATCATTGAATGGGGGGGTATTTCTAGTGGGGTTCTGAAGGGATCAGTGCTAAGCCTGATGCTATTCAACATTTCCCTCAATAATCTGGAAGTAAATACAAAATCACGGCTGCTAAAAATTTGTGGATGACACAAAGATTGGCCAAGTGGTAAATAAAAGTAGGGACAGGGAATCAATACAGAGTGATCTGGATCGCTTGGTACGTTAGCCCTATTCAAACAAAATGTGTTTTCAATACAGCCAAATGCAAAGTTTCAAATCTAGGAACAAGGAAACAGGCCATACCTTCGGGTTGGGTGGACAGTATCCTGAAAAGCAGTGACTTTGAAAAGGATTTAGTGGTCGTGGTTGATAAGCATCTCAACATGAGTTTCCAGCACTAAGCTGTTTCAAAAAGATCTAATGTGATCCTTGGCTATATAAACAGGGGAATTGTGAGTAAGAGCAGAGAAGTGATTTCACATCTGCGTATGGCATTTGGTGAGAGCGATGCTGAAATACGATGTACATCTCTGGTGTCCACATTTTTAAAAGGATGTTGAAAAATTGGAGAGGGTGCAGACAGGAGCCACAAAAATGATTAGAGAGCTGGAGAAAATGCCGTAGAGCCAAAGACTTAAAGAGCTCAATCTGTATCGTTTATCCATAAGAAAACTGCGAGGTGACTTGATTACATTGCACAAGAGGAGAAAATACTGGGCACTGAAGGGCTCTTTAATCTAGTAGAGAAAGGCATAACAAGAACCAATGGCTGAAAGCTGAAGACAGACACATTCAAATTGGGAACAAGTCTAACAGTGAGAGATCTCTTGATCTCTTCAAGACTAGAGGCCTTTCTGGAAGGTATGATTCAGCCAAACACAAACTCTGCTTTAGTTAGACACAAGTTATTGGGCTCAATACAGGGCTGACTGGGTGAAGTTTAATGGCCTGTTATATACAAGTCAGACTCGATGATCTGATGGTCCCCTCCGTAAATGTTATGAATCTATTAACCGTCTTCCTTTAATCTATCGCTCTCACTTAGGAGCTGCCTTCTTTAAGGTTCCCTAGAACTCTCGGGTCCCACCCAAGTGCTGCTTTCACATCTCATTTTTGCAAGGTGCCGAAAACTTCCTGCAAGATGCTTCTTGTCCTCCACTTCCACTGAAGTCAGTGGCACTCACCACCTTGCAGGAGTGGGCCAGCTATCCTCAGTGCCAGGGCCGTAGCAACAAAGAACGTGGCCCCCTCCGAACATATGTCCGGGCGGGGCCCCTTACAATGCAGAAACTGGAATGCGGTATTTATTTTGCCACTTTTAGGGGCCCCCTTCCTTGCGGGGCCCCCTCCAGTCGGAGGGTACGGAGGGCGCTCACTACGCCTCTGCTCAGTGCTTACTAGCACAAAATATATGGCACGTTCATGCTGTAGCAGAAAACACACTGGGAGAAGGGCATCCAACAACAGACATAATGATGATATTCACTTATTCATGTCAGAGTTCTTTTATAACAAGAAATAATAATGCAATCAATTTACATGATCTCTTATTTGGGGCCAGTAAAGGAAAAGGTAACCATAGTTGAAAAGAATCTTTTGCAATGGTCCATATTGACTCCTTAAACTTTTTTTCATTTCCTATTTTATAACCCAGTTAATTGAAAGGAAAAATATAACTGTACAAAAGACACATTTTGGAGGAACAACAACAAAAAAGAAAAGCTTCCCATGAGTCTTATTGGTTCAGCTATAATATCAAGTACACTGCTGGGGCTCTGTATTGCAGCTCCTTGGATTAGAGGTTTCATTAAAATCTTTTGTTGAAGGTCTTTTCACACAAAGTTTTTTGGAATTCTTCATTCCATCCAATTAACTTTTCTGTATCTTTGAAGTTCTGCCAATATCAGCGAGACTCAACCGGGCTCGCTGGGAAGCCACAGATAGATGTGCAGAAGTCACACTGGGTAACAAGACTCGTTTTGTTGCAGCAAAAAGAGATGGGGAGGATTTGAGAGTCCTTAAGCTGTGAGGGCCTTTACCACTCTTGATTTTCAGTGATTAGGCTGCTAGCTGGCAGTTGCAATAAATGTCTGACTAGTCAATTGAAGGGTTGTTTGTTTGTTTTGTTTTGTTTTTAAATGGTCCATTTGTCATATGCGTAAATTTAATTGCAGCGGCTTTGTAAATATTAATGTTCTTTCGATCTTATTTTCTGTGCAGTTTAGAAAGAAAAATAGGAATGAAAACATTCCCATGTAGAAAGTGCTTGGCCGCTGTGCAGTGTTCAATGAACAAAATAACTGAAACGGGGAAAGAAGAATGAGTAAGTAAATGCTCTCCCCATCACTCCAAAGACTAGATTCCCAAGAGCTAACCTAATTAGAGAGGGTATCCAGTGCAGTAGGGTTAACAGCTGTTCTGGAGGCTGTAGTCAACTCCTTGAGGAGCTTGAGGTTAGTCTCTGGATGCAGTCGCTCCTGGGAGTAAACAGGAAAATCGCTTACCTGTATGTGTGTGTCTAGCATTCAGAACTAGAGTGCTTAGATACAGTCCCACAGACCAGAATGGAAATAGGTCAGTCAGTCATTTCAGTGCTCTCTGTGTGTTCCTTTTGTGACCGCTCTGATGCTCTGAGTAGCAGTCTGAAGACCGCATGGGATTTCATTTAGAACGGTGAACAAAAAAAAGGGGGGTGGGTTTGGTGGTTATCTTGGCTTGTGTTGATGCCTGTGTGTCCTGTTCTCTCAATTATCCCTCATCCTCTCTCACTGGGACACTGGGTGATGCCTCCAAATGAATGATGAGCAATCTTCAGTTGACTCCATTTGGAAAAATTTTTGTGTGTGCAAAAATGTGCACCTCTTCTGTTTGCAAAAGTAGGCTAGAAATGGCATGAGGGCAGGATTCCTCTCAGGATTTCTAGTAGTTTCAAAATCTGAAAGAGTTTGTGTGCCAGATAGTGGATTAATATCTTCAGGTGCCCACAGGTTTTTACAGTATTTTTTTTTTTTACATGGAGATATACCTATCTCATAGAACTGGAAGGGACCCCGAAAGGTCATTGAGTCCAGCCCGCTGCCTTCACTAGCAGGACCAGTAGATATACACTACTCAACGTCCAATATGACAACTTTCAGTTTATATAACATCGGGTATGACACAAAATTGGTCCTTTCACTTACGTATTAGTGGGCAGTTCATGCAGTATAGCCTAAAATTGGGCTCCATATTTAAACGATGGGCCTGATCCTCACCCGAGGATAATTGGCATAGATCTGTTGACATCAGTATGTAAAAGAAAACACCAGTGCAGCTACATTGATTGACATCAGCTCTGCTTCTGGCCCACTGTTGTTTGTTGTTGTTGAATTGCCCCAGATGAAGTTAGCATCAGACTCCAGTTCTGGTTAAGGTACCGTACATGGATGGTCGATTTGATTTCTTATTAGCTTTTAAAGTGTTTCTAAGAATACGGGAATTGCTCCAGAAAAGTAAACCAATGGTCTGTTTAGATACGTGTCCTGTCTCTGATGGGACCTAGTGCCATATGCTGATGATGGTCTACTTGCCTGAGCAGCTAGACAATGCAAAAATATCTCTTCTTTGCTATTCTTTATTTTTCCTTTTATTTCAAAAATATCTTCCTTTTTAATGTTGAAGTATTTGCAAACAAGTCTGCATATATTCACGAGTTCTCGTGAACGTTTATGAATTTTTTTTAGGGATGAATACTCTGACTTGAACCTGTGAACTTAACCTAACTTATGGCAAAATATCATTAATGAGCCCAGCAGAAAAGAAAACCTATGCAAGGACTGGGAAGAAAATTCCTTACATGAAATGACTCATTTCTGGAGGTGAATTTTCCTTTCTTTTCCTCTCCAAGTACTCCAAGCCTATGATGGCTGCTGGGAATTATAAATTATTCCCTGGCTGATCACTGAGAGAAGTGATGCATTAGACCAACCAAATTGCTAAAACTTGGAATGAATCTGCAAAATGTTTTGAAACACCACAGCCTTGTGTTTAATGTTTGTGTGTTTATCTGCTCAGCAGACCCCAGTTACCGCCCACTGGTGGTCATTGTTTCTCACTGGGATACCTTGTTTGACATGCTGATACCCATTTTCTCTTTAAATCAGGACTGAAATATCCTCTGTTCTTTCCCTTTTCATTCACACTGCAAACAACTATCGAATCGCTACATGACCCACTCCACTCCTAAAGATTCCCATCCTCTGGGGCCCATCCCCAGAGTGCAGCAAGGAGGACAGCAATCTCCCCAGGTAGCTTGACCCACTCTTGTCATCCTACTCCATCCTTATGCCCTATTTCAAGAAAACATTCCTATTCGAGAACATCACTTAAGCATTTGGCTTCAATGGGACTTAAGCATGTGCTTAAAGTTAAGCATGGGCTGAACTTCAATACAGAATAGGAATAGATTCAAGCAAATACTCAGTGTTTTTCTGAATCAGAGCCTAAAGAGACAGACTGTGCAAGTTTACTATCAGTATGTGCTGATATTTGTCATGTCCTTTCATGTCAGTTTTGTGGTATCACTACATAAACAACTAAATGTGTGATTTGGGTTTGACCAGGCTCTAAAGATACACCTAGAAGCCAAACTTTTTGAAAGTGACTATTGACTAAACTTTAAAAAGTTTGGATACTTCTCTAAAATCAGTCTTCTCGGGCACTCTGATCTCATAGCAAGGAACATAGGAGAAGAGAGAGAGAGAGATCATTAGGGCCAGAAGATATAGTGAGAGAAGGTTTTCTCTCCAAATTGTCCAAAATTGTTGCTGGTTTCTAGCAGGCCAGGATTAGTGCAAGTCAAGCTTTGTGTCTGCCAGGAACTAGATTGGGTTAAATGTGCAGAGGTGAATGAAAGGTTGTTTTAAAAATAGATGAGAGTCAGAATCCGTTTGCCCATGCCTTTTAGCTAACCACTATATACACTGAAGCTGTTGCATGTGAACACTGCAGTGATTACAAACGTGGTATCACTAATTCTTTTATAACATGCTGGGTGCTGTGTGCTCTATGACTATCAGAGCATGTGTCTTGTGACTGCTCTGAGAATACCAACGTTCTCAAACTGAATCCCCAGTGTGTAATTCCAGGGGAGGAGGAGGGGCGGCACAGCAGCACTATGAAAATAACAGGAAATTTGGAGAGAGACATTTTTGTTTTCTTTGAGAATAGTCCCAATTATGGTTCCAATTGCCTCAGTTAAGCCGCTTTCAGCTCTCAATGATATGCTTGAGTATGGTTCATTACCAGGAAGCAGTTTCCAATATTCTTGAAAGAGAAAAAAAGTTGATAATTGGCCTTTTTCCACTTTACATCTATCTCTGAACCTGTGTCTGATAGTCATCCTGTCCAAACTGTCAAGAGAAGTGAAAAGCAAACAGCCTTTTATTCCAAATAATATCCTGTAATCGTTCCAGTCAGACTCTAATATTGCTTTTCTGGGAACGAGGATGGGTCTGTAGTATTTTGGTCAGGTAGGACTCTTTGGGTTTATGCATTTTTTCCTAGTTAAGCTGATGTGCTGGAACAGAGGGATAAAGATCAACGGTAATTTTGTTTCTAGCTTGGCTAGAATTCTCTGACCTAGTCTGGGACCAGTCTGTACTATGTATCTGGGGTAACTTTACTAGCCAGGCACATTTAGGCCTGGTGCACACTAACCCCCCCGTTTGAACTAAGATACGCAACTTCAGCTACGTGAATAACGTAGCTGAAGTCGAAGTACCTTAGTTCGAACTTAAAGATGCTTACCAAAGGTCCACACGTGGCAGGCAGGCTCCCCCGTCGACTCCGCCTACTCCTCTCGCGGAGCAGGAGTACCGGCGTTGATGGCGAGCACTTCCGGGATCGATTTATCACGTCTAGACAAGACGCGATAAATCGATCCCAGAAGATCGATTGCTTACCGCCGAACCCAGAGGTAAGTATAGACGTACCCTTAGATATCTTATGTTCATTTAGTGAATATTCTTTGCTGGTTTTTCTGCCTTTATAATGAGCCACGGGCAAACCTCAGTAAGTTTGGAGGTGGAATGCAGTTCAGATAAACAAAGTTTCTTCATATATCACAATGTTTGTACAAATATCATGGATCTGCAAAAGTCAAATGGGAATCTCATGAGGACATACTATCTGGTCAGATTTGTTAATTCCAGATCTGGCTGGAAATCTCATGCACATGGCCTTGCTCGGGTTATGTTGGTATTTTTGCTGCCTTACCTGGGCATAACCCAGAAGTATAGAGGGATTCACACAATGAAAAGTAACCAAATATTTTGCTACCTCTCCTGGGGATGGAGATGGCTTTTTGCAGAGAAGCACAGGACTAGGAGTCAGCAGTCATGGATTTTATTTTGGGCTCTACCAAAGGCTTCCAATGTGACCTTGGGCAATTCATTCAACCTCTCGGTGCATCTCACATTTCTCAACTGTAAAGTGCAGCTAATGCTACTTACCTACCTCACTGGAGTATTGTAAGGCATATTTCATTTAAAGTTTTGTCCTTGGATGAAAAACATTATAGGTGCCTAATCCAACCCTCACTGGGGGAGGAGGGATAGTCAGTGGTTTGAGCATTGGCCTGCTAAACCCAGGATTGTGAGTTCAATCCTTGAGGGGGCTATGTAGGGATCTGGGGCAAAATCAGTACTTGGTCCTGCTAGTGAAGGCAGGGGGTTGGACTCGATGACCCTTCAGGGTCCCTTCCAGTTCTATGAGATAGGTATTGTGACAGCGTACCCCATAAGGCTTTATGGGGGTGTGTGTTTATAAATGTATGTATGATATAACTGGAATATGTTTTGTGCTACCTGTGCCATGTAACATATCTCCGTAAAGGTTATGGTCTACTATATCTATTCATCCTATTTGTACATGTATATCATTTTCTACTTGAGGTTAAGAATATGGGCTGTATGCTGGCTTGGTTTCTAAGTAAGCTTTGTGAGGCATTTAGTCAGCTTCTTTAGGAAGGAATTCGCCAGGTTAAGTACCTGATCAGGAAACACTTGGGGAACAATGCATCTTGGAATGCTCCAATCCACATAAGAAGTCTTCCTGAAGACATGCAAGATACCAGGTGGACAATGGCTTCGGCCTGTAAAGACTGAGTGATGCAGGGACATGTGACTTGCCCAGGTGACTCCAGAACTCCATCTTGGAGCTGGACTTTGCATAGGAGGGAGGAGGGGGGTCTCCACCCACAAGAGAGAGTCTATTTAAACCTGTGGGAGACCCCTCCATTTTGTCTTCAGCTGGCTAAAGAAGGAGCCTCTCCACACCCCCAGGATACTTGAAGGAAACTGAAACAAAGGACAGTAACTACAGGGGTTGTGAGTGATTGCTGGACCCAGGCTAAAAGGAGGTTAGCCTGTAAAAGGGAGCATTCTGGAACTGGTGAGGAACTTATCTGTATTGAGTTTGATTAGACATAGATTTGCGCATTTTATTTTATTTTACTTGGTGACTTACTTTGTTCTGTCTGTTACTACTTGGAACCACTTAAATCCTATTTTCTGTATTTAATAAAATCACTTTTTATTTAGTAATTTACTCAGAGTATGTATTCATACCTGGGGGAGCAAACAACTGTGCATATCTCTCTATCAATGTTATAGAGGGCGAACAATTTATGAGTTTGCCCTGCATAAGCTTTATGCAGGGTAAAACGGATTTATTTGGGTTTAGACCCCATTGAGAGTTGGGCATCTGAGTGCTAAAGACAAGCACACTTCTGTGAGCTGTTTTCAGGTAAACTTGCAGCTTTGGGGCAAGTGATTCAGACCCTGGGTCTGTGTTGGAGCAGACGGGAGTGTCTAACCCAGCAAGACGGTGCTGGAGTCCTGAGCTGGCAGGGAAAACAGGAACAGGGGTAGTCTTTGCACATCGGGTGGCAGCTCCCAAGGGGGTTTCTGTGATCCAACCCGTCACAGGTATATCTCCATATATTATTATTATAACACCCATTGGCTTCATGGGGTTTTGGATCAGGTCCTAGAAGTACAAAGTATTACTTTTAACCTTGCAAAAGAGTTTGGTTCTAGAAAATGGCAAAATCTTGGTAGGATTTTAGCTTCTGAAACCAGTGCGTCCACCCTCAATTATAAATTATGTGGAATGTTGATAAAATAACCTTGACATCTGATTGGCTGCTTTTACTGCATGTTAGATGCCTGGAAATTACCTAAATGGCTGCGTCACCCAATGGTTGATTATGGAAGATTAATTGATCCTGGAGGATCTGGGTGTATGATCTGAGGAGACAAAATGCAGCAAGTGACTCCATGATAAAAACATGGATCTCTCTGGGAGTGGGACGATACAAAGAAGAAACATTTGGGGATGATGGTGGAGTGATCAAGAAGTCCAGGGTGGTGAGAGCAGTGGTGGGGAGTGCCTGGTTGCCTCACCATCTCAGGATTTGGTCCAATCCGATTTCCTGTTGGGATAAATCAGGCCTTTCATGACTCATTCAAATATCTGTCCCCTCCCCCAAACACACACACACACACACACACACACACACACACACACACCCAAAGTGTTTCTTTGGATTTATTTTTTGTGTGTAATTTGTTAGAACAAGTTATTTTTGGCTCAGCCAGAGCCATATGGATTTTCTATTTGTGGAACAAACAAACAAAAGATCATTTAACTTTGAAATTTCTGTTGCACCTGTTGTTCAAAAACCAAAACTTTAAATCCTGCTCCTAAACTGGCGCTATTTTCAGCCATCTCCTTGGAGACTTAATGACACCGTTCAAAAATGTTCACCCGTGGCAAACTCTGATTACTCGTGAAGGATTTCAAGTGTCTGTCCAGGTAGTTTATCTTCATACATTTTTTTTCATCACCTTGCATTGTGTTAAATAATATTACACCATACGTTCACCTGGAATATTTTGCTCATCTGCAATTCCCCTCTGAAACTGTCTTTGGTGCGTTGATAGGAAATGGGACTGGGAAATGCAAAGTGTTCTCTAATTAAAATTGTGGTGCATTTTTGTGTGTGGAGAGGAACATTTGAAGTGCACACTCTCTCTCTCTCTCTCTCTCTCTCTCTCTCTCTCTCTCTCTCTCTCACACACACACACACACACACACACACACACACACACACACACACACACACACACACACTCTCTCTCTCTCTCTCTCTCTCTCTCTCTCTCGCTTTCTGAGCAGTTCTTATAATATTGTCAATATAGATGCTTGCAGTACCCGGCTTCTGTTACAGACCCAGTAGTCAGGAATTATAAAACTCACTCTTATTTCATTCCTATGCAACAATGACATTGTAGTGTTACACACTCTATTTTTCTACCTGCTTTGTCAGGTATAGCTCAAGAGCTCATGTGGTGTTCTCCCTTATTGCTTTATACATTTTACCTTGGGGTGAAATTGCTTGTTTCATATATCTGTCATTCTGTTACCGTTGAAGTCTATGGTATGTTCAGATGCTCACTGAAAACAGATGGAGTAAATGGCAGAAGACAGCTGAGTCCTACGTTAAAACAAAATGTAGGTTTGTGTAGCAGATAACTCAGAAGGTATGTAGAAAGTTGGCCTACTTTCACAAGCAACTGGAAAAAATTCGGTTATCTCCCTCCGCCTGAACGTTCATCTCCTTTCTCATCATTACTAACCCTGTTGCCAAACCCTTTTTTCCCAGTTTTGAAATCTTGCTGGAATTAAGTGGCTTCAGGATTTTGACAATGCAACATTTTGATGCATGTGTTTGTCACATCCTGATTAGATTGGTATAACTTCTGCTCCCTTAGGTCCTCCTCAAAACTCAATTAATAAACTACAGTTTCATACATGATGCTACCGCTAGGGTGATGAAACAGTCAGAGAAATTAAATCATACCATATACATCCATTTTCCACTGGCTTCCGGTCTGAAAGGAGATTGGATTTTCACAGTTCTTGGTTGGTTGGTTGTTTTTTGGAGGGGGGGAGGACGGCTATTGTCTAGTCTTCTGGATTTTGGTTAGAGTTTTCTCTCAGACTGGAGAGGTGCTTTCTGTCTCTACTTGTCTAGTCTGGCTTTGTAGCATTCCTCTTTACATGTGTTTCCATAACAGAAGGAACCTCTGCATTCTATGAGTTCTGTGCTGCATTTCCCTCCAACTCTTTCATACACACAAACATTCTGGGTATGATCCAGTGGCCACTGAAGTTAATGGGAGTCTTTCCTTTGATTTCAGTAGATATTGGCTCAGGCCTACGTGCTTGAATTTGGATATCAAAGGTGGGGATTCTAATCTACATGTCTAGCACACAGCAGTGATGCCTGTATAGAGGACCTTCTTGGTTTCTAAGAATCCCTTAGTGGCATAATCCCCACTGATAGTCCTGGTACTGCCACTTCTGATGTCCTAAGAGCAGCTATGTTAACTTTTGCTGCTTCATGATGCTTCTGCTTATTCTTGGGCAATGGAATTAAGGATGCCTTCTGATTTTTTTTTTTCTGGTTTGGTTTGTGAAGTTCCAATGAGAATGCCCCAACGAAGGTACAGTTGCTGCTGAGGGTGAACTTCCAACTGTTTTATGGAACTGGAGTACTGAAAACAAATCTCAATACAAGAACCTACACACTGCATCCCTGCATTTGGTACAATATGCAGGACAAAGAGCTCGTCAGATGTCAGCCCAGGAGATGGACTTTCTTAACATTGTCCAACTACAAGTACCCATACATGTCTGAAATTGAAGGAAAGGCTCTTCCCATTAGGGAAATTAAGACACGTTCACTGTAGCAGGTGCCCTTTATGTGTCCAAGCTCATCATGACCTTGCGTCATCTATCAAAGATGGCCAGGCACGGGCAAGCCACTGACACGGGCAAACCATTTCAGACAAGTGCTTTGAACAGCTTTTCTCATAGCATTTCAGCTCTCTGCTCCATTCCTGCCTGAAAATGGGAAGGGCAGTTGCTCATGAAAAGTAATGAGAGAGGAAATGTAAAGTGCAATCAGACATTTCAGAGCCATCAAAATGGGTTGGTGCAACATAAGTGAAAATTATTAGGCTGTTCCTCATTTTCCAAACCAGTTCTCCCATTTGTAATTTTTACCCACATAGGCAGATTTTAAAATGTTGTGTGTGCTATCAAGGGGAAACCTATATTTGACGGGGGGTGGCTTATTTTAACAATATAGGGAGGGGGAAAGAATCCTTTTTACAGCCCCTATGAGTGAGTCAGACCTGCTTCATCTCCACTTCTGACTTGCCTAAGGTTTGAAACTCTTCTGAAATGTTAGGTTCTCTTTGCTTCAGGCTCTCTCTCTCTCTCTCTCTCTCTCTCTCCCCCTCCCCCCCCCCCGCCCTTTTTTTTTTTTTTTTTTTTAAGGACAGCAGCAATGTTCACCTCCCATCCCCGTATTTCTGGAATAATTTGTTTCATGTTTGTTTGTGTTAAGCCCTTGGGAGCTTGAAATTGAAAATCTGCTTCCTCCATCCCTGAGAAATGTGTGTTCCTTCATCATGCTCTCACTGGTTTGCTGAAGGGCTGTAGCTCGTGAATGCTGGAATGTGGATAGACTCTGCAAACAGATATACGAGAAAATAAGAGGCAGACCAATTAGGCCTCTCAGTGACAGTGTCCCTTAAAGAAGCCATGTATATCACATGTTTTACAAGTTAGTAGGGTTGTCAGGTGTCCTGTTTTTGACCAGAATGATTGGTCAAAATGGGACCCTGGTGGCTCCGGTCGGCACCACTGACCGGGCCGTTAAAAGCCCGGTCAGCGGTGCAGCGGGGGTCTGGGGCTAAGACAGGATCCCTACCTGCCCTAGCTCCGCGTGGCTCCCGGAAGCGGCAACCAGGTCTCTGTGGCCCATAGGCGTTGGGGGCGGCCAGGGAGGCTCCGCGCGCTGCTCCTGCCTCAGGGTCGCGACCAATGGGAGCTGTGGGGGGCGGCGCCTGCCAGCGCGAAGGCAGCACACAGAGCCTCCCTGGCTGCCCGTGGCGTAGAGGCTGCAGGGACTTGGCAGATGTTTCCTCAAAGCTGCGGTAAGCGCTGTCGGGACCCCGCACCCCTCCCTGCATTCCAACCCCCTGCCCCAGCACGAAGCCCCCTCCTGTGCCCCAAATCCCTCATCCCTGGCCCCGGCCTCAGCCCCATCCGGACCCTCACCTCCCCGCACCCCAAACTCCTGATCCAGCCCGGAGCCCCTCCCGCACCCCATACCCCCTCCCACACCCCAACCCCCTGTCCCAGCCGGGTGAAAGTGAGTGAAGGTAGGGAAGAGTGACTGACGGAGGAAGGGGGATGGAGTGAGCAGGGGCAGGGCCTCAGAGAAGGGGCAGGGCAGGGGTTTTTCAGTTTTGTGTGATTAGAAAGTTGGCAACCCTACAAGTGAGCCCTGGTATCCCGATCAAATTCCAATTTGGGTAACTACATTCTGCCTTCCTCTACATTCCCATCCTAAAAAGTTGTGTAATGTTGCTGTAGGCTGTTAGACAGCGGATGTACCCTTCCATGGAGTTAGCTGCATTTCAGCACCGGATGAAATGATTTTTGTACATGTCTGGTGCAAGGATCTTTGTATTGGAATCTGTTCTACTTCTACTTCTACCTTCTATTGCTCAGGAGTGACATTAGACCCAGCTAGCTGATTTTTGTAGAGGGACCCTTGCACCTTCTTGGGAGCCACATCAGTGTGGTTCAGGTCCAGTTGCTTTAAGGGTTTGCAACAGAAGCAGTGGCAGGGAGTTGATGGACTAGTACAGCTGCAGTCTGACTACCCCACCAAAACAAGCATTGGTGGGTCTGCCTCTTTAAGACTGCCCCTCCACAAATACCAGCAGACAAGAACTACCACCTAAGTATGGCTCTGACCCAACCCCCCACCCTCCCAAAAGCTTACGGGGCAATGCCAAGGGCAGCAATAAAAAGATATGCTATTGCTCCATTGTAGAGGTGATCAGAAGCAGGGTGGGAGGGAGAGGAACCATGGCAACAGCATGCATTGAGGGGCAGTTGTGATCTGGCATTGTGGTGTTTGTGAGTGTGGATTTGGTTTCAAACCTCACCCCCTGCAATCATGCTTTTTAACCAAGAGGATCTTATGTTGTGTTTTCCCCCGTCGGCATTCCAACCCTTCCTGTCTCCTACGTTATGCTCCAGGAGGCTGGCATGAAATACATTAATGGGATCTATCTCCCGGAACGTAATGCAGGTTGCATCTTACATGTGTGGTGTTGATAATATCGAACACGGATGTGTAGCAAAGAGAAAAATGAATGTAAGTTTCCCTTAAAACTTGCCACGTGTGGATACTCGCTATCCGTTCATTTGCTTTTGCAGCACTCATGGGCAGTATTGCCAATGAGCCTATGAAAGGTAGCATACAGCAAGGCTCTTTTGTTTCATTTTCCTAGCAAGCCTTTAATGTACTCATAGATCCTGGTGACTTAATATTCATGAAGAAATACTCAAACATACAGTAGCTGCTGGCTCCGAGGAAGCAGCCTACAGTAGAAGAAGAATAGGGACCTGGAAGCCTGGGAGCTGCAGCTATGTTAAAAGGATGCACTCTCCTCTGAGCAGTGATGGAAATCTTTACCAAATGCCTTGTAACCTACAGTCAAGTTTGAAAGTAAAGGACCTAAGGATGAGAGGAGATGTATGATATCAAAGCCAATGACACGCTATACTTCTGGTACTGAGACTTTCATATATGCATTAGAAAAGAAAACAAAAATACGTCCAGATGGAAGGTTGAGTTAAAGTAGCTATCACCACAGGATACATAGATAACGTGTCAGTCACCCATATCTATTCAACTGCTGTTTAGGTACTCTCTCTGCTACACTGTAGTCCAACGCATATACAGTGATAGAAGGGATGTTAACCCAGCTTCCTAGCTAGATTCCCACTTGGTTAATTACGTTCTGCCCACATAGAGAGTACCCTGCAGACTTAGTCTGGTGTGATTTTCTTTCTTGAGCTGTAATACGTGTTACCCTGTTAAACAATTGCCACATTTTGCTGCAGAGGTAGCTGTGCTTCTATAGCTGGCAAAGTGAGATGACTATGCAGAGTACGACTGGTTTGTTTCAATTTAGACTAATAGCACTTCTGGGTACAAATAGTCTGCCAATGTACCCTGGTGACTTTTGAGGCCTGCTCAGGATGGGAAGCTAAAATATGACACGTGAAGCTACCTTTAAACAGTGTGTAGAAGTACAGCGCTGTACCATTGCCAGCTGCAGTGTCTGAGTCCCGAGGAAGGTGAGATGGCTGGATTAAAGCGAATGGAAAGATACCCAAGGCATTGCATGTCTGGCATAATAGTACCTTACATTTTTATAACATGAGTTATCCCAAATCACCTTAAATTGCAACAAATTGATAGACGGACGGGAGATAGGATTCACCAGCCCCTGAAATACTGGCTATAATAAAATGGAGATATACCTATCTCATAGAACTGGAAGGGACCCTGAAAGGTCATCGAGTCCAGCCCCCTGCCTTCACTAGCAGGACCAAGTACTGATTTTGCCCCAGATCCCTAAGTGGTCCACTCAAGGATTGAACTCACAACCCTGGGTTTAGCAGGCTGTTTAACAGCACACTGCAGTACTGCACAACCATTTAGGGCATGAAAACAGTCTAGTGCCTAAGTCAACCAGCAGGAGAATGGTTAGTAGTCAAAAAATAATTATTTTGGCCAAGACTGTAGGCTTATTGCTTTTACCCTTAATTAATAGCAACAAGTGTTCAGGATCAGGGTTTTTACATCTAACACAATTCTAGGGTATAGGCTTATTTCCGAATCACCAGCACCACTTCCCGTGTCTTAAAAAGCACCCACTTGGCCTGCCCCAGGCCATGTTAGTTATATTTTTATTATAATGAGATGGGTTTAGACTGGTGCACTTAGAAACGTATCTCTTGTTATATTTATGGCTATCTCTCGTGTACCTGCATAGTTGTTACTACAAAGTACGGCCTCTAAAGGCACTTACTAGGAAGAGATTCCATTCGGAAACCGTTGGTACCTTTTATTTATTGATTTGTTGCTGTCTGCCACTTCTGTATGAAATTGTTACAACCTTGCCACCTAATAACATTTCTTTCTCCAAAAGTAGCTTTTAAAATATTTAGATACCCATGTTATCATTCAGTGTGCAATCTACACCAATAAAACATGAGCAAAGCAGGATGTACATATCTTTACATCCCTCTTGTACTTGTTAGAATTTTTTTAAGAAATAGGAGGAAATTGAAGGAAGAGTAACAAAAATGATAAGGGGATTGGAAGGATTGATCTATGAGTAATGATTTAAAGGAACTGAATATGTATTATAAGTATGGCTGATAGCATTGTCTATTAGTAAGGGTGTCCGACACTTCCCACTGTCAGCACGGTGGGCTGGACTAGATGACTTCTTGAGGTTCCTTCCAGCCCTAGATTTCTATTATTCTATAAAACCCTGCTTTCAGTTGCATCTAACTTTGTTAAACTTTAGCCATTTCCATGCAGAGAGTCTGCCTCAGGCTGAGGGTTTTTTTGTGTGGAAAATTTCAACCTAAATGATTGGGCTATTTTCAGGAGGCTAGGGCAAAATATGTTGTTTTGTCCATATTTTAAAAAGTCTGATGATATTTTCTTTGAAAAGCTGTAGTGCCCCCATGCCTTGGAGCAAGGAAGTGCTGACCGCTTCCAGCTGCAACTGAAATCAGTCTGAGCTGTGATTTGAACATATAAAGTGCTATATAAAGAATGCTAAGTACTCTGAAAAATCAGGTATTAAGCATCTCTAAGTGGGCACCTGAAATTGGTGGATACTTTTGTCCCTAATGTCTCTCTGACTCAGCTCCCAACCTATCAAATGGGGGAATGCCATCCCCTCACCTCTCAGGGGTGTTGTGAAACTAAGGAAATTAATCATTCTCTCTTCAGAGGAGGGTTTAAATGGTGTGTCGTAAATAAGGCCAGGGGATTCACACTGAGTGAGGAGAACACAAATTATAGACGAGCTGCTCATTACATGAGATCTGTCCATTCTGTGTATTGAATGAATCAGGCATCCTATGGAAACAATGATATGTGCTCCTTTACTTAAAGACTGCATAGGCACCAGGGGGCTGAATTAAGGTTGCCCAGACAAGCTTAATTGTGTCATTTCCTAACTTCTGAGCGCTTGACTGTGAACCTTAATAATGTTTTTAATGTTTGTGTGTAATAGATGCTACAGCAAGATCCAAGTACTCTTTCTTCAAGTTTTGTATAGTGCCTCACCTAGTCATCTACTGCTGACATGGTTACCCTGTCCATAGGCTTGGAGGATATAAATACCAAGTAGGTATAGGTATACAAGTTGATCTCACTAATAGTAATTGGGTGAAATATTAAAAGGGAAATGTTAGGTGAATATCAGTGTGACACATTTTGAGCTGCTCTGTAATAATTTATGAACGCTCTATGTTCACTTGGTTATTGGGGTGTTTACTATAAGCATATGTTGGGTTAGTTGACTAGAGCTTTATAAGAAAAACAAGCAGGAAGCTAAAGAGAGGTTCAAGGTAAGCCACACTCAGAAAACACTTGAGTGGTATTATGGGACAATACCCAAACTGTTGGTTGTGAAGATGTTACCTTCTCCCCAGCCAACCTGCAAATCTAGTTGTGTCCAGAAGGTCCAAAGCCCAGGAAAGCAGAAGAACAAAGGAACTCTGGCAGTTTCGAAAGGATCTCTCTCTTGAGAAGGATGTAGTTGTTTGGGAGAGCCAGACTGACACCCAGGACCCACTGGGGTGTCTGAAGAATATTGTTCTACAAGGGTTATCATCAGGAGATGGTAAGGCAGACATGCATGAAGACTGTTTATTGTTTTAAAATCCCTTTCCTCTAAATGATTTGTCCTGTTGTTAAAGAAACATACTTTGCTTTAAGAATGCTGTCTGGTGGTTCTATTCACCACTGGTCACGTACTCCCAAAGGGAAGAACTGCAAGTGTTTGAACTCAGTTGGACCTGCTGGGTAAGCGTAGCAGATACATAGAATACCGTACATAAGAACGGCCATACTGGGTCAGACCAAAGGTCCATCCAGCCCAGTATCCTGTCTTCCGACCATGGCCAATGCCAGGTGCCCCAGCCTCTGGCAAACAGAGGCTAGGGACACCATCCCTGCGCATCCTGGCTAATAGTCATTGATGGACCTATCCTCCATGAATTTGTCTAGCTCTTTTTTGAACCCTGTTATAGTCTTGGCCTTCACAACTGTGACGGGTTGGATCACAGAAACCCCCTGGGAGCTGCCACCTGATGTGCCAAGACTACTTCTACCCCTGCCTTCCCTGCCAGCTCGGGGCCCCAGCAGCCTGTCTTGCTGAGCCAGACACTCCTTTCTGCTCCAGCAAAGACCCAGGGTCTGGATTACTTGCCCCAAAGTTGCAGGTTTACCTGAAAGCAGCTAACAGAAGTGTTCCTGTCTTTAACACTCAGATGCCCAACTCCCAATGGGGTCTAAACCCAAATAAATCCGTTTTACCCTGTATAAAGCTTATGCAGGGTAAACTCATGAATTGTTTGCCCTCTATAACACTAATAGAGAGATATGCACAGTTGTTTGCTCCCCCAGGTATTAATACATACTTTGAGTTAATTAATAAGGAAAAAGTGATTTTATTAAATACAGAAAGTAGGATTTAAGTGGTTCCAAGTAGTAACACACAGAACAAAGTAAGTCACCAAGCAAAATAAAATAAAATGCGCAAATCTATGTCTAATCAAACTGAATACAGACAATCTCACCCTCAGAGATGCTTTAGTAAGTTTTTTCCTCAGACTGGACACCTTCCAGGCCTGGGCACAATTCTTTCCCCTGGTACAGCTCTTGTTGCAGCTCAGGTGGTAGCTAGGGGATTCTTCATGATGGCTCCTCTCCTCCTTTGTTCTCTTCCACCTCTTTATATATCTTTTGCATAAGGCAGGAATCCTTTGTCCCTCTGGGTTCCCACCCCCTCCTTCTCAATGGAAAGACACCAGGTTAAAGATGGATTCCAGTTCAGGTGACATGATCACATGTCACTGCAAGACTTCATTGCCCACTTGCCAGCACACGTATACAGGAAGACTTACAGGTAAACACAGCCATCTGCAGACAATTGTCCTGGTTAATGGGAGTCATCAAGATTTCAAACCACCATTAATGGCCCACACTTTGCATAATTACAATAGGCCCTCAAAGTTATATTTCATATTTCTAGTTTCAGATACAAGAGTGGTACATTTATACAAATAGGATGATCACACTCAGTAGATTATAAGCTTTGTAATGATAACTTACAAGAGACCTTTTACATGAAGCATATTCCAGTTACATTATATTCACTCACTAGCATATTTTTATAAAACCATATAGACTGCAATGTCACAACAACATCCTCTGGCAAGGAGTTCCATAGATCGACTGTGCATTGTGTGAAAACATACTTCCTTTTGTTTGCTTTAAACCTGCTGCCTATTAATTTCATTTGGTGACCCCTAGTTCTTGTGTTATGTGAAGGCATAAATAACACTTCCTTATATACTTTCTCTACACCAATCATGATTTTATAGACCTATATCATATCCCTCCTTATTAGTCTCTTATCCAAGCTGAGAAATCCCAGTCTTCTTAATCTCTCCTCATACGGCAGCCATTCCATACCCCTAATCATTTTTGTGGCCCATTTCTGAACCTTTTCCAAGTCCAATATATCGTTTTTGAGATGGGGCAACCACATCTGCATGCAGTATTCAAGTTGTGGGCGTACCATGGATTTATATAGAGGCAATATGATATTTTCTGTCTTATTATATATCCCTTTCTTAATGTTTCCCAGCATTCTGTTAGCTTTTTTTGACTGCCACTGCACGTTGAGTGGATGTTTTCAGATAACTATCCACAATGACTCCAAGATCTCTTTCTTGAGCGGTAACAGCTAATTTAAACCCCATCATTTTATACGTATAGTTGGGATTATGTTTTCCAATGTGCATTACTTTGCATTTATCAACATTGAATTTCATCTGCCATTTTCTTGCCCAGTCATCCAATTTTGAGAGATCCTTTGGTAGCTCTTCGCAGTCTGCCTAGGACTTAACTATCTTGAGTAGTTTTGTATCATCTGCAAATTTTGCCACCTCACTGTTTACCCCTTTTCCCAGATCATTTATGAATATGTTAAATAGGATTGGGCCCAGTACAGACCCCTGGGGGACACCATTATTTACCTCTCTCCATTCTGAAAACTGATCATTTATTCCTACCCTTTGTTTCCTGTCTTTTAACCAGTTACCGATCCAAGAGAGAACCTTCCCTCTTATCCCATGACTGCTTACTTTACTTAAGAGCCTTTGGTGAGGGACCTTGTCAAAGGCTTTCTGAAAATTTAAATACACTATAGCCACTGAATCCCCCTTGTCCACATGCTTGTTGACCCCCTCAAAGAATTCTAGTAGATTGGTGAGGCATGATTTCCCTTTACAAAAACCATGTTGACTATTCCCCAGCAAATTATGTTCATCTATGTGTCTGACAATTTTGTTCTTTACTATAGTTTCAACCAGTTTGCCCAGTACTGAGGTCAGGCTTACAGGCCTGTAACTGCCGGGGTCACCTCTGGATCACTTTTTAAAAATTGGCGTCACATTAGCTATCCTCCAGTCATTTGGTACAGAAGCTGATTGAAATGATAGGTTACAGATGACAGTTAGTAGTCCTGCCATTTCACATTTGAGTTCCTTCAGAACTCTTCAGTGAATACCATCTCGTCATGGTGACTTATTACTGTTTAGTTTATTAATTTGTTTCAAAGCCTCCTTTAATGACACCTCAATCTGGGACAGTTCCTCAGATTTGTCACCTAAAAAGAATGGCTCAGGTTTAGGAATCTCTCTCACATCCTCAACTGTGAAGACTGATGAAAAGAATTCATTTAGTTTCTCCGCAATGGCCTTTTCATCCTTGAGTGCTCCTTTAGCCTCTCGATTGTCCAGTGGCCCCACTGGTTGTTTAGCAGGCTTCCTACTTCTGATGTACTTTAAAAAAAAATTGCTATTACTTTTGGAGTCTTTGGCTAGCTGTTCTTCAAATTCTGTTTTGGCCTTCCTAATTATATTTTTTGCACTTCATTTGCCAGAGTTTATGCTCCTTTCTATTTTCTTCATTAAGATTTAACTTCCACTTTTTAAAGGATGCCTTTTTGCCTCTCACTGCTTCTTTTACTTTGTTGTTTAGCCACGGTCGCACTTTTTTGGCTTTCTTACTATGTTTTTTTTTTTTTTTTAATGTGTAGCTGTAACTGCAGCCCAGGACGGGGTCTAAGAGTGGGAGAATTGTAGATTGCCACCCCAGGAAAGGTAAAGGCATGAGGCCAGATCCCTGAGGAGGTGCACTCAGGGCTTCTCTACATGAACAACTAGAACTGCTGCAAGCCATGCTGTGACTCTACTCCACACTAGCCTGCTATGATCTAACTATTCCTATGCACTCTACTGACGGGCATTAACTGGTCATCGATGTGCTTTGAGCTAGTCCAGTTTCAAAGAGGGCTAGATCAAAGCATTCTAATGAACTGTTCATGCGCATCAGCAGGGTGCACAGGAACCATGGTGGGCTATCATGGGGGACATTCACACCACAGCTTGCCACAGACTAATGGTTCATTTAGACAATCCCTCAGGGAGAATGGTAGGGGGATAGAGGTCAGCTAGCCCTGTAACCATGATATAAGCGTCCTAGCAGTGAGTTCTGTTGGATTGTGCAATAGTCTCCCAAAGGAAGTCCCATCACTTGAAAAATTGAAAATCAGACTGGACAAAGCACTGGAGAATAAACTGTAAGGAGCAATCCTGCACTTGTCCCTGGGGACTAGCATATCTTTTGCATCTTGCTTCTCAGATTTTTTATGAAATCATGGGTCAAGATTTTCCTGTCCTTGTAATGGACCTTGCCTCCAATATTCTGCTTTTGCTACATGCACAGAAATCCTATTGACATCACTGAGAACTCAGTGTATGTAGGGAGAGTAGAATCTCTGAACGGAGATGTGCTTTGCAGATCGGAGAGGGGAATTCTACCCGTTTTCTCCTGGGTGCACGTGTCTGTGATGCCTGTTACCAGCTATGGGAAATGCATGTGTTTGTCAGAAGAAGAAAATATCCCTTTGTGTTTATTCTTATTTAACACTGTTTACATAGAAAATAGCGAAACAGATCTCTAACCATCATGTACTATTTAAAACTATGTCTCTACACAGTGTAAAGCTCATTCTGCAAACATCTACTCCACCATGTGGCCTTTGGGAGTTAATGCTGTTCTGTGTGTCCACTTGTGTTCTGGCAGGAGTATACACTGCAGTGGTGATATTAAATAGCCTTTTGTGAGGGTTTCCAGGATTGTAAATTACACATGCAAAATGTTGCCAAAAAACCAAAACCAAAACTCACCCTTCTATGGCTGTAGCTGAAACCATAGCTGTCTCGCTACGTAATTGCCTTAAAACATGTCGGCCTGAACGAATCCCCTTTTATGAATAATAGGCAAATGCATAAATCACAACCCCCCAAGGACCCAAATGGTGAAATGCACACTAATGAAGACCCCAGCTTCTCCAGTGATGGCAGGTGAAAATTTGATTTGTAAAATGTCATGAGTCTAACAGGTTTAAAATGATATTTTCATTATAAGAAGCAAGTATTCAATTTCTTTTCCTTGCATTCACTCTCTTGTTGTGCACAGTGACTATTGCAGACCGCAGTCTCCCAGCAGTTCCTATGACTCTTGCCTCGAAGACGAGCAACAATAGAGACCAATTACCCTCGGTCTCAACTCTTTTTATTGCATATGCCTGGGAAAAAAGTATGCTGCATCTCCTCCCCTGCCTCCTACCCGTTTTCAATTTCAGATCCTAACCCTGACCCGTAGTGCCATTTGCGGATTTGAACTTACAGGCTTTGTGTGCGGTATTATCTGCAGATTCACCCGGTACTGATCCAATGAACCAACAAAGCCAAAGGGAAGTGTGTACGGTTCTCTTTGTAATAAATCATATGCCATGAAAAAGGATTGCTTTAACTCCTTTACTCCATTATTAACCATATCTCACCTTGTGGGAAAAGGTCTGTTAGCGAGAGATTCAGGAGCATAGTAGGTGCAGGGAAGGAAAATGTAGTGTGGGGAAAGGAAGAATCAAAGCAAACGGAAAGTCGGAGGTCCTGGAGATTTCTGTAACTTGGAGGTTCTTGAAAGGAAAGGCACAACCTGAAAGAAACATAAGCAGCCTTAACATTTTTATGGCCCAGCATTGGCCACGTCACTAAACCCTTCTCAATTCTAGCAAGAAACTAGAAGTGGTTTGCTAAAGCATGTAGGCAAGGGATATTTCAAACCAGTTTTGGGTGAATCTCAGAATGTTAGGTAATGATCTGAACAGAAACCTCCTAGCAGTTTAGATGCTAGTTTGAGCTTCTTTGCTTTTGTCAAGGTGGGCTGGTAACTTCTTGAAGTCGAGAGAGATGGGGACTGCAAACATTTTCAGTTAGTTTCCATTTCAGTATTGGAACTAATTTGCTTTGATTGGATTTGCACCTCTTTATGGTGGTTTAGTAGCAGAAATGTTTGCCAAAATAGCGAATTTCAGGTGAATATTGGAGAATCTTAATGGAACTCAATTTCTAATTCATAAGCCCAAGTATCTGCAGCAGAAACCTGATTCTGAGAGTTGTGCTCATCCAGTCATGGAACAGAAACATACCATGTTCAGTGTAGCCTAAACCAACACAGTCTGAATTTGCAAGTGTCTGACATTTGAATGTTTTTAAATTATGTTAATATGGATGATCAACAGCAATTGCTGATTGCTCAGAAAGTTCATAAAGACATAACGGTTGGTTTCCATGGAGGTGAAAGTGGTGTCATAAAAGGAGGTTGGGATTTCCCATTGTGAATGATCAGCAGGATCTGGTGGCCAAGACAGAATGCTGCTTTCCTCCTTTATACACACCAAAACATGCAACCGCCTCCGCCTTAATTCGGAATCACTTGCACCAACATCCCAATCCATTTCAGTCTCTAGTTCAAAATTACCCACTTTGTTTTTAAAACCTTTCATCGGTTTGCTCCAACCATCCTCACGGAGCTTGTTTCTCTCTACTTCCTTCACTTACCTGAATTTTCCATCCTTCCTGCAGCCTCACTGTTTTTTGAATGCAAGGCAGCTCTCTCAATCTGGTACATCATTCTGTATTGCTCAGCCCCAGGTCTCATTTCAAAGCTCATCTTCAAATGTAACTTTTCTCCTTCCGCTTTTCTCAGTTTCCCTCTCTCTTTAGGGTTGGTTTTGTACTGAATGTTTTAGTTTATTTCCTGTAAATATAAACACACCACTGCTGTATAATATACCACCCACCATTTTGCAATCTTTATGGGCCAGATTGTGGAGCTCTATGTGACACTGGTGAGTACTCACATGAGTAGTTGGCACTGAAACCAATGGCACTCATCATAGTACTCACCAGTGTGACTAAAGAATGAAATATCTGGCCCTAAATCTTCAAAGTGTGGTATGGTATAGTGGAACACAGTTCTTTTCCCATTGCAGGGTTGGTGTTTTGAAGCAGTGTGGGCTAGTGGATAGAACAATGGTCTAGAACTTGGGAGACCTCAGTTCTATTCCCTGGGTGACCTTCAGCAAGTCACTCCACCTCCTCTGCCTCACTTTCCCTACCTGTACAAAGGGGATAATGATACTAACCTCCTTTGTAAAGTGCTTTGAGATCTGCTGATGAAAAGCACTGTATAAGAGGTAGGTGGTAGTATTATTATTATTTCTCAGTTATGCACGGGGTACCTGAGACAGCAGTCAACCAGTTAACGAATGGAAGCACCAAGCAACGTGTACTTGGAAACAAACTGGTCTAGGCTGTGGAGAGGGAATTTACAAAGGAATGCAAGATGCAAATGGGAAACTACCCAGTTGAAACTGTTGCAGAGGATATATTGGACACAAGAGAGACTGCATTACCTGGGAGTAAAAGAGTATCATGAATGCAAGATCTGTAAAAGAGAGACAAGGCAGGTGAGGTAATATCTTTTATTGGACTAACTTCTGTTGGTGAGAGAGACAAGCTTTCGAGTTTACACAGAGCTCTCCTTCAGGTGTGGGAAACACACTCAGAGTGTCACAGCTAAATACAAGGTAGAACAGATTGTTTAGCATTAGGAGTTAACACATATTTCAAGGGACCATTCAAGGTGAAGTGACCTGTTAACACCTCTCTGATCATTCGGGGGGGTAAGGGGGAACCTGGGGCAGAGGAGAGAAATTAATGGGTTTATAGATTGTTGAAATAAACCATAATTCCAGTGTCTCTGTTCAGTCGATGATTTTCAGTGTTTAGCAAAGTTATGAATTTAAACTCCCCCGTTCACCTTTTTGATGATACTGTGCAGGTTTCCTTTGAAGATGAAGACTAATAGGTCGGATATAGAATTACAGAAGATTAGGGTTGGAAGAGACCTCAGGAGGTCATCTAGTACAACCCCCTGCTCAAATCAGAGTGATCACTTTTTGTGAAAAGTGTTCACCAGCAGGTGATAATGGTGTATTTGTGTCTCATCATTTTTCAGTGTGAGTTCCTTTGATAGTGTAGTGATTAGTTTCACCCACATATTTGTTATTGGGGTATTTAGTGCACTGGATGAGGTATACCACATTGTGTGATAAGCATGCGCTAGACCCATGGATCTTGAAAGGTGAATTGTTGGGGTGGGGTGTTGATCATCGTAGCAGTGGAAATATGTCTACAGGTTTTACATCTGTTGTTCTGGCAGGGTCTGGATCGGTTAAGTTGGTGTGTCCGGGTCTCTGGGGAGCTTGCTTCTGATGTTGAGCTTGGTGAGGTTGGGAAAGTTTTTGAACCCTAAAAGAGGGGTTCAGGAAAGATTTCTTTCAGCATGTGGTCCCCATTGAGTATGGATCTATAAAAGTCATGCAGGATCCTCTCACCATATGCTTTGTCCATGTCCGGTTATGCATGAGTTTTGGGAGACTGTTTTACCTGAAATAAGATCAATAATCAAATCTGATGTGCCAAGGAAAACAACTTTGTTTCCGTGGAGATGGCACAAGTGTGCAAGAGATGAATAAAGAAAACACTATGAATGCAAATTAGTCTGTAAGAAAATAAGAAAAAAAGATTTTAAAAAAGATAAAAAGAAAACTGAACACTGCTCCAAAACTGGAAAGACATACTAATGCCCATATCAAAGAGTAAATTAATTGTTGCTTCAATAGAGGTGAGATACAGCGATATCATAGACTGACTAAATGATATTTGGAAATTAGTCTGGGATCATATTAAGTAATGCTGGGAGGATCATCCCAACTGAATAACTTGTCAACATTTGCTTCTAGTTTTTGTTTCTGAAATGTTGGTGCATTCTCACATTTATTTGTTGCATAATATAGATCCTGAAATTCATCATAAAGAATGATTCATAGGAAATTTGCCTTGTGTTGGTTAGTTACAGAAATTATGCATAATTGTTTCTGTTCCCTGGTTGGATGAGTTATGTAACTAACAAATACTGAGCAAACGTCAATTTGCAATTCCTGTTTGCACTTAGTTGTTTGGGTTTTTTTGTGCTCTATAGCCTGATCAGATGACCGTGGAAAGTGAACAGGGTGGAATCAAAATTTGTTTGCTTTCTGGGATATTACTACTTTAAAATATGTTTAAATGTAAATGAGCTGGTCTAGTCATGCAGGCGATGCGATTTCTGGCACTGAGCTCCTACAAAAGACGTCCTGTGGAGTCCGCATGCTGTGTCCTAGCGTGGTTTGCCAAACAGCAAGAAAATTCATTGTGAGCATGAAGGTTTCTGAGTTTGCAAAACGAAAAGGCGGTTAGCGTGATTCTGAGCTCTTACCAGTTCTACACCATTTACTTTTCCGTGGCGATATTCCTGATTTATGCCAGTGCCAGTGAGGTCAGAAGCAGGCATTGTGAGAGGAGCTGAGCAGGAATGGGGTTTTCTGTTCTGCAAAAAAATCAAAGATTTTTCTCTCTCTCTTTTTGTTTTTTGTTTTTTTTTGTTCCTCGTGAAATGAAACAAATCTGTTTTGTTTTGCAGAAGAGCAGGCTGCCGGGCTCCCCAGCTGCCAAGGTGACAAAATGGTCAGGTAGCCCAGCCATCCACCTGATCTTTAGGTGGGCAGCCTGGGGAACTGGCCAGGCAGGGAACCAGCTACCTGACTTCCTGAGTAACCAGGGGAACTGGCCTCCTGACCAGGGCCGGCTCCAGGCACCAGCTAAGGAAGCAGGTGCTTGGGACGGCCAATACAAAGGGGTGGCACTCCGTCCGCTATTGGAGCAGCCCGTCCGGATCTTCGGTGGCGGGTCCCTCAGTCCCTCTCTTCCTCTTTGAGCTGCCGCCGAAGTGCCGCCAAAGGGGAAGAGAGGGAGCGAAGGACCCACCGCCGAACTTCCACAAAAGAATGGAGCGACGCAATTGAGTTGCCGCCAAAGAACCGCCGATCGGCTTTCCCCCCCCCCCCCCCCCCCCCCCGCTTGGGACGGCAGAAACCCTGGTGCCGGCCCTGCTCCTGACTTCCCAGGTGACCACCTGGGGGCAATCATTCTGCTGCCTTCCCACAAACCCTGCCCTGATGGGGTGCCTGAGAGGTGGGAAGCTGGAGCCAGGAGACCCCACCTGCCAATTGATTGGCTGCTTGCCTGGTCTGTCAAAATTTTTGACAGAATCGATACATTCTTGCCGAACTCTGTTCTGTTGGAAGATTTCTGACCAGTTCCAGTGTTGAGTTTAATTTTGTAGTTTCAACCCCACATTTTACTCTTCTAAGTTTTGCATTTTGTGTTTCTATCCAAGCCTGTGCTTTGGCTCAGCATTTAGGATGTTGGGTATTTTCCTTTCATTTTTGCCTATTACATGTAAAGTCCTAACTCCTAGATTCTTCAGATTTTTGTTAAACGACATTACTAGAGCAAATCTCTATTGTTTGCATAGGTGTATTTAAAAGATTAAGATACAACAGGCCTTCACACAATAGCTTGGGGATCAACTAAAGCTCTTTACGTCTCAAGAAGCTTTAAGGCTTAGTAGCAAGTTTGATTGTATTGTTTAGTTTTATATATAGGAAAAATTGTATCTTTGCCTGGGGTTGTCTGTTGTTGTTTCTGTTGAGAATCAGTGTGATTCCTGCATTGCTGAACCATATCCACTGGTCAGATCTTGCTCTGCCAAGGGGACAACTGTATGTTGCACTTGATGCCCAAAAGTGGGGTAGATGACACCTAATGTGGACAGCAGACGTGATCCCTGCCCTGAAGAGTTTACAACCTGTGGGGCTCATTCTGCGTCCCTTCCTTGTGTTCAGAAGTACCTCACTCTGCCAGTAGTCTGGATGACTTTAGAGGGACTTTTTGAGAGGAAGATATAACTCAACCTGAGTAAGGGGGACAGTATCAGACTCGAAATTAGACCACGAAGTACCAAGAGGAATACGAGTCAGCAGGGAAAGAAGAGGAGTCAGACGTAGCATATATGATCTCACATTAATAAGAGTACATGGTTGATCTGCTCAGTATTTCATGGCATGATAAAGTAAATAGGATTGGGCTTTCTTTTCGTCCATCCCGATTCCATGAAACACTCAAGCACCCTCTTAATGTCCTTTGACTTCCATGTGCTTAAGGAATTTCCTGAGCCACGGCTTCACTGAGGATGGGCTAGGAGCATGGTGGGTCAGCTTAGGCGCAACCTTGCAGACATAGCTGGTACTTGGAAGAACGTGGGAAGACAGTCATGGGCTAGGTGGGCGAATGGACTGTCATTGTTGGTGCTGAAACGTGGTCACATTGGGGAGGTGAAGTGGAAAAGGACAAGGCTGGCTGAAAGGGAGGTTGAGGGAACAATGATATGAAGGGGTAAGAAGTTTAAATGTGAGTCACCAAAGGTGCTGCTACAGAAATCCTGCCAATCAGGTCATGACAGGTCACTGCCTGATCTCTCCTACTGCTCTGGAGAGAACTTGCCCTGTTTTTTGTGAGGAGCTGTTCACCAACCAGCAGGACTTCCACCTAATTCTGTCTGACATGGATATAAGTTGAAGACCATACTGATGGCTGTTTTGTGTGTTTGTACAGGTGCTCCTTGATGGGGTTTGATTTAAACCGACACTGGGTGGATCCGTCTCCCTGGGCTCATCCCACGCTGCATGGAGTAAAACAGCTCATCGTTCAGATGTACAACAATCCGGTGAGTGGGGACATTTACACTGGAAAAGCATCTTCCCCAAGGGAGAGCATTGCATTGCATAGGCAGAGCCTGCGGGCTGCTGCAGGCAGCTGGCAATTCTGACTTGGACAGAGCCTGTGGCAAACCTTTAAAAAGGGAACCAAGCAAACAACACCTCCGCTGCATGTCGTCAGGGAACATTTTAAGTGTTGTTTGTCATTGGGAACGTTCGAGTGGAGAGAGCAAGTGAAAATAAGTTCAGCGCAGATTATATATGGAATAGTGCCGAACGCAGGGCCCATATTCAATTGAGCAGCTCTCTTGATGTCTTGAGCTGGATTCAAAACAGCAGGCCCCTGAAATTGAATTACCAAGTGGTACTGATGTTAATCCAGAGGTCTGGTAGGCGTTGCTATGTAGCGTATGGGCAGGAGGGAAATAATATTTGTAAATATTCCATAAACACACACACAGGCTCGGTCAGAGAAGCCGAGTGAAATGAAATCTCTGCTAATCAGAGGAGATGCATTGCAGGGAATGTAGGGAAGAGGAGGAGGAGGAAGGCAGACAGTTATTGAATGTTTGACATCCAAGTGGAGAAGGATTATTGAACACGCAACCTAAGAAAAACCACTGAACAAAGATGGAGACGGGGTGGGGAAAAAAAGAAATGATTCTAGGCACACTCTGGGAAATATGAGGGGATTTCATAGACGTTGTTTGCTGTGTGAAATTCCTGATATTAATTTGATAATTATGCTTTCCATTTTGCGGATTAGGTGTGCTTCTTTCACATAAACTGAGGTTTTTCTTTTTCCGTGTGTGTGTGTGTGTGTGTGTGTACGTACACAACGGCATGGCTTGGCACCTCACAAGACAGAGGGACTGCTACTCTTGGGTTGTCAATCCTAGTGCTAGCTTCTCCCTCTAACCCCCTGGCTTGCCAGTGCACCCCATGCCCAAAATAGCAACTAACAACGACGTCAGTATAGGAATGGCTTCAGGATAAGCTAGGTAAGTAGCCACGAAGGGGGCCTCAGTTTGTGAAGAAGGGTGGTACCCTGGAGTGGAATTCCACTGCAAGAAGAACTTATTTAGATTGTGAGCTTTTTGAGGGGGGATCCACCTTTGAATTCGGTGTTTGTGGGGTACCTAGCACAACCAGGTTCTTGCCTGTGATGGGAGTCTCCTCACTGCTACAGCAGCACAAATCAAAAAGAATAATAGTAAAGGAAGAAGCTGGCCAGGCAGAGTCTATTCTCCCTCTCCTTTTTCCACCCCAAAGAGCAACCAGACTCTCTCCCAGCCTGATGCAGCGGGCTTGCAAGCTGCATCATCAGAGAAGACTGTTTCTCCCAGGGATAAAGAGGTCCTTGAGTCTAACAGGGAAGCTGGGTGGAGAGAGCTCACTAGATAGTGTCCGTATCCGTTGTGTTACTAGCTGAGGTCAGTAGCAGTAAAATGAAATTGCCTTTGGATAAAAATATTTCTTTAGCTTGGGCCTCATCCTAAGGAGTTCTGACGTCATTCGGGGCTGCCAATGCTCAGAGCCAGACTGTCTTCTAGCTCTAAATTATACGTGGTGGGACTACTCTTTTCCTGGAGGAGTGCTTTACTGCTAGTCCCTCTGAGCCAGTTAATATTTGCATGAACTGACAATAAGCAAGGGGCTGGGAAGAAGGGAAGCAGGGAAGAGTTGCCAGTTGCCTCAGAGGGAGAAAATGAGATCACACGTGGGCCTTTCCACTATAGCATTGATGGATTTTATTGGTACACATTCAGGCTGATGCCCTCCCCGGGCAGACGACCAGCACAAAGCCTCTGAATCGCTTAGTCTTAAGTATTGCCCAGGTGTAAATTTCACCCTCTGATGCTATGGTGAGGAGCACATGTTAAATGTCTGGCTACCCAGGTGGATAGAAACAGTTCCATGTCTCTTTCCTATTCTTGTCAAATGGTAACTGATCTGGGAATTAACATGTAAGATAGTGTTAACCCTCCTGCTTCCTCTCCTCTTCAATACAACGAAACAAAAAACAGAAGAAAATGAACCGAAATAAAATGCAAAATAAGGTTCACCCCCCCAAAAAATGCATTAGAAAACTACCCTAATCCCTCCCACTCCACACGCTCTCAAGCATCAAAATATGCCACTTCCAAGATCCGTCATGGGGAACTGCCCATAAGAGATTGGATTGTTTAAAGCAAAGGAAGTCCAGCTTAATGTTGCTATCCTCTAACAGCTTGGTGCAGCCCCTTTAGATGTATTCATTTCCTTAAATCATTTAAGGAAAATTAGCTGCCATAACAACATAAAGCAGCTTTTTAAATATTGCAACTTAGGAGGATTTTTCTTCTTCTGCAGTCTGGAAGATAAGCTGTTTCCTTTGAAAAAGTTCACTCTGTATGTGGGGGCGAGTGACATGGGAATAAGTGAAGCAGTTTTAGCGCTCTCTCTCTCTCTGAGACTTACGCGTACACACACACACACACACACACACACACACTCTGCCATAGCTACAGTGAATTTGTCATAATACGATCCAAGGTTATCTAACCATTTACTGTAGTTACTTGTAATAGGATGGCCACCTCCAGAGCTATCCCTGGGGGCCTCAGAGTAACTCTCTGCCTCGATTTCCCTCTTCCCAGGGGTTGATTGCCTGCCTGTATTTTCCACCATATCTGATATGGGGCACTCCTGTGGCAGGCCATGGCATGATCAGTGAGCCTGCCTCAGTTTCCCCCTTTCTCCTGTAGTTCCCCAATAACTCTTGGGGAGCTACAGGAGCTTCCCGCACATGAATAGTCCTGTGTGGGGTTAGTTTATTAGGAAAGTCCCACAACCATCATCCAGAATTCCCCAGCACAGTGAAGAAACTACATTCTTTCAAATCCCAAGAGTCCATTGACACACCAAATACAGCTCTGGCATCTCTCACCACATCACAGACCTCCAGTACAGTTCTGATGTCTCTCACCATGCCTCACTCCAGCCCTTTAGCCAGGGTGCTTCTCTATCACGTTTCCTTCCTAGATATAGTTCCAGCTCTTGTCCCCGGGGACATCAGCAGGCTCACCCTCCTTCATCCCTCTCTGGCTTTGACTCTCTGGTCTGGGGAAGTTTAAAGATGACCCCCACCCACAACTGCCTTTCGACCTCTGAAGGAAAGAGCAGTGAGTTCTCTAATGAGCACTGGAGCCTGATTGGGCCCACTGTCATTTAAGGTGCCAGCTCTCCTGCTACATTACCGTATAAACATGAACTCTGGCGTCTATGGTTCTCGGCTGCTATTCTGAATATACAAAATATTTTCTTCTAACCCATTTTGAACCCCAGTTAAACATACTATCTTTATGGGGGACTGGATGGCTTAGGAAACTGCAAATGGCTAGGAAGCATGTAATCTCCAGATCACGTCCTTTGATACAATCACTAGTGACCCTAAATCATTATCATTCAATTACTCCTTAGTGGCCTGTGGGAAACGAGAGGACATTCCCAGTTCAGTCTGTGGTGGATGGGTGTCCACACCTCAAAGCCCAAAAACACTTGCTGAAGAGGCCAAGGACTGAGCAAACTAGCCACACACCTAAGCATCGGGAGAACTACTGAGCATGCTTAAATACTTTGCTGCATCAGGCCGGGGTGCTCTGCACCTTGCAGGATCAAGACCTGAATGGGCTGTGGAGATCCAGCTACCCTCCCACCACCAGCAGTGGTCTCTAAGGCAGTGTTGAAGCATGCAGGCAGGGCAGCCGGCAGAAGCTACTGCTGCTTCCTCCGTTGTACCTGTTCTGGCTTCGTAACTGCCACTCCAGCCCCTTTCCTGAGGAATCAATCCACACTTTTAAAAATCATCTCAGGTTGCCTGTGGAGCATTAATTCAGCCCTTTTGTGCGTCTGCATTCGGATACAGTCTTCAGTTACAGGAGCACAGACGATGTTTTGCCTCATTCAATGCTCATGATGGATGGTGTTCATTGAATAAGCAGCTATTCGATATTTTGTTTTATCCTCATTGTTCAGTGTGTGGCCCCAGGCTTTATTGCAAACCATTCATACCCTGCTCTGACGACAGATTTCTTAATTTCCTCCTGAGCTTTTATAGGATGCTCATCACTACGGTAACTGAGAGCTCCACAAACAGATAGGTTGGGATTATTCCCATTTTACAGATTGGGAACTGAAGCACAGAGGGATTAATGTCAAAAGTGTCCAGTCATTTGGGGTGCCCAATTTGAGATGCTTAGTACTTGATTTTTTCATAGTACTTAGCACTATATAACACCTTGTAAATTCAGTGCACAGCTCCTATTCATTTCAGTTGCAGCTGAGAGTGGTCATCTACAAAATGAGGAACACAAAATTAGGGTATGCCTACATTGCACAAAAACAAGCAAGCAAACAAGCCAACAACCCGTGACCGTGAGTTTCAGAACCTGGGTCAACTGACTTGGTTCATGTGGGCTGTGTTACAGGGCTAAAAATAGCAATGTAGATGTTCCCACTTAGGCTGAAGGCTGGGCTCTGAAACCCAGCAAGGGGTTTCCGTCCTGTGGCATCATATTGACACCATCTTGGATTGGAACCTTTCAATCCCTAGCACAGACCTCTGGGACTTGAGCGAAGGGAGTAACTGATAGCAGTAGTAGGTTGTCATCCTCTATGTGGTCCAGCACTAGAGGGCTGCTTTGCCAGTGGGTTTCACAGCCATATGCTGACAGCATAGGAATGGGGAAACTCACTGGGTTCCATGCTGGGTTCTGGAGAGGAGTATTCTTTAGTGGTCGCAGACCCGGCTGCTCCTGTTTTCCACAAGCTGAACCCATTTGCCCCAGGCCCATCCTGCCCATCCCTGTTCTGTCTCTGCCTCCCCCCTGCCCACTCCAACCATTTGTCCTCATCTCATTTGTAATGGGTTGTTACCCCAGGTGTGCAGTCTGTGGGAACCGCTGCGCCCCTCTAAGACACACAGCTGGGTTGGGAACACAGCCATCCTCACCCAGGCCCTGTTATCACTCAACACGACAGCCTGTGGCACCCAAACTGGGCTACCTGAGTGTAAACAGCAGACCCCAGCCAGCTTCCAGCTCCCCAGGCATGCACCCCCTTCTGGAGTATAAACCCAAAATGATATCGTCTTGCACTGCATAGGGATCGGTACAGTGTAAGCTCATTAAGATGTCTGCCCCTCCCTCAATGTGGAGAGGAACATGCACACTTGTGGTAACCAAGCTGAGATTTTTCCCCCAGACACTTCACTTAAAGGCACACTGGTTTATGTTAAAATATAAAACAAGTTTATTAACTACAGAAAGATAGATTTTAAGTGATTATAAGGGATAGCAAACAGATCAATGCAGATTACCTCGTAAATAAACAAAAACGCAAGCTAAGCTTCACATACTAGAAGGATAGGATTTGAATGAACAATCTCTCACCCTGACTGATGAGACAAGCAGGCTTGCAGATTGTCAAGGCACGTGCTATGCAGCTTCGGCTCCACACCCCCATTCCGAGTCCTTTTCTTTCAGAGCGTCTCTCACGTGTTGAGTTGTGAGGGAGTGAAGAACAGATGAGGTCACTCCCTGCCTTGTATAGCTTTAGCATATGGCAGGAACCCTTTCTTCAGTTCCCAGCCCAGTGTGTGGAAAAATACAGGCCCCCCCAAAATGGAGTCCAGAGTCATGTGGGCTGGTCACATGCCCTTGCAGAGTCATAGCAGCCATTACTTACGGACTGGCCGAAACGTCCACAGGAAGGCTCACCAGGTGGGGGGATAAGCTTCTCCTAAGGCCTGTTGTTTTCCCTCATGGCCCATTACCCTGAATGGGCCCTTCGCAACCAGCTATTTAGACTGGAAGGATCTTGCCTAGTGGGTATCACCCAGGTGTGACTACATGCGAAATACAGGTACATAGTCAATATTCACAACCTCAGATACAAAAATGATACATGCACCCGAACAGGATAATCATACTCAGCAAATCATAACTTTTCCAATGACACCTCACATGACCCATCTTGTACAAAATGCATCATAATTATGCCATGATCATATCACCACTATGAAGAATATGAGGTACAGTGTCACACCATTATCCTCACCTAGCAAGTCCCAGTTTCTTCACTTCCAGGCTCTTCATCCCAGTCCAAGTCTTCCCCTCACTGTGGCTCCTGCTGCCTGTCTCTATCTCTGGGCTCCCCATCCCAGTCTTTCTCCCCTCCTGAGATCGTTGACCCATTTTTCTTCTCCAGCCAGGCTCCCCGGGAGTCCTCTTGTGCCACTCCTTGTGTAGCCAGTCCCAAACTCTCCACCTCACATCCTTATCCAGTCGCAGTTTCCCTTTTCCTATTCCTCCTTCTTTCCTCCTCCTGGCTTCCAGTCCCAGTCTCCTTAGTATGCAGAAGAGAAGAATAAGGGGGGATTTGATAGCTGCTTTCAACTACCTGAAAGGGGGTTCCAAAGAGGATGGATCTAGACTGTTCTCAGTAGTACCAGATGACAGAACAGGGAGTAATGGTCTCAAGTTGCAGTGGGGGAGGTTTAGGTTGGATATTAGGAAAAACTTTTTCACTAGGAGGGTGGTGAAGCACTGGAATGGGTTACCTAGGGAGGTGGTGGAATCTCCTTCCTTAGAGGATTTTAAGGTCAGGCTTGACAAAGCCCTGGCTGGGATGATTTAGTTGGGGATGGTCCTGCTTTGAGCAGGGGGTTGGACTAGATGACCTCCTGAGGTCCCTTCCAACCCTGAGATTCTGTGATTCCTTGCCAAGCCAGTCTCTGTAGCTGTAGTCTTAGCCTTGCTTTAGACATGCACATTGAAAGAATGCCAAATTCCAGAGACAGTGGTTGTAATTAGACTTTGTTTATAAACAAGTTACTTGTGTTTGACAAATGATTGCAAAGCACCCTCCCCTGCCCCAAGTTTTCCATATGTATTTTTGACATAATGCCTCCAAAAATTACAGCCCTGAATGCTACTCAAATACATTTCGACACCTGCTAGCCAGAGACACTGAAACTAATAACTAGTTATGTGGGAAAAGGTCAGATAGAGATTGGAGACAATGAGTAAATGTAATATTGCAAAGTGGCCCAGGGAAGGAAGAACAAGGGGATGCTGCAAGTTTCATGTAACTTTTTATGGCTCTGAAAAGACTTTTAGATCCTTTATGAATCATTCTGCACTCAAAGACGAAACATGTTTTTCCAACTTCACTGCCTGTGAGAAAGCTATGTTCACATATATATGTGTGTGTGTGTGTGTGTGTGTGTGTGTGTGTGTGTGTGTGTGTGTGTGTGTGTATTCGTTTGCTACTTGGGCATGAAATCAATTAAACTACAAACGGATAGCTGTTTTGATCTGGCTGGTAATGGGTTATCAGGGTTTTAATGACACACTGAGGCAGGTGACACAAAACCCCTTTGAGACACACGAGAGGTGAGAGTGGCTCTCCAGAGGAAAAGGGATCCAGGGTATGGGCTAGAAGTAGTCAGGTCTGGGGAGAGGGGTGAATTTGGACTTTATAGGGCGTGTGTTTGCAGTGCAGGTTGTGAAAGACTCCCACTCATAGTTCTCTTTGGCTTGATAGATCTCACTTTCTCACTCTGTCTAGCCAAGTTCTTAAACTGTGTCCATCATTAGAGCTGGTGAGACTGGTGCGACCACTGCTGGAATACTGTGTCCAGTTCTGGCACCCACAATTCAAGAAGGATGGTGATAACTGGAGAGGGTTCAGAGAAGAGCCAGAAGAATGATTAAAGGATTAGAAAACATTCCTTATGGTGATAGACTCAAGGAGGTTGATCTATTTAGCTTAACAAAGAGAATGTTAAGGGGTTACTTGATTACAGTCTATAAGTGCCTACATGGGGAACAGATATTTGATAATGGGCTCTTCAATCTAGTAGAGAAAGATAAAGATGATCTAATGCAGAGGTGAGCCAGGCTGTTTGGGGATGCACAGACTTCCCTACCCGGTCCTCCATACCGTTTTGCAACCCCAATGTGGCCCTCAGGCCAAAAAGTTTGCCCACCCCTGATCTAATGGCTAGATACATTCAGACTGGAAATAAGATATACATTTTTAACCGTGAGAGTAATTAACCATGGGAACAATTTATCAAGGTTTCTGGTGGATTCTCTATCACTAGCCATTTTTCAATCGAGATCAGATGCTTTTCTAAAAGATTTGCTCTCGTGTCAGCTGACTCGGTCCAGCCACTGGGGTTTTATTGCAGTGTAGGCATTCCCCAAATGTTCCCTCTTCTCCGTGCCCCTCCTCATTCCTCTTTTAGGGTCTGACTACACGGCATCATAACTCTGGGTCCTTAGGACCCATTCTAGTGGACTCAGTGTTTCTAAGCCCATTCTTGAGCATCCCCATTTGCATTGTATACCTGGGTTTACAATTACTGGAGCCAGGTCTCGCAACTGTGCTAACATGCCCATACTGCACTATGCAGACCTTCTGGCTTGGGTGTGCTGCTTGAACAGTATCTGCAGTATAAAATGATACGACTGTCACAATGGGACTCGGACTCCCCCCCACCCCAGCCGGTGCGTTCTAGGACCCAGATCCTGAGTGCTTGCTGACCTGATTCAGAAAGATTTGTGTGGATGACAGGGGGCTTTGGGCTCAAACCTGAGTCTGAGTCTGAGCCTGGGTTTTCAATGCAGTGTAGACATATTCTTATAGACCCTGTTCCTCAGAATTCTACTATCTTCCCCTTTGCAAGACCTTCTCTTTGCTGCTCCAGCTATTTATGGCCCTTTTGGCCACTGACCAGTGTGATTGTTGCTTACCTTTCATGCTCTGACATCCCCTATGCTTCTGATAATGCTTTGGTCACTCATGAGATCTGCTTGGCTCCATTGGGGACAGTTTAATTGTCATTCAAACTCCCTTTCTCCCAGCCAGGCTTCAGGTGACAAAGGGGTTGTCATCAAGGGTTATAGGCCTAATGTTTTGCCCACCCTAAAAGTGGAAGAATATTTTACAGTGGCCTCCTGATCCTGGAAAAATCTGCTGATACAATGTTCAAATTGTGAAAACAACTCTGTGGTGGCCCTATAAAAACAAACCCAGCCTTTCTTGTGCATCATGGACACATGCTCACCCCAGGTCTCGCTGAAACTTTGCAGGGTGGAAATCTGGATCCGTATTTTCCAGTATCACTGGTTATCATAGACTCATAGAATATCAGGGTTGGAAGGGACCTCAGGAGGTCATCTAGTCCAACCTCCTGCTCAAAGCAGGACCAATCCCCAACTAAATCATCCCAGCCAGGGCTTTGTCAAGCCTGACCTTAAAAACCTCTAAGGAAGGGGATTCCACCACCTCCCTAGGTAACCCATTCCAGTGCTTCACCACCCTCCTAGTGAAATAGTGTTTCCTAATATCCAACCTAGATCTCCTCCACTGCAACTTGAGACCATTACTCCTTGTTCTGTCAACCTATAAAGGAAAAAGGTTTATTTGGGGGGCAGGCAGTGTGATCCAGTGGATAAATGGGTCACTTCACTAGGAGTCAGGTCATCTTTGTTTGAAACCTGCTTTCATATTCTGCAGTATGAAGCTATCTGTAATGACAACATTGTTTTAATGATCTCCCACCGTCACCCCACTCGGCAGTGCTATGTTCCTCACCAGACAACTCAATAAGAAAAACACAGCTCATCTCCCTGTTGCACATATTGTGCTGGAGTTTGACATAAATTTTCCTTTTGGCAGGTCAGCAAATTGTGTCAGTCTTATAGGCTCCACTTCCACTCGTCTCCTGAAATGATGTTATTAGTATTATCATCAGTGCGATACTGTGCGGCTGACAAATAAAGCATAATAATAGACTTTGCAGGATTTTTGTGTCAAAATTGCACACTTAAGCTTCCTACACTATGAGCCTGCAAGGGCTATTATTGAATCTAACATTTGAATGTCTGAAAGCAATTGTTTTCTGCTCCATATTTCCACCACACACACACACACACACACACACACACACACACACACACACACACACACACACACACACACACACACATTGCCAAACCCTTATGTATCATAGCAGCAAAGTGGAGAATATTTCATAGCGGAGCTCAAAAAACTAATTTGCACTCCTACTCAAACCATTTTGAATGTTAATAAATGAAGCGGGGGAGGAGGGCAAGTGAAACTGTCCAGGATGAGCCCATCCATTTTGATTTGTTCTGAGCCCCACTGAGTAGCACAGGGAATGTGGACCCTGTTCATAACTCTGTTCTGTTTGGGATTGTAATTACAAATGAACAGATATGGGAGCAGTGTAACCAGCAAAGTCACTTTAAGGGTTTTTTTAAACAAAGGAGCTGTTTGTGTTGGAAGATAAATTAGAGCCACGTGGCCAAATGCTTGGCCCTGGTATGGCTGCGTTGTGCTCGTTCAGTGGTACAAGGTATTAGCTTTGCTATAACACAGGCTTACCCACTATAGCAGTTCTGATAACACCAAGCATCTGGCTCTCTGGTGCAGTAGCTGGAAAAGAGGCGGGCTTGAGGATCACCTCAGCATTCGGGGAGGATCCAGTGGCTGGCATACATGCCACACCTCTGTCTTAGGGACTACATGGCTATAGTATCTGAGCAGCTCTCCACACCCCATGAGAGAGGGAAGGACTATTATGCTAATTCTACAGGTGGAGAATTGAGGCATAGAGAGACTAGTCTCAGGGCACACAAGAAGTTTGCAACAGAACAGGGAATTGAGCCTGGGTCCCTGATTCATATGTTAACACCTGAACCCCGATATCCTTCTCTCAGGCTCCTTTTTGTGCTGCCTGTAACTTAGACTTAGCTGAACATCTATTGGGTGGTAGGGTAACAACGGGCATGAGGAGAAGGCTTTTGTAGTTCTGGCTGCTGTCAACTAGGGATGCTGTGTTCCCTTTGGAAAGAAATAGTACATTGGATTAACAGTAGAGCTGGTCAACATTTTTTGTCAAAAGTTTTTTAGTCAAAAAATGTTTTTCCAACCAAAATGGGGGGGGGGGGAACCCTGCAGAAAACATTAGTCAAAATATTTTGGCTTTTGATTGAAAAACTGAAAATTGAAGATTTACCAAACAATGAACCAAACTCAGGCATGTGGCTGGATGCAGGCAGGATGTTCCCCCAGCAAGGCCTTAATATTCTACAAATGCAGCATCATTGTGTGGCTAGGACCGGACCAGCACAACCCACAGCTCCCTCATGAATTCCCTTCCTGCAAAGAGTAGGAATAATTCTTGTGTGATAGGGGCTGTTGCTTTGTGGCCATACATAAGTATGCATAGAAAGATGCAGACCGTGTCCATGGTCATGCTTCCTTGCTCCTCTCCATTATAGAAGTCACAGACGACCCTACAGATCAGGTTTTCCACAGCTTGTTACATACAGCCCACTTGCAGCCTGCACTCCTGTTGCTGCATTGTCCATTATTTGGCCCTGTATGTGCGGGGGCCAATGCAGCCAGAAGAAAGCAGCTGATTAACAGTGCACAGAGTAGCACAGGAAATGGTGACGCTTGTATCTGATTGAACATGCAGGGGGCATGTTTTAGGCAGTTAGAATATAGTTACTTGCATTGGAATTTGGCCAGGACACTGAGCAAATAAGACCCCTGCTCTTTTGAAAAGTGCCATCAATTTCCTTAATGACCACAAGTTGTCAGGACCTTAGTCTTACTTCTCATTAGAAAACTCCCCTCTGAGCATTTTAATAAAACAAAGCTTCTTTCTGAGTATTTTTGAAACCTGAAAATCTGAGCTTTTAAACTTCAAGGCCCCGGAAACAGCTGAACGCAGAAGACCTGGTAGGAATATTACTTTGACTTTGTGTGTGGCTACCCTGCAGTTTTGCATACGTTTTCTTGATAGAGAGCCCAGTTTAAGCTGTTGAATGGGGTCTGTGTCTATAATGTTCCCTAAGAGCTATTATGCGAGAGAGATTGGTTATTTGAATCATGAATCAGTCTCTGGATGGCTGAAAGTTCATATATTTCATGGCTGTTTTTCATGATATATGTGACCTATTCATAGTGTGTTCTAACCCGCATTGGAACAAGACTTAATTTCACTTCTTGTTAAAGCTTTTCTGCTGACTGTCTTCCATTACACTAGTAACCGTTAGAAACCATATCAAAACCCAGAGGACCCCTATATGCAGGACTCCATTGCAAAGGATTCTCAGACAGGAAAACTGTATTAACTTTGTAACTCTTTCAAGCCAGAGTCAAGTTAGCATCGGAGCTTGCATTTTTCCAGATGGTAGGTATCACCAGTTTCTTAGGATCTGCTTATTATATCCCTAAGATACTGTTAGTAAAATCATATTAAGGGAAACGTGTTAATTAGATGGAAGTTTAATTTTCCTGTTGTTAGCAAATATATCTTAATATAGTGATTTTGCAACATAAAATTTAGCAATAGTTCTAATAATTTTTATAATAGTTTACTGTATCTTTTTCTATGGCTCCCATCTGACATATTTTGCAGGAGCACTGACACTTGCAGATTAATAGATTTTAAGACCAGAAGAGACCATTATAATCACCTAATTTGCCTTCCTACATACAACAGGCCACTGAATTTCATCTAAAGTGGTTTGCCTTTGTGAGCAGGCCTCACAAAAGAAAGTGCTCATTTCTAGCAACTGGACCACTGGGGAGAATGGCTGTTCAAGGACCCTCACAAGGCTGAGGTTCATAACAAATGAACACTCAGAAGTTGGGGTGCTTATCTAAACCATGTTCAAAACCCCTTTCCTCTCCAACATTGGGCTGGAAATGCCATGTGACTAGCCCTTTAAATTTTATTTTTCCCCAGTATTATTGCCTTTTCAGTAACTGGCAAAGCTAGGAAGAGCAAATAATCCCAAACGTGAAAATCAATTTTTAAAAAGTTCATTTTAATATTTCAAACTTTAGGAAACTGTTTGGTTGTGTTTGAATTTTGGTCAAAGGTTCAGGTTGATTCTTTAATTGAAATGAACCATGTTAGTTATACCTAATGTGAAATCTCAGAAACGTTGATCCTTGGTCATTTTTCAGAGCATCAGTCTTGAAGATGCAAAAATATGTTATTACTAAGGCAGACTTATCTGCATGTGTATCCTTCAAAACAAACACAGCTTCACGCACCTTGAGGCACTGAAGGAAGCCTCACTGCTTTAGAAAGCAACAGAGGGTCCTGTGGCACCTTTAAGACTAACAGAAGTATTGGGAGCATAAGCTTTCGTGGGTAAGAACCTCACTTCTTCAGATGCAAGAAGTGAGGTTCTTCTTGCATCTGAAGAAGTGAGGTTCTTACCCACGAAAGCTTATGCTCCCAATACTTCTGTTAGTCTTAAAGGTGCCACAGGACCCTCTGTTGCTTTTTACAGATTCAGACTAACACGGCTACCCCTCTGATACCTCACTGCTTTAGGTCATTCTCTGCAACAAACTTTAGAGTCTGGCTAGGAATGTGAAGTTGTTACTTTTTACTAGGTACATATCAGACTCTCCTGAGAAATCAACTTGCCGGTCAATGTCCTCATAATTATTGCATAGCTTTACTAAAAGAGATCCTTTGGTGATTACTTTGCTAAATCCTCCAGATTCCTGTCTATAAAGCAATGTTTCCCAAAGTGCAGGATATGCCTCTCTGGGGGTTGTGAAGGACTAGCCAGGAGAGTGACCAGACCTCTCAGTTGTTCATCAGAATCTCAGCTTCCATTTTTTAAAAAAAAGTAATTCCTTAGGTGTTATGGTATGAAGAAAACCTTCAAAATGTGAGGCGAGCATAATCAATGCAGATATGTCTGCCTGAGTTTGCAGAGAGCCTGAACCAGTCACTCTGAGATGCAAACTGTCTCATTCATTTCTGTGAGTACTACCCAGATGCCAACGATGAAACTGAAAATGTCAACCCTGTTAACCATTGAACTTCTCACCAAAGAAAGGAGAGGAAGGCTCATGTTATCAAGCTAGACCCCAGCATTTCATAAAGTGTGTGTGGGGGGGGGGAGGGGGCGGACCCAGCACAAAAGACTAGCTGGGGCAATGCAGATGTTGGCTCAGTTGAAATGTACACAACACATGGAAGGTTTGCAGAGATGGTGTGGGACATCTGCTTGGAAAGTTGGGGAACACTGCTGTAAAGGATCCATGTTCTATAGCTTTTCTGTCTCCACATGTACCCTGGTTATTATTTTTCAGGGTATGTGGGGTTACTTTAGGGCTGTTTCAAGCTTCAAATTAACTCTGTAGCTGGGATACACAGAATTCTTAATTACAGTGCATTTACACAAGTAATAACACTGCAGAAAAAATAACATTGCTAACTTTCAAGCTGATTGTGTTAGAGACTCTTGCTTAATGTGGGCCCTATCTGCCGGTGTTTTTTGTGTATGCTCCTTTTCTGTACATAAGAATGCCTTACATGTGAGGTTTATAAAATGGTCTACGGTAGTGAAAATCATGACGTCATTCATTATTTTATATCCAGCTCCTTTAATTCTGAAAGATCCCAATGGACTTAACATGTACAGGAATCAGTTTGCCCACCACAGAAATGCAGACACCTCTGGGGCGGACCTTATCAGCATTTCTCTTGTGTTGGGAAATTCTTGGAGTTTTTCATTTCCCCAAAGCGGGGAATTCACTGCAGAATTAAATCTCTGCAGGAATCGAAAATTCCTTTCCTGTGACTTGAAGACTACAGAAACGTTATCTGCCGCATACCTTGCTTAGCTGGCCAACCCGCTTTTCTACACTTGGGCTTTCTGCTATTGCCATGGTTACATCATAAAACAGAGACAGCTTTTTATTCTGTTTATGTCCCTTTGATAATGGTTGTATTGATCTGGCCTTGCGTGAGCAGAACTTCACAGTTTACCAAATGCCGTTAAGGGCACCAGACTTTTACTGCAGCCAGCGGACGTGTTCCATCATCTCTAAGCCCTTGCATGCAGAAGGGAAAAGCAGCAGGACTTCACATATTGGTGACCTGAGATAGTGGCATGTATCAGCAGCTGGCACGTGTAAGACTCAACTGCCTCTAAAGTTAAATGGGGTATATTCATGGTTTCTTTTCTGCCAGTTTGAATAAATTGTTCAATATGGAAAAGAGTGGGATTCTGGCCCCCTTTCAACTTCTTTCTGCCTCTCTGACAGTGGATAGGGGCTGGGCTGGCCCCCTGGGGAATTCACTTAGTGCTGTGGCATTGGGGAGTGTGCTTTGAGGCCTGAGACTCCCAGACAGCTAGTCTGGGCATGGTATGTGAAGCTAGATCTCTTGCAAGCACCTTAAGCACAGAGTGATCACTGAACATCGCAGTGCTAGGCTGGCAATATGCTGCCCTACTGAACAGCCCCTGGTGTTTCCTGGAGATGGTGGGGACAGGAGAGAGCTTTTCACTCTGACTGTTCTGGGCTGTAGAGAGGACCGTGGTCAACCAAGTGAGTCAGAGCAGTTCCCAGGGCACAAAGCCACATTTATCCCCTATCTCCTGGGCAGTGCCTCCTGAGAGATACACACACAATCTGTCCCTAGATCTCCAGACCACTGTTGTCTTTTTATTCTTAATCATACAGTCTGGCGATAGATATCCATCCTTGGTCCTAAATTATACCATTTCCCACAGACACAAGGAACTGCTGATTTATAATTATGGGGTTGAGTGTGGTCCCGTGGACAGGTCACTGGCCTGACATTTATTGGCTTGGGTTCTAGTCCCTTTCTCTGCCACTGACCAACTGTGTGACCTTGGCCAAAGCCTGTCTCTTTGTGCCTCAGTTTCTCCATTTCTGCAAGGTGGCTAATGCTACTTTGTAAAACACTTTGATATATACAGATGAAATGCACTGTAGAAGAACCAAATTTTATTATGTGGTGTTGTTGTTACTAGTTTACCCAGAAGAAAGGCACCTCAAATTTCTCAGTTCTGCTTCCTGGGTTTAAAGCTCTAGTATTCTTTCTTCCTTTCTCATATCAGTTTAGAGGGATAAGAACCAAGAGGAACCTGCGTTCTAATCCAACCAGATTACCGAGCAAATTGCTTCATTATCTGATATCTCAGTCAGCTCAGCAGGAAATTTTCAATACAAGGCAACATTTCAGTAGAGAAATGTTTTGGGCCAGATCCTTATCATTGGTGTAGCTCCATTGAAATTAATGGAGCGGGGTCCATTTACACCAAATGAGGGTCTGGCACTTTATTTGAGGGGTGGAGGAACCCAACCATTTAAGGCTCCTTTGCTAATTTCCAAAGCAGAAAATCAAAGTTGCCCTTTGAAAGGAAGGTGATTCAAGCTCTGCAATGATGTATTTTATCATGACAGTTATAATAATTCAGTGGACGTTTTAGAAGGGGTTAGAGTAGCTGGAAAAAAAAGAAGTGATGTGACTGTATTCTGAATATGACGCAGAGAGAAAGGGCAGCAATTGTAATATTTAATTTTATTTTTCAAAGGATACGTAGGTGGAGAAGTGGAGATTCTCATTTCAAGGGCAAACTGTTTTTTTCCTTAAAAACCAAAAGATGCTGATTGCTTGATCCGATCTCAGCCTGGTTTTAGACGGTTTGTTCTGAAGATCATTCTCCAAATGGCCAAGTGGCCTGGTTACTTTGTAACAAGATTAGAGGAAGAGGGAGAGATGCTGTGAACTGCTCAGTTGCACTCCAAGGACTGTGGGAAAGTGCGATTTGGAGTACATTGGCTACAGAGGAGCATGAAGAGGCCCCTCTGACCTCTTGCTAGTATTGCAAGGAGTTGAGATTGCTCACATGAGTGGATTAATGTTTATAAAACACATATTTAACCATTATTAGCCACTTGAGTCAAACTGGAATATACCGTGACTGTATAGGAACCTGGCAGGGGCTTTCTTAACACAGGGTTTGCAAACGACATAGTTGATTTCTACTTATTGCAATAGGAAAGGATTTATAATACAATAGTCAATGGGATTTTATATTATTAGCAAAAATAAATTCCAGTGTAATATGCTGGTTCTGAAAAATAGAAACTCATCCAAGTGAGAGATGTGTCTAGCGTTGGCTGGGTTCAGCACCAGAATTGCTGGTTGAAGTCAATGGGAGCTATAAATGGTGATTGCTGCTTTTTGAATTGAGCTCCAAAATGAAGCCAGTATGCCTAATAGGCCCCAAGTAATGAGCCAAGTTTCTGTGTGGGTCAGTGTGGGTATGCAGACTTTTGACGTATATTATGTATTGCTTCTCCAGATTGTGCATTGGGCAGACGTGTTTATCTTTTTCATCCTGGAGATCTGAAATAGGGTCGGCTGGGTTTTGAAAACCGTTCTACCCTGGTTATGCTGAGGTCTTGGGAGACGCTTGAATATCTCAGGGTTTGCAATGGAGCTGGGGAGCTATTAACAAGGCCGGTACAAAGACTACCGTGTCCTCTGGGCACCCAGTCCTGGAGTGCCTAGGAGAAAACACCATCTGGCTTTGCAGACTGGCTGACTTCAAAGGGTCTGTGCTAATTGAAGCACAGCTCCTTAACACACTGTACAGAGCCATCCTGCATGAGCTGGGGGATGGGCTGGATGATCTAGTAGGAATTTTCCTTTAGCGTTGTCCTGAGTGTGATGCCAGCTGGCATTCTCCTTCAGGACATAGCATTAGTACAGAGAACATAATCGAACTTAGGTTAACTGGCTCTGTTCTGCAGATAACTTTGTTAATGTGATGCAACTGGTGTAATCTACACCAGATTGTGTTGTTAGTTTCATGCTCCGGACTGCATCTAGCATTGAATTGATAAGGCAGTCCAAGGACAGCACAGATAGATCACACCTCCCAGGAATGCCTCTTATTCAGCTAATGCTTCCTTCCACTTGTCCGAGTAGACATAGTGAGGGGCAGTGGGTGGATGGGGAAGTGCCCCCCCTAAATATCACAGACAGCAAGAGTCACAGCTGGACACATTTCCCTCAGGAGCTGTTAAATGCACAGGAAACATACGGAGCTGATACCAGTTTACTTTGGGTCAAAATTCTCAAATCTGCCCAAAGTTAGGGCCCCTCAATACATAGATAAGCTTCCAAATAAAAGTGGTCTGATTTCCAGGGGTGCTGAGCACCTGTAGTGCCAAATGAACTCTGCATCTCTGACAACCAGCCCACTTGGATTGCCATTTTCATATAGAAAATAAGATAAAATCAGTCGCTCCAGTGTGGAGTTATTTAAGCCTTGCTACAGCTTTCTCTTGGGATTTATTGCTTCCAGTGACAGTAAATTCAAGTTTATCTTAAATTGTTCCAATTCATTGTATTACTTGTGAAGGTATCCGAGAGAGAGAGAGCTGAGGAGCTGAAGTCCTCTATCTACAGGTCAAGGTTCAGCCCTAGGGTTGAGTTGAGTAGTTCACTTTCCAGACCCAGAATTATTATTATTATTTACTTATTAGCTGTATTGCATTAGCATCTAGGAGCTCTACTCAGGGACCAGGAACCCATTGTGCAAGGCACTGTAGAAACACAGAACAAAACAATGTCAGTGACCCACAGAGCTTTCAATCTCCATCTCTTCTCTACTGAGACGGCCAACAAGTCGGCCAATTATGGAGGAGGATTTCAGTGATGAAGAACTGGGATGAGACCACTTAACACCGTTGATAGAAGTCACCATATAATGACTTTTACCAACTACTGACCAGGACTGCCTTCAACTCGCTAAACTAGAGGTGGAGTGATCAATAGTCCATCATTTAATCACTGAGTCATCCAGTTCCTATAAATTAGAATTAAAAAGAGGTAAATCACTTGTCTGAGCAAAATTTTTGAGTGGGAATGGAACTGAATAATAAATATGGACCAGAGTATTTTTGTAAGGACAGTTGAGACATGGGAGATTTTAACAGCCATGGGGAGGTATTTTTAAAACCCTTCTTTCCCTACAATTTTCTTAGTAATCTCTCAGAGAGGATTGAAACTTTAAGAGAAGCTTCACTGAAGTTTAACTGGTAGTACAAAAGAATGGATTGTCAGATCAATGCAGACAGAAAGGCATATACAGAATGAATTAATTTCCTTGGACTGTTATAGTTGTAGGCGTTTTACAGTCAGTTTGAGTAACCTACTAGTGTGAATCAGAACAGCTTTAATGTGCAGGGGGAAATGCAGGGCAGGTGTGGCATTAGTTTACAAAGTGATGCTCATGTTGGAGCCTTGGAACAGCAAATGCAATGAAATGGATCGATGGAAGGAATTTAATATCAAAATAAATAATCCTGGGTTACTGAACCGACTATACTGTTCATGTCCTTATTTAATTCAGTTGAGCCTCCCATTCTTAATTTCCTGCAAGTTGCCACAAATTCCAGTTTGCCAAAGTGGAGTGCTGCAGAAAGGGGAGCATTGAAGTTGAATGGAAGTCTAGCTGGCTGTAGAGGAGCAAGGAGTTGCTCTCTTGACAATGCCAAAACAAATCAAGGAGTCATGAAAACCGCTTCTCACCATCTTTGATATCCAAATGATGCATCACAAAGGATAACTAGCTACACATTCTTCCCTGAGGAGTGTCCCTTGTGGTTGTTCCACTTTAGGTATCTTGATGCCCTGCGCTTGTAATCAGAGATTTGTGATAGCAGTGTCCGGTTGGGCCACGCACATGCCGTGGCCGTCTCGCGCCACTCTGAGCGGTTACATAGTGGTGCGCAGCCAATTGTCTCTCAGTTACTTCTTTGGCTTGAGTTGGCGCAATCAGCAGCACCCTCTCTTACTTCAGAACAAATTTGTAGTAGATAATTCATAGTGGTAGTGTTACCTTAGTTGTAATTAGCTTCCCTATCCCCTTGCCCTACTCTAATTTCTTTAATTTCATCCAAAAAATGTGTTTTCCTTCTACCTTCCCTATCCACCCCAGTCTCCCCAGCAGGCATCCGGCCCTAGCCTCAGACAGGGTTTACCCTGTTTTTCTCTAGGAGACCGACTCTCTCAGGCATGCCCAGCTCACCTGGTTTTAAACACTGCCTGACTTGCAGACTCTCCATACCAGTCTCTGATGGCCACGTTCAGTGTGTCCACTGCCTTGGCGAGACACACATTACTCAAAAGTGCCTACGCTGCAGAAAGTTGGCAGCCAGGACTAGAAAAGCCAGGGATCTCCAACTGAAGTGCCTCATGATCAAGAAATCCCTCAGGCCAGCCTCCGACCCCGAGTCCAGGTTACCCCCGGTCAACAATCACCAGCGGCAGCCTCTGACAAGGGCTCTGCTCCAACAACAGCTGCCAAGAAGCCTACTCCTAGAAAGCCTACAAAAAAGCGGCCGCAGACATCCCTGCACCGAGAATCCCCTAAAAGAATGTGATCTCCAACTGAAAAATCTGCCCCGGGACAGATGGCACCAAGCGCACCAGACTGCGAGGCACCGGGAACATCTGGCACCAAGACTTCCCGAAGAGCTAAAGACCCTACGCAGGCAAGCTGTAATGGAGGTTCACACACTAAAGTGAAACCTTCCAACTCAGCACCCATGGAGCTGTAGACGATCTCAGCACCGAGTGGTACAATGGTGCCACCTACTGTACCGATGCCGCACAGCTCTAAATCCTCGGCATCGGCAGCTTCAACTCATGCTCCTGGGCCATCCACCGTGCCGTCTCCAGCACCGAGCCTCACAGTGCCACAGCAGTTCATGAGGCACGTGGACCTGATAGTGGCCTCAATGCCTGAATCTCCTTTACTGGGCACCAAGGGCACCTCATCCAGATCGGCACCAAGCCATCTGACTATTCCCTGAAGATCAGCCCCCCTGTCTCCAGTGCTGAGGAAGAAGAGGATGATGCAGTAATATATACTCCTCACCCAAGCCAGGACCATCTCATCACCAACCACCTGCTGATATACGAGGACGGTATGGTCACTCCGGGCACTGCCCCCCAGACCATTCCCACTTAACTGGTCAGACTGGGATTCATGGGCAATGTATAGGGCCCAAAACTGCAGGCCCCTTAGCCTGCCTACGTCCAGAACACCCCAGTCCCCTTCACCAACTCTCCTGGCACCCTCAGAAACACAAGAGGAAGACCCTGACAAACCTGAGGACACAGCCAAACATGATGCTACCTACTCACCTCTCATCTTCGTCGCCAGACGAAACCATAATGCCACCACCCACTATTACGGGGGATGATTTCAAATGCTCTCAGGGCCTCTTCAAAAGGGTGGCTGAATCCCTAGACATTTTGTTGGCACAGCTACCAGAAGCCCAACATAAGCTCATGGACATACTCTAGGCATCCCCAGCAGCAAAGATAGTCCTGCCAATTAATGATGCTATCAGGGAGCCTGCGAAAATCATCTGGCAGACTCCAGCTCCTGCACCTCCCTTGTGTAAGAGGTCTGACAAAAAATATGGGCAAGCAAAAGGAGGTTCTTTGAGATGGTTGTCCCTGTGGGTGCTCCACTACTCTCTCTCCTCCCTTCTACTTTGGAGTTTCAGGCCGATTCTCTGAGGTAGAGAAGGAACAGGGAGATGGCTGGCTGCGCATCGCTATGTAACCGCTAGGAGTGGTGCGAGACAGCTACGGCATGTGTGTGGCCCAACCAGGCATGGCTACCAGAAATCTCCGATTACACGCGCAGGGCATCAAGAGACCTAAAGTGGCGCACCCACAGGGACAACCATCTCGAAGAATCTCAGTGACTGCACAAGGTGAGTAACCTTCTTGTCTGCTTTAGGTGCTGCATTGTGCCAAGGGGCCTTTCAGGTGTCCAATTGACTGGCAGCAACCACTTCACCACTCTTGAAGGAAACTTAGAGTTCTGTGCAAGGGATAGATAAGAGTGCTTAGGAAGAAATGGCATTTATTCTGAATAAAGATGCATCTGCAGCCTCCCTACTGGGACATAATCCTCTCAGTACTAGGGTTATTTCAATCAACCTTAAAAGACTCCTTGTAAATCTGGCTATCATTCAAGCTCATTCACCAACTGTAACTGCCCAGGCCGAGGAAACTAAATGCAGCCAGCTACTGCATGGAAACAAGATGTAGTGCTGATTTCTGTGTTAAATTGCACCTAAGGAACCAAAGGAGAATAAAAAAGGAAGAGCCTGATTTTGAAAAATGGTCCGGCACAATATTATGCATGCATCTGTGCATGAAGTTACCACACCAGCCTACTGTCATTTCTCCCCTCAGTTGGCTGGTCCATGAAGAAGATGACAACTTACCACTGCTCCCAACTAATCAAAGCAGTGTTTTAGTGCACGCGAGGGAAGTCTGTACTGTGGTGATGAAGGTCCTGAGTTCAGACCTTGTCGATGATCCGTTTAGGTGGTAACAGATGCTCACCTTGTTTTCTTAAGCACAGTGTTGATGTACACCTGACCTTTGGAAAATCTGGTCCTAAATGTCCTCAGCCTCTCTCCCCTGTTCCCAAACCACCAGCCCTCCAGACAGCTTCTATTTGATCCCTCCAACAGACCTTGCACCCTCTTCCATCTCTTCCTGAATCTCTCTTCCTAACTCTATAGTCTCCTCTATGTAACGTATCTCAACTTCATTGCTGCCTCTCTTTACCTGCTTGACGTCATCTGCTCCCAGTCCCCTCCATCCTAGCTGTTCCGTGCCATTCTCCTCCCCAAAACTACTGACATGCACTTCCAGCTGGCTCCCCTCCCAACTGCTAGTTCCCATCCCAACAGCTGATGTCGTTAATCAGCAAGGCGGGGGGGCAGCTCCTGTGAGGAGACCATGCCCAGGGATTGTGGAATCTTCAGCAGCAGAGAGGCGGGGCACTTAGGGGAGTCAGCCATGCAGAGATCAGGGAGTTTTTGTTACCAGAGGGACAGGACAGGATTCTCTTTAGTAAAACCTCTGATTTACCCCAAATCCCAGCTCCCAGCAATCTTCCCCAGTCCCCAGACTAGCGCCTCCTACCTGATCTGCCTGCCGGACACTAACGTCAGTTAGTTATAGGCTCCCTCACCGGGAATGTAAGGATTAAGATTCTCTCTTCTTCTATCTGCTCTCGGAAGCATTCTCTGCAACTTAGGGAAGTTGATCCATTTTCCTCGAGGTGGTTCCTAGCTTTATAAATGACTTTTCACTGGTACAGTAAATATTGCATTGCGTGCCAGGAACTGGCCTCAGCCATGGAAATTGAATGAGCAGATGCCTAATTAGTCCATTACTTACCATGGTTAAGATAGCTGAATTGTGATGAAAGTGACTCTACTTTAATCACTAATTCATGACACAGACGCTTATATCATATATTAGGCTGTTTAGCCTTTAGTAAATAGAATTGCCCCCTCTCCCCTATTGTAAATGGCCTGGCAACTGCCCAGTTTGAGTGCTCTTTTAGATAAAGGTTTGTTTGTTGCTAAAAAAAAAAAAAAGGCAGCCCGAAAATTAGTTCCTTACCATTGATAATGTGCATGTTATATACAGAGAAGCAGGGCCGGCTCTAGCTTTTTTGCTGCCCCAAGCAAAAAAAAAAAAAAAGGGGGGGGGGGCGGCAACCAAACAAACAAAAAAAACAGCAGCCGCAGGGAGCGCGTGGAGGGCGGCCAAGGCGGCTCGCAGGGGGGTGAAGGACGGCGCCTGCCTGCTCCCTCCGCCCGTGGGCAGCCAGGTGCTGCAGCCCGTTCGCAGCCGGGCGAGAGGGGCTCCCCCCTCCGGCCTTGGGGTGCCTCTCCCGGCCGGGCAGGCAGAGCCCCTGGGGGCTGCAGGAGGTGCTGGCTCAGCCGCTCCTTTAAAGGCGGGTCGGGCTCAGAGTGGCGTGGGAGTGGAGGCCGGTGCAGGCGGCGGGGAGTGGCGCGTCCCGGGGAGCCCGGCTCGGTGGGCGGCGGGGATCGCTAGTTCCTGCCCCCCGGGCCGGGGTCCTTGCCCCTGCAGGGCTGGGCTGGGAGTGGAGCGGGGAGCCGGCCATGGGTCCGGGGGGGCTGCCAAAGCAAAAAAATAAATAAAAAATGAACCACGGCAGGGCGGCCGGAATGTGCTGCCCCAAGTTTGGCCGGAATGCCGCCCCTTACAATGTGCCGCCCCAGGCACGGGCTTTCTCGTCTGGTGCCTGGAGCTGGCCCTGCAGAGAAGATGCTGAGCTTCATGAGGTTATGGTACGTTGTTATGGGGTCACAGGCAGTTGTGGCATTCACTATTTATGTATCTGTAGATTGGCTTTGAGATCCTTGCAGGCTGGGCAGAGCTGACTTGAGCGTTTTGGGTGCCAGGAAGGTAGGCCAAGTTCCCCACACACCAGAAACTCCCAATTCCCTCCTCCTGCTCTTCACCCCCAGCCCCACCGTATTCTATCAGGGCATGCCCCAAAGAGAAATACCCTGCAGCTATCCTAGGCAGTAAGCCTGGGTGGGGGAGGTTTACAGCAGGAGATCCTTTTCCCTTGCCCCACCCCCGGGGGCAAGAGTAATCAGTCCCCAGTAGTTCATCTTCTCTCTGTTGTCCAGGCTTTTTTTTTTTTTTTTTTTATGCAAGGGTGGGCAGTCAGGGGGTGGGTAGTAGGAACAGATGCTCTTCTCCTCACTGCCAGACCTAGTGGGAATGGAATTTAACAGGGAGTGCTGGGTCTTCCTCTCCCAGCCATTCCAAGTGCATGTCTCATGGCTCCATTCCTGGACCGCAGTGAGTGTGGGAGAAGCTAGCACAAAGGCAGTACGAGGGATGGCTAAGAGCAAGCTGTGGAGGGCTAAACTCCAGAGCAATTTTCCTACCTGACTGTACCCTGTGACTTACTTCTCCCCACCTACTTCTCCCATAGGCCAGGAACAAAGGATTCAATTTGAGGGCCGACCCGGGCACTGAGCATTATGGAGAGCAAGGAAAGCACCACCTTTTACCGCAATGAGCTTCTTTAATACTGAAAGGGAAGCATTAATTATTGGCATTGTTAGGTTTCAGAGTTATGACATTTTGGATGGTGAGTGGTGATATAGGGTGAGGCCTAGAATTTTTCCCTCCATCTTTAGCCTTAAAAACACTGCACTGGGTTCACGCTTGGAAGGGTTTCTTTGCAGCCGAAAAGCTTTTTATTATAAATTATTGAATTTCCGCATAAGACGACAGTATAGGGGTAATAATATGGGGTGTCTAAAGGGCAACAAAAGAATCCCCCTCCTTAATAATAGAGTACCCCACTTGATCTCTTTCTAGATTCACTTGGGAACTGTTATAAATTTCATTCAAACGAACTAGGTGTCGGTAGGAAAACAGGCCATATCTGAAGAGGCCTTGAGTGTTTGTAGCTTCCATCTGTTCATTCACACCTTCGCATCCATAATGTTCATTCCTCACTCCTGGCGTACTGCATCCGTCAGTATGTCTGATATTCACTGGGCAGTTAAGTGATGAGCCTGAAACAACCAGAGGCAAATCTATAAGGAAGAAAGCCAAGTAAACATCAGGTGCATTTTAAATCTGAATGATTGTTGAGCCTGGTGCTGTTGGGAAGAGAGAAGGAGTTAAGGATTGCTCTCTGTCTTGTGTGATAAATGGCACGTTCTATGTAATACCAATGAAAGATGCTGAATGAAAGGTCAAGGGAATTCCCAGCACGGGGTCTAACCTTTATTTTACTCACTCTTGTACTGTGGGTCTGGAATAAATTCACTAAGTTCTAAGGAATTTACCACCAGAGGTTTTCTCTTTTTGTTGTATTCTTAAATGAGCTCTTTCACTTTAAAACCCCCCACCCCCATGTTTCGTTAAGAGGGGGGAAAGAATTTTTAAATATTTAGAAGATTTCAGAGGCCAAACAGAGAAGAGATGTTTTCTTTTTGGAGCTTTGAGATTAGTCACGCTGCTGTCTGTTTTGGAAGAATGCCGATATCATAATAGAGAGACCAATCTCGTGGTGTTAATGCGTATGGACTGATATCGCCTGCTCTGTACTGCAGAAATCCTTCCAACTGTAATAAATTGGAAACCCTTTAGTCTAAGAAGAGCGATTATCAGAATCCAACATATTTCTCCCCCTCCCTGTCACCTAACTTTGTGCTCGCTCCTAGCTTTTTGACTTGCATAAGCACCAAAGAGAGAGGGATTATTTAGGGTCGGCCAAGGGTTTATAATTAGGAGTTAATGGGAAGAATTGAATTGGAAAACTTCCCTAGAAGTGAGATCTATTAGACTGGAATATTCTTCCAAGCAAAAAATAGAATCCTCGTCTCTTAAATTATTTAAAACTAGACTAGCCAGTGGTTTTCAACCTTTTCCATACCAGGAGCCCTTTCCCGGGGATCTAGACTCACTCCACAGGTTTAGAACCATGGCCATGATGAATCACTTGAGAATATACTAGTGGTACTGGCCTTCGAGTATAATAAAGATGACCTAATAAAACCCAACGTTGTGCCTTGCTATAACATATTACATCCAAGGATCTCAACAGCTTTAGAGACCCTAATGAATTAATCCTCTCAGGCCACTGTGAGATGGGTAAGTGTGGTTATCCCCAGGTTTCAGCGGGGGAAATTGAGCCACAGACAGGGTAAGCCACCATGTTAAGGCCTCATATTTAAAGTGACAGCACTGCACCTGGCAATAGCTAAGTCAAAGAGTGTACTGAAAAGCAGCATTTAGCTGACAAATGTATTTAGCCAGTAAAAATGCTTGTAATTGTGCAGACCGAGACCAGGATAATCAGTTTTCATGGCACCAAGTGATAGCAGCAGGTTTCAGAAGTCAGTCCTCACCACCACCACGCCTGCTGCATTACACAGCTGTCTGAGAGCATTATGGGAGTTTTCTTAACTTTTCCCATAGCATCAAGCATCAGCCACTGTCACGTGAGCTCCTTTTAAAGGTTGCTGAGAGGTTCAAATACTTAGCTATCTTTTTGGGGTTGAAAGAAGTGGCTATTTAAATGGATTATACTTTTGCAAACTATAAAGTTTTATTGCAATCGCTTATATTTTACAAAGAACTTGGTGCTGGTGAAAGAGGGTTGAAATCATCTTTTGATGTACTGAGTAGGCAAGGCACTTCAAAGATTCCCTGCCCTGCCAATATGCCTCACTTGACCCAAAGGGTTCATCTATAACATTAAAAGGGGATTTCATAATTCCTTTGGCCTTTTCAGATGAGACTTCCAACACATGGGAGAAGAGGGTGGTGTTTTAGTGATGTAGATACTTGTCCTTCATATAAAACCACAACTCATTTCACACAGAGACCCAGCTATATATTATGACAACTTCCAGTCACTACAGATCTGGGCTGCCTTTGAGCCTGTGATAGACTACAGAGATTTTTCACTTGTAGGTTTCCAGTCCTCTTATCTGTCTGCTGCCCCTGAAAGCTGTATTTAAAGTCATATAATACTGTGATAGCTTTATAAAGCTGCTTTGCTCATAAGACTTACCAGCCTTTCCTCAACAAGTTTGGGACTCGCTCACATAGGCGTTTTAAGTCTTTCTGGAAGTAAGAAGAAAAAAATCCATGTTCTAAGTTGTATGGTTCCCCCTTTTGCATGGCATTTAATCTTTTCCAGATAAGGAGGGGGATAACTTTGTTTTTCTTTTAGAAAAGACTTTGAGGGACTACAAAAGAGGACCCTGTAACATCCGCTATACCCTGTGATGAATGACAAAGGTCACAATGGATTATAATCGCTTGGCTGGATTCACTTTTTTGGTTCCTATAGCCCAAACTGTCAGGCTTCAGACACCCATAGGTAGAAAATGCCAAGAGTGCCCAGAAGGGCAGGTCAACTCAGAGACGCAGAGTCACTTACAAGCTATTATTTCCAGTCAAACCTATTTTAATCCAGCGATGATAATGATTTTGTTCTATCGTGGTTTAAAGGACAAATTTTGAAACTGGATGTTAATTCACAACAATGCTATTGTACCCTCCTGCAGAGTAGCTCCTCAGCCTTTTGGAGGAAACCCAGACATGATTCCACCAATCTACAGAAGAATGGACGTCCATGTAATTTATTGTGTGCATTGCAAATCATTCCCATTCCTCCATTTAATGACATGGCCATTGCTTGTGTTCCAAAGCTCCAATTCAGGAAAGCATCCCTCATCATCCTTTCCTGAATTGGGGCCTAAACCTAACTGTGTAATATAAACTACTGTCGTTTTTTTTTCTCTTTTTTCTGGAGACGTTGTCTAACAGTCAAAATAGATTTTCCATCTGAACACTGTTTTAGAGATACAGTATGTTCAGTCACATTCCATCTAATAGATGTCGTTCCGAGAAAACGCTTAGTGGGTCTGTAGTAGTCTCGGCCGAGGTTCGGCCCTCAGCGGGGCTGTGGGGTATCCCACCGCCTCGCTCTAGTCTGCCAGCAGTCCTGGCCCGGCAGCAGTCTGGGATAACGGACACACGGTTAGGGGGCTCAGGCCCGTAAGCAGGGGCTGAGCCAATAGGTCCGAAAAGAGCCCCGAGCCCTCAATCAGGGCGGGGCAGTAATCACACAGTCTGGGGCTCCGGCCCTCAAGCAGGGGCTGAGTCAGTTGCTCGGAAAACCCAGGCCCTTAAGCAGGGGCTGAGGCAATCTCTATAGCCGCCCTGGCCCTAGGTCAGGGCGGGGCAACAATCAAGCAGTCAGGCAGAAACCCAGGCCTTTAAGCAGGGGCTAGGTCAGGGTTTGTAGCAGCCCAGGCCCTGGGTCAGGGCGGGGCAGCAAGCAAATAGTTAGTCAGAAGCCCAGGCCTTTAAGCAGGGGCTGGGTCAGGGTTTATAGCAGGTCCCCGCCTCTCTAGGCCAGGGGAAAAGGGGGAGTCTGGCAGGCCCTCCCACTCCACTGCATCCCAGCCCGGGGCCCTAGCAGCGGCGGAAACCCGCTGCTGTCAGTGGGGATCCTGGCCGCAACACACTGACATCGGCTCTGGCAGTGCAGCAGCCAGACTGGGGTCGGCTGCCCCCGGACTACTTCCACACTCCCCCTCATATGATACCTGGGCCGTCCTAGTGTCCTCGGTGCTCTCCACCAGCATCGGCTCCTCAGGGTACCGGGCGAAGGGCAGACTCGGCTCCTCCTCGGGGTAGCTGGCACGGGGCAGGCTTGGCCAGTCCTCCTCAGGGTAGCGGGCGAGACGTAGGCTCGGCTCCTCCTCAGGGTAGCTGGCACGGGGCAGGCTCGGCTCCTCCTCAGGGTAGCTGGCACGGGGCAGGCTTGGCCAGTCCTCCTCAGGGTAGCGGGCGAGAGGTAGGCTCGGCAGGCCTGGTAAGTCAGCAGGTCGGTCGCGGCCTGCGGCTGTCTCCCAAGCAGGAGCTCGGCCAGAGATGTCTGCTCTCTCCGCCGGCGTGGGCTCTACTGAGCTCTGCGAGCGGGCTTTTATACTTCCGGGTCGGCACCGTGACCTCTGAGGGGCGGGCGCCGGACCCAGTGGCTCCACCCACGTCGGTATTAGGGGAGGTTCAGCCCTCAGCGGGGCTGTGGGGTATCCCACCGCCTCGCTACAGGGTCCAATTCTGAAAAAGCCGAACAGCAAATAGGATAGGGAGAAATAAAATGAAGTAAAAATAAAATCAGTGGAACCATACCTTCTGGATATATCAGTTCCTGAAAAGAATTAACTTTGACCAGTTAATCAGTACTAATATTTATTACTCAAAGTGTTATCCGTTTTGATCTGACAGGCCTGTTTTGGCTAATTTGTTAAAGATGACAAAAAGGCTCATATTCCCCATGTTCATTCTGACCTTTCTTACTATTAGAAAATTAATTTCAGGACTGAAACAAATGTATTAGTGTTGTCATGAAGGAAGGATGAATACCTTGCCTTCAAGCTGTTTCTTCATATTAATCCATCATACTGTAACATGATCACTTTTTGACACATATCATCTTACCAAGATACCTTCCACAGTCACACTGACTCTTATTAAATACTGCGCATAAATTCCAAGCACTAGAAGTTATTGATAGGGATGAATGACAAAAAGTACAAATACAACAAATATGTTTTTTTCCTCTTTTGGCAAAGTTTTATCAGCTCTGGACATGGGTTTTAAGGTTATTTAGAGAAAAACAAGCAAATGCTCAGGTTTTCCCTTGATAATGTTTTACACTCTAACTGACAAACCACTGGTCAATAAATACATCCAGTTAGTAACTTTCTTACCAGTGATTTTCATTCATTCTTTCAGGTTTGCTTAGTTGAAACAAGTTTTGATCCAGAAAGATTTCAAAGCTCAGAGGTGGTATTTTCTTGTTATTGTGGAAAGCTCCCCCCCCCCCCCCCCCCCCCGAGTTTCATTATAACTACTCACTCCAATTTTCCCATAAATTGCCTATAACTCCCCATAATTTGCCTATAGATTCTTTACCAAATAAAAGACATGGACAATATTTTCACATCTGAGCACATCCATTTCAGTAATATATAATAGCAAATATGTGAGCTAGTGGGCCAAATTTACCAATATGTTCTAGCTGATTGACGGTACTCCAGCAACACAGAGCAGCCATAAGTCAGTTAAACATCAATGGAGTGGCACAAAACAGTTCAGAGAACCTGTGAATCTGGCCCATTGTTGGAAATGAGGAGTAAACCTTAGAAGGGGGTTCAGGTGGGATAAGCATCCAAATGTTTGGATGTTCATCACAAGCTTACTCAGATGATTTGCTTTTCTTGTAGTAGGTCTGCAAAACTGGGCTAGGTAGCTCAGGAGAACACAACTTTCTAAAGCCTGATTCTCAACCAGGGATGTCATGAACACAGGTCATCCTGCCCTTCTCATATTGGGAAATGGGAAGAGAGTCCCAGCTCAATGAGAGGGAAGCTCCATCATCATCCTTGTATGAAAAAGGTTGAGAATCCCTGCTCTAACGGTTCCATTGTTTCGTATTTCAGTCCCCAACGTTCAGCACCTTGCAGGATGAAGCCTGAGAAGAGGTAAGTATTACTAGGTGACTGGTTTGTTGTTACTTATTAGCCTTTTTGGTTTTGGAATTTACTCTAGCTTTCCAAAAGGATCTTCTTAAACCATAGGCTCTCAATCTGAGGGTCACTAACAGATCTGAGGGAGGGTCACAACTGTTATGAGAATTATATTTCAAAAGCAGTGGCTGTATATATGTATGTGTAGTTAGTGTATATTAAGATCACCATCTGGTGGTGTACAAAAATAACAGCATCCTATTGTTCATAAGTGCTTAGGTTCAATAAAGTTGTTGTCTGCTGCAAATGGCTTCCTGTGGGCAGCTATCCACAGGAACCACCTTCCTCTTTTTATGACTAAATGGGGGGAGGCTCCTGAAACTACGGGAAGGGTAGCCCAACATTTTTTTTTTTTCTGTTGTAACATGGGATCAGAGTATGGAAAAGGTTGAGGACCCCGACTTAAACCATGAGGTAAGGAGTCCCAGATGTGCACTTCGATGAACTTGATTCCCAGTCCCTTTAGAAGGGACTATCCAAACTACATGAGACGGGAGAGACATTTGTAATTTTAATTGCTGTGCTGCTCATGACTTATTGGGTCCCTGAGTCCATCCGAAGTAAAGCTGGCAAGGCAGCTAGTTATACAGTATCCTGCGTCGTTGAATTTATAATTTGGTGTTAGAACGAAATACGAGTCTCCCTGTCATTCTGTTCCTTTTTCAGATATTAAATAGGGAGTGGCCTTTTTCTTGAATGGTGTTTGAGGAACAAGGTGATGTTTTTAGAAGAGCTATGGAAATGAGTAAAAATCATGAAGCCATACAACAAGAGTAAACATGTATCCAAATGGAGCGCTCCAAATAATGTTTGCCATGCATGCAGCCTAAAATTTGGGCCACAAATTAAATCACTCAATTCACTGATGGGAATGACGTTTAAACAGGGAAGAAAATGTTGTTCTTTTTCTGATGTATGTATTTATTTATTTATTTGCCAGGGTGCGGTAGGTGTAAAACGTGGCTTTTATCAGGCCCGAGAGTAAAATGTCAACAAAAGGATAATCCTGCTGCTTTGTAGGAGAGTAGGGGCCCGATCCAAAGTACACTGAGGCCAGAACTAACCAAGGGGATTCTCCGATTATATGGTGCGTTGTGAAGGTGACCCATTTGGTCGCTCCTTATTGTACCCTCCACCATCTCTATGCTCCACTTTTCCTGAACCTTTTTATTGTCTATAAGCATTTGTAGTGGATAGAGAGGAAGGATGGTCCAGCATCACTTACACAAAGCTAGAATAGCTGGATTTTTTTCCCACAGAATACATTTATTAGGAAAGTCAAGTGCAATAACTATAGATGTTTCACATTTCACGTCACCAAAAGTAGGAGTGAATACTTGCTCTCTGACTAATCCTTAAATAAAATATGTTGCCCGTTTTTGATCAAATGCCTGCTAATGGTTTGGAATACATCTATAGGACCCAATGCTTTGAGTTACTGACCACCTTCCACAAAGTGTTGAGAGCCTCAACTCCCTTTCACACAATGCACAGTCAACTTGTGGAACTCCTTGCCAGAGGATGTTGTGAAGGCCAAGACACTAACAGGATTCAAAAAAGAACTAGATAAATTCATGGAGGATAGGTCCATCAGTGGCTATTAGCCAGGATGGGCAGGGATGGTGTCCCTAGCCTCTGTTTGCCAGAAGCTGGGAATGGGCGATAGGGGATGGATCACTTGATGATTACCTGTTCTGTTCATTCCCTCTGGGGCACCTGGCACTGGCCACTGTCGGAAGACAGGATACTGGGCTAGATGGACCTTTGGTCTGACCCAGTGTGGCCGTTCTCATGTTCTTAAGACAATGGCAGTTGAGGGTGCACAGCACCTTACACCAGGTCCCAGCCACAAAACTATAGGGTGTGTTTGTGAACTGCAGGTAAGTGTGTTTCTCATTACCATAGACTCAGAAACACTAGAGCTGGGAATGATCTGTTAGATCATCTAGTCCACCCCCACAGCCAGTCAAGTGTGGTTCCAGCCCCATCCACACATTTTCTTACTAAGAAACATTCCCTTCTATTTTGCCAGTCATTTTCTTTAACATTAGGATTTGAAGAATCCCACTATCCGATCAGAGATGCTCTTAAGTCATTCATGGACCAGAAAAGGGTACTTTTCACAAGGAGCCTTGGAGTGACATATTTTTGAAACGTTTCCATTACTAATTATCAGTCCACAGACAATAGATTCTATTGTTCTTCCCACAAAGGCGTACAGAGCCTGCAGCCTCAGACTTCTGCTGCACATTTAGAATGGCAGGGGCATTTCAAGCAGTTTCGCATGTCCAATATAGTGGTACCAAGGAAATACCATTTGACGACACGTGAAATATTGTGTACTAGGCATGTGACTGTGGATCACACTGGGGCTAGGTCAGTTTGCACCAGCAGAGGATTCTGTTCCTGTGATACTTGTATCCTTTCCAGAGCTGGTTGAATAATTTGCTTTACTTTTCCATGAAAAATATGAAAGAAAACTAGATTTTGTTTGGTAACATTTTTGTAGGCTTTGTCAAAAATAAGTGAAAGACTGTGTTCATTTTACAAAAACCAGAAACTTTTTGACAAAAATGGAACATTTCTTGCAAAAAATGTCTGCATTGTTCAGTACTATTGGAGAATTTAGGCCCGAACCAACTTCCATTAGCGTCAATTGCAAAACTCCAGTTGACTTCCGTGGGAGTGTGATTATCAACTTCTGACTGCAATGGCTTCATGTTGGAGAAACAGGCAATTGTGAGCTGTGGCGCATGCAACTGAAATAACAGTCAGACATCACACCCAGCCAGGTAGACACAAAGGAAGGAGAGCCCAGTGGTTAGGTCACTAACCTCGTGTAGACCTGGGTTCAGTTCCCTGTTCTGTCACAAACTTCCTGTGTGACCTTGGGCAATTCGGGTAGCCTCTCAGTTCCCCATCAGTAAAATGGGGATATTAATACTTCCCAACCTCACAAGGGTGTTTTGGGGATAAATACATTAAAGATTGTGAAGTGCTCTGAGATCTACTGATGGAAAAAATACTATATAAGAAATAGGTATTATTATTATTTTTAGCCAGTAGGGCTGCTGCAATGTGAGGGCTATAGTAAATCACAAATTGAATATGAGTCAACAATGTGATGCAGTGGTGAACAGGGCTCATATCAACCTTGGGTCATATGACACAGGAGGTAATTGTCCCACTGGTGAGGCCTCAGCTGGAGTACTGAGTCCAGTTCTGGGCACCACACTTTAAGCAAGATGTGGACAAATTGTAGAGACTCCAGAGGAGAGCAACAAAAATGATGAAAGATTTAGAAATCGGGACCTATGAGTAAAGGTTAGAAAACTGGGCATGTTTAGTTTGGAGAAAAGGACTGAAAGGGGACCTGATGTTAGGTCTGTTAAAGGCTGTTACAAAGATCAGCTGTTCTCTATGTCCACTGAAGATAGGATAACAAACAATGGGCTCAATCTGCAACAAGGGAGATTTAGGTTAGATGTTAGGAAAAGCTTTATCACTCTTAGGGCTTGTCTACATTACTGGCTGGATCAACGGGCAGCGATCGATCCAGCGGGGGTCGATTTATCGTGTCTAGTCTAGATGTGATAAATCGACTGCTGAGCGCTCTCCCGTCAACTCCGGTACTCCACCAGGGCAAGAGGCACAGGCAGAGTCGACGGGGGAGCATCATCCATTGACTCACCGCAGTGAAGACATCGTGGTAAGTAGATCTAAGTACGTTATTCACGTAGCTGAAGATGTGTAACTTAGATCGATTCTACGCACCCCCCCCCCCCCCAATGTAGACCAGGCCTAAGGGTAGTTAAGCACTAGAACAGGCTTCCAAAGGAGGTTGTGGATTCCATGTCAGTTGAGGTTTTTAAGAACAGGTTGGACAAACACCTGTGAGGGATGGTCTTAGGTTTACTTGGTCCTGCCTCAGTGCTGCTCAAGGTCCTTCTAGCCCTACATTTCTATGATTCTATATTAATAGTCAAACCACAACAAGGAACTGATTAAGGAAACTGCATGATTTGTATGGTGTAATCAGTACACCATGAGTCCCATTGAAAATATCAGACCACTCACATACTGGCTATGTTTGTGGTTATGTCCATGCTCCCAGAGTCCTGCCGTCACCATTTCAGAATTCAGTGCTGCTTTTGTGGTTTATTATTAAAATATGGGGGAGAAGGGGAGAAATTGCTATTTTTTTTAAAGATCTCATTTTCTTCAAAACTTGAGGTGATATTTTAATTTTGTAAAAGATCTGATTCATTTTTGTGTATGAAAAGATGGAATCTGTTAAGGTTCAGGGCGCAGTTTATTGGCAATGAAAGCCAAAATTGATCTCTGAAATCTTCATACTGGACAAGTTAGCGAATCTAGTCAAATGGACAATGAGTAACTCATACTACAAGCTTTCATTCCAACTGCACATATGCATAGGACGTAGGATCTAGAGGGTGTTGCCGGAAAATGGGAGTGAGTTGTGTGCCTGACTTGTTGTTACCTTAGACACAGTCTTTGTCCTTAATGCCTCTACCAACCTCAGAAGGGTGTTGTAAGAATGAGAGCCTCTCTTGATTTTTTGGGTGCTCAACTTGAGACATCCTAAACAGCTTGATTTTCAGAGGGTGCATGCTCAGCACTTTCTGTAAAGATGTTGGGGGTAGATATCAAAATGGGCATACAGAAATCCAGGCAACCCAAAATCACCAGTCACTTAAGAAAACTGAAAAATACTTTCAGCTCTTCAGAATATAGGTGCTATATAAAGATGGGTCTAGACTGAACCACTGCACTTGAATGAGTTGAATGAATGAATTAAAGAGGCTAGGACTTTTCAGCTTGGAAAAGAGGAGACTAAGGGGTGATATGATAGAGGTATATAAAACCATGAGTGGTGTTGAGAAAGTGAATAAGGAAAAGTTATTTACTTGTTCCCATAATATAAGAACTAGGGGACACCAAATGAAAGTAATGGGCAGCAGGTTTAAAACAAATAAAAGGAAGTTCTTCTTCACACAGCGCACAGTCAACCTGTGGAACTCCTTGCCTGAGGAGGTTGTGAAAGCCAAGACTATAACAGGGTTTAAAAGAGAACTAGATAAATTCATGGAGGTTAAGTCCATTAATGGCTATTAGCCAGGATGAGTAAGGAATGGTGTCCCTAGCCTCTGTTTGTCAGAGGGTGGAGATGGATGGCAGGAGAGAGATCACTTGATCATTACCTGTTAGGGTCACTCCTTCTGGGGACACTTGGTATTGGTCACTGTTGGTAGACAGGATACTGGGCTGGATGGATCTTTGGTCTGACCCAGTATGGCCATTCTTATATTATGTTCTTAATGGTGCGGAAACTTTGAGGTGGTCACTTGGATTCTGGATCCAGACTTGTAACTCTAGTCCTAGATAAGTGTGAAATATTATTCTAAAGTGTTGAGTCATGTTTCTGTTGACTACACATGTTTCCATCACGTTGGTGCCTTCCTCAATAATTCTTAGCTGGGCCCTAAAAATTGTTGGCAAATGAAAAAGCATAAAAGGCAAATTAAAAAACATAGAGAATGTGTGCTGTGTCTTTAACAAAGCTGCACAGAGGCTTTGCCTTGTGCGCGGAAACTGAAACCCCTTGATCCTGCTTCTTGCTGCCATTTCCTTAACAAGGGAGTTGTTACCCAATGAATTGTTGTCCTTCTCTCTGCTGGTGACTCGCCTGACAGCTCTCTCTCTCTCTATGTAAATTAACATATATATACACATTTATCCAGGAGCATTTTGCTTTGGCAGTCTCATCAAAAAATCATATTCTGTTTTAAATTACACCCGTTTTCCAAAATACCTCCCACGCCACCCTTCAAAATCATTTTCTTTTTCTGACTGGGAATTTCAGCAGCACTTAAGTCTTAAAATAAATGACTTGTTTGTAGATGGATTTTCCCCTCTTTTTCTTACTAATGCTTATTAGTTATTTAGCTTTTGATTTGATTTCCTAAACAGAAAGCGGGATAGTCGAAAATTAAATCAAGGAAGTTTGTCAGAATTCTTTATGGAAAATCTTGTCATTTGGGGTCGAGACAGCTCCTTATTCTTTTGCCTTTGGGGCAATGGTCTTGTGTCACTCACATATCATAAATAATCAGCCTCATCAGGTTACAGAAGAGATTCATCAAATCACCGCAATGCAGAGGGTAAATCTGGCCTTAACTCCGGGCTGAAAGTGGCCTTTCAAATCTAATTTGGGGATTTAAAATATGAAATACAGATTCTCAGTGTGTGTCTAGTTGCCTGCTCATCGTTACTGGTTGGCTCTTTTAATTGCCTAGTTTATATAAGCTGATACACTTTTAATGGCCAGTGATTGAATTCAAAAGGGTAGTTGTTGTTTTCGTTATGTGCTAGTAATAGGGGAAAGTTGCCTGGCATAAAACCTTTTAAAGATTTAGTAATCTTTTGAAAAACTCTCTGCCAGAGCCCCCCCCCCCAAGTTTGGAATACTCCCATGTGGTGTGTTCTAAAGTACATTAATGAAATGAATGGCCCTACAATATTATTATGGCTCATGATGAGCCCAATACTCTTATCATGTACACATGTGAGCACCCTAACTACCAGCCCTCTTGACGACCCCTATAGGGCAGTGACGAGCCAGTGTTTTGGAATCTAGATCCGAACTTTGTAGCTGTCTTTGCCTTTGTAAAAGAACAAACCATATCCTGCGAGGAAAATATCACTGAGAGTTGTAGAACCTCAGATCTGGATTTGAACTTTGCAAGTGAGGCCCTTGTTTTAGTGGTTTTAGTTCTTGATTCTGCCACTGACTCTGTAACTTTGGGCAGCTCCAGGGAAGAAAAGTCTGTATTCTATGAGCCCATTACAGGCAGGAGGTAGAATCATAGAATATCAGGGTTGGAAGGGACCTCAGGAGGTCATCTAGTCCAACTCCCTGCTCAAAGCAGGGCCAATCCCCAGACAGATTTACCCGATCTTTTTCTCAAATTTGAATGGAAATGTGCACACCTTGCTTTTTGAGTTTTGTGCATTTTTGTTTCATCTTCTCTGCCCATCTCAGGGATTTAACGCCGTCACAAATAGAAATGGACCAAAGCAGAGGATCCAAGCATCTTCAAAATATGTGCCAATCTGAGCCACCGCGTGGATCTGAACCACTTAAGCTTTGAGGTGGTCACTATTTTTTCATTAGCTCCCCTTGGTGTTCACAGTTACCTAGTGGATATATTAGCAGCTGAGTTGGCACATCCGCTCTCCACTCCCCACACTGGATCTCTGTTACATATTCTGTACCTTTCTTGCATACACAACTTTGATTGAAATTATGGGATAAGGGATCCAGGGAGTGGAATTTTGCCCTGTATCCTGTAAAAATCTGTTGTGAATGTGCCTGTATGCCGCATGTACTGTTGATATACACAGAATCACATTGCAAACAACCTCTGGACCCAGTTTTCATACGCAAGTGTCTTGAAAGGACATTGGCCTCATGCATGTGGTGTCTCCAATTGACATGTAGGCACCTATTTGAGGAGCTGATTTGAGAGCCCAAAGGCAAGATCTAATCACCTCAACATGAAAACAAGGTTCGGTATATAATAGCACCCCTCCCACAAGAAAATAAAGTGTGAAGCTAAAAAGACAACATTCTAATTTTGGAAGAGCAAGCATGCTGCAGTGAGACCTTGAAAACACTTGCTGTACACTCGGTGAGCTGGAAGATTCTCCATGCATTCAAAGATATTCCAAGGCATCGAAAGAGATACAGATCTGGCATGATACTGAAGTGCGCTGTTCTCATCCTGTCTGTGTTGTTTTGCAGGAGAGCCGGGAATGCCTAGCTTGGGCCCTGAGTATCACGTCGCCGTCCTTTTTATTTTCTTTGTGATCACCGCTGGAAATTTTGTCCGATTAGAAGAAACTTTTACCTCTATTAAGCCCACGAATCTCCTTCAAGCGACTGATAGACTGGGCCCTAACGGCAGCCGCTTTACTTCCTTTCGGGCGCCATCCATCAGTCTGACAGTGGCTGCCGATGGGCCAGTCATATTGTCTATATTTCATACACAAACATCAGGCCTGCTGACAGCACTTTGCACACTCGGAAATTGCTTTTGCTGTGAGCTGAATTTCAACGAGAGCCTTTTCCCCGGCTCCATCTCTCCGTGTTTATGACCCTCAGGAGCAGAGGAGCTGCTGCGAATAGATAATGCTGAAAGCACTCTTGTAGCACAGAAGGTTTCATGTCTGAAGTATTTAATGTTTACAGCAAATTTGGTGTTTGTTAATTTGCATTTTTATTCATTCCTTGGAGAACTGTCACCTCATTCTTCTGCTTGTCCTTTGCACAGATGTGTGGCAATTTCTGCTGGGGGGACAGCCGGGAATGAACGTGAAGTGGGGGTGGGGAGCAGGAAAGAAGAGTGAGGAGAGTTTGGGTGCCCCACGACCTAGACAGCAAATCTGAGCAGCCAGTTGAAATTTTCCTGCTTTGGAGGATGAGGTGAAATATTGAAATATGGGTTTGTAATCGGTGAAGAACCACCCTTCCAACTCCGAGCCTGAACAATTATATTAGATAACATCATATGCATTAATACAGAAAGGAAGGGATCACACCCCTGGTGGGCAGGCAAATGATTTTAATTGCCCAGAAGGGTGACTATAATAACCAAACATTCCCATCTATGTTCAGTGCTAGTGTAGAAAATCTCTTTATTCTGGTAGGTATAATTAGTGTCTCTGTGGATGTATCTATATCTGCACTACAGCAGGGGGGCAAATGTATGTGTTTGTATTTAGATACATACCGTTTCTCATATTACACATCTGTATCTATTTAGCCTAGAATAAGATTGTGTGTGTGTGTGTGTGAGAGAGAGAGAGAGAGAGAGAGAGACCCACACACTGAGGAGGAGAGTGCAGGGGGAAAGATGAAGTTGACAGTTTAGAAAGTTGCACAGCAGTTTCAGCTCACCTACGCAGGTCACATAGATTAACCTACCCCTACTGAAAGTTCCCCAGGCAATCAGAATGCTCCTTCCATCCAAACAGTTTTATAAGGACTGTAAAGAATGTACAGAGATATATCCCTGTAAAACCATCTCCTGCCTGAAAGCCCACTGAGCCATGAAATATAGGAAAAGGACAGTCATTTCTTGGTAAAATGTTACGTTAAGTGTCCCAAAATTGAATTCCAAACTGGTGTAGTTCTGACATTCAGCTAGAATAACCTATGTTCAAGTAACATTAAAGGGAAACTGTCACAGTAAAAATCCTACATTAACAGAAAAAAAATTCCTTACCGGTAGCAGCTTCTTTTAGACTGTTGAAACAGAGTTTTAAAAATCTTATTTGCTTTTTCACTTATGCTAATTGCTTCTCTCCTCCTCCTCCTATATTTATTCAACTCGAAAAGAGGCTAGGATGGGCAGTTTCACTGTGTGTCTGCAGTCAGTGTCATTGTCTGCTTTTCAGACACTAATTTAATACTTTTTTGTTTGGGTTCCAAACATTGCCATTTAAATCTTACTCTCGTTAGACCCTTTTTGTTGGACTCCATCTCCATTTTTGTTCAATTTTATAAAACCTTTTCTTTATAAAATCAAAATGTTGGACCTAAACAACCTGGCAGTGTTAAATAGTTAAAAAACCCCACTGCTTCAAAGAAATAAACAAGAACGGCATGAAAAATATGGGACAAACCTATCTGTAAGAGACCATTCCCCACTTTATCTGTGGTACAAAAATCATATATTGTTATCATAGTGTATGATCCTTTGCATGATTATTGCTGAAATATTAGGGGGTGGGAGGGATAGTGTCTCCTGCTTTGGCTTGGTTTGAGAGACAGAATATTAAGCACAAAATAAGGCCTGTTCTTTAACATAAAGGTCGTCTCTTCAACTAACAGATGACTGGGTCACCTGTATGTGCATAGTTTAACGTAACCCTCCACCTACATACCATGAAGCAAAATGAAGTGGTTATATTGCCTCTAGATCAGGGCTTCTCAACCTTTTTCTTTCTGAGCCCTACAACATGCTATAAAAACTCCAAGGCCCACACCTACTGTTTTCCTGCATATAAGAGCCAGGGCCAGCATTAGGGCGTAGCAAGCCGGGCAGCTGCCCAGGGCCCCATGCCACAGGGGACCCTGTGAAGCTAAGTTGCTCAGGCTTTGGCTTCAGCCCTGGGTGGCAAGGCTTGGGTCTCGGGGCTTCAGTTTTTTGCCTTCGGCCCCAATAAGTCTAATGCCAGCCCTGCTTGGCGGACCCCCTGAAACCTGATCGCGGACCCCCAGGGGGCCCCGGATCCCTGGTTGAGAACTGCTGCTCTAGATGGCCATATATTATTATTGTTTGTATTACAGTCGGGCCTAGGAGACCCAGCTGAGACCAGGTACCATTGCTCTAGGCAATCATTTGTGGCACTGTAATCTCCTGTGAGTTCCCCCTTCAACCTCTTCTGTATGGACCTATGACAGGTTCCAGCTACATATGGAATCTACGTTCTGGTTTTCAACTAAGTAGGAACTGCTGGAATAATTCAGCTAAACCAAGATAGTGCACAGTCTTGTTCTAGGCAACATGAAGTGAAGAAAAATGACTGTCTGATGACTGTTTGTTTGGTGAGCTGTGTGAAATGAGTGGATGATCTCAGTCCAATATCCTGGGCAAGGAAAGCATATTCTTTTTGCTGGCACGTGTGAACCTGAACCCTGTTTTTGTGAATTGTCCGGTTTATAGATCTGAGACATGAAAAAGTCTCCTAGAAACACCCCTTTATACTTCAGATCCCCTGTCACACACAAATGCATACAAAGAATCAGGGCTTACTGGATGGCAACATTTCTATGGACGTTTAGGGTTGTATAACACCTCTGTTCTCTAGCAATAGCTTTTCATTAGCTTTAATCATAGAGAAAAAAAAGTGTGGATTCTCCGTCCCTCCCCCCTTAGAGGTGAAGAATAATTTAGTTCCAAGTCAAACAGTGGGTAAACTTTTCTACTTCATTACTAATCTCTATATTTTTGCGATAACCCTACAGTAAATAGCAGTAAGCTATAGGTGGAAGGGAGAGCTAAAAGGGGTATAATTCCTAAGATTCGTTCTCCTGGAGCATTTGCTACTTTTGATACATTCTTTCAGTAGAGATTTGTATCATTGATTGGTCTGATTTAGAGCATCATGGTTTCACATTCTTGGAGGATTTCCAGCTAAGTAAGCAATTTAGAGCTGTTGCATGTAGTATTAAATTTCAAAGCAGTAACTCAGCTGTGCTGTTGCGTTTGGTCCAGTATTTACTGCATACTTTAATCTCAGAACTGGTGGTTTATAAACGAAGAGATCAGGGTGATGATGACAGTTCTAGAAACACATAATAATAATTAATAGTAAGTGTGGAATTTCCCACGTTTCTTCTACTGATTTCACTTGCATACATACAGATTTTGGCAGATACCTGGGGTTTCGTTGGAGATGTGCACAAGCCATGAAGCATGGATCTATATCCAAACGTTACCCGGCCATAACTGTTCAGAGTTTGATGGTTTCAGTGGTTCTCAACCCGCAGCCCACTGTGAGCTAAAGGCCGCAGGGCCGGTGCATTGGGGTCTGGGTCCGGGGTCACAGCTGCCCTGCTGCCTGGCATTGCACAGTCTGGGGTCCTGGATGCCCTGCTGCTCATCGCGGTGGGGTCCGGAGCTGCCGGGCTGCCCTGCCCCACACGGCAGAGTCCGGAGCTGCCGGGCTGCCCTGCCCTTCCCTGATTTCCTTGAAGCTTTTCATGAAAGCTTAGATTGCCTCAGAACAAGCTGGTGGAGTCAGATGATCTTGAATGTTGAACTGGTAGCTTTAGAGACATGGTTACTGTACTGGTACTTGAGAGTGCCATGAACAATTATGGCCCTATGCCAGCTGTCCACTGTCCTAGACAAGATACTGGACTGGATGGTCCTTGGGTCTGATCCAGTCTGGCAATCCCTAGGTTCGTAGCTATGTCCATTTCATCCAATGGCAGGACTTGCTCACCATGATCATTTCCTTGGTACCAGGACCCATGTGTTTCATAAGCAACAAGCAGTTCACCAGTGAGCCTAATAGAAGCTTGAACCTGTGTGAGCGGTTGTCTTAGCTGGAACTCTGCGTTGGCGTATCTGATATTACACTACCTCTGCTCCAGGGTAACTGAATTTTCCCCAGCTCCTTTCCTACAGCCTATCTGTAACATACCTGTTGACATGAAAACACAAGTTAAAAAAATGTAATTCATAGGAAAAGTCTAATTATTTGTGACATTTCATCCATCATGTCCTAAGCTTCTCCAGAGGAAAGTAGTAACATTTCGTCTCCTTGACATCAAACAACACACTGACGGACTGAAAAATGTTCTGCTGTATTTTAAACTGCAGCATTTAAGAGTAAAGTGCAAGTGCAAAATAAATAGCAAGAGTAAAGAGCAAGAACCCACATGAGTAGGGGGCAGAAGCTGGGAGAGCTTTTTAAAAGCTTTCTCCTAGGTTAGAAAACAAAACAGTCCTCCTGAAACAAGCAGCTAAACAATTCATTACATACAAGCCGCACCAATAGTGCTCAACCCGAGCTGCTTCCGCTTTCCTAAGCGTGCACATACAGAGATAAGAACAGAGGAACGGCCATACTGGATCAGATCAATGGTCCATCTAGCCCAGTACCTTGTCTTCCAACAGCGGCCGCTGCCATATGCTTCAGAGGGAATGCATAGAACAGGGTAATTTACACAGTGATCCATCCCCTGTCATCCAGTCCAAGCTTCTGGCAGTAAACATGAGGAGAGGCATTTCTTAGCATGTGCAAAAGTTGTACTGGATTTGAGTTGAAAGCATTATGCCTCCCTTCAGACCACTTTCAACCTGGCCTCCTTTTTTGCCTCCTGCATTTTTCCAGGTGCACTTTTGTGCCTGCAGTTATTTGCAGGTGCATTTTATATGATCTAGGGGCAGAGGAGATGAGCAGATCAGCACATCCCACATCGCCGGCCCTTTTGGAATTCCTTTTAATCCTTTTGGTTGGACTTTTCAAAAGTATCTGAGTGACTTAAGAGCACTAGTCCCATGGACTATCCATTCCTATTGAAATTGGATTGACTTTGACAAATATGCACCTAAGTCACTTAGGTACTTCTGAAAATGCCATCCTTGATGAATAATTCTAGTGAATGAACTTCTGTGTAATTAGATTCCCAGGCTTTATTTCTCTCTCCCTTCAATACTCTTTGGTCCAACTCAGCTGTGTGACAAATCTGTGGCCATATAATTCTTCCTGCCTCTCACGGTGCTCCGTTCAGCACCTCATGTGACAGAAGGTGAGAAAACTCATCTACTTCTGCTTGAAAACCACAGGCCCTTACCACAAAAGCAGAAGGAGATTTTCCATTACCCATCAGCAGCATAGGGTATCTGAAGCACATTTGAGTTATTTTGATTCCATCTGATAGTGCTAAGCATCCACACTAACCGGTACTTAGAATTATGGAAATGTAGGGCTGGAAGGGACCTAAAGAGGTCATTTAGTGATCCTTTCATGGTGAGGCAAGACCAAGTATATCTAAATCATCCCTGACAAGTACTTGTCTAACCTGATCTTAAAAACCTCCAACAACAGGGATTCTACGAGCTCCCTTGGTAGCAAGATTCCTGTGCTTCACTATGCTTATAGTTAAAAATAATTTTCTAATAGATAATCTAAATCAGGGGTCGGCAACCTTTGAGAAGTGGTGTGCCAAGTCTTCATTTATTTACTGTAATTTAAGGTTTTGCGTGCCAGTCATACATTTTACATTTACAGGGGCTGGCGGACAGAACGCCAGAATGGCAGCGGACTGAGTGCGGCTGGCGGCCAGAACTCCGGCTGGCAGGGGCCGGCGGACGGAATCCCAGACCGGCAGTGGGGGTGGCAGACGGAACCCCAGACCGGCAGTGGGGGCAGCAGACGGAACCTCAGACCGGCAGCGGGATGAGTGGCTCGGCCTGCTGCCGGTCTGGGGTTCCGTCCGCCAGCTCCTGCCAGCCGGAGTCCCGGCCGCCGGCCCCGCTCAGCCCGCTGCTGGCCTTGGGTTCTGTTCATCCAGGCAGGCACCGGGCTGAGTGGGGCTGGTGGCCGGGACCCCGGCTGGCAACAGACTGCCACTAAAAAAAGCCTGCCTGTCAACACCATCTGGGTAGCCATGCATTCATCTCCAGGATGCTTCTGTCCCAGCCCGGGCCCTTACCCTTAATCAATACGGTGGGTGAGAACACCACCTGAGACCCTGTCTTTCACCCTTGCTTCCAGAGCCCTGTAGTCACTACTGATTTGTTCAGAGTCAGACCTGGTGGTATCATAGTACCTTTGTGGATGAGCAGCATAGGGTAGTGATCAGATGAGCCTTGACAACTTTTCCATAGTGTCTTGGATACAGGTTCCATGCAGGCAGCACACCTCCCGGGATATCAGGTTAGGATCTGCTTTTTTCCTCTTGTTCCCAGTACTGCATTACATATGCCTCTTGAGAGGGCCCTCAGACCCTAAGCAGTAGTCTGATGGCATGTCTTAATATAAATCAGTTCTGTAAACTCACCCTTGACCCCACTTGCCTTTCTAACTACCCCTTCTTCTTCCTTTCATCTCTAAGCTCATGAAACATGCTGTTTACAATCACCATCTGGAGTTCCTCTCTTCCAATTCCATCTTCGACCCTCTCCAATCTGGTTTAAATCCCTAGCACTCAACTGAACCTACTCTTGCCAAAGTCTATAATGACTTCTTAGCCAAAACTCAGAACCAGGACTCCATCCTCATCCTCCTTGATCTGTTGGCCACCTTTGACACATTTGACTACGCTCTTCTTGAAATCTTGTCCTCCATTGTTTTCTGTGACTCTCTCATCGCCTGGTTCTCTTCCAATCCTTTAATCATTTCCTGCAGTGTGTCCTTCATCCCCTCTCCAGATTTCTATAGGGTTTCCACAAGGCTCTGTCCTTGGTGTCCCCTTCTCTTCTCCCTCTACACTTTATCTCTGAGTATTCTCAACTGCAAACACAGATTCAACTACGAACTGTGTTTGCACAGCACCTAGCACAATGGGGTCCAGGTCCATGACTAGGGCTCCTAGGAGGTGGTATAATAATTAATCCTTTAAACAAACATGCTAAAAATGACCCCAAAGTGGCAGATCAATTGAATCTTCCATCTCAGAGGTCTAATGAGGAATAACAATGAAAGGAGAAACTTTGAAGCTGTACAGTTCTCTTCCCCTTCTGACCTTTTGTTTTAGAAGAAATCCTTGGATTCAAATACAATAGTACATTGTTTCTCTTCTTGGCTCAGAAAAGCTGCCATTGTTGTTTCGAGAGCAACTCCTGATGGTTGCTCTGTGAAAAATACAAGTTTGTACAATGGCTCCTAATCTTTCAGGATGTGGGGTTGTTGATTCCTCTTCTTTTCTCTTTTCTTTTCTCTTTTCGTTAGTCACAGACAAACAGAATCCAGGAGCACATCATAAGCAAAGCTGTATTTTCTGTTTATTGCCACCAGGTTAATAACAGTAATGGTGCAAAGAGAAAATGAGGTGTTATGTAAAATCCTGCATTGCAGATTTTGGTGCTGATGCAAAACAGCTCAATAAAGTGTAACACTTTAATCATGGAGATAAAAATCACACAAGCAGCTTTGCAGCCTTCTAAGATGCAGAGCCTTAGGACAACATAGAAGTGGGAGAGAAAGGCAGAGAAGGAGAGAACGTTATCAAGTCTTGGGAAAGGTCGAAAAGAAAACAACCAACTTTCTTTTCCTTTGACACTTTGCTTTGGACTTTCTATTCAGGGGATGCATAGATGAAACTCTGTGTGTGTGTGTGTGTGTGTGTGTGTGTGTGAATTACCTTGTATTGGAAAGAACAAAATGCCATAGCCTTATGTACTAGCCAATGGCATGTATAGGATCTTGGAGATCTTCTAACAAAATAGGCAGTGTGGTAGAGTATCTTTGTTAAAGTGTGGTATCAGCACATCACCCATGTGCTGGCGTTGAGTACAAACCCTGCATGATATCACAAAGACGGACTCTGCCTGAGGTCAGTGTTTAAGTTTTGAATCCTTTCAGTGCAACCAGGCTGTCCAGCTCTGTTTCTTAACAGGACTTTAAATACTGTCCAGGCAAATAAGTGCAACAGAGAGTCTGGTAAAGTAATGGTCCCCACGTATTAGTTTGTGGCCCTTTTAAGTGACCCATGTGAAGCAGACTCCTCCCTCTATATGGAAGTGTCTGCATAATTTGAAACAGAGCACCTGGTGATAGGGTGAAGAGATGTCCCGATATTTGGGGCTTTGTCTTATATAGGTGCCTATTACCCCCGACCCGATTTTTCACGCTTGCTGTCTGGTCACCCTATCTGGTGACCTTTCCCGTAGGTCCAGCCACACCGGGGCAGTGTAGTGCCAGCGCAGGGCTAGTTTGTCTGGCTGCACTGACAGAGTTAACACATTCAGGGGGAAACGTATTTCATGTTTAGTAGGTCAGATGAAGGCTGCTTCTCTCTGGTCCCTGTTGCACACTGCATGTTTGCTCTTCTTTTGCATTGGCTGTTGTCAGTTACATAACCATCCCCTTTGGCTTGTGTGTTTCAAGGTTAACCCAAGGTCAAACTACATCTTGCTGGAGCTTAAATATCTCAGAAAGGTGGTATATTGTAAAAAGCCCCATTAAGTCAGTTGAAAGACTCCCATAACAATGGAGTTTGGATGAGGCCCTCTTTGTCATTCTGGGAAAGAGGGTTGAAGTCTAAATCCAGCAAAGCACTTATGCACATGCTTAAATTTAAAACAAGAGTAATCCTACCAAAGTGCCTGTAGTTACATATGTTCTTAAAGGTTTAGCTTAGCCAGGGTAGAACTACTGGGAGGGGACTTCATTTGGGAGGTTTTTATACTTTTAGCCATTGATTCCAATGTGTGAGTTTTGTGCATCAAATTTTATACCGGCACCTAGAGCTTTGGAGGGCCCACATTGTTAAAATAATCTGAAATGAACAAATTCAGATGTAATACAACAGTTATTGTGCAGAGAACAACTACTCCTTAATTCTTAAGATCATTTAGTGAGACTTGATTGATCTTTTCATCATGAGAATGACACTCACCACACTCCATGTATTTTCCACTCCATGCATCTGATGAAGTGGGTTTTAGCCCACGGAAGCTTATGCCCAAATACATTTATTAGTCTCTAAGGTGCCACAAGTACTCCTCGTTCTTTTTGCTGATACAGACTAAAACGGCTACCACTCTGAAACCACTCACCACACTGAACATCTCCTTGTCTATCCAAAATGACCCAATCCCAACCATGATATGAATCAGCTAAAGTAAATAAATAAGTAAATGTACATTTTATTAATTAAAATATACCCGACCCAAAGCAGGGCTTTTGAAGAGAAGAGCCATAGACACCAGGAAATATGCTAAGGACTTTGCTATCGCTACGGATTTTATGTAGAAGGCACCCAGACACTATGGTAATAGGCAGCAGTATAATACAGGTAGACATTTCCTTCACAGTTGTAAAATCTATCTTCCTCACATAGCTGTTAAACCTTAATAAATGTGTTCTAATACAATCAGTTGGGGTATTTTTTATCAGACACTAATTACTGTCTGAGAATTTAAATTATTTTTTTCTTGTGCCTATAATCAGTGTTTCCCTGACTTGACTTCTAGCCATAACTAATGCTCCTTCCAAAACTACCTGCACCGTGGCATGAGAGGAACATCATAAAGCCCTTCTGGTACCAGCCTCTTGTGTTGTCATTTATCTCTGAGCAAAGTTGGAATAGAACTGTCATTTGAATTGGGTTACACACCTACCTCGCACAACAGTAAATGATGACACGAGCTGTGAGGTTCAGAAAGGGGGAGAATGAAATGCACTTAAGTGAGATCAAAAATTGGCCTTTATTTACCAGTTGTTATCTAGAAAGATATGTGGACTGCCGTGATGTTTAGCTGCTTCTTCAGATCAAACCTTCTGGAACGCTAGAGAAAGGGCCAGGTCGGATTTACATCAGGCAAGAGTGGTTTCAATGTGGATTTCAATGTGGATTCTCTTCTTTAATAACCCCTACTCCAGTTTAATCCACCCCAGTTTAATGTGTGCCTACCACATACAGTGCCTTACTGAATGTTCAGTTGCTTTCGATAGAACAAAGTAGGCTGACAGAATGCAAACTTCACCTGTTGTCCTTTGATTTAGGAAAATTGTGAATTTTAATCTTTTGTGTTCTGCATTTAAGAGATGGGAGGGAAAATGCGTAGATACCTCCATTTAAATCTAAATTTTGACTTTTCACATCTAAGTAAAATATCTGTGTGTTTTAAAAGAAAAACAAAAAACAAGCAAAAACCAACCAAACCAACAACAAACAAATCCCCAAACACAACTACCTATGGATTTGGAAGAATACAATCTTTTTTCTTTCTTTCTTTCTGATATTGATATACTTTCCACACCATGATCGTTGCTCTCCTCATGTCGTGTATGTTCTTCTTTTTACTTTAAAATGAATTTTATTGAGAGAACAAATAGAGGAGATCGTTAGGAGGAAATATGCCGGCATTGGTTTGTACAGAGAAAATATGCTATCTGCATCTTGTGTCAACCTAAGATGTGTTGTTTGGTTTAACATGCCAGTCACTAACCAAGCAATAGAACCAATCACAGTCACATATACATGAGCTTGGGTTCTTGCATTTAGGAGACTTTGTGTCAATCTAAAATAGACTGATAGGTTTTAGGGCCTGAAGGAACCACAGTCTGACCTCCTGCCATAAAATGTCAAATGTATGGTCCGAGAGAATTATGTGACATTTTTGGTACTCATCTTTAACCATACTGAACCAGAAGTAAACCAATCTTAACGTGGGCCAGGCTGCCTGAGGTCACAGGTTCAGGGGAAGGGACAATTCTTGGAGGTGATCTGAGGGGGTGATCTCTGGTAAGGAGATATCCAGCCAAAAAAGCAGCAGAGCTTTCCAACGGGCAAACAAGTAGTGCAGGGTTGACCATCCTCACCCAGGGGTATATTGCTGTAAGCGTTCTGCTCTCTTCAGATCATGGGGCTACTTTCAGTGATGACACTGTGGGGCATAGGATTGTACACAATGAGAATAGATTTGGTTGGGAAATGAATCTCAATTATTCGTTTTGGTTTCCATTATCTCATTTCTTTATAAGTCTTGGGGTTTTGCAATCCTGACATTGGCCTTGGTTTACTATAACAGAAACTAGTAAGCTTAGTATGTTGCAATTGCTGGTAAAATATATACATCACATCTTGTGCTGATTTTACAATGATCTTTGCTTTAGAAATACCATTTCCTTGAAGCACTCCTATCTATCTATCTATCTATCTATCTATCTATCTATCTATCTATCTATCTATCTATCTATCTATCTATCTATCTATCTATCTATCCTATTTCTGCCACAGACATTTCAGCTGAAATATGTGTACCAATGTGTCTGAGCAGGGTAAATGTAGCTGGTCATATTTTGTCACATTGTGTATAATAAAGACTTTAACTTATTTTATTTTTTTTAAGAGAAGAAGCTTGCAGACGCTTCAAATATCTGCCTAAGGACAAAATGAGCTGAGGTTTGTAGATAGCTTTTTAAGAAATAAATAAATGGAAAGATTTTTATGTTGATAATAAAAATAACTAATGCAGAACTTTTTGAACCAGTGCCTGGAGACACACAGATGTGGGATTTTGAAGGGATAAAGATTTGAAATCTGTTGGCAGGTAGTTGCTATAAAAATGTCTAGGCTTCCTGCCTCCTACAATATACCAACATCCAGGCGAATGAAGATTGTCTGAGAAGGTAATGATGACAAGATCAGGTTCCAAACATCAGAGATCATCAGAAACCCCCTCAGTTCAGATAAATTCAAAGCCAAAGAGAAGCAGTTAAGAAACCAACATACTTTATTACTGCATAGTCTTGGGTGTTTTCAGACTTTGAGAATACTGAGGTTTGGGGGAAATGGCTGGAGGATGTTTGAGTTTGAATTATGTGCTAGAACCAAGTGCTGGTTCAGTGGAACGAGCTGTTAGAGCTTTATGCAAACTTCCACATCCTCCCCCCCCACACACACACACACTCTTTCTGGATTTCAGAAAACTTTCCTCATGGTGCTGTCTGTGGTGTATTTTCACTTTGTGTTTTGTGATGTTGCCTTTTATTAGAATAGGTAATGTAGAATAAGTCACATGATGGAGTTCACATGAGACTTCTCTTGTGCCCCTGATTGGCTGAGGCAATGCCATGTGGTCAGGAGAGTCAGCTAATCTCCCAAGAAGCCATTTTTCACTTGGTTTCTGAGTCACAGACTGCATTTCAGTTCAGTTCCAATCCAGCTGAAAAAAATCCAGGATGTATTTTTTTCACCTGATTCCTGGCTCTTTTGTGTCTTCCTGAGTCTGGCAAGCGGTTGGCAAACATGTTCTGATCTGTAGTTCACCCAGTTCTTGGGAGCTCTTATTCTGATCTTCTTTTTGGCATTTCTAATTTCACAAGGGGAAGTTTGTTTTCTTGATATCTGAGTGTTCTCGATTTAACGATTAGTGGATTCTTCCATGATAGGGCCACAGAGAGGATAATGTCACTGCACAATACTGTTAACAGTTACCATCCCAGATCGACCTCTGCCACCTTCCTTTTGGAGTACAGCTACAGGTCTGTGCTTCTGTTCGTTGCCCCTTCTTTGACATTGGTGTCTCATTCTGACGCCAGTGTTACCCCTGCCAAGTTGCAGCCGATGTCTGCAGGTCATCTTCTTATTTGAGGAGAAATCAATTACATGGAGTCTGGGTATATTCTAAATGTAACTTGCTTTATTTACACATGAAAACCAGTTCTGAAAAGAGATGGTCAAACAGCATGCAGGACGACTCCTTCTTCCAGCAGTCTCAGTCCAGTTCCCAGGGTGCCTCAAGAATTTACTTGAATTTGAGTCTAAGGCAGAAAGCAAATTCTCCTGCTACTCTCACAATTCCCCCTCTCCCAAAACTGCCTCTACACAAAACCTTACGTAACCCAAAACTAACAACGCTGCATGTCTTCCCAAAAGTCATAACTTGCCTGCACCCACTGAAAAAGAACTTATAAGGCTACGGGTAACAGCGTCACCTGGTGATGCCAGTCATAACGATATGTATGAAACATCTTTGCCTGACTCCTGTGTTTTGGTTCCCTTTAATATTAATTTCTATATTACACATATGTTCTTTCACTGAAGTTTGCACATTCTCAGGTAGCCTGCCTAGTTTACCTGTGAGACACTGTGTGTGCAGTTTCCTGGTCAGATTCAATACTGCTTTGGCTACACATTGACAACAGGGCTTCTGCAAACCACCAGCAATGCCTGTGATGTCCCAGCGAGTCATAACTACAGGAGCATAGCAAAGATATCGTAGCACTGTGCTAAGTGGAAACAGGAGGATTCACACAGTTCTAGGGATTTAATTGAATTCAACACTCTGCCACAAGGATAAAGGCAGCATTTTTCCTCTGGTTGGGATGGGAGAAGAGAACATAGTTCTGTGTCCTTTTTATCCATGTACTGTGCTTTCCTGAAAGACGAACGGGATCTTTACTCAAGTATCAGAGGGGTAGCCGTGTTAGTCTGAATCTGTAAAAAGCAACAGAGGGTCCTGTGGCACCTTTAAGACTAACAGAAGTATTGGGAGCATAAGCTTTCGTGGGTAAGAACCTCACTTCTTCAGATGCAAGTAATGGAAATCTCCATAGGCAGGTATAAATCAGTATGGAGATAACGAGGTTAGTTCAGTCAGGGAGGGTGAGGTGCTCTGCTAGCAGTTGAGGTGTGAACACCAAGGGAGGAGAAACTGCTTCTGTAGTTGGATAGCCATTCACAGTCTTTGTTTAATCCTGATCTGATGGTGTCAAATTTGCAAATGAAGTGGAGCTCAGCAGTTTCTCTTTGGAGTCTGGTCCTGAAGTTTTTTTGCTGTAAGATGGCTACCTTTACATCTGCTATTGTGTGTCCAGGGAGGTTGAAGTGTTCTCCTACAGGTTTTTGTATATTGCCATTCCTGATATCTGACTTGTGTCCATTTATCCTCTTGCGTAGTGACTGTCCAGTTTGGCCAATGTACATAGCAGAGGGGCATTGCTGGCACATGATGGCATATATAACATTGGTGGACGTGCAGGTGAATGAGCCGGTGATGTTGTAGCTGATCTGGTTAGGTCCTGTGATGGTGTTGCTGGTGTAGATATGTGGGCAGATGCCAACTCTGCCCACATATCTACACCAGCAACACCATCACAGGACCTAACCAGATCAGCTACAACATCACCGGCTCATTCACCTGCACGTCCACCAATGTTATATATGCCATCATGTGCCAGCAATGCTCCTCTGCTATGTACATTGGCCAAACTGGACAGTCACTACGCAAGAGGATAAATGGACACAAGTCAGATATCAGGAATGGCAATATACAAAAACCTGTAGGAGAACACTTCAACCTCCCGGGATCTTTACTGATATTTGCTCAGTCTTATTTTATACTGAATCTGGGCTTTTAACAAGAAGCCATAAAATCATTAATGGCTCGACTGATTTCTGAATTCAATCTACAGAAACACTTGCACTGAGACTTAATGGACAACCTGAAGACTTGCCCCCATAGGCAGGTGTGGGGATGGGAGCTTGACGGGGGGAATGACTTGTATGACTATCGGGTGCCTACTCAAGCCATTGCTCAGAACAGTGCTGTAGGGCTGTAAAGAGTGTTGGGCCAAGCCATCCTCAGCTAAACTTGTCATGTGTTGCGCTTTCAAGGGTGGTGGAGAACTAATGTGGCAAGGGGGGCATTTGGATATCACTTTAAATGGATGGACTATTGACTTCCCAGTCAGCCCCATTCCTGAAAAGACACTGGACTCACAAGGTGAAATCCCACTTGCCGCCGAAGAACCACGTGCCTCAAGGTGTTCCATCTCCATCCTGTGGATTTCAGTTTACGCTTGTGCTTGTGTAACCTACTGCTCAGTGAGTGTGAAGTACCCCTGTCTGTGCCCAATCCACAGACCACAGCCTGGTTCTCTTACAGCTCTCAATGCGAGAGCCTGGTTCTTTGGCTCAAGCTGTAGAGGCTTTATGCTTTCAGCTCCGGCGGTGCCTGGTTTATTGCCTGGTGACGGCCAAGATGGTGGCTTGCATGTTCATCTTTCAACTTGGGCCACAACGTGATCTGGCTGTCTCTTTCTATAGCTCGTGACTGCAAACCGCCAATTCGGTGGGTGGGTGGGTGTGCAGTCGTTGTTACTGTTTTTAGTGTCCGTGGGACAGCATGAAAACAGTGCATCAAAGCCAAGACAGAAATTAGGGCAGCAGAGGCCACCAATTGTCTATAGCATGCATACGATTGAGAGCAGTAGGAGCTTCAATATGCTCCTTCACCCACTGGGTGGCAATGTAGCACATTCATTCAAGCGTAGGGCAAAATCCAGTTGTAAATGGTTCTTTGTACTCAGTGCATAGGCAGTTGTGCGCGCGCTCTCTCTCTGTTTACTTTGCTTTATTTTTTCTGCAGAGAGATACAATAAACTCTGTGACCCTATGAGCCCCTCAATGCCAACTGGCAAAGTGTGTCACAGTCAGGTCATGGGTGGCCAGACCTAGTAGTCAGAGCCAGAGTCTGCGGTCACAAGACAGGAGTCGGCTGGGTCAGGATACCAGGAGGTCAGAGTCAGGAGACAACCTGGAGGTCAGAACCACCAATCAGGAAACAGGCCTCGTCAGGGTGCCAGGAAGTCAAGCCGTGGGAGCAGGAAGCACAAAGCACACCGTCCAGAACAGAGTGGAGTCCAGTTGTTCAGACAGCTTCCTGTACCTGCTGCTAGCTTAAGTAGGGCCAGCTGGCCAATCAGTTGTGCTGGGACTCCACCAATAGGACTGCAGGGGGTGGAGCCTGGGTCCTAGGTACATAAGCATCAGCAGGCTGCCAGATGGCGGGTTGGTGCATGATGGCTGCTCCTATAAACCCCACAGAGCAGGTTGTAGACCCGTGGGTGATGACAGAGTGCTCACTGACATGTAATGGCAATTCCTATTAGGCCTGACAAACTCACTACACCTAACATATTGCTGTCATAGTATTCATCTATGAAGAATGTTGTGTAAGGCATCAAATAAGCTTGTATCATACTGGCTACTATAAATATTGGGAGATGTACTTCGGGGGGTATTCGTCAAGAAGCCGTAGGTATGTACTAAAAAAAAACAAATTTAAGCTGGCATGGTTGGAAAACAAGTTTGTCCTAGACAAAAGAATGTTGATTTGCTTGTCTGCCTAGGTCTTGGGTATAAATGGGTCAGGGTAAGCCAAAGACAATGGGAATTATATTTCCATATTGAGTGAACAGGGAAAGCAAGTTAACTGGAGGATGAGAAGAGCAGGATGGCCTCAGCACACTGGGGAATAAGCAATGAGGGAGAAGAATTTTATCTGCGGGACACTTCAGAAGATACATTTCAAAGGTTTACTGGACTATAAGACGCAGCAAGGAGAACGCCGTGGTTTTCCAGCACTGAGGGAGCATGAAAGCTGGATCCTGGCCTGGGTAGGTTAGTAAGGCTGAGAGGCTGCTTGAGGTGAGAAACTTAACTTAGACAAAGATTTTAGCCTGCTAGAGTTCTGTTTAGTCTCTTAGAAACATGTTACGCTTCTGTTTTATTTGTAATATGTCTGTTTCCACGGTCTTGACTTAGTATCACTTAAATCTCTGTCTTCATTAATAAACTTCTCGTTGTTTTATCCTGAGCAAATCTCAGTGCTGTAATATTAAGCAAAGTGTGAATGCTTAGGAGAATCAAACAAGCTGGTATATAAATTGTATCTTTAGAGACAGTGAACTTGGTAATTTCTGTGAGTGTCCAGTGACAGGGGCTGGAAACTCGAGGGGAACCCTCTTCCATGGGACTCAGGAATGGAGGTGAACCAAGTTTTACCTGTAAGGGCTGGCAGAGTCCTGAGACATTTTTTGATAGGGAGCTGTCACCCAGTTTAGCACCCGCAAATCTCTCTTTTGCTAAGGCAATGGGGTAGCAAGGTCACCCAGAGTTCTGATGCAGATTTGCTTAGTCACTTTTAGCTGGGTCCTCTTCAGAGCATCCTAACACCACATAGCTTATTCCTGCTGCAGCTCCTCTCAAAGGCTATAGGATCAGACATCTCCTCTGAGGGCATGTCTACACTACAAACTCAAGTCCTCTGTTAGGTCGACTTACAGCCACCACCGTAATTACTGCGGTAGTTCATGTCCACACTGCCCTCCTTCTGTTGGTGGTGTGCGACCTCACCAGGAGCTCTTCCATTGACTTGAGGGGGAGTGTGGGGAGCTGAGAACCCAGGCTCTCAGCTCTGTACAGCTCCCCGACGGGAGTCCAGCTGCCCGCCCCTCCCCCCGGCTCTTGGATCCCTGCTCCTCGCTGGGAGCATGGCTGCCCCCTGGGCTCCCGCTCCCCACCATTAGCAGGGGAGCCGCTTGGGCTCCCAGCAGGGAGGTCCATGCCTAGAGCCTGGGCGGCTGCCGGGCTCCCAATGGGGAGCCAGGAGCCCAGGCAGCACCTGAGCTTTTGGTGGGGAGCCTGAGCAGCAGGCCGGCTGAGAGCGGGGAGCCGGCCCCAGGGTGACAGCCTGAGCGGTGAGTGGCTTTCTTGTCAATTTCATGACTCCATGCTGGACCCGTGAAATTGACAAGGATGACAGCCAGCAGTGGATGTAAGTAGCCTGCAGTGTCTACACAGACACTGCATCGCCCCAACGACACCAACATATGCCCTACGCCTCTCGTGGAGGTAGAGTTATGATGCCAGGGTAGTAGGGCACTTACATCGGCAGGAGCAAGGCTGGAGCGTGAACACTGACACAGGTCAACGTAAGCAGCCTTACATCGACCTAACTCTATAGTGTAGTCCAGGCCTGAAATCCTATAGGAAGTGGTGTAAAAGGATTCTCAGATACACCCAAGAAGGACTAGTTGTGAGTGGCCTGCGGAGGGCATGTGGATCTATTCTTTCACCCCTAAGGGGGATCCAACCAGAGTGGGCTTGAGACAAATCCATCTTCGTCTGTACCATGCACGTTTACAACACTATGCAGATGATCAATATTGCGAAATGTAAAGCATAGGGAGGAAGGCCTGAGCCGCAGTGAAAGAGACCTGTGCTGCCAACTGGATTCAGTGTCACTAAAATCCAAGAAACCCTATTCTTCCGTCCATGCCTGGGTGCTAGTGTCAATCAGAGTTGGAAGGGTGCATCAGGTGAACCCCTGGCTGTATTAGTCATGCTCTGCTCAAGAAAAAAAAGTGTCCAGTTATCTAGCTTGTTTCAAAGCTACTCCCAGTGCCTTGAGGCTACTGTTTGTCAGCCCTTGCCACATAAATCGTTCCTCTCATCTCTCACCTGCAGGTGCTCTGTTGCCTGCTCTCATCCAGTTGTGCGTAGAGTGAAGTTGACAAGGGAGGGAGAAGAGGAAACCAAATAGGAAATGACCATGAATTTGACATTGCTCAATCAGTGATTTCTGCTTGCTGTAAGACTACATTGAGAAGATTAGGAATGAGAGCAAGTGTACTTTTCTGTCTGTGCCATTCAGTTCTGGAACATATGATTAGCATCCATGTACTGCAAACTCCCACTAACCAACAAAGCTTGTCACATGACATTTGTATGCTAACTCCCCCTCGCTCTGTGTTTTCCACCTAACTTGACAGATGTGCTGATTCTGACAAGCAGGGCTTTGTCCATTTGAATCCAGTTAATATATCTCCTTTTTACTTATCCTTCATGCAGTGACATGGATATTGACTGATATTTTGGACACCAGCAATCGTAGTAACATGCCTTTCTTTAGTTTGATTCTAACAGCAAGGAAGAGCCCTCGTTTATTTTACACGTAATTTCCAAGAATCACAGGGGTCCTAATCCAGAGAGTAAAATAATGCTAGGAAAACTGGTTATTTCACAGTTTGATTCTGATTTGGCTCTGAAAGATCACTTAATTGGAGTGCTGTCTACCTGCTAGAGTAGGGGACTGCAACTGAGGACTCCTTGGTACCATTCCTGGCTCTGCCACTGACTGCTGTGTGACTATAGGCAATTTAATCTTTGGGACACAATGACTTCTTTGTAAAGCGACAGAACGCCCACATCAGTGGTCTTGGGAGGCTTCCTTAATTCATGCTCATAAAGCACAAAATATTAGTATCACAATTGCTAAGAACTCAATATTGCAGCAGTCAAACTGCAGCTCTAGGATCAGACCATAAAGTCTGTTATGATTAGCAGTAGTCGGTGCTCAGAGACGCACATGAAAACAAGCAGTATGTATGGCTTTCTTTCCATCTTGCTGCCTTTGCCACGTCCTGTCTAGGAAACAGACTTGCCCAGACAGGTGTTGCAATTAGCATGTCCAAGGGTTGTCTGGATTATAGTGTTTCTGTTCGAAACACATTACTATACACTCTAACGTGTACTATTCCCTTTATATCTCAGGTAGGAATTCTCTTTTTCCCTCTTCTTATACCCTAAATACTTTCAGTCAAGATCTGAAAGACTTTTGTGGCCATTAAATATTTAAAGATTCCTTCTTGCAAAAAGCCACTGGTCAAATTCCAGTGTGAGTGATTACATTTTAAGCCCCCCCACATTTCATCAGGCTACAATATTCTTCACTTCTTGCCCTAAATTGTTGTCACTTCGATGTGTACTATAAACAAATTGTGTGTCAGTTCTACCCCAGAGATGGTTGCATATCAGCAGTTGCAAAATTATTTCTACCGAAACAGACTACAAACCGGTGTCCAACGGGCTTGGGGGACAATACACAAATTTGGCAGGTACACCTTAAAGTGTTCCTTCGATGTGGCAAATGCTTCATTTTGTGTTTCACAAAGGACAGGTCAGATATATGCAAGTGGGCAAATGCCCACAGGCAGGAACCTCTATTTTCAGAACTGAAACGTTTCTCACTGGTCCCCTCAGCAGCATAACTTGCCATCAGGAACCAAGCAAGGAAACCTGCATCATGGCAGATGCATTCTGGATTTAACACTTAAGTTCTTACATCTCACTAAGACACATTGGCAATAGGGAATGTGGTCATAGACAGTTTTTCCTGCTCAGATCAATCCTTCTACTTCTTATCACAAGGAACAGTGGTTATTTCTAGGTCTTACTTACTATGAAGTCTTAGCTGGGAGAGGGCATCTATTTGTTTCACTGAACCTCCTGGTTTTTTGGCCAAATTCCCATCTTCTGTGCAGTGTTACCAGCTTTGCCCATTACTTTGGGGTGCGCTCATTTATTAGGGTTACTCTTCAGGGAGAGGGGGGTTCTGTACTTCTGTCAATTTACTGCTTGTGTCACTTGTGTTCTCATATGGAGCTCTACTTCTCCCTGCTGCAAGTTCCCTCCCAATGGAGCTATCCTGCAGGACCTACGTTCCCTCCCAATGGAGCTATCCTGCAGGACCTACGTTCCCTCCCAATGGAGCTATCCTGCAGGACCTAGGTTCCCCAGGGCTTGGTTCTTCCAGCCCCAGAATCAGATGAACACACCCACACATTAACAGAGCGCATCTGAGAGGACCAGGTTAATCGGCACTCCCAAGCTGACCCCTTATATGTACCTGGACTCAGTAGGCTGGGTCGAGCAGCATTTCCAAGCTGTCACCCTCATATACCCTTGGACTCAGTAGGCTGGGTTGAGCAGCACCTCCAAGCTGCCACCCTCATATATCCCAGGTTCCGCACATCTCTATCCGCACTTTTACATTACAATTGTTCTGGTAGTAACCCACTTGATGAGCAAACCCCACAGGCTTTTTGGGCGCTGCAGGGATCTTTAGCTTAGGTACGGGGAGCATTGCTGCAAAGCAAATGGGGAAGCCAAAAAACACCCACGGGGGGGGGGAAGAGAGAGAGAGAGAAGCAACCAGCTTAACCGTGAAAGTTATTTATTGCCTAATAACCATACAAGGGGAGCCAAACAAACAAAACAGTGATAATATTAAATCTAACTTAAATTTGATTATAAAAGTCCGGTTTAGAAAACTATAAGTGATCACACAAGTCAGGGTCAGAAGGCTATACCAAGAGAGAGAGCTTGAATCCATCGGGGGTCCCAAGTGGTGGTGGTAGCTGAGGGTCTGGAGTACTGGAGACAGGCAGAGCCCCCAGCACGATCAGTCAGGAGAAGATGAAGTCCCAATGGAACTGATGCAGATTTTGGATCCAGGCATCAGAACACTTCCTTGAGCATGGGTAGGGGGTTTTGTAGAGAAACAACAATGGTTCAAGGGAGTATACCAAAGTTGTTTTGTTCAGGCTAGACCATAGGAGCTGATCGTTCCTGGCTGTGGGCCGTGTTCCTTCCAGGGAGCTCACAATGCAATTAGGGAGCTTCACTATTTTGGATACCAATAAAGGATTTATTACTAGAATTGGTCTGATCATAGAATTATAGAATATCAGGGTTGGAAGGGACCTCAGGAGGTCATCTAGTCCAACCCCCTGCTCAAAGCAGGACCAATCCCCAACTAAACCATCCTAGCCAACTACTGAGCTGGGTGTGTGCAGGCGTGGGTTCATTAACATCTGGAGCAGAGATCCCCCATCATGCAATGCTTCCCTACTTTTTTGGTCCCAGAGTTCCATGCGGTTCTTGCTTTGGAATCTCTGTTCTCCATTCTGTTTGCTAATGGAGATGCCTCTTTGTCCCATCTTCGATGCAAATGAGGCTAGGGGAGTTTCCTTAACCCTGTCATCCTTTTCCCAGGGGTTTCTGTGTGTCTCCCACGGCCTTTCCATTGCTTTTTGTAAGTCTTTCTTCTGATCGGTTTTGGTTCAAGCAGAGGCTGGGGGTGGGGTGGGGGGAGAAGGTCTTTCATGAGTCAGACAGGCTGGATACTGTGCCTTGGTTCCCCAAGAACACAGAGCTGCTAGGTAACATCAGGGTGAGAGAGTGAGATTTAAAGAGACCATGCAGGGGATGTGCTCAGCTCTGTGAGCACGCTGTGCAAACTGAGTAGCCAGGGATTTGGGCGTGGGGCCTAGAGATGGGTGGAATCCAGTGGGTCTATCAAAAGCCCAGAGTGAGATAACAGCTTGGGACCTTTCTTTGCCCTTTGCTTTTACTCTAATCACACAATCACACAGCCTTCTACTATAAACCTGTAGTATTTGGTCTGGTTCTGTTCAATCTCTTCACCGATGAGGTGGATAATGGCACAGAGAGCACATGTATAAAGTTTGAAGATGAGACCAAGCTGGGAAGGGGTTGCAAGAACTTTGGAGGACAGGATTCGAGTTCCAAATGGTCTTAATAATCAATTTCACGAATACAAAATGGGAAATGATTGCCTAGGAAGGAGTACTGCAGAAAAGGATCTGGGGGACATAGTGGATCACAAACAAAATATGAGTCAATAATGTAATACTGTTGCCCCCCCCCCCGCCCCCCCGGGATGTATTAGCAGGCGTGCTGTAAGCAAGACACAAGAAGTAATTTTTCCATTCAGCACCGTTGAGGCCTCAACTGGAATATTGCAGCCAGTTCTGAGCAACATACTCTGGGAAAGAGAGAGTTGGAGGAGAGCAACAAAAATGATTAAAGGACTAGAAAACATGACCTGGGAGGAAGATTGAAAAAATTGTGTTTGTTTAGTCTGGAGAAAAGAAGACTGAGGCCTGGTCTACACTACCCGCCTGAATCGGCGGGTAGAAATCGATCTCTTGGGGATCGACTTACCGCGTCTCGTCAGGACGCGACAGTCGATCCCCGAATCGACGCGCTTACTCCACCAGCGGAGGTGGGAGTAAGCGCCGTCGACTGGGAGCCGCGGCAGTCGATTTTGCCGCCGTCCTCACAACAGGGTAAGTCGGATCTGATACGTCGAATTCAGCTACGCTATTCGCGTAGCTGAATTTGCGTATCTTAAATCGACCCCCCCCCTGTAGTGTAGATGTAGCCTTAGTGGGGACATAACAGTTTTCAAGTTCATAAAAGGTTGGTATAAAGAGGAGGGTGATAAATTGTTCTCCTTATCCATTGAGGACAGGACAAGAAATAATGGGCTTAAATTGCAGCAAGGGAGATTTAGGTTAGACATTAGCAAAAACTTCCGAAGTGTCAGGGTAGTTAAACAGTGGAACAAATTACCTAGGGAGGTTGTGGGATCTCTGTCATTGGAGGTTTTTAAGAGCAGGTTTGACAAATGCCTGTCAGGGAGGGTCTACATAATACTTAGTCCTGCTTCAGTGCAGGGGACTGGACTAGATGACCTATCAAAGTCTCTCCCAGTCCTACGTTTCTATGATGTAGGTGAAAACCAGTTCTCTGAATCCAAATCCTTCTGAATTTATGTGTGAGATATGATTAAAATGCCCTTGTTCAAACCTACCTTTATAGTTTTGGTTTTGGGTCAGACCCAAAATCAGAAGGAGCTCATTTCCTGGTTCCTATTCAGCTGAGGCTAAAGTTGCACAAAAATTGTGTGTGCATTTGACCTCAAAGTCTTGTCTAAACCTGATCTGGGTCTTAACATGGTCTCCTCAGCCCATGTCTAATTTAATATGCATTTGAATACAAAAGGTTTCTTGAGGGAGTCTTTCACCTCTAGGTCACCCTTTCAAATCCAGTTCAGGCCTGTTGTGACCAAATGTTACTACCATCTGACGACTCATCTGTGTCCTGTGTGAGTGGCTGGTTTCAGTCCAGTTGCTGGTGGCCAGCTGCCCAAATCGTACAAAGTGTCATAGCTGACACTAACTGGAAGCCTCTGCAGGGGGGTCAAAGAGTGAATTGGCCTGGCAGATGAATTAATACTTAACATGAATCCACTAAAGTGCTTCATGTCTTCAAAGTGCTTTCCAAGCCAGGCCTCAGGAGGAGAGTATTATTATTAATGCTGTACTGGTGAGAATAACAGGCAAAAGGTGAAAAAGTCAGGATTAGAACTTCAGAATTGCAAACTCCAAGTCCTGTGCTTGAACCATTAAACCAGCCCTCACCTGCTCTCTCAGCCCTACCGATGGTCACTTCAGAGTAGGATACACGCACACTAGGGCATTGTATTCCTATTCTGTGGATAAACAGAAGCCTGCAGTCTTTACAGCTGTCAGTCTAGCAACTTTTATGAGCACTATATTCATCTTATTTACTGAACCCATGGAACTAAAAGAGTATGTGATACAGTGGGCTCTTTCCCAGCCTTTTTGAAGAGTTAATAGCTATATTAGATTCGTGTCAATATCAGCCATATAATAGTTGACAACATTCAGTGCCAACACTCACCAAGCAGGGATACTTGATACATTGCAGTATCTCCTTATACACCTCTACCCCGATATAATGCGACCCGATATAACACGAATTCGGATATAACGCGGTAAAGCAGCAGTCCGGGGGGGGCTGCACGCTCCGGCGGATCAAAGCAAGTTCAATATAACGCAGTTTCATCTATAACGCGGTAAGATTTTTTGGCTCCCGAGGACAGCGTTATATCGGGGTAGAGGTGTACTTAGAGCAGGGCAAGTCTTGACTTTTACATGGCAACCAGTGAAGTTGGTGGGGTATCCCATCCACAAAAGATGATGGTTGTCAGGCTGTGGTCCATGTGTTCTGAAGAGCTCTTGCATTTGTTTCATGAAGAGCTGGCAGGTCACATCTGGTGTCATCACCACTTCGATGGTGAGAGCTTCTACGGTTGTCCAGACTCCTCATTGAAAAGATGACCCCAGAGGCTTATCAAGGCACTTGGTATCAAAGAGCAGGAACCAGCCTAGATGCCCTCTCCTCCTATGTACCAGTGGCTCCTAGTGTGGGCATCTTGGCTGCGTTTCTCCCCTTGTTTCCAGAGGAAGGAGTAGAAACATGAGCCACCAATAAACAGTCAAAAATGAATAATTGCTGTAGTTGCCAGTGGGATGTTGCATGATTGTGAAGGGGGGAAGGTGACTTGTTAGATGATGAATAGGAGAAGATGGAAGAGGTGGTGCATGTGGTTGCAAATGGGAGGAGGTTTTCCATGTGAGTGAAATGGGAGGATCTGTCTGTAATAAGGCCCTTCATTTTCAGTAACAGAGGGGTAGCCGTGTTAGTCTGAATCTGTAAAAAGCAACAGAGGGTCCTGTGGCACCTTTAAGACTAAGAGAAGTATTGGAGCATAAGTTTTCATGGGTGAATGCCCATGTCATGAACCCAGACATCTCACTAGAGGTTTGAAAATATGTGGCTAACGTTCTTATTTTTGTTGTTTAATTTCTATGTTGCATCTGCACATTCTGGCTCCTGCTGGTACCAGTGTAACAGAAAATAGACTATTCTCTCTCTGTATTCTGTATTCTCTCTCTGGAGTCCAGAGACAGCTGGAAGTTCTGGAGGTCTTGTGAATTTTGTATTGTGGGGTTTCTAGACTAAAGGAGGTGCTTAGCATAGGACCTAGTCTGGTGGGAGTTTCTCTAACTCTTCTGAAACTTGGAGGGCCAGATCCCCAGCTAATGTAAATTGTCTTAGCTGTATTGATTTCAGTGAAACTGCTCTGTCCATTGCTTGAAATAAATGGATTTGTGAGCAGGGGCGGCTCTAGGCACCAGCAAAGCAAGCACGTGCTTGGGGCAGCCCATTTGCAGGGGCGGCAGGGATCCAGCATGGGAGCTGAGAACCAACAGGGGGCCCTGGGAGCTGTAGTTCGTTGGTTAGCTCCCTGCCTATAGAGCCGGCCTTGGTGCAGGGAAAGAACTACATTTCCCAGCATTCCCTTGGCCACTACCAACAGGAAAGGGGGAGGGAGTGAGGTAGCTGAGACCTCATGCTGCAGCCTGCTATGAATGGAGAGCTGCACTGGGAAGGGTAGGGATACCATATTTTAACATTCAAAAAATAGGACACTCCACAGGGAGGGAGGGTAGCCCCACCCTGCCACCATCCACCCGCTCCGACTGCCCCCCACAGAAACCCCAACCCATCCAACCCCTCCTGCTCCCTGTCCCCTGATCATCCCCTCCCGGGACCCCTGCCCCAACTGCCCCCCAGGACCCCACCCCTATCTAAGCCTCCCTTCTCCTTGTCCCCAACTGCCCCCTCCTGAGACCGCCCCAACTTCCCCCCTAGAACCCCACCCCCTACCTGTCCCCTGACAAATCCCCGGGATTCCCATGCCTATCCAACTGCTGCCTGTTCCCTGACTGCCCCCCCAACCCCTGACCCATCTAACCCCCCCTTCTCCTTGCCCCTGACTGCCCCCCCGAACCTGCGCCCCATCCAACCCCCCCGCTCCCTGTCCCTTGACTGCCCCCCCGGAACCCCCTACCCCTTCTCCAACCCCCCAGCCCCCTTACCGTGCCATTCAGACCAGCATGTCTGGCTCCACGCAGCGCCAGACACACTGCTGCATATGGCGGAAGGAGGGTGCAGGTGGGGGGGGAGGGAGGGGAGAGAGCCCAGGGCTGGGGCGGCAGGAGGTGTGGGGGGGGGGGAATGAGGGAGCCCAGAGCTGGGGTGGCAGGGGGTGTGGGTGGGTGGGGAGAGCCCAGGGCTGGGGCAGCAGGGGGGTTCGGTGAGGAGCCCAGGGCTGGGACGGGGGGCAGCCAAAATTTTCTTTTCTTGGGGCGGCAAAAAACCTAGAGCCGGCCCTGTTTGTGACAATTTACACCAGTGGTGGAGCTGGCTGGGGATATTTTTTTACTTTGTGCATTGCTAATGATAAGCTGTGGTTTTAACCCCTGTATGATGCATGACAGGAGGTATCTCTCTCCCTCCCTCAGGGCTGCCCAGAGGGGGGGGGGGCAATTTGCCCCAGGCCCTGGGCCCCACAGGGGCCCCCACGAGAATATAGTATTCTATAGTATTGCAACTTTCTTTATGGAAGGGGCCCCCAAAATTGCTTTGCCCCAGGCCCCCTGAATCCTCTGGGCAGCCCTGCCCTCCCTCTCCTCCCCCTCCCCAGCATGTGATCTGTGTGGGAGAAGGAAGCTCTTTGACGCTACTTCTAAATGAATTGCTATACCAGAGAATTAATAAAATCCATATTGAAGTGACAGCTGGTGGACAGGCTTGGCTTTTCCCTGCATCACTTGCCTCTCTAGTGGCCAATGTTCTGGGCTCACTGCACATTTATCCTTTTATTATAGCTTTTATTGATTTAAAAAAAAAAATCTGTTTCCTTAAGAATCATAATTGCGCTGTTCAGACTCTAGCTTTGGTCATATCAGCACGAGCTACTAATATCATTTTTCTTTTGGTCCTTTAATTACTGACCTTCCAAAGGCATTCAACTAATGAAATAAAAATGCAAAAAAGCAAGAATCTATTTTCCCAACGTCCTTTTAATAGCAACATGCACCAAATTCCAGCCTCTCTGTTACTTTGACCGTTTGGTGCCTTGACAATGGACACATGCTTTTATTCTTTATCCCTGACTTCTTTTGCCTCTCCCCCCTGTGGCTAGATGTTGATAGATGTTTGGTGTGTGTGTGTGTGTGTGTGTGTGTGTGTGTGTGTGTGTGTGTGTGTGTGTGTGTGTTCCCTCTGTGTGCCGCCCGAGCCCTGTGCAGACAGCTGGCATGGCAGACCTCTAGTGAACCACCCAATGACCACAAGATCCGTTAAGGGATGAAGGCACCCAGCCAGGTTTATTGTCTATGAAGCACGGTACTAGTATCCTGGAGACTCTACCGGATCACTAATACATGTATGCCTGTAATAATGGACCAGCTCAGTGAACGGCAGGATTTTCCATTTCTCCCTAGGCCAGACAAAAATACTCCCTCTGAGATGCATCTTTATATCCTGATACAAACCAGTTATTACTGCACCTTTGACATAGGTAGTTACTGCCCCCTGACGTGGCTAGCTATCACCCATCACCTTGTACATGTTGGTTCAATTAATACATGTCTATTACGTACTGTTATCCTGACCTTATCTTTTAGGAGGGGGTCAGTGTGTTCCTGTTATTCTTGGGAAATGTTTTTGTACCATGCTTGATATTGGGATGTGCTGGTACCATTTGATATCGGGATGCGTTTGCATGAACACTCTGTGACTAGCACTTCTTAGAAATGTGTATTTCTGCAATATTAGCCCTGTTCTTGCCAAATTCTGTGAGCGGGTCCTGCCTCATATCAGGCCTCTAATACAAGGGCTTACGTCTCAGGCTCTCTTCCTACGACACCCCACTCCTTCTATTTCATATATATATCTGCCAGAAACTTTAGGCTGACCCAGGATATCTGTCTACAGCATGGGTCATGTTAGCAGGAGTTCAAATGAAGTCTAGAGCAAAGAACAACTTACTCACTCATTTACCCTGCTGTCAGGAGCAAGAAGAGGTGAAGCCCATTCTTTTAAAGGAAGGAAACACTTAATTTCTTATTGGAGATGAAGCGGTGTTCCCTCCAAGTGATTCCAACTATTTCCAAAGGATTCCTGGTTTGACGCAGAGAGAAGTCTCTTTGTTTTCTCTAGCTCTTTAAGCCGAGTCAGCCCTTCTCATAGGTAATTAAAGCTTTACTTTAAAAAAAAAAAAAAAAAAAAAAAAGAGCGAGTGAGAGAAAATCTCTGCCACTTATTGTCAGCACCAAGAAAAGACACTTGAGGGAATTAAATTGCTAGATGATTTTTATAAGGAATCTGAATCATTTTGCATTCTACCTGTAAAGGAGTAAGTGAGGAGTTGAATATCGTTTAGCAGAATGTAACTTGTAACTCTCTCAAATGACAGCTGATGGCAGCCAGAAAAGTTTGGCCGTTCATTATTTTCTACATAGCATTTGAGGCAAATGTAAGGACTTGGGCCGCCACATTTAAATTTTTTCTCCTTCTCCTTCTTCTCCTATTATTATTAAACATTTATATTGGACACAGTCTAAAAACCACAACCAGGTTGGGCCCCATTGAGCCAAGTGTTATACAGATGCCCCACAGATTGTACAATCCATTTTGGATTGGTTTTAATTGCTCACAGGGATCTTTTCTCCAAAAAATAACTTCAAAAGACCAGCGTTCCATTAATCTTTCAGAGGTCCTGACCATTCATGGCCACTAAAGATCTCCTAGCACTCTTGGCAAGATGGTCAGTGCTAGCTCCAGAGTCCTAGCCAATGCCCATTCAAGTAATTACATCTAAATCTCCAAGCAAATTTTAGCTGAAGTTTCAAACTGATTCTGTATTCTTCACCTCCGGTCTTAAAAGTGTATAGTTTTTCTGCCAGCATTACACCTGAGAAGTTGCTATGTGTCAGGAATGGAAGAAACCATTAGAACTGCGCAATAACTGATTTTTCAGCTTGCGATGATTCACCAATTTAAAACAAATTGTTTTAGGGCACCCCAAAATGGAAATTTTTTGGTGAACCGAAATGTTGGGGGCAGGGGAAAAGAGTTTGGGATTGAATTATACATTTTGGTCAGCCTGAAACAAAATGTTTACTTTAGGTCTGGAGTTCTTTTAAAGGTTTTTAAAATAAAATTGAAGCAAATTTCTAAACAGACAGTTGGTTTGAATAAAAAAATCAAAAGGTTTCATTTAGGAAATGTTGAAATGATGTGCTTCACTGTTTTAGGTTTTTTTTATTAATTGAAACAATTTGGCAGAATTGATGTGAATTCACAAAATGTTTCAGTTCACCCGAATCTGCAGTTTTTGGAGGAAAAAAATTTCATCTGAAAAATTCTACCCATCTCTAAACAATTCCTGTATTTAAAGTGCTTTGGGATGTATATATATACACACCTCTACCTCAATATAACACTGTCCTTGGGAGCCAAAATTTTTTACCGCGTTATAGGTAAAACCGCGTTATATCGAACTTTGATCCGCCGGAGTGCGCAGCCCTGCCCCCCCGAAGCACTGCTTTACCGTGTTATATCAGAATTCATGTTATATCGGGTTGCGTTATATCGGGGTAGAGGGGTGTGTGTGTGTGTATATATATATATATATAGAGAGAGAGAGAGAGAGAGAGAGAGATCATTATAGTTAGGGAATACAACTTAATTCAGTTGGAAAACAAAACTCCAAACTGGCCCTCCACAGTTTGGGACATAGCAAATGATTGAGTATAACAGCACAGTAACTATAGAATCATAGGACTGGAAGGGACCTCGAGACATCATCTAGTCCAGTCCCCTGCACTCATGGCAGGACTAAGTATTATCTATTATCTATGCTGCCATTGTCCACTGTAAGTCCAGGCCAGCTCCTTTGTGCCTGTGAACAAAGAGAATCTTTCTACTGGGAACATTTGTATTATATTAACAATGCTGTGAGTGAATCTACTTTGTAATGGAGAATGTGCAAGATGTTTCCCTTTGATAAAATAATAATAAACGTGATTCAGAAGAAAAGAGATGTGAAACACTGAAATATCGTTCTGCTCATGCATCACCATCTGGGAGTAGTTCCTGTAAATGGCAATTATTATAGCAATGTGTAACATGTCACTGAATAGGATGGGCTACTGCAGATTTGGACTGGGATGTGTGGGATGGAGATGGATTTGATATGGATTTGAGGGACAAAGATGAGATATGATCAGAAGAAGAACTAGTTAAATAATATTCGTTAGATAACTTATGATACATTTCAAGATATTGGATTAATATTTTTAAATTATTTGCCCATCAGATAATTTATCTGCTGAATCTCATTATATTTTTCAAAAGCATTATTTGAAAATTTTTAATTAATCACATGACTCTGCTTAGAAGGTGGTGACACGAATGCAGCAGGCTTGATCATTTAAAAAAAAGGAATTTCAGAATCCCAAGAGAATTCTAGTTCCTCAGAAGACTTCTATTTTATCCAGGAGACTGGGAGAAGATAGGAATACCCTTTAATAATACTATGCTAGCGTACTATACTGGATCTCAGGATAGCTGGGATATGTTCTTGGTTCTACCACTGGCCTGCTGTGTAAACTTGGGAAAGTCATTTCAACTCTGTGCCTCAGGGTCCAGTTCTGTAACATGATGATGCTACTTACCACTTTTGTAAAACACATAGACCTACGGATTAAAAGAGCCTTATATTAGTTCGGTATTCTTATTGCGTTGTGTGTGTAAGTCACAAAAACGGAATGCCTTCAACCATCTTATTTAAGGTGCAAGTGATATTAGGCAGTGGTTCAGGCAGGAGCGGCGCCAGGGTTTTTGCCACCCTAGGAGGCAGCGCTCCTCTGAGCATTCGGCGGCGGGGGTCCTTCCACTCTGCGTCTTCAGGGCACTTCGGGCGGCAAAATGCAGCCCCCTAAATCCTGCCACCCTAGGCGACCACCTAGGGTCGCCTAGTGGAAGCGCCGGCCCTGGGTTCAGGATTCATGGGTGCTTAGAGCAGGTTATACTCAGATCAAGGAAAGGTGAGAGGAGAGTACCAACTCCACCGCACCCAGAGACAGAGGCTAAATTCATCTCTAAAAAAAATCCTTTGCTTCCATGGATGTCGGACTTTCAAATACATGTAGATGGGTATCCTATATCCATAGATAAGATCATTATCAGAAGAATCCAAAGGTGACTGAATTTAGATCCAAATATGAGGCATGTTTGAGGGTCTTCCTCCAAGAACTGTGTATGTAAATGACAACACAATCCCATCTCTACAACTAAATCTTACTTTAATGCACACCCATAGGTGGGGAAATGAAGGGAAGTAACACCATTTAGGTTATGGTTTCTTATGTATCTTAAATTTGTATGGCACTTAGATACAAATGTAGAAGAGGCCTTAGAAATACCTTAGATATCTAGATCATAAATCCTCTTAGATGTCAATTCACTCATTACAAATCTACTATTATAATGTGCTACAGTATTTTATTATGAAATGCTGAGAAGTATCCGATTGCATCAGATTTTCTTTCTGATGGGGAAATTATAATATGGAAAGTAATATGCTCCAGTGTTATTAATTTCTTTATGCTTTGAAACTGATTTTTTCTAAAGAGGAAAATTCTGCTTGATATTTCATACAATATATGCTAATCTTTCCTCTCCATAGTATAACTCTGAATTGCTGGTGTCCTTTTATTGTTAAGCTGGTCCTCTACAGCACAGTATAATGTTTTGGCAGTAGCAAACAATTAACTATATTATATTAGAGTCAAATGCAATCAAGTACTCCTTTTTCTATGTAGTATAGTCACCTATTGATATTGCATTAACTAGCATCTTAACACAGGAGAGGCTTAATAAGATGCAATATTACTCTCTTGGCTGTTTAATTAAACTAAACAGTCATTGTGGGTTGTGCATTGGTTTACTGCCAAGGGAAAGTAAATCTGAATCATATTAGTATCACATGCCAAATTATGTTCTTCCCTCATTAGAGAGCATCTAGGAGAGCTGCCACTAGTGTCACGTGAAATGCTTTTGTATTACATTGGACTGTCTTGTAATGCAGTGTCCTCCTAGATACTGCTCGGCAGCAGCATGTATTCTTATCAAGCTTAGCATACGTTATATGCTGCCTAAACTTACTGCATATATTTATGCATTGTACTGTACTGGCTGGTATATTCACATACCACCACCTGGTACTGGATAGTGGCAGGACTACTTAGCTGAGTGTTACAGTTCCTATAGTGCTAACAGAATTTTTTCCCCTTAGCTCCAGTAAGGGGGCCTGCACCCTTGGAGCAGGAAGATCTGAATTTTATCCCTGCTGTCACCATGAAGTTCCTAGTAGCCGCATGTTGTGCAGCACGGTGAAAAGTGTGAAGACCTGGGTGGATTTGTTATAATATTGTTATCAACATATATTCACAGCAATTTTTTTGCCTGCAGTTTACTATTAAGGGTAACCTATGTCTGTAGGGCAACTCCAGTGCTGTGTTGGGATCAGGAATCTACATATATTATAACAGTGTTCTATATGATTGGCTGTTGATATCCCATTTATATCAATGAGAGATGCACTTGAAGAGTAAGGTCATTATTTTGGCCCTAGGTATTGATTGTAACTAAATTACTGGGTATTATAAACATTTTGGTCTTAAATGTGAGACTCTGGCTACTTGTGAGATTTTACTATGGTCCATTTTATAGGCAGGGAGTCTTCTAGTAATGCTCCATGCTTCTCACCACCCAAGTCCCTGTATTGCAGGATCTCTTCCTCTGGCTCAGGAGGGTTGGAGGGCTGTGTATGGAGTTCTATTCTGTTCTAGCTTTTTATGTCACACTTGAGGCCTGGAAATCTGAGCATTTAAGAGTAGAAAAACAAATCAGGATGTGTCACGTGAGAGTGACCCAAAGCAACCCCTCCCTAAGGGGCTGAGCAAGGCACTTCTGAGGGTTCCCAATGGAGCCTGGAGCCTTTGACCTCAAACTAAGGTCCTTGCATGGAAGTGGACTGCATTGTCATTAGATGGTCAGGCTGACACCTGGAACACAGGGGAATCAAGTTGGGTAGGGAGAGTGAAGCTTGCTAGCCATTTAGGGAGTACAATGAAGAAGAGAAGCACAGGGGGCTACAAACAGCAGAGAAAAGAAAGGTCAGAACTGAGGGCACTCTGCCTTTTTCTCTGCATTGGGTCCTCCTTAGTGTTTAGAGAGTTAGTAGACTCGGATATTTCCACCCCAATGGGGATCAGCATATACTGACAATCCCACAAGAGAACATTTGTTTGCAAGATTTCAACCCCAGTTTTGAAGAGCCAAAGAGGCATGGATAGGTTTGTATAAATCAAAGCATTTGATTTAACAGGAAACACTATTTCACTATTTCACTAGGAGGGTGGTGAAGCACTGGAATGCGTTACCTAGGGAGGTGGTGGAGTCTCCTTCCTTGGAGGTTTTTAAGGCCCGGCTTGACAAAGCCCTGGCTGGGATGATTTAGTTGGGAATTGGTCCTGCTTTGAGCAGGGGGTTGGACTAGATGACCTCCTGAGGTCCCTTCCAACCCTGATATTCTATGATTCTATGATTCAATGAAAGCAATATAGCCAGCATATCTCTCTGATTATGCAGATCCTACAACTACTATATGGTTTTAAGGATGGCAGCCTTACTGTTAACACAGGCTTCTCCTTTAAAATGTTTTTGTGGTCTAGCTCATGTTTGCTTGTTTGTCTGTCTCCTCAATAGAAAATTAGCCTGGAGTTCTATATTGACATCCATGCCCACTCCACCATGATGAATGGCTTCATGTATGGGAACATCTTCGAAGAGGAAGAAAGATTTCAGAGACAAGCTATTTTCCCCAAGCTACTCTGTCAGAATGCTGAAGATTTCTCGTTTGTAAGCAACATTTCTCTTATTTTGTTTTTATTTTCCTTTAAAAAAAAAAGATAAATGTGAGGCTTAATGAAAGTCTATGAATTTTGTTTTTAATGTGAAGCATGAAATATTTTCAAATGTTAATGACAATATGTTTGTCACCATTTTTCCGTCAATTACCAGTGGAGATCACAACCCCTTCTCTCCAAGTTGTGTGTTGTGGTTATACATCTTACAGTTGTCCACGTAGAAAATATTATCAGCCTAAGTCATCCTACTTGTAAGGTTGTAAGACGTTAGAGCAGGCTGAAAAACAGAATTTCAGTCCCTCCGGAAATCCAAGATTTCCAAATTTGGACAAAAAGTCAAAATCTTGGAATTATTATTATTCACAAAATGAAATATTCTAAACTATTTTGTTCCAACCTCATTGAAACATTTCATTTGGATAAAGTCTAAATGTTTCATTTTAACTTTGACAAGGTGGGTGAGGTAATATCTTTTACTGGACCAACTTCTCTGGTGGAAGGGAACAAGGTTTTGAGCTTCACAGCTTTCTGAGGTCTGCAGAAAGTAACCAGAGTGTCTGGCTTTATAATTTTGACTTTTATGTTACGTTATAATAAAAAAGTTTCAACCATTATATTATATTCATAAAAGTAAACAATGATAAAGTCAAAATGAAATGCTTTGATAATTTCCTGTTGGAAAGGTTGATCATGTTGATACATTTTCACATACAAAAAAATTGATTTCTTGGCATCAGCTTTTTTCAATGGAAAACCATTTAGTCAGAAATTTTTTGAGCAGCTCTGTAAGATATCAGTCGCATTTTTAGCTAGACTGAGGGAAGGATTCTAGAGGATGGAGGCTTCGGTTCTCAGCAGAAATCTGTTTTAGTTTGTCATATTCTGACTCCTTTCATTGACCACAGTTGTATTTCCTCAATCTCTGTTTTCTCCCTCCCTCACCCCTCCACACATTATGTTTCTAGCTCTGTGGTATGAGCGGGGGTTCCTTGTGAATGACATGACAGCTGGTGTGTGGCACTCGCATCCTCCCTGTCTCCATAATGCCATCTCAATTAACCAAAGTGAGAGATTCGGGGGCAGAAGGGTAGAGGGAAAGGGTAGGAGCTCCCCACCTTTGGCTTCAGGAAAACAACGCATTAACTGCATCAGAGACAAGAGCAGCCAAGTCTGAGGACTGGAAGCGAGGTGATCAGAAACAAGGCCATTTTCCTGATGGCAGTAATGCCAGCCCAAAGTTTTCCCATCAAGGAGCAATGCAGAAATTGTTTCTCGTGGTCTCACGTAATAGAGACTTGTCTGTAATTGCTTTGAAGTACAGAGCTGACAAGAGAGAACTAGAGATGGAGTTGTGCCAAGGTGTATACCAGCAGAAGGACTAGGGAGACAAGCTTGTTAATCCCTCCCAAATTTCGAGGTCCTCTGTTTAAACTAGTGATGCGTGACCCTCGAACTTGGGAGAATCAGCATAGAAATGTTTAGATTCTTAGCTGGCTCTTCTGAGGACCCGGTCTCGGTACATTCTTTCCTACTGCTGCCACCTCCTCCCCTCTCAGGCAGCACTTCTCCTTTTAGGAGGACTCTAAATGGGAATCGGGAAAGCCCTTCCTGGGCTGGCAGGTATTCTCAGAAGGGAATCTCTACAGCCAGCACCGACCTACACGAGAGTGTCTGTGGCCCAGCTGCCTCTCAGGATATATGTCCATCAGGTTTGCTCCACATTGGGGGTGGGACTTCACGATCTTCTCCAGCTCTGCCAGGAGAGAGCTTCAAAAGGGATCCTGCTCTGCCTCAAGAATTTGGGTTCAGTGTGTTTACACTGCTGTCTGACTGGTACAGCTCCTCGCCTCTCCCTCATTAATAGGGAGGGAGCCTCAGGGCCTTATGGCCTTCTTCCCCCCACTTTCCCGTTGATTGCTCTCTAGTGAACAGGCTTCTTCCACGCTCGCTGCAGGTTTATCAGCAGTGGCAGCTGGCCTGGTAGCGCTGTCCAGCTGCCCGTTCCAGGCAGCCTTTAACCATCACCTCTCAGCTGCTTCCCTAGTGTTTTTCTAATATGACACACTCAGGGCATGCTGTAGTTTTGGGCTTTTCTAGGCATGCTGTGCATTCCAGGATGTCCTTGGAGGAGAAGTCCCAGAGCACAGAACAGCAGAGTCCAATGCTAGATAAGAAGGGAAAGGGGCTGAGATTAGGTGCAAGGAATGGCAGAATGTCTTGGCCAGTTCTTCTCTTCCCAAAAGCACTGCCAGGTGTGTGTTGACTACATTTGGTGGGAAGCATGGAGAATGGGGACTGGGCATCAGCACTGTTGGCATCTATTCATGGTGCTGTCAAGGACCCTGTAGAAGTTCTGGGGCAAGTTGCTTCACCTCTGTACCACAGTCCCAGTTTACCCCTTCAAATACATATTAGACTTGAGGGTGCTTAATAAAGTAGGCTGAGATTTTCCAAGGAGGCTAAGGGAGTTAGGCACCCAATTCCTCAAGTTGGGTGCCTAACTCTTGAAGGCTCCTTTGCGAGAGAGGAAGGATGGCTCAGTATTTGGGGGGGGGGAATTAATGGAGATATCCTATCTCCTAGAACTGGAAGGGACCCTGAAATGTCATTGAGTCCAGCCCCCTGCCTTCACTAGCAGGACCAAGTACTGATTTTGCTCCAGATCCCTAAGTGGCCCCCTCAAGGATTGAACTCACAACCCTGGGTTGAGCAGGCCAATGCTCAAACCACTGAGCTATCCCTCCCCCGCCCCCAAAGGGCAATAATATAGGGCTTGGGAGACCTGGGTTGAAGCCCTGATTCTGCCACAGGCTTCCTGTGAGACCTTGGGCAAGTCACTTTGTTTCTTTGTACCTCAGTTTCCCACGTGTACAATGGGGGAATAGCACTGCCCTACCTCGCAGGGAGGTTATGTGGCTAAATGCATTAAAGACTGCAAGGCGCTCAGATGCTACAGTGATGTAACAGTCCCTAAAATGGACAGAAAATTGGAGACTTAACATATGTGTGTGACAGGTTCTTTCTGTTAACAAGGGAAATTAGTCCAAACTCTCCCTTAAAAAGGGATGTAGGAAATAGGTGCCAACAATTAAATAAAAAACGCTGCCTCCCCCTCTGACTCGTAGGTTTGTGTTCGGTGGTAGCTGGAAGCTGAAAGCGCATGTTGGCTCCCAGCCCGCTGCAGTTCATTCTGGTGCTGCTGGCAGGCAATATATTATGAAGTGTCAGCGCCCCCAACCTATGTAGTTGCTGTGTCACTTAATGCAGCGTAGGGTTTGTTTGCAGTGCGAGCCAATGTGTCATACAAGGGAGCACAATGAACCGGTTCAGTGGCAGGTCCCCAAACAATAGCTACGCTGCTGTTCAACTTCAGAGGCGGGCTTTTCAGCCCACTGATCTCCTGTTTCATTTGGAGGATATACCCTGTCCTCAATCCAAAGCATTAATCTCTGCATAGAGCAGAATGTGTATTGATATGCACGTATCTAGATGTGAATGGGAATGCTTGCGGATTTGAAAACACCAAGGGGATGCATTTAAAGGAGCCACCGGAAGTTGCCACTGTTTTCCAAATGAAATAGTCTCCAAGCTGTAGCATTTTCAGCTGCATGTGTAGGAATTGTGCGAACCGTTGGAAATATCATTGACTCCGCTGCTAGGATCGCTGCATAAAAGATATAAAAAGACGCCTCGGTTTGAGAGTTTTGTGTGTTTGAAGGGGCGGGGGGAAAGTGTTGGAGATTAAAAATTGTGTATGTAAATACAGTCCATCGAATGCTCCAAGAGGCGGGGGAAGTGCATCGTTAGTGTTATCAGGCCGATGTTTGAAAGTGTGGGAATAGGCCAGTGTTGTTGCTAATTAATTTTCCAAAGCTTCAGGAGGTCTCATTTTACATTGTATGCCACTGCAGACATTTGTTGGGATTCTAATACTTCAACAGCAGCACTTCACGTGAAAGCAGGCGGCTGCGTGAAGTGTTGTCCATAATTGACTAGCTCCATGTCTTCACGCAGCACAGAGACAATGTTCCATTATGTTATCCATTGACAGGATCATTGCAACGATTACTCTCCTTAAAGCGCCTGTCAACCTTGATTGATTTACCAGGGACAAAGAACTGAAAAGGTTTGAAGTGCGGGTACAATTTTTGCCACCATTTAGCATATATAATGGATCTCCTTTGATGTCAAAAGCTCATATTCTATTAATAATGCAGAGGGCTTTTGAATGCAGGCTACTCATATGGCGTTCCACACTAATAACCTAGTTGCTGTGAAATGGGATTCACTTTGGGAAAGCAGTCATTTGTCTGGGTTTTACGCGTTCAGAATGAATCCCGGTTCAATGGGATTTTTTTCAATGCTCTGCATGATTGCAGCTGAGTCCAGAGTGGGCTACGGAAAGCAAATCTTTCCCTTCCAGCTGGGAATCTGGCAGCAAGCACACAGTGAGATGCAAACAAGCAGAGACAACAAGCCTAAGATGATGCGATCAAAGGCCTTGTTTGGTTTGTCTGGCAATCTCCCATTAATATACTGTAGGGCACATTTCATGCATGGCTGCTTTCTTCACCTTTCCTTGCCAATAGGCCTTTTTATTTAAATGACAGCATATGAAGGAGAGTGGTCTAGAGATTAGAGCAGGGGATGAGAGTGTTGTGTTTGGCTCTGCTACTGACTCACTTGCATGACGTCAGACACGTCCCCTAACTTCTCTCTGCCCTATCTGCTAAGTGGGAGATTAAAAAAAAAAAATGCATGCCTCATTGGAGTTCTGAGGATTAATTAGAACTCAATTAATAAATAATGTGTAAAGTGCTACAAATTCTTTGGAAACTAATGCCGTTTTAAAGGTATCAGTAGGTATTTTAATTCCCAACTATGGCTGTCTTGAAATGTGGGAATATCTTCCATGTTCTTAACAACTTCCAAAAAGAGCCTCCGCCAGGAGAAAATGAAAAGCCAGCAACTGTTTCTGTAGGTCTCACCAAAACCGCACTAGCTTGTGGTTGCAGATCCCACTTCCTGCATCGGCATTCACCTGGATGCTGCTGCATAAATAAGGAAACAGGCAAAGAAAAGCTATGAAGTTTTCCTCTGAGACCAATATGTAAAAGTCAGATTTACTTGGGCTGCGGTAGAGGAAATAAGCTCAGAATTGGTAGGAAAAGCTTTTATATTTTCAAGCATCTAGAAAGATATTTTTAAACAACAGCATAAATATATTATCTTCCAAAGTTATAATAGAAAGAGCTGACAGACTCCTTTGAAACGGCTGACGAATCCGGTTTTATGAGCAGCCGTTGACACCATCTCTGAACGCATTACACATTATCCATAGATAGGAATTGTTGCGCTAGTTGGAGTGGTGTTCTTAGCTGGACATTTCTCATTCTGGAGAGTGGCTTAGTCATAACGGCCCACATACAAGCACTTGAGCATTTCAAGAACATGTTGGCCTTAGGGATGGCTAATTTTGACCTTTGTGACAGTATTAAAGGAGACGATCTGTTGTCTCTGTTTCAGTTAAAAGTAACAACCAGCGCCACTCTATAATGGTTTTATTGTCTCCCATGGATTGCTTTTCTGGCTGTTAAATGAGAAAAAGATTTTGGTCAAAGATCAGTGTTCAGGTAGCAACACCGTGAATAGGTGACACCCCAAATCCTTTCTATTTCTTTGACGTCTCTCCCCTCCTTCGCTCACCTTGTTCCTCAGAGCAGAATGGCTACATTATTACTCCGATTTCTCATTATTTTTTACAGTAGCAACTAGGAGCCCCCTTCTGCCCAGCACCGTACAAATACAGTGACGGACTGGCCCTGCCAAGAAGTCTTTACAATCTAAATAGAAAAGATAGACACAGAGTGGGAAGGGAGACAGCAGTGAAGTGACTTGCTCAGGGTCACACAGCAGATCAGAGGACAGAACCCATCTCTCCTGTGTTCGAGGTCCAGTGCCCGAGCCACTAGACGATACAGTCTTCCCCAGAGGCTGAGCTCTGTGTGGCATTCATATTTAGCACATAAATAAACAATTAAGAATCAGTCCAGCCAGTCTTACAGCTGATCTGCCCGCTCTTTGGGCCTGATTAGCAATACTCTGGACTAATGCAGTGCCTTTTATCTCCATCATACAGGTGAGGCAACTGCGGGACAGAGAGGTTGAGGCCACCATTTTTAAAATTGGATGCCAGAAGTTAGGCAGCTAGGGATGGCAATATACTAGCCGTTCGCTGCCGGAGATCCCACTCCTTTGCTGTGCTCTTCCCCGGGAAGCGGATCTCTGAGAAAAGAAGGGCAGGAGCATGATGTCCTGGGTCTTGAAGCCATGCCTGGGAGTGCCTAGACAGCTGCCACATCCTGGGCTCCACCCAATGACTACTGAAACCAGGTGGGCTGAGAAGCTACTTCGGGCTATAGCTCCAGCCAAGGCACCACCCACAGAAGCTGTGATTGGAGGATCGCTCGGCTCCACCGATTGGTCCAGCTACACTATTTAAGCCTGGAGAAGGAACAGCACATTTGTCTGAGCAGCAGGGTGGTTTCTTGTTGTGACTGCATTGGGCCTTGCTTGTGTCTGCTTCCAACACCCAACCCTGTTCCTGGCTCCTGCTGTGTTCCTGACTCTGGCTTGCCCTCTGGTTCTGGTAACTGCCAGGTGACTTTGGTGCTGACCCTTGGCTTCATTCCCCAACCTGGATGCCTGCTCCACCCACTAAACATGACTCCTGCTCTGACCACTAAGCCAGATCACCTATGTCCTGGTCCATATCAGCAAGTTTTGGAACTTCAGGGTTGCCTAGAAGGGCCTTCCAGGGTCATCTGCAGGTGAAACCAGCAAGACTTGGTCTTCCAGTGGCTAGAAGGGCTGGGAGCAGATGACAACCACTCAGGGCCCAGCAGACCAAATGAAAAGGGCTGGTTGCTTCTGTCAAAGAGCAGTACCTGGGTGAAGCCTGGGGAGGGAAAAAGGGTGTTCCCTCTACCATAACCCAAGAAGGCAGGCCTGGTCAGGGCCTATTGCTGACCACACTTTGTGTTTAGGTCACTGAGAGACTTCTTGATTCACACTGTGGGAATGTAAGGCCCAGGTGGGCCAACCTGAGTTAGACATTGGTGTGTTTATTGAAAACCGGGTGAGCTCACTTCACGAGACACCCCCCTGGGTTAGGCAAACTGGTGACACACTTAAATTAGCGAGCTGAATTTTAGCTCCTGCATTCCTGTTTACTTCACTGCTTCTCGAGTCTTCATTCACCCACTCCATCTGAGCTTCTCGTCCCTCAGCTGCTTCCTGATGTTGATAATAAAACTCTTTTCTTTCTCTCCTCCCCCACATCCATCCCTCTATCCTTCCTTACAGCCTTCCTTGATCTGCACCATTCAACAAGCCTTCTCTCATATGCTAGCGACAGTTACTCCAGTCTGTCAATGCCATCGCATGCTGGACGCCCTGTTCTGTAATCTTGTGATCCACAGCACTCATCTCTGAAATCACTCTGCATTCTGGGGCACCACTGAGGGAAGTGCTGTGGACCAATGCCAGGGCTAATCCCAGGAGACAAGTGGTGGACCAAGCAAAGGATCAGAAGGGTAGTTGGTTTGGAGTTGGTCAGGGGCGGTTGGCACTGCAAATGGGATCGGGGGGTGGGAACAGGTGTGTGTGGTTGTCCAGCGCAGGGATACATCCCTTCTACATATCTTTCGGTCATTTAGACAAAACTCCCTTGTCACTGGAATACCAATGACTGCTGCGTTCAGGAAGGCTTTGACAACATCATGCAAGACAAACAGATCTCCCCAGAAATCTCTCAAAACCAGAACACAATAGAAATGATTCGAATGCTCTGGTTGTTGTCTTATACCAGTAGCATTTCCAGGAAGACAAATATATCCATTATTTATTTGTTTCCCCTTTGGGATACATTTTTGTTCACTGCTCCTTGGACATGCTGCTCTATACTTTGAGGGGGAAGTGGGGATGTGTTTGTGGTGACCCAGGCAACAGTCTGTAAACTGCATGTTTGAGAGTGTATGTCTGAGTCTCCCAAGAATGCTGCCCTCTGGAGATTCTTGGCCAAATGAAACTGATCTGTCACATGATAGTGAATCAGTCCAGCCCCATGTTACCCAGAGGCTTATCTTTGAATTAATCTGTTCCACTAAGAGGAGGGGGGGGGAATAAACACCCACAAGCTATGCAGTTGTTGTTGTTTATTTTTCTTTCTGCTATTTTCTTATCATTTTGCTTGTAAATGCATTATTTTTAAAACCCCAGGGGAAGAAATCCTGTATATTTGAGGGTGAAACAGCTTTCCTGTTACTCTAAAATTGCGAGCACTTAGTCTGGTAAAGTAACAGTTACACAGATCGTCACCATTACTTTAATCAACCATCTGGGGCCGGATTGTGGCCTGGCGAGTGCAGCATCACAGGGCTGTTAGGTGTGGATGGACAGCACCTTGTGCTACCACAGTACATAGACTTAATAAGAAGGAACTGGCTATCTGCAGCCTTGCCCGCACCATGGGAGGGGAAGTAGGCTCCATGGAGCTACTACTTTCCCATGCCTTTCCTGGCACAGAGGGGTGGGAAATGGGTGGAGCTTTGGCTCCCGCACCCCAAACCTGCCGGATACTGCCAGTGCTTTGGGGAGCATATCCTGCATCAGGTTCTGACCCAGCATAGTTTATTCCCTCCCTGGAGCAGGGGGGAACCCAGAAGGATCCTGAGATTCAGAGTCCTAGTCTCCCAGCTTAGCTTTCCAGTGCCCCTGCCTGAGAGCAGCTTGTGATCTCGCCATCCACGCCTTGGAATTAATTGTGGGCTTGCCATTTAATGATGGGTTTATCAGTTTCCCAACAGGTTATTCTATCTAGGTTGCTGCTTCTATGGTAGTTGTGCCTTCTTGTCTGTCTGGCTCTGTGGCGGTGTCCGAAACTTGTGTCATTTGTGTCAGTGCCCCGCCAGGATGCCCTCCCTCCTGCCTCCGATATTCATACCTCTGTTGTAACCTGTAGCACCTCAGGCAATTGCTACAGGATATTCTTGTGCATCTTTTGAGGCAGTGTCTCATTTTTTCATTGACAAGCAGGGGAAGTGAGGGCCCCAGAGCTGCACTATACTAAACAGTATTGATTATCAGCTCAAAAGAATACTACAAAATGCCAACTCTGGCTTCTTCAGCGGCAGGGTGCGTGTTGTGAAGCAGAGGTCGTCTCTACAAAGAGCAGCTAGTCTTTTCCTGATTATGGCTGGGAGGCATTTATAGAACATATGTACGTAACCAGCACCCGTCACAGGATGGGCTCGGCCTTTACGGCAGGCTGGGCTCAACTCCAACTGTGCCGACTTTTCTGCCTGCCCAGTGATGGGTTCGGTGTCAGCCAATGGATGAGTCAGGTGACCAGGCAGCACGTAATGGTAGCCCAGGATGGAAAAGAACCTGCTCAGTTGGAAGAGAGACCGACAGATGAGAGATCTGTAAGGAGGATTCTATAGGACACGCAGAGTCAGACACGACCGGAGAAGGGGCTTCCAACTCCAGTTAGAGGGAGCCCTGGCTGGTGCTACCTGCAGTGAGGGACAGGAATAAAAGAGGGAATTAGGAGGCCCTGAGGAAGGGTTTGATTAGAAGACACGAGTCTGTCACAGATAATGCGAGGGGTGATGAAGGGAATTGACACTTGCATTGGTTTAGGTGGCCAGGCTGGGACTTCCAACAAGTGTGGGAGGGAGTCCCCCTTGTATTGGTCTGCATCAGCAGGCTACAGTGGACTAATAGCCCAGGAGGGATGCTGTGGACTGCTGAGACCCATGAGGCTGCCCTTGATCGAACAAGAAGACCCAGCTTGAGATTGCTGCAGGTCTGTTTTGTTTTGTTGAGCTGCATTGTTTTAATAACTAGATCCCAGAAGGGGTGCATGTTACACTTGCATGGGGGACTGGGACAGTTTTGGAAAACCCCAGGAGTGTGGAAATAGAGGCACTGGCAGAGTCCAGTGGTGGAGGAGGTCAGACCCTGTTACAGCAGCTTACAAAACAGAGACTGTCGCTGATGGAATTCTGGAGGACTGGAAAGAATTAGGAAGAGTGGCTGCCACCCTGCAAACACGTACTACTAGGCTTCGTGCTGCGCCAGGCTCAACCACCAGCTGCCTCCTGCGTTGTGTGCTATGCCCAGTGTGCTTCCAGACTGTGTATTGAATACAACTTACCAAGGGTCATAGTGGAGTCTCCATCGCTTTCAATATTTACATCAAGATTGGGTGATTTTCTAAAAGATCTGCTCCAGGAATTACTTTGGGGGAAGTTCTGTGCCCTGTCCTAGACAGGAAGTCAGGCTAGATGATCATAATGGTCCCTTCTGGCCTTAGAACTGATCAGTCTATGAATCCACCCTCTATTTGCAAATATGCTTTATTTTGGCTTCCAGCTGCATTCACTTCCATGGAGGACAGCATTAGTTCCTTCAGCCACAGAGATTCTGGAGTCAGACTGTAACTTGGCTGTTTGTTGATGATGCATGAGACCGGAGCGCATAACAGCTCCCTCCTTCACAGCTCTGGGCTGCTGACCAGACAAAACAATCTGTTTTTGTCAGCAAACTTAAGCAGGCATGACTCAGAAGGCCCTTAAAAGGGGAAAGGTTCTGATATCCCCTTGATGCATGGGTGTATCTCCCATTAATGCTAATAGGAGTTGTGCTGGCGTAAAAAGGGGATAATGGACCCCCTTAGGGAGAATATCGGTGTGTGCAGTAACAAAGTGCTTTCTTTAACCATCTTTTTTTCTGAGTAGAGTCACACTTTAAATCCTCAGAGAGTGGCTCAGTGTGGGTTGTGTTTATGTCGGTCCTGCAATGTGATTGCGGTGCTGTATTGCGGGGTACTTCATGTTGAATAGTAGGAAGAAAGAAAAATGAGGCATCTCAGTAGAACTTGATAAAGCTTGTTACAGTTTGAGGATCTTTGGTTCTGAGGTTTGGGTTCAGGCCTATGCCAATCTCATTCTTAACAAACGGGTTCAGAGCAAATCAGAACCTTCCCATGAACCCTCTCTGACTGTGAACTGCAAGGCTTGAAATAAGTCAGACAGTTTCTCTCATTCTCTTGTTGCTGCCCACCTTGGCATTTCCTGCTTCCAGATGGGAGCAGAAGTCCCCAAATATTGTGAGACATGCTATCTTCCCAGCCGTGGTCAGGAAGAACCAGAATCTTGTGGGGGAGGGCCCATTCTTATAGGCCAGGGTTGGCCAACCTGATCCTCAGAAGGAGCCAGAATTTACCAATGTACATTGCCAAAGAGCCACAGTAATACATCAGCAGCCCCCCATCAGCTCCCCCACCCCCGCTCCCAGCGCCTCCCGCCCACCAGCAGCCCTGCCGATCAGCGCCTCCCCCTCCCTCCCTGCACCTCCCGATCAGCTGTTTCATGGTGTGCAGGAGGGGGAGGAGCAAGGGCACTGCAGGCTCAGGGGAGGGGGTGGGAAGGGGTGGAGTGGGGGCCAGGCCTGCGGCAGAGCCAGGGGTTGAGCAGTGAGCACACCCCGGCACAGTGGAAAGTTGGCACCTGTAGCTCCAGCCCCGAAGTCGGTGCCTATACAAGGAGCCGCATATTAACTTCTGAAGAGCCGCATGTGGCTCCGGAGCCATAGGTTGGCCACCATTCTAGCCTGGTTCTGCTGACCCAAAGGAGTTTGGAAAAGCTCCAAACTATGGCATGCTTATTCGAATTACGCCTGACCTTTCAAATCTCCTGCACTTCAGCAATAGTTAGTTATTCTAAGAAATTAAATACATCTCCCTCTCTGCATCAGAAACGTCCTGAGACTGTGGGGGTGAGACATGCACATGAGTCTGAGTAATTGGAGTTCTGATCACAGTTTATCACATCTCTACTTCCAGCATCCTTCCCTTTTACTTGCCACCTTCTTCAAATCAGCCTCCCACTTCTGCTGCTATCTCCCTTTGTTTTAAGCAATCTCCTCTGTGTTTCAGAGGCCGGCTACATTTCGCTATAAAAGAAATAAAGCAAAAAGTCTGCCTCCTGGATTCCTTGGTTTCCATATCTCCAGACCTTTTCCGCACGGAGTCGATAGGCTATCATGGGAAACACTAAAACATATGCTTTCCAGTCGATTAAGAGAGTTAATGGAGCTGGCATGAGGAGATAGTTAAGTTGGCTTAGAAGTATGAAGCTTCCTCGTTGCTTTCGGAAAAGTAAGGAGATAACACTTTTGCTGGTAACATAGCTGCTTGATGGGCTACCGACTGCGAGACTGGCAGGGTCAGAGCAGCGGCTGCTGGGCACACCATGGAAGTAATTAGTTCAATCCATAAGGTGAAGAATAGCTGCCAGTTGCCCCCCCCCTCTTAGAATACACTGCTGGGAGGGTAACAAAAGAATAACAATTTGTAATACCACTATTTACAATCGTCCTTGGCAAAGATGTCCAACTTCCCCAGGCTTCGGTAGAAAGATCCAGAGAGGGAGGGAGTTACTGATGATGGTGTAAAACTCTTCACTGAGATGGATTTGGCACACACTGGGGTTCAGTCCATTTCCCAATGGCAGCTCTGTTCTTCCTTTGACAACTGTGTCATTCTTTTTTGTTTTCTTTGTCCTCTAACAACTATCTTCCCCCCCCCCCATGCTAAGCATTCTGGGGCTATGAGCAGCGGGTTCAGAGAGGTGAACCCAGTTTAAGAAATCCGAGTATTCTTTTCACAGAGTTCATTTGTGGACAGCATTAATGGATCACCTCAGAGAGGTTCTAATTGAGTAATGATTACGCTTGACCATTGCTGGTGATCATGTGTAAAGATCACAGGACAATTTGTATGCATAATCCTGGTTTATCCCAGTAGGTAAACTGAGCAAGCAAACTACGAGCATCCTATATAGGGATTATTACCCTACAGGAGACATTGCAAAATATAACTTTCTTTCCAAAAGAAACACAAGATGGGATAAACTGGCATATCTTTGATAATTCCCTGTAATGCCAAAGCATAACAAAGAGCATTAAGGGCAGCAATTTATCTTTAACTCTGAATTCCTCTGTTTTTATGGGTCTCCATCTAATCCATCAAGACAAATGGTCAAAACGGATTCTCTGTGAGGGTGTGTGTGCTGCCAATGTTGCATATGTGATCTGTGCACAAATTCACCTACATGTGCAAATGACAGAATTTACACTCATTAAACTATTTGTGTATTCAAATCAATTTTTTTTATTTGGAAAAGATCTTCTTTGCATGCACAAGTGATAACGTGCAGTATTTGGGTGCGGACATTGCAAACTAGGTCGAAGATAATTTGGAACATGTGGCCGTTCAGGTTACTTTGACAAGAGTTTTTGTGGTGGGTTTGTTATCCTCCATCTAACCCTGTCTATGTGTGCACCCATGCTGTGGAATATTACGCAGTAAGACATGGATTACGGACGTTCTGTATGTCCTATATACCAAAATCTAATTTCAGAAGAAAATGGGAATTATATTTTGACTAGCTCTGCTATATTGAAAGTTGATCTTTCAGGCCCTATCAACATTGCATTCAGGACTGTGCTAGCTGCAACCAGGTTTCAAGTTGGTTGATGACAGCATGGTTTCCTTCTTACTTCATCTGTTTCTTGTCTATATTCAGTGTTCCTTCACTCTCTTTGTGTTGAATTGGCAGCTTGTAGTCCAGCCAGAGTAAGGCGCACTGTGAAACTGCACTGTCTCGGGAGCAGGGCCTCAGAGAGTCACAGTTTGGTCCCCACTGCTCCCTTCATCCGTGGGGGAAGTAAGCTGTGCCAGCCCTTTATTAGTCTAGCTCCCCTTTCACGCTTTTTCAGCTGTTCTGGCCAGTCACTGGGGGAACAGACCCTAGGCTCCATCCACTTCCTGCCCACTGGGATCGAAGCGGGTAGCCCATCCAGGGGGAGTAAATGTGCTCCTTACACTCTTCCCAGTGCAGGCATGCAGCCAGGCTTATTTGAACTGCTGGTACTTCCTTTTCCGTAGTGGAATGCTAGCAGATCCTCATAATCTTAAAACCACTGGCTTGACCCCACTCTTATCCCTGGCCTGCAACGGCCACAGCCTCAAAAACCCTTAAGGATGCAGAGATCCCCTGTGATGCACAGCTTGGAGGCACACAGGAGGTACTGACATCTCCCATAGTAATCCCCGCGGAGCAGGGCCGCACCAGGTCTGGTACAGGCAAACTCAAGAGGGGTGGAATGGGCAAGGTTGACTTTGTGATCATGGCGCTTGCCATTCTGTTTTGCTGTATCCTGGCTTCCCACCTGCTTCGTTATTTTAACGGCCTGGATTCTTGTTTGGCTTCTCCTAGCCCTCTGGATAGACATTAGCTCAAGAAGTTCTTCTATTACATGGACCGTTTGGGAGGCAGGAAACTTAGTTGCTCTGCAAGCTTTAGTATACCTATGTGTGTGTTAATAATGAATTCCTGTTGATTTTATACAAATCTTCCCATTCCAGAACTTCAAAGTCCCTTGTGTTTTTCTTTTTCCTGATTCTGTCCTTTCTTGTTGCTGTTGACACTCTTATGTGGTTCAGACTTGGAGAAATAAATATTTGTTTAGCTACTTTCCTGCTGTGCGTGTTCACTGCATTTGCTTAATGATGACTTTGCATTGCAAGGGATTCAGGATAATAGAGTCTCCCAGGGAAACAAGAGACTAGTTCGCCACTGACATTACCTGCATTGCCTGAGCCTGTATCCCACCTCATCCCACCAAAAATACATTTGATCTCTTTATTGAATCCACGTGCAACCGCATGCCCCTTTTTCTGGCATGCCCAGATTGCCTACATGGTAGAATTTTCATTTCTGCAGGTTAGTTCATTCTGTACCATTTCTTCAGCGTCGCAGCCAAATGCCCTGTATTTTCACACATCCCTTCTACTTGTCCTGACTTGATCAGTGAGGACTCTGCTGTACAAATCTGAGGGCTAAAACCCCTCCACTGCTGTACATGGGGTTTCTTTGTTCTAGTTTGTCTCCAAATGTAAACCTTTTTGTTCTGTCCAACTCATCCTGGTGCAGGAGCCTCCTCCTCCCCTCACCCCCCCCCCACCCAAAAAATAGTTCTAAAACACGCCCAGTCAAATCATGCAATCAGGGCATCTAATCAGTCTGCCTGTGTTCCCGTAGAGCCCCATTTTAAAAAATCTTGGCCTTACATTAAGATCCTTAGTCCATGAATGGCCTCATTTTTCAAATGTGCTGAGCTCCGAGAAGTATGGCTTCTAGAAAAAAAACGTTTCATTCAAAAATTTGAAATTTCTCAGTCATTTCAACCCTCGTTTTGCAGGATTTCAAATGGAACTTTTTTTACTTCGATATTTTTACAAAATCTGAACAAATTGAAATTTTGAAAATTTCATTTTCCCCATATTTCCTCTCTTCCCTCCCACTTTTTTGCCACTGAATGTAATAAAGTGAATAATGTCCAGAGTTTGGGTTGGTTTTTTTTCTTCACTATTTCCTTTCTCTATTCTTTTTCTGTTCTCCACTCCGTAACTTTTTAAAATTCTTCCATCTTTGGAGAAGTTTTGTTTCATTTACAAGATTCCCTTCAAAAAACCATTTTGGCAGGTAGTTTCAGTCAAAAACTTTTGACCGGCTCTACACAGTAGCATCTATTGACTTTACTGGTAGGCTCTGGAAAGTGCCACATTTTTGACAATAGGGCCACTTATTTAAAAGATTTAGGTGCTTAAATTTAGACACAATTTTGAACACTTTTGCTTAACTGTGACCATACTTTGGTTTGAACTTGAACTTTGTTGTCTAGTATGTTCCTATGCATTGCCTCAGAGCGATAAGAGGATGGGATTGGTAAATCCAGCCTTCATATTAGTATATGGGGAAACCTGTCATTGATTTCTAAAGGGCCCAAACTATTCATAGACATTATCACAGGTGGCTGCATCCTACAGTGTGGTTAATATGGTGTAACTCCCATTGGAAATGAGATTTTACTGGCTGATAGCATAGGTGGTCAGCAGATGACTGTCAGCATGGGTCTTACTTTATCCCACAATTTATTGGTAGTCCCTTGATTCCATGGCACTATGCATTCATGTATAATTTTACCTATTCGTATATATACCTGTAATTTTTTTGTGGTTATTTATTTGTCATAGGGAAACCAGCTCAAATGTTGCATCTAGTTATTGGTGAGGTTATGTTTGTTGCCCTATTTCCAAGATGAGGCACGAGAAGAAGATTAAGTAACTAGCTCCAGGTTACGGAGGGAGCTAGTGACTCAGAAAAGATTAGCATCCAGGGAGCTCTTGGAGCCTAATTCTTTACTTTAACCATTAGGCGTCACAACCTCTTCATGCTTCTTTCTCGTGTTGGCCAAAATGAGAGCTATATGGTAACTCATCACTGAAATGTTTGGGACTTCTTTCTGTGATCAACATCCGAGAGAATTGTTTGTAACAAAAAGGATCAGGGAATGTTCTCGTGTTCTCTCTTAATGGGAAGCACAATCCACTAAGAGCAGTCCACTAAGGTTCAGTAGCTAACACTGCATTTAGTGTGCTCTTCTTCCTCGTCATGTTTCTAATTAACTGATGAAACAAACCTGGAGTGATTCACCTCCGAATGCTAGAAGGTCTTGGGCTCCGTAGCTCTGAGGAAGTCAGAATGCTTTCCTTTTTTGAGAGGGTCTTGACTTTTTACTCCATGTCAATTTCATGATTAATTTCAACTTCATTCCTTATTAACTCCACTTTCCTTTCTATTTCCCTCACCCCCATAGATATTCAGTGCATATTTAAGTCTTGCATCACCTACCGTGAAAGCACCTAGAATACGTTAAGCGGGATATATTTTGTGCATCCTTTACCACAAAACAAAGAAACAAAAGTGATATCAGTGCAAAGATTACAAGAAGTCCCATTCAGAAGCTTCTAAATGTAATACTAATAAGAAACTGGATTCCATTTTATTCCAATTAGCCTATAAACCCTACTTTTATAACACGATAGACTTTAAAACATGCAGAATCCTAACAAAGCAGAAGACATTTATTTTGTTTATATAATCCTGTATACCCTATTGATCAAAAATTGCTGTGCATTTGAATATTAGTGTTATCTTCTCAGTTTTAGGTGCAGGAAATGAAACAACTCGAGCAGCTAGATTATTTTTAAATAAATAAATAAATAAAATTCTCATTTTCTCTGTTTTCAGTAACAGTCAGGCTCGACACCTGCTGTGATGTTGGGTAACAAACATGGTAAAAAGGGACTGGCTGGCTCCAGGAATTAATAATGGACATAGCAGCCTGAATTCTCAGTTACATTAAGGGCCTTTTATACTGCCCTGGCTATGTAAAAGGGCCTCAAAGTGGGTGGAAATGTAAGGTCCCTTTAACCTACTAGAGCAAAGCAGAATAAGACCTAGTAAGTCTTTTGCTCTTGAGTCACTGGCTCATGTTCAGCCCAGATTGGTACTGCCTAATGGTTATCACCATTGGATAGTGGCCTGTATGAAAGGAACTGCTATTTTGGGCCTAATCCCTATAGGAGAAGAGTGCACATTGCAAAATACATCACCACACTGGAAGTAGTGCCCTAGAACCCAAGAGTTGAACAGGAATGGAGACTGAGCTCGCCTTTAAACCCTAGATGGTGTCTATCAAAGTAGGGTTTGACTGTGAAGTTCATTGGTTGGCCATCTTACCAAAAAATACTATTGTATTCTTCAGCAGTCGTACAATCTGCTGTGTTTTACACTGTTACTTGCGCTTTAGAACAGTGCAGGATTATTATTTTTTTAAATAAGTAGTTAGCCAAAGCTAGTTAAACTTTGAGTTAGTGAAGGGCAAATTTTTTTGGTCTAATTTCAGACCCACTCAAACATCTTACGTTAGAAAGTTTGACTGGAACTCAAATGTTATTGGGTTTACATTTTGCTTAGGAGAGTCTGTGGAAAGAAGGGGCAGACAGGGGAAGATAGAGATGATAACTTACAATATATACTCTATAAAGCCCAGACATCTGTTCCAGCTTAGCTTTTCGGGGGAAAATTGGGTGGGTTCTGCTTTGCCTATTATAGAGCTTGGGCTTCCTATTATGCTTTCAGAATGGTATCCTTGGCAGGGGTAAAAGATTTAAATTACACCATAAAAAGACTTGTGAACTCAAGCTAGTTAGGTAATTCACAGTGTGAACAGACTCTTAAGCTCCATATGCCTGATTCTCATTTACACTAAGGTGTCTTTATACCATTCTGGCACTGTAACCTGTGGAACTCATTGCTAGTGGATGTTGTGAAGGCCAAAACTACAACAGGGTTCAAAAAAGAACTAGATAAGTTCATGGAGGATAAGTCCATCAGTGGCTATTAGCCAAGATGGACAAGGATGCAACCTCATATTCTGGGTGTCCCTAGCCTCTGATTGCCAGAAGCTAGGAGTGGGTGACAAGGGATGGATCACTCAAAGATTGCCTGTTCTGTTCATTCCCTCTGAAGTACCTGGCATTGGCCAATGTTGGAAGACAGGATACTGGACTAGATGGGCTACTGGTCTGACTCATTATGCCCATTCTTATGTTCGTATGTTAAAGGGACCTTGAAGTGGGTTACTGTATAAATGAGAATCAGGACACATGAGCTTTGCCAATCCTATTTCACACCTTTCTATACAATCTCCTTCCCAAGCCGTACACATTCATGCCCATGATCTCTCCTGATTAGTCCTTGTGTCTTTCTCCCACGCAGTCTAGCACGTCCTTCAACCGTGATGCTGTGAAGGCAGGGACAGGACGACGCTTCCTCGGCGGCTTATTGGACCATTCTTCTTATTGCTATACTCTGGAAGTCTCATTCTACAGCTACATCCTTGGAGGAACTACTTCTAATGTCCCCTATACAGAAGAAGCCTGTATCCTTTACAAATCCATCCTTCTTTCTGAGTGCTTTGAGGGCACCTGAACTGTACATCTAAGGTAAACCCTACTCTAAAGTTAATAGTTTGCTGAGTTGCGAATACATAACTGGAAATATGTGTTTGTTCCTTATGCTTTAATCTCCTTAATATTGATGCTCCACACTATATAAATACAAGAAGGGAAAGGCCTATTAGAGCAAATAGTCCTTTCCACTGCCGGTAAAAGATCGTTCCCCACACTATGTACCTTCCATTTCTTTGTTTCAGTTTACTCCTTACTTTGCTGTTAGCCCTTTACTTGTATGATTGTCTTAATACTCAGAGCAATAGACACCTTTAGCAGTGAGTCATAGCTTCTTCTATGCCAGATGGAGGTGACCTACCTGTCCCCAGTCTATAGCAAAAAGACCGTAAAAGCTCCATTAGGTCCCAGTGCTGCCTCTGGATCGGATCTTTACTAGAAGTGGTCAACAATGGGGGGGGGGGGGGATCATTTAAAAATTTGAAGGTCTTTCTGTTTTCTGGGGTTTGAAATGGAACCATTTTTCATTCTTGCAAAATTATTTGCAAAATATGTTTATGAAAAACATTCAGTTTTTGAAGTTTTCCATTTTCATTTCCCCACACTCCCTCTTCTTTCATCGCCTGGAGAAATTATATATTTCTTGCCCTATGTAGCTTTGCAAATTTTATGGATGAGAAAATCATTTCTCCCTAGTGAAAGCAAAAAGTGGGTGTTCACGAGGGCTTGGATCTGCCCAAGTGATGCAGCAAATTGATCTTTACTTTTGCCCTTCAGCCCTTCCTTTGTCCATTAAGGTAAACAGCTTCCAAGGAATAGTTCTCTATTCCCCAAACCCAACTGCAGACCTGAGCAGCCTAGCATAACACTTAAGAAATGCAGCACTGAAGAGAGGAATTGTCACACGGTTAGATTCTGTTTTCATAACTTGTCTTATTATCTCAGCTCTCTGGCCTTTTAGAAACATGTGTGTTAGCTTCACCTTTAATTTCCCTCCTCACTCGGCACTCAGTGTGTTGACAACTGCTTATTTACTCTCCCTTTAAAAGTCCTATTTATCAAGAACAATCTTAGTGGAGAGAGAGAGAGAGGCAGGCTGTCCCTATACAAATGAGATCCTGCTTCTCTTGAATATGCATTCCCTTGGTGATTTACATGTCACGCTTGCTAGGTTTGCTATTCAAAGAAGCCCTTTATTTTATTTCAGGTATGTGGACTCTTTTTTTTTTTTTTTTAATCTATGTGGTATCAACTTGTCGTATGCAGATGGAGCTGTATTGCTCTGGCTTCATACATCATTGCCATCAGCAGCCAGTGAGCAGAAAACAAGTTCCAGATCACAATTATTATCATTGGTGATGATGTATGGAAAACTTAGGTGGCAGCTTGATTTTCATAAAACCTGGACTGATCCCTAAGCTAAAAGTAGCACAGACTGGGTTTGACTCGCTAACTGCCATAGCACAAGCTAGCAACCAATAGGAGGGAGGGATAGCTCAGTGGTTTGAGCATTGGCCTGCTAAGCCCAGGGTTGTGAGTTCAATCCTCGAGGGGGTCATTTAGGGACTGGGGGCAAAAATTTGTCTGGGGATTGGTCCTGCTTTGAGCAGGGGGTTGGACTAGATGACCTCCTGAGGTCCCTTCCAAGCTTGATATTCTATGATTCTGTGGTAAGGGGGTTACAGGCTCAGTGTCTATCAAATGAGTTCGATATTTCCTTTCCTCCTGAGGGTCTCTTTAAAGGCTGCAGTTTGTGATTGTTCTTCCTCGTCAGCTCCATATCCCAATTAGAGGAGGAAATGGGAAGCTGCTTAAGGGAATCTGTGGAGCAGTTGTACTTAAATAACCCTGGGCCCCTCTGCTTGTCAACACATAAGCCCTGTGTGTGAGGGTGGATTTCTCCTTGTCGCCAAAGCACTGGTGACCAAAAGTAAATTAATAGTAATGGACCATCCAGATTAGGCCAAAACTGCTCTTTGAAGCAGCTTGCAAATCAGTAATTAGTTCAAGAGGTTGAGGGTTTTGTAATGGCTCTGAACCAAAGACACGATTAACCTCTGAGGAGATGAGTGCTTTTGTTATCTAGTTGCATCCAAGGAGAATGTCAAGCAAACAGACTAAGAAAATATAACAAGTCCCAACACTTTCAGGTGAGTTCAAGTGCTCAGCAAATCTGAAATGAACATGATGTGACACAGTAACTGCCTTTAAAGACTTGTCTCTTGGGGTCTGATCCATTGAATCATTGGTGTATTTTTTACTGAATAGGGGTGGGATCAGGGCCTTATTGGGCAGCAATATGTTGTAACTAGAATTCTGCAAAGCTTCCAATTTTGGCTTGACAAATACTTGGCTGAGGCTGTGCCTATGACCGTTGAACTCTGTAGCCATGAGTAGAAACTGCAAGAGGCTGTCCCGTGTTTCAGTGTTCATAATTGGTCCCATATGAACTCAGGGATTTTGTCCTGCAAGTATTAATAATAATAATACAATTTCCTGGGACCAGATGGCTGAAGATCTCCAAATGCTCTGTTAACATGAATTCGACCTCATATTCCTATAAAGTAGCAGAGTATAATTAAATACATTTTACAGATGGATAGACTGAGCTAACTGAATTTAATCTGTTCTTTTCACGCGCTTGGCACAAAATGCTATACATTGGCTACACTGTTGCAACTTCAATGTACATGATAAATAAATTCACAATAGTGATGTACTGTATATCTACGTATCACACTCTTCTGTTATTGGATGAAAATATCTTTTTATGTCAATAATATGTCTCTTTACATCAGTTTCAGGGCATTGTCATTGACTCTATAGTCTATCTGAACTTCTGTCTGGCTGTACTAGGTATATGTTTACATTTTGCTGGTCACAGTAAGTCATGTACTTTGCTCAAAGTTCTATGATTACAAGGACATTTTCATAATTATCTAGATAGATGGACACCTCTTAGAGATGTGTGAACTTCAAACTAACTGGTATTACTTAAATTCTAATATCATTTAGCGTGGCCAATATCCTGAGGATTTTTTGTTTTGTTTTGTTGTTGCTGTTTTGTTTTGCTTTGCTTTGCTTCTTTTTCTTTAAAAACACAAAAACAAAGAAATAATTCTTTTTAAAAGTTCATATAATGTGAAAAGTCACATTCTCTTCTCACTTAAACAGAGTTAAAATGCACTATTATGCTCACACTAAATAAATACCACCTTTACTAGGAACTAGGTTACTTCTGACTTACACTGGTGAAACCAAGCTCAGATTTTGGCCCTGAGGTTGCCTACTTGAAATAAAAAGGAAATACAAGATTAAACTTGTATTAAACTCTTAACTCAGCCACGTTAGATGTGCTATATGTTTTCAGGTGTACATTTTAGGACATCAACAATAACATATGAGACTTAAAATCTTGGTCCCTTATAACATTAGGAATAAACAATATTACAATGTGCACCAGGCCTGAATTATCATTGCAGCAGAAAGGTTAACTTTTGCATTTCCTTAGTCTCACTCTACAGACAACATTGCACCAACATAGCTTCCTGCGTTTACTATTATATATTCATTATTTTCTTCCTTTAGAAATACATGTTTGGCTTGTAGGGTCTGCGTCTAACTGATATGTAGCTGGTTTACCAGAAACACCAGGGATATGTTCTGTAAGCTCGGCTCTGCAGCGTACCCTATGATAACATGTACTGTAGATAACAGTGAAAGGCCTGTGCTTGCAAGGCATAATAAGAGGATTGTAGGCTTGTGGGTTTATTGCCTGGAAATAAACAAGGTTTTCTCTGTGCACTTAAAACCCCTCTCACACATGCACGCGTTTGGTAGCAGCTGATTAAAAAAGCAACACCAAGGGTCTGCTCAGCACCAGGTAAAAATGCTTTAAAAGGAGCTGATATGCTTCCATTAAACAAACACCACGTTTTATGAGGCATTTGTAGGGCTTATGACACAAGGCCCGTAAAAGGCTTTTTATGTGCTCACCAAAGGATCAGCAGATGAGCAGACTAGATAACGCTGTCCCTCTCCTTACTGGATCAGGGGGGATAACGAATTGCTGGCTCTCTGCTCATTAGCTCTGATAGCGCTCACAGAGCTCCTTGCCATTAGGAATGCAGCACGACCTGGCTCGGATCCAACATACATCTGAACTTTGACCCATGATTGGCTGGCAAGGGAACAGCGCCAGGTTCTCTGTCCCATGTTGACGATGTTCTAATCATTGTGGTCCTCTCTTGAAGCTCTGAAATGAATCTCTGACTGTAAAGTAGGCAGCCCGTAGGGGAGCGGTAAAGAATAAAAGGAGAGCACAAAGGGGATACTCCCTTAAAAACTAAGGGCCCAATTCTGAAATGGGACTGTTTACATAAGCAAGGATTTGCAGGACCGGGCTTGATGATAGTCTTGTCATAATCAAAGCTGTCTGGCAGCCTCAGCCATAGGAGTCCTCATTTTATGGCAGCACCAGGGCCATCATATTGTGTATCACCCTGGTTATGTCACTTCTTATTTTACACCTTTACAGTTACTTCACTTCAGTAGGAGCTGGGTCTGCTCAATTCCTTACAATCAAACCCAGCTGAATAGAGCTTTGCTGGCTGGAATTTCTTCCAGATGGCGCAGTAGATAGGACACAGGCTTAGAAGTCGGATGACCTGAGTTTTAATCCTGACATGGATCTCTTGTATGACTTTGAATAAATCACTTCCTCTTTCTGCTTCATCTGTAAAATGAGATTAATGATACTTCCCTTCCATTGAAAAATGCTTGGAGATCTGTAGGTGAAAAGCAATGTCCAAGCATTAGGTATTATTTCTAGTAAAGTCTTTTCGCTGTAGTATACAATTAAGGAATGAAATCTATGCTTTTTAACATGAGAGCTGAAAAGATTTACAAAGAAAAGTGGCTTAATATCTTTCATTTCACTAGGTAAGTCACTAAAACTTGCACCCCTTAAAAAAATAAGTGAAGGCATAATTGCACATTATGCCAAATCTCCTAGATGATTTTGGACATGCAAGATGTAGTCACCCCATAGAAATCTGTGTGTGCATTTGTGTCTATGCATGCAAAATGAAAATTTAGATGAGTCCGTGTCATTTCATTTGGGCAACTGAAACTCATAACTAAGGAAATTTAGACTGACTGAAAATTGTTAGCATACAGCTGCAATTACTTGGCTCACCCATATTTAATAGCTAAAAGTTAGCAGAAGGAGTAACCAAAGAGGGCTCAAAAGCAAAGATCCCACAGGGAGAAATTGAGCCACAGGAAAGGAATGTGGTCATTAGTGCCTGAGGAAGTATGAGTGTGCATACCGATTCCTCAGAAAGCGCGTGTAGGATCCCAGTTAATGGCTTGGAGGAGCCATCCTCCACCTGTACCAGGAAAAAAAAAATCACATGTATAACCATTCAGACATGAGAAACTATAGCTATAAACATAGACAATATATAATACACCATGAACTCAGGGCACATGTTGTAACACAGGACAGAGAGAGATTTCTGAGATACACTAATGATCCCCTAGAATGGGGAGCACAGGACTTTTGGTGCCATAAAGGGGTCTTGATGACCTGTTTGCCTCTACCGCCTCAGAGGGGTCCCTAGGAGAAGGCTTCACCAAGCCTAACAATAAGCTGGGGCACGGGGGTGGGGGGGGGGGCGAATTCCCAGACAGTCAGGGAAGCATGACCAGCCAGGAGCTAATTAGGGCGAGAGACGTAACCAACCAGAAGCTGAGGCAGGGAGCTCTGCACTATTTGGCTTGTATTTTTGAGATTACTGCATGGAAGGAAAGGCAGAGAGAGAGACTAGCCCAGCTGGTGTCTGTAAATCAGTCCCCGCCCATTCCCCACAATAAGACCCAACCTGTACTTGCTGAGCCCGGCTTTCCCTCTCATCCGTCTGCTCTGGTCCTTGTTACATCCACCTGTGGGAAGCTCCCTTCTGAGAGCTGAGCAGGAAGGGCAGTTGATGTCAGATTCCCACCATTGTTAAAGTCTAGCTCGTAAGACAACGGATGGGGCAAAAGCGCCTGTTGGCCAGCCTCTTTCCACAACCTAGCTCTTTCTCAGCACCTTTGCTTCAGACTCTGTCTCAGATCAACTAAAGTAAACCCCATTCACACCCCCACCCCCATCTGGTGGGAAACGGTGTCGAGTTTACAGCCATAATGTCAAATGCTGTTAATAGCACTGAAAGCATAGAGTTAAATCATAGAGTTGTAAAGTTACTTTATAGTGATAATGCTGTCAAGCATCAATTTCTCTGCCTCGGGGCACCATGGAAACTTAGTTAATGATATAAGAAGCTGACATTTTTCAGGGTTGCAGCTGTTGGCCGATACCCAGAAGGAATCTGCCCGTTTCTTCATATAGGGTGTATACAGGGAGACCTGCTCAAAGCAAATTAAAAACTAATAAAACTCTATTTAGTGAAGTGTAGTACAGGAGAAAGCTAGTCCAGAGCAAGCTACAATGTTGCAATCTGCGAACTCCTTTCCCCCCCAGAGTGATTTTCTGCATAGAATGAAGCTGTAAGAAAAACTTCCCTCTTAAGAGGGTTTTAGTCTGTGTGTGTTTGCATGTAGATCTGTTTATCTAGCTCAGTTGAAAGATGCTATGGGAGTGCAACGTGCTGTTACAAATGTTCAAGAAGGGAGGAATTGTGGATTTTGCTGAATTGTAAAACATTAATCCCGGATGGTATTTTCAAAGCACAGCTTGGAGACTTAATCATGGGACTCCCATTACCAGTCTAATGGGAGCCATGTGGCTATAGCTGTAGATGTTGGTTTGGAAATTGACACCACAGTGTTTTACAATTAACAACTTTTCCATTTGGATTAAAAAACTAGAATGATATACAGTTAACATGGCACACATTAAATGGATCAAAATCTGGCTAACTGATAGGTCTTAAAATGTAATTGTAAACAGGGAATCATCACTGAGTGGCTGAGTTTCTAGCGGGCTCCCTCAAGGATCAGTTCTTGGCCCTACACTATTTCACATTTTTATTACTGACCTGGAAGAAAACATGAAATCATCACTGATAAAGTTGCAATGACACAAAAGTTGGGGGAGTGGTAAATGATGAAGAGGAGAGGTCACTGATATAGGGAGATCTGGATCACTTGGTAAAATGGGCCAGACAACAGTATGTGTTTTAATAGAGCAAAATGTAAATGTATACATCTAGGAACCAAGAATGGAGGCTATACTTAAGGGATGTGGGATTCTAGCCTGGGAAGCAGTGACTCTGAAAAAGATTTGAGGATTGTGGTGCATAATCAGCCGAACATGAGCTCCTAGTGTGATGCTGTGGCCAAAAGAGCTAATGCAAACCTGGGATGCAAAACAGGGGACACTCGAGTATGAGTCGAGAGGTTATTTTGTCTCTGTATTTGGCACTGGTGAGACCACTGCTGGAATACGGTGTCCAGTTCTGGTGTCCATAGTTCAAGACAGATATTGATAAACTGGAGAGGGTTCAGAGAAGAGCCACAAGATACGAGTAAAGGATTAGAAAACCTGCCTTATGATGACAGACTCAAAGAGCTCAATCTGTTTAGTTTACCAAAGAGAAGGTTAAGGGGTGACTTAATTACAATCTAAAAATACCTACCCGGGAACAAATATTTAATAATGGGCTCTTCTATCTGGCAGAGAAAGTATAACATGATCCAATGGTTGGAAGTTGAGCTAGACAGATTCAGACTGGGAATAAGTCACACATGTTTAATGGTGAGATTAATTAACCATTGGAACAATTTATCAAGGGCCGTGGTGGATTCTCCATCACATATACATTTTAAAATTAAGATGAAATGTTCTTCTAAAAGATCTGCTCTCAAAATTATTTTGTGGCCGTTCTAAGGCCTGTGTTATACAGGAGGTCAGACCAGATGATCACAATGGTCCCTTCTGTGAATCATGGTTAAGTCTGGGTAATTCATCCTTCACTTATCTCGATGTCAAAGAGTTTTAAAGACCACGTGTGCCGTAAGCAATCTCATGGCTGTGTAAGTGCTATTTTCTTATTCCTGCACAGGGGCCTGTTTTAAATCAAACTAAAAGTCAGTTTGCAAATTAAGGATCTGACCTTCTGAGATATACTCCTCACCCTTGCATGCTGTTGAACTCTCAGGAGGTGCTTAGCATCCTGACGGATCAGTCCCTGACTCTTCTAGGTCAGCGGCAGTCTGAGCATTTGAGATATCTTGTGTTCACAAGCACCACTTCAATAATCCTAATTGTTCATCATCCTTGTCCCAGCACAGGGGCCTCATGGATGGTGGCAAGGCAAGTTTCCCCCACCAAGAGACCTCAGACCAGTGCTGGTTAATTCTCCAGGCCCCGTATGGGTCCGGTCCTGTGAGGTGCCCTTCAGCGCTAGCTGACCGGCTCGAGGGGAGCCCAGGAGCTAGCAGGATCTCATGCCCGGGGCGGCTCCAGGCACCAGCGCACCAAGCGCGTGCCTGGGGCAGCAAGCCGCAGGGGGCGGCCTGCAGGTTGCCGTGAGGGCGGCAGTCAGGCTGCCTTCGGCGACATGCCTGTGGGAGGTCTGCTGCCGAATCCGCGTTACCAGCGGACCTCCCGCAGGCATGAGCCGCCCCTGCTCATGCCCTTAGCTTTTCTGTTGTGACTGCCAGTCTGTGTGCTAATGAGTGCCAAATTGTGCTGGTGGTTTGCTGTCTTCTAGGAACTGATTATAATAATCATCAGCTCATTCCACATCAGCCATCAAACACCCAACAATGGTTTTTGATTGCTACCAGCCAGGCCAGATTTAAACCAGTGACCTAGAAGCGAAAGACTCCATAACTCATTATGTTTTGTCTGCTTGTGAAATTTACCATTTAATAATAATTTTTTAAAACCCCTACAGGATGTACTGATAAATATTCTTTTAAACCTAAGAGAAGATAACATATAGCTTAGCCAGACCTTACCCTGAACAATACCCTTTTATGAACGACTTATGGGGATGGGAAAGAAAAGTTTAGTGCATGAGTGATCATGGTGTTATGGCTGTGATGTAAACAGGGAGAAAAACTCTCTCCACGGGCCCTGCTGCTCCAAAAGGGGAGCTGACTGTTAAAGTCTTGTACATTTCCCTTATGAACGTACTTTTCTATAAACTTGTCTCTTTCCTTTGTCTTATAAGCAACTTCAGAGCAAACTAAGCACATGGCTGTGATAGCTAAGCTCTTGGGTGTTCAGAGCACCATAAAAATGCGATTAGACCTATAGTTAAAATAATTCTTTGGTAAATGTTAAATTCCTATTAGTAACACTTGCTAAACTTAAGTGCGATGGAAAGGGCAGGGCTAATCTGCATGGCAAGGGAGAGCAGGACTTAAAAGATATTAACAATTTGTTGGAAATGTCCGTGGGGAGTGAGTTTAATATGAGCGATAGGATAACTTCCATAGAACTGAAGATCTAGGGTGGGAGTTGGCTTGAGATGTCGCTGAGCTCTCCTGACCACGGAGAGGAATAAAAAGAAAATAACCCATTGGAATCAGGGTTTGGGGCATATTTTGAAGTCAGAAATGGAAGAATTGCGATGTCTCTTCTACAGGTCATGTCTACACACAACTACAGCACTTCAGCTATGCTGCTTTCGGGCCATAATGTAGACACTTCCTAAAGCAATGGAAGGGGTTTCTCTATCACTGTAGGCAATCCACCTCTCTAAGCGGTGGTAGTTAGGTCAACAGAAGAATTCTTCCACATATAAACAAGGGGCTAGGTTGGCATAGCTAAAGTTCTCAGGGAGTGGATTTTTCACACCCCTGAGCACAGGAGCTGTGTGGCCCTAACTTTTAAGTGTAGACTAGCCCATGTCTGTGAAGTATCAGAGGGGTAGCCGTGTTAGTCTGTATCCACAAAAACAACGAGGTGTCCGGTGGCACCTTAAAGACTAACAGATTTATTTGGGTATAAGCTTTAACGGGTAAAGTGGGTTTTTTACCCACGAAATCTTATGCCCAAGTAAATATGTTAGTCTTTAAGGTGCCACCGGACTCCCCATGTCTGTGAGACTCTCTTTCCTCTTCACAGTTTCTCTCTTTTTCCCCCCTTGTTTTTTTCTGTACCTGCCTCTCTTGTTTCTGGGACCTCGGTGTTTAATTTTCAGGCTTTTTCCCTTTCGGCTTGCATCAGTTTCTCCCACGCCCCTTTGCACTCCCCTTCCTGACTGTATCTCTTGATACTTTTTGCAGACTGTAGATCCTTACTTCATTCTCAGCCATTAGCAATAGCTGCTTTACATCCACACCACACTATTTTCCGTTTTCCATCTCTTCCACCTAGATCTGCAGGCTATCACCTCTGTTCCTCCCTTTTCTACACAGAAGGCTCAGCAGGGCTTTGTGATGACAGAGGGAATTATAAGATTTGGAGCTTAAGGTGTCCCTTACTTTATATTATTTAGTCCCAAATTCCAAAGCCCCCAAAGAGTTCACATCTGTTTTTTTTAATCTATTGGTGAATGCAATTAGTTAATATTTCCCATTTATATAGCAGCTTTCATCTTAAGGCTCTCTGCAGACCTTAACTAAGAACACCACACAACGTCATGTAAGACTTGGGGAAACTGAGACAGAGAGATTGCGGTATAGCGGGGCCCTTCCCAGGGAAGTCAGTGCATCTGTTTATGCCCAGGCTCAATTTCTCATCACGTGACAGGGCTGAACATAGGGAGTTACTTGTAAAAGCACCGCAGGAGACCATATCTAGTGAATAAAATACCACGGCAAATAAACAGAGGGATTTTCAGTGGTTAACAGAACCAATCTCCTAGCATTGCTGAACTAGATCAAACTGATCTTTGTATTTTAATGGGCCTGATACCCAAGGGACAAGGAAACAGAAGATGTGTTTGTTCCTGTGCACAGGGGGTGTAAAGTGCTACCGCATCAGACTTCTCTGTACATTTGCACTGAAGTTGTATTATTTTACACCCACTTTGCCCAGCGGAAAGTCATTATACAAGTGGCTAGGCTGTGGAGAATCAAGCCCTGTGTTTATAATTTGGGTACATAACGTCAGTCCTGTGTGTAACGCATATAACAATTTGCACAAATAGCCTGCCCACCTCACTCAAGCAAAACATGCCAATGGGGAGCTTTACGTGAATAAATTGGATGGGATTTGGCCCTTTGTGTTCCAGTAAAACACATGCTGTGATCACCAAGCATGTGATTCATCATGAGCTTAAGAAATCCATATGTATCCTACCCCACTGTTCCAGCCCCAGGATTTAGGGCCTGATCCAAAGACCACTGAAGTCACAAGGAGTCAGCTCAGTCCTTGAGGCAGTATTTTCCAAGGGGCTGAAGGAGTCAGGCACTCGGCTCCAACTGAACGTCAGTGGGATTTGGGCACTGTTGCTTTGCTCTCCTTGCCTCCTTTGCAAATTGCTGCATTAAGGCAGCCTCACAAATGCCAAGCTAAAGCAATACAAGCCTTGTTCATTCTCACATGCTAACCTATACAGAGCACTCCTCCACAACACGTCAGCCACTTCCAGCCTTCAGCCTCCATCGACAGCACCTCTTGACGTAACATTCCCAGTTTAACTCCTGCCACGATTCTACCAGTCCGTAACTACTGCGCTCACAATTATCCAATACCCAGACAACGGCTACTTTGGATGGCCATTGCAAAATCTCAGTTGGGAGGCCTTGAACCATTGCTGCTTTCCCCGCCCCAAATATTTTATAAAAATAAATAAATTAATGGAGATATCCTATCTCCTAGAACTGGAAGGGACCTTGCAAGGTCATTGAGTCCAGCCCCCTGCCTTCACTAGCAGGACCAAGTACTGATTTTGCCCCAGATTCCTAAGTGGCCCCCTCAAGGATTGAACTCATAACCCTGGGTTTAGCAGGCCAATGCTCAAACCACTGAGCTTTCACTCCCTCTGTAGGTCACTTGCATCAAGCCCCTAATGCTGAATTCTAACTAAGAATCAGCCATCAGGCAGCTAAGTGTAATGTGCATCAAAAGCAAAAATCTGCCTCGTCTACCCAGAGGTTTTATTTGGGGAAGTATTGGGGTGGATCTCAATACACCCCTCCCTTCTGTAAATCCCAAATCACACAGCTCCACTTGGATGAATCGGCTACATTCACGTTAAGGCAGCTGAAATGAAAATGGCAAACGTCTTAGAATTTTGATCTCCTTATAGTGTGTGACTGTCCATCCCAATGGTTTTAATGGGAGCCCTGTGTGCATATCTGGGGAGAGGGACAAGCCCCTTTTGGGGTTCCCGTGGGAAGTTGAATGGATCTTTTAATAAACCCTTGCTCAGTGCTCCCTAGGGCTGGGGTACGGCACTAGGGGAGGCTGCTGGCTGAATGTTCCAGAGTAGATGTTCTAAAACATTTTGCTACCATGACTCCTGTAGTCAGATACTTGTTTCACCACAACCTTTGCATGGGTTCCCGCTGGCACCAGTAGCTGAAAGATTGTCTCAGCTCTCCTGATTGAAAAGTGGTTGAGCAAATCCACTGTTGCAGAACACAGGAGACCTGGAATCAGCTTACGAACCCCCTGGCCCCACAATACAGTTGCTTATGAGTGACAGTCCCCCTTGAGGAAGTGTAGCAGAGATCTAATGCCCATGCTTTGCCGCCATGTTTCTGAATGTCGCAGCTGTGCTGAAAGTTTTAGCCTGGTCCCCAGTGGGGCTGATGTGTTGCCATCCTCGTGGTACACCCACCCTTTCCTCACGTCTTCCACATTTAATAAGCTCTCTTCGCGGGCTGTCCCTTGTCTTTCTGTGAGGTGGAATTCGCTTTGTTGCCTGTTTCCCCCAGCCAGCCTACAATGATAGCACTCCTTCAAATGGGAGTGTCTGAATCTTAGGAGCCATCAATATTTTTCTTGAGATGATAAATGACCTGCCAATAAACTAAGGCAGCTGCCAGCTCCGTCTGAGAAATGCACCTTTAGCCCCAGTTTATCCGTGCTTGGTTTAGATATGTGTCTAGAATCTTTGAAGGCTAAAATGGACTAACCCGGCTTAGCAAACCACTGGAAATTAGATTGTGCAAATCTGGGCATTTGACAACTACGGGCGTTTATGGACTGACTGGGGTACACCAGCCCTAACTCTGGGTAGGGTGACCAGATGTCCCAATTGTATAGGGACAGTCCCGATTTTTGGGTCTTTTTCTTATATAGGCTTCTATTACCCTCCACCCCCGTCCCGGTTTTTCACACTTGCTGTCTGGTCATCCTAGCTCTGGGTGATCCTACCTCAAACAGTCTCCAGTCATAGCTGAATTCGGCATGTGAGGAGCATGTTATGCTAAACAAAACAAAATTGCTATGTCCAGATCTGACTTTAACACATATGGGATCATCATTCTTTCTCTTTCCCCATCTCTCTCATCTCCCTTACTTGTGACTCACATATTGAGTAATCAGGGAAAGGAATGCATTTTTCTTTCTCAAAATAAGTCCCAGAATGCAGGATCCATGCGGCCCAGGGATATAAATCAGCGTTTCTTGTGACTATGGATTCCCAAGCAGCATTGAGGAAAATACTCTGAGGGCGAACACTCAGTGTCAATTCTCAGGGGGGAGATTTTGAGGTCCACTGGCTTAGTGCATCTTTCCACCTCCCTGTAGTTATTTTCCAGTAGAGTTAAGCAGTTTCTCTCTAGCCCCCCGCCCCCCTTGCCTTCCTTCCTGGGTCAGCACCAGACAGCATAACTCATAGTTGCTTGTAGTTAAAGTGCCCTCTTCTGGCACAAGGGAGGCTTTCTTTCATCCCTCAATGGCACTCAAATGAGAAGAACGGGGATTTTTCTTGCAGCTGCTGAAATCAAGAACAAAGCTGGGTTTTGTTTTGAAAGGCCCTGCTTTGACTTAATGGGCAGTGGTGGGCTGTAATTGTAATGACAACCAAGAAGTTTCTGAAATAGCTAGGAATAAGGGACCTTCCCTGCTGCTCTGGTCTTCCCCCGTGCACTGAAGCTAAGATGTAAATTTGTTTTGGGCCCAACAATTGATCCTGTAAATAAAAATACATTTTCATAGATTCTAGGACTGGAAGGGACCTCGAGAGGTCATCGAGTCCAGTCCCCTGCCCGCATGGCAGGACCAAATACTGTCTAGACCATCCCTGATAGACATTTATCTAACCTACTCTTAAATATCTCCAGAGATGGAGATTCCACAACCTCCCTAGGCAATTTATTCCAGTGTTTAACCACCCTGACAGTTAGGAACTTTTTCCTAATGTCCAACCTAGACCTCCCTTGCTGCAGTTTAAGCCCATTGCTTCTTGTTCTATCCTCAGAGGCTAAGGTGAACAAGTTTTCTCCCTCCTCCTTATGACACCCTTTTAGATACCTGAAAACTGCTATCATGTCCCCTCTCAGTCTTCTCTTTTCCAAACTAAACAAACCCAATTCTTTCAGCCTTCCTTCATAGGTCATGTTCTCAAGACCTTTAATCATTCTTGTTGCTCTTCTCTGGACCCTTTCCAATTTCTCCACATCTTTCTTGAAATGCGGTGCCCAGAACTGGACACAATACTCCAGCTGAGGCCTAACCAGAGCAGAGTAGAGCGGAAGAATGACTTCTCGTGTCTTGCTCACAACACACCTGTTAATACATCCCAGAATCATGTTTGCTTTTTTTGCAACAGCATCACACTGTTGACTCATATTTAGCTTGTGGTCCACTATAATCCCTAGATCCCTTTCTGCCGTACTCCTTCCTAGACAGTCTCTTCCCATTCTGTATGTGTGAAACTGATTTTTTCTTCCTAAGTGGAGCACTTTGCATTTGTCTTTGTTAAACTTCATCCTGTTTAACTCAGACCATTTCTCCAATTTGTCCAGATCATTTTGAATTATGACCCTGTCCTCCAAAGCAGTTGCAATCCCTCCCAGTTTGGTATCATCCGCAAACTTAATAAGCGTACTTTCTATGCCAATATCTAAGTCGTTAATGAAGATATTGAACAGAGCCGGTCCCAAAACAGACCCCTGCGGAACCCCACTCGTTATGCCTTTCCAGCAGGATTGGGAACCATTAATAACAACTCTCTGAGTACGGTTATCCAGCCAGTTATGCACCCACCTTATAGTAGCCCCATCTAAATTGCATTTGCCTAGTTTGTCGATAAGAATATCATGCGAGACCATATCAAATGCCTTACTAAAGTCTAGGTATACCACATCCACAGCTTCTCCCTTATCCACAAGACTCGTTATCCTATCAAAGAAAGCTATCAGATTGGTTTGACATGATTTGTTCTTTACAAATCCATGCTGGCTGTTCCCTATCACCTTACCACCTTCCAAGTGTTTGCAGATGATTTCCTTAATTACTTGCTCCATTATCTTCCCTGGCACAGAAGTTAAACTAACTGGTCTGTAGTTTCCTGGGTTGTTTTTATTTCCCTTTTTATAGATGGGCACTATATTTGCCCTTTTCCAGTCTTCTGGAATCTCTCCCGTCTCCCATGATTTTCCAAAGATAATAGCTAGAGGCTCAGATACCTCCTCTATTAGCTCCTTGAGTATTCTAGGATGCATTTCATCAGGCCCTGGTGACTTGCAGGCATCTAACTTTTCTAAGTGATTTTTAACTTGTTCTTTTTTTATTTTATCTGCTAAACCTACCCCCTTCCCATTAGCATTCACTATGTTAGGCATTCCTTCAGACTTCTCGGTGAAGACCGAAACAAAGAAGTCATTAAGCATCTCTGCCATTTCCAAGTTTCCTGTTACTGTTTCTCTCTCTTCACTAAGCAGTGGGCCTACCCTGTCTTTGGTCTTCCTCTTGCTTCTAATGTATTGATAAAAAGTCTTCTTGTTCCCCTTTATTCCCGTAGCTAGTTTGAGCTCATTTTGTGCCTTTGCCTTTCTAATCTTGCCCCTGCATTCCTGTGTTGTTTGCCTTACATTCATTTTGTTATGAAAGATTTCTCTCTCTAGGCCAGATCCTCAGCTGTGTAAATCAAAAGCTACCCAGAATTACATCAGCTGAGGATCTGTGGCTGTCTCTAGCTCTCTGTTTTATAATCATTCCCTGGCGCACACTGGCGAGTCGTGACCCCATTTATGTCAATAGTTTTGCTTTTGACTCCAGTGGGACCAGAATTTGATCCTTATTGATAAAGAAGAAACATTTGGAGGGAGAAGGTTGGTGGGGAGGGAGGGGAAGAGAACACAGCCAGTTGTATAAAAGTGACTTCACTGACTATTCAGCTGGGGAGGCAAAGTTTTGATACACTTGCTAATGTGAATTCAAGGTTAGCAGCACACAGTGCAGCGACTGCATCTCTCTGCTGAGGATTAAAATCAGTGTTTAGTAAGAAAAAGGAGTTTCCCGGGCTGCTTTAGTGCATCAGTTACCGTCGGAGGCCTTTCATGCGCTATGGCTTTCTCTATATATTTAATGAGCATTTCAAGCAGTAATTGATTATAGCTGAATTTGTGTTACAAAGCAGGGAACAGCAGGTCAGGGCATTTACTTTGAGACTAGACTGAGTTTGAGTCCCATTTAGATCCTTTATAGCAGGAATATTGTGGAGTGTTTTTTATTAACAATCCATGTCTTAGCTATTGAGCCCCGCTAATAATTCTGTACTTACTGTAGGCTCTTGGAATGCAAATCCTGCTGCACTGGCATAAGTCATTGTAGGAAGTGCATATGGACACTCATTGCCCTCGGGTCGGGGAAGGAGGAGCAAAAAGAACTGAAAGCAGCATTTGCCACCAGCTTATCACATGTGCAGCAGGAGGTCACTTCCCCTTGCCACATCCCCTAAACTGGTGGCAGGGTCAGAGGGGACGCTACAGAGGTGCTGTGCCACTAAAGGATCCCCCTACATTGCGGTGATCCTCCCGTGGCCTATTATGCCCCTTCTAGGGCTGCTTAATGTTGGTGGTGCAGTGTCAATCAGCCACAGTGCAGCTAGGATCAGGGCCATTGTATTAATTTATTAATGTCACTCCTACATGGCTAACCATGGTCTAGTAAATAGGAACTGTGGCCTGTTGAGAGATTTTGTGCAATCACATCACTGCTCTATGCCTCTGTTTCTTCTTGTACTGTGTCTTTTCTGTTTAGATGGATAGCTCTTCTCTTTGGGGCAGAGACTGTCTCTGACTAGCACAGTGGGGCCCTGCTTTTGTTTGGACCACCTTGATGCTACCACAATATAAATATTTAATACCAATTGGCTGAGGCAAGATTGTGTGCTCCAAAGTAGCATGTTTTCACGCCAAGGCGAATCCTTTGTTTTAATGAGTGACTCCTCCATTCTTCTGACTTCTCTTCTGGTGCTGGCTAGCTCCAGAACACCAGCCGTGGAAACAAAAAAGCCTGCCAGTCAATCCCCGTGAAATACGACTTGAGAGTCTGTGCATCCCAAAGGAACAGCCCTGAGAATGGGAGGGAGCCAACAATGAAGACCGAGCATAGACAAACCTTTTAAGAGCCTGTAGCAACAGCAAGAGCAAGTTGCTTTTTGTGTGAAAATAATAGCGTCACCTGGATCCAAACCACTATCCATCCTGTAAGAGTCCACCCTGGCAAATAATATCCTACCACAAATATCCATGACAGACAGCCCTCTAATCTGACCAGAGGCATGGGAGAAGAGGGTGGGATACAGTCATGCTGAGGGAAGTAAATGGTTGGACTGCCCTGCTGGATGGGAGTGAAGAGATAGGTTGGAAGTGTGCAGGGCAGGGAGGAGGGGAATGTATATCCTCCTTCTTCAAGTACTGTCCCTATGGTGCTCCACTTCAGATGCAAGTGCGCCCCACATGCCTTCGGCTGGAGATTTTCATCAGCATTGTCCATTCAGCCCATGCCAAGTGCCTGATATCCTTGGGCCCTGCACTGAGGCCATATCAGGTTGCCTCGGTTTGAGTCGGCACTTGGAGCATCTGCTTGGTGTTTGCCTTGGCTTTTGCTGTGTTGTTGATCCCAACTTAGCTAGCTAGTGTGACAGACCCAGACCAGTGGGGTACAGGAGTCTGGTAGAGGGCAAATATACTGGTCACTGGATGAGTAGTTTTCTGTTCCCTGAGTGACCAGAGCAGGGGCTACACTAGAGTAATCAGGAACCTGCTAGAACCAGTTAAGGCAGGCAGGCTAATTAGGACACCTGGAGCCAATTAAGAAGAAGCTGCTAGAATCATTTAAGACAGGCTAATCAGGGCACCTGGGTTTTAAAAGTAGCTCACTTCAGTTTGTGGTGCGAGTGTGAGGAGCTGGGAGCAAGAGGCGCAAGGAGCTGAGAGTGAGAGGGTGTGCTGCTGGAGGACTGAGGAGCACAAGCGTTATCAGACACCAGGAGGAAGGTCCTGTGGTGAGAATAAGGAAGGTGTTTGGAGGAGGCCATGGGGAAGTAGCCCAGGGAGTTGTAGCTGTCATGCAGCTGTTACAGGAGGCACTATAGACAGCTGCAGTCCACAGGGCCCTGGGCTGGAACCCGGAGTAGAGGGTGGGCCCGGGTTCCCCCCAAACCTCCCAATTGACCTGGACTGTGGGTTCTCCCAGAGGGGAAGGTCTCTGGGCTGTTCCCCAACCCACATGGTGAATCTCTGAGGCAAGAAAATCCGCCAATAAGCGCAGGACTCACCAAGATAGAGGAGGAACTTTGTCACACTAGTTAGTTCTTAGTTTGTTGTAGTAGTAGTAGTAGTAGTTTGTAGGGTTTTTTAAAAGGGATTTCTTTTCCTCTGTGGAAATCCTCCCTGTGGGGGGGCATGCCCAGTTCACCAAGGTTTAGACATTGCCTCTCATGTAGAGAAGCTATCCCGATCCACGGCAGACACTTGATGTGCAGTTATTGCCCGGGAGAGTCGCACATCCCTCAGAAGTATACCTTCTGTTGAGTCCTCAAATCTAGGGCTCAGAAGAACTGAGAAAGCAGGCTGCAACTAGTGATGATGGAATGTTCCCTTCACGTTGCTTCGGAGCCAGGTCAGGAGAACTGCCCTGTACATCACTCCCCAGGGCCTGCTAGTGCCCCTTCAACCTCAACACAGCACTCTCCCAGAAAGGGGACATCCTCAGAGTCCTCCTCTATACATCCTGAGAAGAGCAGCTCTAATTCCTCTCCCAAGGAATGCTCCTCAAAAAGACCTTGTTCCCTGACCGGGTCGACAGCCTCAGAGACAATGTCCTCGAGGTTCAGTAGCATGGCGGCAAAAAGCTCCTATGGTAGCAGTGAAGCAGGAAATCCCCACAGCTCTAAGTCCAGGCATGATTCTAGGAAGGCCCCGGTACTGCTTACTGATGATGGACAGAGAAAACACAGAGGACTGGTACTGTCAGATTTAACCCCTTTGCCGGTACGCCACTGAGGTCTTCAGTTCTGTGTAAACCTCCAACCACATCAGTGCCATCTGCAAAGTGCCTTAAATAATCGGTCCTGGCAAGCCAGGACAAGCATACTGATCTGTTAGTGCCACAACGTCTATCGATATTGCAATACCCCTTCCTGCTGCAATATTTCTCAGTACCACAACTGTACTTGGTACTGCAACATCATTTGATGCCACAAGATTTCAGGTGCACAAAGGATTTACCGGTGACTGCTGAACTAGATTCCCCACTGCTGGTGGGTACTGAGCACCTTTCAGTATAAAGTTCCGCTCTGTCTTCGGAGCTCTATATGTCCCCGGTACCATCACCTCCCTTTTCTGTTGGAGCTCCACCAACAGAAGAAGAGGAGGAGGAGGATGAAGATTTCCCTTTAGCATTATCGATTTATGTTCAGGGGTCCCCCATGTATCCATAAACAAACCTCCTTTCTCAGAGGGGTAGGGACCATACTCAAGGACCTCACCACTTCTGGTGGGAGCTACCCTGGATGCCAGCCCTCTCCCGTATGGTCCTCAATGGGGATCCCTCGGTAGCTTATTGCAGACAGTTTTCTAGGGCCCCAACCCTCTCCCATCTGGACGATAGGGAGACTCAAGCTTCTACTCCCCATCAACAGGAGGAAACATTTGAAGCCCAAGAGACTAGAGTGGATGAAGAAGTCACTCCTCAAACTACCATTTCATACTCTTTGCTGGATGAAGCCGTAATCACTTCTCCTCCATCTATGGACGATGACTTTCAGCAGTTCCAGGATCTCATTAGGCAGATGGCAGAATTCCTACAGATACCTCTTGAAGAAATCAGAGAATACCAACGGAAGCTGTTGAATATTCTGCTCTCTGTGACATCATCCAGAATTGCCCTTCCTATCAACAGGGCTCTCCTGGAGAATCTTCAAACCTCGGCTGCAGTAATGCCCACGTGTAAGAGGGCTGATTAAAAAAATATTACGTGCCCCCTAAGGACTCCAGGTTCTTATTCTTCCACCCTCTGTCTAACTCTCTAGTGGTTGATCTGGTTAATGAATGGGGCCAGCAACATCTTTATAAGTCCACCCTGTATGACAGAGACCAGCAGTGCCTGGTCCTGCTGGGTCGAAAATTCTATTAATCTGCAACCCTACAGTTCTGTATTGCAAATTACCAGGTGCTGATGGCAACATGCAGCAACATAGACTACACAAAGTTTGTATCGTTTATTGAATACCTTCCTCTGGACCAACGGGAACAATTTCAGTCCACTATTGCTGAGGGACAATTATTGCCCAGAACATCTCTTCAGGCAGCTCTGGATGCCGCAGATACTGCAGCCCGCTCCATCTCGATGGCAGTGGTGATGTGCAGGGCTTCCTGGTTACAGCTACCTGGCTTCCCCAGAGAAGTCCACGATATGGTAGCGGACCTACCATTTGATGGACTGAAGCTGTTTGGGGAAAATACCGGCAAGTCATTGCATACCCTTAAGGAATCAAGGGCCACTTTACACTAGTTAGGTATCTACACTTCTGCAGACAAAAGGAAGTGTAGTAAATCGCAAATGGCTTAAAGATCCCGTCAGATGCAATTCTGTGGGTTTCAGAGACTGACAGAATCTCCTAGAAAAAGAGACAGGTTCCAGAGAAAGAGACAGTCTAACCCACCTGATTCATCTATACAGCAGCCTTTGTTATCAAAGCGTCAGTTTTGATAGGATGGTCAAGAGTTTGAACCCACCACTTCTGTTAGCTTGCCAACTTCAATGTTTTGCTCACCTCACCCTACTTGGAGACCAACTCTTCTATTTCCAAACGCATTGGAGCATATCACCTCAGACAAATGAGTGATAGAAGTAATATCATCGGGCTACACCATCCATTTTATCTCCCTCCTGCCTCCTCATTCCCCCTCCCCATCTCTCTTCCAGGACCCTTCTGATGAGTCTTCGTTAAAATAGGAAATAAACTCCCTTCTTCTTTTGAGTGATAGAACCAGTCCCTGCTCAGCACAGGGTGAGAAGCTGCTATTTGAGATATTTCCTCGTACTAACGAAAAATGGAGGGTGGCGACCAATCTTAGATCTAAGACTCCTAAATAAATCTATGAAGCCTCAAAAGTTCAGGATGGTGACTCTAGCAGCTATAATTCCTTCCCTAAACTCAAGGGATTTGTTTTCAGCCCTCGACCTTCAAGGCGCGCTACTTCCATATAGCAATACACCCTTCTCACAGAAGGGTCCTACGTTTCATTGTAGACCAGGATCATTTTCAGTATCAGGTGCTCCCATTTGGTCTGTCCTTGGCTCCAAGAATGTTTTCAAAGGTCCTATCGGTGGTAGCTGCCTACCTGCTGCTATCCCCCCTCCTATTCCTGTACTTGGATGAACAGCTGCTCAAGGGTTGGTCATACCAACAGATGTCATCTGCCACAGTGAAAACACTTTTCCTGTTCTTAGCCTTGGGTATGCAGTTGAATGTGGAAAAATCCACACTGACTCCTGTTTAGAACATACAATTTATAGGGGCATCACTGGATTCTTTAGCAACCAGGGCCTTCCTTCCCATGGACAGGTTTGTGACAGTATCGAACCTTGTCAGAACTATTCAAGGGAGTCTGAAGACTTCAGTCCAAAACTGTCTTGAACTCCTCAGTCACTTGGCAGCTTGCACCTTTGTGACAGAACATTAGGGCTTACACCTGTTTCCAGGAATGGCTCAGATCACTTTACTCACCAAACAAACACAGCCTTGACAGGCCCATATCAGTTCCCCAGCAGGTGAAGCATTCCCTAGGTGGAAGATTCATCAAAATGTAGGGGCCGGGGTTCCTTTTCTCCAGCTGATGCCAATGGTAACCATAACCACGGCTGCATCTCTGTTAGGATGGGGAGCACACTCAATGACTCACAGTACAGAGCAAATGGTCACCCTAAGAAACCAACCTCCATATCAACCTGTTGGAGCTCAGAGCGGTACCTGCGCGAAGGGATAAGTTTATGGAACTGGTGCATAAAACACTGTGTAGGAATCTCAGCAATGTATCTTCCTGACAGACAAAAATGTCATGGCCAACGATTTCAGCAGGTATTTTCCCAAGACCATGAATACAAGCTGAATTCCTAGGTCCTGGTCAGCATTTTTCAGTTTTGGGGATTTCCGGAGATAGACCTCTTTGCAACAGCTATGAACAAAAAATGCCATCTACAGTATTTTATTCAAGGGGTGGTTAGGTCACAATTCCCCGGGGGACACCTTTCTAATACCTTGGATGGGGAAGCTGTTTTCTGCTCTCCCCTGATGCCTTTGATTCTCAGAGCAGAGAAAAAAATCAGATAGGACAGGACCAGAGTTATTCAAATAGCCCTGACGTGGTCAAGGCAAGCGTGGTTTCTTTACCTGTTCCACCTAGTGCTCTGTCCACTAATAAATCTCCCAGTCACTCAGCAACTCCTCTCTCAGGACACTGGTCAACTGCTGCATCCCAATATGAGCATTGTCTGCCTCAAGGCATGGCTGGTTCTCAGGAATAGTCATCCTGTTCTGTAGTGATACAACACATATTAAATAGTAGGAAAGAATCTACCAGAAATGCTTACCTTCAGAAGTGGAGAAGATTTAGTCACTGGTATGAAGTCCAGGACACTCTCCTGCAATCTGCCCCTCTTCTGCTCGATCTGTCACTTAGTTCTCGCAAGGTTCATCTGGCAGCCCTAACAGCCCTTCATACCACTACTGAGGGGTTCTGCCTCTTTGTTCACCCCAAGAACATAAGAACGGCCATACTGGGTCAGACCAGGAGTCCATCAATCCCAGTATCCTGTCTTCCGACAGTGGCCAATGCCAGGTGCTTCAAAGGGAATGAACAGAACAGGTAATCATCAAGTGATCCATCCCCGGTTGCCCATTCCCAGCTTCTGGCAAACAGAGGCTAGGGACACTTCAGAGCATGGTTGTGCATCCCTGCCCATTGTGGCTAATAGACATTGATGGATCTATTCTCCATGATCTTACCTAGTTCTTTTTTGAACCCTGTTAGTCTTGGCCTTCACAACATCCTCTGGCAAAGAGTTCCCAGGTTGACTGAGCATTATGTGAAGAAATACTTCCTTTTGTTTGTTTTAATTACCTGCTGCCTATGAATTTCATTTGGTGACCCCTAGTTCTTGTGTTATAAGAAGGAGTAAATAACACATCCTTATTTACTTTCTCCATACCCGTCATGAATTATAGACCTCTATCATATCCCCCCTTAGTCATCTCTTTTCCAAGCTGAAAAGTCCCAGTCTTATTAATCTCTCCTCATATGGAAGCCATTCCATACCCCTAATCATTTTTGTTGCCCTTGTCTGTACCATTTCCAATTCCAATATATCTTTTTTGGCAACCAAATTCACACGCAGTGTTCAACCAGATCTGCATGCAGTATTCACCCTGCACAAGGTTCATGAAAGGCCTGGAAAACTTCTTTCCACTGGTGAAAGTCCCTGCCACTCTTTGGGATCTTAACATGGTTCTTAAAAGTCTCACGAAGCTTTCCTTTGAACAGATGGTGACCAGCTCCTTACTGAATTTCTCTGTGAAAACAGCCTTCGTAATGGCTATTACCTCTGCCCACAGTGTTGGAGAGGTTGGGGCCTTAATGGCAGACCCTCCTTGCCCAATTTTCTACAAGGATAAGGTTTCCATATGGCTGCATCCTAGGTTCCTTCCTAAAGTGTCTACTGAGTTTAATCTAAATCAGGTAATTTAATTTACCTGCCAGTTTTCTTTTCATAACCCACAAGTCCAGCGTGGAGACTGTGCTCCATATTCTAGATGTTAGGAGGGTATTATCCTTCTATCTACATAGGATTAAACCATTTTGTGAGTCCCCTAAACTGTTCATTTTGTTTGTAGATGGATCAAAAAGCTCTGCTAGTTCTACGCAGAGGGTATCAAAATAGATTTCTGCCCATATTATGTGTTACACTGTGGTCAACATGCGGACATGTCAACTCACTCAGCGAGGTCACAATCTGCATCTGTAGCTGTACTTTAAAATGTCCCAGTTGCTGAGATCTGCAGAGCTGCTACCTGGTCTTTGGTACGTAACTTCTCCAGACACTTGGCTTTAGTCGATGCCTCCAGAGCTGATGCAGCAGTTGGCAATGCAGTTCTTTCCTCTGTAAGGGACTCCACCTCAAAGCTCCCTCCTCCTGATGTGGATACTGCTTGGGAGTCCCCTGAAGTGGAGCACCAATAGGAACTCTACTTGAAGTAGAAAGAGAGGTTACTCATCCTCTGCAGTAACTGTAGTTCTTTGAGATGTGTGTCCCTCTGGGTGCTCCCCTACCCGCTCTTCTCCTCCTCTGCTTTGGAGTTTCCTTCTGAGACGGCAGTGGAGAAGAAACTGAGGGTGATTCACCCGCATAGCTTTGGTGTGGGGCATGATGTTCAGCACGGGCTGAACAGATACTGCTAATGAAAATCTCCGATTGATGGTATGTGCGGCACATAGAATCATAGGACTGGAAGGGACCTCAAGAGGTCATCTAGTCCAGTCCCCTGCACTCATGGCAGGACTAAGTATTATCTAGACCATCCCTGACCGGTGTTTGTCTAACCTTCTCTTTAAAATCTCCAACGATGGAGATTCCACAATATTCCTGGGCAATTTATTCCAGTGCTTAACTACTCTGACAGTTAGGAAGTTTTTCCTAATGTTCAACCTAAACCTCCCTTGCTGCAATTTAAGCCCATTGCTTCTTGTCCTAGCCTCAGAGGTTAAGAAGAAAAATAATTTCCCCTCCTCCTTGTAACAACCTTTTACGTACTTGAAAACTGTTATCATGTCCCCTCTCAGTCTTCTCTTTTCCAGACTAAACAAACCCAATTGTTTCTATCCTCCCTCTCATAGGTCATGTTTTCTAGACCTTTAATCATTTTTGTTGCTCTTCTCTGCACTTTCTCCAATTTCTCCCCATCTTTCCTGAAATGTGGTGCCCAGAACTGGACACAATGGTCCAGTTGAGGCCTAATCAGCGCGGAGTAGAAAGGAAGAATTACTTCTCATGTCTTGCTTACAACACTTCTGCTAATACATCCCAGAATGATGTTCACTTCTTTTTGCAACAGTGTTACACTGTTGACTCAGATTTAGCTTGTGATCGTCTACTACTACTACTACCCACAGAGACACACTTCTTGAAGAGCTAGTTACAGCACAGGGCGAGTAACCTCTTTCTCATCAAACCCCTACCATTTCCTTTGATTTTTCTCTCCAACCTACCCCCTTCCTAAGTGCTCAGTGATGATAAAGAACATAGCATGCCAGGGTGACATGCATGGTGTCTCTGTAATACATCGAGAAAGAGACAGAGAGACCCAAAAAGGGGGTATAGTTTACGTCTGCTATATTTGTTGCCATAATAAGTTCTCGAGTTCAGTGTTTGTAAACTTTATCCCAGCCTACTGGTTTCTGCTGCCAGGAGATGAGGAGTTTGAGAATAATTTGGTGAACCTGAAAACCCTTTTTAAAATAACCCCAGCCACCTGCAAAACACCATACTTCTCCTGTTGGGCAATGTTTGCAACGGGATACAATAGCTCCCTCTTCATAAGAGAAGGTTCACAATTTATGTTTGGACTTGTGGTAAAGGCACAAGTCTGAGTTTCAAGAGAGCTGAGTTCAGTTCCTGGTTCTGCTACAGACTCCCTGTATGATTTGGGGCAAGTCTCACTGTGGAAAATATAGTATGTAAGCATGTAATTAAAGTCTGTATCATAATGCATATGCACGAGGGGCCTGAATTATGGTGGCACAGGTTCCCTTAATTCTGGAAATTCCTAACTTTGGAGTGTTTGATTTTGCAACCTTAACATTCTTTTAACATAGTTTTTCTGTGTAATTTTTTAGGTTTTTTTAAAAAAGAAAACTACCCCCGCCCCTGAAATTCCACCATATTGATATTCACATGGTTCATCAGACCTTTAGATCCACTGCACAGTTCCTCTGCCACTTGATCTCATGGAGTAACTGATAGCAATAGCAGGTTGTCGTCTTCCATGTGGGACAAGCACTGGAGGATCAGACGCATCTTGCCAGTGGGTTTCACAGATATTTGTTGACAGCAGAGGAATGGTGAAAGGCAGGAATTTTGGGTTCCATTAAAAGATGCCCCCCATGCCCGACTATTTCTTCCCCTGCCCCAAACCCATCTCAGATGAAGACTGTGGGTGGTGGGGAGAATGGATAGGCAAGGACACTGAGACAAAGAGTTGGCACTGAGCAGTCTCTCTCAGGCAGGCAAAGAGAGGAAGGGGAAATAGAAGTGTAGAGAAGTGAAGTGATTTGCCCAAGTTCATAGATTCTAATTCTAAAAGGGACCATTGCGATCAGCTAGTCTGAACTCCTGTATAACACAGGTCAGAGAACTTCCCCCTCAAAGAGGACAGGTCTCTAAAACAGAGCAATATAGATCACTTGGTAAACTGGGTGCAAGCAAACAATATGTTTTAATATAGCTAAATGTAAATGTATATGTTGTGGAAGCAGAGAAAGAAGGGGATTGCAATGCATTCCGACAATATCTAGGAAAAAAGAATGTAGGCCATACTTACAGGATGGCAGACTCTATCCTGGGAAGCGGCGACTCTGAAAAAAGATTTGGAGGGAGGGGTGGATAATCAGCTGAACATGAACTCCCAATGCAATGCTATGTCCAAAAGGGCTAATGCGATCCTGGGGTTCATAAACAGGGGAATCTCAAGTAGGAGTAGAGAGGTTATTTTACATCTGTATTTGGCACTGGTGAGACCTCTGCTGGAACCCTGTGTCCAGTTCTGGTGTCCACAATTCAAGAAGGATGTTGGTAAATTGGAGATGGTTCAGAGAAGAGCCACGGGAATGATTAAAAAATTAGAAAACCTGCCTTATAGTGATAGACTTAAAGTGCTTAGTCTATTTATCTTAACAAAGAGAAGGTTGAGGGGTGACATGATTATAGTCTGTAAGTGTCTACATGCGGAACAAATATTTAATAATGGGCTCTTCAATCTGGCAGACAAAGGTATAACATGATCCAGTGGCTGGAAATTGAAGCTAGTCAAATTCAGACTGGAAATAAGGCGTAAATATTTAACAGGGAGAGTAATTACCCGTTGAAACAGTTTACCAAGGGTCGTGGGGGATTCTCCATCACTGGCAATTTTAAAATCACGACTGGAGGTTCTTCTCAAAGATCTAGTCTAGGAATTATTTTGTGGTAGTTCTCTGGCCTGTGCTATGCAGGAGGTCAGACTAGACAACCACAGTGGCCCCTTGTGGCCTTAGGATCTATGAATTGTAATACAGATCAGTAATAATGATAATAATGAAAGAAAAGGATGACTGTAGTTCACAGATCCTTTCCTCGGGAGCCTGGAGGCCTGGTGGAAAGCTCTGTGGGCATGAATGCTGGAAGAAAGGACATTTTCAGGCCACCTTATTCCCTTGGCTGGCAAATTAGTACTTTGGAGTGAGAAATATCTCTTGGAAACATAGACTAACAGTGAAGAGAAAACAAGGTGCTTTGAGAGAAGGAAGTGCTAGGGCTGAGGCTCTGGGCCGTGTCCCCTGAGAGACCCAGTCCAGAAGATGCAGCTCAGGAGGGAGGGAGGGTGGACAGAGGTGTCTTTATGCCATTTTGGGGCTTTTTGCATTCTGGGCTGCTTCAGGGACCAAAATGGCCCTGGAGGCTGTTCTAAATTACCACATTCTTAACTGGGTTGCTCTGTAGCGTGGAATACCCCCCAGTGCTGAGGGCTTTGAGCACACCCTCTCGTGCCTATGCTTTTATAGCCTCCTACTTCTGGTACATCCTTATACTGGAGAGGGAGAGGGAGCAGAATTGTATCACTTACATCAGTCACACACTGTTCCTGCACCAGGAGAATGCTCCCCCAGCCTATTAGAGCTTTTATATGGCACTGGAGTGGCATGAGAAGGAGCCAGAATCTAGCTCCAGGGCTCTAGGGCAATTGGCTTCTTGTGCTAGCCACTTAACCCGGTGGGAGAATTTGCTCTCCCACAAACTGGACAGCAAACAAGGACAAAAGGAAAGCAACTGGGGAGCTGATGCATTTTATTTCCCCTGTTGGGCCTGCAAATTAATCCTGTCGGGAGCTAGCAAGCCACACCAGAAGCATCAACAGAAAATGAGCCAAGGAGGGAAAGTGTTTGAGGAAGCCAGTGCAGTCCCATAGCAAATTTAATCAGCTCCCCATCCATCTGAAAAAGCTGAGCTGTGTAGCAGAAAGCAGCAGGATACAATTTACCATATCTCCACACTTTAGAAACTGCTGCGGGGAAAACAAAAACACAGAACAGCGCCTGTTGGGAGCCCGGATCCATGTTATGTACCAGTGGTGCGTTTCCCAAGAAAGCCTTGATTTCCCCTGGATCGTTGTATTATTTACCATTTGTTGACTGAGTGGCAGGTTTAGAGAAATTCAAACTATGTTGTTTTTAAAGGCCCAGGCGAGAGGAAGGGTTTGAAAGTTTCTTTCCTTATCTGAGCAGCCTGGAGAAACAGGACTTTCTACTCCGGACTGATGGATTCCTTTCCCTTTTTCTTCTCTTTTTTTTGGAGGGAGCTTGGGATGGGGAATCACCTTTTCCTTATGAACACCATAACTTGGATGGGATTTCCAGGAGGAGATTATATTGGAGCCAGGCTGCAGTCTCATGGTGCTTTTCTTTGGAGTTGCCAGTTTATTAAAATCATGTGTGTAATTTCCTATCTCAGCATACTTGTGAATAATCCATGTATGGAAGTATGCGTGTATGAATGCGCACACACGTGCGTATATATAATATAGAAGCATAATGGACAAACTTCGTCCCTGGTGTAATGCCACTGAAATCATCCAAGTTACACGCAAGATGAATTTGTCCCACTGAATTTAAAATTTCAGACCTATAGCCTTTAGAGGAAATATATTCACCCAGTGTGCAAGTAGAATTCATTTCTTACCGGTATGCTGCACCAACTAAAGTGTGTGTGTGGGGGCACGTGACTCCTCATGTGGCCCCGCGCTCTCCCCCTCCCTTCCCGATGATCCATCCCACGTTACTTGGGGGGCGGGCTCTGTCCTCCTCCCACTGCGCTGGAGACTTCTCAACTGCAGGGCTCTCAGGAACCGCAGTGAGCTCCTCTGGTGTGGCTATACCGCTCCCAGCTCTTCCACCCAGCTGCGTCTTTTGAGTCCTGTCTGGGGTCTGTACAGCAGCCCCACCGGAGGACAGGGCTGGGGGGGGCGAGGCTAGGGGTGGTACAGCCACGCCAGAGGAGCTGACGGTGTGGGGTTCTGCTCCTTTCACCGTTGCAGTTCCTGGGAGAGCCGTGAACCACAGAACATTGGGAGGCCCCACGACGGCAGCTCCTCCCCCAGCCCTGTCCTCCGGTGGGGCTGCTGTACAGGCCAGGGATGCTGGAACTATTTTTATAGTGGGGGTGCTGAGAATTATTGAACCAAACTGTGAACCCTGTATAGAATGGAAGCCACTTCGAGCCAGGGGGTGCAGCAGCACCCCTAGTTCCAGCACCTATTGTACAGACCCTGGACAGGAGATGCAGGCGGTACAGCCATGCTGGAGGAGCTGCCGGCGTGGGGCCACCCAGTTGCCCCTCATTCTGCTCCTCCTGTGTCTTATTGGTATGGCGTACCGGACTGTACCACCCTACTTGCACCACTGTATTCACCTCATCTGGAGCCAAAGCTGCGAGGCAGGAGCATAGTTTAATTAGATCCCATCTCTCTTCTTCTACGCACCCGCCCTTCTTTCCTCCTTCCCCCTTCTCAGCTCTAGAAACAACCTCTTACTCTATGCCCCGCCCCCGTCTACCATGGTACCTGTCTGTTCCTGACTGAATTGGACCCTGAACTCTGAATACACCACATCTTGTGACCTGGTTTAGTGCCTCCTGCAACACTGTGTGGATCAGGCTCTGACAGGACAGGGCCCACCACTGAGTTCTCTCTCTGCCCCTTGGTGCAAAAGTGGACAGAGACTCCAGCTCTGAAGGCAAAAAGATAGGTACCGTTTGAAGCCAAGCTGTACAGAGCTCTCAGGCCATGAAATCTAGCTTCCAGGTGAATTTGTGGTCTCTCTCTCTCTCTCTGTTCATTTTGGGCACAGCATACATTTGAAACGGCACTGGCTGCAGCCCTGATGTCAGCAAACCCTTCAGAGTAGCGCAGCTTGGATTTCATCTTGTTTTTACACCTTCACTTCTCCTTGGAAGGCTCATTGTCACCACCAGGGCTGGTGTCATCTAACTGCAGCAACGAGACCAACACTTTCGGCTGCGGAAATTCCCAGAGCACGACGCTCTGTGGCTGCCAAAGCTTTCTGCTGGCACCTGCTCAACGCTCGCAGAGCTATCGCGGGGCCTGCTTCCCGTCTCTGCCGCCCACCAGGAAATCGGCACCGAAAGCACTTTGCTCTTCTGCTTAATAGGCATGCTGGCCAAATTAACAAGAGAGCTGGGGCAAGCAGGATGTGTTTGACCTTCAGGCTCTCCCTCCCTTGACCTTCCATTCAGTAGCTTCTCTGCCTGATCCCACTGCACTGGCGTGACCTGTCGGGAGATCAGCGGGATATACCTCTTGCTGCTCTTCTCCTACGCTATCTCCCCTCTGCCAGACCCCTTCACCTGAATGGCACGCGTCTGGTCTTTTAGTATTCCGGGGATAAAAAGGGCAGTGCAAAGTGCTGGGAACTCAACTAAGTGATGTTGCTCAGCTGATGACCCAAAGGAATTTTAGATGCAAGGCAACTTCCAGCAAAGCAGATTGTCCTTCCTCTACTAAGTCAGGTTCTCTTGTTGCTCACCTGGTAGGGCTGCTGTCTACAGGCCTCCCTTTACATTGAAGCTGCAAACAATACATTAAATTCATCCTCTGCAACTGCAGTTCTCCAAGTCAGCGAAGCCTGCTGTAGTGCCTGCCTGCTAATTAGCTCACTCCCCATTTGAGCATCCAGTTGGAGGAGCCGAGAGGAAACGTCTGAAGGTCATCTCGCGCCAATTGTGAGTGTGCGTCGGGCTGAGCACCGGAGGGAATTAAGTTCACTAACCACAGGACAGGTAGAGAAAAAGTGCAGCAGAGGCAGTTGCAATGCAAGAGTCCTGTCCGTGTGCCTTATGTCTGACCTCTAGGGTTAAGAGGGGAGTTTGGTCCCCATGCCTAATCAAACCTTGGCCTCTTCGCTGAGTCTACCAAAGAGGGTGTCAATGGCTATGTGTGTGGGGACATTTGTATTGGAGATGAAGAATGGTCCAGGAGTTAGGGCATTAGCCTGAGACTTAGGAAATGTGGGTTCAGTTCCTTACTCTGCTACGGCACCCCGTGTGACCTTGGGCAAGTCACTGTGCCTCAGTTTCCCAACTGTACAATGGGGATAGTTGCGTTGCCCTGCCTCCCAGGGGTGTTGTGAGGATACATTCATTATGGATTTTGAGGTTTTCAGTTAGCACAATAATGGCCTTAGACGTGTTTGAGATAGATTTGTGTGTGTGTGTGTGTGTGTGTGTGTGTGTATATGTATATATGTGTAACATTTAGAATGATGTCTGATGAAAGCGTAAAGGGAATCTGTGTTTGCATAATTTGAATTATGACAGAAGGCAGAAAATTATTTTAAAACATTTTGTCTTAACACATCACTCTTTGATTTCATATGAAAATCGCTCGGCCCAACACACACACACACACACACACACACACACACACACACACACACACACAAATATCCCAACACCAGAAGAAACAGTAAATTGAGACCAAAATCCGTTTTGTGTTTTGGAGAAATCATTTGTTTTATGAGGCCTGAGTCATTCCCCCCCGATACGTTTTTTCTCTTGCGGTGCATAGAGCCTGCAGTGTTAGTCACGGCAACATTTCCAAATGCAGAAATGACTTTTCTGCTCTGCTATGTCCTTCACAGCCAGTGCTTTCAGGGCAGTCACGCTGAAGGGGGAATCTGGCAGGACAGTCCGCACAGAGAGCCCCTCCAGAACACAATGGCACAGGACCACAACACGGCATGAAAATGTCATGGCATGTTCTGAAATTAGTGCTGGGAAGAAGTGTTCTGAATCCTCCCCCTGTATAGAGTTGAGCCTCTATAGGAAGGTATGGTCCCTCTCCAAGGAATGTACAGCGGAGGCAGGCGAACAATATAGGTTAGACACAGATGTGCCCTGTGACCAGAAGGTGGAATGAAGCCAATTTGTTAGTTACTTTGGGAAATTGAAATAACTGTTTCACAGAACAGCGCCAGATAAACTTGGGAAAGGGAGCCATTCCCAAGAGCGGCGGGTATCGTAGGCCAGGGGAGGCTAAACCTCCCCTGGCACAGCCGCCACCAGATGTCTGGGCCATGGTAGCCTCCCCTGCACTCCACCTCTTCCCCTCCCTGCTCCACTTCTTCCCCAAGGACACCACTGCCCGCCGCTGCCTGCTGAGTCAGTCCCTGCTCTCCTCCACTCCACACACGTCCCCACCCCCGGAGGTCCCCTCCACTCACTGTGACCCTCCTCCTCTCCCCCACGAGACCACCCCCCTCCCCAGCCTGCCACATCCCTCTTCATCTCCAGCCCTGGGAGGTCCCCTCGCCATGTCCCTCCTCTCCCTGAAAGCCAGTGGCCTGGGGGTCTGGCAGGTGCCTAAAAGCCAGCGGCCCGGGGGTCCAGTGGGTGCTCAGGGTCGGGGTGGTTCAACCAGGGCTCCTCCGGCTGTGTGTGTGTGCAAGGGGTGGAGTAGGGCAGGGCCTCAGGTAGAAGGGGGGTTTCACCTGCCTCCCATGGCCATTTAGACACTGGCACAGCAGGTGCATGATCCACTCCCAAGCGGCCACTTGCACAGGGAGACTGCAGCCCCCCACCCCCTGACCTGTTTTCTTCCTCCTGCCCCCTACGTCCCCTAGATGTGCAGAGAGGGACTGTGACTGAGGCACACCAAATGTTCTCATTGTCTAATACCTTTCTTAACCCTGTTACATTTTTGGCCTCATTAATATCTTGTGGCAAATAATTCCGCCAGCCAACTATGTATTGTGTGAAGAAAAGATTTCATTTCATCAGTTTGAAATGTACTGACTTTTGATTTCATTGGATGCCCCCTCTTTCTTGTATTATGAGACAGGATAAAATTGCCTTCTCTGCGTCATTCACTATTTCAGGTATCTCTATCATGTCTCCTCTTATTTTTCTTCTCTCTGAATTTAAACAGTCCTAGTCTTTGGAGTCACTCTTCATTCCAGGCACAGTGAATTTCTAAGCATGAAAAGAACATTTACTCTCAAACTGTGAATGGATTGATCAGGTGAGAAGGGACAGAGAGCTGTGTTGTCAGTCATGGTGCTTTCCCCAGATGTCCACTTACACAGATCAATATTTTCCCATTATGACAGAGCATGACTTCAGTTGTCTTTTCCGAAGGATATTTAATTCATAGAAAATCAATGTATCTTTACCAATTTCAGCCTTTCTTAATAAACTGACCTGCATCGCAAGAACATTGATTTTGGAATATATGTAAACCCATTTATTTTTTATCTGTGTTGCTAATAGCACCTGGAAGAAATAACTTTATCTGATTTACTTTTATGATGATTTTTTTTCTCAATTGCATCTTAATTGGATATTGAAACAGAATTGATCAGTTTCACGTCCTGACTCTTCGGCAATATACCAATGTCGTGTCTAGTCTTTCAATGCTGGAAGCGGTTTAAATTTCCCATCCCCAACCCTCAAATACTCTTTTCCCTGATATTGCTAGACTTGGATGTAATGAAAATGTTTCTGCACACAGTGGTTAGAATTTTTAAAGCAGTCATCAGGGGATATAGACAAACATCTTCCAATTTTTCAGTGTCAGTTCAATTCAGTGAAACATTACTGGCATCACAAGTGTTGCCAAAGTGCAAACAAGAGACGGATCTCTCAGGTATCTGTCAGAAGTAGTTATGATCCACCCACTGTAGAACTACACACCATGTTTCGGGATTTGTCCCCACTGTCTGTTGGCCAGCACAGTGTCCATTCTGGATCTAGTGATAAGCTGCTTTTTATTATGATGTCTGCCCTTTCTCTCCTTTCTCCCAGGGTTATGCACAGGTTTTTGCGCATCACTTTGTGATGGGAAGTCTCCTATTATTCCTGCTCATTTGAGGAAATATCCTTTGGTGTGTCTAAATCCTTTTGGTTGTTTCAAACTCTCAGCCACTTTGCTTTGTAGAACCCTTTTAAAATAACGATCCTCAGGTGCGTCGCTCCCATTTTGTATCATGGCACTGAGGTTCTTGGGCTGCAAAGGCATGTTAGATCGTCCAGGGAGGAGTCAGCTCAGTATAAGTCTGATTCAAAAGTTGACAATAGAGCTTTGTGCACCATATCCTTTTTGCTGTCAGGGAAAGGGAGGTGTGGTGAATACAAAGGGGTGTGTGGTCAGGATAGAGTTAAACTATGCAATCCTAGGCAAGCTGTTCAGTCCTTTGTGGTTGTTGAAAGCAGGTGTAAATTAGAGCAGTCTTCAGGCTGCTCTAACACACAGTATGTGTGGGAAGGCATACACAGAGCAGCACCAGCATAAGGGCACCACCCCTGGATTTGTGCCCTGCGCATTTTCAGCTTGGTACAACACCCACTGAAGCCAGTGGCAAAATCCCAATGGACTTAAATAATTCAGGATCAAGCCTTTGTGAGGATCTGGTCCCAGACTTGCATCTCTGTTGTCTCTGTACGTTTTTTTGGGGGGGGTGGGGGGTTTACCCTCTAAATCCCTCATTTTTATGCATTGTATGATGCTTTGGGCTGAGTGGAAAAAATGACGTGATTGTCTCCTTGACTACAGCATTAACGATGCCATCTACGCTACAGAGATCCCTTCTCATTAAAGTTTCCTTTTGAACCTGTCCTCATCATTCATTCTTTAACCCCGCATTAGTCGGATATGTCTTCCTGCTGCCTGTTTGGCTGCTATACTATGTTTTGTATTATTGTGTGTGTCACTTGTAGCTCACAACCGACGGCTGCTGTTGAAGTAGGATCTCGTGTGGGCATTCAAAAATCTGGGTTGAACATCCAGAATTAAAGTTGACATCCCACCTCTTTGCCCTCTATGGTCGCTTTCTGAGATACAAAGAACTTCTTTAACGAGGGGTTGATTCTGCCTCCTTGTACTTTACAAATACTGGGGATGTCATCTCTGGTCTGCTCTGTTTTGAAAGAGGGGATGCTATTGGGTGTCGCAGAGAGTGTATATTGTTGTATAATTAATATTAAGTCTATAACAAGTAATCAGTGATTTTTTTATGAATTGCTGACTCTGCTGTAGCACTTGGATTCCCTCTGATGCAGCACTTTTGTGAGATTTAAGGCTGGAGAAAGGAAGCAGTGCCACCAACGCAGCTTTCCTGCACACAATTGGGGAGATCCGCTCATGGGATGAACTAAGCCTAAGAGCTGTAATCAGCCTGATCAAAATCCTTTCTCTTGTCTATTGCCCAACTTTCACTTTTGTGATGTCCTAATTTTCCTAGTTCTCCAGGGTTTGCCAGGCTAGACGGGACCTGATTCCCTAATGTTTAAAACAAGCCTCTTAAAAAACCAGCACCAAAACCCCTAAAGAAATCCTTTCCTTTCTTCCATCTTTGGGTATGCCTAGTTGACCCCCCAAGGTTCACCTTGATCAGCTACATTGAGTTAAAATTATAACTTGCCCTGCCTACACTTAGGCTATGCAATGTTTTAGCTAACCTGTGTTAGCTATCTTGTTGTGTAAACACATTTTTTCCTAATGTAGAGGTACCTATAAAGAAGTAAAGACAGGTGTAAGCCCATTTTTTCCCCTTTGCAGGTCACCTTTAAGGAACCCTGATGTTTTTCATTTGTTTTTCTGAACACCTGGATTATTTTTCCTGATTTGAAAATGAATTGTGTGGCCACGCAGGCCAGGCTGAGAAAGGGTTCTGCTCCCAGTGACCATTTCAGACTCCTCTTGCTGAAATCCAAGGCAATTCCCATTTTGTCCTCCGGTTTTGCAAATAAATTGTATTGCTTTTCCATTTGTCAACATTAAGCATTATTTGCTGTGTATCAGCCAAATTAGCTGGCACCGCAAAGGACTCTTTAGAATTTCCTTGCTTGCCTCCCCCGCCCCTCCTTATGTCCATTCTGCTGCTCAATTTTGCGTTGTCAGCAGACTTAACCAGTTTGCAGTCAGCTTCTCTAAGCCATTTATATAAATTAGACTTAGCGGGGGGGCCAAAGATCGCACCAAGATGAACATTACTTTGCATTTGTTGACTTTAATTTTCTCATCCTGTATGTTGACCCAGTTCTAGAGTAGATCTAAATCGTTGGCCTGTTTTTTCCATGTCCGTTTTATGGCCACCCCGGCAAATGTATGAAGTCTGAAAACGCCATCTCTCCAAGTCATTTACATAATCTAAAACTAGAGCAGGAAGGGCATACTCAGCGACCTCATTCAGCAAGGCCCATCATTTAGGGCCCTTAATTAACGATGACTTTGTTTTCTGTTCTTTAGCCCAATCTGTATCTGTTCTCATTTGCTACCCTGACTCCTCACCACTTTCTGCTGAATTTGCAGCTTTTCGTGCAGAATTTAGCAAAGCCGCCTGCAAAACATAGATGAGCTGCGGTGAATTGTACTTTATGTAACTTACCTTTAACTCTCTGTTATGCGACGGCCCCCCTCTCTCTCCTCAAGTTGAGGGGCTTAAAAAGTGTCGCTGTTTTATGATCTTTTTAAAAACAAATGTCAATCCATGTGGAAGGGTGGAGCTTTGACTCTCTGGGAGACTGAAATCTTTGATTTGTCCACAAGGCAAGCGTGATATAGGCAGCAGGAATGAACATTTTCCCACAGCACCCAGCTAATGTACCTCAACACTATCAGGAGGGATCCACCACAAAGAATAGTTTTGTCCCCATGGCTTATTCAGTCCTCGGCGTCTGCCCAGGCTGATGACAAAGGTGGCAATCAACGCCAGTTGTATTTGTGTTTTTTCTTATGTGGCCATCAGTCCACTGGGAACTGCACTGAGGCCACTACTTCATTTCACATCCTGTCCTGTAGGATATGGACTGAAAGCACAGAACCCATCACACATAGAGCCATTGGGGTGGGATGGCTGTGGAATACATTCAAGAAGCCATAATCAGCTTGTAGGAAATTTGCAAACCAACAAAAGAGAGGATAATCATCAACTAAATGAGTTTTTAGGGATTATGCACCTTGCTCTAGTACTGAAATTCCCTTTGAAGCGTCATTGGTCCTGCTACAGTGTTTGACTGCTGTAACTAATTAAAAATGGGCTGAAACGATCCTTCCAGCTGCAGGGCCATATCTTGCCATCATGTTTAACTATCTTATGACATTGACTGGACCTGAAGGAAAATGGGCAGTGGTCAGAAACAAAATGATTCAAGCTGCAGTAGTTGGCTATCAACACAGAGCAAGAACTGGATAAGCCAAGAGAGATGGCATATTACGGGGAGGGGGGGGAGGGGAAGCTCTGAAAGGAAAACTCCTGAGTGCTAAGCCTGATGAAATACTGGAAAAAGCAAAGGAGGAGTACAAGAAAGCAGAGAAAGCAATGAAAAGTGATGCAAGCAAATTAAATGGAAATATGTTGAAGACCTAGCAGCTGAAGTTGAAGTGGCTGCTATGATAGGAAGCCAGAGAGTCATTTACCAAGTGACTAAAATCCTGTGTGGAAACTCGGGAAATGGGCCAATAAAAGTAAAGATGGACAAATGCATGTGAAGTAGAGCAGAATAACAGATGGGCACGGCATTTCAAAGAAGCCCTCAAAAGGCCCAGCCTTACTTCAGCACCAGAGTTTCATGGAACATGGGAACCTGATCAACTTGATATCAACACTGGTCCAACAGAGATGTCAGAAGTACAAAAAGCAACAAAGGGGTGGGAGATGATCCAATCACAGCAGAAATGCTAAAAGTACTTGACACAGCACCCGGATGAAACTGGCAGAGCTGTTTAATGACGTCTTGGAAAACGAGACCCCTCCTCAGTGGAAACATAGAATAATTGTCAGAATACCCAGAAAGGGTGATTTTACTGACTGTCACAACTGGAGAGGAGCCACCTATTCTCTGTTGTAAGGAAAATCTTCTGTAATGTCATCTACACAGAATGAAAGAGAGAGTGCCTGCCAGAGATGAAAATGGGCCAGTACCAGCCTGTACATAGCCCATAGAAAATGGGCCAGTACCAGCCTGTACATAGCCTGTAAATGCTCTCCCACCAGGGCCACCGACCAGGGGGAGAGGGGGCTAAAGGGGCAGCTGTGATTTAAAAGGGCCCAGAGCTCCTGTCTGCCACTACCACAGCAGTGGCCAGAGCCCCAGACTCTTTAAATTGCCACCGGAGCCGCAGGCGGCGTGGGCCGGGCAGCATGGATGGGCTGGCTGGGGGAGGCTGATCTCCAGCCCCATCCCTTCCAGGGGCCCGGAGCTGGGACCCCGTACCGGTAAGTATTTTATCTTACTTTCACCCCTGGTGCCTGCAAAGCTTAGGCAAGAACAAGCTGGATTCAGGTCCAAGAGATCCTGTGTACATCAGATATTCACACCAAGGAACGAATGGCAGGCTCCCTTATAATCAGTGTATTTGATTTTCAAAAGGCATTTGCCTGCTTGCATCGGCATACATGGTGGAATAGTCTCCAGTCTTATGGAATTCCAGCTAAAGTCATCAACATCATGAAGGTTACGTCCTACGATGCAAAGTGCACGGTAAGGGTGAATAACGAGACAACAGAATGATTCAGCATGGCCAATGGCCTGAAACAGGGCTGCATTCTAACTCCACTGTTGTTTGGCAGTGCTACAGACTGGATAATTAAGAAGTGAGTTAGCAACACAAACCCTGGCATAGCATGGGGAGATGGCAAGTATGTAGAAGAGCTACACTTTGCTGCTGATGTTGTGCTATTGAGTGACATCCCTGAAAAGCTACAAACAAAGACAGACACCTTGTCAGAAACAGCAGGCCAAGCAGGGCCCACATCACCTACATCAAAACAAACATCCTTGAAAACCAGATGTGAGACTCATTCGAAGACAAAAACACCAAGAAGGTAGAACAGTTCATTTACCTAGGCAGCAGCATACTAGCCAATGGAGACCTCAAGAAAGAAGCGACATCAAGGATAGGAAAGTATCCACAGCATTCACTAAACCCTGCAACATATGGAAATCAAATATACCCAGTTCCAAAACAAAACTGAGAATTTTCAGCTCAGACGTTATCAGTGCTAATATCTGGCTGCAAGAGCTGGAGATCTATTAAAATGTTAGATAGAAAACAAGATGCCTTTTGAAAATAAGTGCCTACAAAAGATTCTGAGCACTGGATAAGCATTAGCACCAACAAAGAGATCTGAGGCGTTACCAACCAGCAGCTTATCTCACCTAGAACCAGAAGGAAGCCTTGCAGATATTTGGGGGCATGTACTTCGGATGCCAACATGCAGACTCCTTGTCATGAGGTATACAAACCCCACATGGGAGAACAAGGGGTTAAGGAGCAGCTCCAGCCCAGGCGGCCCCGACTAACCACACCTACAAAGCCTGTACAATCTGTAAGTGGAGTTTAAAAGGGGGCAGGCCGTGGGAGGGAGCAGACCTCTGTTCTCAGCTCTGGGGAAATCACAGCCCAGGATCTCTTGTTGCCTGAGACCTGCAGGGGGGAGACTGGTGGCTGCTTGGGAAGGTCAAAAGTGGGGAACTTGGGTGGGAAGTGATCCAGGGAGGCAGCAATTTAGCACCCCAAGGTGCAGAACTTAGCTGCCCAACATTGGGCCCTGGATCGGAGTCCAGTGGAGAGGGTGAGCCCGGGGCCCCCAACCAGCCCCTGAAGGTAGGAAAACAATAGAAGTCTGGTGGGCAATCCAGCTGGGAAGGCCCTAAATAAACAAGGGTCCAGACCCCAAGTCCTGGAGCTAGGGAGAAAGCCCAGAAGCCCTCACAGGCACCAAAAGACACCTCTGTTGTTGCACTTTTCTTTCTGTGGACTAGAATGTGTGATCTGGCTGGAGGGCTAAGCCCCAAAAGAAGGGACCAACCCCACAGGTCAGAGTTGTAGAAGAAAGGGGAACCACCAGTCACGCCTCTACCTGACCATTTGGCAGCACTGCCGGTGAGCGTCATATTTCACACTTCCACATGAGGCCGTCAAGTGGAACCCAACTGGTGTGAGGAAACAAAGGGCCGAAGAGAAACTTTAAGAAGAAGAACCCTTAGCAGGGAGGGCAGAACAGTTGACCTCAGTGCCCGAGAGCAGATGGAAGCAGTAGGCTGATGGAAGAGATTGGTTTGCTCCCCGTGCATCAACATTGGCGCCAGAAGGGTGTAATAATAATATTGATGTTGCTGCCACATCCTGCTCACTATTGAATTTGGGGAGCTTCTGCTCGGATGGTGCATTTCCCCACTACCCCCAGCTGAGAGCAAGGTTTGGCCCAGTACTTTTCAAGGGACCCCTTTTGAAGATGATAGACTAAAATTAACCCTGCCAGTTCCATATAATTCTTACTGATATCCATACATATTGAATCATCCTTCCTCTCTGGCTGTGTCTTCTGTTTGTGTCAGCAGGTGGGGTACTGAAGCAGACAAGATTCCTACTTTCTGAGAGCTACGGGGAGCGGGAGTCTTGTCCATTTCACCACACTCTGCCTTCCTCCTGTGGATTGGTGCACTCGGCTGTCAGTTTGTGCACTGCTCGTACATCCATTGTGCTGTTTCCATTAAGGGTCTGTAATCGACACACAAAGAAATGAAACGGAGTAGAAAAGCTGTAGCTCGTGTTCGGCTGCAACGTCGTCAAACACTCTGGAATCGTGATCTTGTTCCATTTGGGACTTGGAAACAAGAATCCTCCCCTTGCGCTTCTAGGCAAAGCTGTTCATCTCATGTTATGTCCTCTCCCAAGTTCCTTTTGAGAGGAAGGGCTGGCTGCCTAGCCTTCTCCCTCACCCCCGGAAACAGGGTTTCTAGTGAGACAATCAGATTGTTTCATTTCTCCTGGGGAAGGATGACCGTGGCTGCATTTCAATACATCAGGAGCCACTTGAAAAGGTGAAGCCCTTTCCGTTAGTGCGGTAATGGAAGAAAAGCCTAAAGAGAAGAAATGTGACCGTTTCAGGGGCACAAAGTCATAGCATTTCTGCGGTTACGTTCCGGGAACGAAAATAGCAGGGACAGGTCCCAGCTGCTGGCCACGGCGTGTTTGAAAAGGTTATGGAGACATTATAGCATGTAAACAGCAGAGCTATTAGCTCTGAGCTGTGAAAAGTTTCTAACCTTCACAGCGCAAACCTTAAATTATTTTTGAAGTGTTAATGAAAGTCAGCTCTCCAAAGATGGATGTGGCGCATGGAATTGCATTAGACAAATGGCAGGAACATTTCAATAGTTATTGCTTGAAAAATCCCCGGGGAGGCTGTGGGGGGCCGAAAACCAGCCACCTTCATGAGGATCCCTCTGGTGAAAATAAAATAAAATGTCTCTCTCTCCCTCCGTCTCTCTCTCTCTCTTTGTGGGCTGATGTTTAGCATATGTTAAAGGCCGCACCCAGATCTCATTTAAACCAATGGGTTGGGTGGGTGTGTCTGGAGTAAGTGTTCCTCAGGGCAGGGCTAATCATGAGTGAAATCCTGATCTCTCTGAAATCCAATGTAAAACTCCCATTGAGCGGAGCCAGGATTTCACCCCATGTAAAGTGCCTCCCCCCTATCTATCTATAACTATATCTATCTATCTATCTATCCCCGTACACCCCCCTCTATCTATCTATCTATCTATCTATCTATCTATCTATCTATCTATCTATCTATCGTGATCTAGAGAAATGCTCAATAATGATACATACATATGTTACTCCCGAGGGAATTCTGCGCCAAAACAATTAAAATGTGCCAAAAAATTAAAAATTCTGTGCACAATATTTTAAAATTCTGCAAATTTTATTTGTCAATAAATGAATGTGGCTCCAGCATGGTAGTGGGGAGCACAGGCCACTGGCTGGATTGAGGTGGGAGATCACCCTGAAGCCTCCACCTCCCATGATACAGGGACTTGGCAGTGAGGCTGTACCTGACCCTGACACAGGGCTGGGCCTGCCCCAGAAACACCTCGGGGCCCTGCCCCTCTGCGCCAGGTGCACCAGGTGTGGGTGGGCAGGCTCAGCTCAGCAGGATCCAAGGGTGGGATCCAGGTGGGGGTTAGAGGTTTCTGTGTGGGGCAATCTGGGTGCGGGCAGCTCAGTGGGAGATCTGGATGCACAGAGACTCATTGGGGGGGTTCCGGGTGCAGGGGCAATGGGACTTTGCAGGGGATCCAGGTGAAGGTGGTTGGGGCTCAGTGGGGGGTCTGGGTGTGGGGAGATGTGGCTTGGCAGGGGGGAGTGGGGTCTGGGTGAGAGGTCTCAATCCTGTAATGTGCTGAGCCCTCCAGCCCCAGTCCTGCATATCTGTTTAAGCCTGTGAACACATGAGTAAAACACATTAAAGTTAAGCACTTGCTTTAGCGTTTGGCAGCATCGAGGCTACTAGTGTTTCACATTCGATGCATGAAAATGGCAGAGGAAGGACAGCAGATGTGCAATGTGACTGAGTTTAAACACAGGCTACTTCTCAGCTGCGATGGATGGGAGTTAGAACTCCGGTCTGGGCATCCCCAAACCAGGATAAGTTCCAATCGCATCGTCGGGTTTTATTTCTAATAGCCATGCCATGGTTTTTCTCCCCTTAGACATTGCTCAGACCCAGCTGATTTATATCAAGGGCTTCAGCTTTCTTTCAAACCCTTTCTGTTTTCTGGCCAGGCACATTTTTCTCCCCCTTTTTGGAGCGTGGTGGGGGGAAACCCTTCACTGTAACCTTTTCATGCATAATAACGTTTAGGCTTTTTATTACTCTGTTGAGACAAAGAAGGCTTTGATGAATTTCAATTCAGTGCAGGATCGACCATGCTACAGTGTCTGGTCATAAAGAAAAGAAATCTCTCTCCATTTCTGGAACAGGTTGAAAGACCAGAAACAGTGCTTGTAATGCTAGAGTCAATAAAAGCTCTGTCCGGTGGATCCAAACTCCCCAGCCCCCACAAATCAATTTGAAAGAGATTGCTTGGCGATGACATTCATCAGTGTTTTCACTGGTTACAGTGTTCTAAAACTGTTCTTGTTCTAAAACTGTGTACAGTTAAAGGACACCGTCAACTTGAATTCTAGTCAATTGCAATGGATGAGTTAAAGGACGTTTCAGGCTGCTCTCTTCCCCTTGGTTGCCCTTCCAATTTTTGTGGGTTTTCCCCCATATTCTCCTATTTTATTGATACTAATTCTCTCCTCTGTTGCCTTCTGAAAGACCCACACAAAGAGAAAAGTACCTCCTCTCCAGATTCCCCTGTGTGGTGGGCAGTATTGTCACGCTCAAGCGTTCAAAAATCGTGAGTCAGGAGCCCAAAAAACCATGAGATCAGCTTAACAAATTATTTTTTTGTAAACCCAGAGCCCACATAGAATAAGATCAGAGCACGGTCCCCACGCATAAGGCTGCGCAGTTGAAATGACTCATTGAGTCCAGTAGGAGGTGCCCATACAAACAATTGTAATGCCGAGAGAAATAGCCTCGAGTGCATTGCCATGTACTTTAGCAGCATCAGATAATGCTGCTGCTGTGTGTGGAGAGAATTTATTGCAGAACAAAGATCAGAGCAGAAGAGAAACTCATTGTACTGTCTCTGCCATGAGCACTGTGTAAATGCACTATAAGGACATGAGCAGTTTTATCCAGTTAGCAGAGTCTCCCCTCTACTGACTAGACAAGCAGCGATCACAGAGAGAAAATACCTGCTAGTTCTTCTTGCTGCTCTCCTTGGCCTATGTAGTTGGACTGTCCCCTGAAGGACTGTATGTTTTCAAGTCCTTTCTCCAGTTTAGTTTTACATGTCTTGGGAGGATGCATCCTGCATGTTAACTTCACCAAGTGTCTTGGGCCAGAGAGAATTGTTGGGCTGCTTGAGCCAAAGGGCATTCTCCATTCAGCCAAAGTGCTAGGGAGCTGTGTCACGCTCCCCGCATCGGGAAGTCTGCCTTTGCACGGTTTGTGCACCATGGAGGACAGCTTCCAGTGCCCACCAAATGCCTCCATCTCTGTGCCAAGATCTGGCAATTGCATCCTAGAAACCAGGGAGGTGACTTTCCCTTCTCCCCCCTCTTCCCCCGCCACACCCCCTGCTTTGGAATTCACAAGCATCATCATTGTTTTTCATCAGAGCTGTTATTTGTAGCTGGCTTACAGAACAGAAGTGCGGGGCTGTCCGACCAGCCATCACTCTGAGCACTGCTTAATTAATATTAGCTCTGAGAAACAGGGAATTATTTTCCATGTTTATTTGGTTGCACCTATCATTATTGCTTTACCTGGTGGGAGCCATAAGCTGTTGTAATTATGCTTCGTTAAAATGCTGATTAATAACGGCTTGCATCTAAAAGGTATGTTACGGGACTTGCTTTTTCCCTGGCTAGGCTTATTAATTGTAATGTGTTTCTATCTGCATACCTATTAACACTCAATTAACACACAGAGAAATGAAACTAATGTAATGTTTCCGCACCTGCCTCGGACTCACAAGAGCCAGGAAGTTGAGGGTTCATGATGGAACGTCACTGTTCATTTGGCCAATCACATGAAGGTATGGATCTGGTACATGTGTGGTACCCTACCTAGGCACAATGGGGTGAGTTGGATTCCTTGTGTAAGGGCATGCTTTTTAAAATAACTAGCAATACGTAGCACTTTCGGTCCGTAGGTTTCAGCATATTTCACAAAGGAATGTGACGATCATCTCCATTGTACGGATGAGGCAAAATGATTCCACCACATCTCAGAACAAGTCAGTGACAGAGCCAGAAATTGAACTCAGATCTCCTGCTCCCTAGGTCTATTCCCTATCCACTAGACAGTGAGGTCTCTTCTAAGTATAATTGATTTATAAACACACACACATAGTACTATCTATTTCTCCCAGGATTTAAGACATATGGGCGGGAGAATGTATTACACTAATTGACATAAAGGGAGATAACCACACACACTGGGAATTAGCTTACCAGGCTATGGTTAAGTGGCCTCGACCCATATATGTGTGTGTTTGACAAAGGTGACCCTATTCAGCTACCATACAATTCAACTAAATTCATGTGGAACCAAATGCTATTGCAGGGGCCTCAGTGTTTGGATCCCTTTCCTCTGTTTTTCATTTTCTCCTGCCTCTACGCTTTGATTTCTAGTTGGTGCTGGAAGTGGAAATATCAAACAAACATGAGCGACCTACCATTTTCCGCCATCCAAAGAGAAACAAGGGGTACCATAAGTCTTTGGAGGGAGACTATTTTCATGAGCTCTCCAGACGTTGTTTTTTTTTGGCAAAAGTTGAATAGTTAAGGAAAGGTCCAGTTAAGGGGGAAGGGATTGGAAAAGGCTGCAGAGGAGAAAAAGCAGCTCGGAGTGAGCTGGAAAGAAAGCCTGTAGGAAGGTGCTGTGATAAACTGCAGCTGTGTGAAGCAACACAAAGCCCTTTGGGAAGAAAGCAGGCCCAGAGAAGGGCAGGGATACAAACTCTGACCAGTGGTGAACCTTGGGAGGCGGGCAGGCAGACCCACGGAGGGCAGTTATATGAATGCTGAAAAGACTTTGGTGATCCCAGAATGGGGTAGCAGTATTTTGGACTGATCAGGGGAAAAACTGGAGATTGTGTCCAGAAAAGGTGACTAAAGGCCCGAAGAGCCTGGGGCAGAGGAAAGGGAGTGGAATAAATCAATAACAGCCAGCCAAAGAATTGCTTGAAATGCTGCAATGTGTCTGTGAGGTAGGGTGACCAGACAGCAAGTGTGAACAATCGGGACAGTGGGTGGGGGGTAATAGGAGCCTATATAAGAAAAAGACCCAAAAATCAGGACTGTCCCTATAAAATTGGGACATCTGGTCACCCTACTGTGAATTGATTTCTAGGGAACTACCAGGAAACGCGATCCTGGAGAAGGGGGCGGGGGACCAGGTTGTGTACCTTGGCCAGCAGAGGGCGTAGCTGGATGGCCCTGGCCTACGGCAGGATTTCAGCCTTGCAGCCAGATCAGGGATAAGGCGTGAGTTAGATGGCACCGAAGTCCATTACTCTGTTCGCATGAGAGATGATAGAACTCGCCTAATGTCAGCTGGTTTCCTGAGACTCCCTCCTTCTTTTGTTAGTGTCTCATGAGCATGGCCGGCTTTGGCTATACCTGAACCAGAGATGGCAAATAGACCCCCCCACACACCTATTTCTGGATCCAGCCTACATTCCAAACAATTAGGGCAGATTTGGATTTGAGGCTTCCTTAGCCCTGGAATTGTGAAGCAGGTCAGATTAGAGGTTCTGGTTTGGGCCATCTCTAGTAGCAAGGATATTGTTCTGCTTTGTGTGGGCTTCATAAAGGTCTGTGCTTTTTGTAACATTTCACAAGAAAATGGCCACCACCCTACTTGAATTAACACACACTCCACACATTGCACGGATCCCTTCACAATCACCCGTTCTTCAGATATTGTATCAAAATCTGCAGCACTATATGCGAATCCCTTTCTATATAGGACAGAAGAAGTGGCTGATGCCAGTGAGTTCTTGTGTGTTAAGGATGATTGAGTGGGCAAGAACAAGCAGCGCTTAATAAAAATGAGGCAACGATTCAGTCCATGAGTCCATGAGATTGAGTCTATAGATCTTCATTAGTGTTTTAAGCCTTAGAAAGTGGTAATGGTTCCAAGAGGGAGCATGAAATTAGTGTGTTAACTTTTTCAACCCTGCATACCTGCAATACAGAGTCCTGCCTGGCACAGAAGTGTTACTGGCGTGGTTTTATAGCATGTGCTCAAAATGAAAATATTCCGGGCCTTAGTATGTTTTCCATTGTTGTCCTCACGTAGGCTTCGGTATGTGCTTAGCAGAGTTTTACCCTATAGAAAATAGACGGGGATCATGTGTCATGAGTTTGGCTTTCTGACGCAGACTGCAGTCTTATTCAGAACAAGAGCGTGCTGGGTCCAAGGCAGGAGCTAGATGTTAATTGCGGGGAGGGTGAAATATGAAGTATGTGATGAAGGATCCAGCTGAGAGGGCTAGAGTTTTGTTTCCCCCCCCACACACACACACTTTGCTTTAAATGTATGATTTCCTGTTCATTTTATGTTAGTGAAAGTGAAGGGCTAAGAGTGATAGCTGGACCTAGGTGTAGCGCTGGAGGGAGGGGCTGTGTGCAGCTAGGTGTAGCGCTGGAGGGAGGGGCTGTGTGCAGCTAGGTGTAGTGCTGGAGGAAGGGGCTGTGTGTAGCTAGGTGTAGCGCTGGAGGGAGGGGCTGTGTGCAGCTAGCAGTAGCGACTGTGTGCAGGGAGGTGTGGTGCTGGAGGGAGGGGTTATGTGTAGCTAGGTGTAGCATTGGAGGAAGGGGCTGTGTGTAGCTAGGTGTAGTGCTGGAGAAAGGGGCTGTGTGCAGCTAGGGGTAGCGGCTGTGTGCAGGGAAGTGTAGCGCTGGAGGAAGGGGCTGTGTGAGGCTAGGGGTAGCACTGGAGGAAGGGGCTGTGTGTGGTTAGGGGTAGCGCTGGAGGAAGGGGCTGTGTGTGGTTAGGGGTAGCACTGGAGGAAGGGACTGTGTGCGGCTAGGGGTAGCGCTGGAGGAAGGAGCTGTGTGTAGCTAAGGTTAGCGGCTGTGTGCAGGGAGGTGTAGTGCTGGAGGAAGGGGCTTGTGTAGCTAGGTGTATCGCTGGAGGAAGGGGCTGTGTGCGGCTAGGGGTAGCGCTGGAGGAAGGGGCTGTGTGTGGTTGGGGTAGCGCTGGAGGAAGGGGTTGTGTGTAGCTAGGGGTAGCGCTGGAGGAAGGGGTTGTGTGTAGCTAGGGGTAACGCTGGAGGAAGGGGTTGTGTGCAGCTAAGGGTAGCGCTGGAGGAAGGGGCTGTGTGTGGCGAGGGGTAGCGCTGGAGGAAGGAGCTGTGTGTAGCTAAGGGTAGCGGCTGTGTGCAGGGAGGTGTAGTGCTGGAGGAAGGGGCTGTGTGTAGCTAGGGGTAACGCTGGAGGAAGGGGTTGTGTGTAGCTAGGGGTAACGCTGGAGGAAGGGGTTGTGTGTAGCTAGGGGTAACGCTGGAGGAAGGGGTTGTGTGCAGCTAAGGGTAGCGCTGGAGGAAGGGGCTGTGTGCGGCTAGGGGTAGTGCTGGAGGAAGGAGCTGTGTGTAGCTAAGGGTAGCGGCTGTGTGCAGGGAGGTGTAGTGCTGGAGGAAGGGGCTGTGTGTAGCTAGGTGTATCGCTGGAGGAAGGGGCCGTGTGCGGCTGGGGTAGCGCTGGAGGAAGGGGCTGTGTGCGGCTAGGGATAGCACGGCAGGAAGAAGCTCTATATAGTTCTGCTACAAATCTTTGCTCATGGTGCCTCACACCTGGCCTGCGGTGAATATTTCATTCCCCAGGTCTCCAGAGCAAAGATTCCCTGTTGCCATTGGCCTGGAGCAAAGACCAGCTTTTTGTTCTGTGTGTGTCCTGCACCTAGCACAACAGGCCCTTACACCCTACTGCAGTACAAATACAGTATAATACCTGTGATGGGGACAGATGTGCAGCAGGAATTTATGTGACGTTTTAAAGGCTCTAGTGCTCTGGTATGTTGAGAAAGCAGCTGGAGGTTGATTATTATTCGTGTTATTTGTATTATTGTCGTGCCGAGGAGCCCTAGTGATAGACCAGGAACCCGATGTGCTAGGCGAATTCTAGAAACACACACGGATTTGGATGTGGGAAGAGGGGCGTGTTCATAGGAACAACACCTACCATCACTCTTGTGAGCTATCTGCCATCAAGAGAGGAATGGACAATACTAAACAAACCTAGTGTTAAACCCCAAATGCAGTGTGAAGCCCATCCTGGATATCTGGTAGTTAAACTTGATCTACCTCTTGCAGACATCGAAGCATTTTATTTCTTTTATGCTGTAGTATCACATGCTAAGCTTGCCATGCCAACAGGCAAAATTGATTTGATTTAGCGTTTAAGTAGCACTTTGCTTTTTCAAAATGTCATATCCACCTTAATTAATCCTCCCCATGCCCTTATGGGTGTAATTAACTATTGTCCATGACTAGGGCTCATGGGCAGTACGATAATACAAGTAGTAAATAATAATAATAATTATCCCTGTTTTACTAATGGGGAAATTGAGGCACAGAGCGGTGGCTTGTCCAAGGTCATACAATGAACCAACTGTAGAACAAATGATAGATCTAAGGCGTGCCTGCCTCCCACCCCGTTATGGGGGTAGAGTAGATCATGCTGCATTTCTAATGGTGATGGTGGACCAGTGCAAAAGCTGAGCCCTGTAATCTGAAATAAAGAGAAATTGAGCTATAGGCCAAGACACACTTACTTATGTCAAGAGGATCAGGCAATAAGATAAGAGGAAAAATCAAAGTGAAATTCAGGAAGTTGTGATCAGAGATGGGCCTGAACCCAAAACCCAGATCTAAACATCTCAAACTCTAATGCAGTTCAAATCTAAACATGGACCTGGACTTCATTTCCAAATGGCCCCGTCTCTAAAATGGGTCAACATAGACTCTCAAATTTGAATGTTTGGGTATTTGAAATCTGGTTCCAGATCTGAATTTGATGGCTTGGATCATTTAGGCGAAGTGCACGAAGAGCAGATGTGTTAAGTTGGTTGGCCTTTTCCCATTCCCAGAAAAATGCCTTATATCCTAGCAAAACTTACTGGGTTTCTTCTTTCCCGTCCTTATGTCTGCCTCTGCCTCTACTTCATTTTACATTTTTGAAGTGAATACTGTTTCTTTCTGCCTTGTTTGTATATTGTGTTGTAATAGGCACAATGGATCAGATCTTCAACGGGTGCAAATTGAGATAGGTCTATTGAAGTCAGTGGAGTTGCATCAATTTACACCAGCAAAGGATCCAGCGATGATTAGGTCTTTTTATTAATTACCCTTTGTCTGATGCTATGTATATAAATAATAAGTTATGTGTATGCTTTCTGCAGCATGGAACAGTAAAATCTTCCCACTGGGGAGCAGATTTCTCTCCTTATTTATATTTTACATTTGTTAAATCCAGTAGATCTCAGGAACCACATAGGACCTTTGATAAACTGCTGTTAATGGTATTTCTGTTGTTTAAAGCACTTCATATATACAATTAAACATAGATAAATGGTCAATTTCCTACTTTTTGTCTCAGGAACAGTAGAAAACTGATGGGATGGTGGCATTAAGTTTTATGGAATGTACCAGTTCATTTAGGTTTTCTTTAATGTTAACACTTTCAGTCCCTAATGCATTTATGTATGTCTCTGTGTGTGTGTGTGTGTGTGTGTGCGCGCATACCCACCTCTGCATTTGTGTGTATTAGAGGGTTGTATTGCCAACCCCAAGCTTTCAAAAATCATGAGTGAGACACACATACATGTTGAACCTTCAGGGTTCACATTAAGCTGCTTTCTGCAACTATGAGGGCTAGAAACTTACAGCTTTATTCAAAAATGAAAGCTGAGTTTCTTCCATAATCACTTGACTCCAAGAGCTGGGGCTTTAAAAAGCACCAGCTATTGCAAGACTCACAAAAAGATTGTGATTGTTGGCAGGGGGACAGATCCTGGCGTAAATGGGAAGTGCTCCTACAAGTTCAGTTGAGATGTCGACGCACAGCAGCTGAGGATCTGGCCTTTTATGTCTCTGTCTCTGTGTGCAGCGTTGCTGTAGCCATGTCAGCCCCAGGATATTAGAGAGACAAGGTGGGTGAGGAAATATCTTTTATTGGACCAACTTCTCGGTGTCTGTGGCTGATGAGAGAAGAATGGACGTTGTGGGAACAGCGAGGAAGCAGAATTTGAATAAAAACACGCTTCCTCCTCCCTCCATAAGAAAATGTTCATATCAGCCAACGTATCTAACTGCATGCCAGCCGTTATCTCTTGCGGGCCTGGCTTTCCTGGCCTATTATGATCTCTCAAAACCGAGGGAAACTCTCCTGTTTGCTGGCTTAGTTTCAGGAAGGACATTGTGTTGTTCACAATCCTTTCCAGCCACGGTATAAATTATTTGGAAAAATGGATACTGCATATTTTAAGGAGCTTGATATTTCTCTCTTTCTTTCCTCCTCTTTTTGTTCTGATTAGACAAATGAATCATGCAAGTGAGTGTTCCCTGCCATGCTGCTAATTGATGGATGCTATACAATTGCATTGCAATAACAAAACACTTTCAGGCTCCAAGAGATTAGTTGCATTGGCCTGCGATTAGGAAACCTTTGAAATCCTGAATCTAAATTACCATTCTTTTGACTGCTGTTTGTGACGCTAATTAGCTGTGTTAATTGGATGTTTTGATACTTGAAGAGCAGAGCAATCTAACTTTTTTTTGTTTTGAAAGCCAAAATTATTAATGAGTTTGGCAAGAGAGTTGGAGTTTATTTTAATGCCGCGCACTTCCAGAGCCCTATTTTATTTTTTGCATTGTTGTTGTTGTTATTTTTAAAGCACTCGGTGTGAGTAATCAGCGTAGGAGTGAATGGTAAATGTTTGAATGTGCTTTCCAACAGAGAGCCGTGATGCATTGCCGTCTCCAAATTATTGAACTGCTGGAGAGAAAATGTGCTGGCGCCAGCATTGGGTATATGGGGGGGGGGAGGGGGCATGAAACAGATGAAGAAAACTAACTTGAAGCCATTTAGATGGAGCATCTCCCTTTGTAACTTCATGGTAGGCAAGATCCCAAATATAGTTGTCTCCTCATGCTCACTATTCCTCACTGCAGGAGGAAGTCAGGTGGAATGGCTGTGGGGATTGACAATAGCTTTTAAATTGTGGGTTCAAACCCAGGTCGGGAGTGGCTGTGAGTTGTTGCTATCTGAAGGCCTGTGTGAAATGAGTTTGGCGACATCAGTTCAGTTCCCAGTAGCGAGATCGTGACAATAGCCCTTAGGGAGACTCTCAGTTAAAAACAAAGAAGGGCTCAGCCCTCAGAGAATCCATCCCAGGTTTTGCTTTGAGCCCAGCTCATGCTGGGGTGGATTTTGGTTGTGTAGGGCTTGGGGTGTGAACTGGGTTGCCAATTTTGGTTAGACATATTCCTGAAGGTTTCATCACATGACATAGATTTAATTTTTAATTAAAGATTTTAATTCCTGCAGATCCCAGGACAATCCTGGAGGGTTGCTAACCTAGGTGTGAAAACACCTGCAGTGTAGATGTGATCAATAACCCTGCCAGTGTTTGGATGTAAGGAGTTCCCAGTAGCCTGGGACATAAGGATTCACATCATAAAAGCCACCACTCCTAATTGGCCTCCTTGTTCTCAGTCTCAGCATAGGCCAGGTGCAGGATGAGTATAGTGACAGAAATCCTCTTCTGCCTTGAGAAGTGGTCTGCCCAGCTCAGGGTTGAGTCTCTTGGGGAAGCTTACCCCACTGCTGTCCTTTCTGTCCCCATCTATAGATCAGTACAAGATCTAACTCTCCGGTCTCTTTCTTTCACAAGCCCAACATTCACCCAATTGTCACGTATTCACGTTTAAAAGACTTGCACCCAGTTGGAATGCCACTCAGATAGGCCAGGCGGAGAGAGACTGTCAGACCGCATTTTAAAAATCATACAAATCTTCATTTGTAATTACAGTGTGAAAGACAACAAAACCCCAGCTAAGCCAGCACGTTGGCAGCTCGCCATCTTGGCCAATGGGGAGAGATCCTCATTCCGGGGGTGCTTTGAGAGTTTAGTTCCAAGACCAGTGTGGGGACCAAGGCATGGTATGACGCTGATGACTTTGATCGCTAGGGCAGGTTTTGCTGCCTGCCTGATTTTTCAGTCTCCCTGTGTCAGCTGGTTCACTTGCTGACTTTGACAACTCCCTTAGAAGAAGCAGCACCTCCTGGCTTGATGACAGCCAAGGAGTGGGAGGACAAAGGACAGGGGTGTGTGTGTGTGTGTGTGTGTGTGTGTAGGGATAGACTGAAAACCAGGCAACATCAAAATGGAGCTGGATTCAGATGTCTTCAGCCTAAATGCTTCCAAAAGCTGAATAAACAAAACTCAGCTTTTCATAATGGACAATAATCAGCTTTCTGTCGGCAAACAGTCGTCTTAAAAAATAAATAAATGGGGAAGGGCATTAAAAGTGTTCCAGTAATTCTGAGCTTGTATGAGAAATCCTCTGCTCTTTCCCTTTGTTATCACAGCTTTCTACTGTCTTGTTTAGCGTGAGTAAAGGCAAGTGACAAATGTAGATGTGCAATTGTTTGGTGACTAATGGCTCTGTGTCAGCTGGAGATTCAAGAGTGAAGGAGAGTAAGTATACTTGCTTCTTGGACCATCTGTCTAATCCTCATTGATGTAGTATCCTGCGCACCTCGCAATCTTTAATGCATGTCTCCCCACAACGTTCCTGTGATTCAGGGAAGTGCAGTTATCCCCATTGTACAGATGGGGAACTGAGGCGCCGAGGGACTCAGTGATGTGGTCAAGATCAGAAAGGAAATCTGTGACAGAACAGAGATTTGAACGCAGGTCTCCCAAATCCCAGGCTAGCACCCTACCCACTGAATCATCCATCCACTGACCCCAGCTTGGTAAAAGGGATACTGTTGTTGGGTGACAAATCTTTGGTGCTTCCTAGTGCCGTCGTGATAGTCTGTAAGGATGAGAGTCTAAATATTCAGCACACTGATTGGACCAGTGGCACTAGGGTTTTATGTAACCTGGTAGTATTGGCTAGTGGTTACAGCAGGGAACTGGAGTTCTTTCCGGCCTCTGCCCCTAATTTGCTGGGGGAGCGTGGGCAAATCAGTTAGAGCCAAATTTTCAAACTGAGTATCTAGCGTTAGGCACTCAAGCTCTGATTTAGTCAGCTAACTAGCTATTTAGATACCTAAATATGGATTTAGGTGTCTTGGCAGCAGGTGTAAACATGTCCCTTATCTGCTCTTTTACTTCATCCATAAAATGGGAATAATATGGAATAATATCTACCTCTGAGGGAGAACTTGAATGCCTCGCCTCCTTATTAGGAAATGGGCTAAGTATACATTGTGAGGGGGAAATGTTTGAATGCTTATGAAAGCGAGGAACTAGTAACGCTAACTAGAGCCAGGCATAATGTGCTCAGACCCTGTGCCAGCGTTATCCCAGTGCACCTGAGCCTTGATGAGCGGCAGCCATGTTGTTCCATCCTGGGACCCCATTCTCCTCTCAGGTACACTGGTGCAGTCTCACAGAAGTCTGTTGAGGTTGCACCCACATAACTGAAAACAGAATTTGGACCCAGCCTTCTCTTCAGCAGGTTGTCACGTGGTCCACTGAGATGTTGGCTTCACAGCGGATCCATCTGCCTCCTGGGATAATACAGTTTACATAGTTAGCAGCCTAAACCAAAGCAGCTCAGGATCATTGGTCAGATAAACATGATGTAGGACGTCATCTGTTTCTGGAAAGTTTGCTGGTTATTTTGGATTAATTTGTCCCTGTAAAGGTGCATCTACACTTTGAGCTGCGGGGTTTGCTGTCAGGACAGCTGGGCAACTGGCCATGCCTGGAGCAGGGGCAGCCTGTCAGAACTACCAAGCAGATGGGAGTATCCCTGACAAAATAGAGATGCTGAGCAGATGGAGGGGCTGCTTTCCTTAGGAGCTTTTATACCTGCCTGCGGAGTGGGGGATGGGGGTCACCCGGCTTGCTTGTGGATTGGCTGGCCCCTGAGGACTGGCAGGTAATACCTCAGATGACTCATCAGGATCAGACAGATTGCCACTCCAGGAGACGGGAGACGTAGTCACCTCAGTGCTGAACCAGCTAGCATGCGAAGAACAGAGCGTAGCTGCAGGGACACGACTGGCTAGCTGCCCTGAGCGGGTACCCATCTGAGGCTTTGTCTTCACTACCCGCCGATCCGGCGGGTAGCAATCGGTCTATCAGGGATCGACTTACCGCGTCTAGTGAAGACGCGATAAAATCGATCCCTGATCGCTCTGCCGTCGACTCCAGAAATCCACCACGGCAAGAGGCGGCAGCGGAGTTGGCGGCAGCGCGGCAGCGGTCGACTTTCCCCCGTCCTTACAGCCAGGTAAGCCGACCTAAAATACGCAACTTCAGCTACGGTATTCACGTAGCTGAAGTTGCGTATCTTAGGTCGGACCCCCGCTGTAGTGTAGACCTAGCCTGAGACTGGCCCCTGCTCAGGATGGCTTGCTGCTCCCACTGCTGCAGCTATAGTTTTTGAAGGGCTCGCTCAATTAGAGCTAAGGCCAGAGGCGGTGCTAGCCCATTGTGGGCCCGAAGCAGGAATATTTTTGCCTTCCCCCCCCACAACAAATACTAAAAAAGCAAATAAGCGACCCCCCCCCCCCTCCCCCGGTGCTGCTCAGGGCCCTACGCAATTGCTCAGTCGGCTTATGCCTAGCTCTGGCTAAGGCGAGTATTTCTCAAGCTGGGAATCACACACCCTGTTTGCATCATAGAACCGTGCAGTGTAGACATACCCTACGTTTGCCCATGCAAGCTAAACCAGGTTTAAGCTGATATAAGAGAATATGCACCCAGTGATATAGTTTAACGAGATCAGTAGAAAATCATGAATGCCGTAAGAAGTAATAGTGTGACTTGTTTGAAAATCTCCCCTCCGTTGCCTGCGTGTAGGGGAATTTTGTGCAGCGCTTTGAAAAATTGCCCTACAGTCGATGCATTTTAAAATGAATCTTGATCTTGCAAATGGTGCCAGATTGCACGTCCAGAGGCTGAAGTCCCCTGTTTATCCCCAGAATAGGTTCAGCGTGAGCACTTGCAGAGCCATCTTAACCCACGTGCCTAGGAGGAGGTATACAAACCCCACACTGGGCCAAAGGGGGTTAAGGAGCTGCTCTGGGTTCAGCCAGCCCTGCCTCGCCACACCTGCAAGAGATGCACAGGCTGGAGGAGGAGTTAAAAGGGAGCAGGGCAGGGAATATAAACGACCCGCACCTGGCAGCTCCTGAAGAGAGGACTGAGGGAAGGCAGGATCTCTCCCATCAACAGCTGCCTGAAGGTCTCTCCCTGAGCGAAGGGAGGACCGGCTTCTGATTGGCCCTGAGAGGGAGGCATTTCCCCTTCTCACACACTAGCCCAGTGTATTTGTGTTGATTCCCTGTGTTTGGTTTATGGACTGTTCCTGAAGGGGGGAGACTCAGAACTAACCAAGGCACGAGAGGAGCCAGCTGCCGACCCAAGAGGGGGAGAGTTACCATGCCACGCCTGGCCACAAAGAGGTGCCTGGCGGTGAGCTGACCCCCTTCACATTTTCCTTTAGAGACTGCAAACTGTGGACAATAATGGGGTGGTTGGAAGTGGCCCAGGGAGAGCAGCCTTAAGGCACTCCTGGGTGTCAGACACTTTTGTTGCCCTCACAGGGCTCTGGGCCACAACCCAGTGGAGTGGGAGGGCCTGGGCTCCCTTACCAAAACTAGGGTTGCCAGACATCCGGTTTTCGATTGGAACGCCCCGTCAAAAAGGGACCCTGGTAGCTCCGGTCAGCACAGCTGACCAGGCTGCTGAAAGTTCGGATGGCCGCAGCAGGGCAAGCAGGCTCCATGCCCGGCTCTGCGTAGCTCCAGGGAAGTGGTGGCATGTCCCTCTGGCTCCTAGGCGGAGGGGCAGGCAGGGGGTTTGACATGCTGCCTCCGCCCACAGGTGCTGCCCTGAAGCGCCTGCTCCGGAGCTCCCATTGGCCAGGAACCCCACCCCAGAGCCCCCTCTTGCACTCCAAACCACCTATCCCCGGTCCCACCCCAGAGCCCGTACCCCCAGCCAGAGCCCTCGCCCCCTCCTGTACCCCAGCCCCATACCCCAGCCTGGTGAAAATAAGCGAGTGAGCAAGGATGGGGGAGAGCAAGCGATAGAGGAAGGGGGGATGGATGGAGGGGGGGCGGGGCCTTGGGAAGGAGAGGGGCAAGGGTGTTCATTTTTCTGCAGTTAGAAAGTTGGCATCCCTAACCAAAACCTCTTCTGCAGGTCAAAGGGCCTAAGCCCTGACCACTAGGCAACACTCCCCATGAGCGAAGACCATCACACTGCCCCAAGAAAAATGTCTTCACCCGGACACAGGGATGTGAGAGTGTTCGGTCCAAGTATTAGCATCTCTCCTGAGACTGCCCAGGGGTGCCCAGTGTAATGAGGACTGAAACCATCAGTTTCATTTATTCTAGAGAGCATGCCAACATAGATGCCTATATAGCATTTGGTTGCAATGGAGTGTGTTGTTTTGTACTGAACTATATGCAGTTGTGCCATTAGCCCCCAGCTCCGGTAGTATGTTGTGTCATGGGCATGTCAGCCAACTGTAAGGTGTTATACATCTTAAGGTGCTATTTACATGATTATTGTTAACAATTCAATTCAAACCACAATAACTGACCTGCATTGGTGAAGTAGGGATGGGATATCTTATATCCCCTGGACAGCCCCTTGAGCCTGCTAGTTTCCACAACTGGGGGGGGGGGGGGGTGTTACATATTGAACCTCTGAATAAACATGTAGTAAATCCATGTCGTTTACTGTCACACGGTGATATAATTTGATTAGTTGAGTATGCAGCCTACTTTTGGAAAGCCAGACAGATCAGAATACCAGGACTGAAATTTCAAGTGACTGATCTTAGCTCTGAATGCCTTGCTAATTATTTTGCCTAATTTATATTTTGGAACATTACTTTATTTCCCTACTATTAAGTATTAACGTGCTGGGGAGAGATGGTAGAAGTTCCTATTAAGACCGACTCAAAAGGATAAACTGTGCTTGCAGCCGTTTTGATTGATATGCAGTGCACCAGCCTATTTAAAATACACGATTCTAACACAAGGAGATAATTCACTCAGAACCCATTCTTTCCGGTGCTTTACACCATTGCAGTTTACGTCCTCTGGTTACAGATTTTCTCAGCTTCTTGGGATATAGCTGCCTTCTGGGGCAATGGCTGTCTTAGCCACAGCCCTGATTGTAAATTTACACACGCTTCTAGGAGCAGTAGAATGGGAATAATCAATAATCATTCTTTTGGCAAATAAATGACACTGTGGACTTGCAAATAATGATTTACGGGAGGCCATGAGAGTTTCACAGGAAAAGAACAATAATGGATAAAGTGTCTGTTCCAAGACTGTCATCAGTGTATAAGATTCTGCTTTAAGATTCTGGTCTTTCCTCTCCTCCTTGTATAGTTGTACTGAATTTTGTGAAAAAGACATTTTCAGAATAAAAGTGCTATGTAAGAGTATGCGTGCACTGCATGAGACAGTCGGTGCAATGGTGCTGTGATAGCTGACTATAGACTTCATGGTGTTGGGATGCACAGGCACCATCGGTGGTTGGTAGGATTAACACTAGCACATATAAAAGGAGTGAGAGCTAGGGACTTGTGTTTTGAGATGGACTATCATGGGAGCCTGATACGATGGGGAATCTTGGGTATGTAAAGCCCTTTTGAGCCCTTGATTACATTATGGTTGAGATGAACATGGTAGTTAGAGGTGGGAAAGGCCATTAGTTCATCAGTCTCATCTAAAACCCCAAAATAGATGCTGCTGCAAAGGCAAGATGTAGTCCCACGAGAAAGGAATTGTCAGAATTTTAGACTCAGGCACATACATTTTAAGGCTGGAAGGGACCATCATGATCATCTAGTCTGACTTCCTGCATATTGCCGGCCACAGAACTTCACACACCCACTGTTGCAATGAGTTACTGAAGTCCTCAAAGCTTGATTTAAAGACTTCAAGTTACAAAGATTCCACCATTTATTCTAGTTCAAACCAGCAAGTGACCTGTGCCCCACACTACAGCCTGTGAATTGAGCATATGCCACTGAGACTACAAGCCCAATTGTATAGAACAACCGTGCACCCCACAATGCTGTATCATGCAGAAGCATGGATGATAAAGAGCCGGCTGGTTCAATGTCTACAGATGTTTGAGATGAGATGGCTTCACGCCATAAAAGAAGTTACCCAAAGAGAGACATTTCTAAATTAAAGTATTAGGAAGGAAGTCAAAGTCTGTGATGTGGCTGACAAAATCCAGGAAGTGTGACTCTGCTGGTTTGGACATATGCAGAGGATGAATGAAGGGGATCTGGTGACGATAGGGACCGAATGGCTAGGCAGCAGTTCTGCAGAAAAGGACCTAGGAGTTACAGTGGACAAGAAGCTGGATATGAGTCAACAGTGTGCCCTTGTTACCAAGAAGTCTAACGGCATTTTGGGCTGTATAAGTAGGGGCATTGCCAGCAGATTGGGGGACGTGATCATTCCCCTCTATTCGACATTGGTGAGGCCTCATCTGGAGGACTGTGTCCAGTTTTGGGCCCCACACTACAAGAAGGATGTGGAAAAATTGAAAAGAGTCCAGTGGAGGGCAACAAAAAGGATTAGAGGGCTGGAGCACATGACTTATGAGGAGAGGCTGAGGGAACTGGGATTGTTTAGTCTGCAGAAGAGAAGAATGAGGGGGGATTTGATAGCTGCTTTCAACTACCTGAAAGGGGGTTCCAAAGAGGATGGATCTAGCCTGTTCTCAGTGGTACCTGATGACAGAACAAGGAGTAATGGTCTCAAGTTGCAGTTGGGGAGGTTTAGGTTGGATATTAGGAACAACTTTTTCACTAGGAGGGTGGTGAAGCACTGGAATGGGTTACCTAGGGAGGTGGTGGAATCTCCTTCCTTAGAGGTTTTTAAGGTCAGGCTTGACAAAGCCCTGGCTGGGATGATTTAGTTGGGAATTGGTCCTGCTTTGAGCAGGGGGTTGGACTAGATGACCTCCTGAGGTCCCTTCCAACCCTGATATTCTATGATTCTATGATAGCATGGCAGGACAGGTTGGTAGAAAGAGACCCTGAGGGAAGCTGAGGAAGTGATGGATGGATTGCATCAAAGAAGAAAGTAAGGACCTTAGCGCCACCTTGGACAGAAAAAGATGGTGGGTGCTTGTATGATGATCCAACCCAAGTTGATGGGATGAGACGAAGAAGAAGATGAATATACCCTGTGGATTGATTGTAAAAATCCTTAATATGAACTATGTTACTTCGGTGCAATTGGTTAAATGAATCGCCCGGTATTTTTGTTCCCAGACTGGATGGGCTTGGAAGCCCACCTGTTGTGAATACTGACATTTACATTCAGTGCATATTTGTACCATGAAGCTGGATCACTTGAAAGCTCTGTGAAAATGATCACAAAAAGGGTGTGAAAATGACTGAAGCAAATTCATTTAAAATGTGGACAAATATTCATGGACAGTTGTTTGCATTATTCACCAAACTCTGTCAAGAATTACTTTTGATTTCAGTTTGAGGAACTCTGGCTGCAAGAATCCCTTTGCTTTAATTTAGTTTGCTTTGACTGCAGGAAGCCCTGTTTCCACTAGCTAGTTGAACTCCAAATGCTAGGTTGGTTGATCTCAGCTTACCTGACTAATCACAATCACAGTTATTACTACCTCACTCTGTGCCCCAAAATGAATCTCTTTATACAGAGCTATGACATAGCATTCTACTAAATGCATCCATAAAAATAACAAGAGATAGTTGTTCACCCTCAAAGAACTTTCTAGACATTTCCTATTTAAACGTTGCACCAGCACTGTTAAGTGTTATGATTTATTTATTATTTGTACTGCTGGTGTCTAGAGCCCTGAGATCGGAGCCCCATTGTGTTAGCTGCATCACATACATGTAGTAAGATATAGTCCCCTCTTACAATCTGACTACACAAGACACAAGTATTAAAGCACAGTTTTTGAAATGGGGAACTGAGGCCCAAAGCGATTGAAACAGGTCAAACAGGGAGTCCGAGGCAGAGCTGGGAATGAACCCATATTACTTGAGCCCAGGGCCAGTGCCCTAAGTGCACGACTCTCCTTCCTCTTATTTTGTGTATGGTTCTCCCCATTTTGGAATTGAGGAAACTGAGGTAGAGAGCTCGAGTGACATGCCTGAGGTCATGGATTATAAGTAGGGCTGTCGATTAATCACAGTTAACTCACACGATTAACTCAAACAATTAATTGTGATTAATTGCACTTTTAATCGCGCTGTTAAACAATAGAATATCAATTGAAATGTATTAAATATTTTTGGATGTTTCGCTACATTTTCAAATACATTGATTTCAATTACAACACAGAATACAAAGTGTACAGTGCTCACTTTATATTATTTTTATTACAAATTTTTGCCCTTTAAAAATGATAAAGAAATAGTATTTTTCAATTCACCTCATACGAGTACTGTAGTGTGATCTCTTTATCGTGAAAGTGCAACTTACAGATGTAGAATTTTTTTTGTTACATAACTGAACTCAAAAAACAAAACAATGTAAAACTTTAGAGCCTACAAGTCCACTCAGTCCTACTTCTTGTTCGGCCAATCACTAAGATAAACAAGTTTGTTTACGTTTACGGAACATAGTGCTATCTGCTTCCTATTTACAATGTCACCTGAAAGTGAGAACAGACGTTCGCATGGCACTTTTGTAGCCAGCATTGCAAGGTATTTACCTGCCAGATATACTAAACATTTGCATGCCCCTTCATGCTTTGGCCACCATTCCAGAGGACATGCTTCCATGCTGATGATGTTTGTTAATGCATTTTTTTAAACTAAATTTGTGACTGAACTCCTTGGGGGAGAATTGTATGTCTCCTGCTCTGTTTTACCCGCATTCTGCCATATATTTCATGTTGCAGCAGTCTCGGATGATCACCCAGCACATGTTGTTCATTTTAAGAACACTTTCACTGCAGATTTGACAAAATGCAACAAAGGTATCAATGTGAAATTTCTAAAGATAGCTACAGCACTCGACCCAAGGTTTAAGAATCTGAAGTGCCTTCCAAAATCTCATCAGGACGGGTGTGGAGCATGCTTTCAGAAGTCTTAAAAGAGCAACACTCTGTTGCAGAAACTACAGAACCCGGACCACCAAAAAAGAAAATCAACCTTCTGCTGGTGGCATCTGACTCAGATGATGAAAATGAACACGTGTCGGTCCACACTGCTTTGGATCGTTATCGAACAGAACCTGTCATCATCATGGACGCATGTCCTCTGGAAGGGTGGTTGAAGCATAAAGGGACATATGAATCTTTAGCGCATCCAGCACGTAAATATCTTGCAATGCCGGCTACAACAGTGCCATGCAAACACTTGTTGTCACTTTCAGGTGACATTGTCACAGCGCGGTAATGTCTTTTACTGGACCAACTACTGCTGGTGAGAGACAAGCTTTCGAGCTACACAGAGCTCTCCTTCAGGGAGGGGGATGCTGATAGCTTTTAAGCTCTACCATCCCCCAAACGCTGCATGTGTGTGTAGGTGGATTGATTGTCGGGTAGCTCAGTAAATAGGTTGTGAAAATAACACTTAATTGACTTGATATTACAGGTAACTTGGAGGAGTTGGGAAAACAATGTCAATTAAGCTGCACAAATGTGTTTGTGTGTGTTTGGCTTCTAAATGCTTTTGGAAGTGGAAACACCTGTAATTTAAAATGCTACTTGACTCTTTATTTATTCATTTATTTATTTTTGCCGGTGATAAAAGAAACAGAGCTAGAGCTGCAGTTTAATCAATGGCTTCTCCGTAAATCTTATCTGAAATCATGCCTGATGGCTGAATTTATACCATCTTAAGGTCTCCAGTGTCAGCTATCGCTAGTAGTATTGGCGAGCTTGGATCTCTCTGCGCAGCAGTTTCCAGAGGAATAGAACAAAATCCATCCTCTAATCACAGAACGGCGGTACTTCCAAAGCGCTTCAGGCTATTGTAGGTTACACGAGAAAGTCCCAGGAAATTGCCTAGGGAGGCCTGTTCCTACCTTTTGGGTAGAGAGGCCTGTACTTAATTTGAATTTCATCAGCCAAATAGTACAACGACTTAACTACTCATATAATGTCCATTATATTCATATATAAGAACGCTCCATTATCACTGCTCACATAGGCATCTCTACTGTCACTAGGAAAGTGAGTCCAGCTACTAGTTATGAATAGTATTTGTTATAACTTCACTACTTTTCTTGGTTCATGAAGCACTCACACAGATGGATCTGGATTTGTTGTTCATATTTGCTGAATAGTTTGGTCAATAATTATCCACCTACAGGTTGTTATAGAATTGTTCATAATTCATTAATTGTTTAGTTGGTCACTGGACTCTCATTGAGAATGCTGGTCCTGCTACCGATTTTTGGCTGAATAATTGTTTATTGTTGTTGCTTGTATTACAATAATGTCTACTACCCCAACTGAGATTGAGGCCCTGTAGTGAGCCGGTGTGGCTCCCCGCCGCCTGGGAGGGGGAAGAGCCCATCCGGAGGCCGGAGTGGGTGGAGCTAGGGAGCTCTGAGCCCGCCCCTCAGAGGGTCAGGCAGCGACCCGGAAGTATAAAAGGTCGCCCTCACAGCTCAGTCAGCCCCCAGCCGCTGGAGAGACCAGACGTCTCCAGCCTAGCTCGTGGCTGGGAAGGCCCCGCGGCCCAAGGCGGCCGCCAGGACTGGCCGGGCCTGCCCTGCGCCCGCTATCCAGAGGAGCCGCCAGGCCTGCCCTGCGCCCGCTATCCGGAGGAGCTGCCGGACCTGCCGATCAATCCCTGCCCTGGCGAACCCATGATCCTGGATCCCCCAGAGACTGACACCAGGACCCAGGTAGGCCCCGAGGGGGAGTGTGGAAGTAGTCCGGGGGCAGCCGACCCCAGTCTGGCTGCAGCACTACCAGAGCCTATGTCAGTGTGTTGCCGCCAGGATCCCCACTGACTAAGCAGTGGGCCTTCTGCCGCTGCTAGGGCCCCGGGCTGGGACGCAGTGGAGTGGGAGGGCCTGCGTCCCCCCTGCCACCCAACCCGTGGGTGGCAGCCTCCCTCTATCCCAGGCATAGGCGTGCGCAGCCCATTTCATTCGGGTGTGCACCCAGGGAGCCCCGCCCCTCCTGGCCCCGCCCCATCCACTCCCTCCTACTTCCTGCCCCCGGACTGCCACCCTCAGAACTCCCAACCCCCCCGCTCCTTGTCCCCTGACTACCCCCTACTGGGACCCCTGCCCCTAACTGCCCCCCAGGACCTCACCCCCTATCTAAGCCTCCCTGCTCCTTGTCCCCTGACTGCCCCCCTAGGATCCTACCCCCTACCTGTCCCCTGACTACCCCGACCCTTATCCACTCCCACGCCTATCCAACCACTCCCCGCCCCCTGACAGGACCCCCAGAACTCCCGACCCATCCAACCCCCTCTGCTCCCTGCCTCCCCCAAGCCCTCTCCACACCCCTGCCTCCTGACAGCCCCCCCCAGAACTCCCAACTCATCCAATCCCCCCCAGCTCCTTGTCCCCTGACCACCCCCTCCAGAAGCCCCCCCCACCCTAACTGCCCCCCCAGGACCCTCCTTGCTCCCTGTCCCCTGACCCCTATCTACCCCCTGCCCCCTGACAGACCCCGGGACTCCCATGCTCCATCCAACCCCCCCCCCCGCTCTCTGATTGCCCCCTCCAGAGACCCCCCGCCCCTAACACCCCCGCCCGGGATCCCACTCCCATCCAACCCACCCTGCTCCCTGTCCCCTGACTCCCCCCACCCCTTATCCAACCCCCCTGGCCCCAGACTCCTTACCATAGCATGAGATGAGGCTCCTAGCCTCCCCGCGGAGCCAAACCCTGCCCCACGGGAGCGTGCAGCCCCGGCCCCCAGAGCGCTGCGTGCGCGGCGGCAGGACTCATGGGGAGGGAGAAAGGTGGGGGAGGGGCCGGCAGCTTGCTGCGCTTGGCCGGGCGCTCCGGCCGGGGAGCGCAGACCCCGCGGCTTGCCGCACCTGGAGAGGGGGGCCATTTGCCCACCCCTGCATTAGGGTGTGCCCGGGCACACCCTGTGCGCACGCCTATGCTCCCAGGCCTTTTGAGGCTTGGGCCTACTATTGTTGCTCAGCCCTGACTGAGGGTCTGAGCTTCTGACTCAGCGTTTGTTGCCCCGCCCTGACCTAGGGCCTGGGCTAAATACTCCTGCTGGTTGCTCAGCCCTGACTGAGGGCCTGAGCCCCTGACGTAGCATTGGTGCCCCGCCCTGAGCCAGGGTCGGGCTTACTGTGTCTTCCAGGACCGCAAGGGCTGCCGAGGGAGACCCTGCAGCCGGACGAAGTACCCAAGCACCAGTGTGTAGTGAGCCGGTGTGGCTCCCCGCCGCCCCGGAGAGGGTCGAGCCCCGGCAAACCCTTGTACAGGCCCCCTTTGCGCTAGGTCCTATACAAACACACAACAAAAGATAGTCCCTGCAGGAAGAGCATACAAATTAAATAGACAGGACAAAGTGTGGGAGAAGAGAGAGATTTATCCAAAGTCACATAGTAGGTAAGGAGCAGAACTGGGGACGGAACTCAAGTCTTCTGATGTCAAGTCAGCTCCCCCATCCACTAGACCACACTGCCTTATTTGCTAGAGCACACTTTTGAGAAACTTTAAGGCCCAGAAGTTGTTTTTCAAGTAACTCATGACTAACATGGCTGCACAAATTAAAAAAAAAACCTTTGATCTTTCGATCAGGAAAATAATGGCAAACCAGCTTGTTTTGTTTTTTAATTTCAGTCAGCTCTAGTTTCTTGATATAAACCAATGCTGGAAGAAGCTGAATAAAATAAGAAAGTTTCCTTCTCTGTCCTCAGCCCTAATCCTCTCCAACCCCACCCCACACTCTGCCCATAACTCAGTGACCTTGAACCATTTTTGTGGTTTAAAAAGATTTGGTTAACTGGAATCCTCCTGTTATCTGTCTTTTTCACTGTATCTCTGGGTTACTGCCAGGAGAGGAAATGAAGGGCATAGATGTCAAACTTCCTGTTTCTCTGGTTCACCAAGAGAGATGGATTCGCCAAATTCCAAGAAATCTCCTGTTTGTTGTAATATTCAGCCAGTTCTGTAGACCTAAGAGGTTGAGAATAAACATCTAACCTTTTGGGATGCTGATGTGAACAGATTCAACTCAATATCTTTTGAGGTTCTTTCATCTGTAGGATTATACCACGTTCATTAAAAACACATTGACTCCACTCTAGAGAACAAAATGGCAAGCGTTTCTGTCTCAGCAGACCATAGCGTCATGAGTTGCATTTGTCCTTTGTTCGTTAGAAAGTAAAGCTTTCCGTTGGCCTCAAGTTATTCCATCTGGTTCTCGTAATGATAAAAAAAAAAAAAAAAAAAAAAAAAGCAGCCCTGCTTCTGAGGCTTATCTGAAAGGAATGAAGAAAGTATTGGCTCTGAAATTGCCTTGTTACAATCAGATTGAGTGAAAATTGGAATATAATAAAATACCTGAAATTACATCTTTTTTGCTTCCTTTTATGCATGCCTCCAGCTAGTCGACACACACATTTTCTAGGTTCTTTTCCTGTCTGTCTCCCCATAGTGACACGTTAGAGAGAAGGGGACAGGTAGTTTTCTTGACTTCTTCATGACATGATGCTCAGGCTAATGGAGTAACATGAGAAATGCTTTCCTGGGTGCCTACAATAAACAATAGAAACACAAGCAAAAGCCAGAGGGTGGGCTTTAGGTTATATAGGGGTCGGCAAACTAGTTCCAATAAAATCAGAACATTTCACTTCCCTGTGTAAGCCTGTAGCCCAAGTGCAACCTTGAGAAGTGCTCCTTGCTGTCTTTCGTTTTCATGCAGTTATGGATCTGAGTTCTGGAAGGGATCAGCAGTGAGAGTGGCCAAACACGACAAGAAAAGTCTTTGTTGCCCACCTGAAAGCAAGCCACACAGGAAATCTCATGAAAGGGTCAGCTCTTTGGGGGATTTTAGTCTCTATTTTGTGGACTCGAAATGTTACAATGAAGCCAAACGCCAGAACTTTTTAATTCTGCCAACTTCTCTTTTAAATTGCTGTGAAAAACAAAGGGCCAGATCCTCAGATGGTGTAAAACAGTGCAACTCCCATCAAGAGAATGGATCCCATTTCTGGAGTATCTGAATGCCTGGCTGCCACTGACTCAGAGAGAGAACAAATAATCCAGTACATTTTCCCATCATTTTGGATGAGAAGTAATACCTGACAAAAGGGATTGCTGGTAATCACAACAGTTGTGAGAGTTACCTCTGCTATCTTAACCAGACACTAACATGGGTAATTATCTTCTTTTTCCCTAAATTCCTTCTCCAGTTTTAGTCAGGCATGGTATTCTTCACTTCCTATTTTAAAGAATTTTGTAGTGTTAAGCAGTTACCATGCTCCATTCCAGAGATGGCTGCATTCAGAGCACTTCTCAAGGTTGCACTTGGGCTGCAGGCTTACACAGGGAAGTGAAATGTTCTGATTTTATTGGAACCAGTTTGCCGACCCCTATATGAGTAGAGTTGTGGATAGTTTGGGATCCTTTGAGTTAAAAGAACCATATAATTGTATAACATTCTTATTATTTTATAGTTATTTCTATGATTTTGATGGTGGAGGAGGTGATATACAAAGATTGGCCACTGTCGATAGACAGGATACTGGGCTAGATGGACCTTTGGTCTGACCCGGTACGGCCGTTCTTATGTTCTTAAGATGGGTGTGGATTTTCAAAGCAGCCTAGGGGATTTAGAGACACATCTTCCATGACAATTAAAAGAAGGGATGCATCTAAATCCTTTAGGTGGTTTTGAAATGCTCAACTACAGGTCAGTGAAAGATCATTGTCAGAACCTGATTTGATGTTGGTCTGAAGCCATTCCTTCTAGATGAATAGAGTCAGTCCTGGCCTATACACAGATTTTATACCAGGATAACTGTGCCAGTTACGGGAGTGATTCTTTTTACCTATATAGTTATATAACAGTTTTAATTATATCTCTATAACCCATAGCGAAGAGGCTGCTATATAAAGGTGCTTTACAGCTCCCTGTACAGGGATAAGCTATACTAATATAGGCACTTTTGTAGTGGTAAAACTGCATCCACGTTAGCCAGGTTGTATTGCTTTAACTATGCTGGTATAGTTAAAGTGGTACAGCTCGTCATTTCAAGACAAGGTCTCAAACACTGGCATTGGCCTAAATCCATCTGCCAGGGTGACCAAGTCAAACCCAAAATGCAGAACTTGTTCGCTGAACCTGACAGCACACTTCTGCCTCAAATTGTTCTTTCTCACTAGTGTGAATTTTATGCCACAATTAGAATTCGATTTCCATTCCCTTAAAACATAAATTCCCCACTAAACTTTTACACAAAGACAAAATCCTCAATCCTGAGACTCTTTGGCTGTCCCCTGGGAGGACACTAGCACCTCATTTCCAATTCTTTGTGTCCAATAATCTCTCCTGTTTCCTCTTCACTGCCTCTGTAATCGAGTGGTAGATATCTCTGACACCTCTTACTGATTGCGAGAGCTGGCTATCCAGGGAGCTCTGCAAGCTTGAGAGCCATGGTACCATGTCAGGTCAGCAGTCAGGAAAAGCCCATAGATGAGAGACCTGGCTTTATTTTGCCATCTTGATTGAGATCAGATAGAGGTAAACTGCCTTTTCAGTAATGCAGAATGTTACCTGATGGATTCCCTCACTAATAAACACAGCTGAAAGCTGATGCAGTTTGGAAGCATTTACTGTACTCACAGGGCTGAGCATGCTCTCGGTGCTCTGTTATAACTAGGTTAAAAGATGTTCTAATCCCTGGCGTATAATCCCTCTTCTCTCTTTTTAACTTCATGAATGGCACAGAAAAGGCCAATGAGTCACTTTTCTCTGCCTTTCCCCAAATACAGCTAAAAGAAGGAGCACTCCGTGAAATATAGGAAACTTAAAACCAATGAAACCTGTTTACATAGTGTATGGTTAACCTGTGTAACTCGCTGCTGCAGGATATCACTGAGACAAGTATCTCAGCAGGTACCCCAGAAAAGGACTCAACACTTGTATTATTATTTAAACAAAGACTGTCTTTGCTGCAAGGAGTTTACCGTCTGGAAGAGCTGAGCACTCAGATGGGACATACTGGGAAAGCCAGAGGTGGGAGGGGTTTTGTTTTGTTTTTTAAACTGTAAATGTACGTGTGGTCCTTGTGGTAAGAAGTTTTTGATTTGTTTTGATTAGAAGAACCCGAAGAAAGCATGCTGGCTTGGGGAGTTGGGCTGGGACTGGGATGATTTTTTTTTTATCTGAATAAGAATTGTACCTGCTGTTACACTGGCTAGGATCAGAACTGAAAATGATTGTAGGGATTGTCTTTAATCTGGTATTAGATGTAATCTGATCACCAGTTGGAGGCAAGAGGAATGTTTTGCTCTCTCCTCCCCTGCCTCCCCACCCATGGTATTCAATGGCATAGCGCTAAGAGGTACCATAAGGTGAGGTTTACCTCCCTTTGAAATGTCCAGAATTGAACACTGTCAGAAAGAGGATGCTGAATTTAGATGGACCATTGGTCTGTTCCAGTCTGGTGGCTGCTGTGTTCTGTTGAACGTTCACTGCGATTATCACTGTCCATGTACATTAGCTCTGAGATGTTTCTCTTTTAATTCTAAGGCAGCCTGGACCAGGCTTTGGTTTTTCCTCCCTTTCCCATCAATACTTCTTCCATTTCACCACTTGGTCAACTATGGCCACTGCAATGGGAACTACTCCCTCTCCAATTGTGGTGCATCACACTAACTAGATAGTTCCCTCTGCACTATATTGGAGGGCAGGCAGGAGGTTTGGAGTGGGAGGTTTCCAACTGTATTCTTCCAGTTAATGCACTCTGCTGTCGTGCTTTTCTTCCCATGATTAGAATTAATTTCTGTTGATTACATTGTGCAGCGTGGAAGGAGGGAAACCGAAGGCAGCTGTCACTGATGCTCAAAAAACAAAAACAAAAACAAAGGAAAACTGGGAAAGAAGGACAAAACTGGGGCAGTGCGGGGGGAGGGCTTGCTACTGCTGAAGAAATATTTGACAATTCTGTATTGTCAAATCAATGGTGTATCAACCTGTCAATCCCAAGAGATGTACAGCGCACATATAGGTCAAGAGATAAAAGCAGAGAGGGAGGTGCATTTGCATGGAAAGTAAATTTCTACGCCTAGGAGGATTTTGATATGGAGCTTGTAAATTCAATTCCGTTGGGGTTTTTTTTGTTTTTTGTTTTTTGTAGTCTGTAATGGATTTTTTTGTAGGATGCCTCTGCAGACAGTGTCGCTTTGGTCCCACTGAGCTGCTATTTGCATATAAAAAGTACAGAAGTGTTTTATAGCCAAATGTATACTTTTGACACTCTGGGAATTTAAACTGCACTGTGTGTTTGTAGAGACTGCTCAGTGCAAGAGGTTCCACTTGCGAAGATTACACAAGTGCAAAAGCTACGTTAATAGGCGCATTGAAACCCTGGCCTTTCTGCTAGACTGCCAGCAGGCCAGCTCCTCCCTGGTATGAATCCGTATAGCTCCGCTGACATTTACACCAATCCAATGTGTTTATTTCTTCAGATTTTTTAGGCTTGGTCCATACTGAACATTTATACTGACATAGCTGTGCCAACAAAACCCCAGGAGACCCAGCTACGCTGACAGAAACGTGCTTCTGCTGACAGAGCTAACGTCATTCAGGGCGGTGGTGCTCCTACACAAGCAGAGAAATTTTACGCCACATCTATGCTGGGGGCTATGCTGGCATAGCTGTACCAACATAGCTGTGCCTGCATCAGTTCTGTAGTGTAGACATAGCCTAAACCACACCCCTCTGGAGTTCTGGGTGCACCTGCAGAATTTTAACAAAACAGAATATTCACCTGATGAAACCACACCAAGCCCATCATAAATGAAATTGTTCGCCCTCCTTCCATGCCCCCTCCTCAAAGGAAAATAGATTATCCATGTTGGACTATGTCAGACTAATGCAGAAGGAGTAAATTCCAGACTCAAAGCCCCTTGGCCAGCTTGTGTTTAAATCCAAGGACTGGTAGTTCAAACATATCAGCGGATGGTGGCATTTGCCCAGGAGATCATCAACCTGGGATCATCAACTCATTTAATATAAGTCACCAAATAGTCATAAGGTAAGAGTGATCTTTGGTCACTAATGACCTAGTCCAAATTTCAATCAGCAATGTAAAGATAAAAGTTTCAGATACTATTCGCGTGCCTCTTATCCAACCAGATCCAACGAAAGCTACCTTATTTCGTTCATTCGTTCTTTCATTCTTTTGTTCTTTCGCTGTCTTTCAGCACTGACACTTTTTGAGACTAGATCCCAGGAAAAAAAAACCTCAGGACATCTGGGAGATATGCCTTCCAAAGGGAACCATCAGAAGATGAATTGTCACTCCATCCCATGGAATTGCAGAAGGACATATTAGTGGGATCCAGTGACAGCCAATAGACAGAAGGCTCTAGGAAGGTTCAGAAAAAGAAACTTTTGGGAGAAACTGAAGTTTTCAAAATATCACAGTTATTATAATCTCTGTTTTACAAATGGGGAAACTGAAGCACAGAGTGAGAAAGTAACTTGCCAAGTGAGTCAGCGGTAGAGTCAGGAATAGAACCTATCCCCTCTCACAGCCAGATACTATAGAGTCTAAACTGTGATACTTCATAGGTTCATTTGTTCTTTTCTCTATCTACATAAGAGAAAGGAAAATCATAGTAATGTAGAGCTGGAGGGGACCTCAGGAGGTCATCTAGTCCACCCCACCCCCAGTGCTGAGGCAGGAACAAGTAAACCTAGACCATCCCTCTCAGGTGTTTGTCCAACCTGTTCTTAAAAGCCTCCAATGATGGGGATTCCACACAGCCCCTTGGTAACCTGTTCCAGTGCTTAATTATACTTACAGTTAGAAAGTTTTTCCTAATCTCAAATCTCAATTTCCCTTGCTGCAGACTAAGCCCATTACTTCTTGTCCTGCCTTCAGTGAACATGGAGAACAAGTCACCATTCTCTTTAGAACAACCTCTAACATAGAATATCAGAATATCAGGGTTGGAAGGGACCTCAAGAGGTCATCTAGTCCAACCCCCTACTCAAAGGAGGACCAATCCCCAACTAAATCATCCTAGCCTGGACTTTGTCAAGCCTGACCTTAAAAACCTCTAAGGAAGGAGATTCTACCACCTCCCTAGGTAACCCATTCCAGTGCTTCACCACCCTCCTAGTGAAAAGGTTTTTTCCTAATATCCAACCTAGACCTCCCCCACTGCAACTTGAGACCGTTACTCCTTGTTCTGTCATCTGGTACCACTGAGAACAGGCTAGATCCATCCTCTTTGGAACCCCCTTTCAGGTAGTTGAAAGCAGCTATCAAATCCCACCTCATTCTTCTCTTCTGCAGACTAAATAATCCCAGTTCCCTCAGCCTCTTCTTATAAGTTATGTGCTCCAGCCCCCTAATCCTTTTTGTTGCTTTCCGCTGGACTCTTTCCAATTTTTCCACATCCTTCTTGTAGTGTGGGGCCCAAAACTGGACACAGTACTCCCGATGAGGCCTCACAAATGCCGAATAGAGGGGAATGAGCACGTCCCTTGATCTGCTGGCAATGCCCCTACTTATACAGCCCAAAATGCCGTTAGCCTTCTTGGCAACAAGAGCACACTGTCGACTTATATCCAGCGTCTCGTCCACTGTAACTCCTAGGTCCTTTTCTGCACAACTGCTGCCTAGCCACTCAGTCCCTAGTCTGTAGCAGTGCATGGGATTCTTCTGTCCTAAGTGCAGGACTCTGCCCTTGTCCTTGTTGAAGCTCGTCAGATTTCTTTTTGCCCAATCCTCTAATTTGTCTAGGTCCCTCTGTATCCTATCCCTACCCTCCAGCGTATCTACCTCTCCTCCTAGTTTAGTGTCATCTGCAAACTTGCTGAGGGTGCAATCCACGCCATCCTCCAGATCACTAATGAATATATTGAACAAAACCGGCCTCAGGACTGACGCTTGGGGCACTCCGCTTGATACCAGCTGCCAACTAGACATGGAGCCATTGATCACTACCCGTTGAGCCTGATGATCTAGCCAGCTTTCTATCCACCTTATAGTCCAACATACATGAAGACAGTTACTAGGTCCCCTTTCAGTCTTCTTTTCTCAAGACTAAACATGCCAACTTTTTTTAACCTTTCCCCATAGGCCAGGTTTTCTAAACCTCTTACCACTTTTGTTGTTCTCCTCTGGACTGCCTCCAACTTGTCCATAAAAAGACTGTGACTATTCATCTTGGAAAAGAGACGACTGAGCAGGAATATGATACAGGTCTATAAAATCATGACTGGTGTGGAGAAAGTGAGAAAGGAAGTATTATTTATCCCTTCACATAACACATGGACCAGGGGTCACACAATTAAATTTGTAAGCAGCAGGTTTAAAAGGAAGTACTTCACACAACACACAGTCAACCTGTGAAACTCATTGCCAAGGGTTTGAAAAAGAATTAGTAAAGCCTGCAAATCTTCAGATATCTGCTTTATATCCGTGGATGTGGATATCCGCAGTCCATGATTGCGGATCACATGTGCATACAAATTTTGTATCCATGCAGGGCTCTAAGAATTAGATACATTCATAGAGGATAGCCTTTGGTGGACTTATTAGCCAAAGTAGTCAGGCATGCGACCCCATAATCTGGGTGTCCCTACACCTCTGACTGCTAGAAGCTGGGACTGAATAACGGTCTGGATCACTCAATAAATTGCCCTGTCCTGTTCATTCCCTCTGAAGCATCTGGCACTGGCCACTGCCAGAAACAAAATCCTGTGCTAGGTGGACCATTGGTCTGACCCAGTATGGCCATTCTTATGTTCTTGTATTCACATCTTTCTTAAAGTGTGGCATCCAGAACTGGACTCCAGCTGAGGCCTCACCAGTGCCAAACTGAGTGGAACAATTACCACTTGTCTTACATACAACCCTCCTGTTCATACAACCCAGAATGATATTTGCCTTTTTGACAACTGCATTGCATTGTTGGCTCAGATTTGTGATCCACTAAACCTCCCAGATGCTTTTCTGCTGTAGTGCTACCTAGCCAATTATTCCTCATTTTGTATTTGTACATGTATTTCACCTTCCTAAATGTAGTACTTCACATTTGTCTTTATTGAATTTTATCTTATTGATTTCTAATTCTTCAATTTATCACGGTCATTTTGAATTCTAATCCTGTCCTCCAAAGTGCTTGTAACCCCTGCCAGCATGGTGTCATCCACAAATTTTATAAGTGTACTCTCCACTCCATTATCCAAAATGCCAGGAAACATGGTGAATAACTGCTAACTTGGAACATCAAAAATTCCAGACCCTGATCAAATTAAACATCTGTCACCAGATGTTCTGCAAATCTGGTTGGCTTTTAAAATATCCTTTTTTTTTTTTTTTCTTATTCTAAAACAAAAAGTCTCCTCACCTACCCCATATTCTCTCTTAGATATCAGGTAGTACCCTCTGCTCTGAGATTGGGTAGCAAAGCAAATTATATTTGCCCTTTTAAAAGCCCTCCCTTCAAAATCACAAAGAAAGTATTGCATGGGATCAGGAATGTAACTAAGCAGATAAGCAAAGTCCATGATTTCTTAAAATATGCTCTGTAGTTTCCCTCCAGTCAGTTATATATGATCTATTGAGCTATGGCCCATGAAGACTAGTCATTGTAACCTGTCAGAGCCCAACTCAGCAAATTATACTAGAGGGAACTGGCAATCTCCATGGCTGGTAAAGTAAGTGACAATATTTTTGTGTTCATTTATTTTTTTTATTGAAAATATATCATTGTATTTGCAGATTGAATTGAGACAGTATTCTTCTCCTCTTCCTGTTTTATATTGGTGCGTAGTAATAACAGCTCCCATGTTCCACTCCCAAGGGGCAGCATTTCAGTGATGGGAAATGTGTTCTGGTATAAATCCCTGTGGGATTCTTCAGAAGGGAAGGCATTATATATACACAAGATGAAATTACTGTGAAAATCACCACGGTGGTCAGTCTCTCATTTGATAGTGTCTCCAGCTGCACAGTGCCCCAGGCCAGGGTATTAGCTCAGTACTGACTGTACGAGGAAAGTACTAATTGAATCACAAGCTCCATTCTTGACAGTCTCTGGCCATTCCTGGGGGTACGTCTACACTACCCGCCAGATCGGCAGGCAGTGACCGATCTATCAGGGATCGATTTATCGCGTCTAGTGTAGACGCGATAAAATCGATCCCCGATCGCTCTGCCATCAACTCCGGAACTCCACTGCGGCGAGAGGTGGAAGCGGAGTTGACGGGGGAGCGGCAGCGGTCAACTTGCCGTCGTCCTCACGGCCAGGTAAATCGATCTAAGATACGCCGACTTCAGCTACGCTATTCGCGTAGCTGAAGTTGCGTATCTTAGGTCCATTTCACCTCCCCCGCCCAGTGTAGACCTAACCTGGGAGGTCTCCATCTAATTCCTAACAGGCAACACCCTGTTTAGCCCATACAATCTGATGGATTAACAACCCAAATTGCTGGCTCTGTTTATCTCTGAGTGCACATACATAGTGTTATTAAAAATTAAGAAAAGCCAATTCTAGATGCTATATCAGTCCTGGCCCAATCTCCAGCAGGTGAAATAAACTAGCTTCAGACACCAATGGACAGTTGACTGCTCCACAGTAATACAACACGATTTCATACAATTTTCCACAGTTGACATATGTTGATCAATATAGGACTCAGAATTTAACAAGCGTAGAATTTCAATTAAACGGAATTACAGAAGAGTATAGTCCTCACCGTGCTAGGAAAGAGGTGTTTTAGCAAATGAAGCTGCTTCACCCAACCCCTACATGCTGTGCTGCAGCTGGTCTGTGAATTAAAAAGTGGGCTTTAGCTTTCAAATTTTCATCAACACTTAATTCTTAGCCAAACCGTGTCATTAAGATAAATTGTTTCTCTCTGTGTCTTCTGGTTTATAGTGGGGTTTTGAAAAGAGTATGAGATGGCTGTTGCTAAACTTGCAGACACATTGTTTAATGATAAGGCATAAAGTAATGCAAGCAAACCAAATAACAGCCTTCTCACTTCCATTTTGCTACCCTCAGTCAACTGTAATACACCCTAGCTGGTATGTTTGGCTAGTCCAACGGGAAGATAATTGCACTTATCTGTGCATTGGGACCCAGACATGTTAGCTTGCCTGCACTTGTGTATTTAATCATAGAATGTCAGGGTTGAAAGGGACCTTAGGAGATCATCTAGTCCAACCCCCTGCTCAAAGCAGGACTAAGCCCCAGATCCCTAAATGGCCCCCTCAAGGATTGAACTCACACCCCTGGGTTTAGCAGGCCAATGCTCAAACCACTGAGCTATCCCTCCCCCCTGCCATACATGGATATATAATACTCACATGGAAACATACATGTGCACATACAGACTTGGGTGCTCCCCCATCCATGGCTCCTCCCTCCCTTTGCAGACAGTGCTGTGCCAACTCATGTCAAAAGGGTTATGCCTGCACATTTCTCATCTGTGTCAATAGCGGGAAACGGTACCAGGAAGCAGGCATACATGCTGGTGGAGGGAGAGGAAAGAAAGAACACGGTGCTTATAAATAATATAAACAGCATTAATGGTCACATCTCAACATGAAGTTGTTTCTTTGTAGTCTTCACAGTGCCCTGATTTTGACTGTGCTTAAAAGACCTGCACCAAAATCATGTGCCTATGAGACACTCCCAGGATCAGTGCAGGTCACAGGGACACGTGGTTAGTGTGCCATCTTCCGCCCATGGCACACGCATGTGGGATGATTTCCTGACCTGTCAGTTCGAAGCATAACATAGTGGGGCAGAATGGCATGTAATAGTGCAGTTGGGTTGTTTCAAAGGGGTGGGGGGCGTGTTCCTTGGTGCCAAGGAGAAGCAGGTCTGGTACGTTTTGGGAAGCAGGTGCTTTCAGCTTTCCCTTGGCTTGTTTGAGCATAGTCGGTCTTTTTCAGGGCAGTGCATTTTGAAATGCAATTGAAAATGCTCTTGGTGTGAGACAGCTTCTATGTTCCTGGGCTCTTTCCTGAAAAATCCATTATCAACCAGGCCCCCAGAGTATGGGGAAGGGCCCATCCTACATTCCGATAAACAAATCTCTGAAGGTTTCACTGGGTCAGATCTGAATGCTCAGGGGAGTTATCGGAAGCCACTGTGAATGGTGTGACATATACAAGGAATTACTTTTATACCTTCTGACTTGAGTGTTGTGTAGGGGGATGTGTGTGTAAATTTAGTGCTGGTGCAAGGTGCCTGATTAATAGCCTTGAAGAATTAAATCCTCTCTCCACTGAAGAGCTTATCCACATTAGTGTGTCTTAACCCTGATCTGGAGGGACTGTCTTCAGAGGTGAGAAATGAATAAAAGCCTCCCTGGCCCATTCAGTGCCTGGCTTGTCTGCTGACATTATCAACAAGGGTGCCAAATACAGCACTGTGTTTTGTGTTGTGGACACATTTCCACTTACAGTGGACTGAAACCACCAAATTCATTTCACAGGAGGGCACCAAATGCCATGTGAGGGTAAGTTACCTGAGCTGGATGTGAAACAGCAGCCTACAGGTGAAAGGCTGCATCTTGCAGCGAGCGCTCCTCCACCACCCCTCTGAAATGTTGTGGCTGACTGTAACTGTCACGGAGGTGAAGAACTCAGCACTGTCTGGTGGCAGGGGCGTTGCAGTTGGCTTCTAGTTTGGCCAGTGCAATTCATTCTTGCAGACTCCATCTTAATCTTCAGATCACCTCAAAAACATCCCCCTCGAAAGCCTGTTATAAGCATGGTTTGCCAGTCCCATCAATTAAAGTATGTGGCAGGCAGGGGCTTATGATGTTGTCTGACTAGGGACTAGACTTTCACAACCAAATAGCTTCCTTCCTTCCGGCCTCTAAGAGCATAACACGAGCTTTGGAATCTCACTGTTTTCTCTACATTTCAAGGCTCCTTCAGCCTCATACGCCAGTCTTAGCCTGTACCGTAAATAACGGGGCCGTGTTTTATCTCCCATGCTTGTTCTCAATGGGCCTCCCTTCCTTGAGCTTTCAGGCTCTGATTCTTCTCGTTAAGAGGGTAATTGACATTAGAATCCTTCATTCTGCACTTGTGATGCTTCCTTTTAAATGGCACGAAGCTCACTTCTGTGTGGCTAAGAAATAGCTTGTTTACACAAGAATACCAGCCTTGCTCCATTTACAAACACTGGAATTACATATCTATTCCTACTAGGTCCAGCTCCTGTAGGGCCCAGAATATAATTAAGACAGGTCACTCACAGAGTAACACTGAAGTTACTATCCTGAGACTTTGATTGTGTAGGTATTAAAATTTTGATACCTCTGGTCTCTGCAGTACCTAATTCCCATGCAGGATACCTGTCTATATCTATATCTAATATTTGTAACTGTTTGGGAGATTGTTTTCCCAACACCAAAGTGGAGTTTATATAGGGAACACTCATGAACTGGACTAGGAATTATCTATGCAAATCCCCCGCTGGAAGATTAAACCCCTGTATGACACGTTATAAAGAAGAGATATTGAAGACATTTCTAATAACCAATGGATACCCCTCCTAACAGGAGTAGAGCCATAAAGAGCAGGCATTGGCTTTCTCATTCAACTCTGTTACATGTAAAGGGGAACTTTCAATTTAAAAATCACATTTCTTTGGGGGTGGAGGGTTATTACCTACTTTTGTTACAGGTAAGATTGCTCTAACTGAAAGAGTTTAGAGAAAAGTAATGTGTCTCTATTGCTTCCCCCCAAGTCTGATTTCTTCTTGCATTCGGCAGCACATCATGTGTAGTAAGTGTAACCATTTATTCATTGAATTTCCACTTTTGTTTGTGTGGAACTTTTTTTTAAAATAGGAAAATCTGATTGTAAACCCATGAAAAATTATCTGGCAGGATTCAGTGGCAGGTCTAGTATTTGAAATGTTTAAATCTGGTTTAAATTGATTAGGTGTCAAGTTGATGGTGTCCCTTTATATATGAACTAAGATGTTAACCTAATAGGACCTAGTGTGCAATGTTCTATGTTTGACACGGGACAGTTGATGACAACAGGAACAGGTTAATGTGGGAAGGGAGCTGAATTGCTAATGTGCTACACTGGCTGAGGGTCTACACTGGGGACGGGGGGATCGATCTAAGTTACGCAACTTCAGCTATGTGTGAATAATGTAGCTGAAGTCGACGTACTTAGATCTACTTACCGCGGTGTCTTCACTGTGATAAGTCGATGGCTGACGCTCTCCTATTGACTCTGCCTGTGCCTCTCGCCCTGGTGGAGTACTGGAGTCGACGGGAGAGCACTCGGCGGTCAATTTATCGCGTCTAGATTAGACGCGATAATCGACCCCCGCTGGATCGATCGCTGCCTGTCAATCCAGCAGGTAATGTAGACAAGTCCTTCTAGTGTTTGTGAACATGTCTCCCTGTAGTGGCTATCCCCAGTGACTAGAACAGCCTGCTGCCCACTAACAGATTTAGGGCCTGTCTACACTTCAGCGCGGGGGGGGGTGCATATGAGTAGACATACCCGAGCTAGCTCGTGTACCCAATAGCAGTGAAGACGAGGCGGCACAGGTTTCAGCACAACCTGGACAAGTCTGCCCAGAAGCCTGGCTAATTACTTGGGGGGCTAACCCGCACTGAAGTTCATGCTGCTACAGCGTCACTACCCCAGCACCGGAGCTAACTAGATTAAAGCTAGCTCGGGTATGTCTGCATGTGCTGCAGTTACACCCCATGGCTGCACTGCAGACAAACCCTGAAATCCTGAGCCAACTCCTGCTGCAGTCAAAGGGGATCTTTCCTTTGACTTCCCTGGGAATCGGATCGAACCTTTACTCCTTTAGCTCAACTGGTGTGTGGTACAGGAGCGCTCTATAAAAGAGAGCTGTCTCGACATGCCTAACTAGTTAATAGTTACGGTGCCAGTGAATGGCACTCAAGAATATGCAGCAGATTTGCACAGCAAATGGCTTCCGATGTGCAGCTTTTTATATGAGCTTTCCGCAATGGAAGGTTTTGATTATGGAGGTCCTGCATTTAATCCTCATTGACAACCCGGGTTCTACCGATGACATCTGCCAATGTAAGGGGCAACTTGGAACGCTGAACTCGGGTCTTGGCAGGTAAGTAGAAGTGGAAATGATTCTCTTTTCTTTTGCCTTTATCGTGTCCTGCTCCTGAAGACCCAAAAGCCAACCATGACAAGGGCATTTTGTGTTTTGACTTTTAAAGGGAATGTTAAAAATGAATTAGACTGCCACCAGATGTGTATTTGACATTTGTCAGGGCTAAAGGTGGTGATCCCTGATCACTTTAAATTGATCAGATGGCAGCTTATTTCTAAGAAGCTCACATGAGACGGCTTCTCTCTATTCTTAAATTAACATTCTTTGCTGTTACAGAAAGAACATAGGGGTGGAGGAATGGGGTAAAACAAGTTTATGCTTGGATCTCTGAGCCTTGAGCTAAGGTTAGAGAAAAGCCTGAGACTACAAAGCCAGAGCTGAACCATGTACTCACAGAAACCAATGTGTATGTAGAATCATAGAATATCAGGGTTGGAAGAGACCTCAGGAGGTCATCTAATTCAACCCCCTGCTCAAAGCAGGACCAATTCCCAGACAGATTTTTGCCCCAGATCCCTAAATGGCCCCCTCAAGGATTGAGCTCACAACCTTGGGTTTAGCAGGCCCATGCTCAAACCACTGAGCTATCCCTCTCCCCATGTAAAGGATGAATAGTTTAAACACCACTCATTAACTGTAAATCATCACCCATCCTCCTCTAAACCTGCTTCTAGAGGAGATCTTACCACAGTGTCCTGCCAGGCTCAGTACAGCCCAGGAGACAGCCTGTGGGCATCTGTTCAGCCTTTCTGTGGAGCCTCCTCCATTCATCCCTTTATCCTCTCAGCCAATTCCAGGAAGGGAGAGGTCCAGCTTATGACTCCAGATTTCAGGTTGGCCCAGTTTATCCAAACCTGTGCTCTGACACCACAGCAAGTCAGAGGAATCAGACACCTCAGTTTGTAAAACTATCCAGAATAAATGCTATAATACGTGTGTGAGCTAAATATTATTTCCCAGCTCTTGCTCATTGGATGTAGCATGCCTATCGAATTGTGTTGGAAATGTTAGAAGCAGAGTATGTATGTTTCTGTGTATTAGAGATGAGCAAAACCCAGGGGTGGCTTTGGTCTTGTAAGATGAGCAGTAAGGTGGTTCAGAGCCACTTTTTATTGTATGTGAGCTCCCAAACTTTGCTGGCAGAGGGCGTTGTTAAATGGTCCTGGTTATGGAACGAGGAGGTGCTTGGTCTGACTTGGGGCTCTGGAGGTGGTGTTTGGATCTGGATTAGACTTTAAAGCATGAGTGCAAGTATATACCAGGGCTTGGGGTTGGTTGTCAATTTGAGGTTTTTGATGTTGCCAAAATCTCATGAGGTTTCCGGCCAAAGCGATGGAAATTGTGCAAAATCAGATTATTGTATGGGTTTTCTGCCATCTTGAATTGTAGAAATCTCCCAAGACCATCTGTTCTCACAAGATTTTCTCAATCATGGACTGAAATCTCACTAGAATGGCTGTTCTCATGCAATTGCCACCATTTTTCTCTGTGTTCAAACCAGCCCTGCGTATCAGGCTCCTTTTGGTTTTGGAACCAAACTGGTACCGGAATCATAGGGGCAAGTTCAGATCTAGGGATTCAAATCCAAACTCCTCTGGTGGGATGTGGGGTTCTGTGTTGGGTCCGTGTGTACTACTATGGACATACAAAGTGTTGTACTAGCTACATATTTCAGTGCGCTCATTAGCTGTTCATGCCTGAATCAAGCTAGGTGGTGTCAGCCGGGTTGTTTCACAGTTCTCTGCATAAGCATTATGATTTCATTGTTTTCTCCTAGGTGAACAGCAGTAACGGGCCTTTGGGAGTTATTTCACTTCGACAGGCTGTACCCCATCACATCTCCCAGAAACCGAGAGTGCAATTCAAGAAATAGAAGTGCTTCAGATTTCCTAGTCATATAATCTCTTCTCCCCCCTTCCGTAGGCTGTTAATTGGCTAACCATTGCACAGGGTAGGCGTGGTCTTTCAATAGAAAATACTTTCTAAGGTGCCCTTGACCTATCTCCCACTTCAAACGGTGTCAGTTTCTCAAATTAAAAAAAAAAATACATGTAAAAGTTGGCCCCGAGGTACATCCAGTGTCAGTGTGATCCAGGCAATCCGCCTGTGCTGAACAGTCCAACCCGATGTCTTCCTAGACAATCAGGAGTTAAAGGGAGGTCAAATGACCATATGCCTTTTCTCCTTGATTTCTATTAAGGTCTCCTAACTGACCTTCATGGAGGGACCAATATGCCAGTGGAGGATTGCTCCCCACTGCCAACATGCTCCTGAAACACCCCTCATCCTACAACATCCCTCCCATGCCAGGAGGGTGGGGGCAGGTGTAGTACTGTGCCAGTAGGTAGCGTCCCTTCAACAGAGGAACCTGAGTGGTGCAAAGGGGCTGTAATCAACTTGTGAATCTGACCCTAATCATCATAACATCTTGTCAGGGAGGCGAGTATTACTACCATTTAACAGATGGGGAAACTGAGTCACAATAGTTAAAGCCAGTCTTTTCACCCATGAGTGTCTGAGGTTAGGATCCTAAATGGTAGGCGGCCTGAGGTACTAATCACCCACAACTCCCACTGACGTCAAAGGGAGCTGTACATGTTCATCAGCTCTGAAAATCAGGACACCTTTCGCAGTGCCTACATCTGGATTTAGAGGCCTAAATTTAAGTATTCGTGTTCAACCATTTTGGTCTATAGAACTTGCCTTGATGAGTGAGAGACTGACAGAGCTGTGACTAGAACTCAGGAGTCCTGTCTCCCAGTCCCATAGTCCACCACTGGGACAACACTCCCCCTCTGAAGCATGACCTCAGTTGGTTTGGCGCAGTGTATAATTTTTAAAATGTTGCCAGTATAAATGTCCTCATGGCTTGCTGCAGTCAGCCACCCCATTTAGGAAACCCCAGGAGTCAATTTTATATTCTGTGCCATTGGGAGTCGATTTGATCTAGTGTGGGTTAGTTCAGGGGAGTGTGATTTTCTATGTGATCATGCATAAATCACACCACACGCTCTCCGTGCCTCAGTTTCCCCACCTGGGGATAACACCCACTTTTGTGCAAAGCTGAGAAACCCTTGGTTGCCAGGTATTGTGGAAATGTTTATTATATCAGAGGTTTGATGATGAGGTGATCATGATGGAATCTGCCTGCAATTACCTGCTCTGCTTTTCCCTTCAGCACTGCCACTCCATCATGCCGTGTTGCAAAGCCACGGAGAATCTGTCTTACTAGCCCTTATATCCCTCAGTCAGGGAGACCTGATCCACCCCTGCCAGGATCCTCACCCATTTCCATGTATTTTTAATCCCCTTAACATACAGAAGTGGGAATGTTCCTAGATTATTTTTCTCCCTCTAAACCAAATGTCTGTTTTAAAAAAAAACAAAAAAAAACAGAAAAACAAAAAAACCCAAACACTGGGGATCTGGCCATTAGCAAGGAAAACAGTTTAGGAAAGAAGCGAAATAAAAATGCAATCAATTATCTATCACTGTGCCCAGGTGTGTGGGTGCAGTCAATTTTCAAAGTCATAGAGAATTGTAGATGAGAAAAGGGAAGCTGTTGATGGCAAATTGCAAGTGTTAGGAGAAGGAGGAGGGGGGAAAGGATAGAGAGAGCAGAGAGAGAGAGAGATTAATTTCCCTCTTGAGTGAGAAGTGTGTTTGAGACAGACAGATGGGCTGTAAATACTCCATACCAAGGACAGGAGCTGAGACAAGAGACAGCCTGGTGATTGAAGTGTGACTGTGATTGAGGTAGTACATTTCCTGGCCAAGGTGACTGGTTTTGTTCTGGGGGGAGAAGTCGAGATGAGGATGCTACACTTCCCATCAACCTGGATCAGGGATGCATATTTAGACTTGATAAGTGATATCCAGGTCCCTGCGGGGTCTTCCTTAAGGGTCAAATTCACTGCCTGCCTTGTAAGAGAAGTCTGAAGGGAAAGAAAGAAAGACTCTTCTTTCCTCGTTAAAATTATTGAGCTGTCTACAAGTGGTGAGCTAGGGTACCATGTGACCGGCAGTTAATCACATTGCTGTGAAATGTGACTGCTGCTGATAATAGGATCTTCCCTTCAGTAGAATTTCTGCTTCAGAAGTAGTGATTTTCACAAAGAAAGGAGGTTGAGGGAGATATCATTTCAGATCTAAGAAAGCCTGTGTACATTTTCTTTAGGGAGAAAACCTTTTTCCTTCTATGTTCGGCATCCGTAATCTTTTTTTATTCTTCTCTCTGCTCAAACTCACTGAGTGCAAATGTAACACTGCTCCATTCTGCCTGGTAGCTGATTAGTTCCCATTTAGTCATAAAGTTAACCAACCCTGCTCCAGTCAATTAATCCCTAGAAGCTGTAATTTATTGATGCCCTGGTCTATGCAAGCAGTCGAAAAGACGGATACTTGACTTCAAAATGAACTAGTCTGTCTTTCCTCCAAGATGCAGGCATGATGGGAGGATGCAGCAAACAAGCATTATGAAATCCTTCCATACTGTCCAAGACAACAGCAGTTCAAAGGCACTTTGGGGCTTGCATGGGAAATGGTGCAACAAACAGAACAGATCAGGCTTCCATGACAATCGGAGAATGTGTGTACTGGAGTGGGTTGGTCTCTTCCATTTTTAATCAAATATGTACATTGCAGGTCATTCTCAAAGGCATAGACAAGGGCCAAGATATTGGGCTAGGCGCCTTTCTGCCTCTTTTCAAATCTCATCCGCAAACATCCCTTAACTCCTTGCCTGGATCCCTTAATTTCTCTCTCCGTCTCTTTTTAGCCTCCTGAAAGAATCCTGTGGTTTATTAACCATGCAACTGATCCAAAGCCCAGTGAAAGCAGTGGGCTTTGGCATAGAGCACGGTGCGTGAGTTGTAATGAGGTAGCGCAGGTTGAATAACGGGGGTGGAAAATCACCCAAGAACTGAATTTGACACCGGTTCCAGACTTGGGAGCGGAGCTGGGATTTTGTTTTTACAATTCAAGCAAACATTTGTCAAAATATGTTCACACTATTCCCCTAGCCCTGCTCATCATACAGTTATTTTTTGTGTTGAGGGGTTTTATACTGCCACCCTTAATTGGCAGTTTGTGAGGATAGGAGTACCATAGGGAAACTGTGGTCTTATGGACTGAGCACAAGACTGCGAGTTAGGAAACCTTGTTGCTCTTATTGGATCTTTCACTGACTTGCTTTGTGACACCGGGCAAGCCACTTAAGCTCTCGGTGCCTCAGTTATGTCATCTGTAAAATGGGGATGATCATTCTTACTGGCCTCTTTAAGTTAACAGATAAAAACCAAGTATTTTATTATCTACTATTGTTATCTGCAGTTAATTCTCTACAATTTATACCACATGCTGTCCTGCATTATTTAATTCTATAGCTTATTTATTTGAAAGACGCTAGGGCGAAATTTGACTGTTGAAGCCACACTGTGATATTCTGTGCTCCTCTGTATATGTGGCACTCCCATTTGATCACAGAAGTCTTTCTGGGCATCCACGAAGGAAGACAATAAAAGCAGGATCAGGATCCACCATACGAATCTGAACAGAAACGTTTGCCTTGTACTTCTATTGTATTGGCCTTGATTGCTTCACAGCTGCTCCCTAGATCTCCTAACTCTCTGTGTAATATTTCTTCTGGATAAAAGAATGGGCTTTTTATGTAGGAGAGCCCATTTCATATTGAAGAACTTCTGCTTATCCTCAATGTAAGTCTCTGTTTAGAGAGGCAAGAACCTGTCTGTTCTAGCCAGGTGTGCTCAACACTGGTACCTACCCTGGAGAGCCGGGAGCTGACATTGATCACCAGGATTACTCTACGTGCTGAAGCTCACTTGCTTCATACCCAGTGGAACCACATTTAGAACAAAGCCTGATTTCAGGTACTTACTTGCTATATTGGAAGAGGTAGCCAGAGAGAGGTAATTGTATCCAACCATGTTTCCCCACCCACCAACTATCCCTGACAGATGCCGTCACTTACAATTCAGACCTCCATCCAGCTGCTGCTCTTCCAGGCCACTGCATCTAGGCCGAAGGGCCCGATTGGAATGCAATTCAAGATGCATAGTTCTGCACCATTTCCAGCCTCTCAGCTTCATTCTTTGTCCTCTGTTCCTCTACACTACAGCTCTGCTTGCATATGCTTTTTCCTTCCCCTTGATTGCTTTTTTTGCACTTCCTTTATTTGCCCACAGTGGCTCACTTTCCCAGGCAGCATATTTATTGCTAGCTAGCACACACAAGTGCTCGGACATACTTTCAATTATCTTGGAACAATTTCTATTTACTCTGTTTTTTGCCTTTCTCCCATTCAATTTCACCCACCACCTCCTGCATTCTCTCTGAGCATGTTCTACTGAAATACACTCTTCTCCTATTTCCCGTCACTCCCTCCCTTTATTTTTTACATCTCACTTTAGTTTTAATGAAGAAGCCTCAATAAATTCTGGTTGCTGTGGCTCAGATGCTGCCGTATGTATACCTGTGCAGGGAGAGGACCCAGGTTCTACCCAAAAAGCACATGAATACTCCTCTACCAAGTCCACAAGTATATTTGGGTTTATATACCCAGTGAGCCATGGTCAAAGCCAGCTTCTCCACGCCACAATTTTCCCCTTTCTGTGTCCTATACCAATATCTGTCTCAATATGTTTTCACTCCAAGCTATTTCTCCATTAGCACTTGACTGACACTGTCCATTAAGCTGATGGAGAGCATTGGTTGGTCTTTGTTGGCCTGGACAATGGGTGAGACTGGAACCTTTGATAAGGGTCACCCCTACTTAAAATTTTGGTGCCGCTGAGTTTTTGATCTTCTCCTTTTGTATTCCCAAGAATATAATTTTCCTTAGGAACTAGCCCATGCATAGGATTCCTTCCTTCCATTGGCTATTCTCTCCATGCTATGGCTATTCAGAAAGTTCTAAAAGGTGTCTACTTTTGTCCCAATTCTTTGTTATTTCTCCCTCGCATTTCAGAGCTCAGCAAAGAGAGGGATAGTGGGTAGGAAAGGGAAGTGGTGGATTCTCCATCTCTTGATGTCTTCAGCTCCTGACTGCATGACTTTCTCTATGATATGCTTTAGTCACACACCTGCTATTGGGCTCAATGTAGGAGTAATTGGATGACGTTCTAAGGCTTCCATTATACACTAGATCTAATGGTCCTTTCTGGCTTTTAACCTATGTCTCTACAAAAACCATCAGTGCTCAGGAGACGAAGGATGGTTTCCTCTGTACCTTCACCTGGGGGACTTTACTCAGCTAAAGTGCATGTCTCATTCTGAGGGCAGGGGGAATAAGGACTGGTACAGAGACTGTGTTCCAGCGGGGTACTGCATCCAGGAATCACAATGCCTCACAGAGCCCCCACCACATCAGTGTATGACAACTCCTCAGCAACTCCAGATTGTCCAGGATGGGGTTTGATTTAGTTGGTGAGGAGCCCTTAGTGTCAGCAGGGCTGTGGAAGCAACATCTTGACAGCAGGGGTGAATTTCAACGTCAAGTGAAAAGGGGCTGGCGGTGTCTGAGACTGGGAGGGAATGAAAACTGTTCCTGGATGAACATGAGGCAGGGACAGGTTGTCTGGAAAGCTCCATTTCTTCTCTGCATCACTCTGACGCCATTATTAGCACAGGATAATGTCTGAGGAGGAGCGGGATGCTACATACTCCTCCTTTGGCTTGTATCGACTGATTGCTCACTTCCACCTGATCCTGCAGTCCTGCTGGCCTTGGTGGACCCAGGGTGTGTGGGCTATAGACTGAGGCATTAGTCATTTGCCTTCATGTGTTTTGGGTGTCACGTACTCACTGGGCATTGAGCTGATGGAGGGCTAGAAAATACCAGCAAGCGTTGGGATATGTTGATATTTTTAACTCCGTGTAAATTATTATCGACATTATAAATAATGACAGTTTGCCTCCCAGCCCCTCTGCTCCATTCTTCCCTGCTAATTGCAGTGCTTAGATTTCAATGAGCTCGTTATATTTTGTCAATATTCAGCTTTCTGGATCGCTCACTTCGGGGAGACCAGGGACTCGAATGGGAGCTAGAGATTGGAGATGCCAGGCTCCTAGGGATCTCAGTTAGCAATCGTCCCCCCTTCGCCCCCACACCCTGATTATTCAGCACCCTGCTTTTTCTAATGAATTATAGAGACCTCAGAGGCATGCTATGCCAAGGAAACGGGGCTCTCTCTCTGGGTCTGATCCTGTGCAGTGCTGAGCAGTTTCTTCTCCCACTGACTCCCACCCCAGCACCTCCCAGAATCAGCCCCACTCCTTTTTCCTCCATCTCTTCCTCCCCATTCAGACTCATTAGCCTTTTCAAAGGGGTGTGTCTGAAAGGGCGCCAGTCAGCTCTGGCAGCTCCTAATGGAGTCGGTTTGTTTGTGTGTTTCTTTGAGCTGCCTTTGAAAAGCAAGGTGGAATGCAACCGATATTTGAATTAGTTGGAGAAGGCAGAACGGATTTCAAATGACTCGGTACTGCCGGCTGTGGGCTTGGTTACTCAGTCCGAGGAGAGCCTCTCTCTGTGATTGCAGATAGAACTTTCCAAGAGAAGTTTAATTTTAAATTGGAGGCCATCTTAGTGGATGGAGAGGTAGGAACGGGCATCCCGCTGGTCTCATTGGATCAGTAATGAATAGCCTGGTCCCTCACTCTGCAGCTTGGCAATGCAAAGGGTGTGAGAACAAACCACATCTCCCCTTCTAGCTATTCCTCCAACATAGGGTAGTCCCCAGTAGGCATAGAGCCACCTCCTCCACCCTTGGATGAAGCATGCTCTGGTGGTTCCCTGGAGATGCTGCCAAGCCGGTGGAGTCTGGGGCAGGCCTCATGGCTGAGCCAAAGCAAAACCAGCCCCAAGAGCAGGACACTGTAGCCAGGCTCCCTGATGCTTGCCCACAAAACGCTGCTTCTCCCCTGTGGGGGCAGCTGAGGATCTGGGCCAAAGACTCTAAGCTGCCAGTTTGAAACAAGTTTGTGAAAACTGTTCCCATTCTGGGGGCCATGCAGCAAAAAGAGCTTTTTAGTCTCAGTCCAGTTCCCAGTGGATCAGCGTCCTTGCTACAAAACCACTGCTGGTACCTAACAAATGTCTTCCTGGCAGTAGAAGAGGCCCCAAGGACTGAGCTATCCTGTAGAGGAGGTCCCTCCAGGCCAGTGTTTGAGGCACAGCGAGGAGGCAGTGTATGAAAGCCTGCACTGCCATTGAACTTGTTGGGTTGATAAATAGAGGGAAATCAGCTTCCTGGCATTATTATTAGGAGCAGTTATTTATATTCCCACAGCACCTTGGGCCTCAGTCATTGACCAGGACCCCAATTTTTTTTGGAGTGAATGAATGTTGGTGGACAGTTGGACACTGGTGTGCCCAGACCATGGTCTATTCATGGTTACCAATATTCTCTCATTGTTTCCTTGTACTCCCCCTCTGTCGGTATCTATCTGTTTTCTCTTGTCTTATACTAGACTATAAGGTATACAAACCCTTGGGCCCACCAGTGTCCAAATTTCCACCAACATTCATTCACTCCAAAAAGCATTCTTTAAAAGAAAACCAATATTTATGTCCCAGCTGCCTCTTCTCCTCTGGAATCTTGCATCCAGCACATTTCATTCAGTCTGAACTCCCAATCCACTGCTTAGGAGTTACTCACGAGTAAGGGTTGATAACAGGGCTCATAGTAAGATGATTTTTACGGTAAAGCCATAAATGAGACACTGGATAATGACGAGTTACCAGAGAGGCCTCTGAAAAAAATTCCAGAGGCTACAGATTGTGTTGGTTTACAGACTTCTTAGTACAAATGCCCTGTTCACAAGGGCATACACTGACTTTAAAGCCATCCCATCAGCTAATACAGATGTCTGCTAATACCCAGAATAGCTGATTGCATTAGAAACTCCTCCTTAGGTTAAAAGGACCTGATTCTCCTCTGACTGCCACCAGTTTTACATTGGTGTAATGCCAATGGAGATATTCCTGGTTTATACTGGTGTAAATGAGAGAACTCAGCCCAAAGTCTCTAGATCTGACGTTTTGTAAGGCCACATCCTCGTCTGAGTTAAATGCTCTGTGGGAAATAGCAGAGCCACAGGCATTCACAGCCTCGTAACCTTGGAGAGAGAAAGGTATAGTCCCAATGCTGCCAACGCCCCTCCCCGGGGGGTATGCCATAAAACTAGAGACTGGCTTTGGCAAATAGCTTTCAGGAGGCTTTTAGCATGGGCTTTGTGATTGCAATCAGAGGAGAAGGCAGAGCAGTACTATTTGTGGAGGAATATATATAATATAAAATCACCTTATCGCTGCATTACAGCTTGCATGTAAAACAAAAAGGGAAAATCAAAGGTTTCAGAAAATGCTAAATTTATCTGGAAACGGGAATTGTCATATAAAGTGAGGCAATTTCTGTGGGGAAAAAATGGATTTGTAAAATGTTTTTACTCTTCCCTCACTCAGGCAAACTCCGTGGCTTCTGTACTAGTAATAACACCCGTGATTTGCTTCTCCCCTTCACCAGTGTAATCTGGTGTTACACTGTTGTAAATCACTCGGCCTGGAGTGCCTTTGCTTTGCGGCTGACATTCCATTGCTCTGCCCCCTGTGGTGTCATTTACACCCATGCAGAGAGGATGTAAAGTGCTGCTGGAAGGACTGTACAAGATGCAGCTCAGCGGAGAATCCAGCCCGTTGTCCGCGCTGCCTGTCATCCCACAGGATCTCAGAGCACTTCCAAAACTATACACAAAGATCCTTTTTATCCATCACTGAAATGCAGCCACCTCTTGGCTGGAATGTGGCAACGGTGATTGGCTTGATGATTTAGATGTCATTCCTTCCAGACATCCATCTCATTTTATCCTTTCCTCCTTAACAGCCCCTGGAAGCTTCGTTTTCCCAAGACGTTGATAAAATCACTGCGATGGGTCCCACGTAATAATTAATTAACATTTTTTAAAGAAAAAGGAATCAGTCATTAGGTTTTTTTATGGAGATGGACATAGGAGATGGAAGTGTTGAGAGTCTCTGGGTTAGGCTAAAAGGGGTAAAAAACAACGGTGATGTCATGCTAGGAGTCTACTACAGGCCACCTAAACAGGTGGAAGAGGTGGATGAGGCTTTTTTTTAAACAACTAACAAAATCATCCAAAGCCCAAGATTTATTGGTGATGGGGGACTTCAACTATCCGGATATAAGTTGGGAAAATAACACAGCGGGACAAAGACCATCCAATAAGTTCTTGGACTGCATTGCAGACAACTTTTTATTTCAGAAGGTTGAAAAAGCTACTGGGGGGGAAGCTGTTCTAGACTTGATTTTAACAAATAGGGAGGAACTCGTTGAGAATTTGAAAGTAGAAGGCAGCTTGGGTGAAAGTGATCATGAAATCATAGCGTTTGCAATTCTAAGGAAGGGTAGAAGGATGTACAGCAAAATAGAGACAATGGATTTCAGGAAGGCGGATTTTGGTAAGCTCAGAGAGCTGATAGGTCAGGTCCCATGGGAATCAAAACTGAGGGGAAAAACAACTGAGGAGAGTTGGCAGTTTTTCAAAGGGACACTATTAAGGGCCCAAAAGCAAGCTATTCCGCTGAATAGGAAAGATAGGAAACGTGGCAAAAGACCTCCTTGGCTTAACCACGATATCTTGCATGACCTAAAAAATAAAAAGGAGTCATATAAAAAATGGAAACTAGGACAGATTACAAAGGATGAATGTAGGCAAACAACATAGGAATGCAGGGGAAAGATTAGAAAGGCAAAGGCACAAAATGAGCTCAAACTAGCCACAGGAATAAAGGGAAACAAGAAGACTTTTTATCAATACATTAGAAGCAAGAGGAAGACCAAGGACAGGGTAGGCCCACTGCTCAGTGAGGAGGGAGATACAGTAACAGGAAACTTGGAAATGGCAGAGATGCTTAATGACTTCTTTGTTTCGGTCTTCACCGAGAAGTCTGAAGGAATGCCTAACATAGTGAATGCTAATGAGAAGTGGGTAGGTTTAGACGATAAAATAAAAAAAGAACAAGTTAAAAATCACTTAGAAAAATTATATGCCTGCAAGTCACCAGGGCCTGATGAAATGCATCCTAGAATACTCAAGGAGCTAATAGAGGAGGTATCTGAGCCTCTAGCTATTATCTTTGGAAAATCATGGGAGATGGGAGAGATTCCAGAAGACTGGAAAAGGGCAAATATAGTGCCCATCTATAAAAAGGGAAATAAAAACAACCCAGGAAACTACAGACCAGTTAGTTTAACTTCTGTGCCAGGGAAGACAATGGAGCAAGTAATTAAGGAAATCATCTGCAAACACTTGGAAGGTGTAAGGTGATAGGGAATAGCCAGCATGGATTTGTAAAGAACAAATCATGTCAAACCAATCTGATAGCTTTCTTTGATAGGATAAAAGAACAGGAGTACTTGTGGCACCTTAGAGACTAACAAATTTATTAGAGCATTATTTATTTATTATTTATTAGTCTCTAAGGTGCCACAAGTACTCCTGTTCTTTTTGCGGATACAGACTAACACGGCTGCTACTCTGAAACCTTTGATAGGATAACGAGTCTTGTGGATAAGGGAGAAGCGGTGGATGTGGTATACCTAGACCTTAGTAAGGCATTTGATACGGTCTCACATGATATTCCTATCGATAAACTAGGCAAATACAACTTAGATGGGGCTACTATAAGGTGGGTGCATAACTGGCTGGATAACTGTACTCAGAGAATAGTTATTAATGGTTCCCAATCCTGGTGGAAAGGTATAACAAGTGGGGTTCCGCAGGGGTCTGCTTTGGGACCGGCTCTGTTCAATATCTTCATCAACGACTTAGATATTGGCATAGAAAGTATGCTTATTAAGTTTGCAGATGATACGAAACTGGGAGGGATTGCAACTGCTTTGGAGGATAGGGTCATAATTCAAAATGATCTGGACAAATTGGAGAAATGGTCTGAGGTAAACAGGAGGAAGTTTGACAAAGACAAATGCAAAGTGCTCCACTTAGGAAGGAACAATCAGTTTCACACATACAGAATGGGAAGAGACTGTCTAGGAAGGAGTACGGCAGAAAGGGATCTAGGGGTTATAGTGGACCACAAGCTAAATATGAGTCAACAGTGTGATGCTGTTGCAAAAAAAGCAAATGTGATTCTGGGATGCATTAACAGGTGTGTTGTGAGCAAGACACGAGAAGTCATTCTTCCGCTCTACTCTGCGCTGGTTAGGCCTCAACTGGAGTACTGTGTCCAGTTCTGGGCACCGCATTTCAAGAAAGATGTGGAGAAATTGGAGAGGGTCCAGAGAAGAGCAACAAGAATGATTAAAGGTCTTGAGAACATGACCTATGAAGGAAGGCTGAAAGAATTGGGTTTGTTTAGTTTGGAAAAGAGAAGACTGAGAGGGGACATGATAGCAGTTTTCAGGTATCTAAAAGGGTGTCATAAGGAGGAGGGAGAAAACTTGTTCACCTTAGCCTCTAAGGATAGAACAAGAAGCAATGGGCTTAAACTGCAGCAAGGGAGGTTTAGGTTGGACATTAGGAAAAAGTTCCTAACTGTCAGGGTGGTTAAACACTGGAATAAACTGCCTAGGGAGGTTGTAGAATCTCCATCTCTGGAGATATTTAAGAGTAGGTTAGATAAATGTCTATCCAGGATGGTCTAGACAGTATTGGGTCCTGCCATGAGGGCAGGGGACTGGACTCGATGATCTCTCGAGGTCCCTTCCAGTCCTAGAATCTATGAATCTATGTGTTTGTCTTTTAAGTGGGTAATATGTATTTTATTACATTGGCTTTGCTTTCATTCTTTCATGCAGTACAGTGAGCAGTTTGATGGTGGGGACCGAGTCAGATATATATATATATGTCTGTGTGGGGCTGGCTGTGTATAAATGTGAGGAATAGGGAGAGGGATGTATATGTGTATGTGATTATTATTTTACAGAGGGGAACTGTTAGGCAAAGAGGTTTGCAAAGGCTGGCTCACGGTCACAGGAGGACACCCTGGGAGAGCGGGGTTTGGAATAGGAGTTCCAACTCCCAGTCCTACATCACCAGATCACGCCTTGCTCTCTCCAACGTTTGTTGCCCCACAGTGGGATTATACCTCACACATGACTGAGCCATGAATGGATGAAGGGCTTGTTCTCTGACCCTGAGCGGTGCTTGCATTGAAAAATAAACTGCTGTGGTATAGTGAGAGCATCTTTCCTCCCTGGTCTGGCACACGCAGAATCGGCCAGGCGTGGCCTCAGCATTCCTTATCGTCAGGTGGAGCATTTGCAGCAAATGTCCTGTGCTTCCAAGCTGTTTTTGCTCCTTCTCAGCAGGGTAGGAATCCTATCAATTCCATCTGTATCTATGGGTGGCTTAAGGTTTGTACCACAACGGTTCCCAGTGTTAGTCCCCATGATAAGTTCCTCTCTGTGTGGGTCCAGCTCTTGTCCCTTCACAATGCCCAGGAACCTTGCAATGGTGCCAAACGCTTCCTTATATTATTTAAGGGCAAGAGGGAAAAGGAAAGAAATTCACTAAGGACCAGTATCAGAGGGGTAGCCGTGTTAGTCCACTAAGGACCAGATTATCCTCTCCACCTTCCTGGGTGGATGGCTGAAGGACCTGACACTCGAGGTGCAGAATTGGAGAGTATCACCTCCTGGCACCCTCCCCTCCTCAAACCCCAAAGAAGCCCCTTTGCTCTGCCCGTGGGGAATGACAGCATCTTCCCTCAACCTAGCTCATGGGAAATCAGCTAAATTCACTCTGACCCAGTCTGCATTAAGTCCTTGCCTTTCCCCTCACCCTGGAGAGTGGCAGACACCAAAGAAGAACGTTGGAAACCAACGGGAGCTGTGCTCCTATGGAGACCAGAAGTTAGTGTGCAAAAACAAGGGCCTCTGCATGAAAGGCCTAGGGGTCCTTATCACCTGTCATCCGGGGGTTCTGTGACCCACCCCTTCTGCAATCCCACAAGGAGTTTCCTCTTTAATTTAATTAAACTACACAAGGGTGGCTTGGGGTTAGCCCCGCAGCATTACAGGAGGAACGAGCTATATAGTTGGGTCATTTCTACTGGATGTCCCTTTCAGATGTAGTTCAAATTCAACTATTAACACCTGCATGGGGCTAGTTCCTGCATTCCTCATACACGCATAACTCCCACTGACAACCAACTGCATGTGGCCGTACTAAAATGAGGTCTGGGAAACAACACTCCCCCTAAACTGGTAGCTGTGGGAATGGACACAGCATTGACAGCTCTATAACCTGACACGCCTGGTGTCCAGAAAGTGCAAGTCGGCTATCGAAACCAAGCTCCCATTTGAACAGGCTGTGGAAGGAGGCCAAGCCTGAGAGAGACAGAGGGGCACAACGATACCCCAGATGTGATCAGTACAACTTAAACCTGGTGTTGCCTAGTTCAGCTGCGCTCAAACCACGAGCAACGGGTGTTTGCTAAGTGAACTCACCGAGGAACGGCTGCTGTAAATGCAGGATGGCCGATGGCTCCTATTCCACTCTTTCAAATGAACACTTTACAGCTAGGCTGGCCAGAGTCACACACAAGGGCAGGAGAGAGGGCACCGGGAGCCCTCTGCATCGTCATATGCACTTAGGCCAGGGTATCCCTGGTCCAGGTGTTTGCACTTGAGCACAAGATGCAGAGAAATATCAGGGACTTAGCTGGGCCCCATGCTGGTTGGAGTTCTGAGGCAGGCACTGTGTGGGAGGTGTGACCTCGAAATGGTCTGAGATTCATTTCGGATAGAGAGAATAAATCCCTGTCCTTCCAGAGCGTGCTTCGTCCTGGGCCGAGGAGGCATTCGAATTGCCTCTGCGCTTCCGAGACAGTGCATCTGGGCACTGTCACTAACGCCCTGCACCTTCACACCTGCTCTCCCCTGCCCCAAGCATCCCTTAGCCACCATGGCCACAGCTGGCGCTCGAAGAAAGAACGTAGCCTGTAAATGATGGGTGAGTTTCAAGTGGTTCAGTGGTGGTTCTCGTATACACACTCCCAACCCTATTACGGGTCTGAAGGCTCTCATTGACATCAATGATCAAGCCTTTAATCCCTTTTCTTGCCCCATTCCTAAACTCCCAATTCCCAATCACTGACCCTCCAACAGATTCCTTATCATAAGGGGACAGTGAGGCGAGCCATATGCCTAGCATTCTCTCTTCTGCGGGTCCTACCTTGTTGCTGGCTCAGAGGCTACCCAGAATGCAGTCAACAATTCAGGATTTATCATCTTCTTCCCAAAACCAATTCATTCATTCCTAATATCCACAATCGCTTGGATCATTGTGCATCTCAATCTCTCTCCTATTTTTAGCTTGAAAACTAAATGTATCCAAGAGGCCTTTTAAAAATACCTCTTCCCCCCCCCCCCACACACACATTTCTTCTTCTTCTTCTTCGGTTCACTCTTGTCAGTGCTAGTAATTATTCCCTGTCCCGAAACACAAGCTGCAGGGAGGGGAAGAAAGAGTCAATTGCTTCCTGCATTCCATAGTGCCCAATTATGACCTTTGACTCTTTGATCTCCCAGCGATTCTGAGCTGTGAAATTGTTTCAAACATCTTTTTGGTGTGGTGGCCAGTAGCAGTGGTTCTGCTGTCAAGCAGGCAGCTGATTTCACTTGGACTACAATGAGCATTATTTGTCAAACACAAGTGAGGAATGTCTAACAAGAATAGCTAGAAATGCAGTAGCATACTGCAAAGTGTGTAAGGTGTAATCAGGGATGGACCAACTGCGTCTTGAGAAAGTTCAAAATGTGATTTTCCATTCGTGTTCATTTGCTGCACTGTACTTTCAGATTCCACTTGGAGCTGGAAATCGTTGTTCCGTTCTTCTTGCATTTCCAACCTAACTGGAAGTAGGAAATAAAACAACTGTTAAAGTCTCCAGCTTTCTTGCCACTCCTTCCCCAGTGTATTTAAGAACACTGGTCATGAAGAGAAGAAAATTGCCAAAGTTGAATTTTCACATAAACTGCTTACTCCCCCGACCCTTCTTTCTGTGTATCAAACAAAATCAGCTCTGTAATTTTCATTAACTGCGTGAAGGGCAGAGGTCAGCTATCCCACAGATTTGGAAAGTGATACGAATTAAACAATACAAAGATCAGAAACATTTCAAATAACTGGAATGGACTTACCCTAGTATCTTTCTGGTACTGTATAAGAACATATTCCCAGAGTTTAATGTGAGTTCATTTCCTCAGCCTGTGTACGGTGGGCCAAATTCATTCTTGGTGTAACTAATGAAGTTGCAGTGTTCTGGTTTTAGCCAGCTTGCTTAAAACTATAATGTGTACCAGTTTCTCGAGGGAAGTTGGAGCAACATGCATTATAACAAATTAAAATTCAATGGTGCTAATACTCACCCTCTTTTTATGGTGGTTAATATGCAGTTGACGGTGTGGTTCCTACCTGAGTCCCTCAGATAACCCCCCCTAAGGAACCTGCACAGCAAGAGGGAGAAAACATTTTCTACTTTGTTCTGATACTGTAGGCCTTATTCGCATTGATACTACGGCCCCTTTATGCCATCCTGACAGTGTGTAGGAGCCTTAAACTGATCAGAAATAAAACTGGATGATATTTTTGGTTGACCAATAGTCAATTAACTTAAAAGTGCAATTTTTGAGGTACTGAAATTGGTCACAAATTTGGTGAGTAATTTCAGCTGAAAAATTTTGGAAATGTTGAAACATTTTGTTTGCACGTTTTCAAAACCCAACATTTTTGATAATTTGTTTCAAAACAATATTTTTGAAGCAAAATGTTATTTATGAATCAACATGCAAAAACATTTCAATCAACCTCAACCAAAAAAAAATGTGGTTTTTTTTTTTTTTTTTTGGTGAGAAAAATGAAAAACAACAACAACAACAAAAAATCCAGTTTCAGTTTGAAACAAATGATTCTTTTTTTCGGATTTTTCAGTTCAACCACCCAACTGAAAAAAGAATTATTTGCTCAGCTCTGGGTGTAAATATAACGTATGTAGTCAGATCAGTTTAAAGGGGCATTAGTGTTTATGAGAAATCAGGTCCTGTGTATATAGAGTATTTCTGCAAAATCATTCTCCTTTCGATCAATCGCATGTGGAGTCAGATATCAAACCATCTAGTCACCCTGTTGTGCATCCAGTATTATTTTGGCTGTATTTGCATTTATTTATTTATTTACATACTGATTTAAGCATTACTCACTTGCTTTATGTGCATGGTAACGATTCTGTAATTCATAATCACTGGGGATTTTCCTTAGGAGAAAAATGCATGTTGTTGGATTGTGCATAATTCCTGCCTATACGCTGAGGAGGCAAAGGTCAGCCAGGAATCGCTGAGGAAACACATCTGAAGAATAACAAAGAAGAACCAAATTTGCCATTCTGAACATAAGAACATAAGAACATAAGAAAGGCCGTACTGGGTCAGACCAAAGGTCCATCTAGCCCAGTATCTGTCTACCGACAGTGGCCAATGCCAGGTGCCCCAGAGGGAGTGAACCTAACAGGCAATGATCAAGTGATCTCTCTCCTGCCATCCATCTCCATCCTCTGACGAACAGAGGCTAGGGACACCATTCTTACCCATCCTGGCTAATAGCCATTTATGGACTTAGCCACCATGAATTTATCCAGTCCCCTTTTAAACAGTGTTATAGTCCTAGCCTTCACAACCTCCTCAGGTAAGGAGTTCCACAAGTTGACTGTGCGCTGCGTGAAGAAGAACTTCCTTTTATTTGTTTTAAACCTGCTGCCTATTAATTTCTTTTGGTGACCCCTAGTTCTTGTATTATGGGAATAAGTAAATAACTTTTCCTTATCCACTTTCTCAACATCACTCATGATTTTATATACCTCTATCATGTCCCCCCTTAGTCTTCTCTTTTCCAAACTGAAGAGTCCTAGCCTCTTTAATCTTTCCTCATATGGGACCCTCTCTAAACCCTTAATCATTTTAGTTGCTCTTTTCTGAATCTTTTCTAGTGCTAGAATATCTTTTTTGAGGTGAGGAGACCACATCTGTACACAGTATTCGAGATGTGGGCGAACCATGGATTTATATAAGGGCAATAATATATTCTCAGTCTTATTCTCTATCCCCTTTTTAATGATTCCTAACATCCTGTTTGCTTTTTTGACCGCCTCTGCACACTGCGTGGACATCTTTAGAGAACTATCCACGATGACGCCAAGATCTTTTTCCTGACTCGTTGAAGCTAAATTAGCCCCCATCATGTTGTATGTATAGTTGGGGTTATTTTTTCCAATGTGCATTACTTTACATTTATCCACATTAAATTTCATTTGCCATTTTGTTGCCCAATCACTTAGTTTTGTGAGATCTTTTTGAAGTTCTTCACAATCTGCTTTGGTCTTAACTATCTTGAGTAGTTTAGTATCATCTGCAAACTTTGCCACCTCACTGTTTACCCCTTTCTCCAGATCATTTATGAATAAATTGAATAGGATAGGTCCTAGGACTGACCCTTGGGGAACACCACTAGTTACCCCTCTCCATTCTGAGAATTTACCATTAATTCCTACCCTTTGTTCCCTGTCCTTTAACCAGTTCTCAATCCATGAAAGGACCTTCCCTTTTATCCCATGACAGCTTAATTTACGTAAGAGCCTTTGGTGAGGGACCTTGTCAAAGGCTTTCTGGAAATCTAAGTACACTATGTCCAGCGGATCCCCCTTGTCCACATGTTTGTTGACCCCTTCAAAGAACTCTAATAGATTAGTAAGACACGATTTCCCTTTACAGAAACCATGTTGACTATTGCTCAAGAGTTTATGTTTTTCTATGTGTCTGACAATTTTGTTCTTTACTATTGTTTCAACTAATTTGCCCGGTACCGACGTTAGACTTACCGGTCTGTAATTGCCGGGATCACCCCTAGAGCCCTTTTTAAATATTGGCGTTACATTAGCTAACTTCCAGTCATTGGGTACCGAAGCCGATTTAAAGGACAGGTTACAAACCTTAGTTAATAGTTCCGCAACTTCACATTTGAGTTCTTTCAGAACTCTTGGGTGAATGCCATCTGGTCCCGGTGACTTGTTAATGTTGAGTTTATCAATTAATTCCAAAACCTCCTCTAGTGATACTTCAATCTGTGACAGTTCCTCAGATTTGTCACCTACAAAAGCCAGCTCAGGTTTGGGAATCTCCCTAACATCCTCAGCCGTGAAGACTGAAGCAAAGAATCCATTTAGTTTCTCTGCAATGACTTTATCATCTTTAAGCGCTCCTTTTGTATTTTCATCGTCAAGGGGCCCCACTGGTTGTTTAGCAGGCTTCCTGCTTCTGATGTACTTAAAAAACATTTTGTTATTACCTTTGGAGTTTTTGGCTAGCCGTTCTTCAAACTCCTCTTTGGCTTTTCTTATTACACTCTTGCACTTAAGTTGGCAGTGTTTGTGCTCCTTTCTATTTGCCTCACTAGGATTTGACTTCCACTTTTTAAAGGAAGTCTTTTTATCTCTCACTGCTTCTTTTACATGGTTGTTAAGCCACGGTGGCTCTTTTTTAGTTCTTTTACTGTTTTTCTTAATTTGGGGTATACATTGAAGTTGAGCCTCTATTATGGTGTCTTTAAAAAGGGCCCACGCAACTTGCAGGGATTTCACTTTAGTCACTGAACCTTTTAACTTTTGTCTAACTAACCCCCTCATTTTTGTATAGTTCCCCCTTTTGAAATTAAAGGCCACAGTGTTGGGCAGTTGAGGTGTTCTTCCCACCACAGGGATGTTGAATGCTATTGTATTATGGTCACTATTTCCAAGCGGTCCCGCTATAGTTACCTCTTGGACCAGCTCCTGCGCTCCACTCAGGATTAAATCTAGAGTCGCCTCTCCCCTTGTGGGTTCCCGTACCAGCTGCTCCATGAAGCAGTCATTTAAAGTATCGAGAAATTTTATCTCTGCATTTCGTCCTGAAGTGAAATGTTCCCAGTCAATATGGGGATAATTGAAATCCCCCACTATTATTGGGTTCTTAATTTTGATAGCCTCTCTAATTTCCCTTAGCATTTCATCATCACTATTACTGTCCTGGTCAGGTGGTCGATAATAGATCCCTAATGTTATATTTTTACTAGAGCATGAAATTTCTATCCATAGAGACTCTATGGAACCTGTGGATTCGCTTAAGATTTTTACTTCATTTGAATCTACACTTTCTTTAACATATAGTGCCACTCCTCCCCCTGCACGGCCTGTTCTGTCCTTCCGATATATTTTGTACCCCGGAATGATTGTGTCCCATTGATTGCTCTCAGTCCACCAGGTTTCTGTGATGCCTATTATATCTATATCCTCCTTTATCACAAGGCACTCTAGTTCACCCATCTTATTATTTAGACTTCTGGCATTTGTGTACAAGCACTTTAAAAACTTGTCCCTGTTTATTAGCCTGCCTTTTTCTGATGTGCCAGATTCTTTTTTATGTGGCTGTTTATCATCTGATCCGGCCCTTACATTATACTTTTCAGTCCTCTGCTCCTGACTATAACCTGGAGATTCTCTATCATCAGACTCTCCCCTAAGAGAAGTCTGTGTCCGATCCACACGCTCCTCTGCAGCAGTCGGCTTTCCCCCATCTCCTAGTTTAAAAACTGCTCTACAACCTTTTTAATGTTTAGTGCCAGCAGTCTGGTTCCACTTTGGTTTAGGTGGAGCCCATCTCTCCTGTATAGGCTCCTCCCATCCCAGAAGTTTCCCCAGTTCCTAATTAACGTGAACCCCTCCTCTCTACACCATCGTCTCATCCACGCATTGAGACTCTGAAGCTCTGCCTGCCTACCTGGCCCTGCGCGTGGAACTGGGAGCATTTCTGAAAATGCCACCATAGAGGTCCTGGATTTCAGTCTCTTCCCTAGCAGCCTAAATTTGGCTTCCAGGACATCTCTCCTACCCTTCCCTATGTCATTGGTACCTACATGTACCACGACCACCGGCTCCTCCCCAGCACTACACATAAGTCTATCTAGATGCCTCGAGAGATCCGCAACCTTCGCACCAGGCAGGCAAGTCACCATACGGTTCTCCCGGTCATCACAGACCCAGCTATCTACATTTCTAATAATCGAATCTCCCATTACTAACACCTGCCTTTTCCTAGAAACTGGAGTTCCCTCCCCCGGAGAGGCAACCTCAGTGCGAGAGGCAACCCCAGAACCATCTGGAAGGAGGGTCCCAACTACGGGAAAGTTTCCCTCTGCTCCCATTGACTGCTCTACTTCCCTGGGCCCTTCTTCCTCCTTAACAGCACAGGTGCTGTCTAAGCGGAGGTGGGACAATTCTACAGTGTCCCGGAAAGCCTCATCAACATACCTCTCTGCCTCTCTCAGCTCCTCCAGTTCCGCCACCCTGGCCTCCAAAGTCCGTACATGGTCTCTGAGGGCCAGGAGCTCCTTGCACCGACTGCACACATAAGCCACCCGCCCACAGGGCAGGTAATCATACATGCAACAGTCGGTGCAATAAACTGGATAGCCCCCACTCTGCTGCTGGGCTTCTGCCTGCATTGTATCCTAGTTAGTGAAAGGGTGGTTTACAGAAGGGAGTTTTGGAATGTGGTTTGGTTTATAGGTTTTAGGGGGGGGGCACAGGGATGGGGTTACGGCTGGCGAGGGACTCCCACTCCCTTCCCACTCCCCTTCTAAACTCCCTTGCGAAACTCCCTGTTCGCAGCCCCTGTTCTGTTGTGTTTTCATGAGCCTCTGTGCTTTCAGGCCCTGACTGGAACCAGCGACAGAGGACATGGGAATATACCTACTGCGATATCATGTGTTGGAATACTGGGAGACAGCCAGCTCTTCTGATACGTCCAGACAGACCAGATGCAGGAAGTTAATAGATTCATAGGATTTAAAGCTAGACGGGACCATTATGATCATCTAGTCTGACCTCCTGCATAATAACACAGGCCAGAGAGCCTCACCCAGTAATTCCCACATCAAGCCCATATCTTGTGGCTGAGGTAGACCATATCTCTTAGAGAGACATCCAGCCTTGGTTTAAAGTGCCATAACTCTGACCAAAAAGCCTGTTTGAGCAATGCAGACCCAGGAGGTTCAGATATTCAATTATTTGAGGCTTTCAGGGTGCTTTCCCAACCTAAGGACCCAAGCCTGTTCCCACTGATCAATGGGAGTTTTGCCATAAGCGTCAATGGGAAGAAGCTAGGCCTCAAAACCTCTGACCTTTTAGCAAGTTACCCCATTGCTAACGATTTCTGTGTATCAGATTTACACATATTTCCGGATACACTAGAACATACTTAAGCCTATGATCAGCCACAGTTTTTATGCTTCCCAGAAGTAGCTTTTTGCGAGGAAGGATGTATTGTTTTGCCCAGAAAATCAGCCCTCGCTGTTCAGCTTTGCACAGGTATGTGTGTTACATGGTGATGGCTTGAAAAGAAAAGCTCCCAGGACACCATCTCTCCAAAAACTCCCACTCTTCATCACTGTTATCATTGTATCTAACCTGACTGTTATGCTCGCAATCAGATCAGACCAGGGCAGCACTGGATTAGTGATGAAAGATTAATTTCAGCTCCATAGAAACAACGGGAACAAACAACTGAAAGGAGGAGAAAATAGTGCTAATAAATTATAACACCAGGGCTGATCCACCCTAGCATGATATAATGCTGTGGTTTAAAGCCAGTTAATGCCATTTCCAATAAGCATCCGCATTCAGAATGGCAGTTAGAAGTGGCTTCTATCCATTGATGGGAGTGCTTCTAAATGTACAGGAAAACATCATCCATATCTCCTGAGATAATAGGGAGCTGACAATACACTCGCTGCCCACCATCATCTGGGAGCCAAAAATGTCTTCCTTTTTTCATAAACAATATGATTTTTGTTGTGGTGGCTTGAGACTTGCTGGAGAATTCAGTGTTGTCTGATAGAGAGCAACCTCCGATTTCTAATTTGAGCTATTACAAAGATTTAATCTTTCTTTCTCTGTGCATCTCATTTTTCTTTCCCTTTGTGCCCCTTCCCTTTCTTTAGGGTAACTTAGATGTGTTTGCCTAAACCAAAGGCGTACGCAGGTCTGGTAATTGGTGCCTCTGGACTGGAAGGTCAATGTTTTAAATCCTGCTGAGGACTAAACTTGGATGAATTCCATAAACTAATAACCCAGCACAGTGTTTCAAATTGATGGAGGTGCTGTCCTCTAGATGAGACATAAAAACAGAACTGTGATCTGCTTGGCAGAGACCCCACAGGACTTATCAAAGACGAACAGGGGCTGCTAACTGGTTTGCCCTTGTCAAATCGTCCTCGTCACCAAAGCTTCACTTCCTGGTCCACAGAAATGACATCGGACCTTATGAAAATGAGATGCAAACTTGAAGGAGCAGTCCTGCTTCTAATTATTTAAAGCAGTTTGCTGTGCTTCGTGAGAGGGGAAAGAGAGAATCCACACCCTGGGAAGTAGAATGACCCTGAATTTCTAAAAGCAAAACAAAAGCTGATGGATGGTGCCACCGCGCTCTGCAGTAGTGACATTATTAAATGATTAGTGAGCTATTAAAGCAGCAACACTTAGTTTCTTCACTAATGACTTGTGCTGCTAACTGGGTTCCAAATGGAGATTGTTATTGCGTCCTGGTGCAGACAGAATACTGGGGGCTGTGATTGCAGTGAATCGTTCTAAGCAGGCAGGTGCACAATCGGAGCAGCAAATCTTGACTGAAAACAAGTAATGGATGACTGCCTCAGTTGCCTCGCTCTTCCAATGGTGGGTGCCTTAGAAATGTGAATAATAATAAATAGTAAGAAGTCTGGGGCATTCGGCTTGGTTCGGATGAGGATCCAAAAGTTTATGTCCTTATCTGAACCTCTTGCGTGTGCAAAATTTGGCAGCTAATGTGCAAGAACAGACCCTCTCCTGTACTTTCCCAAACTTGCTGCTTCCCTTCATAGAATCATAGAATATCAGGGTTGGAAGGGACCTCAGGAGGTCATCTAGTCCAACCCCCTGCTCAAAGCAGGACCAATTCCCAACTAAATCATCCCAGCCAGGGCTTTGTCAAGCCTGACCTTAAAAACCTCTAAGGAAGGAGATTCCACCACCTCCCTAGGTAACCCATTCCAGTACTTCACTGCCCTCCTAGTGAAAACGTTTTTCCTAATATCCAACCTAGACCTCCCCCACTGCAACTTGAGACCATTACTCCTTGTTCTGTCATCTGGTACCACTGAGAACCTGTCTGTTGGCAGCCTTAGCAAAGACATAAAGGTCTGTATTGGGCATGGAGACTGACAAGAGGCAGCTGTAAAAATGGACCTCTCCATTGAAACACAATGGTGGGGTATCATGGAGAAGCTAGCATGACGGTTGCCTAGGCTGCACCTGTTCTGTAGGTGTAAACAGAGGGCTTCCCTCCCCCGGGAAGTTTTCACTAGGAGGGCACTTCCCACCACCACAGCACCTACAACAAAGAAAGACAAAGAGGAGGACAGTGGGGCTGATTCTAGCAGAGGAATCTAAAGACATTAGCCCTGACAAAACGTCCTGGAGACTTTCCTGGACCCAGTTATTGCTCAGTGTTTTTAATGTGCTGGGCAAAATGAAAGAAAGCATAAAATCAAGCCATAAATGTTTAACAGCCCTCTCCTCTTCTTTCTCCAGATACTTGGAACTCATAAACTTTGCTGCTGCTTTGAGTTCAGCATCTGCAGAATCATAAAAAAACCCAACCATCCCCAAATTCCAGCAACAATGACAAAACTCTTTCCAAGAGATGCTGCCTCTATGGAGTGATAGGATCTTCTGACTCTCTAACGTCACACTTCCATGCACATACAGGCAGTAGCCCTGTAATATGTAGCCAGAATGCAAGGCTACTTACCTTATACTGCAGCTATGCTAATTTTCTCCTAAGCTGACTATTACACACATAGGTAACACCCCCACAGCCCATGCATACTCCCAGATTTATATTGTGCATATCAATAGTTCTGATTGTCCTGAGTGGTATAACAGAGCCCATAGGATATACAGTATAGATGTCAACAGCATGTGAAGTGGTAGGTTGAACATTAGCATTAAAGTCCTATTGGGGAAGCCTTTTGAAACAGACTTTCAGTAGAAGTAGTGAAGCCACTTAAAACACTACTAGGCAAAGCACTGGAATCTATATAGGAGGAAGCCGATCCAGGATTGGCCGGACTGCAATTCTGAACAGTCATCAAGGGTCATCTACCACAGCTAGACCTTAGCTAATTTACCAGGCCTCTTAGGGTCACATCTGTTTATAACATTTTCCAGCTTCCAGTCACAGAGTCAAAACTTTCGACTATTCCGAGTTAGTCTTTCCCCCTTTCTGAAAAAAAAAATGAATAGGGTTCTGACCAGGCTGCATGAACCTGATGTCTAAATCTCATTTGTTCTGATATCCTAAGGTGAGTAGGTGGATAAGAAAAGCTTCATTTAGAAGCTGGCATCTTTATGCAAGTGGCTTAAAAACCCCTGACACGTTGCAATTCCAGAATTTCCTTCTAATGGAAGCACCAGCAGCTAATTGATATAATTTTACAAAATAAAACCGAAATAGATTGATTTTCCTAAACTGGCAAAGGAAAATGGCACGAAGCAGCTAAAATGGAAGGAGTGTTGTGGTCAATTTAGATTCACCAGGTTCTGTACAGTGAGGTTCCCAGCTCATATACTGTGGAACTGCCACTGAAACAGGAGTTATTGTCACTGGCCAATGGACACCTTGAAAAATACTGCAGAGTAGAATTTAGATTTTTTTATATATATATATATATATATAGTGTTTTGGCTTTGATTATCCCCAAGTGCTCGTTGGAGACCAGCAGTTCATGACTGTGCAGGCAAACATAGCAGTCTTTATGTCCTCAGTAAAATCTCACAGGGCAGAGCCATAGATGATGAAACCTGTTTCATTCATAATGGGCGAAATTCACCCAGTGTTGAAGGCAAGCCCAGAGAATTGCATAGGCCTTGTGCTGACCCTCAGCACAGGGATGCATTTCACCCAATGCAAACATTGTCCAGGACAACAGTGTTCCCGTTGTTTTTTTTTAAATGACCCTGGATTGTTTAATTTCTACCAAGTCAATCACTTTAGTGAAGCCTCAGAGCAGTTGCCTTGCTGTAACATCTCAGCAAGATGAACAGGCCCTCTGATAGCGCAGTGTCTACTTAGTACTGAATGTTAAGGTTGGCATTCGGTGAAATTCATGGTGATTAGAGACAGAGTAGGCCTGATAGGTAATTTTGTGCAATGCCCTCCCCCTTCACAGTTCCAAGGATTAGTCTCTACCGTGTACCTCCCAGTTCTGTTTTCAAATCCAAGTCTCTAGGTCAGGAATTACACCACAGAACCAAAGTACAGTAGCTCCTTCCTAGGTCAGCAGGTGTGTGCAGCTCAAGATGAGCCCAAGCCAATGTTTCAGCTCCCAACTTTGAGGTTGCGTACTGAACCATTTAGAGTTCATACCATGAAATTCTAGATCTCAGCTCCTGGAGGCAAGTGCAGTACTGCTGAGATGCTGGCTGTTTTCCTGCAGGAGGATACCCTGGACCAGGAGAAGCAAGTTAATGTGCACCGTGACTGATTAAACTTCTTGGGTATTTACTTTCCCTCATGAGAGATGAAAGTATGCTGAGATCCCAGTGACATTTGCGAAGTACATCAGAGGGGCCTGTTTCTTTCCCTTTATGATTTCATGCAACATATTTTCTGCCTATGAAAACAAGACGCAAACCAGAAGACACTCACTTTAGCTGCTGACATAAGTTATTTTGTTGACCCTGCCCTGAAGCTTTTGGCATTGTGGGATGGTTAATGTAAAACTTGTTCATGCATCAAATAACAGTAATTTACCTTTACACTCTGCTTGTTTCCCCTCACCCCCAAGTCCTTTTCAAAGAAGTTCCTTAACTAAAAACTCACAGATATGAAGTTAGGGAGAAATGTGGCCAGAACATTCTCGGATTACTACCGGCTAAACACCATATCAGAGAGACCACTGGCACCTATCCCCAACACACGGTAGGTCAGAAAGCAATCTCAGCTCTTTTTACGTTTGTTTCTCTTGCTTTACCAGGACTACGTTTTTAATACCCTTCCTGACTACACTTCGCTGGTATCTACGGGATTGTGGCTTTCTAAGAAGTTTGTTATTCTAATTCTTTTTTATTTTATTGAAATTTCTTTCTAAACCAAGCAGTTATGATCTGAAAAATACCTGGGTTATGCCTAAAATATTATTCCAGGGATTTTGGAGATCTCACGCTTGAATTCTTCTCTCCTGCTAGCTGTACACCAAACTGCAGTGTCTTCAATGGACTTATTCCTAATTTACACCAGTGTAAGAGAGAGGAGAATCAGACCTGCTGGATTTTAAATACCTTTCATTCTGGAAGTGAAATCTTGGGTGCTCGGGGGAAACGGCTCTGTTTCTCTTCAGACCAAGTCTGGCACCGGCAGTAGTGTTATAGATTCCACACACCACCCTGCCAATGAGCCTCAGCCCTGAACAAAAGGATCACTTCGAATAGGGAGAGAGCAGCTAACGCTTCAGGTCCACTTGACGCTTAGCTTCTCTGCTGAAGCAGGCGGCTAATCTGACAACCGTGAACAGTCCCTGGGGTTAGTCACATGTATATTTATGGTTCCTCGGCCATCGGGACCAGTTGTAATGGCTGTTGTGATGCAGACACATGTCCACTAGGAAATGGGGTGAAACCACCTTACAAGGCAGCGTGAACTAAAGAGGACATGAGCGGAGCATTTCAAGTTCCCAGTTTCTCATCTCCGCTCTGGCACTGGCCTGCTACATAGCCTTGGGCAATTCACCTCACCTTTCTGTGCCTCAGGGTACATCTGCACTTTAGGATTTACACCTTCAGCTCTATCTCAAGGAGCCATACCAGCGCTAGCTTCTACTGAGCTAGCTCGCTAAAAATATTGTGTAGCCGTGCTGGTATGCTATGCAAGAAGGGCTAGCTACCCCGAATACGATCCCATTCAAGACATTAGGCATGTACCAGGAGCCGCTAGCCCTTCCCACCGCTCACACTGCTGTGATTACACGTCTGTTTTTAGAGCACTAGCTCAAACAGAGCCAGCACAGGTATGTCTCTTTGAGCTGGGAATTACACCCACAGCCTGAAGTGTAGAAATACACACAGTTTCACTGTCTGTGAAGCAAGGATAATAGCCCTTAGCTCTCCGGGGAGGATTATAATAAATACAATGCTTTGAACACACAAAGCACTGTGAAAAGTTACAAGCAGACCAAGCAGGAATGGCATTTCTATTTCCTCGGAATGTCTGCAATTTTGACATTTGCTTTCATTCTTATTTGGAGAAAAACTAAAGAATTTGGAAATTTTTGGCCAAATTAAATTTTCAGAAAAAAACTATCTTTGGGTCAATCCAAATATTTCAGTGCTGACTTTTTTATTTTGTTTTTAAATTTATTTTATCTTCTATTCCCATAAGGCCAAAACTTGGTTTTGATTTATTTTGTAATGAGGTTTCTGCAGGAACGTGCGTCAGTTGAGAAAAGTCGGCATTTTCGGAGGGAAAAATGTCCGGATGGAAAATGTTTGACCAGCTCTAGTGACAATATTTTTATAGCACATTTCAGTCTAGGCCACAGATCAGCTGTCAGAGATTCTTTTGAGAACGCTGCGTCTTAAGTATGTTCCACTTGCAGCCATTTTGGCAGATGCTTATTGACATGGTCAGATTGTACCCGTTCTGCTGCAGTAACTGTTGAAACATTCTCCATCTCCCTTTCTCCGCTGATGACTTTGACATAACAGTTTGTGGCCGGGATGAAGTGGGATCACCAGCTGTGCAGTTATTATTGCTGTCCTTCTGCAGAGACCAGCAGGGCTGGCGATGAAAAGCATCTAGCATCTTCCTCCTCTTTTCTCCTCAAACTGAATGTATCATTTCTTCCAGACTCCTAGTGTCCACTGCCTCTGAGTCTGGGAAGCCAAACCTATTACAGAACCTAATTACCACCAGGCAGTGTAATGCCCTTCAATAGCACTACTCAGTTACCTCAGCATAAGGATTATTTTTTAAATTAAAGAGCCACTGTCAGTGCTAACAGAAGCATTGTAATCTCTTCAGACATCCATGCCCATCTCTATAGAGACAGATACACCAGAAGGGAAGTATATACATGTATAGAATCATTTTGCACAGTGTCAATTTCTTTTGTTACCCCCACAGCTCTCTACTGGGGGGGGGGGATTCTTTTGCCTAGACTACTATCGCATACTACTGTAAATTTCTACATATTGGTTAATACTCACCCCAAAGACGATGTATGTTTAGGGAATAGATTTTAAGTGATCCATGTTGTTAATGTCCTGGTAGCTCAGTAAATATACCAGATTCTCCCAGTAAGTAGACAAATGCCTTTTCTATCTGTATCCTGGGCTTATTTACATAACATATGATCATAGCTCTTTTGTGTGTGTGTGTGTGTGTGTGTGTGTGTGTATACAGGGCCGTCCTTAGGCATATGCAGCATACGCAGCTCTGTAGGGCACCCAAAAATTTGGGGCATCACCGGGACCACAGGCGTCAACTTCTCATCTTGCTGAGGGGTCCTCGCCTCCAACTCCGCTCCAGGCCCAGCTCCCACTCCACCCCTTCCTCAAGCCCCGCCTCCGCTCCGCCTCTTCCCACCCCTGCTCCACCTCCGCCCCACCTCCTCCCTCGAGCGTGCCCCATCCCCACTCATCCTGCTCCAGAAGTGCTGGGAGGGAGGGGGAGGAGTTGGTAAGCGCGAGGCTGCCAGCGCATGAGAGGCGTGGGGGGGAGGGACAGAGAGGGGGAGGGACAGAGAGGGGGAGCTTGGCTCATCCACTAAATTTTCCCCGTGGGTGCTCCAGCCCCGAAGCGCCCATCCACGGAGTCTGCGCCTATGACCGGGACCGCAGATAGGAGCAGGCTGGCTCCTGTTCACCCGGGGTGCACTGCAGTGTCCTTAGTAGCAGAAGGGAGAGGGTCTGGGGGTCAGGTCTCTGCGGGGGACCGGGACTCTCCGCATCATTCTGTGAATAAATCAGAATTTTTTCTATAGCGCTACTTCTTTAGTGCAAGTATAGTCCATCAGCATTAGAGTGTGCTTCATTTGTTTAAACTGTTTTAAATAAAGTGCATGTGGCAAGTTTTCCAATACTGTAAGCTTATGTTTGTGTTGCTAAGAGCAAGTCGGGCATAGGGGCAACAGTTTAACAATGCTGTGTAGGGCCCCATAAATCCTAAGGACGGCCCTGTGTGTGTGTATATATATATATATATACACACACACACACACAGAGGTGAATGAAATGAAGTATTTCTTTGAAGCTGTCATGTTAACTGGAAACATGTTCAAGGAGAAAGTCCTAGAGCTACTACTGGGAAGAGAGTTTTGAGGCTTTAATTATGCCTTGGCTCAGAAATGACAAAAGAAATGGATCTGAATCTATAAAATGGTACCACATATCTATGTAATCGGGGCTAATTATATGGCACAGATATTCACTTGAACCAGGACATGTTTTGACTACAGTTTATGAAAATACATTATAACATTACCAGATTCTCTATACTCATGAAAGGAAGGCAGCAAAAAGTTAATACATATGTGAAAGGAAACTAATTGGATCCTTTGTGCCAGCTACTATACATGGAACAATGGTTGTTTGAGGGAATTAGTGCTGCTGAATGGTGCTGGATTGACAGGCCTTAAAATAATAATAGTCTGTGACACTTATGTAGCACATTTGATCAGAGGATCTCAAAGCACCAAGAGTTAAGTGGCACTGTCCCCATCTGACAGATGGAGAATTTTAGGCACAGAACACGGAAATGACTTGCCCCTGGCTACATTTGAAGTCAAAGACATCTCTAGTAATAGAGTTGAGGTTCCCTGACACCTAATCTAATGCCCTGGTCCAGGCTGCCTGCCACTTAAAATCATCTGTTTACCGACAGATCTACTAGACCAGTGGTTCTCAAACTAGGGCCGCCGCCGCTTGTTCAGGGAAAGCCCCTGTCGGGCCGGGCCAGTTTGTGTACCTGCCGCGTCCGCAGGTTCGGCCGATCGCGGCTCCCACTGACCGTGGTTCACTGCTCCAGGCCAATTGGGGCTGCAGGAAGTGGCGCGGGCCGAGGATGTGCTGGCCGCCCTTCCCGCAGCCCCCATTGGCCTGGAGCGGTGAACCGCGGCCAGTGGGAGCCGCGATCGGCCGAACCTGCGGACACGGCAGGTAAACAAACCGGCCCGGCCCGCCAGGGGCTTTCCCTGAACAAGTGGCGGACCGGCTTTGAGAACCACTGCCCTAGACCATTGGAAGTGGAAGGCCTTGTTTACATGTGATGGCCACTATTTTGGCCAACGCACCAGGAATTGAACCAGAAGCTTCCAGAGCTACAGCTTGAGCTGAAGTGGGGAACGCTAACGATTCATCTCTCTGCAAATTGGCACACAGAGGGACCTGTTACACGCTCACCAGCCAGCTACTTACACACAAAAGTTGTACCACTTTAACTCTACCGGTAAATAAAGTGGTACAATCCCTCTGCCTCCTAGCACAGATGCCGTTATTCCAGGATGAAAGGGAACAGCTTTCCCCATGAGGGATCTCTATACTGATATAACTGCATCCACAGGAGGGATTGCACTGATACAACTGCTCTGGTTAAAAATCACTGCCCTAAGTGAAATCGTTATCCTGGTACAAAAACTGTGCAGATGAGGCAGGTCGACATTTCCCTTATACTGACTCATGCCCCGTCCATCAATGAGGCTCTGTCCAGTACAGGAGGGGCCACTGCTAAGGTTAAGATGGGATGTCAGTCCTTGAAGTCACTGCTGAGTCTGCCAACAAGTGTGTCGGTTGTGGTGGGGCATTTTGTGTTGTGAACACCTGGAGGCTAGAAACTAATCTCAGACCCACCGACTCGATTCTTTCTCCCCCATCCCTGTTGCATCCCTTAGTGCACATCCATGGTGAATTACAGGATGAGAATAATTGTCGTATTCTACTCACCCTTCAGTGGGGACTCCAGCCCCCTCCCACTTCTCATACTTCTCTTTAAAAGGGTCATTGTCCCCATCCTCCCCACAGGAGACCAGCTCCCTCCAGCTTTTCCATGTCCTTTGCCACCACAGGGTGTCCCAACCCAACTCCACCCTCACTTTGCTCCATGCCTGCCCCTCGCCTCTGCCTCCCTGACCCCTATAGACATCTGCATCTGGCCAGTTAGCCTTCCGCCTCCCCCTGTCTGAGCCTTTAGCTCATCTCCCAAGGGAAGTGCATCCCAGAGCTCAGGGATCATTTCTCACTAGGACTAGTTTCAGGCAGTAAGTCCTGATTTGCCCTGGTTCCCTGCTCCTGGAATACTTCCCTGATTTCCAAACCAGCATCCCCTTCTACACCTTAAAAACAGCCAAGGGCCTGCGTCATCTGGGAGAGAAATGGTTATTTTCCTAGAGGCTAAGCTTCCCTTTTAAAATATGTAAGTGTGTGTTTAGATGACCCAATGGGGGGGAAAGGTTGTAATGTCCTCATATGTGCACCAATGAATTAAAAGCATTGCTGGAAATGCTAGACACATTATGGAGTGAGGATATGTGTGTCCTGGGAATCACTAATTAAGCAACAGAGACCTCAAAATTAGAAATCATTGGTTTGTTAGAGCTGTTTGAGCAGACAACATACCAGCTTAGCGTGAAGGACTTGGAACATTTCAGAGGGACTAAATCTAAGATACAGCTCACCCTGCAGCCACAGGCTGCTATCTAAGGGTGTGTTAAGTGCACACAGACCAGAAGAATACCGTTTAGAAAAGTTCTAATGGCTTTATGAGAGACCTGTTGATAAATGGAAGGGTACGTGGCTTCCATTCCTTATTGTGCTCATCTCCTTTATGCTCCTCAGTAACTCTCAAATTCTGCCACAGTTGTGTAAGAACCACAGAATATCAGGATGGGATGGGACCTCAGAAGGTCATCTAGTCTAACCCCCCTGCTCAAAGCAGGACCAATCCCCAGACAGATTTTTGCCCCAGATCCCTACATGGCCCCCTCAAGGATTGAAGTCACAACACTGGGTTTAGTAGGCCCATGCTCAAACCACTGAGCTATCCCTCCCCCCAAGAGAAGTGGGGGGCTAGATCCCCCTTATTATAGGTGGGGCCGGTTCCAGGACTCTGGAACTGGCTCCTGTGCTCCTTGGTCCATATGTAATAACCTCCTGGTAAAGATGGAAAGGCCATTTATTTCATAGGGTTTATGGAGATAGGTGAGGATATGTTCCTGCGTAGGATTGGGCGTGAGCCTTGGAGACGTTCTTGAGCCCATTCTTGTATTTTCCTTCTATTTCTTCCTTTGTTTATCACATTGTCCCAGACGGTGTCCCTTACTTTGATCCAGCCTATGCTGACGTTCTTGTTTATACCTTGATGCTTCCAGTCTTGGCTAGTGAAATTCCCTCTGTAGTGGTCTTTCTAAATCCCTACTCTGTACACTTCAAGAACCGCATCAATAATACTCTGGCCAGTTTTCATACATGCTATGGGAATTGGGACTGAGACCACCAGCTTGTTTCGTAGAAAACACTAAACAGCTGTTTTCTTTCCTCCTCTTCATCTTCCTATGTTGTTCTTCACTCTGCTTATTTGCTGCTGCATCCAACTCTGGGAAGCCTCTTAGTAAAACATTTTGTGATTGTTTTTAGGAGGAACACTAAGGCCCAGCTCCTCCAAGATATTTAGGCTCCTAATTTCCACTGAAATCAGTAAACATTAGGCTCCTAAATACCTTTGGGAATCTGTGCCTAAGGGCTCAATTGTCCCTTGGCCTACATGGCTGTAAGGAGAAGTAAGAGGCATCTTCACACCCCTACCTGGGCTGCCCAGGCCTTGGTTCTGCATGTGCAGGAGTGGAGTACGAATAACAAGAGCACTTCACGCCGACAGCTCCCACATGGAGCAGGTGGGCAGGGAGGGCTGAAGAACAGGTGGAGCCCTGACTCTATTCCTCCAACTCTCCAGTGAGTGCAGTGGAGTTGGCGTGGTGAAGGGGGTCATTTACTGGGGATGTAGGATAGCAGCAAATTTATCCCTTCCCTGGGCCAATGGGGAAGCAGGGAGGGAATTATGCCTCCAAGGCACAATTTCTTCCCTGTGCTGTTCCTGGGACATCACTGCTCCATGCCATCCCATACATAGGCATGTAGCAAAGCCACAATCTAGTTCCAATAGAGAATAATAATTGCAACTCTTTGGTGCTCCTGCTAAGGTGCTGAGGTTCCATCCAATGCTTTGCAAATACAATAGCATACAGATACTACACCTCACATACCATCACATCTCCCTAATCACTCCTCAGGCACGAGAACATGTACAGACTAAAATGGTCTTCAATGTGTTTCTAAAGACCAGTAGGGATTGTCTCAGATAGGGAACGTCCAGGACCAGCTCCTTCCATAGTCTTAGGGCAGCCAATATAAATGTAGGGAAGTGGTGGAATCTCCTTCCTTAGAGGTTTTTAAGGTCAGGCTTGACAAAGCCCTGGCTGGGATGATTGAGTTGGGGACTGGTCCTGCTTTGAGCAGGGGGTTGGACTAGATGACCTCCTGAGGTCCTTTCCAACCCGGATATTCTATGATTCTATATTCACCCACCAGCTTTGGTGCTACCAGACAGAAGTTAGAGGAGCAGTGCAGAGTGTGGTAAATCATGCAGCTGGTTCCTAATGCTAGTAATAAACTGAACTGGAGAATTGGGAGTCAGTCCCTTTACACCGTAGAAGGAAAACTCATATGGGCGCACCCGATGGGTCAAACTTCAATAGAAATTATACTGGGATAAATCTGAAAAATCCCACTGCCTCCAGTGGAGTTGCTTCGGATTTACACTGGGGTGAGATCAGAATCTGTCCCTATGTGTTTTAGCCATGAGTCCTTGGTTACTGAAAGAGATGAGATTGGTGCATCGTTAGCCATGCTGCCCTACTGGTGCAGTGACATGACACAAGAAAAGGCAATGGTTTGCCCACCAAATGCTTATACTAATTGAAAAAACCGACTTTCTGGACCTTTCAGTAAATTCGATTCAATTAACCGTCTCCATAGGCCAGAAATAGTCAAGTCAAACGTACAGTCTTCCACATCTGCTGATGGAAAAGTGACTCCGATTCCAGATTTACATTCCAGCAGCACTGACAAACGGCCACAGCCGCTCAGAGCGGTGTGTGCATGGTGTGAGTGCCTCCACTCCTTCCTTTGGTGCCTTGTGAATAAGAGAGAAAACTGACTTGTGACTTTAATGAGAGACTTCCTTGGAGCCTTCCTCCTCGAGGCATCTGGAAGTCAGGCTGCTTCTCTTGCCCACAGAGGGCTCAGGGCTCTTAACCTCCTAGGGCTGCTTGTAATGTCAACAGCTCACACTTCTCTACACAAGAGGTAGCAAGTTGACTTAGTTAGTTCCTGAGACACTGAAAAGCATCCAGTTTGTAAGTGCTATTGGCAGTGCTTCCTGCACGGACACTGCTAAATAAATGGTGTATTTTCCTTCTCTCTCCACTACACACTGCCCATAAGAAGGGGGGTGGGGAGAAATCACATAAATAATATAAGGAGAAAACAAACCTGTTCTCAACATTTCCCATTAACAAATCAGGAGCCTTCCCAGAAGAGGAGAATAGCAAACTTCTTCTTGTGAATTTTATGACGACGACATGGGAATGCTGTGGTAGGTGCAGTTCCCACTTCCTACCAACAGGTGTCACCAGCATGAATTACAAATATTCTATAGCACGATCTGATACCCACTGCAGTATGATGATGACGGATACCAGTCATAATATACTATCTACTGCCAAAAGGCAAGGGGTTGCTGCTGTGTAGCAATGTAGCCCCACGTCTGCCAGCCCCATGTCTGCCAGCACCCAGATCTCCCTCGGCCTCTTCTGGGTGCTTAGCAGAAAATACTGGGCGCTTGGCAGAAAATAGTATACTACGACTGATAGCCATCATTGTCAAGACAGTTCGATAGGACAGAGCATGTCTGCCCAGGTGCCCATGATTGACAGCCACTGCTGTACGACGAGGACGGTTACCAGTCGTAATAAACCATCCACTGCCAAAAGGCAAAAGGTAAGGGGTTGGTGCAATGCAGCCCTACGGCTGCCAGCCCCACAGCTACCAGCACCCAGATCGCCGATGAAGGCTACCAGTCATGCTGCACCGTCTACCGCCATAGGTTTCAGAGTAGCAGCCGTGCTAGTCTGCATCCGCAAAAAGAACAGGAGTACTTGTGGCACCTTAGAGACGAACAAATTTATTTGAGCATAAGCTTTCACGGGCTTAAACCCACTTCATCAGACGCATGCAGTGGAAAATACAGTAGGAAGAGATATACACAGAGAACATGAAACAATGGGTGTTACCATACACACTATAACGAGAATGATCAGTTAAGGTGAGCTATTACCAGCAGGAGAGAAAAAAAACTTTTTGTAGTAGTAATCAAAACGGCCCATTTCCAGCAGTTGACAAGAAGGTGTGAGGAACTGTAAGGGGGGAAAATAAACATGGGGAAATAGTTTTTGTCAGGTTGTAGCCATCCATGGGTGATGCCTTGGGATACATCACAAGCTAACACAGAAATTATACCTCGTGACAGTATCATTTACCTGCTGCCTACTCTTTTGTGTTCAGACAGCACCAGGCTACATCAGTTTCTAAAAATCTGCATTACTTTCCCAAGTAGGTCAATGTATTTTTAAAAAATTGCTGAGAATTCAAACAACTTTAATCTGATTTCCAGGGCGGCAAATTGCATTAGAAATGGAAACGCTCTTACAGTTTAAAGGCAAATTATATGTTTTGCCTTGAATTAATTTTTGTTTTTCCCCCTTCGCTATTGATAATTATAATCTGTCAGTTTACTCCTACATGCATCTGCACGTATTATGCAGATCCCGATACTTGTAGCTGTCGTTAAAGAAACCTTTCAGGTTTTAAACTGAGACACATTTGCGTGGGTTCAATGAAAAGGATCCATTTACGGTGTTCTGGGAGATTTGCATTGCTTGGCTAGCCTCCAGCGGAGGGGTTCGCAAAAATACCATGTTACAACAATTACCCTGTCAAGGGCTGAGAAATCACAATCCCGGCTGGAACAATGAAGCCCTGGAGTTCAAGCACACACTAAACACACTCCCAAACCGCAGAAAACACATAAGGTTAGATCATGCCTTGAGGCACTCCCCTGAGCAAATGATGGTGTATAAACCACTGTACTCCAGGAGCAGGCCAGGGGAACATACTATCTCCAGGAAACAAAGAGGGGAGTAATTTACTGCTGCCCTGGACCATCCATTGGTAAAGTTACTATCCCTTCCTCCCTGCTGTCTCAGCTACTGCCTAGCAAGTGGGATCCTGGAATCAAAGCTCCAGCCCTTCCCTGACTTCCTCCCATTCCCCTCCCCCAACTCCTCAGTCCCAGAAGGAGTTCCTATGCTCCTATGCAAGTGGCCCAAAGTCTGGGTTGTAGCTGTGGACATGGGAATGTAGTCAACATGACAGTCTAGTCCAGACTTTTGTTCTATAATATATACGCCCTGACATATGATATTTTGCCACTATGGGATGGGGGGAGACAGAGGGACACCACCCACGTAGCAATGGTTGTGCCTGCGACCGAGAGAGAAGCACTTGCAAGTAGAGCTGGGCAAAAGTTTGCAACCGAAACTTTTTGGGGTGAAAAATGCAGATTTGGGTAGACCGACATATTTTGCAAAATCATGTCGATTTCACCAAAGCGCTTCAGTTAAAATAAATGAGATTAAAATCGTAACCTTTGGTTTCACCCTTTTCAAAACGAAATGTTAGGATTCAAGCTGACGTCTTGTTTTGAAATGTCCTTCAATTTTATATAAACGGTGTTAATAGAAAAAGCTTTAAATCCAAACAAAATGGTTCAATAGATCCAAAACATTGGTTTCGACTTTTTGCTTGGCAAGATTTTTTTAAAAAAAAATAATCATTTTGGATCAACCTGAAATGATTTCTCCCAACCCTCCGGGGGGTTTGTAACAGCCAGTGACCCAAATAATAACTTTTTCACACGGTATAAGGTGAAAGATGGTGCTTCTCACAGCAGTAACCAGGAGTCTTCCCCAAGTGCAGCAGATTGCGTTTCCATTGCTCTGTCCCAGTGAGTATGTCAAGTCCTCCTGGCAGCACTGTGACACACGGCCCCCTCATCCATGACGGCATGAGCTGGTGCAAATGGTACACGCACATGCGTGCACACAGCGGTGGGGGGTTGAATTTGTGCTTTTTGTCCTTAAAATAGGCAGTTGTATCCACCAGAAAATCAATACCTTGTCAGCTAATGTCTAAGGATTTCGGACCATTCCTATAACGTGGTAAATTTGTTTTCATTGTTTATAATTGGCCTAGGTTTGGAATATGTACATTACCTAACTGCCAGCGCCTCCGCTTGTATTATCTGCTGTGCCATTTGATTTCTGTTTTTATCTTTCAAACCTGTCAGGCAGTCCCAGAAAATCCTTTTGCCATGTCAAACGTGGTGCCAGTTACTTGTGCCGCTCAGAGACTGAAGCATTTGAATTAATCAGTTGTTAATTGTTTGTTTGGAAAATGCGCGTCTTGTATACCTAGGAAACATTGTAAAAATTAGATCATCAGCAGGAAGAGTCCATTGTTCTGTAACCATTTTCAATTCCAGGGAGCCTATTTTGATCCCTGGCATGTGGACATGTATAACCCTCTATTTCTTGCCCTTTCAACATAAGATCCAATTAAATTCATTCCCCTTTCATTTGCAGGCTGCAGAGTCACTAGTTAAAATCTACCCCTTATCAGCTGAGTGCTTAATCTGTGGACAAACCTAGGATAAAAAAGTAGGCGTGTGGTAATCATCGTCGATACAAAGGACGATTGGAATATTGTATAGGAAGATGTGGATGACCTTGAAGATTGGAGTAATGGAAGTGGGGTGAAATTCAATAGTACAGAGTGCAAGGTGATACACTTAGAGTCGAATAAGAAGGACTTCTGTTATAAGCTGGGAGCTCATCAGTTGAAAGCAAGAGATGAAGAGAGAGATCTGGGTGTGTGGGTCGATCACAGGGTGACTATGAGCCACTAATGTGATGCAGCTTCAAAACAACCCTGAGATCCTAGGATGTACCTGGTAAGGCATTTCCTGTAGCGATAGGGCAGTGTTAATGCCATTGTACAAGGCACTGGTAAGATCTCATTTGGAATATGGTATACCATTCTGGTCACCCATGTTCAAGAAAGATTAATTCAAGCTGGCACAGGTGCAGAGAAGAGCTACTAAGGAGGGGGAATGGAGGCCCTATCTTATCAGAGGAAATTGAAGAGCTTGGCATGTTTAGCCCAGCGAAATGAAAGCTGAGAGGGGAGCTGATTGCTCTCTATAAATACATAAGGGTGGTAAACACCAGGGAGGGTGAAGAACAATTTAAGCTGAAGGACAGTGTTGGCACAAGAAAAAGTGGGTGTAAACTGGCCATGAGCAAATTCAGGCTGGATATCAGAAGAAGGTTCCTAACCATCTGAGGGATGAGGTTCTGGAACATCCTCCAAATTGGAGTTGTGGGGGCAAATAACTTAATTAGGTTTGAGAGAGAGATGGAGAAATTTAGGAGTGGGATTGTATGATGGGGTTGCTTGTGATGGGTAGGGGGTCCCATCCAGTTTATGTCTTATGTTCCTAAAATCTCATGCTTCAGGGCTTTAGCCAGTCACCTGCAGGGATCAGGAAGGGAGCTGTTAGCTGCCTTTCCATGCTGTGTGGGCAGGAAGGGACAAGCTGCTTCCAGCCACAGGGGAGCAGGGGGGAGGGGGGAGAGAAGAGATGAACGCTGCAAAGACACAGGCCAGGTCATCCCTTCCCCCCGAAGCAGCTCCCGTCCCTTCCCTCCCGCACAGTGCCGAAAGGCTGCTGCTGGCCACATTCTGGTGTGAACCCTGGCGTAAATCTGAGGAGGGGGGCATGTGACCCTGCGTGCCCCCGCACATGTTGCCTCGGGAAGACACTGCGCCAGGTACCAGGAAAGGTGGGTCCGTCCCAGGGGCCCAGCCAGGCATGGAGGGCAGAGAGCGCAGGGCAGGGAGGGGAAGGTCCATTGGTCACACCCCCTCACCCGTGTGAGAGAGGTGTATAGGAGTATGTGTGTGTCACCTCTCCCCGTGTGAACCCTAAAGCCTTAAATATAAGAAGTAAATAAAACGATACAGTATTTCTTTTTAATGGGCTCAGTCAACTTGATGTTAATTTGAACCTTTGTACTGCAGAGTTCTGATTGACTGCTGTTGTACTCGCTTGAATGCAAATAATTTTACCAGGTGTCCCGTATTCAGCATAGGGAAATATGGTCGCCCTAAACTTGTGCATTGGTGCACCTCAGTCCCTTCTGTTCTTTGCCTGTGGCCCATAATAGGCCCATGATATACAGATCGGACGAGATGATCTGTTGGTGTCTTCTGACCTAGAATTCTATGACTCTATAATCTGTGTGTATAAAAGTGCCCAAGACCAAAGACGGTGTCTTGCTTGCACTGTGAATCCCAAGGCAATAACCTGCCCTCCATTATGCACTGTCTTTTTCTAAAGTCTATTCTTTTATATACACCACGTTCTTGAGTTTACTGGACCATTTGCATAGCCTAAGAATTACAAATTCCTAAAGAGTTAGAATGACTCAGACAGTTTCTGTATTTGTTAACAATGGGTAATACATTGGGCTTAGGGCATATGTGATCTTGGCTCTCTGTTGTCTGGCTTAGATATCTGATGTAAGTTGAAGTAGTAGCCCCATTTTGCAAACAAGGGGGGGGAAAGAAGGCCCTAGGACACTAGTCATCAGTGTGGACTCTGCCAATGCCAAGTTGCAGACTTGAACTATTTTTCCTGTTGAAATTAGAGTGGTTCAATTTTTTATACCCTAGGAAAAATTTGTTTTCCACACTTCCTTACCTCAGAAATGTTTTTTTTAGGGCGCAATCAAGTGTGGCAAATTTCAGCCATAAAGGTGACTGTGTTTAGATTGCCGGAGAGGTATGTTTTGGGTACATAGTAAGTTGACTGCAAGTTTTGATCTAAATATGGCCTTGTAGCTGGCATGCCAAGTGCCCGGGAGAGTTAAGTTTGCAGAACAGTTTGCCATTACTGTAACATTAATGATCATGTGCTCCATGAGCACCTACTAAAAGCCATAGTTAGATCACTGGCTGCTGTCAGTTTATTGTATTTCCAAAATCACCTTGTCGTATGGACCTGAAGTGAACAGTGCTCGTGGTATTCATGAACCAGCAGATGCTATAGTTCACCAGGTACTTAGATTACATCTAAAAATCACACCATAAGATCTATTGCTGCGGCTGAAAGGTTAAGCACTGTTTCCCTTATCTGTGTTACAAATAACACCCTAGATTATTAAAAATGAGTGAGTTTTAAAGATCTGTTTTATCTTCTTGCCCCTGATCATATTGTTGTACTTCCTCACTTCACTCAGTGGACCGGGAGTAATGAGACTGGTCAGTTTCACTTTCTGGGGATGGGTGTGGACTATGCTAGTGTAGTTTGACGCCAGAGTAACTGCATAGAAATCAAAGGATTTGTACCGGAGTAAAGAGGGAGCGATGCTGTGAAGAATCAGGCCCTTTGTTTCTGATCAGTTTCATGTTTGTTCTTAAGCATTTACTGCAGCTGCTGTTGGATTTCGGTTTCCATCACTGAGCCCAGAAACATTAAGATTTAATCAAATAAAACATAAAAAGCCCGTTCTTCATTCAATCTCCAGGCACATTAGGTTCATGAGTCCCCCATTTCCACGCCAAACCAATTGTTTTATTTAAATGTAAACAGTCCCCTTTTCAAAACATCATTGTGCCTTAGGATGGCGATTTAGCAAAAGGAAGTACCGTGTAAACGTCCATTATTTTCACGTCTATTTTGACAAATCTTTCTACTAATAAAAACAAAGGAGCTAACCAATATCCAACTGCAGTTACAGCTCCCGGGTGAAAGTAGATCCCTCCATATTATCAATGTGACATCAAGGAGTAGCGGCAACTTGGTTCAGTGCCTAGGATTAGGAATCAGGAGACCTAGCTGCTCTTCCCAGCTCTGCTCCAGAGCTGCTGTGTGGCCTTGGACAAATCCCTTCACTTTTTTCCCCCTTTGTTTATTTCAGTTGTAAACCTCCTTGGGGCAGGTACTGTCTCTCATGACTTGTTTGTACAGCACCTTGCACAACGGGAGCGTGATCTTGGTTGGGCCTCTAGGCGCTGTGGTGGTCCATGTAAGTAATAATACTCCTCAAGGCGATGCTCAGAGGATAGGCAGGATGTTGCTGATCACTTAATATTAGACCAGGAGTCTGGGGCCAGCTCTATTTGTATCTTCACAGAGCAGCAGCGGATGAACAAACAGCATTGGCAGCATGACAGCTAAATGGACTCCTTCATCGGGGAGAGAATCAAGAGATACAGACTGTGTAGAATAAGGCAGCTGAGTCAGTGAGGGCAGCACGGAGGGTTGATCTAAGCCTATCAGTCATTGTGAAGCAGGATGATGGCATGTTTTGTTTTCTCTAGTCAGGCTGGAAACTGATCGCTCGGTTTATAATGGAGAAGAAAATCAAAAGTCGTCTCTGGTTTTATAGCTGCCCAATGGCCAGGTTGGCTAGAGCGAGATAATTACGTGCCATGCCAAGATAAGGAAGAGATGAAATAGAAGGATATTATTTGTGAACCAGGCAGAGGGGTAAGTTATGGCCGCCCCAGTGCAGGTGGCGTACTAGGAGGCTTTTCTCCCCCGCTGAATGCACCTTGCACAGAGGGCAGCCATAATTCACTCGCAAGCTTGCAGAGCTCAGTGGATGGGGTGCTGGCTAGTGCTATGCTGTCAGCACTAATGGCCCCAGAGAGGGCGTGTGTGGGCAGGGAGGGACAAGTACAAATGCCTCTTTGCACTGCGCTCCTCCAGCGCCCGAGAGACGTTTCTGCCTTTCAACAGGAAGCTGCCTAGGGTACCCCTGCTTGGGCTCTGCAGCTTCTTCCCAGACGCAGCATCGGGAGAGGCAGAACTCAGCCTAAATCATGTAACGCTTTGCGGCCTTTCGGGCCCAATTCTGCACTGCAGGCCCACAACTGCCAGGAGCTGCATGAGTGGCATCAGAATCCAGGGTGGAGGATATTGATTTAGTTAGGCCCAGCCAGGGGCGGCTCCAGGCACCAGCGCAGCAAGCGTGTGCCTGGGGCGGCAAGCCGCGGGGGGCGGCCTGCTGGTTGCTGTGAGGGCGGCAGGCAGGCGGCTTTCGGCGGCATGCCTGCAGGAGATCCGCCGGTCCCGCGGCTTCGGCAGCGGGGACACCGATGGCGTGGGACCGGCGGACCTCCTGCAGGCATGTCGCCGAATCCGCGTGACCAGCGGACCGCCCGCAGGCGCGCCACCGAAAGCCGCCAGCCTGCCGTGCTTGGGGCAGCAAAAAACATAGAGCCGCTCCTGGGCCCAGCGCTAGATTTTGTTTAAAAAAGAGAGGGGCATTACAACCTAACAGGAGTTAAGTGTCTCAGGAGTTTTAAAGAATGAAACGGAGAGAGGCTTATTTAAAAATAAGAGTAGCGAACACTTCCCTGCGGTGCTGGGCACAACCAGGACAGCACTCTGCATGGGTGTGAGAAGCAGGAAGTGAAACAAACTAGAAACAAAAATGACACTATCTGGGTCTGTTTCATTGAAGAAGCTGAGGGTGAAGGGCAGAAAAGTAAACAAGTAGCAAAAGCAATGAAAAGAAAATGAGACATTTCCAAGGCTTTGAGTCTTAATAATCTAAGTAGGGCCTGGATGTATAGGGTGGGAAGTCGCAGGGGTTCTGAGCTGGTCTGTCTCTGCTCCCATTGAAGTCGGTGGTGCAACTCCCTTGGACTTCACTGGCAGCAGGGTTTGCCCAGTGCTGAGCAGCTGGTGGAAAGAGATAGGACCCATCGTGGTGACAGGATTCAGCCCAAGAGCTGAGGCACTCTCAATTCCTATCGCAATATTGGCAAAGAAGCCCAAGGAAATTCCAGCTGTTTTACACCCACGGATGAACTTTGCATTAGCAAGCTCAAGGTTAGAGAGGTTGGAAGGAATTCGGAGAAGAGCATCAAATGTCACTGGGGCTGGAGGGGCTGACTTCGGAGAACATTTGAACAGTATTCAATATAGCAGTTTGACTCAGGGCTCGTCTACACGGTGCCGCAGTCCAGATGACGGCGGTGTGAATTGTAAAGTGCTCTAACGTGCTGCACTCAAACTGCCCTGTGTAGACCCTGCTGGCATGAACGAAAAGCTTCATGTCAACATAGTCCTGGCTGAACGTGACTACGTCCACGAGAACTTGGCACCTTTCTGTTCGCACCAGCAGTGTCTACACAGGATGGCTAGAGTACCCTGCAGTTCACACACCCCTAGTCTGAACTGTGGCGCTGTGTAGACAGGCCCTCAGAGGACACGTGTGTCTGCCTGTAGTGGGGGAAAGGGCATACGTGCGATGGCCACCATCTCGGGGACTGAAATGGGGACCTCCAGAGCTAAAAGCATGAGCAGCTATGACTTGAGCTGAAGAATGAGGCTCTGGAACCAGCTGCTATAACACCTCATATCCTCTGTGGAGTGGCATAGAGGCGGGACCTGTAACGCACATTCACCGGTGGGTTACATACACGTTGGAGAAATACTCACAGTGGCGAAAGGGGGGATAACTAGGAGAAATTGTGTGGAATAAAGCAAAGAGAATTTTTAGTTGAACACCAGGAAAAATGGCTGTGAGATTACTAGACAGTGGAATGAGGGAAAAGGTAGAAACCTTCTCCAAACGGAAGAGGTGGAACCCCCATCACCAGGAATATATAAAGTTTGATTGGAGAAAACACTGGAGACTCATGGAGGGAATAATCCTGCACTGGTCTGTAATAAATTAGACCTCCAGTTGAAGTTTCACTTGCAAACACACTCATTGCTCTGAGATTCTGCACAAAGGTTTTCCTAAGAACATCTCAACTGTGTGGTTTATGCAGTGCCGCAAGTCTGTGTTACTTCACAATGGTTTTCTTCCCTCTCTTTTCCTTCTTCAGGAAAGAAAAAATGCCCCCCTTTAAATGTGCCACCCAGCGGGGCCCAGGGAATAGCCACCCAGGCCGCAAGCTACAGAAGAGAAGCCAGACAAACCCTACGGAGCTCTCTCACTCGTCATAAGGACATTGGGAAGCAGGCACTGCAGAAGTGGAGTCGGATCAGCCCCTTGGGGGGTTGAAATTGGTCTTTCTTGTCCCCCCAGATAAGTAAAATAACAAATAGTCGGGGGTGGGGTGGGGTGGGGTGGGGGGGAGGCGAAATCAGCTAGAAATGTTACTCTTGATTTTCTTTTTACCAATGGTAAATCAGTTCCAGGCCTTTTGGCGCAGCTCTGAAAAATGTGAACAGATTGATTCACAAAAATCATTAACGGCAGCTGAACAGCCATTAGTTACAAAGTGGGGGGGGGACCCCAAACCTCTCCCCCTCTCTGTCTTTAAAGGAGTCGTTGATTCACTAAGCAAACAGTTCAAAGCCCCCCATCACCCAGTGCAATGTCTACCCCTTTAGTGTAAAATTCAGAAGGCTTTATGCAAGTCTCATGTGCTATTGAGATACCGTGTGCTATCGTGTATAGAAATAGCCCCTGGGGGTAGGCAGGCATGCTCCCGTGTACCCCGCTTTGTGCCATCCTTCATTTCCTGGCACATAGTTTTGCTCTTCCATCAGCTCTTGTCATGAGAGACTCCTGTAGCACTGTTAATTGCGAGAGACGCATGCACACCAATGTGTGTGATGGTTCTCGCTCACAGAGCATGAGCTGAGCTGTGATGGGGGAGGATGCGTGGTGCCCAGGTAGGGCCCTTTGGTGTCATTATTGTGCCTGAAGAAGCCAGTTCCAGGCATTACACTCACCAGCAGCCCAGGCTAGACCTGTATAAGAGGCATAGCCTGTGTTCCCCAAGCAGCTGCTGGGTAATGGACAGGAATACGCCCAACAGTGCAATACAAACTGTTGGCAGCATTGATTGGCCTCCCCCTCTTGGTTACTTCATGACGGGGCTGAGGAGCAAAGCATAGGGGGGACCCCCTGACTCTTCTTCCCCCACCTCCACAAGCTAGTCTGGCCCATAGTATCTACACGCATTGAAACTTGTGCTAAAAGCCATCTCCAGAGGGCAGCCTCCTCCCCAGGCCTCATGTGACCGACCTGAAGTGTCCCTCTGCTTTTCAGGGAAAGCGAGGTGAAACCTGATCACTGTTCCCTTCTGTGATCACCTTCTGCAGGTTCTATGGGGTTAGTGACGGGCTCGACCTCTCCATTCCCGAACCCTGGGGAAGTTTAGATCTGGATCTTAGGGCCAGATTCTCAGCTGCTGATCCCTGATCCTGGGCTGGCCACGGCGCTGAAAAGGCCCTAGGCAAAATTGAAAGCAGCTTTAGTTCGTTACACTGGCTGCAGTTGTGTCACACACCAGCTGGGCATCTGGCAAAGCGCCGGGCACTCCGCCTCCCTCTGAATATCCTCATCCTGTCCCCAACATGCCCCTGTCTGGTGAGTGTACATGGCTCTACGTGGCAAGAGGATTCCCCTCTCTGAGGAGAATGCATGGCTGGCCCATTAGGGCAGCTTTCCATTTGCTTTGCACTGACAAGGAAGCCCAGAGCAGGCAGAGTCAGGGCAGAAGATACGGCTTCGAGTTCTGCAGCTCGGGTACAGGTCTCACCCACAGCTATACGGCGATGTTTGAATATACAGCCAAACCTACAGCCTGTGCATCAGTTGTGTCATCCCCCCCCCCCCACACACACACACACAGCCTCATGGTGGGGGTAAATGAGGGCAGAATATGGCCCTGTTTGGATCTGAAAAAGAAGCAAGTCCCAAGAAAGCGACAAAACTGTAAATGCACAGATGTTGTCAAATACAGTCCCTCAACCTGATTCTTTTTAATCTCTGGGAAGGGGAGAGACGGGAGAATAGGAAACAAGTTGAGAACAAGAAATAAGCTGACCCACGGGAAGGAAAATGATAAAAACAAACTCAATATTGTCAGCATTTCAAGGTTACAGGGTTAAACTGTGTGCATTTTTAAGGAGGGTGAAATGCCTTAATATGATGGTACCAATGCATCTAAAAGGCACAGTGCCGCTTTCCCGGCTCTATAAGCAGAGTAATGGATAGTGGGTGACAGCATGATAATTAAAATGACCTCTTGGAGATATGGATTAGAAGGCACGCAGAGCGGGGATAACTTGTCCTTTGAATTAATCTAGTGTTAATTTATTACTATAGTTGGATTTTATAAGGTTTTAGTGGAAGACTTTCAAAGTTGGTTTACTTGGAGGGAAAAAAATGTTCCCTTTGCATATTGATTGAAACAAAACACTTGCAGAATTCCTTGGTGTTTCTTTCTGAATGACTCCATGTATCTAGGATTTCAGGGTATTCATTGGAGAAGCTACTCTGGAAAGAATGAATAAAGTGATAAATGCAACAACTGAGCATGTCTTTGCATTTTCCTTCTCTTCCTCCCTGCAGCTGTGCTCACAATCCTTGGGGTTGGCTGGACAGTGAAGGATGGCTAACGGAGGCATGGTCACTGTCCTGCTACCAGTTCTCAAAGGTTCCTATCATTTGGCTTCTGTATTCCTACTGTTTTAATTTACATGGATATTTATTTCTTTACACAATGCACTCTTTGCCAGAGGATGTTGTGAAGGCCAAGACTATAACAGGGTTCAAAAAAGAACTAGATAAATTCATGGAGGATAGGTCCATCAGTGGCTATTAGCCAGGATGGGCAAGGATGATGTCCCTAGTCTCTGTTTGCCAGAAGTTGGGAATGGGCAACAGGGGATGGATCACTTGATGATTACCTGTTCTGTTCATTCCTTCTGAAGCACCTGGCTTTGGCCACTGTCAGAAGACAGGATACTGGGCTAGATGGACCCTTGGTCTGACCCAGCATGGCCATTCTTATGGCTTTATTGCCATGGAGATCAATCTCTTCACTCCTGACCTGCCTCCTTCCATTCAATCCTGCATCTCAGCCTGACCCTGCAACATCTCCTCCTCCAATGTACTCCACCATCACCTCCTCTGCAACTTCATGTGCATTTGTACAGTACAATGGGGGTTCAATCCTGCCTGTGGATCTGGCCATCACTACAATAGAAATATTAAATAATGATAATATCTGGGACCCATCTCCCAAGCGATAACCCTGGCCCTGCCACCAACTTGGGCAAGTCATTCCACCTTTCTGTGTTCCCATCTGTAAACAGAGAATAATAATAATAAATTGGGGCCTGATTTGACCATCCTCCCATTGAGTAGTATTTTACTCTGCAAGCAGTCCCATTCAGAGTGTGGTACAACACGAGTAAGGGTGGAACAAGCAGGCTCTTAATGTTTGTACAATGTGAAATGCTACATAAGTGCTAAATATTGTACCAAATGAAATCTCTCCTGGAATTCTGCAGAGCCAGCTTTGTGGAAGTTGTTTCTGATAGTCAAGGTGTTTGTGTTTTGGATGGAGACAGATGGACCAATGCATGCAAAATGCATGCAAGAGAACTCCCCCATTCCACATAGATTAGCGACATACAGCGATCATATACCTCCTAGCTCATCTTCTCCTTCACGGTCAGTTTCTTTTGAAGGGAAAACAGTTATCTACACATAAGGGTGAAGATTTTCCTTAAAAGAATGATGTCTATTAAAGGTCTGTGAATTAAGGGGACAGATGCCTGTATGGAGCATACAAAGATCTCCAAGGAGGACAACATGACACAGCTGTGTGATGAGGTGGTTATTTACAGCGACAAAAAAGGAAAAGGAAAGTGCTTTCAGGCAGCTGTATTTTATAACCAATACCAAATATTTATAATAATTTTCTGTCACAGCAAGGTATGGTTCTGCCGTTAATATTAGCAATAAGGTTGTCCTCTGGTCAGAGCTCAGACCAATGGATAGGAGAAAAGGCTCCTTTTTTTTGAAGCAAGAGGAATGTGTGGGGCTAGGAGCCAAATTCAGCACAGGTCTAAGCAGGCCCAACTCCCCTTGAATTGACTAGGAAAACCAATCAGTTCCATTTTATGTGATGCCAAATGGTCTCTGGAAAATGCATTTAGAAATACTTCTTTACACATCACCAAGTTGTCTGACACGCACACCCTGCAGCAGTGAGTTCCACAGGCCAATCCAATACTGCAGCTGGATTTTAGGAGAAGACTAAATAGTTACATTACTATTTTGCAAAGAAATAGGAGCTTTTATTTCCTCTCAAGGGCCATTTGTTAGATTTATTTTTTGCCTCTGGATGGACATATGGGGCCCTTGTTTAAATGAAATGAGAGCTGCATGTGTGGATTAGAAACAAATGTGTTCCTTATGAAACAAAGATCTTACGGAGAAAGCCCACGGTAAGAGACGTGCATATGAAATACACATGTATATCGGTATGTAGAAGAAGCGAGGAAAGCAAGAGATGGCTGGCTGGCCCCGTCTGTTAAGATAACCTAGATTATAAGGCACAGCCCTGCATTGGGAGTGGTGTTGATGCATTGCCCATGGAGTCACGTTGCAGCCCAGTGTGTGAGGGGAGCTCGCCCACCCTCCGGATGCATGCGGTGTCCACTACCACAGCAGGCTGCCTCTGCTAGCTGGTGCAGCAGGGGCCAGGACGCCCAACCCTTAGGGGAGAACAGCGCTAGTGTGGGAGCTGGAATCACCTGGCTCTTCCGCTCCCCTCTCCCCTGCTCCCCCTCCCTCCCACATAAGCAACACCTGGGCACATAGGGTTTGAGCCCAGGCCCACTGAAGTCCAGTGGAAAGACACCAATGAGCTTTGGATCAGGCCCAGAAACAAGACAATAGAAGAAAAGTGATCTCTAAAAAGAAGACGTGTCCGAGTTGCCAGCTCTGAACCGTTCCTGTGTCGTCTTCTTGAGAAGACGCTCTGTGTCTCAGAGGCACTTGGACGTACATTATCGATCTGTACGATAAAACACTTTGATAACTCAGGGATTGGCAGCAAGGCAGAAGACAACGGTCAGGTGCAACCAGGGCTATTTTAGAGGTTCAAAATCTCCGAGACGGGTCCCAATACTGGGCATTGTGCCAGATTTTGGAAAATGCATTACTATGTAGAACGACTCACCCTTTTATTCTGGCACAAATCGAGGCTCTTTGTTTTTGGGGAGGTGGAATCAGTTACATGCGCGCACTGTTTTCTCCCTAATCTTGGGAGACTGCGCCCTTAGGACGCACAATGGCGAATTAGCTCCCTATACACAGAAGCTGATTCATGAATATTAAACCACTGAAATTACCTTGTTTTCTGTGCATCCCGCTCTCCTGACATGAAAATCCTGCCGCAGCCCCCTGCGCAGACAGTCTAACTCTGTCGAATTGGACCCTCGCTGTGAGGGGATTATATATTCTGACTGGGGCCGCGTTTGCAATTATTTTCTCTGCTGCACCAACGACCTTTACTGCAGAGCTGCAAACCAGTTATAGGAACATGAAATGCTTTGACTTCTTCACTAGGGAAACATTAATCAAATCACAGGTTATGTCCATTACAGACTATGGCAATATTGTATACAGGAATTCCCGGGAGAAGCGTCTACAAAAATTGGAATCTCTCTATAACCATGTTATGAGATTTACTGGTGTGGATAAAATGGGCAGTTAAAATTACCAGGCTGGCTATCTCTAAAAGACAGGTGAAGTCTGCTGGCTATCATTGCTTCATAATATTACAAATGGAAAAGCCCTGAAGTAATTGAATAACACATCTGCTGAAAAACCCTGTGAACTGCTATAACCTAAAGATAGACTGCAAGGAAACAATATATATACAGCAGCAAGTTAAAAGGAAAAAGATGCTTTCCTTACCTGGCACCAGAGATATCACAAATCTGGGGTTTCTCGTTGCCTCCATAGAGAGAGAGAGAGATGAGAAACCAATTTCATCAGCACCTTAAAGGATGGTAGAGGATGGCAAAGACTTTGCAAACAGAGCAGGGCAAGTTTCCCTTTGTAGTGGGGCCTTCGTATGGTTGGCAATGCTTGTGGACCAGCTTGGTTGTATCTTTCATAATAACAAGTAAGGGTCATAATAACAGGAAGGATCTCCAACCACTTAGCGAGCATTAGTCAGGCCTTGTCTATGCTTGGAGTTAACATTCAGCAATCGGTGGCCGGTGAGTAGGGATACATTCGGCTGGTACAAATAGCAGCTTTCCTCATCTACACTTGGGCCACTGATGGCTGCATCTCAGATACAAACAGGTCTATGTCTCATAACCCCCAGCTGAGATAAGTATATCCTATACCCATCGTATGTATGGGGAAGCTGACACACAGGCTTGTGACTGGCACAAGACCTCTGTGCAAACTGGGTTGGCTTAGCTTTAGGCACGGAATGCCCCTAGACTCTCTTGGAACCAGAAATTCTGATCCCAGCATGGGCAACTCAATCCTCCAGCCTTCTAAGGTAAATCAGATGGAGTATTGGAGGTTTATTATGTGTGGGTCTTCTGAGACGCCATAAAAGCGGAGGCCCTTTTTGGTCCACATGGCCATTAAAGATCCCATAGCACTGTTTGTGAGTCGTGTTCTTCACCTGCTGAAGTTTCCGAGTGATGTTCCCAGGGCATCCCATGTGAATTGCATTGCAGGAATGCAGTACACCTCTACCCCGATATAATGCGACCCGATATAACACGAATTCGGATATAACGCAGTAAAGCAGTGCTCCGGGGGGGTGGGGCTGCGCACTCCGGCAGATCAAAGCAAGTTTGATATAACACGGTTTAACCTATAACGCAGTAAGATTTTTTGGCTCCCGAGGACAGCGTTATATTGGGTTAGAAGTGTACTATGGTAGTCAGAGGGTTATCTTAACTAGATATCAAATATAGGAGAATCTGATTTATGCATTTATTTATTTATTTGTTAATAGATCACCCAAGCCTGTCTCTAGCAGGCTGGCATATATGTAGTAACATTTTTAAAAGAATGACTCTAAAAGGGTTTAAATAGCCTTGTTAAATGAACACTCAGAATGCGGGGGATCCTGAGTCCTTTTCAGCTGGTAAGATGAGGACGGTGGAAATTAGAGCTGGTTGAAAATGTTGTTGTTGTTTTTTCATTGAAAAATTTCAAAGTTTGAATTTTTTGACCACCTTACAGAGATTCTATTTCTCTAGCAGCGCTAGGACTTTTTCTCTGGAAAGCAGCGCTATTGAATACTCAGGGCTGAGGCACGCTGGGCTGTGATCTCATGAGGCCTAAGCAGAGGTGTGCTTGTTAATACTCGATGGGACACAATGTGCGGGGGAAACCAGGGTGTTGCCACAAGTTGTGCTAGTCAGGGCCAGCTCTAGGATTTTTGCCGCCCCAAGCAAAAAAAATTTTGGCCTTTTTTTCATGCCCCCCAGCCCCACCCCAACTCCGCCCCTTCCGAACCCCTTCCCCAAATCCACGGCTCCACCTCCTCCCCCGCGGGTGCCGCATTTCCCCCCCCCCATTGCTTCCTGCTGCCCCCCCCCACGACCTCCCACCCTAGCTCATCTCCGCTCCGCCTTCTCCCCCGGGCGCGCCGCCGCTCCACTTCTCCCCCCTCCCTCTCAGGTGAGGGACGGGGGAGCAGCAGCACGTTCAGGGGAGCAGGCGGAGCAGAGGTGAGCAGAGGTGGGGGGGCGCAGGAAGTAACTGGGGGGGCAGGAAGTAAGGGGGGGTAGAGGAACTGCTCCCCACTCCACCACCGCCGCCTCCCTTGAGCGCCCCGCCGCTCGGCTTCTCCTCCCTCCCAGCCTTGCTGCGGGAAACAGGCGGAGGCAGAACGGGGGCGAGCTGGGGCGGCGGGGGCACTTTTTCTCCATGCCATGGAGTCGGTGCCTATGATGGCCGGCGCCAGAATGCCACCCCTAGAAATGTGCTGCCCCAAACACCTGCTTGTTTTGCTGGTGCCTAGAGCCAGCCCTGGTGCTAGTGATCCGGAAGGTGGCGCTCTTCTCTGAGTCAGAATTTAAACCTGCCCCGGCACGATCACACGTTACAGATGGGCTCTATAAGTAGGGGCATTGAGAGCAGATCGAGGGACATGATCATTCCCCTCTATTCGGCACTGGTGAGGCCTCATCTGGAGTACTGTGTCCAGTTTTGGGCCCCACACTACAAGAAGGATGTGGAAAAATTGGAAAGAGTCCAGCGGAGGGCAACAAAAATGATTAGGGGGCTGGAACACATGACTTATGAGGAGAGGCTGAGGGAACTGGGATTGGTTAGTCTGCAGAAGAGAAGAATGAGGGGGGATTTGATAGCTGCTTTCAACTACCTGAAGGGGGGTTCCAAAGAGGATGGAACTCGGCTGTTCTCAGTGGTACCAGATGACAGAACAAGGAGTAATGGTCTCAAGTTACAGTGAGGGAGGTTTAGGTTGGATATTAGGAAAAACTTTTTCACTAGGAGGGTGGTGAAGCACTGGAATGGTTACTGAGGGAGGTGGTGGAATCTCCTTCCTTAGAGGTTTTTAAGGTCAGGCTTGACAAAGCCCTGACTGGGATGATTTAGTTGGGGAATGGTCCTGCTTTGAGCAGGGGGTTGCATTAGATGACCTCCTGAGGTCCCTTCCAACCCCGATATTCTATGATTCTCTGACCTGTAAAACTGAGCTGCTGACTACTCATGGGCATTAAAGATCTCACAGCACTCTTTTGGCAAGAGTAGGGGTATAGTCCCGGTGCCTGAGGTCAAATTTCAACCCAGCTAGTACACAATTCCTCATGGTTTCAGATGAGCATGGTTTTGTTTTCACTTCCTGTCCAAAATAGCTGAGTAATGCTGCTGTGCAATAATAAACAGCTGCCATGTTCCACCCCAGAGGTGGCTGCACATCTGTGATGGTGAAGTGATTCCCGCACAGGTAAGTTGGGGGATTCTCTGAGGTGAAATGCGCTACATAAATAGTACCAAGCCACCTTTGCCTGCACTCATGTACGCTCCTTGGCTGTAGCTCAACAAACTGGCGCCTCAGCTGTGTGTTGTCTGCAGTTCAACAGAGGGATGCTGTGTTCTTTATGGGGAATTTGCTTTGAAAGAGCCATGCACCACTTAGAGAGATTTCTTTTCCTGAATTAGACACCATGTAAGCACAAAGGAAACCCCATTTCTGTCGCTCGGGCCCATCCCCGTCATGCACCCAGAGCATCTGAAAAACTGGGATCCCGAGTTGCAAAAGGCAAAACATGCAGCACGTCACATTGTGCAATACAGTGGAGAAAACCTGATGAAGAACTTGCGGGAGGGGGAGCTGCAGCCCAGCTTAACTCTAGTTTTACAGGCTTTTCACAATCCAGGGTTATAAAAAGCTGGGCTTAGGCATCAGATGAGAAGTCCTGCCCCCCATTGACATCTGTGGGAGTTTTGCCACTGATGTCCATGAGACCAGCATGTCACGCCAAGAGTTCTGTTCCCAACGCTCCCACAGAGTCCATGCCAGCCCGTGGGCAAGTCACATAATATTTTTCTGTGCTTCATTATCTGCATACTAAATCGTCTCCCCTGTGGCACATGATGGGCTAGTCTCCGGAGGGCTGTAACACTTTGGTCTAATTTCAGTTCTTGGGTTTAGTGTGGTGGTGGCCTGTGATGTACAGGAGGTCAAACGACATGAGCTGGGAGTCCCTTCTGTCCTTAAACTCTGTGCCTTTCTGTGTGGTGAAGCTGGGAACATAACCTAGATCATAGAATCATAGAATATCAGGGTTGGAAGGGACCTCAGGAGGTCATCTAGTCCAACCCCCTGCTCAAAGCAGGACCAATTCCCAACTAAATCATCCCAGCCAGTGCTTTGTCAAGCCGGGCCTTAAAAACCTCCAAGGAAGGAGATTCCACCACCTCCCTAGGTAACGCATTCCAGTGTTTCACCACCCTCCTAGTGAAATAGTGTTTCCTAATATCCAACCTAGACCTCCCCCACTGCAACTTGAGACCATTGCTCCTTGTTCTGTCATCTGCCACCAATGAGAACAGCCGAGCTCCATGCTCTTTGGAACCCCCCCTCAGGTAGTTGAAAGCAGCTATCAAATCCCCCCTCATTCTTCTCTTCTGGAGACTAAACAATCCCAGTTCCCTCAGCCTCTCCTCATAAGTCATGTGCTCCAGACCCCTAATCATTTTTGTTGCCCTCCGCTGGACTCTTTCCAATTTTTCCACATCCTTCTTGTAGTGTGGGGCCCAAAACCGGACACAGTACTCCAGATGAGGCCTCACCAATGTCGAATAAAGGGGAACGATCACGTTCCTCAATCTGCTGGCAATGCCCCTACTTATACAGCCCAAAATGCCATTAGCCTTCTTGGCAACAAGAGCACACTGTTGACTCATATCCAGCTTCTCGTCCACTGTGACCTCTAGGTCCTTTTCTGCAGAACTGCTACCTAGCCATTCGGTCCCTTGTCTGTAGCAGTGCATGGGTCCCATGCACTTAGGCTAACCCTGGCTAACTTTGGGCACCTGGCTGCTTGGCTGGAGATAGGCACCTGCCTCTACTTGGGATCCTCAACCACAAACTCTCCCTAGGAGCCAGGTCAGCTGCTTAGGTAGCCCCATGCCCCAGCAGCCAAAACCATGTCTCTCCATTTCCTGCTCACGCCGCTTACCTCTCCCGCTTGCTTTGTGTTTCCCAGTGGCCTCGGGTGACCGGATGTCCCGATTTTAAAGGGACAGTCCCGATATTTGGTGCTTTGTCTTATATAGGTGCCTATTAGCCCCCCACTCCCGTCCCATCACACTTACAATTTGGTCACCCTACAGTGCTCCCCACTCCGCCCCCCCATGGGAGGATGAGAGGGAGAAAAAAGGGCCCCCAAAACGTCTGAAACTGGGGTAAGATGGGATGAAATGGGAGGGGATGGGGCCTCAGCAAACATGATGGGCCTGCCCCAGCTGTCTTTTGTGCGGGTGCTGGACTGCCCAACCTCATCCCTACCACCTACCAGTGGCCTGTACCCAGCCCTGCTGCGCAGGGTCTGACAGCTATCAGGTCTTAGGCCTGCTCTGAGCACACCTACGGGATCAGGCCCAGATGGTGAGCGAGGCGGTTCCCCACCTCGTTTGCGACTCCTACGTACGGGGCTCTGGCTTAAGCTAGGGCTCTGAGCAGCTCGTTCACTGTGGGGCGACAGCCGCACGTGGCCAGCTTTGAAAATGCCGACCAGTGGAAAGGAGGCACCCGCGGTGCAGCAGAAAACATCAGCGGTGCCTAAATGATGGACTTATGTAACGAGGCCGACAGGTGCCTAAATACCTGCAGCAAGCGGAGGCTGGTTCCCAAGCAGGACTGCTCCAACTCCGCTCAGTGGGGGAGGTTTCAACAGGAAGAACCAGAGCAAATAGTTTTAAAGGGCTTCTCATGCAGCAAGCTGAGCAGCAGTGGGGCCCACCATGCAGATGCCGGCTGCCAAGCGAAATAATAAGACCTCGCTCTTGCACAGCACTGTTTGCGCCTGGGTCTCGAAGTTCTTTCCAAAGGCTTTGTAGGTTCATTGTCCTCGCTTCACAGGTAGGGAAACTGAGGCACGTGAAGGTTAAGTGGTTTGCACGTGGACATGCAGCAGGCCTGTGGCAGAAGAGCCTTCCCTTGACTCACATGGCCTGCCCCATTGGGCCACACTGCAAGGATGGCCTCTAAGCAGTTGCTGCGACAGGTGAAAAGCCCGCTGCGGTTGGTGTAGAATGGTGTCATGACTAAAGGCCAGCTGCAACGCTTTCCCCAAAGGCCAGTCCATGAAAGGATCAGGCCCCTAAAACTGCAAACAAAAACAGAGGAGAGAAGCTTCTACACTCCGCCAGCAAGTCAACGGAGCAGCAAGCACCGCAAGCCACAGACACACAAGCTGGGGGTTTAATGGAGGCGGGATTGTGACAGGTAGCAGATTCTTACAGCCACCGGTTTCAGCCACAAGCCTGGTTGCCAGTTGTTGATTGTGGATTGTGTACTGCAGGGCTTATCGCCATCCGGGTAGCAGCGCTTAAAACCAGAAGTATATGGTTGTTATTAGTCAGTAGGGGCTGGCTCTCTCTCATGTTACTAATGCTCCTTAATTAAAACTTGCATTTCTGTGGTTCTGTGAGTGATGTATTTTGATCCACTGGCACGGGGTGAGTGTGTGCCTTTTTCCAGAATAAATGTACCGATTTTCTCATAAACATTGAAAATCTGCAAGGGGGGCAGAAACCCAACCATCAAGTATTTGTTTACATTCAAAATCCTGACGAATGAGAATGATCTGCCTGTTACCCTTATGCTGAGCTGAGCTGGTGCTTGGGTTGCATTTGTGTGGAATACAGGCAGCAGGCGACGGCCATTTATGGTTGATTAATCACAGCCGTGTATCCTTTATTTCTTATTTACGGGTGATACAGTAGGATGAATTTTAATCAGCTCTCAGTTGCTTTGCTGTGCTCATCATGTTCTCTGCTTTGAGGCCTCAGAAGTTAACTGTTTCAGGAGTTACAAGAAAAGCAGACCAGCTGAGCAATGGGACAATCCATTTCTGCTCGCACTGACTGATTTGCTGTGGACGGGTGGAAAGTCGAGTGTGAAAATATACATACTTAATGACAATGCAAGCCACAGAACAATCTACACAGTAGGGAAAAACGCCATTCCTGACTACATTTAGTGGGCCTGGTACTCCACAGTGCTGCAGCGTATCTAGTCATTTAAACCTGTGCAAAGTGGGTGGGAAATAAGAACTCAAGAATGGCCACAGTGGGTCAGACCAATGGTCCATCTAGTCCAGCATCCTGTCTTTCAACAGGGGCTTGGGCCAGATGCTTCAGAGGACATGAACAGTACAAGATAACTTACTGAGTGATTCATCTTATATTGTCTAGTCCCAGCTTCTGGCAGTCAGAGGTTTAGGGATACCCCGAGCGTGGGGTTGCATCCCTGACCATCTTGGCCAATAGCCATTGTTGGGCCTATCGTCCATGAACTTATCTAGTTCTTTTTTGAACCCAGTGATACTTTTGGCCTTCACAGCATCCCCTGGCAACGAGTTCCACGGTTGACGGCATTTTGTGAGGAAGTACTTCCTTTTGTTTGCTTTAAACCTGCTCCCTATTAATTTCATTGGGTGACCCCTGGTTCTTGCGTTATATGAATGGGTAAATAACACTTCCCTATTCACTTTCTCCACACCATTCATGATTTATGGACCGCTGTCATATCCCCATTAAGTCATCTCTTTGCTAAACGGAACAGTCCCAGTTTTTTTAACCTCTCCTCAGATGGAAGCTGTGCCATACCCCTAATCATTTTTGTTGCCCTTCTGGGTACCTTTTCCAATTCTTATATATCTTTTTTGAGATGGGGCAACCAGAACTGCATGCACTTTTCAAGAGGTAGGTGTACCATGGATTTATATAGCGGCATTATGATATTTACTGTCTTATTATCTATCCCTTTCCTAAAGGTTCCTAACAGTCTGTTGGCTTTTTTTGACTGCTGTTGCACATTGAGCAGATGTTTTCAAAGAACTATACATGGTGAGCCCAAGAGCTCTTCCTTGAGTGGCAACAGCTGATTTAGACCCCGTCACTTTGTATGCATAGTAGGGATTATGTTTTCCAATTTCCCATTTAGCTACATTGAATGCTACTGCTAGCGCAAGAGGTGACTCGGTGACGTCTAATGTGGTAGTGTTTTACACGCACTTTCCTAAATCCACGTGGCTAGTTCTAAGCAAATGAAGCTCATAATTTTGTGTCACAGTTTGTACATAACCGCTTTTAAACCAAGAACTTTTAAAGATTGAGCAGCCTGTTCAATAATGCACTTCCTTGATTACTCTTTGTGTTGGTAAATCAAACCCGTTATTATTCACAGTCTGGTTAATGGGCAGAATCAGAAGATTTATCCTTGTCTGGATTGTTTAATTGTCTCTGTGTCAGGGCTCTGGCCAGGGTTTTGTACTGTCCTAGCTATGAAGTCCTACACAACCTTTATGGACCTCTTCTGATTTCAGTAGAGCTTCGTATTGGTGCATGGATTTTCCTGTGCACAATCAATTGCAGGATCAGGGTCTTCATTCGTAATCCTTTTAATACTTTGCAAACTATATCCAATGGGAGGACGTTGTCTAGCACAGCGGCTGTAAGCACATTCAGGTATTCCTTTGACAGAGGCAGGGGGAGAATAACAATTCATGCAGAGTTTAGCTCAAATCCTTGGATTATGTTCATCTTGGGCCCCCTACGGTGCTGAAATGGCAGAAAAATAAAAATCCTGGGTTAGATTCTGACCTGCCCACGAAAGCTTATGCTCTAATAAATTTGTTAGTCTCTAAGGTGCCACAAGTACTCCTGTTATTTTTGCGGATACAGACTAACACGGCTGCTACTCTGAAAAAAGTACACTGATGTAATTTTGAATCTGGGGTCACTCCACTGAAGTCATTAGAGTTACTCTGGATTTAGACTAATATCACTGACATCCATATATGGGGTCAGTTAATGATGGTAATTACACCAGCCTAAACCCATGTGTGTGTATATAGAAATGTATATGTATGTATATATTATATAATACACACACACATATAATCAGACACACAATATATCCATTACCTGTCTTATTAATAACACTGTAGGTTATTAAAACTGAAAGAGTTTTGAAAATCTAATCTATGTTTCACCATCATACCATTTGGATCTAGGCCTAATTTTCAAATTTCATCTCTGTTTAAGGAGAGGGCTGGGAGAATTGGAGCCTACAAAAAGTAATTCGTCCCCTTAGCTTAGTGGGGCTGGGAGAGGAGAATCCACTGAGTGAAAATGAATTCTTACAGAGCTGGGCACTATCATTAGAGTAAGATGAGATGTGAAATTAACAAGCATCTCAGGTTGGTTCTCTCTCAGAAATATATTTGCAAAATTGATGCAGAGAAATGATGAAATCCTGCACCTCATGCCATAGTTTCCTTTCAAATAAGGGCCTGTAGGTGATGGGCATTTTTCCAGGTATTAGGACTCCGTCAGCCCAACGTAAAATACAAGATCAAGAAAGTAAATGGAAGGAGTTACTTTATTACAGATAATGCTACCGTTTCCAGCTAGCAATGCTTCAGTTAAACCCACCGAACAAAATTCCATATCGCAATTCAGTCTGGAAAGTAGGTGCCCTAATGTAGGACTAGCAAAATTACTAAACTGAATGACTTTTAGGACTGTCATAACTATAAAGGGAAGGGTAACAGCTCTCCTGTGTACAGTACTATAAAATCCCTCCTGGCCAGAGACTCCAAAATCCTTTTACCTGTAAAGGGTTAAGAAGCTCGGGTAACCTTGCTGACACCTGACCCAAAGGACCAATAAGGGGACAAGATACTTTCAAATCTTGGGGGGGGGAGAGGCGGAAAGGCTTTTGTTTGTGCTCTTTGTTTAAGGGGTCGTTCGCTCTTGGGACTGAGAGGGACCAGACATCAATCCAGGTTCTCCCCATCTTTCTAAACAAGTCTCTCCTATTTCAAACTTGTAAGTAAAAAGCCAGGCAAGGCATCTTAGTTTTACTTTGTTTTCTCAACTTGTAAATGTACTTTTTACTAGAGTGTTTATCTTTGTTTGCTATACTTTGAACCTGGGCTAGAGGGGGGTCCTCTGAGCTCTTTAAGTTTGATTACCCTGTAAAGTTATTTTCCATACTGATTTTACAGAGATGATTTTTACCTTTTTCTTTAATTAAAAGCCTTCTTTTTAAGAACCTGATTGATTTTTCCTTGTTTTTAGATCCAAGGGAGTTGGATCTGTATTCACCAGGAGTTGGTGAAAGGAAGGAGGGGGGGAGGAAGGGTCAATTTCTCCTTGTTTTAAGATCCAAGGGGTTTGGATCTGTATTCACCCGGAGTTGGTGAAAGGAAGGAGGGGGGAAGGGTCAATTTCTCCTTGTTTTAAGATCCAAGGGATTTGGATCTGTATTCACCAGGGAATTGGTGAAAGGTTTCTCAAAGCTTCCCAGGGAAGGGAATGGTGGCAGCGGACCACAACTAAGCTGGTAGTTAAGCTTAGAACTCCTCATGCAGGCCCCCACACTTGTACCCTAAAGTTCAAAGTGGGGATACAGCCTTGACAAGGACTATCATCATAGGTACAGTCAGCTGGATTTTATTTATTTATTTTATCATGGCTCTTTTACCTTGAGATATTCTGCTCAGATCCAGTTCTCCTGGTCTAACCTAAAAAATGGACAAGTCTTTATAAAAGAAAGCAGCAGCAGGATCTTCTGCTACCAGATGAGTCAACAGAGCAGGACCAGCTAAATCCTGATCCCATTAATGGCAATGACAACACTTCCGTTGACTTCAGTGGAACCAGGTTTTGGCCCTAAATGAGCTTTTGGGACTTTGAGGCCTCAGGGATTTGGGAATAACGTTATAGACTTCACCTCTAGGTACTTACTTCAAAGTCAGCCTAGGTCCGTAGACACTCAAAGACCAGCTTTAGTAGCTACCATTTGTTGTACTCACTCCAGTTCCGAGTGGATGGGTAGCCACATCACACAACTACTATCAGAAAGGCCAGGGCAGGAGGAGCTGAGGCTTGAATAGGTGATGGAGATCATTACCCTCCTACCTCCAGAGGTGGTCTTCCCTTCATACAGGGCTGGGGAAGCCTGCACTACCTGGTCTGGGGATTAACAGAGCTCAGGGGCGGCTCTAAGCACCAGCAAAGTAAGCACGTGCTTGGGGCAGCCCATTTGCAGGAGCGGCAGGGATCCAGCATGGGAGCTGAGAAGCAACAGGGGGCCTTGGGAGCTGTAGTTCCTTGGTTAGCTCCCTGCCTATAGAGCCAGCCTTGGTGCAGGGAAAGAACTACATTTCCCAGCATTCCCTTGGCCACTACCAACAGGAAAGAGGGGGAGGGAGTGAGGTAGCTGAGACCTCATGCTGCAGCCTGCTATGAATGGAGAGCTGCACTGGGAAGGGTAGGGATACCATATTTTAACATTCAAAAAATAGGACACTCCACGGGGAGGGAGGGTAGCCCCACCCTGCCACCATCCACCCGCTCCGACTGCCCCCCACAGAAACCCCAACCCATCCAACCCCCCCCTGCACCCTGTCCCCTGATCACCCCCTGCCCCTAACTGCCCCCCAGGACCCTACCCCCTATCTAAGCCTCCCTTCTCCTTGTCCCCAACTGCCCCCTCCTGAGACCGCCCCAACTTCCCCCCTAGGACCCCACCCCCTACCTGTCCCCTGACAAATCCCTGGGACTCCCATGCCTATCCAACCGCTGCCTGTCCCCTGACTGCCCCCCCAATCCCTGACCCATCTAACTCCCCCTTCTCCTTGCCCCTGACTGCCCCCCCGAACCTCCGCCCCATCCAACCCCCCAGCCCCCTTACCGTGCCACTCGGACCAGCATGTCTGGCTCCACGCAGTGCCAGACACACTGCTGCATACATGCTGCCATGCTCCCCCACGGAGCCACAGCCCAGCCCCCCCCCCTCCCCCCCCAGCACCTGCCTTCCAGATTTGAACACCTCAAAATTCAGGAGTGCTCAAGCTCAGTTTGGGCAGCTGTTACTTCATTTCTCCCAAATCAAATATACTGATCCACTGTAACTTGCTGTAGAAAAAGTAGGATAAAATTGAGCAAGAAATGCTTCCCAGTGGTTATTAGGACTGGAATTGCTATTTTCAACAGCCATTGCCTTTTTGTTTGTTTGTTTGTTTGTTTGTTTGTTTGTTTGTTTGTTTGTTTGTTTGTTTAAAAGGAAGACAGTGATATTGCACTGGCAAATTCCCCATAGAAAGAAAGAGTGGAAGAAAAAAATAATAAAGGCACCTCAACTTTTCCTCATTTATGTAGAACAGTCTTATAATATGCATCCGGATATCCTCCAATCACACAAGCTGAAAATTGTTCCACTTTACTGCAGTTCTGTAACCATATGGGAACCAATCCTATCTGTGTTCTGTGAACATCTAAAATTGATGCTGAATGACCTGCTGTGGGAGCGAGTTACCAGTGACCCAGGGCTGCGGCAGAAGGAAGGTACAGGTGGGGGAGGGGGGGAGAGAGCCCAGAGCTGGGGCAGCAGGAGGTGTGTGTGGGGGGCAATGGTGGGGGGAAATGAGGGAGCCCAGAGGTGGGTCAGCAGGGGGTGTGGGTGGGTGGGTGGGGAGAGCCCAGGGCTGGGGCAGCAGGTGGGTGCGGTGAGGAGCCCAGGGCTGGGACGGGGGGCAGCCAAAATTTTCTTTTCTTGGGGCAGCAAAAAACCTAGAGCCGGCCCTGCCAGAGCTTGGGCTTCGATCATCAGTACTAAACATACGGAGTCAAATTTTGCCACCCAGGGGCTCGGCGGAGCAAGTGAGACAAGTGTTGCGTCTGTAAAGAAGGGAAGAAAACAGAGAAGGAAGAGGATGCAAAATTGCCACGGTAGGTAGAACTACTGTTGAAGTGGAGTTAAGAAGAAAGTACAAATTCTGCTCCCAATTACACCAATGTAAAGCTAGCTTCCTCGGAGCTAGCTTGGATGTTGTACTAGGAAAAGAAGGTGGCTCGCTTTGGTTTTTTTTGAAGAAATATCATTTGCAACTGGCTTTCATAAAGCGAGTGAGAAAATAGGGTCCCTTGGCATTTATGCGTGTGCGTGGGACCGTGTGTGTTTGTGTGTGTGTGAGAGAGAGACAGCATGTGTGCGTGTACACCAGCTTGTACGGCTTAAACCACAGGTCTGTTTTTCAGTGACTGAGAACGACAACAGCCGCTCCTCTAAGTCTGGCCCACGTGAACAGCATGGAAATGAAGTACATTATCCTTAATGCTGTTAATAAATCATTAATGCTCAGCACTCATGTAGCACCTTACAGCTGAGATTTTCAAAGCTGCCCAGCTGCTTTGGAGGCCCCTTTCCCATTCATGTTGGTAGGAATTCAGCATTCAGAGCCCATCTGCAGCTTTGAAAATCTCAGTCTGTGTTGGACACTCTGTGCAATCCGTGCTTACTTAGCTCTCACGACAGGCCTTGTCTACAGCTAGATAAGTAGGCGAATATTATTCCTAATTTTCAGGCAGGCAGAGTGAGGCACAGAGAGGTCAAGTGATAGATATGGACCTGGCCACGGTAACGTGCACTTTTGTGACCTGCAAGCTTGACGACTGTAACACAACATACATAGGAATGGCAGCAGGTACATTAAAAAAAGATCCAGCTGCTGGTTAGCCAACCTGTACGTTGTGCGTATAAAACATTGCGTTGCTTTGTATATTATATTATATTTATTAATTACATATTAATGTTATGTAGTTATGCTAATTCATATAAGTGTGAGCTGTATTATGGTGACAGGTTTCAGAGTGGTAGCTGTGTTAGTCTTATCAGCAAAAACAACTAGGAGTCCTTGTGGCACCTTAGAGACTAACACATTTATTTGGGCATAAGCTTTCGTGGGCTAAAACCTACTTCATCAGATGCATGGTGTATATATATTACAGCACATGAAAAGATGGGAGTTGCCTTACCAAGTGGGGGGTCAGTGCTAACGAGCCAATTCAATTAAGGTGGAAGTGGCCTATTCTCAACAGTTGACAAGAAGGGGTGAATATCAACAGAGGGGAAATTACCTTTGTAGTGCTAACGAGGCCAATGCAATCAAGGTGGATGTTGCCCACTCCCAACAGTTGACAAAAAGGTGTGAGTATCAGCAGAGGGAAAATTACTTCTTGTAGTGACCCAGCCACTCCCAGTCTTTATTTGGGCCTAATTTGATGGTGTCCAGTTTGCAGTTTCTCACTGAAGTCTGTTTTTGAAGTTTTTTTGTTGAAGAATTGCCACTTTTAAGTCTGTTATTGAGTGTCCAGGGAGACTGAAGTGTTCTCCTACTGGTTTTTGAATGTTACAATTCTTGACGTCTGATTTGTGTCCATTTATTCTTTTGCATAGAGACTGTCCAATTTGGCCAATGTACATGGCAGAAGGGTGTCCCATGACACTTGGCAACAGTTGAACTTGGCTTTTTGCAGAAGCAAAAACAAAGCCTGTCAGAGACTAGATATATTAATAGTATGTCCTGGTAAAGTGAGGGGTGCCTTCACATCCCCCTGACACCTGGAATGTGGTATTCAAAATAATATAAGGAAAGGTACAGGATGGTACAGCAAAACAGGTACAGACTGGTGGATGATTGTAGAGTGCTCTCTAACTTGGAATCAAGTGTGCTATAAATACGAGTAGTCTTAGAAGCATGTTTTTGAAGCAGACCTTCTATGTAAGGTGAACACTGCGAGATTGCTTCCTGATATTGCTTCTCCCTTTTTGTGTACTGATCTGTTTTTGGCTAATAACCTGACTAAGGTTGGCTATTTGATCTTGTGAATAATTTTAACATTGAACTGAGAGTGTAGTCAAGTAATTGGCTGTATCTACTCAACGTGGTACAACGTGCAGCCTCCCATCTGCTAAGAAATACTAGCTGCTGTGAATGCATAGTCCTGGTATGCTCATCGCCACACTGGCTTCCACAAAATATCGACTCTGGGTTGTGGTCTTGATCTTCAAGGGTTCAATCCTGCATGGTGCTGAACACTCTATCCTGATACAGCAAAGCACTTAATCATGTAAGTATCCATTGAAGTCACATGCTTAAACGAAAGCTCAGTGAACAAGGATGGGCTAGTGGGTTAGAGTGCTGGGACTTGAAAAACCTGCTTTCCATTCACTCCTCTGCCACAAACTCCCTGTATAACCCTGGACAAGTCACTTAGGACCTGAATGTTAAGTGTATTTAGGTGTCAACAGATGCAGATGGGTGTTGAGTAGGATTTTCAAAAGCACCTAACTCCCATTGGCAGTGAGGCACTATATCCTTTTGAAAATCTTTAGGCACCTAAATACCTTTCAAAATCTGTCTCTTAGGGTAAGTCTACACTAGTGATCGATCTATCGGGGATCGATTGATCACGTCTAGTGTAGAGACACGATAAATCGATCCCTGATCACTCTGCCGTCGACTCCTGTACTCCACCGCGGCGAGAGGCGGAAGCAGCGTTAATGGGGGAGTGGCGGCAGTCGACCCCGCGCTGTGAGGATGTGAGGTAAGTCGACCAAAGATACGTCGACTTCAGCTACGCTATTCTCGTAGCTCAAGTTGCGTATCTTAGGTCAATCCCCCCTCCCCCCGCCCACAGTGTAGATCAGGCCTTAGTGTCTCTATGCCTCTTCTATAAAATGGGATAATAATGCTTCACGGGGTGTTGTGAAGAGTGTGAGGTGCTCAGACAGTGTAGTGATGGAGGCTTCATAAGTACCAGAGAAAGACAGAAGCTTGCAGGATTGAGCCCCAAACCCTAAATGGCACAGACTGAGTTACCTCAGGGAATGTTTTTTCCTCTGCAGCTCGTGGATGTCAATGGAACAATCAATGAAAAGACACATAAAATTAGAGGTTCCTAGTCAGAGGGATCAAAGCTTTCCACGTCCATTCTAAATGTGAAACCCACCTCGTCAGCTGGTCTTTTCCATAAGATGGTAATATACATCCATCAACGACACCCCCTCACCCAGGCAGTAGAAATTAAAGAGAGGCTCTTCACTTTGTCAGGTTTTTTAGCTGTTGTGAAGTCCTCCTAGACCATGGCTCTACGTGGGGTACAACAACCCAGATTAGAACAGAAAGCTCTTCCCAGAGCGCATGTTTTCCAGCAGCAAAGATGCAGCTTTAGACTGATGTTCATTTTATTTCTTGATAATAGCTAATTAAAAGAAATTAATAGAAGCATAGCCAGATCCAAAAGTTTGTTAGATGAGGTGCATTGTAGTTTAATTAAACTGGTATGTTGTGTACGACACAAAGCCCACTGAAATATGACTACTTGATGATCTCTGGAATTTGTCTGGGAACTCTTCAGCCGGAGGGAGAATCTTCACAATTTCTAATCTACATACACTGACACTCTCTGTGTAGCAGGGGCCCCAGGAGGGTCTTTAATTGCTCTGTAAACTTCAGACTGGAGTGTTTTTCAATAGTATGAGTCAAGATGCTGTATTAAAGTTTAAAAGAAACCATAGTCAACATGTTTATTAAATACCCCTACCCACAAAGGACACCAGGGTGGAGTAAATTATGCATGGAAAGAAAGAGTTAGTAAGTGCAAAACAATTATGCTTAAATGTCAAGGTGTGGCTACAGCTGGGTGAGTTCTGGGGAAAGCTATTGGCAAAAATTTCCCAAATTCTAAGCCACACCTTGGTTCTGCCATGTCTAGACCCCTCTTTATCTGCTTTCCCGCACCCAGCAGGATGAGTGGTTTCTATTTACACCAATGTTAGGGGATCAGCTGCTATTTGTGGAAGTAGGTTTCTATTATACAAGACTATAACAGGATTCCAAAAATAACTAGAAAAGTTCATGGAGGATAGGTCCATTAATGGGCAGGGATGGTATCCCTAGCCTCTGTTTCTCAGAAGCTGGGAAAGGGCAACAGGGGATGGATCATTTGATGATTACCTGTGCTGTTCAACCCCTCTGGGGCACCTGGCATTGGCCACTGTCGGAAGACAGGATACTGGGCTAGATGGACCTTTGGTCTGATCCAGTATGGCCACTCTTATATTCTCACAAGGACATGTATTTGTTTGAGATGCATTAGCCCCCAGGTCACAAAATAAATAAGTAAATGAAGGAGAGCTGAGGTTGTCCTTTACATTTCTATTCATGGAGTTCTGCTACCTCACCATATCAAAGGCCGCCCTTGGACCGGTTAACCTGTGTGCCTTCACCCTTACATGCTCTCTTTACTGAGAAAAGCAAGATGTTACTCCAGCTCATTCTCCCACCGCCAATGCTAACCAGACTCTCTTCTGCCTTGTGCATCATGAACGCAATTGCCAGCACCATTCTGATTGCAGAATCTTTTTTTTATTATTATTTGTATTGTATCACACTGCAAGGCACCCCTGGAGCTAGACACTGTACACACCCAACAGAAAGATGGCTCCTGCCCCCAAAGAGCTTACAATCTTCGTATGAGATGGGAGAGAAATGGATGCAACAAACTCATAGGGAACGGTAACCGTGAGACCATTATAAGTGTAAGAAGCAGCGGACACAGAGCACCAGCTGCCTAGCTGTTGGAAAGCAGCTTATAAACATGATGGCAGAGCTGAGATGTAAGGAGAGACTTGAAGGAGGATAGGGTAGTGGTCATATGGATTTTTATGGGACGCTCCGCAACCTCTGGTGTTCACATAAGAGGCAGAAAGAGCCTAGTCCGCAAGAGGAAACCAGAATCCAGCTGCAGTGTGGGGCACTCTCATTTAGGAAAACTCTCTTGTGGTGGAACAAAATTGATCTTGGGCGTAATTGAGAGAGAATAAATCTGGAAACTCACAATGTCATTTTTTTTTACAATCGCTCTTCAGCCTCTAATTATGCAATCCAAAGCCTTGAGTATAGGGGGTACATAAAGGCAGCACTTCAAAAACCTTACCTCTAGTGGGGCAATTGTGCTTCTGTAATACTTGTTTATTAGCAGAATGCATCTGATCTCAGAGGCCTGCATGACAAGTTCATTACATATCAATTTAATTAGTCGATTTACATTTAATTTACATTTCAATTAATGTCTTTAGCCTTAATAGGGTAATTGCCTCTTAGGCAATATGTAAAAGAATAAATAGTCACATTCTGAGGAAGAATTCCTATTTTCAATTTTTTATTACCATAAATAACCTAAATAATTATTGCTCTTAAGGGGCCACATCCCAGTTCCCTTCTGGGCCTAATTATAAAGACTTAGTACCTCATTAAGCAAAATGGTTTTGGAGTCACAGAAAAGCATTACTCTAATCGTGACTCATTAGTTTCAACAAAAGAGGAGAAAACTGCAAAAGTCGGCACATTTAGCCATATTATTCTTGTGGTTCATAAGCAGCGGCCCATTTGTGAAGTGGCTGTTACAGCTGTGTAGGCGTGACCCTCATAAAGCCCAGTTCTCGGAAGGTTTTTTGTAACTTTGGTTGTTTAAAAAAAAAAAAAAAATCACGCCGGGCTGAAAGTTGGTATGGAGTGTAGTGGCGTAGAGCAAGCATGTTTAGCAAATTTTTCCCCATTCCATGCCAGTGCCCTCCCCATCCTCCCAAACAAAACAAATCCATTTGTTTGGGTTTTAAATTAAGTTCATGCAGGTAAAACATAACAGGTCAAATTCTGCTCTCAAAGACTGAAATTCACCAGCATGCAGAGGGTCAACCCAAGGACTATGAACCACTTAAGTGCCAGTTAAGGTCTGTTTGCACCCAGTGACACACCAGAATGAATACCTGTTAAGTTAGTGGAATCGGTCCTTATTTATTCTGCTGTAACTGAGAGCTGAACTGAGCTCTTAAGGGTTTATTGATCTAAAATGATTTCATGGAAGTGGGGGGAGGAGCGGGAGAGGGTAAGGTTGATTACAAATGTGTTTGGGAAGTGATTAGTCTGCAATGTGTTCTAGTGAGTTTTAGTATTTTTAAATCAAAGTGTTCAGTTGGAAAGATCTCAAGCAGTGGAAAGTAACCACTATTCATATTTTTTTTCTAGCATGTCAACATTTAATCAGCAATCCACATGAAAATCCAAGCTCCGTGCTAAGGACCATTCCTTCTTATGTTGCAATTAGCAGAAATTAAAAATAGATTTTAGTAGTGATAATATTTTGTACTTAACTAGGGCCTTTCAGATGACAAGCTAGTGCTTTGCAAAGGGGATAAGTTTTACGCTTGATGCTCAAAGGTGGGTACATATTAATATCCCCACTGTACATTGCAGACTGGAGGAATTGTGACTTTCCAAATGTCATACAGACAGAGCTGAGAAGAGACCCCACCATGAGATGTTAATCGGAAAGTTCAGACCACAAGGTGTCTCCCTATATTCTACCTCCCACAGACATTTTATCCTACATTTGTGCTGATCTGGAATTCTCCCCTTCAGGCTGCTAGGTCACTTTTGCTTTTTTAAAGCTCATTTTAAAGCTTTCCTTCTTCCTTTAGCCTGTGATTAACAAAAATCCTCACTCACCCTTCCCCTCCCCCCTCCTCTTATATCCACTCCTTGCTGCAGCCTGCCAGAATATTAACTGACAATTGCATTTCTTTTGGATTTCAATGCTTCTCTTTTTCGTGGCTGCATTTTCATTCTGTTCCCGTGCAAGCTGTTCTATGCTTTCACCCCCACTTCTGCCTAGTGCCGCGAATGATTTTATGGTGCTTGGTAGGAAGAGCACCAATAATAGCCATAACACAGTGCTGGCCCTTTAAAATAGTTTCTTTCAGGAGGGAATTTCCTGCTTTGTGGAGTGAATTCCTTTGAAAACACTGTGTTCCTGTAAAAAGGCCTCTTTGTTCCTGCTGGATCCGAGCCATTTTAAAGGACGAAAGATTCAACCAACAATTTCAGGACTATATATTAGCTAATGTAGCCTCAGCCCTTATTTAAAGAAAGTACAATTGTATCTACTGTAATGGTGCAAAACACTACAGCTTACAATAAGGAAAAGAGCCAGACACCACATGAAATTCACGACTGACTTTACAATTACCATTCTGCTTCATGTGGAAGCTGCTCAGATGTGACGTGACGGGTAGCAGTACAAACTCCTGAAATAGATACAATATAAAACACTGGCTTTTTTTTTAAAATAAGTCACAAGGCGCCATGTGAATTAGATAAATATTGAGGCACACAGAGGCTAAGTGACTTACCCAAGATCACTCACAGCAACTCAGGAACATAAACCAAAAATTCTCGACTCCCCCCCCCCCCCCACGTTAGCCTCTGCACAACCCTCCATCTTTTATTACTGCATTTTATTAACATACTTCATAGATTCATAGAGTTTAAGGCCTGAAGGGACCATTATATCATCTAGTCTACCTTCCTGTATATCACAGGCCATTACATTTCCCCCAGATACTCCTGTATTCAGCTCAATAACTTGTGTCTGACTACAGTACAACTTGTGTTTTGACTAAAGCATATCTTCTGAAAAGGCATCCAGTCTTGATTTGAAGACATCATGATCCAATGGCTGGAAGTTCAAACTAGACAAATTCAGACTGGAAACAAGGCATACATTTGTAACGATGAGAGTAATTAACCACTGGAACCATTTACAAAAGGTTGTGGTGGATTCTCCATCACTGATCGTTTTTAAATCAAGATTGGATGTTTTTTTTTCTAGAAGATCTGCTGTAGGAATTATTGTAAGGAAGTTCTCTGGCCTGTGTTAAGCAGCAGGTCAGACTAGATGATCACAATGGTCCCTTCTGACCTTAGAATCTATGAAATAGAGAATCCACCACTTCCTTCAGGAGTTTGTTCCAGTGGGTAAAAACCCTCCCTGTTAAAAATGTGTGCCTATTTCTAATGTGAATTTGTCTGGCTTCAGCTTCCCGCCATTGGTTCTTATTATGCCTTTCTCCACTAGATTAAAGAGCCTTTTAGTAACTCATATTTTCTTCCTGCAAAGGTACTAATACACTATAATCAAGTCGTCTCTTTTAGTTTCCCTGACTGGCCACTTAGCTATTGTTGTTGTGGACAGAGACATCACTGCACACTTTTCTTAGCAGAAGCCCTAAAATACAGTACTATATTGTCCAGCTCTTTATATGCTAGCAGAACGACATCCATTCCCTTTTCTACCCTCCCCAGCCATTTACACTGAGTTATTGCCAAATCAGGATAATTGGCATTGGGGTGGCACAACAATGAAATTCCACTTTCAGGTGCTACTTTCTAGTTCCTCCACCACAATCATCTGGAGTCACTTTGCCAGCCTGACACTGTTCTTTGCTTTGCTTTTTCAAATACAAAGCGGTACATACATGAGAAATAAAAACCCCTAATTTATTCTACAAAAGTGTTCATCAAGTGAGAGACAGGACTCTTGGAAAAGATTAAGAGCTTACATTTTTCATTTGACTTATTTCACATAAAATTTCATAGAGGATAAAATGATGGGAGGCAAAGAGGAGAAATGATATTTCTGTTTTATCCCTGTCTAAGGACCATAAATCTTCCTGAAGTATCATTAATTGTAGCAGCTCCATTCACACGGCTATTGTTAAGGCGCTATCATCAGTCCCATTATAAACCCCCATTTTCAGGAGTTTATAACTTAGTTGGAAGAATTTTGTTTCAGGCTGAAACTTCTCTTGTGCAGTGTCTCCACATAGGAGAATTCTGATTGCATTTTTTACATAATCTATGAAGAAGTGTCACCTGTTTTGAACTGATTAAAGGGTGCAGCTGTGACCTTTTAGATGTGTAAAATCATCCTTCATATGCCAGAGAAGGAATGAATGTACTGTTTGTAGCTGTGATAGGGTTGACTTCACTGGAATTACAGGCAGGATGAATATGGACCAATGTGTCTGACATTCAGTCATATGGCGAGATTCTGATTAGTACCACTGAGTTCTGATTTGCACAACTGGCCTATTCCTCCAGTGGCTATGGTCTCATCAAAACTTACCAGATAAATCAGTACTTTGATGGGAGCCATCTAAGAAAAAAAAAAAAAAAAAAAACCAGAAGACTGCTACAGGCTGGCTTGCCTTTGAAAAGCTGGAGGGCCTGGTGCTAGACAACTCTGATTACACCTGGGTTGGAGTAGGTGATTCCCTATAAAGAGCAGCAGGAAGCTGCAAAGACTGCAAGCTCCAGAAATTGCAGGGAGTGAGTGAAGCTGCTGCAGGAAGGACTTTGTTTGACATCAGGGTAATTTGGATGCTAGAACCCAGTGAGGAGGAGGGTCCTGAGAGAAACCCTGACTGAGTTTGGCCCTGAAGGTCAGAGCTGGAGGGCTCAGTTTCATAGAATCATAGAATATCAGGGTTGGAAGGGACCTCGGGAGGTCATCTAGTCCAACCCCCTGCTCAAAGCAGGATCAATTCCCAACTAAATCATCCCAGCCAGGGCTTTGTCAAGCCTGACCTTAAAAACCTCGAAGGAAGGAGATTCCACCACCTCCCTAGGTAACCCATTCCAGTGCTTCACCACCCTTCTAGTGAAAAAGTTTTTCCTAATATCCAACCTAAACCTCCCCCACTGCAACTTGAGACCATTACTCCTTGTTCTGTCACCTGGTACCACTGAGAACAGTCTAGATCCATCCTCTTTGGAACCCCCTTTCAGGTAGTTGAAAGCAGCTATCAAATCCCTCCTCATTCTTCACTTCTGCAGACTAAACAATCCCAGTTCCCTCAGCCTCTCCTCATAAGTCATGTGCTCCAGATCCCTAATCATTTTTGTTGCCCTCCGCTGGACTCTTTCCAATTTTTCCACATCCTTCTTGTAGTGTGGGGCCCAAAACTGGACACAGTCCTCCAGGTGAGGCCTCACCAATGTCGAATAGAGAGGAATGATCCCGTCCCTCGATCTTCTGGCAATGCCCCTACTTATACAGCCCAAAATGCCATTAGCCTTCTTGGCAACAAGGGCACACTGTTGACTCATATCCAGCTTCTCATCCACTGTAACCCCTAGGTCCTTTTCTGCAGAACTGCTTCCTAGCCATTCGGTCCCTAGTCTGTAACAGTGAATGGGATTCTTCCATCCTAAGTGCAGGACTCTGCACTTGTCCTTGTTGAACTTCATCAGGTTTCTTTTGGCCCAATCCTCTAATTTGTCTAGTATCAGAGGGGTAGCTGTGTTAGTCTGAATCTGTAAAAAGCAACAGAGGGTCCTGTGGCACCTTTGAGACTCACAGAAGTATTGGGAGCATAAGCTTTCGTGGGTAAGAACCTCACTTCTTCAGATGCAAGTAATGGAAATTTCCATTACTTGCATCTGAAGAAGTGAGGTTCTTACCCACGAAAGCTTATGCTCCCAATACTTCTGTGAGTCTTAAAGGTGCCACAGGACCCTCTGTTAATTTGTCTAGGTCCCTCTGTATCCTTTCCCTACCCTCCAGCGTATCTACCACTCCTCCCAGTTTAGTGTCATCTGCAAACTTGCTGAGAGTGCATTCCATGCCATCCTCCAGATCATTAATGAAGATATTGAACAAAACTGGCCCCAGGACCGACCATTGGGGCACTCCAGTAGCATAGCTAGCGGGGTGCAGAGGAAGCAGCTGCTTCCAAGCGGCGCCTTTGCAAAAGCGGCCGGAGTGAGGGGGGGCGCGGCCGGAGAAGGGGGGGGGGCGCAGACTGGCGGCGGGCCGGCAGCCGCGGCCGGAGGAGCGAGGGAGGGGGGCACAGGCTGGCTGTGGCCCGGCAGCCGCGGCCGGAGGAGAGGGAGGGGGGCGCAGGCTGGCGGCGGCCTGGCAGCCGCGGCCGGAGGAGAGGGAGGGGGGCGCAGGCTGGCTGTGGCCCGGCAGCCGCGGACGGAGGAGCGGGGGAGGGGGGGCGCAGGCTGGCTGTGGCAAGGAGCAAGGGGGGGGGGGGGTGCAGGCTGGCGGCGGGCCGGCAGCCGCGGCCAGAGGAGCGACGGGGGGGTGCAGGCTGGCGGCGGGCCGGCAGCCGTGTCCGGAGGAGCAAGGGGGGGGGCACAGCATGGCGGCCGGGCAGCCGCAGCCAGAGGAGCCATGGGCGGGAGGGGCGGTGCGGCTGGAGGAGCCAGCCAAGGGGGGGGGGCATGGAGCGGCCGGAGGAGGAGCCGGGGACGTGGTCAGAGGAGGAGCCAAGGGGGGCGCCTTTTTTAGGTTTGCTCCCCCTCCTCTTAAAAGCTGGCTATGCCACTGGGGCACTCCGCTTGAAACCGGCTGCCAACTAGACATGGAGTCATTGATCACTACCTGTTGAGCCCGACGATCTAGCCAGCTTTCTATCCACCTTATAGTCCATTCATCCAGCCCATACTTCTTTAACTTGGCGGCAAGAATACTGTGGGAGACTGTATCAAAAGCTTTGCTAAAGTCAAGGAATAATACATCCACTGCTTTCCCCTCATCCACAGACCCAGTTATCTCCTCATAGAAGGCAAATAGGTTAGTCAGGCATGACTTGCCCTTGGTGAATCCATGCTGACTGTTCCTGATCACTTTCCTCTCCTCTAAGTGCTTCAGAATTGATTCCTTGAGGACCTACTCCATGATTTTTCCAGGGACTGAAGTGAGGCTGACTGGCCTGTACTTCCCTGGATCCTCCTTCTTCCCTTTTAAAAAGATGGGCACTACATTAGCCTTTTTCCAGTCATCTGGGACCTCCCCCGATCGCCATGCGTTTTCAAAGATAATGGCCAGTGGCGCTGCAATCACATCCGCCAACTCCTTTAGCACCCTCGGATGCAGTGCATCCGGCCCCATGGACTTGTGCTCGTCCAGTTTTTCTAAGTAGTCCCGAATCACTTCTTTCTCCACAGAGAGCTGGTCACCTCCTCCCCATACTGTGCTGCCCAGGCAGCAGTCTGGGAGCTGACCTTGTTTGTGAAGACAGAGGCAAAAAAATCATTGAGTACATTAGCTTTTTCCACATCCTCTGTCACTAGGTTGCCTCCCTCATTCAGTAAGGGGCCCACACTTTCCTTGACTTTCTTCTTGTTGCTAACATACCTGAAGAAACCCTTCTTGTTACTCTTAACATCTCTTGCTAGCTGCAACTCCAAGTGCGATTTGGCCTTCCTGATTTCACTCCTGCATGCCTGAGCAATATTTGTATACTCCTCCCTGGTCATTTGTCCAATCTTCCACTTCTTGTAAACTTCTTTTTTGCATTTAAGATCAGCAAGGATTTCACTGTTAAGCCAAGCTGGTCACCTGCCATATTTACTATTCTTTCTACACATCGGGATGGTTTTTTCCTGCAACCTCAATAAGGTCAATAAGTTTCAACTAGGAGGAGCGGCTGTGAGAAGAGACTGGGATGGAAGAAGCGCTGTGGTTGAATAGAAGATGCTAGAGCTAAATAGAAATGTTTGTGTTGTGGTGATGGGCTTTATTTTGGGCACCTGATGATTGTTTTGAACTGTTTCTGTTATATCTTACATAAGAATGACCACGCTGGGTCAGACCAGTGGTCCATCTAGCCCTGTCTTCTGACAGTGACCAGTACTAGATGCTTCAGAGGGTGTAATTCATCCCCTACCATCCAGTTCCAGCTTCTGGCAGTCTGAGGTGTAGGGACAACGAGAGCATGAGGTTGTGTCCCTCATAATCTTGGCTAAAATGTATTTAATTCTTTCTTTAATCCAGTTATACTTTTGGCCTTCACGACATCCTCTGACAAGTTCCACATGTTGACTGCGTGTGTTGTGAGGAAGTACTTCCTTATGTTTGTTCTAAACCTGCTGCCTATTAATTTAATTGGGTGACCCCTGGTTCTTGTATTTATATGAATGGGTAAATAACACTTCTCTTTTCACTTTCTCCATACCATTCATGATTTTATAGACCTCTATCATATCCCCCTTAAGTGATGATCTAAGTAAGGGTTGTTTTCCAGAACCAGGGCCTAAATGATGACTATTGGTATGTGCACTTCATAAAACAGTCCCTGGTTTGTGACTGAGTGAAAAATGATTGAGTAATTTTCTATAGTTTACTTCAGCCAAAGCCAATAACACTGAGATCTGGAATAAATGTTATGTAATGAAAGCACGTTAAAATAGATCCATCCATTTCTTCTCCTCTCTTAGACTGTTCATTTCAATGGAGAACTGTTTACACTCTGAAACGTCACTGTAATAATGAGATTGTTGAAGACACGCTGAATGTAGGTATCAATGCATAGGCTGACTAGCCAGATATGTTGTCCCGCCGTGAAAATATAACCTTGGCTTTACTTCAGTCACAATTTACTTCAAAAGTCAAAGCTTGATATTCACTTTAGCCAAAGTCAGTATCTGCTTAGTAGCAGAATAGAGATCACTTCCCCCAATCAGAACTGAAAGAGAGGCTGTAAAAAGCAAGAAGAAACATCGAGATTGAGGCCTGGTCTACACTGGGGGAGGGGGGATCCATCTAAGTTACGCAACTTCAGCTACATGAATAACGTAGCTGAAGTCAACGTACTTAGATCGACTTACCGTGGTGTCTTCACTGCGGTGAGTTGTTGTATCAACCAGGCAAGGTACTAACAAGCTTCAACAGGACTTTATTTTTACAGTGGAAACCTCTTTACCAAGCTGCAGCTGCACCCTCTGTAACTCTCACTCAGCCTCCTCAACTCCTCCCCCCTCCTTCCTGTTTCCTGTCCTTTCAGATCCCAACAGCCAGTGCTCCCAGTTCTAATAATACAAGCAGCATCTAAATACCACATGAGTTGACTGCTGCCGCTCCCCCGTCGACTCCGCCTGCGCCTCTCGCGGAGGTGGAGTACAGGAGTCGACGGGAGAGCGCTAGGGGGTTGATTTATCGCAACTAGACTAGACGCAATAAATCGATCCCCGCTGGATCAATCACTGCCCACTGATCCGGCCAGTAGTGTAGACATACACGTAGTCAGGCTTGTTCCAGGTGGTTGGCGCTCCATACGAGAAAGCTGTCTCTAACAGAGCGTGGTGAGATTGGAGAGGAACAGAGAGCAGAGGCTCATGCTTGATATAGACTGGAGAGAGTGACAAAGTCCACGGGGACTTTTGCCCATAATGATTTTATGGGTATTATAGATTTTCATCTATAGCCTATCATTCTATCTTCCCTGGCATATGTGTCAGTGGTAACACAATTTACTTTGCTCCTCCTAGATCCCATTAGAATCTCTTGCATTACAAAATTCTCTCTGCTTTACTCCACCACTTGCAGAGATCGTTTAACATTAGCTTTTTCTGGGAGCTCCCTTGTACTAATCAAAATCTTGCCATATGACTGCACTGTGCAAGGTACCGTTATCCCAGTAATTAATCTGGAGATAGGAATGAGATGTGAACACAGATATTGTCCTAGTAGATCAGACAAGAGGTCCATCGAGTTCAGTATCCTCTCTCACACAGTGGTCGGTTTCAGAAATTTCTGAGGCAAATATTAAACCCCAACAACTATGCAATAAGATGCCTATGGGAGAAGTTTCTTACTAACCCTAAGTCTGGTCTTGTAGCATGAACACATCCCTTTATGTATTATAATTTATTTATTTGCATTGCAATTGTCGTGGACCAGGATCCCACTGTGCTAGGTGCTGTATTAACACAGAACAAAGACAATCACTGCCCCAGCTGCAGGTATTCCTATTGTTCATATAAATATCTAGCTTTCCAAATCCTCTGAAGATCTTTGCCTCACTAATTTGTTGTAGCAGTGAGTTCCACGGATTAATTATGTCTTTATAAAGCACTTTCTTTTATAATTTTTGAACAGGTTGCCTTTTAATTTTCATATTACCTTGTATTCTTACCCTCTATAAAATGAGTCCTAAACTTTTGTTTCTTTTCATATGGAAATCTTTCCATGCCTAGCAATTTTTTTGTTGCCCTCCTCCAGGACTGCACATAGAGCAGATGTTTTCATTGAACTTTCCACAATTGTTGTTAGGGCAATTACTCTCAGTGATGAAATCTCAAGAGAAAAGAGGCCCAATTCTTAGTTAAATTAAGGCTCTTTTATGCTGCTCTGTCAATACAGAGGCTTTAAAGGTAGAGACAAATTAAACGAAATGGAAAATAATTGGATCAAGGCACAATTGCTCTCTGATCTAAACTATCTACTCTGCCTCTCTCTAATCCAGGGTACTTCCAAGTCTTTGATCACCACAATATCATCTACTGCTTTATGTATGTGATTTCTTCATGTATGTGATTTCTTCCCTTCTCCACATTTCTGGATCCCTGAACCCCCATCAGCAGGACTAAGTGAATAGTCTAGAAAATGTCCTGCCGCAACAAATCTAAAGCCTGATCCTGCTCCCACTGAAGAAAATAGGGTCATGATTCTCCTCATGTTTGTCTGGTACTGGTGTAACTCCAATTCTTTTAGTGCTTACTCCGATTCTCAGTGGTAGAAGTGAAAGCAGAATCAGGAGGAGGAATTTTTCCATTTACTTCCCTGTTGCCAGGATTTTCACTTTCTCTGTACATTGCCCAAATAGGGGGAGCAGCAGCAGAAGGTGCACTGGGTTCTTGATCATTTAGATGGAGCTGAGTGCAAAAAATTAATATTATGCAAGGCAGCCACCGAGACATCTTTATTCACCTCCATAAAACTGAGTGGAAATAATGCTAAGAGAAGATTTATGCCTGCAGAAGCAAAGGAATTCAGAGTTGAAGAGGCACTTCCATACTAGGGGAAAGCTTATATCCTTTTAAACCCCGAATCCTTGAAACTAGCATGTGTTTCTTGTACCTCTGGTCACTAGTGTTGCTAATCAGTAAATGTTTGTGCTGATAGAGGGGTTTCCTTCCCTAATAGCCTATCTATCAGAGCTGCTTGGGTCTATAGTGCAGAGCAGTCATTGGACCAGATCATGACTGAAAGATCCAAATGGCTCTCATCCCTCCAGTTAAATAGGATGGGGAGGAAAATTGCTTCTGCAGTAGGACTCAGATCCCCGTAGGGTGCGGAAGTGGGGACTTTACAGGCTGAGACGGGGTTGGGGCGGTGGGTGGGTGCAGGATGGGAATTGCAGCAGTGAGGTGCAGGGTGGTGAGGGGCTGTGTGTGGACTGGGGCGGGAGGGGTGGGATCTAGACTGTTCTCAGTGGTACCAGATGACAGAACAAGGAATAATGGTCTCAAGTTGCAGTAGGGGAGGATTAGGTTGGATATTAGGAAAAACTTTTTCTCTAGGAGGGTGGTGAAGCACTGGAATGGGTTACCTAGGGAGGTGGTGGAATCTCCTTCCTTAGAGGTTTTTAAGGTCAGGCTTGACAAAGCTCTGGCTGGGATGATTTAGTTGGGGAATGGTCCTGCTCTGAGCAGGGGGTTGGACTAGATGACCTCCTGAGGTCCCTTCCAACCCTGATATTCTATGATTCTAAGGGGTGTGGGTGGGCAGTGGAGTGCTGCAGGGTAGGGATCACAGCTCTGGGGTGCAGGTTTGGGAGGGGTGGTTTGTGGGCAGGCAGGTGGGGCGGTGTGTGGGTGCAGGGTGGGAATTGCAGCAGTGAGATGCAGGGCCATATGTGAACAGTAGGGGAGAGGGGTGGTGTGTGGGCAGTGGGGTGCTGCAGGGTTTGGAGGGGCAGTTGGTGGCAGGGAGGTGCAAGCGGGTTGGGGTGCTGTGTGGGTGCAGGTTGCGGATTGCAGCAGTGAGGTGGGGGGGTGAGGGGCTGTGTGTGGACTGGAGGAGAGTGGTGGTGTGTGGGCAGTGGGGTGCTGCAGGGTGGGGATCACAGCGGTGGGGTGCAGGGTTGGGACGGGTGGTTTGTGGGCAGTGGAGTGCTGCAGGGTAGAGATCACAGCAGTAGGGTGCAGGGTTGGGAGGGGCGGTTTGTGGGCAGTGGAGTGCTGCAGGGTGGGGAATCACAGCGGTGGGGTGCAGGGTTGGGAGGGGCGGTTTGTGGGCAATGGGGTGCTGCAGGGTGGGGAATCACAGCGGTGGGGTGCAGGGTTGGGAGGGGCGGTTTGTGGGCAATGGGGTGCTGCAGGGTGGGGAATCACAGCGGTGGGGTGCAGGGTTGGAGGGGCGGTTTGTGGGCAATGGGGTGCTGCAGGGTGGGGAATCACAGCGGTGGGGTGCAGGGTTGGGAGGGGCGGTTTGTGGGCAATGGGGTGCTGCAGGGTGGGGAATCACAGCAGTGGGGTGCAGGGTTGGGAGGGGCGGTTTGTGGGCAGTGGGGTGCTGCAGGGTGGGGAATCACAGTGGTGGGGTGCAGGGTTGGAAGGGGCGGTTTGTGGGCAATGGGGTGCTGCAGGGTGGGGAATCACAGCGGTGGGGTGCAGGGTTGGAAGGGGCGGTTTGTGGGCAGTGGGGTGCTGCAGGGTCGGGAATCACAGCAGTGGGGTGCAGGGTTGGGGGGGCGGTTTGTGGGCAGGGAAGTGCAGGGGGTTGGGGCGCTGTGTGGGTGCTGGATGGGGATTGCAGCAGTGAGGTGCAGGGGGGTGAGGGGCTGTGCAGGGCCAGGGGCTGCAGAGTGGGGAGGGGCAGTGTGGGAGGGGCTCACAGCTGCGGAGCGATGGAAGGGTGCATGGAGGGGTCCCACCAGTGGCGCCTGCCGCCGGGGGCACGGTGCGGGAGGGGCTGGAGGGACGCTGTGAGCACAGCGTGAGCCCCCCCCCGAGCGCTAGTACCACTGGGCTCCGCCTATCGCGCATGCGCATAGCCGCCGAGGGCTTTGCTCGGTCTGACCCTGCCCATGGCGCTAACGTCATTCCATTAGCCTCGCCCCCGCCCTGGGTCACATGGTAGCGTCCGGAAACGTTCCGGTTGCCACGACAACGGCGTCGTTCCTTGCGGGCGGGGCCGAGCTAGCGGCGTGGCGCATCCTGTGCGGGCCCGGAACCGCCCTTTCCCCTCCGGCCAGGGCCCCGGGCAGCCCCCCCCGCCCGGCCCGGCCCCCCCAATGCCGCGGAAGGCGCTGGTCTGCGCCCTGGAGCTGGAGCTCCGCTCGGTGAGTGGGCGGGGGAAGCCTGGCCGGGCGCCTGCCCCCAGCGGGACCCCGCGCTGCGGCCGGGGATGTGCCGCCGCTGCCCAGCGGGGAAACTGAGGCACGGGAAGGCCGCGGCCGCACGCCCCAGGAGCTGGAGTCCGGCGCTCATTGGCCGCTGAGCTGCTCGGTGACCGGGGCTGTGGTTCGAGCTGGCCCCCGGGGGCAGCACCTGGGCCGCCATCCTAGCAGGCCGGTGGGTTAAAAGGCCCCGTGTCCCTCTTTGGCCCCGCCCTGCCGCGCGGTGATGGGCTGCGGCGCCGATAGTTTCAGCCTCCTCCCCTGGCCGCCCTCGCCTTGCCCGGCCCCCTGGCGGGCTGAGCGCAGGGCCCGAGTCTTCCTAGGGAGTGAACCCGCTCAGACCGGGGGCGCTGGAGACCTGGGGGGGGGATTGAATTAGTTTAGGCTGCTGGTATTTCTGATGGCTAGGGCCCTACCAAATTCATGGCTGTGAAATCTGGTCTCCTCCTGTGAAATCCGGTCTGTTGTGTGCTTTTACCCACTCTTATACAGATTTCAGATATATTTAAAGATATACTTTAAATAACTGGGTAGTGTCATATCCAGTGATGGATCACTGGATAATGAGATCAGCACACGAATATCCAAAGCAAGCCAGGCACTTGGCTGTCTGCGTGTCAAAGTTTTAAGTCACCACAACATCCGGATGTCAACAAAACTGCTTGTGTACAGAGCTGTTGTTCTTTCATCTCTCTTGTACGGGTGCGAAACATGGACACTATATAGGCGTCACATCAAGCAGCTCGAAGCATTTCACATGGGCTGCCTCCGCAACATCATGAAGATCCGCTGGCAAGACAAAGTGCCCAATCTCGAGGTCCTTGAGAGAGCCCAGATGACAAGCATCGAAATGATGATCATGAAGTCCGCTACGTTGGACCGGTCATGTTAGCCGCATGGATGCCAACAGTATCCCCCGTCAGCTTCTGTATGGTGAGCTCTCCCAGGGCATCTGGCATGTAGGTCGTCCACGGAAACGTTACAAGGACACCATCAAAGCCAATCTGCAGTATAGCAGTATCAAACCTAGGAACCTTGAGGACGCCACCAGCGACAGAACACAGTGGCGTGCAACAGTCAGAAATACCTGCATTGCCTTTGAGGAAGACCGCTGCCTGCGTCTACAAGAGGCACGCGAACGACGTCACAGAGCATCAGCAGCGCACAATCCACTGACCGCGAACTTTCCATGCACCATCTGCAGCAAAATGTGCACCTCTAGAATTGGCTTGTACAGTCATCAGAGGGCACACCATGAGACCAACAATAGATGATCTGCACAGATTTGTCATCATCGGATCGATGGACTACCAAGATACAGATTTCGGGGGGGAGACCAGCGTTTCTCAAATTGGGGGTCCTGACCCAAAAGGGAGTTGCAGGGAGGTCATGGTATTGCCACCCTTACTTCTGTGCTGACTTCCAAGCTGGGTGGCTAGAGATTGGCGGCTGTTGGTCAGGCGCCCAGCTCTGAAGGCAGTGCCCTGCCAGCAACAGTGCAAAAGTAAGAATGGCAATGCCATACCATGCCGCCCTTACTTCTGCGCTGTTGCTGGTGGCTCTGCCCTCAGAGTTGGTCTGGCCAAGAGTTGCTGCTCTCCAGCTGCTCAGCTCTAAGGCAGCGCCGCCACCAGCAGCAGCACAGAAGTGAAGGTAGCAGAACCGCAACCCCCCCTAAAATAACTTTGCAAACTTCCCCTCTTTTTTTGAGTCAGGAGCCCTACAATTACAACACCATGACATTTCAGATTTAAATAACTGCCGGGAGGGATAGTTCAGTTTTGAGCATTGGCCTTCTAAACCTAGGGTTGTGAGTTCAATCCTTGAGGAGGCCATTTAGGGATCTGCGGCAAAAAAAACAAAAAACAAAAATCTGTCTCAGGATTGGTCCTGCTTTGAGCAGGGGGTTGGACTAGATGACTTCCTGAGGTCTCTTCCAACCTGATATTCTATGAAATCATGAAATTTATGATTTTTAAAATCCTATGACTGTGAAATTGACCAAAATGGATCGTGAATTGGGTAGTGCCTTACTCATGGCAATCATGCAAGGGAAGTGATCAATTTTTTCTGGTAGAAGCTCCTACCCTGCAGTTTCTCCTTTGGACTAAAACGTTGTTTTAGGTAAAAGGAGGAGTGGAGACTGCTATATTTTACCCTAGACTTGCCTGGAGACAAGTGTCAGTAGCAGTGTAAATGGTGATGTTTTCACTTTCATCAGCTGGAAGTAGTGTCATCTGATTCAATTGTGTGCAGTGCAGGACGTGCCAGGACTGAATACAACTGGAATTAAAATCCATATATTTCTCCAGGTGACTACTGTGAATTGAGATGTTATGGAGGAATCATGTGACCTCACCTGTGACTGCTCAAAGTAGCATACCCATATTCTGATTTACTCAACATAACTGTCTCTTCCCATGATCCCCAACCATAATTTGTAGACCTTTGGAGACACCTTGCGTGCCAGCTGGCAAAGTGAGGTTGGGATTATGGTTGACTCTGCATGGTCAGTGCTCGCTTTGATCTATAGGTTATATTAGCCCACTGGTTCCTGAATGCACTTTGCACAAAGGAAAATCCTGGATGCCATCTAAAATATGAAAATGCATTGTCCTCACATTGTCAGTGAGAGCCTATGATGGAAATGGAGCTGGTGTTTTTCCTTTCTGATTTGTTCCTACTGCTGGTAATTGCATGTTTGCTCTAAAACAGCCACATGACCATGCACTTATTATGAGATGAAGGATGGGGAGGGTACTAGCTTTCCTACAGTTGTTCAGGGATGGCAGCTTGGTAGGATTCATATTAGCCTGTATCTATGGCTGTCTGATTAAAGTTAACTTCCCCCCCCCCCCTTCTCCCCCAAAAAGCCCTTTTTGGCTGCTGGAAAGAAGAACTAGTATTTTCTCTCGGTTCCTCCTTGAACCCCGGGTTCTGGGTGCTGTAATGGGGTGTGGGGAAGGGTAGCCCCTACTTCCTCGCCTCTGGCTGCTGCAGTTAGGGATATTTGCTACTCTTCCCACCCTCAAGGTTCCAGGTTGCAATCAAAGGAGGCTTTTTAGTTATGTCCACCAGCCTCGGTTCTGAATGCGCCTTCCTAGAGAATAGCTCCAGTGCCTGCCTTTGATGCTGCCCGTACCTTTCCCAAGTAGCCGCAGAGTGAACTTCACCCGATTCTTCATTTCACTGCCAACTAGAGAGTTCTTACCTGCAGCAACATGCTGAATTACTAGAGCTGTGTGTCTGCAGGCTAAGGAAGTTAGTGTTGCACCTGTTTACATTCCATTCACATTTGGAAGGTTACCTTTGCAACCGTATTGGCTAACACCTCATTGTAAGTGAAAACTCTGTAGGAGTTGATGAGCATTGTTTGTCCTTGACACTGAGAGCATCTTATTTGTTCGTAGAGAGTGGGCAAGTGGATTTTTGAAGCCCTGAGTCTGGAGTTAGTTAAATACACGCACACCACAGTCCTAAAACTGCATGTAAACTCAAAGAGCAGGACTCCCCTTGAAAGGAGATCATGGTTCATTATAATATGCTGTCCCCTTATATGAAATGAGTTTGGTGGGTCTCATTCCATTTCTTATTGGATGCCTATTGCATCACAAGACCACTGTGACCACACATTTTTGGTAAGCTTGGCACAGAAGACACAAATTGAATGAGCATGGATGCTGATCTAGTTTGTTACTGTATCTTTACTGGTAGTCCCTCCAGGTCTGTTCTGAGATCAGTTTGGGGATAGCACTGCCGCTCCCCTAACTGTACTTGTCTTGGGGATAATATTAACATATTTGTACATAGCATGTCACAAAGCATAGAGTAAAACTGTCCATTGTCCTTAAGCGATGCAATCAAATAGGGGCTTCAGTGTAGTTGCCAAGGTCTGTGCAGCTCCATGTGACACATTATGGAAATTATTTAGTGAGTTAAAATGTATATTTGTAATTCACTGGTATATACCCATAAATTGGCTTTAAAAATTATAGATTTAGTGCTTTTGCAGCTCTGCTAAATGAAGCCCTTAGTTTGTCTACAGGGCAGCAGAAGTGCAAGCTTCCAGCATACCCGAACGATGACCTGGGAAGAACTTCATTTTTCTGGCAAGGCAAAATGGGAAACTGGATGAAACTTGGGTCTGTCGGACTGGAGACTTGGATTCTGTTCTCAGCTCTGCCTTCAGTGACCTCCTTCAAGCTTTCTTTTTTCTTATCTGTAAAATGGGGGAATGCTAGCTGCCTCCTCTAAGGTAAAGATATGAGGCCTTGGTTATAAGGGTTGTGAAGTGCACAGAAATATTAAGAACATTCAGTTGAAGAGCTGAGACAAACTCATTGTCTCTTAGCTTGTAGTTCAGGGAATCTTCCCCTAGGCTACAGGGGGTTGCATGGGGAAGTCTCTCTTGCATTCATACTTACGTATGCATGAGTTTCATGCAAGAGGTGTAATACTTGGCAGGTCTGCTTCAATCTTTAAGACTATTAACCTGGTGCCTTTCATCAGAGATAATAGCTCTTGGAGGGGGAAACCTTTTGCTTAGCTAATATATGTTTTAACAGACTTTCTTGTTTAGACCATAGGTCCCCATTAAATTCCACAAATCCAATGCTTAATTTGTGCTGGGGTGAGCCCCGGCACCTTTAGGGTTGGCCGTTCATAGCCCCAGCACATCTGGGTTTGCTGCGTCAGTTATGAATGTAAAAAAAATTGCTTGAGCCCCGGCACCTCTTTCATTACAAATTAAGCACTGCACAAATCCATTGGATTTAGCCTCCATAACTTCTTTCATTCAAGGATTATTTTTCTGTGATATATGAAGAATCTTTCTTTAGGTCCAGTAGGCATTCCTCATGCAAAATGTTCATCTGAGAGAAGGAGAACTGTAGCAAACATACCTCAATTCATTCCTGTCAGTCTGCTCCCTTTCTCCTCTAGCTGGCAATTGAAAATCTGAGCACTGCTTCTCCTGCAACCTTGTGTTGCAAGAGGCAACCTCACATTTATAATACTGTGATAATATGAGAGCAGCATAAACTGAAGTGAAAGGTGACTGGGAATTCTCTAGCTGGATCACACAGCAGAACCATCAGAATTGGAGAAAATAACATATAGCTGTGGGGAAGAGATTTGTGTGTGTTCTTAATGCGAGAGAACAGCTGAGAATTGTGTGATGTACATCACAGCTTGAAAAAATGTATGAGATGCTCACTAGCCAGAGAACTAAACCCATGAGTTAGAAATAGATGTGAAAGACAATGCAGTGGCCACCCACCAGCAATGTCCAGGAGTATCTCTCTAGTAAAAAAGTCCAGTCTCCCTTTGGTACTCCTGCGGTACCCAAACTTTGCAACATCAGGAATTGCATTGGCAACTTTCCAGGAGCCCAGGAGCTACACTTAATTCCCACATACACTTCCATAAACTTAAAAAATAAAAATAAAAAAAAATCCAACCCTAAAACAAATGTACCTTTCTTAGGCAGATTGAATTAGTTCACAAGCAATAAAAACTACCAGTTCATCAGCTGAGTCCTCACTGCTGGGAGGCTACATTTTAGGACTTGGACAGCTTTTGGCTCTTGGGACGTGTTTTGGATATCTCATGTGTCATTGTTTGCTCAATATAACCCTTACTGATTAAATGATGTGGATCGTGAACACCAGCAGCTATTATAAAGTGTGACCTTAAGATTGGGGAGTCAGGTTCAGCTCTGGCTGAAGTTAATGGAGCTGTGACTGCTTACGCTAGGGGAGAACTTAGTCCTAAATATTTTAAAACGATAAGTATTTGCCTTACTATAAGTAAGTACGGCTAGAATTACTTTAGAAAAGGAGGGTGTGCCACTGAAATATGTTACCATATGGTTCCCAAGCAAACAACTATTTTCATCTTAGCCCATTCTATTTTTTCTCCCAAATATAACCATTAATTCTAATGCTGAAGCTCAAGTTTGTATAATAAATATGTTGTTCTTCCAGATAACTTGCCCTGGAGTATTGCTGAAAGACAAAAGTGAGCTCTATCTCAGCGCCTGTGTATTTGGACAGTACAAAAGGACTCAATGTGTCCCTGCAGCATTTCCACTCTTCTTAGAAGAGAAACTAGTATTTGAAAAGGTATGAGCATAACATCAGACGTGAGCATTCAAAAAACAAAGAACCAGAATCCCCAAACACAAATGATCAAACTGAAAATGGTATTGTATTACTACTAATTTCAGCAGCTCTTCAACACAAAAGACATTTGTTTTTTCAATATAGATATGGTAATTTCAAATAAATTTGTGAGCATATGACCATAGTATATCATAAGGATTTTTAGGTTTTTGTTCGTTCTTCTTTTACGAGATGACCTTTTTTTCCCCAGTAGTTCCTCTTAGTTCCTGCCAAGTGTTATGCTTCTTAAATGTAGGTCAAAATGGAAAATAAAAGTAGGGAATAGGGAGAAGAATGAAAATGAAAAATCACAAAGTTAGATTATAAAAACTATCGGTAGCAAAAAGATGGAATATGAGCTTGGGCTTTCTGGTGACAGCTCTCTCCATATGAGCTGTTCTTTCCTGGTTTGATGTCGCAAGAGTCCCCTTGATGGCACTATAGCCTTGTAATTTACCGTTGCCTATCACCTCTTCTGTGTCCCTACTAGTTTCATTGTGAGTGCCATAGGAATAATGAAATTCTGTACCTTACAAACATGATTCCGGTTTTTGACTACTCATGAATAACAATACTTTGCATGTCTCTAGTGCTTTTCATCCAAGTATCCCAAAGCACTTTCAAAGACTGACTAATTAAGCCTCAACAACACCTTTGTGAGATAGGTAAGGCATGGAGAGGGATAATTTCACCCACCATTGAAAGGCAAGGTGGAAATGGAACATAGCAGCTATTTAACAGTGCACAACTAGAGTACAAAACAACTTAGGACAGGAAGTGCTGATTACTGTATTCAGCTGAAACTGAGGGAGAAATCTAGGTGTATTTATAGAGTGCAATTTCTTAAGTAGGAATTTAGCCAGAGCAGTGGGAATAACATCCACGCTCTTACAAATAGTGTCATTTAATAGCTTGAGGTATTCAGGCTCTCTACTTTTACATCTTCAAAAGTTTGGTACCTCCAGCAGTAGGGTGTCCCTCAACAGCATGCTGAGGCAGTGGCTCATTATTGAATCAGTGGGAAGAGTGCCAGCCGCTGAACGTCCAACACTGCTGTCTGCAGCTAAAATTGCTGTTTGCCCTCTAATTGGGTGTGATGTTTGTTTACAAATCTCATTGAAAGATTCTGTAATGCTACAGTCCATATTCTGAAGATGAAAACTTAGCATATTGTCAATAGAGTACAATTTAGGCATACTTTGCAACTGTTCAGCGGAGTTGTTCTTCTGCAGTTTAACTATAACTTACTAATCTATTTTCCCCTAGAAATTATAATAAACTAGTCACTATTTTAGCAGGACTTGCAAAAATGTTGTAGAGAGCTGCTCTTCCTGGCTTTACAGCAGTAGTTAGTGAATGAACGGTATTCCCAGGGCGGTGCTGTAATAGTTATGCACAAACAAGAGTGTAATGGAAATGTGCCACATTATTTTAAGTTCAGTTACAAGTGCCAGAAGAATTATCAACATTATACAAATGGAAAGAAGAAAAAACAAAAGGGAGAATAATTCCATTTTCAAATATCTAAGAAAATTGTGGGATTGCTCAGTGTAGAAAACCCGATAATTAAAAAAGCTGCTGACATTGTCCCTTTAATCTTTTTCAGTTAAAGATGAAAAATGAACTTTTCTAATGAGATTAGCTATTTGTCTTTTATATTGCTGAAATTTGTGCAGACTGCACTTGCATGTTCATGTGATTGGCTCACATAATTTAGATGGAGAGGAAGAATCTTGAAATGGTTAGAAATCAGCTGACCAAAAGTGCCGTCTTTCTAAGAAATAGATTCTGTCTCAGTGCCAGGTTATAATTTCAGTTTTCTGTTATTTTCCCTATGGGGAATAGTACTGTTTGCAATAATCAATCAAAGGCAAACTTTAGTTTTCTCTAAGCACATCTTTTATTTCTGATCAAATGTGTCCATTACATTGTTTTTAATCTTTTGTTTTAGGTATTTACTGATGTAGTTGATCCTGGAGAACTTGTTGAACTACTTGAATGTAGGTTTTGCTTTTTATATACATTATAGTGTATGCACCTAGGGCTAGATCCTCAGACAGAGGGCTTAGGCTCAGCATTGTGGTGCCTAATATGTAGGCATTCTGCTTCCCAGCAGAATTCATGGCCACGAGTTTGGTGCTTGGACTCTGTATAGAATGCAGTGGGGAGTTAAGTGCCTTAAAAATAGTCATGGGGCAAAAGAAAACGAGAGACTCTGTCTCCTAGTGGTTAGTGCTCTTTCCGGGAGACTCTGGTCCAGTCCCTGCTTCAAGGAATATTTAAGTATTTCATATAAAGTAGAACAGCTTTAACAGAAGAGATTGAGAGCCCTGCATGAGCTGGGTTCCGAGCTGCTCAGCAGTGTCAGGATTTAAACAGTTTTGCTCATGCCCACAGTCACAAATTTCGATGCTTAAGGGACTTTACCAGTGGAAACTTAGGGGTCTGGTTAATTTAGGTTCCTATGGGATTATGTGACCACTGAGCAGGGGCTTTAGAGGATCTAAAGTTTGAAACTTGGGTGCCTAAAATGGCATTTAGACACCTGAATCCCTTTGTGGATCTAGCCCTTGGAGGCTAATATATTAATAATATGGAATCTAAAGATATTTTTGAGAGTTGAGGGGTTAGATAGGAAAACGTTCTTACTATCTCTTTGAAACACTAGTGGCTTAAGAATGATCGGCTACAAATATGTGTGATCATTCAATGAAATACTCATTGCTCAATGTGTGATCCTTCAAATGTGAGCCTAGGAAAGTTTTAGAGATGCAATGGCTTCTTTTGATAGTAATAACTTACCAGGAATATAGATAAATAAGAGGTCACTTCCAGAAATCTCTAAATTATACATTTCTTCTAGTGTATTCAAGAGAGCGAAATTTAAAACAGTTAAAAACGTAGCTTATTCACATACAAAGACTTCAAGAACTCAACAAACTGACCACATATAGCAAGCTCTGTTCAAATACACCTCTACCCCGATATAACGTGACCCAATATAACACGAATTCGGATATAACATGGTAAAGCAGGGCTCCGGGTGGGACGGGGGGGATGGGGGACTGTGCACTCTGGTGGATCAAAGCAAGTTCGCTATAACGCGGTTTCACCTATAACGCGGTAAGATTTTTTTGGCTCCCAAGGACAGCGTTATATCGGGGTAGAGGTGTACTTTGAACTTCACTGAGTGTTTTACCTTGTCAAGTGATTGTGATTTTATTAAACAGAGTAACTCCACAATGAACAATGTTGACATACATTGAGCATGATGAATCATATTAAAAAAGTATTGTGCCTGAACTAAAACTCCAAATCTAGATCCCCTTAAACAATGCAAGAATTATTGTCCAAAACAGGATCCAAACTTCATGGCTTCTCTGTAGTCTCTTCAAAGGATTGAATCCATCTACTGCCAAACTTGACAGTGTCTGTTATAAGCTTGAGCCAATAATTTATTATTTGCATTATGGTAGTGCCTAAGGACTCCATTGTGTTAGCTTAGATTTGTAGTATTCATATAAAGTGTTCATAATCTGCTCTTATTATTGGTACATCATAATTGTACTTATTACATTAGCCCATACATTGTTGAGATGTTTAAATCAGTGAATGGTTGCTCTTTTACTTTGCATATTAAAATTACTTCTGATCATAGTTTATTTTTTGACTTATGAAAAAACTTTTTTTCCTTTCTAGTTGACACAGCAGTACTTGAACTAATACAACTTGTTCCTCCAGGTATTGTATCAATCTCTTCATAAATTATGCAGTTTAATAGGTGAATTTCCATGAGGACGTACAATCATTTTTCTCAACATACAAACCATGTAGAAAGCTCTTCAACAAATAGTCCTCTGAATATAAAATGTTAATAGATCAAGAGGATCTCATTTTTGAAAGAGAATAAAGCTAATATTGAAATGTTCCATTCTCAGGCTTACAAAAGTGATAATACTTTAAAAATTGAAAATAAACCGAAATCACTCAATGCACACTTATTAAAGGCATCAAAATTCACTTGTGGTGTGTCTGCCTGTGAGGTTTCAAAGTGCATAATCTTGTTCTCAAAATGACACTTTTCTTTTATTTTAATGGTGACCACTGGGGAAAACCCTTATCCACGCTATAAATATTATAGGTCTCTGGGGAGAGCTGAAGATAATAAATAACGATTTGTCATATTTCTGTTATAGGTTTGTGTGATTATAAAAAATCGATCTTAATGAAATTCAAATGTTCCCATGGATAATATAAATCTGCATTAGAAGCAGGACTTGTTTGAGAACTGTGGAATTAAAAGCACCCATAGTTACAGGTCCTTAATAACACCACAGCAAGCAAGAAAATACTTGTTTCTCTCAGTGGCTCACTGGGATATTTATACAAAGAAACAAACTGAGTGTGGATTTTGTTGTTGTGGGAGCGTAGGAGATTTTAGAAGGAGAACGTTAATTTCAGGGGCTCTGAGATAGCTTATAATGGACGTTTGGAAAAGTGACTGTGGTAGAACAACTTGAAAGTTTTATATAATCTATCTTGTGTTTTTTCCTTAAAGAAAATAGAACAAGATTTGAGGATCTTGAAATACTCTTTTTGATTGTACCTAAATTCCTTTCTGACAGCTGGCTAAATCTCTGATTAACAACCATAATTGTTCTGTAATACAGAATAACAGATGTGAAGTTGGCTACTGTTAGAAAACCGTTGGCTGTACATAGGAGAGGAAGAAGGAAAGAAATTGAAGAAATGTTGTAGGAAAACCTTTTACATGTCTCTTAGTGCAACAAAGGCAGTCTGATTTACATAAATTTGATACAGTATTGAGTAAAAGCTGCTTAAGGGCCCAATCCTGTGCATTCTTACTATCGGGCATAGTCCCACTTTAGTCAATGGTCTTATGGCCTAGTATAGTAAGAGTTTACTCTTAATTTTTAAAGGTAAAAACTTGTACTAGTTTCGGCATAGTCTTGTGCATGTGTGTCTACACTGTATTACTGTTTCCCAATACATTAAGTACATATTTCCTTTTTAGTGGGAGAAATTCTAGCCACTTATGAAGAAAATACAAGAGATTTCCTGTTCCCTGACCCTAAGCTTACTCGTGGGCACCATGGTTCAGATCGTGAAGTTTTAATGAAGCGGTCTTCTAGTTTTACAGTAAGTGCATACTGTGTATGGTACTTATGATACAGTGTGTTTCACAGGAACAGCTTCGTGAACTACCTCAAGCCAAAAGTGATTACTTTTGACAGATAATTCAATACCTGAAATGGCAAGTCCTAATCCAAGGCTGAACTTTGTGAAGATAGAATATGTCTGCTGGAAATGTTATTTTAATTTGATGTGCAAACAATACTTGTATAATGTGAACAAGTTAGTATCTAGATTGCTTTGATATATAGTACCATAGCCTTTATTTCTTCTTTTCACCCATCCAGTGGGTGGGAAGCTAGATTTACGACCAGCAGGAATCATCAAATTTTACAGCAGTTGAACTATGTAACAGGGTAACTCTCTCCCCCACTTACTCTTTTTGTTGCATTTTGTCTCCAGTTACATCGGAAACCCTCTGGGTGAAGGTCCGTTGATCCATCTGTTTGTACAGCACGGTGTGCAGTGTGTCTCCAGCACACATTGGGGATTAAGGGATCTCACACAATAAGAATGAATAATTATAAACTGTATTAAAACTTGGTTTAGACACTGTTATAGCTTTGGTTGTCCCTTCTAGAACTTGTCAGACTCTCTTTAGCCTCCATTCACATTGACTGGCCAAGCCATTTTAGAAACTAGCCACATTTAGGCTTTCAAAAAAGCCATAATAGCTGAGGGGTGATTGGCAAAGTGAACAGAATGAATTAGCATTGATCTTTTGTAGCTGCGGGCTCAAATGTACACTAAATGAAAATAAGTTTGGTCTCGGCCTGCACCTTGGTAGGCATTTAAAGCTGACGATTCTCAGATGGGAACGGGATAGTCCTGAAAGCAACTTTAAAGGAGATATCATTAAAGTGACAGAACATTGAGATTGGGATGATTTGGGGCTCAATTGACCTGTCAGTTACTACTAGATTTCTTAAATTCATGATTAAAGGTCAAAAATGGCTTGCAGCTGGTACACTGTGCCCCATAAGGGCAACCTGAAAATCACCCTGTCAGTTACAAATAGAGGTGACAGGTTTCAGAGTGATAGCTGTGTTAGTCTGTATCAGCAAAAACAACGAGGAGTCCTTGTGGCACCTTAGAGACTAACACGTTTATTTGGGCATAAGCTTTCGTGGGCTAAAACCTACTTCATCAGATGCATGGTGTATATATATTATAGTATATATATTTCAGCACATGAAAAGAAGGGGGGGGGGGAGTGTCAGCGTAACGAGACAATTCAATTAACAGTAGAATACCAAGGGAGGAAAAATCACTTTTGTAGTGGGAATGAGGGTGGCCCATTTCAAACAGTTGACAAGAAGGTGTGACAGTAGGGGGAAATTAGTATGGTAAAATTAGGTTTTGTAATGACTCATCCACTCCCAGTCTTTATTCAGGCCTAATATGATGGTGTCCAGTTTGAAATTATTTCCAGTTCTGCAGTTTCACATTGGAGTCTGAGCATACTTCATTTGAATGACTTGAGTAGCAGAGATGGGCTTATGATGATAGGTTGTATTTGAATGAACTTTGTTTAAATGAACATTTAGTTGGGTGAGTTGGAATCCAAATAGGTGTGTGTAAGCGATTTCTCCTGTACCACAAAATTGTAACATCATGTGATGCAATTTGAAGCCTGTTTATAACCAATCCAGATCTGGACCAGGAGTGTTTTTATGTCAAAATTCAATACACAGGTGCACCTTGTTTTGGAAGATTCCACAATAACTGCTCTATACATAGCTTTTTTTTTTAGCATCCTATCTGCATGTTATCAAATATATTTAGTTTGATGATAGATACCCTAATGCAGTATGATTTGCTTTTATATTGTAACTTCTAATATTAATAGGAAGGTTTTTTCCCAAAGAAAATAGAGTCCTATTATACATTGTTGTTTAGGACTTACAGTAAATATTTGATGGTGGAGTAGTATTAAATATGAAGCTTATTAGAATTTTTTTAAATTAAAATTTGGAATTCTTTAATTCCATTGAAAAGCTAGTTCGTGTCTCCCCAAATTCTTTATGGTAAATCAAATGTATTTGTATTTGTATTCATTTTGAAAGGCTGTCTACCTCTTTGTGATACAAGTGTCCAGATAGTTGGCTTTTTGCAACAATCGCTGTAATGAACCATAGTAGTTCAGCTGTGCTTTAGGGCCTTTGATTCTTGTTGAGGTGTTGAGCAGAGCCAGCTGGGGCATTGACAGCTGCATAATGAAGCTGTAGCAGCCCTAAAAAGACTGGAATGATGGAATGGAAAAAGGTGCTCCAGTCTCTCTCACCCCCAGGAAAGTATGTGGAGCAGTTTAGATGGTGAAATCCGTTCCTGCAGAAGCATGTGTACCTCCTCCCTCCCAGAAATATGGAATGGTTTAGAAGGTTAATGTGGGTAATGACTGTACCCCAAGAATAATTTAAACAATTTGCGTCTCATTTCTCTAGCTGATGGTTTGGGCAGCCATGAGGGAAACAACCTCCCATTCAAAACCAAGATGAAAGAGTCTCAAATGTTCCTTCCCAGATCCCCATCATACCAGCTGTGTTTCCTTTTGGGTGGGTCTCCCTCTACTCTCTAAACTGCTTCAGATTCCTGAGGTTTGGAATGATGGATGCTTCTGCCCCGCCCCTTTGCTCTCTTCCCTCTTGGGTGAAGGGTGTTCCTAAGCTGCACCAGTAAGATATACTTGCTGTTCCGGTGGGCAGCAATCAATGTATGTAAATTTTATTGCAAATGGTAAAATATTAATCATGATCTTGAGAACCAAAAGTACTCACCTTATTTCCACACTAGTCAATTGAGTTCTTCCCACAAGAAAAGTTATAACAAGCTGCCGTAATAAGTGTATGTGACTGGTTCGGTCACAGAGATCCCCTTGGGACTGTCACCTGATATGCTGAAATTACCTCTGAGCCATTTTTTCCTGCCCGCTTGGGACTCCAGAACCCTGCCTTTTTGAGCCAGACACGCTAGCCTGCTGCAACACAGACCCAGGGTCTGGGCCACGCCCGCAAAGCTGCAGACTTTAACTAAAAATAGCTCAGCAGGTTACTTGTCTGCAGCACCAGACACCCAGCTCCCAATGGGATCCAAACCCCGAATTAAATTTATACAGGCTAAATTCATAAATTGTCCGCCCTCTATAACACTGATAGAGAGATATGCACAGCTGTTTGCTCTGGGTTTATTAATAAACAAAAGTGATTTTATTAATTATAAAAAGTAGGATTTAAGTTTCAAGTAATAACAGGCAGGACAAAGTAGGTCATCAAGCAAAATAAAGCAAAAACACGCAAGTCAAAGCCTAACATATTAAGAAACTGATTACAGGTAATATCTCACCCTCAGAGATGTTCCAATAAGCTTCTGTTCTACTTTATATGAAATACTTAAATATTCCTTGATAAGTTCCAGATAAGCTTCTTTCACAGGCTAGACTCCTTCCTAGTCTGGGCCCAATCCTTTCCCCAGTTACAGTCCTTGTTAGTTCCAGCAGACATCTCAGGTGGTAAGCAGGGGTTTTCTCATGACTGGCAGCCCCCTTTGTCCTGCTCCACCCCCTTTTAAAGCTTTGGCACAAGGCAGGAATCTTTTGTCTCTCTGGATCCCCACCCTTCCTACTAAATGGAAAAGTACCAGATTTAAGATGGATTTCATTATCCGGTGACATGGTCACATGTCACTGTAAGACCCTTAGTCTCCATTCTTCCTGGGTTGGCCCACGCATACACAGGAAGGCTTGCAAGTTGTCCTAGTCAAGGGGAGCCATCAAGATTCTAAACCACCATTAGTGGCCCACACTTTGCATAATTACAATAGGACCTCAGAGTTATACTTCATATTTCTAGCTTTAGATACAAGAATGATACATGTATACAAATAGGAGGAATATATTCAGTAGTTTATAACCTTTGTTATGATACCTCACAAGAGACCTTTTGCATAAAGCATATTCCAGTTACGTCATATTCACACTCATAAGCATATTTCCATAAAACATATGGAGTGCAAGGTCACAGTATATTTGACTGATAGCTGTGCTACAATAGTGCTTTGATGCTCAGTAACTTTTTCTTGTGTTAAAACTAAAGGTAGCAAAAGCAAGGTTACTGTTCTGGACTTCAGCTAGGCAGTGACAAGCAGTGTCTGATTAGCACTGCTAATCTGCCAGTTGGAAAGAATCCGAAGATTAGAAATCAGAACTCCTCCAGAAAGCTGGCACTTGTCTGATAATGTCTCTAGCTAAATGTCTTACAAGGCTCACAACACACAATAAGAATACAAGGCATTCCTGGAGTTCTCTCAGAACAATTTTATTTCTTTTTTCCTGCTCCGGTGTTGTCCTGCTGATGCTTTTGCTGATTCTTCAACATTTCTGTGCAGACCTCACCTCTAAGAACATGATTAACCTGCTCTGATTGTGACTGCTTATATAACGTACTATCTTCTCCCTCTGTGAAATATTTGCAGCATCACTTAAACAGACCTTTTCTCCCCTCCAGTATCTTTCATTATCTTTCATTAGAGTCCCAATTGGGGAGCTGTTTTTTTTTTTTTTTTTTTTTTTTTTTAAACAGGCTGCTTTTCCTCTTTCTGCTAACAGTTGCAAACCTGTCATCTGATGCTTCCAAAGTCCTTTATAAGCATTAACTAGCTTTACGGTGTTCCCTTGCTCTAGTTCATTTTATACCCATTTGACAGCTGGGTAAACAGTTGGCACAGAGAGGCTGAGTAATTTGCCCAAGGATGCCTACACCCTCAAGCCAGTGGCAGAGTAGTGAGTAGAACAAAGGAGTTGAGACTCTTTGTCCTCTCTTGCTGCTAGTCTGTCGGGTTTTCTGAGGCATCCATTACTATAATACCTAGGTGCTAGTCCAAACTTGCTCTCAAAAAACTGTTTCTCTGTTGAACAAATGTCTAAAGTTTCTGTAATAGTTCTTGGTCTCTTTAAGAACAGTAGGCACTCTACTGAGGCTTTTCATAGGAGATGTATTAATTCTAATTTTCTCCTTTTTAGACAGTTGATAATTCATGTAGATAATAAAAATGAGTGCTGATTAAAGAAGGTCAGCTTTAAGATGTGTTTATACCCTGTGGTTTGACTTTTTCACTAAAATTAACCACTAGATTGAATTTGTCACCATCCAGGGCTCTGATGATTGTCATGGCTAAAGGTAACGAAGATCACGTTGGGCTTTTTTGTCTCTTGCACTTCTGATTTCAGTACTCTACCTTGGGGCCAGATCATGCCATCTCATGGAGGGTAGGGAAATCAGTGGCGTAGGCGTGGGGTAAGAAGGGGCAGAGAAAGGTCTCACTCATGGAGTTCCCCCAAAATTCTTAGGGTGACGGAAGCAGGGTTCACAATTGAAGAAGGCTACCTTGAAATCTCGGATGATCTTGGAGATCTACTGGGGAAGAGGTCCTTTGCCTCCATACTGAATCCAAAGCCCCTCTGTCTTTCTGTGGTAGTACACCTTCTCTACCACCTGTGACAGTGCCCAGGACCCCCAGGCTGTCCTGCAGAATGTCCCAGCCCTCACCCTCCTGTCTCCCTCTCCGCACCATTTCCATGTTCAGATACCTAGACCCCAGTGTCCTCTGCAGGTCTGGGGATCTGCACATGGATAGATGTGTGGTGCTTGGAGGGGCTGGGGGATGAGGTTCCCTAGGGACAGCCAACCCCTAGCTCTCTTCTGCACAGCTGAGAAAAATGCATGTGTAGATGGGTCCCTCTGTCCCTTGATCTGCAGAACATGGTATGGCCCTTAATTCTGTATACATTTTTTTCTAACATTATACACAGTCAGTGAATACCAAAAGTTCACATATAAGTAAATAGAAAAACATTAGTTTAGCACAGGGGTCGGCAACCTTTCAGAAGTGGTGTGCCGAGTCTTCATTTATTCACTCTAATTTAAGGTTTCGATTGCCAGTAATACATTTTAACGTCTTTAGAAGGTCTCTTTCTATAAATCTATAATATATAACTAAACTATTGTTGTATGGAAAGTAAATAAGGTTTTAAAAATGTTTTAAAAGCTTCATTTAAAATTAAATTAAAATGCAGAGCCCCCTGGACCCGGACAGTGTGAGTGCCACTGAAAATCAGCTCGTGTGCCGCCTTCGGCACACGAGCCATAGGTTGCCTACCCCTGGTTTAGCATAAGCTACAGAAACCACAAGCAATAATGTGTTTATAAATAAGTTTGCAAAGTCAGTAGGAATGAAACTTGCAAAGCATTACTTGAATTTTTATTGATGTTGTAACATGACATGAAAAATCTTTAAAACTGCTTTTGACAAAAATATATTGAAATAAAAGTCAGACCTTAATTGTTGTACAAAAGCAATGTAATCATCTGTAATTGAATTGTCAGAAATGCAAATGTTATCTTCTTGACATTTACCATTGCTGTTCTGTCTTTTCTAATTATCTTTATTAAAGGCTGAAATTAACAAAGGAAATGGTTTAAAATTAGGAATGGTTTGTTACATTAGGTGACATTTATTTCTTTGATACCCTTTATCTTTAGTTGGAGCTTGATGTTCAATTATTGTCTCTCTTCTAGGGAATTGCACCAAAATTGAGATTTTCTACCAGCTCCCTTATTACAGAAAGCCTGTTAAGTTCAGGAAGGATTCATGTACAGGTTAGCATAATTTAACTGTTTGTGATTTAATTTCCAGATTTAAATTGACAGCTGTGCTGTCAAATGTTTGCATGTGCTACTCCCTACAAACTTTTTTCATCCTTTTGTTTTGGATAAAACAGTTGTCAGAGGTGCTTGACAACTTAATTAAATTTTTAATCAAGCATGAGTAAAGAGAAGGCTAGGTGCTGAGAGTGCCTCCAATACGAAACAATTAACAGTTGCCTTATCCTGTGATCAGCTGAGGGGCAAGTCCCTGATGTGTGTGGCGTCGGGAAGATGTCTTCTCGTCATTATCTAACAGTAGCTGGGTGAACCTGGAGATGACAAATTATTAAAAACAAAACAAACCAATACATAAAGTATAATTGTAATTATCTTGAGAAATTATTTTTGTAATGGAGATGAAGACTTCATTTTAAAAAACAACAAGGAGTCTGGTGGCACCTTAAAGACTAACAGATTTATTTGGGCATAAGCTTTCGTGGGTAAAAACCTCACTTCCTCAGGCGACCATCAATTTGTCAATCAAAGAGCCATCTGAAAATTATGAAACAATAAGTAATGCTTTAGATGCCCTAACTGAACAGACTGGAGGAAACTATTTTTCTGCAATTTGTTTACTTTGTGTGTTTGACAACATTTTGTGTATAGTCAGTTTCACTGTTTTGAGCCTCCGCTGGGCTTCCTGTCTTATGCACTTATATGATGACATCACTCTTTTCCACGTTGTTCAAAATGGTGTTTATTAGTAATAGCGACAGCAAAACTGAAAATGAACAGGTGGTAGGCAGGAATGTGCACAGAGAGCGAAAGGGGTAGCCTGTGAATTTTTGGGTGGTGGTGATGATGTTGGGTCTATCCTTAAGCAGGGGAGCAAAATTAAAAAAAAACCCTTATCAACATTTTTAAAGGAGGATTTTTTTTTTTAAAAAGGCACATTCTGTTAGAAAACTGAACGCTTCTAAACTGATAAACCTAAAAAAAAAAAAAAATCAAGTTGACATTGTCACTTTAAAGAGATGCTGTCATATTGGTGTTTTTCTGAAATGTATATAGCATGTACTTGAGATTTTTAATGTACTAACAGGTACCTGAGATTCTTAGCATATATAGTCTTAAACACGTAACCGTGAGTGCAGATGGAAAGGCAAGCAATAAACATTGAATACAGCCCAGTTACTCTAGTCAATTTCTGTTTCAGTTCTTATGCACTGATGTAGCGCAGTTGCATTGCATATGCACCAGAATATTGTCTGTCATCTCTTTTTATTTTAAAAAGAAAAGTAATTTCCAAAGGAAAGTCATAAAAAATATACAAAATGAAATACCAATAAAATAAGGTATTTGGAGCCAAACTTTACCTGAAATTCCAGTTCATTTTACTGTGACATCAAAGCCAAAATGTGCCATTGAGAAAGCGTTCAAAGCATAGCCTTTTTTCCTAGCATGTCTCAAACTATAAAGCTTGTAGAGGCAGCTGAAAGATGACTTTGTGCTGAAATGACAAAAGAGTGATAATGTATTTCAAATTAAACTTCAGTACTGAAAGCATTAATCTTGACAGTTGACTTTTAAACTGGTAAGTGAAGAAGTTAATAGTTCGGGCTGGCTGTTTTCTTAATAATTCTTAGTTTGGTATTGCTGGTTACAAAAGAATTGTGGCTTGTTAATATACCATGCATGTCACAATGTGGTATTTTTAAAGCTCATGTCAACTCTGAGCTAGACCCCTATGCTGGAATTTTAAATGGTCTCCAAACTTTGCCTCCAAACCCTGTATTTGTGGATGCAAAAAATGCCATTTTTACAGGCAAATGTTTTGGTTTTGCATTTGTATTATATTATTGGCATAACTGAAGAGGAACACTGGAAAGTGGGTCCTTAAAGTTGTATTATTATAGCTTTTGGCTAATAGCCTTTTCTTTAACAAAATACCCCAGTAAATTCCCCATCTTTCAAGAAAATGCATTTTTCAAAGCAGTTAACTAATTATGAATCTTTGGTCAGCTTCTAAAATGCATATAATTTAACCATAAACAAGAATTCAGTCTGTTGCCATCCACTGTTTTTTAAAAAATAGGCAGATTTATTTAACCTTACACTCAGAAAGGTAAAAACTTGAAAATATTTTACAAAAAAAGATGGTAGCAAGTTGAGCAAATATTTTCGAATCTGTAAACTTTTAATCATATATGCTAGGCAGAGTTGTCATTAAATGAACTAAAGTAACATAATTCAACTTAATTTTATATAGTGTCTTTAGCACCAACTGTGTGAGCAAGCTAATTGGATAAATATCAGGCACTTAACCTTAAAGTCTGACATTTAACAATGTGCATTTTATCCTTCTCCTGGTTTTAAGCACATTATTTTAAAAGGACCATCTCTGCTTTTTTTCTAAATTGCTGTGTGATTATAGTTTTGTTAGGGTAACTTGAACTGACATACGTCTATTTCTGTCGGAGATGTTGGTTCCCGCTTTGCAGATGTTTGTTTGCTGTATTATCAGTAGCAATCTTTGCTCGGCATGCTGTCAAGCCACATAATTTCTCTTTTCACTTTAGGATAATTTGGATCGGGTGCATCATTCAACACCAAATGGAAGATTACAAACAAGGTCACCAAAGAAAAACACCCCTTCACCTGAGAAAAACAGGCACTACTTAGCAACAAAGAACTATGAGCAGCCCACAATAGCTTCTAAATCACGATCTCCATCTCCATACACAAAAAGACGAATGTGTGAGCTATCAGAAGAAGCCAGACAACGACTGGCCCATTTAAATCTGGGGCCTTTTGAATTCAGAAGAGAAACCGATAAACCTCCATTTGTAGTTAGACATGTATGTATTCTCTGCAAAGTGTTTCCCATTTAAGCTCAGATCAAACATTATTCTTTTGCTAAATATTACTCCCCAAATCCTAGTTTATATGAAAAATCTTTTTTTCTCCTAAACAGCCTGCTACATAGTGATTTAAATGTAAAATTAACTAGAATAAAAGTCCTTTTGTCAGCGTTGGTAACTGACAAGGATCAAACTCTTTCATGAATACCATGTTTAAATTCTGAGTGCCCATTCTTTTTCTTCTAGCACACTGGACAGCATAATAGGTGCATAATTCAAGTTGGAAGTAATTGGTATTAGTATTAAAAGTGGCTGAATAGGATTTGAAAAGAGTGCAGTGACTTTATGAAAAGTCAGACTCCCTCCTTCGTTCCTTTCTTTATGTTATCATCTTGTCTTTGAAATTGTCCCTTTACTAAAATATAAACTTAATCCTTCAAGTTCCTGAGCATTCTGACCCTGATCTAGCAAAGCACTTATGCATATGCTTAACTTTAAGTATGTGGGTCGTCCTGCTGAAGTCAACAGACTACTCTTGCTTAAAGCTAAGCATGTTCTTAAGTATTTTGCTGGATTGGGGCCAGAGTGCTTAACATCTTGAAGGATCATGTTGTTTGATATGTACTTTGTTAATTTTCTTTTTTCTTAATATTTCCCATGATCACTATAAACATCTACCTTAAGAATCCAACCTTGAAAGATTGCAGAGAGAAAGAGAAATTGGGCTCTTTTGTTTCTGTGCTATGATATCAGGGCTTGTGTGCAATTCCAGCGATCTTATCTGCCACATTACCTGATTATCTTAGTTACTTCTCTGATTATTCCTTTTTTTAGCTTATTACTAATTAATTCATTAGCATATGTTGTCAAACTCTGGAATTCACTTACAAGTTTTTTCTTTTACTCCTAGATACCCTTTAGAAATTCAGATGAGCCTTAAGCAACCATTAATCTTCATCCTACCGCTTATCGTACTCCCATGGATATTATTTTTTCTTTTAACTCAAATTAGTCAATTCTTCTGTTTCTGATCTATAGGTGATGTTCACAGTGTAATTACAGCACCTTTACATGACAATTGCTGATTCTGATTACTGACTACTTTTGTGCCTCTTCTACAAAAAGAAAATGTGTACCTGCTGCATTCTTTTAATGTGCCATATCCAGACTTCCATTACCTTTCTGATGTGATAACACTCCTTACGGGTATCTTTAATGCTGGGGTCTTCTTGGACTGGGAATTCTGTGTGTTACATTAAGATCAAAATTTGAACTTGCTAAAACGTTATCCTTTAATTAGGAAGAAGAGCAACTCTTTAAATATCTTGGTAAGATCTGAACTATTTCTGGTAAATATTAGATATCTAATTTGTAGTGAATGCAAAAAGGAAGGCCTTTCCTTTTCTCCTGTTATGTAACTGGTGCCTGTAGCAGACTATCTGTAACAAAGCTGCATGTTTGGCAAAATTCAAAACAAGAACTTGTATTTATTGGTTACTTTGAGTTACTGTAAGAAGGTTCTAGTGGATTTGCATCAATATATAAGACAATAAGTTACGTCTTGTTCTGCTGCGTGTCACCCTCGCACCTCCTTTCTGGTTTGCTTTATAATTTCTCATCTAAGGGTTTTCATGACTATGTTCTTACATTATTGTCTGTGTATATGTAATAATACTACATTTACACAGACAAAATTCTGAGAATAACTTCCTAAATATTATCAAAAATCTTAAATTTATAAATTGAACCAGAAAGGAGCAGAGGTGTACATACAGGAGAAGGAAAGATAATTTAATTTATTTGTGTGTGTGTGGTCGTATAAAAAGTTTATCTCCAACACTAAACATTTTAACAATGTTTTGGCTCCAGATTGAACATCCGAGCCCCACTGTTGATGTTCATACTTGGCGTCCCACCAGAGACAGTGGACGAGAAGGTTGGTCCAGGGTATCTTATGGTAAGTATTGACTTGTGTATCTCGTCTTAGATACTCATGTTCCATACAGCAGGTTAGGCTTTTTAACCCCTTAGTGTGGAAAGACTGTCCTTTCTTCCTAGGATTTAGCCAGGACGCTGGGATGAATGAAACTACTGTTATAAAAAAAGTGGCTTAGGATATCTAATTACTCCAATGATTAGGTCCTTAGTTCTGTATCATCTGAAAACAGTGTGTCCCCCAACATAGGCTGGTGCCTTGGTAAAGTACAGCCTACGCTAGCAAGGAGCAAGGCACGGAGAACCCGGGGAGAGACCCTCACTGACCGTGGCTTGGAAACCTGCAAATGCCTATTTGCTTGAACAAAGATGGCACTGGAGAGGGCACTCCAAGCACTAGGCCTGAGGAGCCCTGACAACCCGAACAAAAATCCCTAATACTCACTTTGAACTGTAACTATTTTAAGCCTCTGTACCTAGGATATCTGCAACCTTTCCCTTTCCTGCCAGCCAAAGTAAAATACCCTTTCACTTAGCCATGTGTCTGATTGGTTATTGGGACCCACCAGGCCTAGCTGCTGAAGCCCCTATAATGCTTGCCTCTGAATTTCAGTACACCCGGCGTGCTACTGTTAGCCTACAGGGTTGGTGTACTGGGCAGGGAAAATAATTACATATCTTCATATGCACTGAAAAATACTGGCCTTCTTACAGTGTTGGCTATGCTTTGCCATTTTATTTAGCTTCTGATCTCTTATTTCCCATATGCATGACATGGATTATTTGTTTTGTTGCTTCCAGTAATCCATGGATTAAAGTTAGAATCCTTTAGTGGAGAGCTATGTTGAATCCTCCTTCCATATAGTATATTTCCACAGACTTGGAGATTCCCTGTCTGTCTCAAGTAAAATTAGGGAAGGTGGTACTTTAAAACATGGTTTAATTTGTTCAGTATTCCTCATGTATGAGAGCATGAACTGTAGTGAACTTCATCGGTATTTTTGTGTACTTCTATTTACATTTTATTGTGACTCCTCACTAGTAATACCTTCATTGCAATTCACTATGAATTAAAGGTACTTTGCAGTTTGCCCATAGTGGAAGGACTGGAGGCTCCAGATGTAGACATCGGGATGCAAAGCCTTTCACCTCAGGGTCATAAACTTGAATCTGTTGCAGTTTGATAATATCAAAGCCACATTACCACCTTAGAGGCATCAAGCACTTATATGAAATGAGGTAGTGGTCTTGGACCAGTCACTAGGGGACTGAAATCTACCTCAGAAAAGAGTTGTCACTTCTAACAGTCATAAGATTCTATTGGTAGAGAGCAACCCCCTGCCTATGTCCTGGGGTGTAACAGTTATAAGGATCAGACTTCTGAAAAATACAGATTCCTGGAATCAAATGTTCTAATCCTAGAAATGACAGCTCGGTCCTCTTTCATCCTTCTGGAGGTAGCTAACTGAGTCCACGCAGTTTACTGCATGTATATATTGATCTTTTGGATGAGACTGAAAACTGGAGGTCTTGTCTGCTTTCTAGGAGGGGATTTAGAAATTTGGTTACTTGGTTGCACCCCCAAATTAGATACTAAATTCATTTTGTGCCTGCAGAATCAGAGACAGTTATTGAAAAATTGGCTCTACAGATACTATAGCGCTTTTAATTAAAGAAGGGTTTGCCCCAGTGCTTAAGCGGGAAGCTTTCATCCTGAAGGATCCCAAATATATGGCCTCTTTTAGATATAAGCACATTGTATCAATACTTGGGAGCCATTGATATCAGTGGGATTTCTGTGCATGTATCTGTAGATAGAATGGTAGCCCCTTTCTGTTTCTCCTGCTCTCTGGATATCTAAAGTTGCACAGAAGAACTAAGCATTAGATATTATTAGGTGAACTCACTCTTACCTTGTAGGTACACCTCTACCCCGATATAACGCTGTCCTCGGGAGCCAAAAAATCATACCGCGTCATAGGTGAAACCATGTTATATCGAACTTGCTTTGATCCGCCGGAGCACGCGGCCCCACCTCCCCCGGAGCGCTGCTTTCCCGCTTTATATCCGAATTCGTGTTATATCGGGGTAGAGGTGTACTATCCACCAAATGGATTCGAGGCATAGCAGCACAGAGTGAGAATAGCTGGGACATTTCCAGTCCTGTGGATACACAGTGGACTTCTCTTTTAGGATGGAAATTTGACATCCTTATCAAAGTGGCTTACTATAGTGTAGTAGAAAATATGGGCCATATTCTGGTTATAGTTTTACTTTACATTGGTTTAAGCAATGAATAACAATATGAGTCACTTCAGTCCACTCACAAAACTGTACTCATCCTCTGTGATGAGATCCCATTAACTTAGGCCATGTCTACTCTACCACTTATGTCGGCAAAACTTAAGTTTCTCCGGCATAAATGGTATTGTGCACAGCACTATGTCAGCAGGAGAGCTTCTCCCACCGACATAGCTACCGCCGCTCGTTGCGGGTGGTTTAGTTATGTCTACAGGAGAGCTCTCTCAAATTGGCATAGAGCAGATACGGGAGAGATTTGACAGTAGCGCAGCTGCAGCAGTACCGCTGTGCCACTGTAAGGTCTCTAGTGTAGACATAGCCTTAGGCTGCAGTCAGACCTGAAGTTATTGTTGTCAGATGAAGAAATTGAAACCCTAAAACACTAATGGCCGTGACATTACATTGTGTAATTCAAAATATCACGTATCAGAGGGGTAGCCGTGTTAGTCCGTATCCACGAAAACAACGAGGAGTCCAGTGGCACCTTAAAGACTAAGGCTTGGTCTACACTAACCCCCCAAATCGAACTAAGGTACGTGAATAACGTAGCTGAAGTTCGAAGTACCTTAGTTCGATCTTACCTCGGTCCACACGCGGCAGGCAGGCTCCCCCGTCAACTCCGCGGTACTCCTCTCGTCTAGCTGGAGTACCGCAGTCGACGGCGAGCACTTCCTGGTTCGACTTATCGCGTCCAGACAAGACGCGATAAGTCGAACCCAGAACTTCGATTGCCAGCCGCCGAACTAGCGGCTGGGTATAGACGTACCCTTACAGATTTATTTGGGCATAAGCTTTCATGGGTAAAAAAACCACTTCTTCAGATGCATGTAAATTGCATCTGAAGAATGTAAATGCATGTAAATATATAACAACAGTAAATTGCTTTGGCTACTGTTTGAAAGGTGAGTTATAAGTGATTTTTGGGAAAGACTTTTAATTTTTTCCCCCTAAACTGCATGTAGCTTCTAGACCTATAGTCTCAAAACTTGTTTAAAAATTCTGCTGGGGTGCACTTTTTTCCAGATCCTTCTCTTCTTGGCAGCTATAGACCCAAGCATACTAAAGTAAGTAATGCAAATAAAATTGCATGTAAATTTGTCTCTGTTTTGGAGTGTGTGGAATAGAAAAGTGTGTGGGATTTCTGTTGAAGGTGCCTGAGTGAAATCAAGTATACAACTTCTTCATCTTGTTGTTTGATGCTGTATATTGGACCATTATTAAATATAGATATTGTTTCATTGTACTATAAAGCGTTCTCAAAACATTCTGCACAAACTGTTAACACTATGGACATCAATTCATAGTAAATCATGTTCTGCAGTTATAGAACCCAATTTTTATTTACAGTAAAGTCACTTTCACTTTATGATGCCGGGGTGAGTCAAAGCACTTTCAAGTGGGTGTGAAATTACATTTACATTCACTTCAAGCGGATCTCTTGTATCACCAGAGCATTGGTGTAGATGAGAGCAGGGCCCACATTTTTAAATTGCTGCTCATTACTTCAAATGTTTGGCTCTTGTGCTTATTCTCAAGTTTTGTCTTTCCTTTCTCAGCTAGCTGCTTTTCACGTGTTCTTGGTTGGGATGGAGGGGCTTGTTTATCTCACCCACCTGATAGACGTGTGAAATGAGATGTAACTTGTTTATCCTTTTTTTCCTAATTTTTGTTTTTCCTGAAATACCCCGGAAATTTTATTAGCAGACTGTAGACCGTTAATTATTGTGTGTGTGCCCTATTAGATTTCCTAATGGCTGGCAAGAGAGGTGATGCAGGGAGGGAGAAGGAAAGTGAATTAAAAGGATAAAACTTTGGTTCAGGCCAAACAGTCTTGTCAGCTTCTCAACTTTCACTATGTAGGACTGCAGTTTTATGTGGCATGTAAGTCTAACATATTGTGCTGCTTCTGGATTATTCCATAGTGATAAGTGATAAACTGTACAGAGAACTTCTAAATATGCTTTTATGATGGATGTTTTAATTCAAATCCATTTTTCTCAAATGGGGAAGAAGATATTAGCGGCACTCATTGTTTGGAGCACATAGATATCACAGATACAGATTAAATTCATCACTCTCCTGATGCCCTTAAGCATTCCTGGTTCCAACAAAAAAAATACAGGCAAAAGGGAATATACCTTTTATGTTGCCAAAAATTATTGTATAGCTCTGAACTAGATGTTAATATTGTGTAGAGTAAGAGGACCTGAGAATTACTATTGGTGTAATGTAGCTCTTAAGGGGAAATCAGTGTTAAATTTAATAAAGCAGATGATATTTGGGCATGCTGTTTGTCTGTGTGTGTGTGTTTAATCTGAAGATTACATTTGAATGGGATTCTAATTTTGTAACAAACATCGGCTGCCTCTTTTAAAATTGTCAGGTGAATTAGCTCATGGGGCCAAAATGTTAGGACTCTCCTGGCTTTTATTTGTTAATTTAGGTCTTCTGTGTGGTGTGACTGGGGCATTAAACTTTGGTTAAAGTTCACCTAAAAATACTGTCTTATACAATGGGGTCAGATACAGTCCTGCCTTTCAGAGGGTTTCCTGGCTAGCATGGACAATTCCATGGAATATTATTGAGTTCCTGTACATGCGTGGTGTAAAATAACACATCAAATTCCTTTCTCCCACAGGGTACAGGAAGTTTTAAAGGGCCAATGGTGTAAAGCTTTAGTCAAGGTTACATTTGAATAAGGCTATGATGACTCTCTTTGTAGGAATATATGGGAACAGATTGAATCTTGATCTAGAAATGCTATTTCTGCATAAGTGGGCATGGCAAACAAGATGAGACGTGGCCTGTTCCTCTAAGCTGGAAAACGTGCATCCTTATCCTGCCCCACATCTTTGTCATGGAGCCTTTTCTGGCATCTCTACAGTGTCCAAAGCTCTCCCTTATGGGGCTGAAGCAGTATCTAGAGATCAAGAATTTGGCCCTAGTTGATGGGACCAGCAGGGAGTGAGATGCTGGATCAAGATGGTGGAATACTAAAAAGGTTCATCACAGTGGGACACCTTTCTGTGAAACTTAAGGAATATAGCAACCTTTCGAAGCCCTTTGCACTGCTTGCACATTTTTCATTAGCAGCAAACCCCATCACTCAAGCGTGCAAGGTGTAACTTTCCTTAGCACTTTACAAGCTTAGAGAGAAAACCCATGCAAAATGCACTGTACGGGTGTAGTAGTCAGTTTTTTAAAGGGTCATAACTTGGGCAAATAGAGAACACTTCCAGTGGAAATCTCCAAAGTCTCTTTTCACTAGAAACCTGCAAGGCACTTTCTTCAGTGAGGGCTGTTTCAGATTTTTGTCTCTAATTTTTTTCAGCTCTGTAGCTGGTCCAAAAAAATTGCAAAAAATTCTTTTATAATGGGGAAAATGTTGTCTCCCTCCCCACCACCATCTTGTTTGATAATCCAATATGGCTGAAGAGCTTTTGCTGAGACTAAAAAGTCCCTGTTCAGAACCAATCCTGGAAAATTTCAGCCAGAAAGGTGAAACCTTCAAAAAGATATCAGTGACTGAAAACAGGGGGTTAGCCTGGATTGCAATCTTAATTATGGGGGGTGCTGCCGTTCCCACTCCTATGTTATATGCAAATCTCTGTAAATAATTGTCTTATGTGTATTTCTTAATACAGACAAGTCTAATTTTTAAACTTTGTTTTACATACAGAAAAAGTGGAAAGTGTACATCTCTGTTCCCTGTTAGCTTATGCACAGGCATAGCCTAGGCACTCATTAGATATTGTTTGAAGTTCTGCTGCTGTTTTTTCTCTGACAGATTATCAGGTCTCATCATGGGAAAGACTTAGATGGCTCTTCTGACAGCTGTGATGAGCACCCGATGTCGGGTACTGCTAGTAGGCAGTTTCGTTCTACTAGTTCATTAATACGTTCAGCACCCTCCTCATTGCAGAAACATTCCTCAAGTCCTGTATTAAACCGTTCTTCTCTTAGAGAAAGGTAAAGGCTTGTTTTCATTTGTTGTCTGTGAAATTTTGGAAGAATTGGCAATAGTGAATAACAGTTATGTTTGCATAACTGTAGGTTGACTGTTTGGGGTTATACAGGCTAAAATGACTGTGGATTTCCTGCTACTTTATGTAGTCATTTGAGCTGTCATCAAAGGATCACACGTACAAAACTTAGGGCGTCAATCTTCTCTCAACTGCATCAGTACAGCCCAACTGACATGGGTCCCAATATCATGTCAATAAAAAATCTCTTCTCCAATTGCATGTTTCTAATATTTGGTATAACTCAGTCCAAGTTTTGGCTCTGAATGTCTATTATATATCTCAAGCAAAATGCTAATATTCCAAAGACTGACTTAAACATCAGGAACTTAAATGTGGTGATTGCATTGGTAAAATATTCTGAAGGTGTTTTCAACTTTTTACTTCTGATTGTTTTTCAATCCCAATATTTGTTTGTATTTATATCTAATACAATTACAGCTTCTTTTTATAAATAGAAACTTTACTTTAGGGTTTTCTTTAAAAATATGTAGAAATATAGTTTTAGTGGGGCATATGTGGGCTGGATTTTAAAACCTCGTTAGAGTTTAAGTTGGTGTCCCCTTACCATCGCCCCCTGCCTGACACTTTTACAGCGTTCTGACTGACTATAACTGAGAGGTTGGTGTGTATTGTGTGTTAATGTTTCTCTTTTTTTCTCCTTGTTTGTGTATTTGATAACTCTGTGTGTGTAATTAAGGTCACTATGCCACCCTAATCGATTTTACCCCCTTTTCTTTTGTGTGGGTCTTTCACAGGCAGTAGACAGGAGAGAACAACACTTTGAAAACAACCTTTAGCTTTTTTTTGCATGATACTCATCTTTGCCAGTCCAGCTCAAAATCAGGTCAACATTCTTGCTGTTTCACTTCACAGGTCTCTCCCCAGCAGAGATTCAGAATTGTGTCAAGGTATAGTCAAGGTCCAGACTCCAGCGAAAATAATAAAAAAATAACAATAATAAGTAAACGAACAGATTTTTGGGGTCCATTCAAAAGCACCTGGCAGTCCGGATTTGGCCTGCAGTCTGCCTATTGACTACCCCTCTGCTAAAGGCTGTGACTCTCAAAAAGGGCCCCAAAGCATTGTAAGACTGGTCCATAACTTGCTTTTGGAAGAGGCTCCAATAGCGCATACGTACAGGTGATTTTCTCCTATGAAAGTACCGCCCCCCCCCATCTCCCCAAGCACAAGTAATTTGGCAGCTAAGCCTTGCTAGATGATAAAGCCTGATGCAAAATCTCAAGCTGAAATCATCCCCTTGTTTTGGATTCCTTTACAAGCATTGAAATGGGTTCCACCAGCTAAAGATCGAAGTTCTTTGGTTGGAGCTGAGAAGAGAATGCACAGTCATGATACTTGGTCATTTCTGGTGTGCTGAGAGACAAATTGGGCTTTGGGAATCATGCATCCAGTTTGAAGTAATCCTTTCCATTCTGCAAGTGGCACGTGTAAAAACTTCCTAACTGCTGATTTCAGTCTGAAAGGTATGGAGCATCATGAGTGGTCACTCCTGCCCTCAGGTGCTTGTGTGATTCCTGCCAGGTGGGATTGCTGTAACATGGATTCATCTGCTCCAAGTCAGAACAACAAACCACAATCAGGTTTGCTTGAGAACAGTCAAAGATCTATGTGTAGGACTACTTTCTTTTGCATTGCCAAGAGAGTCTCCTTTTACTCCTTTCTTCTGTTTTCTCTCATTCCCAGAGTACTGGGAAAGTTTTGGCAGCATAGAGTTGGATTATCTTAGTTAATCCAATATGGGTCCAGTTGATCATGTGTGTCCTGGCTCCATTGAAGTCTATGGAAGTTTTGCCTTTGACTTCAGTGGAGTCATGATTTCATCCCAAGTTCTTGGCTTCTAGTTTTGTCCCAAGGTTGTTTATTCACTCTCTCCCTGAGTCAAGATCCCCTGTCCCAGCAGGGTAATGCATCCAGACTTCAAGGTCCTTCGTCTCATGTTATAGAGATGTCTTAAAATGGAGTCCAGAAAGCCACCTCCACTAGAAAGCAGAATGCTGGTAAATATAACTGTTTTTAAAAGTTTGCTCACCGTAGAGGCTGTGACCCGGTTTCCTGTCCAGTTCCAATTGATTTAGACTTTCTTCTGTCTCTGTTATCAAAGCTGTTCTTAGGTAAGCATCTGCAGTTTCCATCTGCTATTACTGCTTATGCTGGCCCTGAACCTGGCCCTGTGAAAAGGTGCTCTGGCTTTGTCTGTCCCCCAGTGAAACACGTCTTTAAAAGTCATACAAACTTGTACACTCCTGTTCAGGAACCTACTCAACTTTGGGACTTGAACTTGGTATTAAATAAATTCATGGGAGGGTGTTTGAGCTTTTAGGGTCTTGCTTTCTTCATTGCTTTTCAGTGAAGATCTCCTATTTTGTCACAGTTAACTTGGCCAGGAGGGTTTGAGTTACAGGCCTTGATGATCTGTCACCTTATACCGTATTCCACAAAGACCAGTGGCTACGTTACCCCAATCTAGACCAATTTATATCTGACTTTTCATCTCTATCACTGATATCTCTGCCTGTCTCTTTCACAATGCCCCATAATTATGCTGAGGAGGTGAAGTTGAACACCATGGATGTCAAGAGCACTGGCTTCTACTTAAACAGGACTAAGCCATTTCAGAAGTCAGACAATTTATGGTCTCTGGAGAAGAATTTGAGGATCAACCATCTGAGCTCAAAGACTGTCACAATGGATAAGAAAATGCATCCAGTTTTGATATATACCAGGTGTGCCTGAATGCTTAAAGGTTCGATCAACAAGAGCATTGCAAAGTTGATGGTGTATACATGCAATGTACCCTTATGTGAAATTTGTAGGGCTGCTACCTAGAGGTCAGTTCACACCTACGAATCACTATTTTCTTGACACCACATCCAGAGCAAATGGTAGTATTAAAGGACATTATTTAAGACCCACCTCCTTAGAAGGTGATTGGCTAGCCTTCATGCTTTAAATTAAATGAGTTTACTTATCAGCAAGTTTCAGAGTAGCAGCCGTGTTAGTCTGTATCTGCAAAAAGAACAGGAGTACTTGTGGCACCTTAGAGACTAACAAATTTATCAGCAAGAGCTCTTGTTCTCTGTGTGCCTCCATAGAGCTACCTCTTTTCTGCTTCAGAGCCCAGCTCTACACAGGGCTTCTGGGGGTGTAAAGGAACTGAGGGACCATTAGAAGGGATGATGCATTCCCTGTCTACAGAATTTAGCACTCAAGAGGAATTGAGTGCACCCACCAGCTACTGCTCAAAACAATTATGTACTGCCATAGTATGACTCTTAGTACTTGTCTACACTTTAAAAAAAGTTGGTTGTTGTAGCTATTCCTTCACACTTAAAGCAGCAAAAGCGACATAGTCTGGGAGCAGTGATATCAGTATAAAGGTGCTTATACCAGTATAGTTTCTTGTGATTTGGAAACTGAAATAAGCTATATACTATAAACCATATAGCTTTTATTGGTATAGCTATATCTACAGGCGGGCTTTTACTGCCATAATCAGGTCAGCAAAAAAAATCACACCTCTTCCTGACATAATTATGCCAGTAAGACCAATCCTTACAGCATCTCTCTGTGTTGGCAATATATGCCGAGAACAGGTTGTTTTTGGTAAGTAGCCACTTCCTATCCTTTAACTGGGAATAAAGTTACTTCTTCTGGTTACCATGAGTACTGCAGAGATACAAAGTATCCAAGTTCTATCCATTTGGTTTTTCTGGATGATCTCTCATGTTACATGGGTAGTTTCTCAAAGATTCTTTTAGCTGCTTGTCTGATTATATTTATCTAAGGAGTTATTTTTTTTTTTTTTTTTCTGTCTTGCAATAGAGCTCTCCAATTGTGAATTTGCTACTACAGTACTTTATTGATTTCTGTCCTGTGATAGTTTGTCCTTCTATGTAGTTTCTTCTCAGCATGAAGTTTCTGCTTTGAAGTTGATAAATTCTTCATGGAGGCCACATGCGCACATTTACACACACAGTTGGAAGGTTTGCTGGTGGGGAAGGAGTTATACCTGATGCAAACGTTTTGCAGTAAGCTTTTGCATTAACTCTGCTATCCAAGATGGTGTAGGATTTCTTGCTATGTGCAAATGAATGTTTGGACTGTCTGACATTTGAAAATACCTATTTATTATACAAGTTGAGAGTTGTAAGCTGGTGTTTAAATAGTATACACATCTATTTGAATTTCTAATAGTCTGTTCCATCCTAGTGGATGTCTGAGAATTGTATTCATCTGTATTGTAACATCCAGACTTAATTCTTTTTTTGCACTAAGGTAAATGTTGTCTGTTTGCATGACTTGAAAAAAAATCCTTACCTCATAAAAGAAAATAAATGTCTTTAGTCACATTCCAAGGGAAAATAGTTTTGTACCTTAGATCGTACTTGACATAGCATCTTTGAAATGAATGATGAGAACTTCTCTGATCTGGCATTTTCTAGGTCACTGAGCTATACTTCCAAAGTGTTTATACAATCTATTGGAATCAATAAACAATTTAAACTGATGTAACTGCAGAATGTTTGCAAGGCCCAAGGAAAATTGGAAGTATGACAAAATACAGCTATAGAAGTTTATCAGGGCAAACAGCCATTGAAATGAAATGACTTCCTCCAACATTGCAATAGAATACTGACACCTTAATCACATAAATAAGTAGCTAGTGGTTTTTAAAATGCATTATTAGTGGTTTTGGGCAACTGAAATTCCTTTATTTATAATTTAAGAAGCTGTGCTCTGAAAGCCATTTTATAAAATATCTCCAATAGGAGTTATCACATCATTAGATGGTTTCAATTTAGATTATGGGTGTTACATTTTCTGGCATCATTTTATTTTCGGATGACTTTTGATTGGTGTAAATATTAACATTGACTTAAAATGTGGATTAGGCTTTATAGTTATTACTAAAATTAGACAGTAAAGATACTGGCAAAACTAATTAAAAAGGAGCTGATACTGTTTTTAATCATACTTAAGGTTTTGATTTTTGTAAATTAAGTTCAGGGCTGATGTGATCAACAAACATTTCTTATACCACAGTGCAGACTAGTGGATTGTTCAGTAATGCCACTGAAGAAATGCATATAGCTTTTGCACTAAATACTTAGTCTTCTGCTGTGGTACATGGATACATCTCATATGAGTGACTAAAATAGCAAATATGGTTTTATATTTTCCAAGATAGAGCATCTGACCCCTAATGGATATTTATAAACATAAGATCAGTAACAGTGCTTTGAAATCCTCCAAACAAACTTTAGCCGCTTTATTTTCTGTTTCAAAAAAGCAAATACTGTAAACTACAGCAACATGTCTGACCTCTCTTTCCAGTATTAAACAACACAAGCAAATCTGACAAATTGAAATTGCTGTATACATGAGACAAAGTGCCATGCTCTCATGGACTATGTTTCATTTGTGGAAATAGGAACTGGCACACTTGAATTGCTTGCAAATCTACATTTTTTACATGCACAAGTTCAGCAGTAATTTACCCAGTGCTAGGGTTTGAAATTAGTGACCAGACGTTGGACGATCACGTTACTAACCCTGCTCTTCTTTTTTCTTTTCTTTTCTTTTTTTTTTTGGGGGGGGGGGTCATTATTTCATTCTAACCTGCTCTAGTTCATTCTATGTCAGAGCATTTCAGCAGAGCTGCAGGTTTCTAGCAATTTATTGGATAATAATATAATGTATTCCTTGTAATGTTCAGACCTAGTTCAGTTATATGACGAAAAGGCAGAATCCAGCCCTCTCACTCATAATTTCTCTGATGTCAGATCAGTTAAGAAAAGTCAACAGACCACTCTGCCTTTTTCTAAGAATGGTTACTTAAAATCTGTTACTCCGACAAGATTTGTTTTGTTTTTAGGTTCTACCTCGAGAAGAAAAGAATAATTTGAACTGCTCATACACACTGCTAGGTTTTCAATTAACTGTAACCATTCCAGAAAAAGACATTATGTCTAGTTTAATGGAAAAAATCTGCTCAGTGATGGTTAAAGAGCAAACAAAATCTTAAACTATATAAGGAATCTGAAAATATGCTGATACATAAATCAGTGATAACCCTCACCTGGATGACTATGTCATTTCTACGCATTCTCTCTCCAAAGGGAGATAGTAGAAACAGGAGGGGGTCAAAAATGGATGACAAATGATTAGATGCATGGAAATATTCTGTAGGAGGATAGGTTGAAAAGATTGGGACTGTTTACAGGGAAGACATGAAGGCATACCAAATAATGAATAATTTAGAACAGGTAAAATGGATACAGAAAAATGGAGGAAAGAACAGGAATCTTGAAGTAGAACACGTATGGAATAACCTGCCCATATTTGGAGTTGCTCAGTTAGAGGTTGGTTATTCTCTGAAGCATGAGAGTTTAGATCACATCGAAACCTTTGGGTTATCATTGTCATCTTTCTTGCCACTTCTCTTTTGGGGGTCGATGACTTTGAGTCTTCTTCCAGAACTCATGATCATACACGAGGCTGTTGTGCAGATTGACCAGATATCAATAGACCTCAGAAAGGCCAATGTGCAGTGCCTTTAGTCTTTCCCCTGGGTCATCTTCTGTGCACAACCATGAAAGAGCCATCCTACTGATGTAGCTGTCTGATCTCTGCTTGATATGCCCATACCAATGTAGACCAGCCTCCCTCAACTTGTCTTCACTTGGAGAAACCCACATTAGGCCCCTTACGACCTCATTTTGTTTCCTATCATAGAATGTCCAACCATTTCATAGAATCATAGACTATTAGGTCTGGAAGATACCTCAGGAGATCCTCTAGTCCAATCCTCTGTTCAAAGCAGGACCAGCACCAACTAAATCATCCCAGCCAAAGCTTTGTCAAGCCAGGCCTTAAAAGCCTCTAAGGATGGAGATTCCACTAGGTAACCCATTCCAGTGCTTCACCACCCTCCTTGTGAAATAGATTTTCCTAATATCCAACCTAGACCTCCCCCACTGTAACTTGAGACCATAGCTTCTTGTTCTGTCTTTGACCATCTCAGTGTCTTAATTTCTATGGTGGAGAGCATACTGATTTCCTTTATCGTGGCTGGCCAACTCTCTGTTCCATATGTTAAGATGGATCGAATTACAGTTTCAGATACTCTGCCTTTTAACATTATTGAGGTCAGCTGCTGCCACCTCCACCACAGAGCTTTAGAGTAGTGCCAGGGGAATCATCATCCTAAGAACGACCATACTGGGTCAGACCAATAATCCATCTAGTCCACTATCCTGTCTTCCAACAGTGGCCAGTGCCAGGTGCTTCAGAGGGAATGAACAGAACAGGCAGGCATAGAGTGTTCCATCCCGTTTTCCACTCCTAGCATTTGGCAGTCAGAGGCTAGGGACACCCAGAGCATGGGGTTGCCTCCCTGACCATGTTGGCTGATAGCCATTGATGGACCTATCCTCCAGGAACTGATCTAATTCTTTTTTGAACCCTGTTATAGTTTTAGCCTTCACAACATCCACTGGCAACGAGTTCTCCAGGTTGACTCTGCATTGTGTGAAGAATTACTTCCTTTTGTTTGTTTGTTTTAAAGCTGCTGCCTATTAATTTCATGGGGTGACCCCTGGTTTTTGTGTTAGCATGAGCCATTGATCCTAGATATTTAATCACTTTCACTCTTCTAAGCTCTCTGCATATATCATCTTTTCTGGTGAGTCCTCCTCCTTCAATTATCCTAGCCTTGATCTTACCAACATTCACTTGAAGTCCAACCACTCAAAACTATGTTGCCATTGTTCAAAGTTGGCTTGCAGAGTCTCTCAATCTTTCACATATATCACTAAGTCATCAGCAAACAGCAGATTCCAAGGCACCTCCCTTCGTATATTCTCACTTAGCACATCCATGACAACCACAAACATAAAGGGGCTCAAAACTGACCTGTGACATAGGCCAACATTTACTGGAAAATCTCTACTGTGGCCCCATTCAATTTGTCTATGGTAGTCACTCTGTCGTACATATCCTGGATATGACGGGGTATCCTTCTGGGAAACCCTTCTGTTACACACTATACCGAACTATTTCTTATGGTACATAATTATATGCCAAGACCAGACTCAACTGCCATCTTTTTTTCTCTGAACTTCTCCTTGGGGATTCATAGTGCACATATGGCATCAATTGTGCTCCTTCCTGGCATGAATCCAGCCTGATCCTTCCAAATTTCAACCATTCCACATAAATATTTTTCAATAATCTTCTTCCATACTTTCACAGCAGGTGATATCAGCTTAATTGGTTGATAATTAGCACACAACGTAATATCTCCTTTATGTTTAAAAATAGGCACCACAAAGCTTTCACGCCATTCATCCAGCATTTTCCCTTACTTAAGAATAGTTTTGAGTGGTTGGACTGCACTCTCAGCAAGTTTGCAGATGACAGTAAACTGGGAGGCGTGGTAGATACGCTGAAGGGTAGGGATCAGATACAGAGGGACCTAAACAAATTGGAGGATTGGGCCAAAAGAAACCTGATGAGGTTCAACAAGGACAAGTGCAGAGTCCTGCACTTAGGACGGAAGAATCCTATGCACTGCTACAGACTAGGTACCGAATGGCTAGGTAGCAGTTCTGCAGAAAAGGACCTAGGGGTCACAGTGGACGAGAAGCTGGATATGAGTCAACAGTGTGCCCTTGTTGCCAAGAAGGCTAATGGCATTTTGGGCTGTATAAGTAGGGGCATTGCCAGCAGATCGAGGGACGTGATCGTTCCCCTTTATGCGACATTAGTGAGGCCTCATCTGGAGTACTGTGTCCAGTTTTGGGCCCCACACTACAAGAAGGATGTGGAAATATTGGAAAGAGTCCAGCGGAAAGCAACAAAAATGACTAGGGGTCTGGAGCACATGACTTATGAGGAGAGGCTGAGGGAACTGGGATTGTTTAGTCTCCAGAAGAGAAGAATGAGGGGGGATTTGATAGCTGCTTTCAACTACCTGAGGGGAGGTTCCAAAGAGGATGGAGCTCGGCTGTTCTCAGTGGTGGCAGATGACAGAACAAGGAGCAATGGTCTCAAGTTGCAGTGGGGGAGGTCTAGGTTGGATATTAGGAAACACTATTTCACTAGGAGGGTGGTGAAGCACTGGAATGCTTTACCTAGAGAGGTGGTGGAATCTCCTTCCTTGGAGGTTTTTAAGGCCCGGCTTGACAAAGCCCTGGCTGGGATGATTTAGTTGGGAATTGGTCCTGCTTTGAGCAGGGGGTTGGACTAGATGACCTCCTGAGGTCCCTTCCAACCCTGATATTCTATGATTCTATGATAAACAAACGTATAAGATACTTAATACTTTCCATTCCCAGTGATTTCATTTCACCCACTAGTACTTCATCTGGCCCAAGTACTTTTCCCTTTTTCATTTTCTTAAGTGCCTCTGTAGCCTCTTCCTTCTGTATGCAATCAATCAGGCCTCAGTTCAGCTTACATGTTCTTATTTCCTCCTTTGGGTTCTCCTCATTCATCACTCTTTCACAGTAATCACTCCAAACTTTGCTAATTAATTCTCCGTTTATTTGCAATATTCCTTATTCATTTCTAGTGTAAGCAAACTTGTTCACGTCTCTCAACATTTTCTCTCTTGCCTTGGCAAGTCTTTTGATGGTCTTCTCTCCCTCATGTCCTCCTAGTCGGTTATATAACACATCACGGGCCACACTTTTAGCCCCCACAACACTTGTTTTGGCTGCTTTTTTGCCTCCATGTATGCCATCTTATCTCTCCTCAAGCCACTGACCAGCTTTTTTTTTTTTTTTTGGAAGGTTACTATTTTTCACCCCCAACAGATTCTTTAACTTGAGGAGTCCACCACCCAAATCTCCCTTCATATCCTTTTTGGCGTTGGTTACATCATTTCTAGGACTTCATGTGCCATTTCTAACAGTTTACTTTCATTTGAATCAGTTGTCCTCCACCCATCCCTGTGTGTAGTCAGGAAGTCTATGCATTACTCTTTGTTTGAAGGTTTTCTCATTCCCATCTTTAAGTTGCCATCATTTAGGCCCCGCTGGTGCCCAGGGGCTCAGATGTTTCTGCATTCTGGAGTCCATAAGGAGAAGTCTGTGCTGTCTCACAGTGCGCTTTCTGGGTATTACCTTACAATTAATTATTTGTGATCTATCTAAGAAATCAGTTTGGGACTTGTCCTCCACTGGCACAAGTTATGAGATGGCTTTCCCTCTTCTGCAAGTGCAGTCACCAATTCCAATGCCAGACAAGTCTGTAGAACCTTTCCCCCCTCATGGAAAATGTGTTTATGGTTCCAGTGCCTTATGGCCTGCTTCATATCCAGCCTTGTCAGTTCAAATGTGTGCATTTTAGATCTGTTCCAATAAATGTCTTCTCATTGGATGGTATGTTTCCAATAAGGCACAGCAACTCATCGAAAAACTTCTCTTTTGATCCTCTCAGGATTCTCTGCATCTTGAGGTCTTTAAACCATGATTTGAGGACTTCAATAACTCAGGCATAGGTTAGGGGTTTGTTACAGGCGTGGGTGGGTGGGTGGGTGAGATTCTGTGGCCTGCGTTGTGCAGGAGGTGAGACTAGATGATGATAATGGTCCCTTCTGACCTTAAAGTCTATGAGAACTCTCCTAACTGTGGTGCACGTCAACTTATTATACGGATAGTGACATCTTCCCAACACAATTTAACATCCATTAGTCAGTCCAACCTTCTGGTAATCTCCATCATATGCCTGTGCATGGTTTCATCTGGAACAATTTACAACACTATTTCAGGAAGTTTAATTCCCTGAGTAATAGATTTTGTAACCCTCCATCAGCATCTTGGCTCTACAACTTTCCCTATGATCTCTTGTATACGTGTCATGTTTACTATTCGCCTCATTTTCAGACCTCGCATAGTTCCAGACCTCCTCCAGAGAATGTTCTACATTCCAACTTGCACGTCTGCTTACTCACTTGCTTCTTTAACTTCTTTTAGCGGCCTTTTCCTAGTTCCAGTAGTCAAACAAGGCTGCTGTACATAGCTTGCCGGGTACTTGACATAGACGTCAGTTCACATGAGCATGTCTGCTGGAGGAGCTTTGTAGGTCAGCTATCCAAACCTGCGACCTTTTGGTTTGAAATTGGAGTTTCCCTTCTCCTAGTTGAGCTGTCTACCAAGGGTGACAAGCTCCACCTGCCCTGGCAATACTTTTGGGGTTTTTTATAAACATATTTGATCATCATCAGTTTAGCCTTCCTTCTTTGCAAACTCTTGGTCAGCAAAAAACAGTCTCCCCCCCCCCCCCTTTTATCTAGCAACTGTGCCTAAACAATCAATAATAATTATAGGCTGGGGTGGTAGCCCTGCCTATTATTAAGGTTGCCCAACATATCCCATAAGACCCTATTTTCAGTAGTTTATAACTTTACCAGACTTCAACTGTTTGGGCTGAAATTTTCCATGCTGGGTGTCTGCCTCAGGCTGATTTTGGTTTTGAAAATTTCAGCCAAAATGATTCCCTGAGTTCTGAGAAAGAGGCTAGTGAAAGGTACATTTTGTCCATGTTTAAGAATTCGAGTGCCCTTTTCTTTAAACAGCTCTAGCATCTCCGTGCTTTTGAGCAGGGACTTGAAATTTCTCAGAGTATGGCCCTGTGTTGTCCACATTAAAATCGCCCCAAATTTGGCCAAATTGTAAGCCATTGAAAAATTGCAGTTCACACATGCTCAGTAGAGACTTCATAAACTGGGACTTGCTGGACAAAGAGACTGGAGCTAGGAACCAGTGTAGGTGGATACTGGGGAAAGTAATGGGGGAGGAGGCGTGGGGGAGACTGATGGGATGAGGAGCCTGAGAGAAGAGACTGGGAGCTACTGTGTGGGGAGCAGAGAGAGAGATCAGGTGTGGAGCTGGAAAGGGGGAAGTGGAACTAGCTGGGCAAGGTGACAGGGCTTGGGGGGAGAGATCTGTGAAACCTGCTGGCAAAGGTCCCATACCACTCTACTGCTGGTCCACACAGAGGTTGACAACCTACTATTGCTATCAGTTACTCCATTAGCTCAAGTAGCAGAGGACTGTGTAGTGGATCTAAAGGTTCCATCCCTGCTAATATGATGCAACATGGTAGAAATCCTGTTTTTTCAGTTGGCTATTTTAAAAATTGAGGAAATTACACACAGAAAAACTGTTAAAAGAACATTTTTAAGGTTGCAAAGTCAAACACTCAAAAGTTATGTAATGGCAGAATTAAAATTCTCTGTGCAACCTTAATGCGTCTCCCTTGTGCATATGCATTGTCATAGTCTTTAATTGCATGATCACATACTGTTAGTGACTTCCTCAGCATCACATAGGAACACTGTGGCAGCAGGAGGAATAGAAACCCATCCTCCAGGCAGCATTCAACTCCTTAACCAGAAGACCAGCCTTTCTCTTCCTGCGGTCCTTGGCCTCATTCACTACATGCCTTCCAAATTCTGCAACAAATGAGACAGGACTTGTACAGATAACAGCCTCCTTCACTACACAGCCCTGTTTTATCTTCAGAAGAAATCCACTGCACTGATTGAGGCAGAGGTCTTGTGGGAAAAAATAGTACTTGATCATCTAATGAAAGACTGTATCGTAATGCGTAGATGTAAGGGGGCTGAATTAAGGTTGCACAGGGAACCTTAATTCTGGCATCTCCTAACTTCTGAGTGCTGGACTTTGCAACCTGAATAATAATATTCTAACATAGTAAAGTGTTTGGCGAGGGGTGTGTGAGAGAGACAGCAAAAGTGTAGGTCAGCAATGAAGAACACGTGTAAAAAGAGCTGATCCCAAAATCTTAGTGGAGAAAAATAACTATTTAAGATTAACTCCTATTCTGAAAAGTTAAATGCATGGGGAAAGGTAGAACTGAAATCTTTTTAAATTACTTTTTCAAGTAAAATGAAATAAACAGGGTGCATGTCATGAAAGAATAAAATCCATCCGTTTGTTTTGCATTAACAGATGGAGTTTCTTCTTTGATGTAGGCGTCTTTTAAAAAAAAAATTAGGACTTAGAACTTGGCTACGTCTTGTAAGATGGAAACTGAATTTGCAGTTTCATAAAACTGTTTTGTGACTTTCAGGGGTTTGTTGGTGGTTTGGGGTTTGTTCTGTTGATTCATTTTGGTGGAGGGAATTTAATGTATCTAATTCTTCATGTAAGAAGAGAAAATGGGATTTCATTGCTGGGGATGAAATGATTGTTTAGCTTTTCTATACCATAGCAATAGTACAGATATGACACACAAACTTTACAGTTACAAATCAGTGCACAGATAATATGGACAACGCTTGCACATCATTGAAATTGTGGCTATCTTTTCCCAATGCGCCCCTTCGAAAGGTTTCTTTAGCTCAGTGATACTCAGACTGAGGTTCATTGCTGCACATGATATTAAAATGCTGTGTGATTTAATTATTAACCAATCTAAGTTATTAACCAATCAGGATGCTTTTACTATCCTATGTTATTAACCAATTGTAGTTGATAAAATAATAATAATACTTGGTCAGTCATTTTTTGTGAGAATACTAATATATATATATATGCTAAGTATTTCCCCGTTGTACTGCTTAAATATGAATATATAGTAAATGAAACAATAAATTCACACTACTGTGGCTCTTTTGGGTAATGTTGATTGTTAATTTGGCTCCTGAATACCACCAAGATCTGAGTATCACTGCTTTAGCTCTATCCCAGAGGAGAAAGAGAGGATTGAACTTTAACCTTCTATACATTCCAAATAGAAAGTAATAATTTGTGTTTCTTAATTTAAAAAAAACTTCACAGCAAAAAGTGTTGGCCCTCTTTAAACTAAGAATATTTCTTCTATTTCCCCCCCTCTCCTATAGATTTAATTCTGGTTGGTCTACACCAGCAAATGGAGAAGAGATCCATAAACGAGTGAAAAACATTTTAAGGACGCACAGTGCTAGGCAAAGGCTAACATTTGTAAGTTTTATGTTTACAAGCTAAAAAACATTATTTGCCACAAAATATTTTAGGAAAAAAATTGTGCCTCCTATAGGTTTTGAGTAATAAAAGGTTTCTTTTCTGTGGAAGTCATGGACAGTATGGCAGGCACTATGCAGCCTTTATGGACGGGGTTGTGGGTAACTCCCTCACAGAGCATCAAGGGATAGTGACATTTGTGTTAATCTTTACATTTCTCTCTCCTGCTCCAATTTAAAATAAACTTAATAGAAATGTGTTGTGTGACTTCAGAAAGCTTAATTCCCAGGTGCCTGAACGTCACCCAGCCGGGGATACTGTATTCAGCTGTTTTGTACAGGTATCTTTATTCCTCAGATGCATGTAATTTTTTCTTCATTACCTGACCTTCTCTGAATGGTGGAGGAAGAGAGTGCTCTTTACGTAAATAAGAAGTTTATGCCCTAGATCAGCGAATTTCATTCTTCTCTCAGAACTTAAGGGCATTTGTAGTTAGATAAGTGAACCCATATTCTAGTGTGTTGGAGTCCTAGAAACATAGGCCAAGATTTTTTTAAAAGTTAAGCTTCTACAGCCATAAAAGCAATTCTGCTCTGAAAATGATTTTGTAAAATTGGCATAATGAGATTCCGTTTTTGTGTCTTGGTGACTCCAGGTCAAATCAATTTACAAGTAAAAAGATTTTATTATAATTGCCTAACTCAACCTGGAATCTGAAAGTCAGTATGTGTTCATTCTGGCTCATGGTCCCCCAACAATAATTCTGTAGTTGAAATGCAATTAACAGTGCTGCTGATCTGTAAGCTAGGCTGGAATCCAAGTCACTCTCCTATAGCTGTGTTGGCTAGTCAGAGGTAATGAGAGTAAAAACACTAGTAAAACTCAAATTGGAGCAGATCTACACAGTAGTGATAATACTTAAATGTTTTCATCCATGGAACTTAAAGGGTTTATGAAAGAGAGCTAGTGTTAGAGATGGGGAAACTGAGGTGCAGAACGGTGAAGTGACTTGCCAAGGTCACCCAGTAGGTCAGTGGCACAGCTGGGAATAGAAACTGGTCTCCTGACTTGTTGTGCTACCCTATCCAAAGACAAGAAGGCATCTCTTCTTCTTTTTTTCATAACACTCTTCAGAGTAGAACTGCGCTTAAAAAACCTCAAATCTATGTAGCCAGAAATCTCTTTAGTCTGAACCTATTTCCTGAAGTTTCAAGTTGCTCAAGTTCATCTATGTCCTTTGTGCTCTGTTGACAAGTTAAACAGTATGACAATCTGTTAAACGCTTTTGTGATGTTCCATTTAGTCCGATAATTCCCCTCTTGAAGCTCTACCATTGTATGGGGTGAATACTGTTAGAGAAATTTCCCTTCGCGAGATCTCTTATCTCCAAAGCACAGACTTCTCTTGTCGCTCCACCTGTGCATGCAACATAGCTGAGGGTGAGCAAAGCATGTTATATGCCATACCAGCTTACTGCAGCACTGAGTATCTTAAACCATTCTTTACTGAGAACTTCACAAATACAAACTCCTACATCTTCAGCACTCTGGCACAAATAGCAATTATACCTGTACTCAGGTTTCACTGCGAGTATGGATAGATCAGTTTTGTTCAAAGGTTGATTTGAGATGTTGGTGCTATCACACTTTTTTGTCACTGGACATGAGACCAAGCCTCCTTCCTTCCCTCATCTTTATCCTCTACGTTCTCTTAATATTAAACATTCCCTTGTTTTTCTCCCATCATGAAAATCTTACTGAATCCCAACTACTGTATTGTACTTTCCCTCCTCTCTTGATCATATGGACAATTCCTTCCTACCAACTCTCTCTTTGACACCTTGTAGACTAGCTTTCTGTAGCATCAAGTGGCAAAATCACTCTTGCAAAAGAAACCCAGGATAATATCTTGGCAAGATCTAATAGCTTTAGCTCTCTCTTCACCTTTGAAAGGACTGATAACGCCTCCTTGTCCCTGGTCTTCCAATTCAATCCAACCGTGTCTTGGTTTTTCTCCTTCCTTTCTAACTAGCTCTATAGTCTATGGCACTATCTTCTCTTCCTCTCCCTCTTCGTCAGAGTTCCTGGGACTCCATTCTTGGCTCTGTCCTCCCACTCCCTCTGGGTCATCTCATCCATAACTATCTTTACAGCAGTAGTTATCCATAAATCTACTTCTCTGCTTCTTATTGTTACTTCCAATTCTGCATCTTGCTGCTACCTCTGATTCACGATCGTGAACCCAGTCTTGGCTGTTCCCCTACGCCCCGTTGTCTTTGCTTTTTCCTGAATTGGTTCATGCCACCACCATTTTTCCTGTATTACAGGCTCTCATGCCTAGTGTCATTTTTGATTAGTCTTTGATTCTTCCATCATGGCCAAACCATTGCCAAAACTTATCATTTCCTTTTTTACAATACTTCCAAAAATAGTCTCCTCTTTTCACACCCACTGCCAAGGTGATAGCCCATGCTCTAGTAATTTCCTCCCTAGGTTACTGTAACCTCTTCCTCATTGGCCTTCCCCTCTTCTCTTCCTCTTTTAGTTCATCCAAAATGTATCTGCTAAGATCCACATGTTGTCAAAGCTCTCCATAGCTCCACTCTGCTTTTATACTTTCCTTCATCTCTACCCCCAACCCAGCCTCCTCACTATGTTCTGCCATACTTCCTGTTTAACTCTCCCTTGTCTCCTTTTCCCATGCTAAAATTCATGTCTCCTTTCATGCTTCCCCGGCTTCACACTCCAAGTTCTATGCAGCCTCTCTGGGTATGTCTACACTGCCAGTTGGCCTGTGCCTAGTGGCTTCGAGCCGGGGGCTCAACGCCTGCTGGCTCTGGATTGCGAGGCTCAGCCCCTTAGCCCAAGTCAACAGGCATGGGCCAGCCATGGGTGTTAATTGTAGTATAGACATACCCTCTGAGAGCGATACTTGTTCAGTGAAGTGTACCCTTAGCGCCCTCTACCAGCTGTGTGTTATATTGTACCTGCTCTGACTTTAGACTGTTGGATTTTCATATTTACTGAAAGGTACAGTTTGACACTAATGGTGCTATATATATCAGAGGGGTAGCCGTGTTAGTCTGAATCTGTAAAAAGCACCAGAGGGTCCTGTGGCACCTTTAAGACTAACAGAAGTATTGGAGCATAAGCTTTCGTGGGTGAATGCCCACTTCATCAGACGCGTCTGATGAAGTGGGCATTCACCCACGAAAGCTTATGCTCCGATACTTCTGTTAGTCTTAAAGGTGCCACAGGACCCTCTGGTGCTATATATGACTTCTTTACATGAAGGGATGAGAATGAATTGTTACTGATTAGCCTAAAATGACATCCATGAGCTCCTGTAACTTCTCTTTTGGAGGGAGGACAAAAATTTGACTTTTCAAATTATTAATCTACAAATTTATTTACAAAACTAGGTATACGCACAGACTGAAATTCTTGTCAAATGAAAGATATTCGGTCTGAATCCCCAGATTTACAGTATAGACAGTAACTAAAATTCATATAATTCATATGTTTGTACCCACCCATTCATATTCAGGTATGAGAACCTAGTCTCCTAATCTGATTTTTTCTGTCCATCCTTGGCTATTTTTCAAAGCTATTAGAGAGACTTTTTTTCTGTGCATGTTAAGACTATTTGACTAAATGTAAGTGCACACACTGTACCTTCCCTAAACTGTCCATGAACTTCATGACCTTGTGTGAGCTGCACTGCGGCCCGTTAAATACAAGATGTTGGTAACATTTTTCTGTGTTCTAAGCACTCAAAAGCAGGTACAGCTCAGGTCAGTCTCTTCTGATGTTCCAATGAATTTAGGATGGCAAATTGAATTTTATCATGGTCTAGCACTTATGTGTAATGAAAGTTTGCACAGCCTAAACCAGCTCCAATAGTCCTTGACTGCTTCTCCTGAACACCAGACCATGACTCTAAGATAAAAGGATTTACTAGTTTGCTAAAACAGCCTGATGACCGGCTACATCAGGGGTCGGCAACGTTGGCACACGGCTCGCCAGGGTAAGCACCCTGGCGGGCCGGGCCAGTTTTATTTAACTGCTGACGCGGCAGGTTCGGCCGATCACGGCCCCCACTGGCCGCGGTTCGCCGTCCCGGGCCAATGGGGGCGGTGAGAAGCCGCGGCCAGCACATTGCTCGCCCGCGCCGCTTCTCGCTGCCCCCATTGGCCCGGGACGGTGAACCACGGCCAGTGGGGGCCGCGATCGGCCGAACCTGCCGCGTCAGCAGGTAAAAAAAACTGGCCCGGCCCGCCAGGGTGCTTACCCTGGCGAGCCGCGTGCCGAACGTTGCCGACCCCTGGGCTACATTGTCTTCCCATGAAGCCATAAATGGCTTTTAACTATTAAAGAGGAACTGCAAATGGGGAAATGTGAGTCTTTTCCTCCAAACCCCCCTTTTCCACTGGCCCTGTCTTGAAAAGTCATCATTTGAGAACACAAAAATAAAGCCTCATGCCACTCCTAAGCTGTCTCTGCACAAGGGGTTTCCTGTCTCTTACCGCCATATTGAACCATTTCTCCCTCACGCTCACCCAGACTTGACAGGATGTGCTGTGTTGGCTTGAGCAGACATGGCCAGTTCTGCAGGTGAGTGGATGGGCTAGTACAGGCTGTGTTGAACAATGGTAAGGCAAGTCTCTGTGACCCCATCTCCCTGCCCAAAAAGACTATCCCATTTAGGAGGGCAGGTGGGAGTGAGACCCTTTGAGAAGAAACAAGAAGGCAGGACATCAGGCAGGATGGGATCTTTTATTTTTGGTACACTTATAACTGACTGGCTTTCAGATAAAAGCACTGCTTCTTATTCTCTTTTGTTCATGTTCACATCACCTTTCTTCACTTAAATAAGCAGAGAATTGCTTTTTGACATGTATTATGTATCATTAATTTGTGTTGCACCATCACCTGAGGCACCATAATTCAGGGTGCTCTATAACACCTGGTAGAAAGACACTTCTTATCCTAGAGATCTCAAAATCTAGGTTGTGATAGGAGGCAACAGGTAGGTGAGGCAGATGAGGAGGGGAGGACAAGGTAATAATACAGCAAGCAAATTAGCATACAGGAAACTGAGGTCTTGGCTCAGGTCTCCACTCCTGTCCAAATTTGTTATACTTACGGAAGGGTCTCTAATTCCTGTTATTCCAGCGAGCAAGGGCCTAATGTCTCTAACCTTTCCAAATAACCACAGACCTTGAGATCAAGTGCAACATCAGCCAACTGTGTTTTGCAAGTTTTTATATCTGTAGTGCCTTCTTAAAGTACTGGGACCAAAACTCTGGAGAATATTCTAAAGGGGGCTACTACAGCTCTAATTATAACATGTGGGAAAACTAGAGCTGGGCAAAATATTTAATCTGAAGCTCTTTCGCCAAAACATGTAGATTTGGGTGGACCAAAACATTTTGTGCATTTGTTGATTTTTGGCAAATTGTTTCAGTTGAGAACAAGAAAAAAACAGGAAGTGTTGATTTTTTGGGGGGCGGGGGGGGGGCTGGCTTCACCAGGAGACGTAGGTACCATTCACAAAACGGAAGAGGAGGCAATGGTCGTGCCCCACTTATACAGAGTAGCTCAGTGGTTAGAGCACCCACCTGGCACTTGGGAGACTCTGGTTCAAATCCCCACTCTGGAAGAAGGACTCAGGTCTCCCACCTTCCAGGTGAATGCCCTAATCACCAGGCTATAAAGTATTCTGGGTGGGGCTCTCCGTCATCTCCTCTTGAAGCTGTTCCACATAGTATATCCGTTGGGCCAGAGAGCATGAGAACAACTCTAAACTATAATCCTAGTGGTTACAGCGCTCACCTGGGTGTTCCAGTCCCTGCTCCTATGAATATTTATTTGATTTCTTTTTCTTTTTTGGACCTGCTAGCAAACCAAAAACTCAGTTATTCAGACAGCTCTATGGACAGCATCTTCCTGTTTACATTTGATGCATCTTCTTATGCCTTCCAAAATTTAATTTGCTTCTGGCAAACATTTCAGGGTTTATCACTGCACCTGATTCCTTCTGCTCGGTGCTTTGTAGAGTGTGCCTGCTGAGGGCAGAGTCAGATTTCCTGTTTACACTCTCATTACCTTCTATTTCTCCATGATAAATAGCGTTAGCCTTTCCACAGTCCTAGGCCATTCAGCTTGCTCTCCATTTTATTTCTCTTTTTTCCTTTATATTCATTGTCCTGTTTCCCAGTTTTGTGTTCTCAACCAATTTGATTATATTAACGGCATACGTGAAAGGTAATTTGTTCACTAATCCTTGCAGCAGTTGGCTTCTGCTGAAAACATCTTCTAGCTTCGACTCTGTACAGTCCTTTATTCTATACCTGCACAGTAGGTGTGGATAAGCAAGGGAAGGGTGTGACACTACGCCCCCATATTCTTCATAAAGATATTGTTAAGATATGATTATGGCATAACTGTGATGTATTTTATACAAGATAGGTCATGTGATGTATCATTGAAAAAGTTATGATTTACTGGATAAGATTATCCTATTTGTAGGCATGTATCATTTTTGTATCTGAAGTTAGGAATATTGTTTATGCATCTATTACAAATGTGTTTACACCTGGGGAATGCCCATTAGACAGAATGCAATCAGTCTAGATGGCTGGTTGGGAAGGACCATTAGGGAGAACAATAGGTTTTAGAGGATGCTAATCTCCCGCCAGGAGAGCCTTTCTGGGAAGCCTTCCTGGGGACACTGCAAACAGCCTCTGAGTCATGGCTGTGGGGCCCTACAGGCACATGTGACCAAGTCACCTGGTACTGGACTCCATGATAATACTAGTGTTTTTCCACTGACCCGGCACGGGAATCAAACTGGGAGACAAAGGGTTCCCACCATATGTTAAAACTGTTTAAGGCAGGGGAGTGACATCATCGTGGTTCCTTCTTCACTGGCTCCCCGCCCAAGATGACTGCTGTAAACACCTAGGAAACATGCTGGGGGAGAAGGGCTGAACCCAGGCTAGAGGGCTGTCTGGCCTGGGAAAGGAATAACTGGAGTTTTAAGTTGCAAGCAAGTGCAGCTTGCCTTCAAGATGCTCTGCAATCTGCCTAAAACAACATTTAGGGTGAGAATTTGCTACACATCTCCAATTTCTTTAGTATATTAAGCTTAGATTGCATGTTTTGTTTTATTTACTAGGTAATCTGCTTTGATCTGTTTGCTTTCCCTTATAATCACTTAAAATCTATCTTTTGTAGTTAATAACTACAAAACTTGTTTTGTTTTGTCTAAGACCAGTGGGTGGAAAATATAACTGTGGGGCCGAAAGCTGTGTATATTCCTCTCCACGTTGAGGGAGGGGGCGAATTTCACGAGCTTACACTGTACGAATCTCTGTGCAGCGCAAGACGGTATAATTTTGGATTTACCCTCTAGAGGGGGGTGGGGTGCACTTGAGTATTGGGTAGTTCCTTAGCTGAGCCTTTCCCTGCAGAGCTAATCTCAGCATCTGTGTGAAGCTGCAGCTGGGTCTGTCCCTACCTGTACGTGTGCTGGTAAAGTTCAGTCTGAAGCCTGAGGAAGGGCTTGGCAGGCTGCCCAACAATACAGCAGAGAGGGAACCCAGGCTGGTGGGTCAGGCGGGCCAGTGGTACCCCAGTTCTAAGTGGCACCCCAGGGGGGCGGGGGACCCGTCACAAAGGGATTCCTACCTTCTAGTCTTGGTTGCTCTACTGACTTTCAGTGGGTATTATGCTACTTACCTTTTGCACAGAGGACTAATTCTTTAATGTTTGTTAAGCACTCGGAAGATGAAGAATCCTAAGTAGTTACTTTTTAAGACTATCTCTGCAGAGTCAGTAAATACTAGGGTGATCAGATAGCAAATGTGAAAAATCGGGACGGGGGTGAGGGGTAATAGGAGCCCATATTAAAAAAAAAAAAAATCCCAATTATCGGGACTGTTCCTATAAAATCGGGACATCTGGTCACCCTAGTAAATACATCACAGTTACCTTAAAGTCCATTAAACTAAAGACATACCCTTCTCCTGAGCCCCACATACCCCTTCTGCAAGATACAAATGCAGTGCTGCCACCAGCATGCTTCCTAGCACTCAACCCTGTGTGTGTATAGTGAGCATGAGTGACTACCATCCTCTGCACAGGCCCTTGGATGTACAGCTCCCAGAAATTCTTTCCAGTTTATTACCTGAAAATTATTAGCTGAGTTCCAGTGATTTTAATTAAAACTGATCATAGGTAGTATTTGGTTCATTACACCTTTTCCTTTCTCTCCCTCAAGAAATGTAAGCAGTTTAATAGTCATTTACTAAATGAAAGGAAACTATTTCTAAATGAAACTATTGTAATCAGAAACCGGGCTAATGAGAATTTGATTTCTGTTTTTTAGGATGAGAGTAACTCATCGAAAGGAGACTCAAGTAAGACAAGAGACGTTTCGTGTAAAGACTCATTATGTGGCAGTGAACTACAGAGCAGGTATGAAGTTTGGTTACTACTATATATACTGTCCTGTCTGGTAATTGGTATAGAAACAACATGTACACCACATTGCTAACATCTAGCTGCAAAATGGATACTTAAAGAATTCATTTTCTATTTATGCTGTAAAATGGCCAAATGCTTCTCTGAGTTAGTCCTACTAAGATTTTTTACCTAAAAGCAAAATACAGTTAATTATCACTGTGTCTTCCATGCTGCTATGACTGACACTGTCAGTCTAACCTTCATTAATCCCTATTTTCAGGATGTACATGGTCATAAAAATGATCCTTGGGCAGTAATTTGGATTTTATAATGTCAGCCAGAGAGCAAATTTTCTATTTTGTAAAAAGTATTTGGTTATCTTTTAAATTATAGAAATGTGAAAATTGATGCTTAGTAGCTAGACAGCTTTTCCCAGGCATGTAACTGAGAGAGGATTTTTTTTTTTTAATTTAAGATCAAGTGTCGTACTCTATGCTTCATCTGTGATAGGGTGGATTAAACACAGTACTCGACAGTTTAGTGTATGTATTTCAGATGAGACCTCAAAAATTGAGGTCCTATCTGATTTACATAGGCTTGGTATCTTCTGGCACTCTTCATCTGAAGAAGCTCTTGCTCCAGCATTCCTACTCATAGTGCATTCATTGGTTCATTGCCATCCCGTATCCTAGAGATGGTTGCAGTTGCGGGGGTGGGAGGGTGAGGAAAGGGTGTTGGTGGTAGTTTGTGAAACACTTTGGGATTTCTGAGGATGAAAGGCACTATGTACATATAAAACATTATTAGGTCTATGTACCTTTGCTTTTTGTTTTTTAAAAAACCCTCCAGAATTGCAGTGCTACATCTAGGCGGTTTTGACCTAAAATCGCTATGTTTTGACACTTAAATGTGATGCAAACTTTCACAATGACTGCCAAGTTGTCATTGTATGTGCAGACAGGAAGAACATTCATATTATGCAGTGTAGTGAACTTGTAACATTTAGTGGTTTGCTATTGGCATCGTTTAAAAAACCCTACATTTTAATTTCTGCAGTTAGGGTGTAACTAAGGGTTACAATAACAATCATACTCTCTTCTGTCAGAGAACACTTACTTTTCGCTTTATTAAGTTTTAGAGCAATTGCTACATAAGTTGTTGATAACACTTCTATACTTACACTTAGGATAAAGGAGTGGCAGTATCCCTTATGTTCCCTTGCCCTGACAGTTGAAGCAAACAAAGTATCTGTGTGTCTGTGTACACACATCTCTGTATTGAGGCACCTTTGAGACTTTAAGATTGATGTTGAAACTTCAAGCCTTGAGGGGGGGGGGGAAATAACCCCAGTACTACAGCATCAAGAAATGACGGGATATGAAATGGGGCGTTCAAGTTGGGAAAGTACTGCATCTTGGGGTTAGACACTGGCAACACTAATTCCACTCCACAAAAGGCAAAGAGACATAATCTGACTGCTCAGGGTTTGCACAGTTTTTGTCAACAGGATATCAGGACAGAGACAGAGTTCAGAGAAGGACATGGTACTGCCAACGAAATGTTTGCAGTAAAGTAGATGATTGAAAACCACTGGGAGTATGGAAAAGGTCCATGTTGTGTGAAATATTTAGTGTATGACTCACTCTGAAAAGAACTTCTGGGACTCCTAAAGGAGATGTATGAAGGAATAAAAGCACATGACAGGTATTTCAGAGTGGGGAGTTGTGTGCAGAAATCCTGCTGTTAATGATTTGTGTGTGTAATTCCCAGGTCACTTAGCTCAGATTGTCAGGATGCTTTCCAGTTAAGACAGGAGACTGGCTTTTCTGTAACATGGCTGTCTTTGTCCATACCAGTGCTGAATATCTCATGAGCAAGGAGTGACTAATGGAAATGCACCAAAAATAGACAGCCCCTAAGCTTTAAGGCTTTGTCATGACCTTGATATGGAATTTGCTGACTTTACTCTCATTCTTCATGAGTCAGCCTGGTTTGCTACTGTGATGGTTTTTGAATGGAGGCATGTGAGGAACTTTAGTTTTTCTGGCCCACATTACGTTTTTATTAGAAGGAAGTGCAAATACAGACTATAGGGAGCAATCTGTCTAAATAAGGAAGTAGAACTGTTGGTTGAGTTGTATACATGAAGGTGGATGCATTGTCCTACTAGGATATTTATTTGCTGGACTGTGGACTGTGACTTCTCTTCTGGAGGATAGATAGTGGTATGGGCTGTGTAAAAGAAAATACAAATCTGGTATCTTGACCTAGCCTCCAATTCTATAGAACTGTCCAAATTCACTATGGGACTATGAGGATCTCTTGTTGATTTGACATTCCTTGTGTGTTGATTTCTTATGAGTCAAAGCTGTAAAGTGCAGTTCTACCTGGATGGTAAGGAAAGCTATGTTTAATTTACTGCAAATAGTCAATTGATTTAAAATACCAAGGCCTGTTTTGGGGGGGGGATTAAGTGTCAAGATGGCCTTTATGCATTTTCAGCCTTGTGCCCACAATTGTGGGCACAGCTGATGCATTTTTCACCCAACTCCCTGTTTCTATAGCCTGTAGACTGGCTTCCAAATTACATTGTTTGTGCCCCAGCATATAATTGTAAGTGGAAGATTATACCTTCTGTTTATCATGTGCAAAAAGAGAGACCAGGTTTTAGAGATCTGGCCCTAAATCTCTCATCCTTCCCCACCCCATTCCCGTTGTTTTAAGTGCACCTTTCAGTGGAAACCTCAGTACGAGATGCTGTTGCTACCTAAAAATACCCTCATGAATAATTTCACATACGTTGGTTCCCCCTTTTGTCACATCGTTTAATACATATTAACTTCAAGACAGAATATTAAGACCTGGAAATTCTGTCACTCTGCTGGAGTGGTGTGACTTGACTTGATCAATATATGCATAAGCAACACAATTTTGAAGTTTAGCTGTAAAATCAAATCTTACTTCTATTTTCTAGACAAAAATGGCCACCAGTAAACTTTACATGTCCAGTTTATTTTCCCATCCAGAAGATGGTAGGGTTGGGATCTGAACCTTTAGAGAACAGGGGTAAACATTTCAAAAACACCTAAGTCATTTAGGTGTGTTTGAAAAATTTACCCCCAGAACTGATTTTTACCTTTTTAATGTTTGATGACCTAATTTCAGATATAATAACATAAAATCAAACTGGTTGGTTTTATTATAATGCAACCATTTATTTCAAAGGTTCTAACAGAAAGCAAACAATCCATGAAGCTTAGATATATAAATGCATTAAAATTTGTCAGTGCTTGGTAATGAAGACTTTCAGAGGATAAATTCTACTTGATAGTTCTAGGAAAATGAATTCTGGAAGCTACTGGTATATGAAAATCTTTTCTTACAAATATTAAAACACTGACACATAATGGGAAGAAACAAGTAACATTCCACTGCCATTATATCATAATGTATTTGGTAAAATATATTTTTAACCTGAGATGGTGAGGATAGAACACATTATAGCTGCAACTGCAGTCATTTAATTTACCTTGAATAGATTGTCTTCATATTGAAATAGCTGCTTATGGTTACATTTTGACCTTCAAAGGACACACGCATCCTATGTAGCTGCTGCATAGGGCTCAATGCCTAATCACATTGCCAATCAAAATACAGTAAAGCAACCACATTCTGTTCCAAAACGAATTCTGCCTCTGTTGCAGAGGTATTTATAAAGTGTACTTGGTTACATGAACTAAGTCTTCTGTATTTTAATAACATGGGCTTCTGTTTCTTAGAATAATTTCGGTATAATTATATTTCTATTTGTAAAATGTCATGGTTTCTCAGCACTGTATCTATTACTGTTTTAATTTCTATTACTGTTCACACTGCATTTGCAGATTCATGATTCCTCTTCTCCTCAGACTGATCATTTTGGCTTTGCTTATGTTAACAGTTCATCGGCTCAGCAGAACACCACCGTTCACTTGGATAATGGTGAATATTGGTCCAACCGTGCAGCTGTGTATAAAGGAAAACCCCACAGAGCTATCTTTGAAGACAGCCTGGAGAAAATATACAGAAACATGTACAAAAAAGCTTGTGGCACCATTTCAAAAAGAAAAATACACTCCTGATAGCAATACAACCAGAAATGTACAGTGCACAAGGTTACTATTTTTAATGAGAATTATTTTTGTGTAACAAATATTTGTACTCTATTTTTTAACATGGATTGTTCACTGGGAAGAACTCTTCTGGGCTAGTGGGGCTTTGAGGCTGGGACCCCAAAAGCAAAATTTTAAAATAAAAAGAAAATCTGAAACAATTAAAGTTAAGCAGGCGCATTGTTCCCTTAAGAAACTAGGATGGTGCTATTTCATCCACCCCCTCTTCGTCCTTTTCAGTTCTGAAGCAGGCGCTGAGTAAAGTGGATGCTCCTATCAGTCATCAATGCAGGCTTTGATTGCAGCCAACTCTGTTTCAGTTATTAGCAATTTAAATATAAGTGGTTGAAAGTGAAACCTGCCCCAGTGTTTAAAGAGCTAGTGAGATGATCATAGTACAAGACTATCTGTTTGGAGGGATTTTTTTAGAAGGATAATGTCTGCTCATTCCAGGTCTAGAAATGGAGAAGGGAAAAATTCTGATACAGTAGTAACCCTGTAGCTGTGTTGAAAGTGTTTCTCAGCACTCTCAGCCAGGAAATTTCTATTACTGGCAAGCTCTTTTGAAAAGAACTATCTATATATTATAAGAAAACATCTCTTCTTCATGCATCCCAATGTAACGATGTCTGAAAGTTTCCAGATCACTTTCGGGCTAGAGCCAGATGCCCCATGCAAGCATTATGAAGTCCGTGCATCACAATCCCACCACATTTGGAGCCCATCCTTACTAGCCTGCTGGGGATGTATTGGCAGCAATTGCATCTTTTCGTTAAAGGCCACCAAATGTTCGGCAGTAGTTGGATGCTTTCCCAGGAGAGGGAACCTTTTCAGCCTCACAGTGAACAGCTCCCACATTAACAGACCAGGGCAAGCTGCCCATCTGAGTGATTTAAAAGGGCAAGCATGTCCATCTCCCGCTTGTTTCTCCCATTTCAAAAGGAAATGTGTATCCTGGCGCATTCGCTACAGAAGCAGGCAGCTGGGACAGATTCAGTCACACTAGTGCCATCTTATATCTTGCTTTTGGACAAAGGAGAAAACTAGTTGTACAGATGGCAGAAATCTAGGACTGTAACCTGCCATCATACGGGGATGGACTAAATGTTGGCCTACTCCAATCCGTGCTTTAATACTAAGATAACCTAATTGATTTAAGGAAGCAGCCAGCGAACGAGTAAGTCAGGTGCAGAACACATTGAAAGGCTGTGCAGCGCAGCTTCGGGAAAGCGGGCTTTTGAAGGAAATGTACTGAATACAGGCATTTCTGCTCCTGGTAACAGCTAAACCAATAGCTGGATTAACATCTCCATGTTCCTGGCCTTGATCATGCTTGGCCCTTGCAGTGCTTTAGATTTTCAGAGTGCAAAACAAAAATTAACCAGTTATTTAACCCTCACAACCTCCTATAATCTAGAGAAGTATTAGTAAGTCACTTTTTAGAGATGGACATGTACAGCACAGACTTATCCAAAGCTTGGTACTCACAGCACAGCAGGGTTTAGAATGTACAAGTTTCTGGATCCTGGCCCTGTGCTCATCCATTAAACTGGGCTGCTTTTCTGTGGCTCTGGTCCCTATTGGTCTGTACTACAATAGTTTTGTAATAGATAAAAATGACCAATGAAAAGATGGCAGAAAGAAACTGGGAAGACCACTTACGCATCATGAAAAGCCAAGGCAGAATTTGATTGGCTCTCTGCCAGCATGTGACCTAGAGTTACCCAACCAAAATCTACATTGCAAGTGCAGGATGAAATGATTTCCTGATGTGAATGAGCACTCTGCCATGAGTCCTGTCTTCCTGCCCATGCTGTCAACCCCTCCTTGTTCAGTATTCCCTCCTGGCCTGACCTCAGTGTCATAGCTGAGAGAAAACTGTAAGCATGCACTTTACTACTGTTCAGGTAACCAGAGCAAAGCTGGTGTTTGCCCTAGGCATGCTAGACCTGCAGGACATGAAGCGTGTGCTGTGTATGCACACGCTCTGTGTGCCTCACCTTGACTGCTTCCTGTTGTCTAAAAAATTTTAGCAGCCACAAGCATCCTTCACAGTCTCAGCAGGACAGGTGTAATCGTGGTGTGGGGACTAAGAATATTTAGGATATCACCTGCTATCCTTTGTTTTGCACCTTGGCCCATTCTCTCTCTATGGGAAGGGATAGCTCAGTGGTTTGAGCATTGGCCTACTAAACCCAGGGTTGTGAGTTCAGTCCTTGAGGGGGCCATTTAGGGATCTGGGGCAAAAATCTGACTGGGGATTGGTCCTGCCTTGAGCAGGGGGGTGGACTAGATGACCTCCTGAGGTCCCTTCTAACCCTGATATTCTATGATATAGGAGTGCTACTCACCACTACCCATCTCTGGTAGTTCAGCCAATTAGTTACTAATTTGAGCCCAATTAGTTAAACACATGGGAGGTGCTGAACATAGAGGTGCCATCTCCTTGTGTGTGAGACTGGAGACCCCAGCCCCACATGTGCAGCCAGAAAATCAAGGAATGGGGGAAGACAGGGGAGAGAGACCCACCTTGAGAAGCCAGGATAATGAGTTGGAGGATAGAAAGAAAGTGTGGGCTAAAGGGGCAGGAGTTTGGTGGGAAAGACGAGGCTGTAATTTATGTTCCATTTTAGCCTGATTGACAGGTGGCAATCCTAGTTCTTTAAATTTGGGGGGAACTTACAGGCTTGCTTAGTCTGGGCTTCCTTTAGGAAGAACGGGAGAGGAAACGAAGCGTTCATATTTGAATTTTGCTGGATAGGAATATTCTCCATATGAAGTTTTGCTATATAACGTAACGTGTGCTATAAATTGAATGGCCACCCTTTGGCCCCGCTCCTATTGTGTGTAGATGTTTTGCCTCTTAGAATCAGCTAGTATCATCAGTATCCGCTAACCACCTCTCTGATAGCAGGATTGTGCTTGTAATATGTACACCATGATATAGCTGAGGGTTTTCTTCCAAACCCTGTATTGGAATCCAGTTCTGTTGTTAGGGGAAAACGTGTATGCGAAATGTGACTTAAGAGTCAAGCCACACAACTCTGTCCATCTGAAATCTGCAAGCCGTTTTTAAAACAAGTGTTTGGCCCCCTCCCCTGTTTGTGTGCTTGGCTAACCTTCTATTAATATGCATATAGCTCAAGTGCAGAGAAGACTGATTCTCCTCTGCTACTGCAGTGTGCGATAAGTATAGTCTCAGGCAGTGAACCAACATAGTAATAAACTGTGATTGTTTAGTGCACCTTGCCTTCTAATACAATTTAAATCCCTTCTATCAAATGCAAATTTCTAGGTTCCTGAGCAGAGCTTTAAATAGCATTTTCTTGCTCAGTCCTTATCTTTTGCCATCCACAAAGTGGTGTGTTAGTGACAGTAGGATGGCATAATTCCACCACCAGCATTTTACCTGCCTACTCAAATCTAGAAATAATGGGATAGATTGAGAGAATTAGAGTTTATTGCATCAGTCTTTTTTTCCCTCCCCTGGACTGTCATAGCCCAGGAGTATTCTAACCAGACATTATTTGCCTTTTTGGTATTGTGTATGACACAAAATGTAATCAGCGTAATATTTTAATCACTTTTCTTTTAATAAGTCAAACTGAGGCTATTTTTGTCTCAGTTCCCACTGGGGCAGAAACTTAGTTTGTGCAAACACAAACTGTACAAACAGTGGGGCTCAATCACAAGTCAGGCTCTTTGCTAAATAGCAGTCACTTTAAAAATCCCTCAGCATTGCCCTGTAGTGATTAAGAGGTGGAAGTGTCAAGCTCTTTAAGGATCAGCATTATCTAGCTTCCCAGCTAGAAGGATAGAAGCCTCAGCCTGGTCCCTTGAGAATGTCAGATGGAGCGGACGATGTGGAACGCCTTGGGTAATGAAGACACTGAGAATTTTTAGGCTCAAAATTTGAACTTCTTTAAACTCATTTGATGAGGAAATTGCTCCAGGTTCTCTGTACTGTATGTGTTTTGGGTTTTTATAGACTAGCTCTTCAAGATTTCTTCACCTGAAGTTTTCAGTGAGTCACCATAAACTAAGAAATCTGTTAAAAGAAGCTAGTCTTCTTTGAGGTGTGTCCCTATGGGTGCCTCACTTCAGGTGCACATACACCTGTGCCTCTGATTGGAGATTTTTGGTAGCAGTGCCCATTCAGACTTCGCCTGCACCCTACACATCCATATGCCCCATTCTGAGGCTATATAGGGCTGTGTGAGTGCAGCGCCTTCGGTCCTTTCTCACCCACCTTCCCTTCACAAGCTCCTGGCCATATTGCAGACTTCTACTTCAGCACAGGTGGCACTGCCAATTAATGATGCTCTCCTTGAGCCAGCCCAGACCATCTGGAAAACTCCAGCAGTGGAACCCCCTACGTGCAAGTATGCCAATAAAAAATACTATGTCCCCAGCCAGGGATTCTGAGTTTTTGCTTTCACATCTGGCACCAAATTCTCTAGTCGTGGACACAGTTAATGAAAGGGGGAGTCAGCATATTTCTAAAGCTACCCCGTATAACAAGGACCAGAAGTGGCTGGAGTTTTTTGGTCATAAAAGCTACTCTTTGGCAACATTACAGTTTGGGATTGTGAATCACCAAGCACTGATGTTGAAATGTAACTACCTGAATTATGAGACGTTTAATGCTTTCATTGACCATTTACCGAGATCCGTATAGTGCCATAATAAAGGAGGGTTAGCTCATGGCAAAGACAACTTTGCAGGCTTTACTTGATGTGGGCGACACTGCAGCCAGGTCTATTTCCACTGCAATAGTGATGTGCGGACTCCACAGACAGCTCACTTCATTCCCTAAATGACTCTAGGTCTACGCTTAGGTTCCTGGAGATATACATGCCTGCAAATAAAAAGAAATTCAGCAGGACTCAATCCGTGCAAAGATCCCATCCTGCTTAATGTTCCACCCTCCGTAGACCATCTGAACCGCCGGCTAAGAGGTCAAGATTTTCTAAAAAGGAGCTAGTGACTAACTTGAATACTTCATCCGAGCCGATCAACATTTCCCAAACTTCACTTTGAGGGTTTAGTCGGGAGTTTGAACCACCTGATAGGGTTTCTCGGCTACACTATTCCACCCCTTTCCCTTAATTTGGACACTGTCTCTCGCTATTCCAATGGGTTATTGTCTCCCATGCATCAGACAAATGGGTATCAGCCGCTGTTACTTCTGGTTATATGATCCAATTTATCTCCATCCTGCCCTCCCACCCGCCTTTTCCTTCTCCCTTCAGGGACCTTCTCACGATCAATTGCTGACACAAGATCACATCACTGTGAAGTCAAAGGGCTATAAAACCAGTTCCACTTCAACATAAAGGACAAGGGCTTTGTCAAAGGTATATTCTGTTACCCAAGGAAAACGGGTTGGAGGCCAAAAGTAGATCTCAAACAATTGATTAAGTACGTCAGACATCTGAAATTCAGAATGATGTCCCTAGCAGCTATAATTTCCTCCCCCAAGTCCAGGGACTGGTTTGCAACTCTTGACCTCAAAGATGCTTACTTATGTCTTGCAATTCATCCCTCTCTCAAAAGATTTCTTCATTTCATAGTCGATCACTACCAATTCCTACCCTTCAGCCATTCTTCCGCCCCAATGATTTTCTCAAAAATAATGGTGATTGTAGCTGCCTACCTCCATCGTCTAGGAATAAGTCTGTCTGTACCTTGGCGACTAGCTCCTCAAAGGGTGGTTTTATCAGGAGGTGTTGTCAGCAATTCAAACAACAATTTGAATTTTCCACAGTGTAGACTTACAAATAAATATTGAGAAATCGGCCTTGACCCCTATACTGCGTATATTTTTTATAGCAGTGTTCCTGGGTTCGATGACGAGCAAGTCTCCAGACGGGTTTTTTGCTCTATCCAAAGAATGCAGTTCAGGCCTCACATACCAGCTAACTGTAGCTTGTGGGTCATCTGGTAGCTTGCGTTTTCGTAATATAGAACACCAGGTTACATCTTCATTATGTCCAGGAGTGACTCAGAACAGCATATATATCCAACAAACAGTCTGAAACTATACTCAGCCATTCACCTCGTGGAAGTATCCTTGCAAGGTTTGTGCAAGAATCCTGTTCATCCAGCATCCCCCTATGGTCATGATAACATCAGACTCTTCTCTCTTGGGATGGGGAGCACACTTGGATCCTCATGTATCCCAAGGCAAACGGTCACAACAAGAACAGTGCTTGCACATCAATCTGCTAAAATTGAGGGCGGTCAGAAATGTTTGCCTCCACTTTCTTCCCCTAATCAAAAACAAGTCAATCAAGATCATGATGGACAACATAGCTTGTACATATTATATTATTTGTCAGCGGGGAGTGTGTCCCCCCCTCGCTCTGCACCGAAGCGATAAAGATTTGGAATTGGTAAATAGTCAACCAGATAGTCATTTCAGCTTCTTACTTCCCAGGTATACAAAACACCATGGCAAATGATGTCAGCAGACATTTTACCCTAAATTGCGAATGGGAGTTGGATTTGTGAGTCTCTACAAAATATTCCTAATTTGGGGGTTTCCAGAGGTTGACTTTTGCACCACTGCAGCCAACACAGAGTGCAAAAAAATCTGCTCCAGAAGAGGACTCAAGCCTTTATCTCTAGCAACCACCTTTCTCATTACATGAACAAAGGGTCTTATTGATGCTTATCCACTGATTCCACTGCTTTTAAAGATTTTCAACACGGTCAAGCAGGACCAAGCCAAGGTCATTTTGATTGCACCAACTTGGCAAAGGCAGGTTTGGCTTCCTTACCTCATCGAACTCACCTCTTGCCCTCAATTCTCAACTATTGTCTCAGAATGCAGGTCAAACACTTCACCCCAATCTGAATGTTCTGCAACTCCAGGCACGGTTCCTCAATGATTCTTGGAATTAGTGGTGTCCTGTTCATCAGGAGTACAACCTGTACTGTTAAATAGCAGGAAAAAATCTACAAGATGCACTTACCTCCAGAAATGGAGAAGATATCATCTTTGGTATAACCACTTTCATCACTCACCTGTCCAGTCATCTCTTTCCACAGTCTTGTATTTACCTGTTGGAACTGAAGATATCAGATCTATCTGAGAGTTCCATCAAGGTTCACTTAGAATTAATAACAACTTTCCACTCACCAGTAGAAGGTTTCTCAGTTTTCACATATCTAACCACAAGGAGGTTCCTGAAAGGTCTTATGAAACTTGTTCTGTAAATTAGAGATCTGTTCTGCTTTAGGATCTCAGTCTTGTCCTTAACTGTCTCATGAAACAGCCCTTTGAGCCACCAGCTACATGCTCTCTGTTACATTTGCCTATGAAGATGTCCTTTTTGGTGGCCATCACTTTTGCTCGAAGGGTTGGGAAGATTGGGGCTCTAATGGCAGGCCCTCCATTTACTGTGTTCTCCAGGGAGAAGGTATCATTACAACCCCATCCAAAACTTTTACCTAAGGTTTCTTCTGAGTTTCACATTAACCAGACTATTCACCTTCCAGTTTTCTTTCCTAAGCTGCATAAGAAAATACCCAAAGCCACCTTCCATACACTAGATGTTAAAGGGGCATTGACCTTTTACTTGGACAAAACTGAACCATGAACCATTCAGGAAGTCCCCTAGACTTTTGCCGTTATTGCAGACAGGCCTAGGGGATCCACCATCTCCATGCAGCGACTCTCTAAATGGATCTCTAAATGTATTCTTACCTGTTACAGTTTGGCTGATGTTCAACCTCCCCTACAAGTGACTGCACATTCTACTCAGTCACAGTCTACAACTGTAGCCCAACTTGAGGTCGTTCCAGTTGTGGAAATCTGCAGCGCTGCAATGTGGACCTCAGTACTTGCTTTTCCCAACCATTATGCTTTGGGTCATGCTGTAAGATCAGATGCTACAATAGACAACACAGTCCTTTCTTCAGTGCTGGACTCTGTTATGAACCTTCTGCTTCCTTAAGGGGTTACGGCTAGGAAGTCACCTGAAGTGGAGCACCCATAAGAGACTACTCGATGAAGGAGAAGAAGTTACTTACCATGTGCAGTAACTAGAGTTCTTAGAGATGTGTGTCCCTGTGGGAGCTCCACTAATCACCCTTCTGCTTCAGAGATTCCTTTGTGGGACTTTGTAGTACAGAAGGAACAGAGGGCGGTTTGCCCACTCAGCCCTATATAGGCTTGGTCACAGGGCGCATGCGTGGGATGAACGGGCACTTCTCTGATAAAGGCACAGAGCGCATTCGGACCTGAAATGGAGCACCCCGGGGACGCATCTCCAAGTACTCCAGACACTGCACAAGGTGAGTAACCTCTCCTTGTGGTTAAGTTATAGAACTGGGAACAAGAAGACTCGGGAAGTCTGTGGTGAATCACTCTGCCTCTTTGTGCCTTTGTTACCCTATCCATAAAATAGGGAGACTATACCTCTCCTGCACAGGGAAAAGTGCTTAAAGATCCTGAGATAGAATTTGTTACAGAAGCGATTTATTCCTAAAAAAATAACCTCACCAAGTCCCATCTACTATTCAATAAAAAGGGCTTTACTGTAGATTTCCCAATTTCTTACTTTTTTTATCATGTAACTGTCAAAATTAAACAACCACTATTCTTGTTGAGATGGGAGTCTGGTGTTAAATCTGACAGAGTCCATTGAGAAAGAAAATATACAACTCTGACAGCTTGTGGCTTAGAGTCTAATCATTATAATAAAAATCCTAGCCAACCTCATTGGTTTAGGTCTTGATCCTGCATGTCTAATCCTGCATTGTTCCTACTGGAGTCTCTTCTACTCTATACAGGTTCTTATACTTCATCTATGTGTATACATGTATGCATACGTATGCTGTGCTATTAATTTATCTTAGTAGAGTCAAGGTCAAAATGTGCCTTGCACTTAGGGTGGAAGGTGGTGAGTCATTCTATCACTATATAATCTTCGTCTTCCTACGTCCTAAACTTGATGTTATTTTAGCAACGTTGAACTGTGCAAAGCAAAATTTTATTTAATAGAGAGTCTTTGGACCATGTGAAGTCTAACAGCTGTCTTAATTATGATAGTGTGAGTTTTTATCATTCTCTTAATCAGACAAGTAATTTATCAGAGATTATTATTGAGAAGATTTAAAAGTTGGAATTAGCTGTGGAGTGTGACAAGGACTTTTGAGCTTTTTTTTTTTCTCTAAAAAGTTTATGGGGAAAACCCTGAAACTTTAGAAGTCAGTGACCAAGCTATTCTACAGCAATAAAACCACTAGAAGCCAGCCTTTGGGGATGACTTGAATTAACTACCTCATTGATGGAGATGATGCAGTAAAGAGGGAAGTCTTTTTAGATCAAGTCCTATGTCCCATAACAAACGAATTGGTATTCTAGGAAAAGATCACTAAGGTCTTCCAATAATTCCTATTTCTGTCATGTAGGGGGGTCGAATACACAAACGATCATCAGTGGTCACCACTAGAACATCTTGATCCCAATCTTTTAAAAAAAGAAGAGGGGGCGGATTGTGGCTATGAAAGTGTTGACTGTTGTCACCACAGATTGAAAAAAGAGACAAGGAAACTCTTGCTCTCACTCCCCTTTCCCCGCACCCTAATCACCTACCACCCTGGTAGTTTCATGTGCTTGCTTTGTGAGGGAAAACTATTCTGAAATCCAGGATAATTTTCTGGATGAAAACCTGTAGGAAATTTAAACCTTACCTTTGGCATATCAACTTCAGAGGTCATGCAAGCTTTCTGCTGGGGATTCCCATCCAGTCAGGATGGTTGGTTTTGATCTAACAGAGCCGTGGCACCTAGCCATCTGAAACCACTTTCCCCACGATGCTCCATTATGACGGCTGCTATCAGCTGAGCTACTCTTGCTATGGTCCCTAGCTTTGAAAATTTTTAGGCCTAGAGGCCGACATGTTTTGGTGGAGAGTCTTTGATTGTAGAACTTTCTCTCTTTGTTCCTCAGAGTTTACCACCTTTCAGGGCATAGGGTGAGCTGCTGTTCTTTGGTCAGGCTTTTACTTAACTCTGTGGAATTGCTGGGGAGGTTTTTCTTAGGATGGGTTGGGGTGACACAAAAGAAGGAGATCTTTGTTCAGTCTGTTGGGGGCAGTTTAATGTGTCGCTTTCCATATGCATCAACGCACCCAGATGCCATGGATGAGGGGTTTATAAAATAGTCATTTAAATAAATCGTTTGAAAGCAACACAGCCAATATCCACTTCTCCGAACTTCTGTAGATTGGATGCTTATGTTTAGATCATTAAACCAACTGGAATTTTTGGACTTTGAGCTCCATGTGTTCTTTCAAAGGCGATAGCTCTGTGAACCGGTTCATTCAGCACTCCAGTAGTAAACACTTGACAGAAGGTTGCTTTCCCTGCCTGCCTTGTTTTCACCACAATCATGGAGTGTTTACGTACATTTTAGCCTCTGTGCCATTTTTTGAAGGCTTTATTTGTCTCATTTACGTTTTTGGTTTGGATAATACTTAAATATGAAATCCATCTGTGAAGCATATTGTATATGCACGTTGAAGGGTAAAACCAATTTTTAATTAAAATTTTATACAACACTCGTATTTCACTTTGTCCTGTTTTATTATGAAACACTTCAATCTTCTTCCTAAAACACATATGTCTCGTACGTTTCAAGATGTTCCGTATTGCTCATGCAGAACCAGTTTCTGAGCTCTGTCAGCAGAGCGCCATATGTTCTGGGGTTCATTTAGCGTCTCTCTCTGGCATTTGTGTAGGCAGCATCTTGGATGTAGTGCAACTAAGCTATATTCCATTCTTCTCTTTTGTAAAACTTGTCAGGAGATAAAATAGCAGGGGAAAGAAAACACTGAATTCTGCTCTAGTGACTTGCATTATAAATAATTTATGGTAACCTGGCCAATCAAGATAAAAACATGTTGTATGAGGATTTCATTTAATTGTGGCTTGTGCAGAGTATATAAAATATACGAATGTTCCAGTGCAGCCCAATGTTGCGTCAGAAATTAAATGCTGGAGATGAAGATACTACTTGTCCCCACAGAAAATGACGCTTGTAATTGAATAACGACGTAAAAGTACAAAAGCTGAGTTCTGCAGCACGTGAGTAAAGGTATGAGGCTTTGCTTTGGTGTCTTCTGTCTTCATGAAAGCTACATTTCCCCATTAAATGTCTGCAACTGGAGAGCGGTCCTTCATCCCCATGGGCTCGATTGTCTCATCCTGTAAGAAAACCTTCATGTTCCACTTTATAAGCAATCCATTCCCACCATACAACCTTGGCTTACCACTCTTACAGGCTATGAATCCATACGTTACATCCACTGATGAACTCTCTTGCTCTATTCCGTTTAATTTCGGCCTTTAGAAATTGACCCAAGCATTTGTTTGCCAGGACTTCTCTGGTGACATTTTAGCTTCTGCATAACATAATTAGATAAGATGAGCCAAATATCAAGCCCCAACTTCCAAGATTCAGTGATGTTACAAAGCAGCAAGCGTGGGGAGCATTAGCTTTGAAAAAGTGCTTCCCCTCTGTTCAGATGGTTTAAAGGGGGGCTTCAGTGGAAGCCCACTCTGATTCTGATCTTGTTTACAGTGGTGTAAGTCAGGACTAATTCCATTGAAGCCAATGGCGTTACACCTGTGTAGAGCTTGCATAAGTGACAGAAGAATCTGCCCCGTGGACTCTGTTACCATAGTCTTTCCTGAAGAATAAGCTGTTTAAAAAGCTGTTTACTTGGCATTCAGCTCTTCTATATGAGGGAATCTGATTTATGGGGGTTGTAGGTTTTACAGTGTCGAAGAACAAAGCAAAACTACTGACATTTCTGCTTTGATGTGTGTCTAGCTGCAATTTGATTTTGAAATCTGAAAGTAAACTGAAACTACCTCCAGTTTAAGTCTTGTTTAGTAACCTTTAAAGTTCTCAAAACCTTTTTCCCGGGGGACCAGACAAAATTATAGCAGTAATCTTACTTATGGCTGCACGTCTACAGAGACAGTGGCTGTAGGTTAATGAAAAAAATGACACTGTTACTTGCCCGTGCTTCCAGCGGAATTTTTTTCTTCAAACTGATGTGAATTCTCGCACTGAGACAAGTCTGAGTCTCTCCTACTAAATTGAATGTGTCTTGTGCAACTCACACATGAACATTTTCAACAATGCTGTTTTTTAAACGGATGCAATACAAATTACACGTTTCTCTTAAAAATAAGCCGTCTTTGTGCCTATTCCAGAACGTGGTCAGAAGAATCTGCCCCGAACATTGAGGGAGTGACCACATAGCAGACTCTACTGTTGCGTTAGTCCTCATATTAGCCTATCAGGCGAGGCAGCGGCCACACTACAGGGTAATAGACAACTGTTGCAGGAGATAGATTTCCAAAATGTCTTGTGCCCATAGCGGTGCTCTGTTTGCTTACATGTGGCACTAAGGCAGCTGGGGACACGTCCCGTGGTTCGTAGCACTTCTATAAACTGTGCCTCTCTGTGAATACTTTCGCAGTGTATTGTGAGAGAACTTGTCTGGCCCTTCTGGAGAACCTGGGTGGAAATGGCATGAACCTGGCAATGCCTCAGATAAGCTAGTTCTGGCTTGGCATGCTCCAGCTTAGGATCCGCTGCCATCTTAATCCCTTTGTTTTTCTCCTGGCACTGAGGTCCTGTTTGATGGAGCCTGTGCTCAGGCAGTTTGTGAAGTATCACACAGCCTGGCATTTGGTTCTTGCTCCTGAAACCATGGGCCCTGCTTGCATTGCACCAGAGACCCACAAGTACCGTGGTGTCCGGTCCTGGCCATCTGGCAGCGTGCTTGAGCTGTCACATTGGGGCGGGGGCATTCTCCAAAAAAAAAAAAAAAAAAAGGAGTTCTGTACCAGGGATGGATGAGTCTAGCTGATGCATGGAAGCTGCGTGAGGACATGGACACAAAGAGAGGAACAGGCCTATATGCAGTGGTGGATGACTTCCCGTCAAGCAGCAGGGAACAGTTAGTTAACAAGAAAATACCATAGGGTTGTGGGGGCCTGTAGGAAGCCTGGGAAGGCATTGGAGGACCGCCTCAAGGGTGGTTGCAGCGCCGTGTCCACACTATGGATACCTTGTAAATGGGTAACATGGTGAACTTATTCAAGATCTGCCCAATGCTCACGTGTGTGTCAGCCAGCCACCCATGAGGGGTTTTTCTGTGTGGATAACGGTCAAGTTAAGGGGAAGATGCAAGCTGTATTTTTTGTTCATTCCTATACTGGCTTGAGTTGGCCACTGCCACCTCAATCAAATGGTGTTTTTACTACCCTAAAACCAGTCACTTACAGATGACTGTAGCGAGATGCACATGCACACTCTCTAGGATGAAATTCCTCCCTGTCCTTGCAGGCAGCAGCACTTGAGTCTCGCTTGAGTAGGTTCTGAACAGTGCAGAAACCTTCTTCTGAGCCTCTGCACGTGGGCAAGTTGTGCCCTCCGGCACTGTTTACCACTGCTCAGATTTCGAATTTGGCTTCTGGTGGCATGTTACATGATCCATTTCTGCATAGACTAGTTAAAGTGAGATGGGATCCTTTGTTTTCTCAATAGGGATTACGCAGCATGACAACTGGAGCTTCTGCAGCGGGGGACAGAATTTCAAATACTTTGTACTTACAACTGGAGCAGATTTTCCAAAGAATTTGGCACCCACCGTCCAGAGTTCTTTTGAAAATTGGAACCAGCAGCCTTAATAGTCTAGTACAGCCACAGTTCTATTGGTTTCGGTATTTCAATGAGCTGCTAACAACATTGTCAGAGTCTTATAACTTCTTTGGTGGAGAGCAGGGCAAATCTAAGGATCTGACCTTCATGAAATTTATAGTCGGCACTGCCCTTGATTGCTGCTGTCGGCTGGTATTAAGGAGGCTATTCGAAATATTGCAAAAGCTATTGCATTCTAAAAGCTTTAACACCTCTGCTTACAGAATGCTCATAGCTGCAACCTCTATTGCCTTAGACTCTTTGGCGAGTGATGGACAAACAGCGGGGCCCAGAGAGGAAAAAGCACGGGTTAAGGAGGGCCTTGTACCCTCTAGAATGTGAAATGCACCAATACTTGACCCTCTGCAAAACAGCAAATGATGAGTTAAAATAATGTATTATGGGGAACTGAAAAGTTAAAGTACTGCAACCTTGAATCTCTTAAAACAGGAACATGCAAAGAAGGAATACAGCAGGAACTAACGGTACACGTCACCTCCTCACCACAGCCACAACTCTGTCCTCGATGTGCCAATATGTCAATAACACCCAGCCTGGCTCCCTGCCCTTACTGATGCTTGACAGAGAACACTTTCTGAACTGAGCATGTGAACACTGTAGAGCAGGGGTCGGCCACCTTTCAGAAGTGGTGTGCCAAGTCTGAATTTATTCACTTTAATTTAAGGTTTTGCATGCCAGTCATACATGTTACATTTACAGGGGCCGGTGGCTGGGGCCCAAGCCTGGCAGTGGGCTGAGCGGCTCAGCCCGCTGCCGGTTTGGGGTTCCGTCCGCTGGCCCCTGCCAGCTGGGGTCCTGGCCGCCGGCCCCGCTCAGCCTGCTGCCGGCCTGGGGTTCTGTCCATCCAGGCCGGCAGTGGGCTGAGTGGCAGTGGGCTGAGCGGGGTCGGCGGCCGGGACCCTGGCTGGTAGGGGGCTGGCGAACAGAACCCCAGGCCGGCAGCAAAGTGCCACTGAAAATCAGCTCGCGTGCCATAGGGTTGCTGACCCCTGCTGTAGAGCAAAGTTTAACCCAGGGGCCAGCAACCTTTGGCACGCGGCTCTCCAGGGTAAGCCCCCTGGCAGGCCGGGCTGGTTTGTTTACCTGCCGCAGCTGCAGTCTGGCCGATCGCAGCTCCCACTGGCCGCGGTTCGCCACTCCAGGCCAATGGGGGCTGCGGGAAGCGGTGGCCAGCAAATCCCTCGGCCCACGCCGCTTCCCACAGCCCCCATTGGCCTGGAGCAGCGAACCGCAGCCAGTGGGAGCCGCGATCGGCTGAACCTGCAGCCGCGGCTGAACCTGGCCCCCCAGGGTGCTTACCCTGCTGAGCTGCGTGCCAAAGATTGCCGACCCCTGGTTTAACCCTTTCTCTTTGCTAAGGCAAAAGTTGGGTTGAGGTGGGGCGTAGGAAACAGGCACAGCCTTGCCTGAGTCACAGAAACCGCACCCACGCTTGAAAAATGTTACCATCACTTCACGCGGAGAGCGCCTTCTGAGACCCTGAGTTCATGTGTCCTTGAGTAAGCCCTGGAGCCTACCGTCAGGTATAGCAGCAACCTGCTGCCAATTCACAGGGCAAGAAGGGCACCATTGTGCACCTCTGCTGACAAAATGGAGGGACGTGGTGCCAAAATGAGGCATACGTGCTCATTCAGGGCACACGTGCACCTCTCCGCCTATCACAGCCACGACTCTACCCACCGGCTCCAGCTAAGCCCTCATTCAGTGCACAGTGAATGTGCCCACAGCCAAGTGTTGGCGTTTCAATCTGTGGTGCACCATGCAAACAAGGGCACAGGCTTAGAAATTCCTCATGTTTACCTGTGATGAGCCCACCCTCCTGTAACCGTCCGCAGGGGCTATTGCTCGCTATTGCTAACCTAACGTTACGGTTGTGTGGTGCGAGTGGCTTGGCCAGAAATTCTCCACTTCCTGGTTTTCGGAGGGTTACATATTGAATGTCCCAATGCTGCCTGTAAGGACGTGTTTGGGGGGTGAGCGGTTCTCATGGTTGGGTGCACAGTTCAGTCCCCTAAACCACTTGTGTATAGATATGTCAAAGCCAGTGCTGCAAAAATCTCAAAGCAGGGAGCTAGCACCTTTCACCTATAAAAACGTGCTATGTTTGGAGCTAGGGCTCTGAGTCACAGTGCTAATGCATTCAAACCAGTCATGTAGCCATGATAGCACTGGCAGTGGTGAGTGGCAGGGTAGCTGGCCCCGGCCCGAGCACAAACCCTCGGGACTCTGGGGGTATGCATTTGGGGCAGTTAGCCCAAGCCACCACTCGTGAGAGCCCATACTAGCAGGTGACACTATTATTTTTAGCGTGCTAACTTGATGAGCGCACACCTCAGTGAGCTGGGAAAGCTCACCTCCAGCTCCAAGTGTAGATACAGCCTAGAAGAAAACCCGTCACCAAAACTCTAGCCTTAAACATAAATCCACCCTCGCCACCAATCCCTTTCACCAGACACCCTGAACTTGGCTGCTGTAGCTCTAACTCTGAACTGTGTGGTTAAACGAGACACAAGCAATCGGTAGACACCGTAATCCACTTGACATATTTGTGGAGATTAACTGGGACCGGTTGTCATCCCACAAGAATATATTATTACCCTTCACTGTGTCATATGTTCCTTACCAGAACCCTGCCCTGGGCCAATGGCTAGGGGATGGTCAGGAGCCCCGCTTTCTATTTGTGGCTAGCGTTGCGCTTGCTTGGGTCACGTCATGTCACGTCCCTCTGCCTCAGTTCCCCCTGTTTGTAAAATGTTTCTCGCATTATGAAATGCTTTGAGATCTTTTCTGAGCATAGACGGCTCTTTGATATAGCAGAAAAAGCATAATGAGATCCAGCCATTGGACGTGGGAGTGAGAGAAATTCAGACTAGATATAAGGCACAAAGTTTCAGCTGGGAGGGTAATTAACCATTGGAACAACTTAACTTACCTAGGGATGTTACAGCCTCTCCATACCTGGTGGGCTTTAAATCAAGACTGGATAGTGTGCAAAATGTTAATCTGTAACTTCTGTAGTTCAAGCAGACGGTCTTAATGCAGGAATTATTGGTTAAAATTCTCTGAGGTACCTGTGCAGGACGTTGAACTAGATCAGTGTTTGTCAACCTGGGGGGTGTTGTGACCGCTCCAGGGGGGTGATGGGACTGGTTTGGGGGGGGGGGGTTTGCAAGCAGGGCTGGAGTTAGGGGTAGGAAGCAGGGGAATTGCCTGGGCCCCCTCGCCCCAGGGGGCCACGTGAAGCTAATTTACTTGTTTCAGCCCTGTGGGGAGATCTAAAGCCCACAGACTCTCAGCCCCGTGGGAGTGCGGGGCTGAAACCCCGAGCGTAAGGTAGGGAGTTGCAATTTTTTTAGTGGGGGGGGGGGGGGCATTTTTTTTCAGTCTAAAGAGGGTTGCCAACACAAAAAGCTTGAGACGCACCAGACTAGATGATCATAATGGTACTTTCTGGCAGTAAACTCTATGGCTAAATGCGCCGAGTAATAGCTAAATATTGTTCCTGGCCAACAGCTTTGCTCAACTGCCGATACTACATATCAGTAACTCACGGGTGCAAAAACCTTGCCCGGCCATTGTAGTTAAACGCAAGGCAGCATTCAGGTTAATTTTTCAAGCAGCTCAATTATTTAGCTGTATAACCGGTGCACAGTTAAGCCACCCTTAACTCTGCACCTGACGTGATGCTCTGTCATTTTCAGCCTGCCAGGTTAAAATACCGCAGTAACTGCCACAAGTGATTGCTGGTCTTTTTTTCTCCTCTTGGCTCGCTGCGGTTGCAGCCACATCCAGGACTGGCCCTCCGCTGGTGGGTCCAGATCAGCTTTTCTTTTTGGTTCTGTAGACGGGCAAGGATGGGTTGGTGTTTTTTCAAATCTCCCCTGAAGATGAAAGCGTACGCTTAGTGCTGTAGAGGTTAAACGCCAGCCAGCTGCCCCTCTGCGCTACAGCAAAGCACAGGCCAAACGCCTCTGGCGCCCATGTAATCACTTTGCAACTGCAGCAGCGGGAGGTCAGCAAAAAAACCAACCCTATTTTTTTGCCTTGGGTTTACAACAGTGCTGCTAACCGGGAGGCTCAGTGAGCTAAGGTGCATACCCACCAGGAAGGCTGGATTTTTATTATTTTCTGGATGAGAGACACTTACCCATACATAACACAAAATTGTTTTAACCAAACCCCTGAGGCACTAGCACAGGAAAACCCGGGCCAGTGCCAAAGAGTTTGCTTTCCCCTGTGAGGATGAAAGCAGTTCCCTGCCTTCCTTCAGGGCAGGGACAGCAAGGATGGAGCATTTTTTAAAGCTAGTAATAGGGTTAACTTAAGGGCCCAATCCTGAAGACACAGGCACAGAGGACTACTTGTGTGAGTAAAGTTACTCAGGTCCTTGTGTGGCTGAGACGCAGGCACGAGGAGAAGGAAAGGGCAGGTGCAGAATCAGGAAAAACTTCCTGCCATGAAGAGCTGTTAGACGGGCAGTGGTGAAAGCCCAATTGCTGGGACCCTGAAGTCTAGGCAGAGCTGGGCAACTGATCTACCGAGGGCAAGCCTGCGTTGGCAGGGAAAAGGCCCATGGACACAGTTGCCTTCGGCAGCATGCACCTCCCCCCTCAAAGGCCGAAGAGATCCAGATGGCCATCCTCACATCTCGCCTTAATTGTCTTGGGTCATGCACATAAACAAACCCAGGTGGTCTCAGCCGCCCCATCCCCTGGGACTCCCCATCTCAGCTAGCCCAGGGCGGGCCGGCTTCCCGCTTGGAAGAGCAGAGTGGTTGTAAAACCCTTCTCTAATCCACATCAGTTATCAGACTGTTACCAACTGACTAGCAAAGCAAAAGCACCCACCTCCTCCGGCATGAACCAAAACCCACAGACAGCCCCCACCGCCCAAATCCTAAAAACGAATGCATGCGAGGAAGAGCGAGATCACCCCAGGGTGTGATATTCTCAGTGCACATGCCAGCAGGTGTTTCGCTATTAACTTCAGTGGGTCCCAACAGAGAAAGCCACAGCAGATCAGAGACTCCCACTGTGCTTGTCTGGCTCTCAAGTATCTAATCTCCTGGGCCAGAGCTTTTACACTGGGGCCAAAGCATGCAGAGTTTTTGTGTGGAGGGCTTGCTGCTGGCGGGGGCAGTGGAGCCTGGTGGGTGGGGCACTGACTGGGAAAAACACCAGGTCTCTTCCCAGCTGACTGTCTTCGCTCGCTGCTTCCTTTACCACCCGTTGGCTGCCTTGGCTAGACTGAAGGCTCAAGGGCTCTTAGTAGTGTATGTATCTGCCCTGCATCTTCTCACCTCTCCCTTTACTAGTCAGATCCCCTGGCTGTCTTAGTAGGGTGGCCGGGTGCCTGGTTTTCGACTGGAAAGTCCGCTCAAAAAGGGGCCCTGCCCGGTCAGCTCTACTGACCAGCTCCCCAAAGTCCGGTTACTGCAGGTGGGGGCAGCCGGGAGGCGCCGGGGTCGTCACCCGTGCCAACCCCTACTCAGCTGGGGCCACCTTCTACCTATGCTGGGTGGCTTCAGCTCCCAGGCCTGGCACTGCAGGCAAGTCCCTCCTGACTTGGGCCGGGGGGTAGGGGAAAAGTAGTGAGCAATGGGAGAGAGAGGGAGGAAGAGGAGTGGCTTGGGACAGGGCCTCTGGCAAAGCAGTGGGGCTGGGGCAGAAGCAGGGGCTTGGGGGAGGCAGTGGGCAGGGCCGGCTCCAGCTTTTCTGCTGCCCTAAGCAGCAAAAAAAAAAAAAAAAAAAAAAAAAAAGACGAGCGGCAGCACTTCGGCGGCAGTTCCTCCCTCTCTTCCTCTTCGGCGGCAATTTGGTGGCAGCTCAAAGAGGAAGAGAGGGAATGAGGGACCTGCCGCCGAAGACCCGGACGTGCCGCCCCTTTGAATTGGCCGCCCCAAGCACCTGCTTCCTACGCTGGTACCTGGAGCTGGCCCTGTTGGTGGGGCAGGGGAGGGGCTTTGGGGGGGATAGGTGGGACAGGAGTGGGGTCTCGGGGAAGAGGTGGGGCTCGGGATGGACTTTGGGGGAAATAGGTGGGCCGGGGTGGGGGCCTCAGGGGGAAGAGATGGGGCATGGGAGGGGTTTGGGGGGGGATAGGCGGGGCAGGAGTGGGGCCTCAGGGGGAAGAGATGGAGCAGGGGAGGTTCCAGCAGCCCTGCTGGAGTGTCTGGTTTTTAAATATTACCAAGTTGGCAACCCTATACCTTAGCTGTAATGTTGGTACAGTGATTTGGAGAGGTAAAGCACCACATAAGTGCTAAATAGTATTAGTCGCATATGCTCATGTTCCCATGGGAGCTGCTAATGCGCAGCCATTTTGTGATGACATCAAAGAGGAACTGGATTTGTAATTACACTACTCCTTCCTGTGAGCCAGGAAACATTTGGTTTGATTGGTCATGTGGGTCTTTTATGACCCAAATCATAGAGTCCTTACTTGGGCACCATAAAAAAAAAAAGTCCCACCTGTATGTGTTTAGCATTCAAGCATATAAGTAATCCTCTTCAGTGGGAACTGAAGCATGTGTGTTTGCAGGAGCCAGCCTCATGCGAATTGGCTATCCAACGTTTTTTAACCTTTCATCTCAGCCATATAAAAGAGAATGTGGAGGAAAGGAAAATGAAAACACTAATCCGTGTAGACAATCTTGACTTGAGGGGAGACCCATCTGAGGAGATCTTTCTTTCTCTTAGAAAATCTAGGCAAAGAACTACAGTAAAGATGGCTCCATGTTTGCTAACTTGCTGTCCAGCCCCTTAAAATTTATGGAGTTTCCTTTTTTTATAAAAAAAAAATGTGCCTATCATAGCGTACATTTTTAAATACCATTTTAAAATATTTTCTGGTAAATTAAAGTGGTGACATGTTTGTAGGGTTCATTGTTAATTTCATTTCCTTTTGCTCAGCCAGCCAACCAAACCGCCAAGTCATTAATCTTTGTTTAAAAGACGCTCCTTTGCTGAACAATCATGAATGATCTTGATAGATTTGTCAGGAAAATGAATGATAATCATTTGCTGATAGACACAAGCCTAGGCGGGACGATAAATAAGAAAATATGCATTGGCATCATTAATAATGTCTGCTGCCAATGGACTTGTATATCAATTACAATTCTGAATGCAATGCAGTCTTGTTAGGCTATTGCCATTTATCACAGGCGCTGAGCAACAAGGATGTACGAGGCCTTGCAATGCAGACAAGTTATTCTGTGAGAAATGCTGGCATGGAAGATAACAGCTTTACCCATTCGTGGGTGGATCTGTGTGTATTTTTCATCTCTCCTTTTTCGCCATTCCCCCTTTCCTATGCCACCTAAACATGTTACATACAAAGGTCCAATTGTATTATTCTCTAACCTGGAGCCGTTCTCTGTTAAAGTGTTTCTGAAGCACCCACAGGCTTCATCCGGGCACCATTCTGAAAAACCACAACTGCTTGGGCCAGATCCATGACTGGTGTAAATCCACATAGCTCCTTTGATGGTAGAGGAGCTTTACCAATTTGCACCAGCTGAGCTACCGGCACCTAGGTAAAAATAGCTCAGCTCTCAGTATTCGCAAACCCACTGTCCTGTGTGCTAGCCCCGACGTGTAGAGCACAAAAAGCTCCCACCAATGTCTGCCCCAGAAGTGTAAGCGCTCGTACGTCTTCATCTGTCACAGCACAAAAGCATCTCTACTTGCTTGGACATACAATGTTCTGAGAGGCAGAACTCCCTGTCGGAATGTCACCGGGGCTGGTGGTGAGTCTGAGACTCTCTATTGCTTCCCAATTGTATTTATTCCCGCCTAATAATCCTGACACCGGTGAAAGACGTGCTTGGGAACTGCCTTTTACAAATCTATCACACGCTCTCTTAAATTGCACAAGTCTTTCTCCGTTCATCGTTGACGCCTTATGTGGTCATATCTGAATCACGGCCATGTGACCTTGCCTTTGTCGGAGCTCATGCTAGGGCCAGTACTCTATGTACCAGCCCCATAGAACCCAGATAAGGTAGGAAAAGAAAACACACCATTGCACGGCAATGCTGACACTTGTAAGCATGGCATGTTCCATCCAGCTCCTACTAAGACTGAGTGGGATAGCACGGGCTTATTGGCACCAGTGGCAGCGTCCCTGGCCCTCACTGCCGTAACACAGAGAGACCTGGCACTCAGATGCTAGGAGGCCATCACAATGCTAGATGAGTCCCAGAGTGGGAATTCTGCCTGCGCAGGGGCAGAGTGAGCTGCAAAGCCCCTACATGCCCATTCCACAGAGCAAGCATTGCACACTGGCTCACCCGCTGCAGCTAAATATGCTCATTTTAATATGAAAGGCCCAGGCCCTAGCCCACCTGTCTGTGAGAAGCATGGCAGCCCAGGAGACTGTCTGGCTGAGGATCTGGCCCTGAGTCTGGTTATATCACACTGGTTGCAGAATGGTTAGCTGGGAGGCCGGATAAGTCGCTTCCTTCACCAGCACAGTGCTGACAGCAGCAGGAAACAGACACTCTAAAAACCCTCTTAATTTTTAAAGCACCATTATTTCCAATAGGACGTGTTGGTAATTAAATAACGACGCAGCCCCAGACAAGAGTGTGACCTTCCTACCAGCTGGCTGAGGGCCTCCCATACTGTAATTCACATCAGGCCTGACACAGTCATTGCCCCAACAATATAGATGAGTATTTGAATCAGACTCTGAGGATGAAAGTGTCGTAGGAAGAGAGCCTGAGACATAAGGCCTGGTATGAGGCAGGACCTGCTCTCAGAATCGGGCAAGAACAGGGCTGATCATGTAGAAATACACATTCCTAAGAAGTGCTAGTCACAGCGTACTCATGCAAACACATCCCGATATCAGGTGTTACCAGAACATCCTGATATCAAGGATGGTACAAAAACATTCCCCAAGGATAACAGTCACACACTGACCCCTCCCAAAAGATAAGGTCAGGATGACAGTATGTAATAGAGATGTTTTGATTGAACCAACATGTACAAGGTAATGGGTAAAAACTGCCACGTCGGGGGCAGTAACTAACTATGTCAGAAGGGCAGTATGTAACTTGTTTGTATCAGGGTATAAAGATGTATCTCAGAGGGCATATTTTTGTCTGGCACAGGAATGGAAAGTCCCGCCGTTCACTGAGCTGGTCCATTGTTACAGGCATACAAGTATTAGTGGTCCAGTAGAGTCTGCGGGATACTAGTACCGTGCTTCATTGACAATAAACCTGGCTGGGTGCCTTCATCCCTTAACGGATCTTGTGGTCATTGGGCGCGTTGCTCAAGGTCTGCTGTGCCAGTTGTCTGCGCAGGGCTGGGGTGGCACGCAGAGGGACCACACGCACACAGCCAAACGTCTATCAACATCTAACCACAGAAGGTACTGATAATACTGCATTGCCATTGCCAAGAGCAGCAAGAGAAAGGCAGCTCCACATCAGCCAAAGACAATGAGGAGGAAGTGTCATGGTTTTTCAATCATACATGCCTATGTTTGGCACACACAAAAAACCGCCAGAACTGAAACAAAAGGTAGCCCTGAAAACTGCAGACCTGTTTTATGGCTGTAATATTCCCTTTTCAGTTACTGAACATCCAATTTTTTCAAGCACTGATCAGCTGCTTAAGGCCAGGCTACAAAGCACCCAGTCGAAAGCAGGTAAACGGTTAGATGCAGTTACTGATGGCTTAAAGGTGGAGGCACACAACAAATTATATGGAAACGCAGTTCCATGAATACAAGATGGCTGGCGTAACATGCACATTGTCCCACTGAGAGCTGACTGTGGTTTCTGTATCAGCAGTTGATACTAGAAGCAATAAGAAGACTGGAAAGGATTGTGCTACACTGACAAGAGAAGCCAAGGCATTAGCAATGAACGGTATGGTTGTGTTAAGAGCTACTCGGCAGACAATGAGAAAAAAATGCCAAGTATGGGCAGCGATTTGGCACATGATAACCACACTTTGGCTGCGTAGGGATGTGCATCACATTGGCTCAATCTAGTTGGACAAGCCCTTACACCGAGTGCTTCGATGAAACGTGTGGTCGATTTACAAAAGTATTTTCGTAATCACCTGGAGCCTGGTTAAAAGCCTGTCAAGTTCTGTAACCCCCCAAATCCCTGGTAATACGCAATGGAACAGTCAAACTACATGCCTGGAAACAGATGTTCAAAAATTGGCCACATTATCTCAGGATTACGAGTGATCAAGAGGCAGAATTTAAAGATAGAGTGGTCAGTGTAATTAATAATCAAAGGATTTACCGAGAAGCAAATAACTTGATCAGTCAATTCAATTCAGTTTCTGTGGCACTTGACATACTTTAAAAAGGACTCATGGTGCATGAGACGGACGGTTGGATTTACTGATAAATGAAGATCTTGCCCCACATAAAGCAGACGTACCAAAGAGATTTCATGAGGCAATTACAAATGTTGGCTGACCTCCTTCATCCAAAATACGCAGGCAAGAAATGTGTCATTGGAACAAGAAGAAATTGCAAGCAGTCGCTGCTGAGCAAAAATCCCGACTTACTGCCATATTTACTTTCATTTAACACAGAAGATGCACTGTAACCAAAATTGACGTTTTTCATCCGCTATCAAGGAAAAAGTTTCCATTTTCACATGGTGGAAAAAATCTGAAAACGGCCGAGATTCCCTCTGACTTCACAGAACTGGTGGTGGAAGTCCATCAGTGTCCAGCAAGTTCAGCAAGCATAGCATGAATCTTTTCAGACTTTGGATACATCCATTCAAAACTGAGAAATAGGTTCAGATTGTCCACAGCGCAGCCTGCTTCGGATTGCTTAATGCTTCATGACTACAACTCTGCGTTACTGTCACTGAATGTTTTTGACTTTGGGTTATATAATGTTGAAAACTGAAAGGAGTCATGGCCTGTATAACTTCCTGGAGAAAATACCAAACTAAGTTGTTTACAGACATTCTGACCCTATTAGAATTACATATATTAGTATTACGCTCACTGCAATTTTACTTGTTTATTTGTACAACCCTACATTAATCTCCTAATCTAGTGCCTGATTTGACTCTGTGATGCAATTTGAATATGTAACTACGACTAAGTGTGATGTGTGTGATAATAAAACAATTTTAAAAATAGAAAATATCATAAACTGGGCCCAACTAATTTTTCCCTAGGTGACAAAAAACCATGATTTTACCTGATAAAAACCCTCTCTGGTAAATACGATATCCCTGCCCGCTAGGTTTGGTCTTCTAGAGTGTGAGCTCTCTGGGGCAGGGAATTCCATTTACTGTATGCACGGCCCCTAGAACAATGTGGCCCTGACCTGCTTGACGTCTCTAAGCATTACTGCGATATTCTAAATCAAAGCCAAGCCAGCCGAGGACTGTCTGCAGCCCCGTCTTCAGCCAAAGTAACCCCACAGAAAGACGTTAATAGCTAGCAGGATTATAGCATTAATGTTGCAAAGAGTCTTTGATAGGGGCTTTTCCACAATGCTGGTGAGTTTCCTTTCCAGGACTGCTTTCTCTTCCTTGGTCAGTGTGGGTCCTGGGCTGCTGGAGATCCCGCAGAACCAGAAGTATAACTTCTTCCAGCAAGGAGGGCTCGCTGCTGCAGGAAATACATACAGAGAGGGGGAATTAGTCCCATATTCTAAACGCTGGGGTATTCCACTCGCTTCACCTCTGTCCCACGCCCTAAATACACCTGTGTCACCTGTCTGCACATCTCCCATGCAGCACTACTGCTTGAGGCGTACGGGGTGAAAACCAGCCCCACTGAACCACATCCTCAATGGAAGGGAATACGTCACCCTCTCAGCTGATGATAGGTCCAGGAACCAATGGCTGCAGCTCAGGAACGGCTCTGCGCAGGGGCTATGCCCTCCCACTCTTTACTGGCCGTAAATGCTAGTGACAGGGGGAGGGGGTGGAGAGGAGCGGGGGGCCGGTCTTGGGGAGAAGTGGCGGCGCGAGGGCAGGGTTTGGGGGGAATGGGCGGCGCGAGGGCAGGGGCTTGGGAGGTTGGGGCGGCATGAGGGTGGGGCCTCAGGGGAATGGATGGTGTGAGCTCTGGAGGAAGGGGCAGCGTGAGGGTGGGGCCTCAGGAGAAAGAGGCTGCAAGAGGGCAGGGTCTTGGGAGAAAGGGTGGGGCCTCCGGGGGAAGGGGCAGTGTGAGGGCGGGGCCTCTGGAGAAAGAGGCTGAAAGAGGGCGGGGTCTTGGGGAGATGGGTGGCACAAGGGTGGGGCCTCAAGGGGAAGGGACAGTGTGAGGGCGGGGCCTTGAGGGAAGGGGTGGTGTGAAGGCAGGGCCTCTATGGAAGGGGCAACATGAGGGTGGGGACCCAGGGGGGAAGGGGCAGCATAAGGGGGTGGGGTCACAGTTTAGGTGCCCATGCCCCCCCCCCCAATTTTAGGGACATTCCGGCGCCCCTGGCTCTGCATTAAAGGATTCACCCCAACCAGAGGAATTAATGGTCCAATAATGACCATGACTGTGGTTAAAAAGTTGCTCTCTTCTAAGAGCCCAGAGCAAAAGCCAGACCTCCTTGTTAGTGCTGCAGAGGAAGTGAACGGGTAAGCTGGTTAACCAGCATGGCCCAGTCCACCCTCACAGCACAACTAAGCTAGCTGAAACCCAGATGAAAGAACAGTTAAAATAGCATGTTACATTAGTAGCACTTGATATGTTCCAAGTGCTGGGCAAGCATAAATCAGTCCTTGCTCCTGGCTAGAGGTAGCCAAGTGAGTATAACGTTGTACAAAAACTGAGCTGCAAAGAGGTTAGGTGATTTGCCAAAGTGGCTGCTGATTTTCCACACTACGATTTTGGATGCGCCGCTTGAACCATTTCCAGAAGCTCCGTGTGTCCATATCTCCCAGAATCTGGTCTACAGGCACTCAGCTACTTGGACAATCAGGCATAATGAATCTCAATGTGAGCACCCAAAACCAGTGGTCACTTTGGAAAATAGTTGTCCTAAATCAGTGGCCCAGCTACAATTCGGATTGAGATGTTCCTGGAGCCCAGCCCTGCACTCAGGCCACATATCCAACCTGCCTTACTTTGCCCAGGCATTCTTAAAATGTAACTAAAAAAGACAAAGAAAATCTGTCCTCCAAAGAGGTTAAATCATCCCAGTCGATTGACATATGAAGCATTTGTTGTTTAATGAATAAAAACCCTTCTTATTTCTCCACCGCCCAACTTCCACCAAGCTCCACAAAACTTGTATGTCTCCGACACAGAACTCATGGCTTGTTTATCAGGAGTGAAGCGCTGTGTGAATTATGCCTTTTAATTGTCACTGGCTGTTCCTTCCACGCTTTGAAAGGTAGCATGTCATAAAAGCTTGAAAAAACATGTTACCAAAACCTCATTAAACTGTTGTATAAGCTGTTCTGCATTTCCTTTCCCATCATTGCTAATTACCAAATTACCAAGACGTCAGGCTATAAAAAGATGAGCTGGGTCAGGTATAAGAAGAATTGATAAGAAACAACATCAGCACCCGGAACAGCTACACTAAACTTGAATCCCAACGGCCTCCATTTCAAAAAAAATGGAGGAGAACTTTTGTTGTTGTTTCTCACCTCTTCATTCTGAGGCTGTGATGAGAATGAATTCAAGCATGGCCAGTCTAGACTAAGGAAATGTAGAAAATCTCACGAGAGCGTTCCCATCTTGCGAGCTCTCCAGATTTGTGGACTCAGGAGGGTTAGGTTCAAAACGTGCACCTGAAATTTTGGATGGTTTTCCAAAGGAAACCTCTGACCATGCTGAGAAGGGGCCGGGGGCTATTTTCTTTCTAATAAACTAATAATTAGAAGTGTGCTAATGGAATTTGCTGATACAGTTGGGAGGCCTTGTCAACACAGCGAGGATCGGAATATGAGACAGGAAGGTCAGGATGACATTGAAGACTTGAATAACAGAAACGGGATGAAATTCAATAGTACAAAGTGCAAAGTTAGGGGCTAATAATAAGAATTTCTGATATAAACTAGGGGCTCATCAGTGGAAGTGATAGAGGAGAAGGAAGATCTGGGTATAGGGGTTGATCACAGGTTGACTATGAGCCACTAATGCGATGCAGGTGCAAAAAAAGACCAATGCGATCCTAGGATGTACCAGGTGAGGCATTTCCAGTAGAGACAGGGCAGTGTTAATGCCATTGTACAAGGCACTGGTAAGACCTCATTTGGAATGTTGTGCACCATACTGGTCACCCATGTTCAAGAAAGACTAATTCAAACTGCCACAGGTGCAGAGAAGAGCTACTAGGATGATCGGGGAATGGAGGACCTATCTTATGAGAAGGGACTGAAAAAGCTTGGCTTTTATAGCCTGGCAAAAAGACGACTGAAAGGGACTATGATTACTGTCTGTAAATACTAGGGAGGGTGAAGAGCTATTTAAGCTAAATAGTTGGTTAAGCACTGAAACAAATTACCTTGTGGAATCTCTATCATTGGAGGCTTTTAACAGCAAGTTAGACAAACACCTGTCTGGGATGGTCTAGATCAGCGGTTCTCAACTAGGGGGGAACACGAGCTATTTCAGGGGGGCCACGTGACCCCACAGATGAAGCCTGGTGCCCCAAGTCCCGGCACCCCAAAAACTGCAACAAATTACCTAAAATAGCTTGTCTGCATCTAAGAATGTCCTGACTTTAAAGTCCATATCGCAGGCCCTCTAGGACCTAAAAGCAGGTGCTTGGTTGGTCTATCTAGGTGCTTATCTGGCCCCCACCACTGGTATATCTCAGGATCTGCTGGGAAGTTTCTGCATCCAGCTGGCCTGGCTGATGTAGGCAGTTAAAGCTGGGATACTTTTAAAGTCTAAAAATGCTGTTGCTGAACCTGGCTCTGAGGCCGGGGCCATGTGGGAGAAGGAAATTCCACATTTAGGGGGAGAAGGAGGAACCATTTCTCTGGAAAGTTGGTTTGTTTTTTGGTTTTACATGGACGCTCTCTGGAACTATACAGAGGGTTGGAATGTTAGACTAAACCCGAGGGGGGACGGGGTAGCAGGCAGAGTGCAGGTGCGGTGGTCAAAGATAAATTAATTTAGCATGTAGCTGTCACCTCCACAAACGTGGTATCGTTAGATCCATGGGCCGGATGCCATTGAAGTCATTGGAAGGATGCTGGTGGACCAGGTCCCCTACGCCCACACATGCACATATTTGGAAGACCCAGCTAACCTACCTCCATGTTCTTTGCTCCCTGAATCCGTGTTCTCCCAGGTCGGCTCATCCCCATCACTCTCGCCCACTGAAGGATTTACCTCCGCCGACTCGCTCTTGTAGCTCACCAGGTCAATTGTGGGAGCTTTGCTGTGTCTAGTCCACCACGTCAGGCTAGCCAGCTGGATGCAGCGATGCAAAACAAACAGGAAAAGCAATTTAAAGAGCTGACAGTTCATAGAACAAGACCAGTGTTGGTGATGCGGCTGGAAACGGGAGCTGTGATTAGACTGGGGAGGGTTTGACCTCACAAAAATCTGTGTTGCTTTTTTCCAACAGTTCTTGTATTTTCCGTTGGCTGGTGCCATTTTAATCTTTTGGAGATTAGCACACCTCTCTGTGTGAAGGCTCCTCTCTTTGGGAAATTGCATGATCAGTACAGGTAGTGAGCTGGATTGGGGGCCCAAAAGATGTATGTGTTGAAGTTGCAGGCAGGGCCAGTAAACACAAACAGCTGGCTTGCCATAGAGATGCAAAGCGACAACGGCAGTATTCAGAACTTCACTTCTGCTGCTATGGAATGACGTTTCACAGTGAAACACCATCAAAGGAACCAAGCCCAAATCCTAGGCACAAAGGCCCAGAAGTTCAAGGTTACAGCAAAGGACCAACCAACGGAAGGAACAACAACAGGCTAGGGCATGGCAGAGACAGGACCTTCAACCCCTCCCACACCCAGGGCACTGGGCCAAGACAGACCTTGACAACATCATGTTCATTCAGGGTTAGATTGTTCCAGCCCTTATTTGGGCAAGCAGGAGAGAATGTCCCTCAATCCCCTGCATGGATTGTGACTCCAGCAGCAATATGCCCTGCTGTGATGGGGGTGGAGGGAGTGGGGCCCACCCTGGCCGCCCCCTCTTTCTTGCTGGCTATGTGCACTCCTCCACCAGAGCAAGGGGAAAGCATGGGGGAGGAAGTAGGACTGCCTGAAACACAATCCACTCACTCCATGTGTTGTCCCTTATGCAAAGCAGATTATAAAGTTGCAGCCTAGGTGTCACAGTTCAGGGCAACTTCACCTGTATTCCCCATGGTCCAGCAAAGGCGCCCACTCTAGGGTCCCGGCTCCCCCACCATCACCTCTCTTGGGCAGAGACCTGAGTGTCTCTGTCTCTCCCTCCGGAGCTGGACTTTTCCAAGCTGCACAGTTCCTTGTCTACACTGCACTATTCCCAGCAAGCAACACTAGCAAACCGGGCCAGCATTTGCACTTAGCTTTCTCTTCGCAGGCTTATGGACAGCATACGTGCCCACAGTTGTAAGTTGCCACGTAGCCTTTTGTAAGCAAGCAGATTTTATTCTTAAGGTGAAAGCATTACAGAGAAATCATATTAGAACAAACAAAAGAACCTACACGCATGCTAGAAAACTGATGAGCGATCGGCTCCCCCTCCAAGCCCCGGCAGGTATCAGCGCTTCCAACCCTTCCTTAAGGATTTGGGGTTCCCCGGCCCTTGGACAAAAGGTCCATTTGCTGGATCAGAAAGCAGGACCTGTGTCTGTTTAAATGCTGGCTATTTATCCACAAGTCTGTTGGCCTCTGGAGAATCTGGTTTGAACTAGTACAGGTGAGCCGCCCCAGGAGGAGGTATCTCTCTCTGGAGGTGATACAACCAGGGCCGGCGCTTCCATTTAGGTGACCTAAGCGGTTGCCTAGGGCGCCAGGATTTGGGGGGGGGGCAATTCGGTGGCGGGGGGTCCTTCCGCGCTCCGGGTCTTCGGCGGCAATTCTGCGGCGGGTCCTTCACTCGCTCCAGGACCCGCCGCCAAAGTGCCCCGAAGACCGGGAGTGCGGAAGGATCCCGCGTAGGGCGCCAAAAACCCTGGCACCGCTCCTGGATACAACCTGTGTGAACTTGTCCAATGGGGACGGGGACACACACACACACACTCTCTCTCTCTCTCTTCGTTCCTGCAGGAGCTGTGGTCACCTGCCCTCCATGGAATTATATACAGTCCCCGGCCCACAACGATACAGAAATGTAATACAGTCACATTGTAGGAAATTGCCATATCTGCCACTAGGCCTCAGGGAAAGTTGGCAGCAGGGCCAGGGACCTGGCACTATACAGGTCCACTGGCCATTCCACAGCAAAAGGATGGCAGTGTTGGCATCACAGAAGATGCTGCAACTGCTCTTTGACAACCTGGTGCGGAGGAGTCCTCTCTTCCCTACCTGTCTGTGGCACCCACCCAGGCCCAGTCTGCACCCGGGATTCAAGGCACCCTGGCATTTTGTGCTAAGTTCTGGAAAAGTGCTAATAGCCAGTAGGAATCAGTTGCAGATAAAGGAGAAATCTCCATCATCCTTGTAACTTTACAGAGCAGCGTCTTGGCCTGGCACTTTGCATGTCCATTGACTTGGCACGAACAAGAGACATTCAGCAAAGCAATCTCTTGCTGTCAACAGAGCCAGCTGATCTGTCTGCCCACCTCTCCTTTTTATTAAAAGCTGGGAGGTTTTACACTCACAGCCTAGGCCTTGCCAATGCCCCATTTCTCGCTGGCTTTCGGCAGGCCTGGGTGGCCTTCTCCTGCCTCCGCAAGGAGCAGAGCAGCTGCTGACTCCAGAAACGTGCTCTCTCATTCACCCTCCCTTTCAAAGCCATGCCAGGATGGGCCAAAACACTGCGCTAGTAGCAAGAGATGCGACGCCTGGCTCGTGTGTGGTGTATAAGCACAAGAGTCAAAAAGTCTGGACCTTCCAGGGAAATGCACAGTGTGGGCTTGAATGTTAATGGCCCTGGGTCCTTAACTATTAACACACCATGGTTTATATGGTCATACCCTACACAGCCTATTCCCAGCTGGAGGTGGGAAATGTTGGTGTTTGCACTTGCAATTTCCTTCCCATTCTGTCCTGGGGTGGTGGGGGAAGGGAATTGCTGCTTTCCTCTGGCATCCCATCCCACGTAACATTATTGAGAGCGAGGTGGCTAAGTTAATTCTGATTTGCTGAATTCCCATGTGTTTGTGAGAGGGGAACAGAAGCCACCGGGAGCAGTTGACACTGGCCAACCACACCTCTCAGACCGACACTTCTGCCAGACTGCTCCGGAGAAGGCACTCATTTCTCCCAACTGCAGATTTCTCCTCTCTGCCTCCAAGGAAATTAAGTTCTCCACTGGGTCGCACACACAGTATCACCAGTTTAAAGGTAGATTTTTTTTTTTAAACACGCCAAAATCTAGATGGCAATTTCCAACTGATACAACTTGTTCCAGAAGATTTATAGCTTTATTTAAATCATTTTCAACCAAGATGAGCATCCGGCAAGGCTAATCTTTCTTGTCACATTTTGCTAAATTACTTCGATTTGATGATCCTCATCTTTACGGAGGATTTTTTTTTAAAATCACTTAGGAAATGTCACCGGAATGTTGCAAAGTTTCTGAGCACAAAAGAATTCAAGAAACTACCCAGACCCCGTCACCCCCACTCCCTCCCCAAACACAAATGGCTGTTTTGTGCATAAGGTTTGTCCTGGAATTAATGTATTAAGGCCAGAATTTTCCTAAGAGCTCAGAACTAATTGCTGATTTTCAAAACAGGCCCATTCCAATTTAGGCCTCAAAATATGGCCAGATTTTCAAATGAATTTGGTAGACTGGGAGCTAAGGCCCAGATCCTCAAAGGTAGGCTCCTAACTTTCATTGAGATCCATGGAAGTTCAGAGCCCACCTTTTGCTGAGCTTCTGGCAATGCTGGATACCTCTTTTGAAAGCCTGGGAGAGAGAGAGAGAGAGAGAGAGAGAGATCCTGGCCCCACTGAAGTCAATAGAAGTTTTGCCCTTGACGTCAAGATTTCACTCCTGACCTTTACCTCCCTGCCTAAATGAAGGTGGAACTTTGTGGAGAGCTGCTGGTGCTGAACACTTGACAAATGTGATTGTCAATTTTTGGGAAGGGGGGAAACCCAGTTCAGTAGAGAGGGGAAGGAAGGGAAAGGTACGGAGCAGAGCCTAGATACTCAAGGTGCATTGAGCTTCATGCTCCCCCCCAAAAAACTTTACTTTCAGAAGTCAAGTTTTTAAGGGGCAAGAGTTGCAAAGTCACTAATGGGAGTTCAGTGCCTAACTCCCATGGACAGTCATTTGGAATTAGGCACCTTGAAAATCTTCCCTTTCAGCTTCAGCCGAGTTGCAATGATGAAATGCCTTCCCCTGCAGCCCTGTGCTCCAAATCTCCCTCCACCGCTCACCTTTCCATTCAGGAGCTTGTCGACGGGCTGTCATGTTGGGGACAAGCCTTATCGTGTGTCCTACCCACCCAGCAATGTCCTAAAAACTACGACTGCAGCAGCATGCCTTCAACACTGACAAGCCAAGGACACGAGCTGTGATCTCATTAAGCTCAGTCGGCAGGGATTCACTAAAGGGAGATCAGGGCTAACAGGACAGCTATTTTGGAGTAAGCAAAAAAACAACTGCTGACGGGGGAAAGTTAGCAGCATAATTTCCATGTACCTTAGGATAGTATTTGACTCAATAGACTGGATGTAGCAGAAGAGCTGGAATGCAGACAGAACAGACTTGACTGCTGAAGGCAGGTGGTCTTTCTGATTGGAAGCAGTTCATGAATCAGTAGAGCTACAAAGAGCACTTTGTTTTATTATCGTGGCAAGTGCACAAAGAGCAGGGTCCAGATCCACGCAGCGGACCTAGATTCCATGTTGCAGTGCTTCACTTTTAGGCCCCCTGCTGCCTAGTGGAAGCTGCAGCCCCACGTTAGGTGCCCAGGCTCCCTACACAAGGCACAGAGGGCGTTAGGTGCCTAAGAATGGGATTCACAAAAGCCAGCACTGCAGTGGCGTAGCCAGGTGGAGGGAACAGGGGGAGCATCAAAAAAAAAAAAGGCACCACCCGCTGCGGCGCTTTTACTGACGGGGTGGTGCTTTTACTCACCCTGCGGCGCTCTGGGTCTTCGGCAGCACCTCGGCAGCGGGACCTTCACTCGCTCTGCGGGTCTTCGGCGGCATTTCCTTCAGTGCCGCCGAAGACACGCGGAGCGAGTGAGGGCCGGCCGCCGAAGTGCCGCCGAAGACACCCGGAGCGAGTGAGGGCCAGCCGCCGAAGTGCCGCCGAAGACACCCGGAGCGAGTGAGGGCCGGCCGCCGAAGTGCCGCCGAAGACACCCGGAGCGAGTGAGGGCCAGCCGCCGAAGTGCCGCCGAAGACGCCCGGAGCGAGTGAGGGCCGGCCGCCGAAGTGCCGCCGAAGACTCGCGGAGCCAGTGAGGGCCCACCGCCGAAGTGCCGCCGAAGACACGCGGAGCCAGTGAGGGCCGGCCGCCGAAGTGCCGCCGAAGACGCCCGGAGCGAGTGAGGGCCGGCCGCCGAAGTGCCGCCGAAGACGCCCAGAGCGAGTGAGGGCCGGCCGCCGAAGTGCCGCCGAAGACACGAGGAGCCAGTGAGGGCCGGCCGCCGAAGTGCCGCCGAAGACACGCGGAGCCAGTGAGGGCCGGCCGCCGAAGTGCCGCCGAAGACACGCGGAGCCAGTGAGGGCCGGCCGCCGAAGTGCCGCCGAAGACACGCGGAGCCAGTGAGGGCCGGCCGCCGAAGTGCCGCCGAAGACACGCGGAGCCAGTGAGGGCCGGCCGCCGAAGTGCCGCCGAAGACGCCCGGAGCGAGTGAGGGCCCGCCGCCGAAGACACGCGGAGCCAGTGAGGGCCGGCCGCCGAAGTGCCGCCGAAGACACGCGGAGCCAGTGAGGGCCGGCCGCCAAAGTGCCGCCGAAGACACCCGGAGCGAGTGAGGGCCGGCCGCCGAAGACACCCGGAGCGAGTGAGGGCCGGCCGCCGAAGACACGCGGAGCCAGTGAGGGCCGGCCGCCGAAGTGCCGCCGAAGACGCCCGGAGCGAGTGAGGGCCGGCCGCCGAAGTGCCGCCGAAGACACGCGGAGCCAGTGAGGGCCGGCCGCCGAAGTGCCGCCGAAGACACGCGGAGCCAGTGAGGGCCGGCCGCCGAAGTGCCGCCGAAGACACGCGGAGCCAGTGAGGGCCGGCCGCCGAAGTGCCGCCGAAGACACGCGGAGCCAGTGAGGGCCGGCCGCCGAAGTGCCGCCGAAGACGCCCGGAGCGAGTGAGGGCCCGCCGCCGAAGACACGCGGAGCCAGTGAGGGCCGGCCGCCGAAGTGCCGCCGAAGACACGCGGAGCCAGTGAGGGCCGGCCGCCAAAGTGCCGCCGAAGACACCCGGAGCGAGTGAGGGCCGGCCGCCGAAGACACCCGGAGCGAGTGAGGGCCGGCCGCCGAAGACACCCGGAGCGAGTGAGGGCCGGCCGCCGAAGACACGCGGAGCCAGTGAGGGCCGGCCGCCGAAGTGCCGCCGAAGACACGCGGAGCCAGTGAGGGCCGGCCGCCGAAGTGCCGCCGAAGACACGCGGAGCCAGTGAGGGCCGGCCGCCGAAGTGCCGCCGAAGACACGCGGAGCCAGTGAGGGCCGGCCGCCGAAGTGCCGCCGAAGACACGCGGAGCCAGTGAGGGCCGGCCGCCGAAGTGCCGCCGAAGACGCCCGGAGCGAGTGAGGGCCCGCCGCCGAAGACACGCGGAGCCAGTGAGGGCCGGCCGCCGAAGTGCCGCCGAAGACACCCGGAGCCAGTGAGGGCCGGCCGCCGAAGACACCCGGAGCGAGTGAGGGCCGGCCGCCGAAGACACCCGGAGCGAGTGAGGGCCGGCCGCCGAAGACACCCGGAGCGAGTGAGGGCCGGCCGCCGAAGACACCCGGAGCGAGTGAGGGCCGGCCGCCGAAGACACCCGGAGCGAGTGAGGGCCGGCCGCCGAAGACACCCGGAGCGAGTGAGGGCTGGCCGCCGAAGTGCCGCCGAAGACACGTGGAGCCAGTGAGGGCCCGCCCCCGAAGTGCCGCCGAAGACACGCGGAGCCAGTGAGGGCCCGCCGCTGAAGTGCTGCCGAAGACACGCGGAGCCAGTGAGGGCCCGCCGCTGAAGTGCCGCCGAAGACACGCGGAGCCAGTGAGGGCCCGCCGCCGAAGTGCCACCGAAGACCCAGAGCGCCGCTGGGTGAGTAAAAATTAAAAAGGCGCCAAGATGCTCAGTGCGGGAGCGGCCGCTGCCCCACTCCCCCCATAGCTACGCTACTGCAGCACTGGTTGAGTGGGAAGCTGCCTAAGCTAGCCAACGGGAAATGCTAAGGAGAGGGGCATGACTGAAGCTCCTCCCCTCAAAGAGAGTTAGGCGCCTACCAGCAGGTGCCTTCCTCCACTTAAGATTCACAACTGTGAACCTTCACGGAGTTAGGCACCTAAGCCAGGTCAGTCCTGTCTCACAAACAACGAGGATGAGGTGGTGGTGCCTGCCTTATACCCAATGGCCCAGTGGTTAGCTCACTTACCCAGGATAGGGGAGACCTGCGTTCAAATCCTTCCTCTGCCAAAGGTAGAGCAGGGACTTGAATCCAGTTCCCCCAAGCAAGTGCCCTAACAACTGGGCTATAGCGTGTTCTCATATGGATCTCTCGCCTGTGAAAGCTGGTTTATTTGGAACACCTCCAGTCTGGGGGCATTTGGATCCCAGACTTTAGTTTGAGCCCGTGTCTCCTCTGCACACTTTGAAGGTCTGATTTTCGAGGAAAGGAGCATTTCCAGCTCCCATTGGCTGCACCTGGCACTGTGGGAACTCAGCAATTTGGAAAACAAGCCACCTAATGTATGAATCTGACTCTCTGGAGCAGAACAGTTGAAGTTCCTAGTGCACTAGGCCTCAAGACAAGCACAGTCCCTGGGAGTGTAGCAGGCGATCAGCCCAGGTGACCTGGTTCATTTGCAGAACAGTTGCCATGTTACTGTACCACTTCCTTCCCCTCCCCTCCCCTCCCATACTCCTTGCCCGAGGGACTGTGAGAGAACTAGGCAAAGTGAGAATAAATCCTTCTGTTCCAAAATGCCATCTGGCACCTGACAGTTGCATTTCAGCTTCACAGCCTCAAATTTAATTGTAAGCTCTTTTGCAAGGTTTTCAAGGACGGCGTGACACAATATGGACTCCCTACAATGAAGACACATGAACTCTGGAGCATCCCAAACAAATTCTTTGCATATTTGTTTCCCAGCACAGCATCAATCACCCACAGAGATGGGAGAGTGTCCAAAGCAGCGGGGAGAAATGCTACCGCTGGCAGTTCTTGGATTGTAATTCATTTAAAGCTCAGCGCATTAACTGTCCCACTCTAACATCAGCTACAAATGGCTATTTCCCCTTCTGTGCATAAAGCATTGAGTCGTTAAAGATGTCTGGGCTACATCCTCCACTGGTGTAAATCAGCATCGCCCCACTGAAGAGCTGTTCTTAGTATTTTAAGTCAATGCAACTGTGCCAATGTACACCAGCTGAGGGTCTGACTCGTCAGTATTTTTCGTGGGCGTGTTGGCATGTCTTTTTTAGTTCACTTGACAGGATAATAACAATCCCTAGCTCTTATCTGGCAGTTTTCCTCAGTAGATCTCAATGCATTTTACAAAGGAGCTGAGTAGCATTATCCCCATTTTATAGTGGGGGAAACTGAGGCACAGAGCTGAGACACGAGTTGCCCATTTCAGCATCTGGAATACAACTCTGGGGGCCTGAATCCCAATGAGAGCTCTCTCTAATGGATCACACTGCCTCCCAATGATACTAGCTAGATTGGGCCTGGTAAAGAGATATGAAGCACTTTCATCACAAAAAGGTTATCGGCTCAAACCCATGCCAGGCTGGGGGCATAACAATCAATGTTTAAAAAAATATTTAAAAAAAATCCAACTTTCTGAATGGTTTTTTTTATTTAAATTAAATGCACATTTATTTATTTTTTAAAAAACCAACCTATTTAAAATGAAATTTGAAATAATGACAATCTATGTTAAGGCCTATATTTATCATGAATCTATTAAAACTTTTAAATTAAATGCAAAAAATAATAATATCGAGTAGTATATATTTGGTGCCAACTTTTAAAGAATGTCAAACCACCGAGCTGGTGGATGTCACTGGCTAAGAACCTGGAACAAGAGTATGAAGTGCTAACCCAGCTTTTCATAGCAGTGGGCTTTTCTACAAGTGCAGCGAGGGTATTTTCTTCATTTCAGTTTATCCAACTAGCTCAGTTCAGTGACTGGTTCAATCAAAGTTAAGAAACCAATGGGAGTTGAAAACCAAGGAAAACCTGTGTGCCTCTTTCAATCAGTGAATAAAAACTAGGTGTGAGAGGACCAGATCAACTAGTTCTAAAATCTTAAAGGATACGGTGACAAGAAATAATCAGTTCAATTCACTAATTTCAGATAATGCAGCCTTTGTTGAATAAAGCAGTTAGTTTTAAATGAAAAAACATGTTTTGATAAGAAAATTTTCTTACGTATCCAGCACATTTAAGGTAGCTTTATTTAATAATAAATAATAAATATAATAAATAAAATAAATAAATAAATGAATAAATAAATAATAATAAATAATACAAAATTTAAAATGCCGGTTTGGAGCATTTGAACTGAATTTGAATTTCCATCCAAATAGAGTTTGACACAAATCACAAGTAAAAAGTTCATCATCATCTAGCAAATAAAAAATGCATCATTTCCTAAGATAATGTCAAAATTAAGAATCTGAATAAATGCCCGTTAAGCTATATAATTAAGGCTAAGTTTTTGTCAGGGATCTTTTTAGTGAAAGTCAGGGACAGGTCCCGGGCTGCCGTGATTTTTTGTTTATTTCCCGTGACCTGTCCCTGACTTTCACTAAAAAGATCCCTGACAAAAGGGAGAGGTGGGTTCAGCACCCGCTGTGCTGGGGCTCCAGGTCCCCCACCGATGCGGTACCTGGGAGCTCCAGGATTCCCCTGCCCTGGAGCTGGGCGGCTGCTGAGTCCCCTCGCCTGGGCAGCTGGTAGCTGCAGGGTCCCCCATCCGCTGGCCCTGGCCAGCTTATTTAGTCTGCAGAAGAGAAGAGTGAGGGGGGATTTGACAGCAGCCTTCAACTACCTGAAGGGGGGTTCCAGAGAGGATGGAGCTCAGCTGTTCTCAGTGGTGGCAGATGACTGAACAAGGAGCAACGGTCTCAAGTTGCAGTGGGGGAGGTCTAGGTTGGATATTAGGAAATACTATTTCACTAGGAGGGTGGTGAAGCACTGGAATGGGTTACCTAAGGAGGTGGTGGAATCTCCATCCTTAGAGGTTTTTAAGATCAGGCTTGACAAAGCCCTGGCTGGGATGATTTAGTTGGGGTTGGTCCTGCTTTGAGCAGCGGGTTGGACTAGATGACCTCCTGAGGTCTCTTCCTACCCTGATATTCTATGATTCTATGATTTATGGGCCATGGCTGGGCAGCTGTGGGTCCCCCCACCAGTTTGGGGGCTGGGTGCTGCGAGGGCAGGGCTGGGTGGGAGCTCCAGCCCCAGGGCAGAAAATGTCACGGCGGTCAATGTCACATGACATAATCACAGCTTGTGTAAGTTTGGTGCATCTTCCTGGTTAGCAAAAAGAACCAAATTTCATGTAAAGGCTATATTTAGTTGCAAATCGACATGTTTTAATGGTTATCAACCAATGAGAATCAATAGGAAAATAACTAAAACGTATAAATGCAAGACTCAATTAAAAGTGATGATTTAAATCATGAGTAATGTTGGTGATTCCAACCACTTGGATTTAAACCTATCCCCTCCATTGAAGTCAACAGACATACACCAGGGCTACATGTGGCCCAGAGAATCTATATATCCTATACCCCATTCAGAAGTTCTTTTTAAAAAAAACTAGTCATGGAACATGGTTGCACCTGATGTTTTTTTCCTTTTCCTGCCCCCAATTTTTATGCAACCGCTCAGGAAACCAAACCTCCTTAGACCCTAAACTACTTGACAGTATCTCTTTAAGCTGACACTCAATAAAACCTTAACCTTTATGCACAGTTCTGTTTTAATACAGTAAGTAAAAGAAAGTTGCTTTCTTCTGTACCATGACACTATGTTGTTAAATGTAATTGAGATCACATTGGGATGGAATGTTATTTCTCTAAATGCCAGTGTTGCAAAGATATTAATCTTGTTTGCTTGCAAGATTGATGGGGGCTTTGCTGAAATAGGACAGAAGCTTCAATTAGATCTATTTAATTCCTTCTCAGCAACACACTTCTTTACCTTCTCTCCCAGATATGATGTGCTGTGGTGTGTGTGTGCAGAGCTGTACATACAGCATGGGAACTCACACTCCATTTCAATAATTCATTGAGCCTCAAGCAGCGTTAACACTCTGAGCCCTGGAAAACAGAAGGGCTTGGGAAAGGTGCTTCTTTGTAGACGTGCATTATAGGCCCTGAGATCTCAGCAATAGGAGAGCCAGGGTTGTACAGATCAGGGAGAACTCTTGGACCCTATGATGGGGAGGGGCTTGAAAGGTTTGAACTGGAGAGCTGCTTACCTTTTCCTCTGGGATTGGTGGGGTGCAGAGACTAATTAGGGTAATGACGATGCCCGTGAGCACGCAGAGAATGAGGGCAAAGTACAGGTAGTGCACATCTTTTAGCACAGCTGGTCTTGGGTCCTCCTCGCCACAGGATGGCACACCATAGGAAAACTCCATGATCATTCGAATGCCACCTACTACCAGCCCGAACATGAGGCCCCAGAAAGCACCCTGGGAAGAAAACATAGGAAGAGACGCATAAGGAAGTGAGGGATCCTTGAAAGCATCTTTGGGGGGTGGGGATTATAGTTCCTTTCTGGGAATGGTCCCTTCTCTCCAGGATGGAGTCAACAGAGCAGGACAGCAAGGGAGGGTCTAGATACCTTTAATGGCCCTCAGAATTTGTAATCTACTCATTCCCACCCTTCTAACTGCAAGACAGACATGTCAGACCCGACTGAGTTAAGGTCCTTCCACTGATTTCAGTGAGGCTCTGGGTGGGCAAAAGGTTCCACTGAGGTTCATCTCATTGCAGGATTGGGACCTATTGGTCCATCTAGTCCCCTCAGACAGTGGCCACCCCACATGCTTCAGAAACAGGGGTAAAAGCCCTTGGAAGACTCGGTAGTCCTCCCCAGGGGGAGACAGTTGTTTCTGGCCACACCATAACGGGGGGAGACAGAACCATAAGAAAGGTTAGAAAGACACTTGGAGGGCTGTTACTGGAAAAGGGAGCAGGGGTTCATTTTCACTGCCACTTTGTTTTCAAGGGGTCTAGCAAAAAGGTCCAATTTTCCAGAAATAATTTGGACCCTGAGCTACGTTCTGAAATAGGGTCTGAAATCCCTTAGGGGGTTTCTCCTGCCTCAGAAAGCTAAGCCTGTGTCAGGAGCAGAACCAGGCCCCAGTGGAAGTTTCAGAACAATGGGATTAAACAGCCCCAGTGATGCTCCCCCTTCTCACTGACAGAGGAAAGAAGAGGGCACAGAGAGACACAGGGGAATGGTAGAAGTCTGAGTCTCCACCTCTGCATATTGGACTGGAGGGAAGCCAAACATGGTTTGTGTTTTATAAATGAATTTCGAGCTAGTGAAACGTGCTGGATGGACAGACTTCAGTGGAGCCAAAACAAGTTACACCAGCTGAGGATCTGTCGCCTAGAGACTAAGGCCAGATCCTCAAAGCTATGGAAGTTAGGGACCTGGATACCTTTGAAGATCTGGGCCTAAGGCCCTCTCTGTATGTAGAGCAGTTACAGCACAGACAGTGGGAGTGCAAGTTTGCCCCTCACTGACCTAGACCTAGAGGGACCACTTCTAGGAGTATGAAGCTAGTTGAGTTCCCATAGCCCCTCTTCTGAGGCTGCCAATTTGCCCCAGTTGTGGTGGCTTCTGCGAAGCTGACACCCATCCAATAGAAACAGGGGTAAGGCCCACTAACTCATGCCACTAAGCCACTTTGTGATGGTCACAGCTTTGCTGGGCTGGGTTTGAACGGGTAACCTGGAGATAAAAGGTTCCATAGACCAGTCCCAGTCCCCCAACCATCCTGTCCTGTGAAATTTCCTGTTTAAAATCATTTTATTGTTAATCCCAAACAACTCGAACCAGTTCTAACTCCTCTGATTTCTAATTTTTCCAGATAGTGGTTTGCAATAATCCACTTGAATGTTTACTAAGAATACACACACACACACACACACCCTGAGGTGGTACTACTATTCATACCGGCCCAGTCACTGATTCCTCACTTACGGACTCATTGATCCTCTTGCAGAAGATTGCCAGGATGAAGAGGGCAGTAATTGGTGGGGCCAGATAACTGGTTATGGACTGAATGTAGTCAAAGAGCTGACCGCTGTTGGACATCTGAATGATGGGAATCCAGAGAATACTGATGGCAATGAGGATGAGAACAAACACTCTGGAAGACCGGAGATTGGAACAAAGAGTATTAGCTCTGCATGTTTCAGAATCCACCTGGAAATGCAATCCCCAATCAAGAGACACTTCCTTGTGTTTTCAATGAATTCTAGGGAAAACCATTGTGCACCCTGAGTGAATTCCTCACCTGAAGTGAAATCTAGGACTGGCTTCTCCTTGTAACCAGGCAGGAAGTAAATTTCACTCTCCTAAGGAAGATAGCTAACAACCCTTTGCTGAGATCTGGCCAGAGTGGTCAAATTAAGCTGTGTGGGGCCTTTAAGGACCTGAATGGGAGAGATCCCAGGAGAATCCAAAGCACTGCAAGAAGTGGTGCAGGTGGCTCTGTGCGTGGCAATCTCAGGGCTAGCTGAATCATGACTGCCCAGTAACCCGACACGTTTTTAGTGGGAACTGCTGGAGGCACTGTATCTTGGATGAGACAGAGACCCTGACAACTTGTGATCATTAAAATCCCACAGCCACCTTTCAGAAGAGTAGAGGTCTTTAGTGCCGTTACCAAATTCCAACTAAGTCACTACTTCCTACTTAATAAAATTCCCACCGAAGTTTCAGCGGCATTCAATATCCTCCTCCATTTCTGCCTTGAGCTGGTGTGCCGTATTGCTGTGTACTATTAAACAGCTGATGCTTTCACCCCTCTCTATCCTTCACCTAACTCACAGGGATGTTTTGAAGCTTACTTAATATGTGTGACCTCAATAAAAGGCCCTACAGAAGTGCAGATTATTATTAACAGTGTTAGTGGGAAGGGAACTGTTTTACAGCCTTGGTGTGATGCAGTATTGGAGTCTGCCAATAGAGGGTGCCATGATTTCACTATGGATTGTGCTTAGGACAGGCGTCTATGACAAATTTAGAGAACACAGAAGAAATAATCTCTCCAGGTCAGTGGCAAATTGAGCCTGTCTATGTAACTGAATCTACTCCAGGTAAAGTTGGGAAACATAACTCATCTCAAGTTTTACTTTTTTCATTAACATGCATGTTAATTTTCACCTGTTTTTTCCCCTCCCTCTAAAAGATACGCTCTAGTTCAAACAAGAATTGATTCAGGGCAGTTCTCTGAGATCAGATGAGATGTTCACAGTGGTCCCTCCTGGCCGGCCTTGGAATCTATGAATCCCAGAGTCCAGATAGAACATTTTGGAGAGTTTAAGACCTGCCATCAAAATAACACGCTCAGTGAAGCCATAAGGAAGTAAGAGGACCTGCCAACAATCATGAGCTCCTGCTCTGTGGCTTTCTTGCGGAGCCGCTGCCAGATATCTATGGCGAAGAGCGTGCTGCTGCTGTTGAAGATTGAGGTGAGGGAACTCATCAGGGCTGCCAACATCACAGCTATCATCAAACCCCGGAGTCCTGGGAAACCAACAAGGAAAATTTGGTTCAGATTGTTGGTCTTTTAGCTCCTGCATATGAACGTGAACAGAGTCCAGAGAGCTCTTTGGATCTGCGGCTCTGGTCCGGGCCCACCTCGACTTTTTTAGACCTAGTCAACATTTAAGGTCAAATTCTTTTTTCTTCCAAAAAATGTCCTTTTTTCAAAATAAAAATTTTCCAGGAACATTTTTTTTCTTTAGAATTTTACTGTTTCAATTAAAAATGTGAAAACTAAAAACTTTGGCTGAAAAATTGGAAAATTTCCATAACATTTTTTGAAAAATATGTTGGGATTTTAGTTTTCTTTTGATATTTTGCCATAGCAAATACTTTATTCTTTTCCATTCAATGCGTCTACTTCTATTTATCCATCTCTTTGTCAAACACACACACGCTTGCCTGCTACATAATGGAAAGAAAACTTTGCTATCTTTTAATTTGTTTACCAATCCAACTGATAGTTGCAGGACATTAGTTCCTCATATGGATAGCTCCAAAGGCCACTCCATTCTGAGGACACAGCTGTTCAGTGCTAGTACAAGCCCACACCCCTAAGAATACAGCTTTCTCACCTACAGGCATGAGTCCCATTACAAGCTTAGGATAGGCAATGTTAGAACAACCCACTTTAGCTCCGCAGACGGTTTCACAGACTTTCGGGTCCACACATCCCACTTCATCTGTAGCAGAGAGGAAAGATTAGAAACCGAACCAGCCAGCTTAAACCTCCTTTGTGGCATATCTACTCCAGCTATTGGAAACTGTCTTAAAGGAATTGATTCTTGATATCTTATATATTTAATATAAGGCAGTAAAACAGCAAGAACACAGTTTTCCAAGCTATCACAATGGGAGCCAAAGAACATTTCGGGCCCCCAAATAAAGGTAGAGCCTCATGATGACACACTGCAAACTTGGTTCAGAGCAGATGGAACGCTTCACCCCTAGATGGGTTGGTGGCAGCTGGGATTGAACCTGGGACCTCTGGTTCTAAACGCATGAGTCTTGACTGCCTATGCTAAAAGAGCTGGCGCCATTAGCTAAGGCTGCAGCAGGCTCACCCATCTCTCTGTGTGGCCCAGCCATCATTGGAGGGGGACAGAGGAAACAAGCACTACAGCCCTGCTTGGCTCCCCCTGCACTTAGTGCATTCACAGCAATCCGATCCGAAGCAACAGTGAGAATCTGAGGACTCAGCTGGGTCTAACACAGCTTGCTCTGGGTGGCGGAGATGAGGGGAGATCTTGCTTCTTTCCACAAACAGAATCTCAGCCTGGCAGTTGCCTACCGTGCAGATCCCATGACAAAGCAGGGGGAAGAGGGGTGTCTCAGGTGAAATACTTTTACTATTACATCAGCGTCCTAACGGAACAAACAGGATTCCATGTCTGACTCAAAAGACCCGCCCCTAAAGTCTGTATGGGTCTGTCTACACTGCCCTGTAAACTTAGGTCGGTGGGACCTGGGCTTGTGGACTCTGCGTTTCCAAGCCTGTGCTAGAGCACCCACACTGCATTGTAAACCTGGGCTTACCGTTGCTGGATGTGCTGACACGTCCATACGGCACTATGCAGACCTTCTGGCCTGGGTTTGCGGCTTGACCTGCCTCCACACTGCAAAATGACAGGGCTAGGACCCAAGTCACAGTAGGATTTGGGCTCTGATCCACCCCCCTAGGAGGTTTATAGGACCCGGGTCCTGAGTACTTGCTGACCTGAGTCAGACAGATTTGTGTGTGGATGGAAGGGAAAGTTGGTCTCAAACCTGAGTCAGAGCCTGGGCTTAGGGTGCAGTCTAAACATACTCTATGTCTCCATGTTTCTCTCTAGCCTACTCCCTTTTGTCTCCTATTAGATACATGCAGTGTCCACAAGATGATATTCTGACACCTGTCCCATGCAACTGTCCCAGTGGCTTCTGCCACAGATGTCCTAAAGCAGCACCCCAAACCTGGAAGTGGAGTCAGGGGCTGGGAAGCTCCATTTGAATTGCCAATAGCACTGTATGGAGATAAACCCTGGGGCAAGACTGCTGAGCTCTGGCAGGTCTGCACCGACACAAGGAAATTGTATTCGCAATCCACGAACAGTCCAACTGTAAGGAACAACAGCTTACCTGGGTAAAGAGCTCTGCTGATCATACCAGGCATGACAATGAAAAACATAGAGAGCATTTTCAAATAACCCGCCAGCACCGATCCACCCTTGGCATGGGAGAGGTTCTTGGCAGAGAGAGACCTTTGCACTATAACCTGCAGTCAGTATAAAAATGGAAAGAGTTAAAAGAAAACCCTGCAGAGAGAAAACAGACTCATCATCTAATGCAGGATACTTTCATCTCGACGGATCCCAAAGCACTTTGCAAGCCTATGATAACATTCTCCTCTCTGATCTGCTCTGCAGATCTCTGTTGCATGGTTCACTGTTGCTGACACCAGCGAGGGTCTGATTGCAGCGAGGAAATTTTCCCTTGCCCTTTACCGGCATCACTTCACCCGCCACTGCAATGCAGCCACCTCTAGGGTGAAACGCAGCCGCTGCTCAACAATGCACTCAGCACCATGAGACAAGAGCTCAGAGTAGGGCGTGAAAAAGAACACGTCATTTTGTTAAAAATCCCACACTGAATTGCGGTGAGCAGATCTGAATTTCCCACCTTTGAACACTGAGAGCCGGGCTGTCTAAAGAAGGGCCCATTTCTCTGTGCTCTGAGCCCACCCTAGGTTTTTGTATTTAGTATTAAGGTCAGGCTTGACAAAGCCCTGGCTGGGATGATTTAGTTGGGAATTGGTCCTGCTTTGAGCAGGGGGCTGGACTAGATGACCTCCTGAGGTCCCTTCCAACCCTGATATTCTATATTCTATGATTTGCTCAGTACATTTCACACAAGGCTCCTAGTTCGTGAACAGATGAAGGACTGCACGTTGGTGGTGATCTGCCGCTGCGCAATACTTCGGGCTTCTGCCGCACCTTGTGCGCAGGAATTTAAAAAAAGTGGGTCATAGATGAGATTTAAGTGACTTGCACAGAGTCATGTGCCATATCATTGGCGGAGCCGGGAACAGAACACAGACCTCCTGGCTTTCAGAATGAGGCTTTTACTGCCTACCTCCATAAAGAGACCCCACTTGCTCACCAGCCAGCTGAAAACATCACACCCTGCTGCTCCCCACCATCAAAACAAGCCCCCCACTCCCAATACTCAGAAGCATTGAACTGCAACAGGAGCTGTGGAAAGAATGAGCAGGTCTGGTCTATTCTAGTCAGCAGAGGCGGTGGCCCCCCAAAGACAGACAGACGGACACACACATTCATCATTCCAGTGACTCTGCGAACAGTGCAGCAGCCTGGAAAGGACGATACTGGGATAAAAGGCGGAAGGGGAGAGAGAGAAAGAGAAAAAAGAGACTTACTTTACCTGATCAGTGCACCAACACCAAGTAGCCAGCACAGAGAGGCCGAAGATAAGCCCAGGCCAAGGAATGTCCCCAGTGACAGGGTTCCTGAGCATGTGGAAGGCGTCAGCGCGTGGGAGGTGACAGGTGGTGTTTGGGACTATGACACTGGGTATCATGGTGCTGTATTTCTCTTTAAGTCCTTCAAACCAGCCGACTTTTTCAAACCCTGAGAAGGAAGCAGCCAGTGGTTTAGGTTTGATGCCCTGCTACGAGGTCATTCATCCATCTTGTCCTCGCTCCTTCTTGCTTTTTTCCCCCCTCCTCTCTTCCTTGCTGTCCTCAAACCTAGATTTTGGTGGCCCAGTTGGTGTGTGTGGTGGGGGTAGCAGGATTGCACCCAGAAACGCTGGGATGCTAATGGGATCTGGGGAATTCTGCACCCAGCAGTGCATTCTGGTGGAGACAGCACCAGCACCACCGAATTCCCTTAGCAGTGGCATCATTACCCAGACTGGCAAGAAAGTGCCCCTAGAACCCAGAGTCGCTGATCAAAACCCTCTGGAAGAGCCTCATCAGGAAAACATGAAACCAGAGGAGGCAGCATTTGGGTTACTGTTTGGCAGGCAGGCTTAAAGCAAAGTACTAAGGGTCCGTTTTTGTTCCCAATGATTCTCTTGTAAATCCAGAGTAACTCCACTGGAGGAAAGCAGTAGAGGCGGCTGAAACTCAAAGGAGTTACGGGCACAAGAGCAGAGTTTGACTCAGAGGATCTGATCCAGCAAGCGGCTCCGTCAACTCCCAAAGGGAGCAAAAGGCGTTCAACACCTTGCACAACTAAAATAAGCACTTTGGAATAAACAAGGAAGAGGGGAGCTAGCTTGGTTTATGGGGACAGGTGCCAAATGTGGCTGTGAATCCTGTTATTAATATTAAATTATGGGCCTCTGTTGAAAGAGGGGGGGAAATGCTCCATAGGGCCTAGCTCCTTGTTTGACTCAGATTGTAGGTAACACAGTCCCTTGTTCCTCTTACCTATAAAGGCGAGAACCGAAGCCCCGAGTACCATGATCACAGTCTGCAGCACATCTGTGTACATCACAGCGGTTAAACCACCTGTAGGGAGAACGGCAAACCACAGAGTAAGAGAGAGCCAAATGGGTGAGGTAATATCCAGCCAACTTCTGTTGGCGGAAGGGACAAGCTTTCGAGGTTCACAGAGCTCTTCCTCAGGTCTGGAGAAGGTAACCAGAGTGTCCAAGCTAAATACAAGGTGGGACGGATTGTTAAGCATAAAGGTTTCACACGTGCTGTAGGAGACCGCTTAAAATGAAGTGGGCAGTTAAGGGTTAGCAGGCAGTAGGGTGTGTTACAAATTGTTGTAAAAAGCCATAAAACTAGTCTCTCTGTTAAGTCCATGTTTAGTCAAAAATGGAACCCTACAAAAGACTATATACCAAAACCCCACAGATCCCCACAGTTACCTCCACAGATCCAGCAACCACCCCAGACAAGCCAATCAATCTGTTGTCTACAGCCAGGCACTCAGCTATCACCGAATTTGCTCTGAGGAGAAAATCCAGGATATACACCAAAACATGCTTAAACCACCTTCTCTAAACAAGGACACTCTACCAGAGAAGTAGATTGCATTATGGAATGGGCCACTCAAAATGTCCTACAGCATGTGTGAAACCCTTATGCTTAACTATCTGTCCCACCTTGTATTTTGCTCAGACGCTCCATTACTAGGGAGCCTGATCCGAAGCTCAAAGTCAATGGAATTCTTTCCATTAACTTCAATGAGCTTTGGATTGGGCCCGGAATGCAGAGAAGTAAAATGCATTGCGGGAAGTGAGTCTTTGTCAGACTCCAGATTAGTGTGCTGCTTTTAAGATAGTATCATTACCAGCTATAGTGTAGACAGCTGTCACTGCTAGCAAGATCACGGTGGACAGGTAAAGGTTCCAGCCCAGGGAGACTTGGATGAACAGCGCTCCAGAGAAAATATCTGTCTGGAATAAGAGCAAGGAGAATTTGAGTCTCTAGTGGGTTGAATTTATTAGCACTTCTCTGACATAATCTCCAGCCCACCGGAAGGCTCAAAACCCATTAGATGGGCAACCAGAATGGAGGATGCTATGAAAGTGAGGGAGGGGGAGACAGAGGGGAAAAGGACAGACACAATAGGATCAAAAAGGTGCACTGAGCTGTGGAGAGCATGGAGCCTGATTCGGTGTTGCACTGTGGCTCTGTGTGCCAGGCCCCAGAGACGCATAAACCCTCCCCATCAGGTTAATACCCCTAGCGTGGGGGGGCCTTCCGGGGTGAGATCAGGTAGGCCTGTCCCTCAGCAACTCTATATCCCTGCAGTAGCTCACAGAAGCCATTACAGCACAACTTAGAGCAGCCTGTCAGGGATGTAAGTGATCGGCACCTCATTCAGACAGGGTCAGAACTCTCTCAGCAGGAAAAGGCTCCTGACATTGGAAAGGGGAACCAGATGAATGCACAGACAAGAGCATGAGTCACTGGGAAACAAGGGAGGGTCCCAAGCACTGTGGGTGTTGTGAATGGTTAGTCCGAGCTCACTTTTCTAGTAGGTGGGGTCATTGGCATCTGTTAAAACAGAACATCTGGTATCACCCTGGGCGTGGGAGACTACATGGTCTAATGGTCAGAGTGATGGACTATCAGCTGGAAAGACTATGAGTGAGTGGCCAATGTCTTGTGCTTCAACCTATCTATCTGAAAATGGACCCTAGCCAGCTCCTCACTGGTGTCGATCAGGATTGCTCTAACAACTTCAATAACATTAGGCCTATTTATGCAGGTTGGAGATCTGACCTAGAGCTGCAGAAGCTCCCTGGGTCTCACTTTGAGGAGGGGGATAGTAAACGAGGCCAGATTGGAAAAAAAGCAGCATTAAAATTGAGATGCACCCATTGTAAATACAGAAGGTGGCACATAACAAGTGGGGAGGTTTTGTTCTGTATTAATAAACCCAAAAGAAATCTGTAAACCTGGGATGTGGAAAGATGCAGACGCCGTCCATGGGAAAGCGAGACAGAATGGAGTGGTAAAGAGCGTGTTCCTCTCTGCCCCCAAATCATCTCCCTAAAATCCAGCTTCCATTAGCCCTCGTGATCTTTACAGCCCCCAGATACACAAAGTGGCAGGGGGGCGGGGGGGAAGTGAAGAGCCTCCTGTACATAATGGATATGAGCTTTGTCTTCCCAGCAGGAAATATAAAGAGTGTGCATCCACACACTTTGACCCCATCACTCACTCAGCTCGCCGCTCTTCCTGGCAAGCAGGAGGATTATGAAACTGAGCAGCAAAGTTATTAACCTACTTTCCAGCAGGAACTGCGGCGTGAAAAATCCCCCTCATAACCAAACCTCCTGCTGTCGAGCCAGCCATTAAATAAGCACTCTGAAAACAAAGGTGTTACCTTAGAGAAAACACCTCCGAGGCCAATAAGCTAAACCAGACACACCTGTCAGACGCGTATGAATTAGCCTTAGCAGAGAGGTCGCTGAGAATAAGCAGTGAATACTAAGCACAGACCACTGAACCGAAAGGCATTGAAAAATACTGCTTCCCCAAAAGCCACCGTATAGCTGTGATGAGTCTGGAGTAGCTGCAGGCTCCCTCCCTCCCAATATCTGGTACCCTCCTGTGCCAGCAACGCCTCTCACAGAAGCTGACCAGAAGTCATCATGCCAGAAGGGCATTTGGGCCCAGATCCTCAAAGGTATTTAGGCTCCAAACTTCCACTGGCGGAAGGATCTGTGAGGATCCAGGCCTTAGTCACTACAGATGTGGGCTGGAAGTAAACTTTGGCTTAGAGACAAAAAACTGTAGTTCCCATTACCAAGTCGCAGTGGGGGAGGTTTAGGTTGGATATTAGGAAAAACTTTTTCACTGGGAGGGTGGTGAAGCACTGGAATGGGTTACCTAGGGAGGTGGTGGAATCTCCTTCCTTAGAGGTTTTAAGGTCAGGCTTGACAAAGCCCTGGCTGGGATGATTTAGTTGGGGTTTGGTCCTGCTTTGAGCAGGGGATTGGACTAGATGATATCTTGAGGTCCCTTCCAACCCTGATATTCTATGATTCTATGACCAGTCCCTTGAACTAGCTAGTCCCCTGGGTAATGAATATCTCCTGTGCCTAAGACTTTGCACTATAATCCTCCTTCCGGGTGCACAGGTAACTCCTGTTAATGCGCTGAGCAGAGAATATGCTCCTTTCTTTGCAGCATTCAAATGATCAGAAGCTGACATTGCTTCATGTGCCATATAATGCTACTGGCTTGCGACTAAAAATGCTTTAAGAACACTGTGCTGTGCTGTGCCTTAAGGTGGTATACATTTCCCGTTCATCTTACAGATTGAAACAATAGAAGCAATTCGTGAAGGTGGAGGGACTAGAGATAACGCTAGTTGTTTCCTTACAATACAATTCTTAAAATTAGAAATTTCAATAAAGAAAATAATCATAGAAATGCTATTATGCTAAGATTATTTTTGCAAAGAATTTAATCAACACGAGATGCAATGGATCAGATCCTGAGATGGTGTCCATGGAAGTCAATGGAGCTAAGCCAATTTACACCAGCTGAGGATCTTGTCTGATGTATGGGGAAGAGTACGGGGTTGCAAGAGGGCATTTATGGTGCATAATATGTTCCTTAATTATTTGTAACATTACTGTAAGGCTCACAGAGTGATTACTCTGTCTATGAAGCCAGCTTGCTGTAGACACAATGTTGCTTTCCAGTGGGATACATACCGATATCTTGGTGAATATATAGAGAATGAGGGACAGTACGGACATGTAGATTTGAATCCTCTGTCCTCCAAATCTCTTCTTCAGGTACTCGGGCATTGTGACAACTCCTGCAGCAATGTAAACAGGCACAAAAATCCAGCCAAGGGCCAGCAGCGCCCAGGTAGCCTGGAAATGGGGAGGAAGGAAAAGAAAAGGCCATAATTAAAAACATGTGATAGACTCTGCACCATGCAAATTCTCTGTACATGCCATGGGCAGTATCAGACAGCGTGGGAATGTGGCATCTCTAAAGCAAAGTATTGCTCTGCCATACAGACAGGAAAATCCTGGGACTTGGGGTTTATGGTTGGAAGACAAGGTGGTAGATGGGTGAATGAGAACAGGATGAACACTGCTGTTAGTACAGTGACAAGCCTTTGGAGATCTCGCATCTCTCTCTTTTTTATAGGATGTCAGATCCTGTTCCACTTCCTTGCCTCCTTGGCAAGATTCCACTTCATTGCACTAGGTCTATAAAAGGAGATGTAGTATTTGGTGACCTTTGGTACCAGCGGCATTGCTACTCATGCCAAGGTTCTAAGGCCCAGGAAGTTAGGAGCCAAGTACCTTTGAGGAGCAAGGTCTAACTGACCTTCAGGCTCTTGGCTCCGGAGAAGCCTTTGAGCATCTCATGATTTTTGCAGGACAGTATGACTAGGTTAGCAGACGAGGATGCTGAATGAACAGAATCTCTCTGAGCAGCAGAAATAGAAGCAACAGGAAGACTCTGATGGACTTTTGGACAACTTCCTGTGTGATTGAACTGGATTTGCACCGCACATGGTAAATGAAATGGATCGTTGGTTTTGCATGAAGTGTCTTTTGGGAGTTTAAAGTTCTCTCTCCCATCACACTCTGCTGCTCCAAAATCCAGCCCAGGCCAAAATGGAGATGTTAAAACTAGTGGAGTCACGTTTGCTCTCCATGATCATCAAAATATATCAATATGTCCGATGGCGCACGGGCTGCACGTAGGCTCCATGTTCTGCTGAAAGGGCTTGTTAGTGCAAATTGGAACTGGCAACGGGACCCAAATCTCAACTCCCAAAAATACCAGCTGCAGTGAAAATATATGCAAGAAAATTGATCTTGGGTGGATTCCTATGTGCCCCTTGGGGATAAATTGGCACCATTACCAGGCTCCACTCAAGGGAGGTCTTGGAATGGAACAGCAGAGATTTTGAGTTATCTAATGGATGTGTATTGCAGGAAAACTAACACCAGACTCACTTCTAGCCAGCGTACCTAGTAATTCCTCTTGAGTTGTATGTGCTACACCTAGTGTTCATGCTCTTAGAAGGGTCAGCGGCTAACCTCCAATGGATTTCAATAGGCCCCAATTCACACCAAGTTGTTGAACACAGAAACACACATTTTGGAACCTGAAATGTTATTACAGTGTTGCTAGCTCTTGTGGCTTTATGGTGAGTCTTGTGTGTAGGGTTGCCCACAGTCCCTTATTACAGGGGTTCACAACCTTTTTCTTTCTGAGGCCCCCCCAACATGCTATAAAAATTCCACAGCCCACCTGTGCCACAACTGTTTTTCTGCATATACAAGCCAGGGCCGGTGTTCTGGGTTAGCAAGCAGGCCAATTGCCTGGGGCCCCACACCACAGGGGACCCCATGAAACTAAGATGCTCAGGCTTTGAGGGGCCTCAGACTTCAGCCCTGCATGGTGGGGCTTTCGCTTTCTGCCCTGGGCCCCAGTGAGTCTAATACCGGCCCTGCTTGGCAGCCCCTTAAAACCTGCTCATGGCCCCCCAGGGGCCCCTGGACCCCTGGTTGAGAACTACTACCTTATTACAAGGGATGCCCCTTATTTTTTCATCTCTATACAACAAGATCAGGAGTTGCTGAGTGCTGCAAAAAGCAGGAATAAATACCCCTGGCAAATGTAAGCAAGTACTGCTTATTATTAATTATAATAAAATAATAATATCAGGAGGAAGGGTGGGGAGTGGGTGCTAAGAACACTTATTTTGAAATACAATGTTGGCAACCCTACTTTTCCGAGATGTGTTGTTTTCCCTAAAGCCCCAGATCCTGGAATCCTGTTACTATGTGGGAATCTCAACTTTTATTTTCTAAAAACATAGTTTCTAACCTTCATGGCTGCAGAGCACAGCCTAAAAATGTGACCTGGGAGCTCCCTGAAGGTTCAGTAAGCAGCAGGTAAAGAAAAAGAACCACCACATTGACATATTTTAAATCTCATGATTTTCAAGACAATCTCGTGATTTTGAGGGGGCCTGATTCAGGAGTTGTGAGCACTGGGGGGTTGACAATACTGTTAATAACTGATTCATGGAACCCACACCCCGTCCCCTTGTAAACTGTAACTCCAGGGCAGCCTGGATTCTTACATTCCACTCAAAGCCCCCGACGGCGAGGCCCCCAGCTGCTCCTGTGCCGGCAAGGCCGATGAACAAGCCGCTGCCCACGTTGCTTGACATCAGGGAGGCTCCAATCTGAAACACACAGCACAGGCAGAGGATGCAGAGAGTCATTGCAAGTGGTTTCTAAGCAACATAAAGCACTTCCCTTTGGCCTGGCCTGCTGTCACATCCGAGGCTGTTGTCTGATGGATTTTTTTTAAACTACGGTGCTTTGACTTATTAAAGTAATCTAACCTATGTGAGTCTGCCCCCTGGTGCTGGCCCTCATCCGGTCAGTTTTCATTCAGTCATTGACTTCAGTGGGAGTTTTCCCTTCGACAGACACCGCTGCGGAGTGGTCTTCATGAATTCTGAGGAGCTCAGATACGCCAGTGAGAGATACCATAGCAGTTACATAGGTAAACAGATGGATACGCTCTGAGCACAGATTCAGGATGGGGCCTGTTTGAAACAAGCACTTGTTTCCTTTTAAGTTTATGTATTGTAAACATGTAAATTATTGTGGAGCCTCTTTATGGCTTATTCCAATCTACGGGTATTCCATGACGTGCGAGGAATCTCCCCACGCATTTATTGCTTTGCCCCCAGAGTATCGATGCAGGCTGCGGGACCCGCCCCAGACGCCGCTGCTCCCTCGGGATCCATCTCACTGGAGATCCCCTTCTTCCACTGCAGCTGCTGCCCTATGTGCCACCCCAACAAAGTGGGTGCGATGGAGTTGTGTTAACAGGGGTGTCCCCGGGCCACCTCTAAAGGGGGATCCCCAACCACAGCAGAGACCCCAAGGAAGGTGCAGCTCCAGGTGGTGGCATGTTTTCTGGATAAGGTCTGCAAGCTCGGGGTGGGAGAGGTGCGTGTGTGAGAGCAATTTGCATCCTTAAGCTCCACCTACTTCTCCCTTGGCCTATTCAGTCCCCGCCCCCCTGTGCAGATCCCGCCTCCCAGACTAGCAGAAGGGCTAGTTGCAATGTCTGGGGAACAGGCTGGCGCCATGGCCGTGTCTGAGATGCCCTACAGGGAGGGAAGGCCACCTCCTCGTGTGATCAGAGTTTAGCTGCTGGTTTGTAAAGCGCTTTCAGCTTCAAAGTGTGACATAAATGCATCATGTGCCATGTATCCTCATGTGATCACTCCTCATGCTCTGTGCTCGGGGCATGACTCTGCTCCCCTTATTCGCGAGGTGCCCCATCAAAATGCAACCCAGCGGGAGTGATGGATGCAGAACTAAGGCCCACGTTTGTGAGTGCCCGTCAGGTTAGCAGGTGGTGGGCTGATACCACATCTGCAGGGCAGCACCGCTCGAGCTCCCTGGGCGGTCAGCAAGATAACCTGAGGGGCAGTTATAAAAATGTCCATTCAGCAGAGGTTGTGCAAATCAAACAATCCTTCGCAGCCGGGGCCCTGGCTGGCAGGGCCGTAGCAACAAAGAACGTGGCCCCCTCCGAACATATGTCCGGGCGGGGCCCCTTACAATGCAGAAACTGGAATGCGGTATTTATTTTGCCACTTTTAGGGGCCCCCTTCCTTGCGGGGCCCCCTCCGGTCGGAGGGCGCTCGCTACGCCTCTGCTGGCTGGTGACAGCAGACGCCGTGTCCCTAGGGCTCCTTTAAGCTCTGTTCCTTTCGTAACCCTTGGTTAGCAGAAAGGCTCATGTTTTACGAAGATCGGTGAAACTCAGGAGGCTCTGATACACGGTGTGAAAAGGGAGGTGCTTGCGGTCACAGCTTATTCAAATCTCCCTGCTATGAGAATCTCACAAAATCAGGGGCTGCAGGGACTTTGCACTTTCCCCTGGAAATACTGTGAAACCAACCCCCTTTCTCCCAGTGGGCCAAATCCTGATGCCCTTACAGGCCCAGATCCCCCTGCCACAGTCAGATCCTCGCAGTGGATTGTGAGGGAGGAAATCTCTGTGAGGATCCCCTCACAGAAACCCCACCTCCCACAGCATTTCTCTTCCCTCTACCCTTATCCCCTCCAACAGACTGCGAAGGCCTGTCCCCAAACCTGGCACTCCCTCAGCTGGGATGCCTCTGCATTGGCCCTGGTGCCCCAGCCCGGCTTCCTGGCCACATGGCTCTATCGGAGCTGACAGAACAGAGAGTCCCCATTGTGCCCCAGAGGGAACCATGCCAAGAAGATGACACAGCTTCAGCCTTAAACTCCAAGGGGCTGGAGGGATGAAATTATGTGTAACCTCCCCACGGGTCCCCTCCATCTCCACCCTGTCCCTGCATGGCCCCCAAGCCCATGCAGAGGCCATTGCAGGGTCTAGGATGGGGGTAGGGAGGAGATGGCACCAGGGAGGTGGCTGAAGGAATGATGGAGAGCCTCAACCAGAGTGTGCCCTGCATCTATGGGGCAGCTGAGGATCATCTGGGCCTTAGTTTTTCCTCAGGAAAACTCCAATTGACTTCTGACCAAGTAGGAATGGAGGTGACATCCTGTCTACACCGAAGTGAATGGCAAAACTCCCCCTGATTTCAATGGGGACAATTGCCCCCGAGTAGTTATCATGCCAGTATTCCCTCTGGGGTAGCCAGGAAGTGAAGATGTGCAAAACGAAAACAAGGACTTTTGCATTTATAACCTGAGAGAATCCAGTGCCTTTCTATAGGCAAATATTTACACTCCAAGCCTGGACCTTGAGCTGTTCAAGAAACACTTGCATGGAAAGAATGTTGCATGTATCTTAAAGAACGTGTGAGCCTGGGAAGGCTGCAACCCATGCATAAATGTGGGTTCAAACACATATAGATGGAAACCTGCTGCAGTCTGGAAAATGCTAACACCTCGGGTTAATTTTAACACCGCCCCCAGCGTGGTCCAGTGATCCCTTAACTAGATGAAAACAAGGTACAGTGCTGTTCCCATAGGATAAAGCACCTCTGGTTTTAACTATCACTCTCCTCTCGGACAAAGCTTTGCCATACCTCTACACAGGCCACATTCATCCCAGGTGGCCACTGACATCAATGGAGATACACCAGGGATAAATCTGGCCATGCGTTACCAATGCTTTGGCTTCCCTCCCACCGAAAGTTTGCTTTCCAACCACACCTTGTCTGAACAGCAGATTCCTAATATGCCACTGCTGAGCTCTGAGCAAAGAGTAATGGAGTTTGACCTGCTTCTCACCTTCTGAGAAAGTTAAAATATTAATATTGCATGAAGCCGGAAGCTGTGGCCAGAATTAACACTGCTACCAGCCCTACTTCTCCATATAGTAAACTGCTGATTAAAAGGCTGACTGGGGTAATGTGAAATCATATCTTGAGTAAATATATTGACTCCCAAGAAATGTAAATACCTTCTCTAATACACACATCCGACTGTATCGGACACAGATGTAAGAAACACAGAAGCTGTAGAGCAGTGAGACAGTGGCCTTATTATTTATTCTGGTAGTGTCTGTGTCCAACTCACAGGAAGACACAGACACGCCAAGAAAAATAATCCTGAAGCCATGGAAATAGTTGTCTGCGGTTCCACAGCCCATCACGAGACCATGGGGAGGGTGCCCATTTGACCCTTGTCACCATTGTATTTACCCTACGGGTCTATAGCTTATCCCAGGGGTGGGCAAACTTTTTGGCCCGAGGGCCACATCTGGGTATGGAAATTGAATGGTGGGTCATGAATGCTCATGAAATTGGGGTTCGGGTGCAGGATGGGATGAGGGCTCTGGCTAGAGGTGCGGGCTCTGGGGTGGGGCTGGGGATGAGGGATTTGGGGTGTAGGAGGGTGCTCCAGGTTGGGACCAAGGGGTTTGGAGGGGGTGAGGGGAATCAGGGCTGGGGTAGGAGGGGAGGGCTCTGGCTGGGGGTGTGGGCTCTGGGGTCAGGCCAGAAATGAGGAGTTCAGGGGCAGGAGAGGGCTCTGGCTGGGGGTGCAGGCTCTGGGGCGGGGCTGGGGATGAGGAATTCAGGGCGCAGGAGGGGGATCAGGGCTGGGGCAGGGGGTTGGGGGCATGGCAGGGGGTCAGGGGTGCAGGGTCCGGGTGACGCTTATCCCAAGCAACTCCCAGAAGCAGCGGCATGTCCCCCTCCGGCTCCTATGCGGAGGCGCGGCCAGGCAGCTCTGCACACTGTCCCATCCACAGGTGCCGTCCCGGAAGCTCCCATTGGCCCAGTTCCCGGCCAATGGGAGCTGCGGGGGCGGTGTTTGGGGCGGAGGCAGCGTGCGGAGCCCCCTAGATGCCCCTAAACATAGGAGCCAGAGGGGGGACACGCTGCTGCTTCCTGGAGCCGCGGCTTGCGTGTGCGGAGCAGCCCCCGACCCGGCTCCTGGCTGGAGCAGGGCAAACCCCAGACCCTGCTCCCCAGCGGGAACTCGAGGGCCAGATTAAATCGGCTGGAGGGCCGGATGTGGCCGGCGGGCTGTAGTTTGCCCACCGCTGGTTTATCCTCAGACCCCACTCCAGCTTCCCTTAAAGTCAATGGAGAAAAACTTCAGTGGGAGAGGGATCATGCCCTGTGTTACACACTAATTTAAAATCACGAGTAACATCATCAAACTCAATGGAGATACACTACGGGGGAGGGGAATCAGTGACAGAGGAAAGGCAGGTTCTGTAGGCCTGACTGCCTTCACTGAGGGTGGTTTTTACACAGAAAGGACTCCAGACTTCAGAGGAGTTACTCCTGATTTGTACTGGTGAAAGGGAACAAAAGCTATAGGCCAAAATCTTCAAATCTGGCTCCCTACCATCAGGCTCCTAAGGCCATGTTTAGACATCTAAATAAATGAGACTTGACCTTCAGGGTACCTGAAGCTCTCACCTCAGTCACAGAATCATAGAATATCAGGGTTGGAAGGGACCTCAGTCAATGGGGACCTCAGGGCCTCGAAGTCTCTGAAAAAGGCAGGCCACATTGATTTAAATGCCTGAATCTGGATTCAGGAGCCTCACTTTGGGTTGTTTGCCATTTTTCTTCCACCTTCAGGCTGTTGGCGATGGGATGGAAATACTGTACACATATATGGGCTCTGTCAGATCAGGAGGGGAGATTAGTGCCAAAGTTGGGGAGTCATTAGTTGGAAATGCTGTTTGGCCAAACCTTTTGGTTAAACTGGAGGGGCTCTTGGCACCTCAGCTGATCTCAGCTGCTGTGGTATCACATGAGAGGCCTGCCTTGGAGACCATCTTTCAAGACCAAACCCATTAGGGTGTTATAGCTCGAAGCTGAAACCCTGAAGTTGACAGAATGTTGCCACCCAAACTGGAATTTAGCTGGGACGCTGGGGTTAACCTCCCAACTCTTGCAAAGAGTGCTGGGATACTTAGGTTATCACAAGTGGTCAGAAGATGGCACCTTCAGCAGCAGAGCAGACCTCCTCCCATATTGCATCATATGTTTCCTTAGGCATCAGTGCTAAAACAGTCATAACCGGACTCAAGTGGGGCTCAGCGCCTCTGAGAATCAAGCCCAAAGAATCTCAAGTTGGGCCCGGAAAACAGAAACAGGCAAACTCAGAGGGTGCTTTTGACCTAAACAACTTGCCAGAGAGTGAATCAGTAGGAGAGCCAAGACTGGAACCCAGCCCTCCTAGCACCCAATCATGTGTTCTAACCACTGGGCCATATTACCTCCTGGAGTAGCCCAGCTACCAGACGCAATGAAAAATAAGAAGAGTAAGGATCCTGGCAAAAGCCAGTTTCCTTCCAACATCTTTTAAACCTTCCACGCTCTAGTTATGGAAACACCCCCTATGCTTTTCCCTAAATGTCACCTGGGAGAAATTGGAGCACAAAGCACATTAAAGCAATAACAGTTGTTATATATTCGTACGCCTCTCCGACAGAAGACGCCTAGAGGATTTATAGGCACTGTGTATACAGAGAAAGAAGTTTTTGGTTGAAAACTGTATTCCGTTACCAGCGATTCACTGGAGAGAGATACAGCTGTATATTTTGCAATTGGATGAAAAGGCTATTTATTCCAGTGACACCTTTATTCTTTTAAAACGTTGAAATTATTTTTAGGTGTGCCTTTCGCTCCCACGCAAGCGTGCCCTTTAAGAGCTTTATTCCTTTCTCGTGAATCATTTCGGAGATTTATTTTAGTCCTCACACAGTTAATAGCGTAGCCTTTCCCCCACCCGGGAAGGGTAGAGGCGAAGGGCTTTGCCATACGATTGTTTTCTTTGTCGTCTCTACGTGATTTTTACGGCATCGCGCAGACCTGAGTCATTTAATGCTCCCATGGCTGTTCTGCAGCTGTATGTGAAGTGAGTTGGGAACAGGGGGAGGACCTAAATCCAGCTCTGAATGGGCAGGTGCGGCTGCAACATAGAAGCCACAGCCCCAGGTAACCCGTTGCCTCTGACCTGAACAAAAAAGCTAAGAACTGAAAAGACCAGGGAGACTGAACTGTCCTTTTCCTCCAGGTAGGGGTCTCTGTAGCTCAGGGCTTAGGTTCCTGGGCAGAGCTGTGGGGGGAGGATACTCTGTGGTTGAGGGTCCCGATAGCTCAGGGCTGAGGCTCCTGGGCAGAGCTGTGTGGGGTGGGTACTGTGCCTGTCCCCAGACCTTTCTATCAGGTACCTGGATTTGCTTGAAACCCAATTTTTAAGTAACAAGTGGAAGCATCAGACTTACTGGCAACCATGTCATGGACCGTCCAGCCAGGAAATACCCTCCAACTGTCCCCCGACTTGCCCGTATGGATGACTGAAAAACAGAAAAAACATTAAGTGCTTTTCCCCCCCACGGGTTCCCGCCCATCACAATGGTCCCGCTCTCCAGTCATCCTGCCAGCAACATGCTGGGAGTCCTCCCAGTTCTGCCCTCCCAGCTGCTGCTAGAATTGACTAACTCCCTGTATCCAGGTCATCCAGTGCTTTCTGGAGGATTCAATAAACCATTTTGCAGACGCTCAAGGTGCAGCGACAATAGTTAAAACAGGGAAATAATGCACTGTGCTCCAGCAAGTCCAGCGGGGTGAAACCTCGGGCTGTAGCCCATCCATTCCTGGGACGCCAGAGAGCTCACCTTGTCGGAGACCCCAGACTGCGTACTACAGTGTGCACATGGGATTGCACCGGGGCAGTGAAGAGTTGCCCCATTCTAGGGGGAACTATGAGTAGAACAGAGCCTTAGGATGACCAATCCTTCCTGAGCTTCCCATTGCACGGGAGAAACATACAGCATGTTCCCAGCCAACGCTTCTGGCCAGCGAGAAGGGGAGTGCTTCCTGTTAGCCCATTATTAACACTAGCCTGAGCTAACAAGCCTCTCTGGCTTCTGAGCTGGGGGCCTGGTTGTTACTTTGCAAGTGGGAAAGCCTCTCGGTTTGTCAGGACATTGTACCCAGAAGTTACCAAGCAGCTGTGAGTTGTTGCTCCGCTCTGATTTGTGCAGCACTCTCATCTGCAGCTTGGAAGCCAGAATATGGAGCAGCTTTGATCCATGCTTGCAGCAGATGCATGGGGCACCGGAGACTGGGGGTGCGGAGTGATGGCCTAGCTCTTCCATTTTCCTTCTCCCCATTCCTATGTCTGTTGGCTGCCTGGCTTGGGTAGAAGCTGCCCTCTGACTGGGTGATGGGGCTTCTGAATCCATTTAACAACCTCCCAGTGAGTGCACATGTTAGGAGAACAAAACGACTTCCCCAGACAGGCTGCTGGGTCAAAGAAAATAGGGATCAACTAATAATCGTCTTTCCAAATTTTCCAATGCCCGATTCAGTCCTTTTCGCTTCATTCCCCCTCTTAGGCCAGAAAAGTCTCCCAGCTCGCCTTTCTGCAGCCATTCCACGGGGAACCTCACCCCTTCTCCCCAGTCCATTATGGGATACTTAGCAATTCTGGCGGCAGTACCCTTCCCTCAGTGCTATTTAGGGATTGCAAGGAATGGAATCGGAGCTGCATGGGAGTGTGGGGGAAAGTGTTTCTACTCTCTACCCCCTAGCATACCAGTCAAAGCCTGCTACTATCTGGCCCTATGAAAGTACTATGCACAAATAAAAAAGCAGGCGGATTATAAGCAGATATCTTTGCACGCAGGAGAGGCCCATAGCTGATTACACACACTGCCTGTCTTCTGTCCCCTAATGGAAGCAAATCACTGAGCTCCTGGACTCACCCATATCCCAACGGCGAGGACGAAGACAAAATAGATGACGACGACAATGATGTCCACAACCTCGAAGGCAAGGTTCCTCTGTCCAGGTGGCTCTGTGGTGGCCGGGGTGGGCTGGCTCATGGCTGCAAATGAACTGCTGATTGTGTCTCTCTCACACTGGACTTTGATGTACGTTTTCCTTCATTATTCTCCTTTAATAATTAACAGGGTTGGGAGAGTGTCAGAGGGGAAATCGAGAAACACAGGGTGGCAGATAACACTGTTGGCACACTGGCAATTGACAGATCCCAGTCTGCAGCATGCATAGGCATCCTGTACTGAGCCAGTCATCTCAGCCCTGCCTCGTAATCTGCCGAGCTAAGGACGGGCAAACCCTCACAGGGTTTGGAAGGTGGCTCAGATAAGCCAGTTCAGGGAATCAGGATTAAAGGGACTTGAAAGACCTCAAATTAATGAATAAATGGACTTAGGACATCACGTTTATTTTGATGGGTACCAAACAGGAATCACTGCGAGAATAAGGGCTGGGGAAATATAATTGAACCTACAACATGCTGGGACTAGATCTTCCCACAACATACTTAGATTGGGGCAGGGGGAGAACTTTCTGCACTCTGAGGTGCCATCACAATACATAGAATAAATTGTACAGGGCCTGTTCCGATGAGGGCTGCCAATTGTCTAATCACACAAACCCAAACACGCTGCGGTTGTTTGCGGGGGTGCAGGCTCTGGGAGGGAGTTTGGGGCAGGAGGGGGCTCCGGGCTGTGGCAGGGGGTTGGGGTGGAAGAGGGGGTGCAGGCTCTGGGAGGGAGTTTGGGTGTGGGAGGGGGATCAGGGCTGGGGCAGGGGGATCGGGGTGCGGGCTATGGCAGGGAGGCACTTACCTAGGGAGGCTCCTGGGCGCCGACACAGCGGGGCTTAGGCAAGCTCCCCGGCAGGCACCACCCCCACAGCTCCCATTGGCTGCAGCTCCTGGCCAATGGGAACTGCGGAGTCGGTGCTGGGGCAGCACGTGGAGACTCCCTGCCCCCCAGGGGCTGCAGGGACATGCAGGCTGCTTTTGGGAGCGGCGCAGAGCCAGGGCAGGCAGGGAGCCTGTCTTAGCCCCGCTGCGCTGCCGGACTTTTAGCAGACTAAAATCTCACTGATTGGCTTCTGAAGCCTCCAGGAGATAGGGCCTGATTCCAGGAGACCCCCGGCAAAACCGGGGGGGTTGGTGACCCTAGTTCTGACTGCTGTTGAAGTGACATCGCCAACACTCATGATTCTATCCCCAGCTGCTGGAGTCCCATGATTAAGTGAGAACAGCAGCGGTTATTATAAAAAAAGGACATTTCCCGCCATTGTGGCTGCAGAGAAAAGCTTGAAAACGTGACCCAAGGATGACTTATAGGCTCAAAAATGAGAAGGAAAATAAAGAGAACCCACGAGGTATTATTATTATTTTAAATTCATGATTTTAAAGGCAAGCTTATTTGTTGGGGGTGTTGGTGGACGGGACTGAAATGATATTTGAATGCTTGTGGTTGGCCTTTCCATTCTACGGGAGTTGGATCAGGCTCAGGGTCCTGACAGCTGCAAGGTGCATATTTAAAACAGCCACGTAGGGTCCTACATTTAGCTTTAAAAAACAAAACAACCCCCACAAACCCCATCAACTTCTTTTTTAAAATAACTGGAAGGTGAAACAAAAACGTACCCCTGAGTGCTGCCGGCACGTATTCATACATGGCACAGTGCCACCTGGTGCACAAAGAAGAGAACAGAAAGAAGAATTGAATGAGAGTCCAGCGCCTGTTATTTAGATAAACAAATTTCTTTCAGGCCCTTTATAAGCAAATAGTCTTGTTGGCAAATTCACCCAAGTTAATGAGACACAAACCTGAGGGCCTAACTACCTGCAGTCATTAAAAATCCCCTGGCACTGTTCTCCACAGCAGGGCCATACGTCCTGGCCAATTTGCATGTTTACTTTTCCCTGCTTCCCCCTTGCAGTACAAATTAGGTTTGGGATTCAGCCTTTTTTCCTGCCTTAAACTGCTGTGTGTTGTTTTTATGTGTTGCGAAAAGCCGCAGAGTTCCACGCCAGAACTAGCTGCATTTCAGCAGTGGGAAAAGTATTATTATGATTATTTATTATTCGAGTGATTTCTGTGCAGTTTGCAAGGTGCTTCCTGATCTTTCAGGAGGAAAATTGCTATCTGTATAAATATAAGCTCTTAATTATTATTGTATTCGGCTACCTGACATCAAATCAAACAGCACATGGCGACCCCGGACCGCTCAATAAATTCCATTCCCATCAACAGGAAATTCCATTCCCATCAACAGGAATTAAATGTGGATAGCAAGGCAGAGGGAGTAGCATTTGTATTGCCTTATCTAGGGAGCCTGTCACATACATGTTTGGCACTCATGGAGTTAACTCGCCTGACTTGCATGAGCATCAAGTACAGTCACAGGCAAAGAGCTGGGGAATGAACCTGGGAAAGCAGCTGTCTCTGGGCGTTAGCAGGGGGAGCAGGCATAGATCACTCTGGGTTTGTCAGGGAGCTGTAATTGCTCTAAGGTGTGGCAAGCTGGTATCTCCAGTTCCTTCACTACATCCTGTCAGTGCCACAGGCCACCTGGTGCAGCTCGGGACATTTCCTGGCTGGCGTGGGGGACTTCTGCGTTCATGGGTGTGAAGCCCTGTATCCTGTCAATCTCAAGCCAAGCAGGCTCCTGCTCCCACTGGCATCTCTCAGGGTAGCCCTCTCCGCTGGGGAAAGGAACGAAAGGAATCCAACACATTCAAGGAGCAGCTGGAACTACTGCCCTGATACATCTGCTGCAGGCTGCCTGCTGCTCAAACAATACAAGGAGAACGAAGGTGATGGAGCAGGGCTAGTGGCTAGAGCAGGAAACCAGCCCTCAACATTCCTGATTCTTAACAGCTGTGCCACTGACAAAGGGGGAGTCACTTAAATGGGTTGCCTCAGTTTCACCGGCTGTAGGCATGGAGGGAGAAATAAGGAATGTATCTGAAGCCCTTTAAGAGCTGCCCGGTGCTGTTGGTTCGAAGTGGAGGGAGGAAGCAAAGAGGGCTGGGAGCTCCTGGAGCGTGAGACCATAAAGATGTGGGAGTAAATTGCTGGGTGGGTCAATCTCACATCATCATAGATGTCGGCTTGATTTTTCACAATGGGGAAGTCTCCCCGGCCATCATGGAATTGATGGGCTTGTGGGACAGCCGGGCCACCTTCTTGGCTGACACATCATGGAGCGAGCCAGGGACCTCCTGAGCGTCAGTGTGAGCTGCTACAGCTTGAGCTAAAGAGCCAAGCCACTCCAAGGAGGGCAGTAACAGACTCACAGCCTCTGCACATGAGGCACAGAGGGGCCACCTGGTAACATGCACTCGAGAGTGGGTTACACTTGCACAGAAGATTTTCACTGCGGTGATTCAAAGTGCAACGAAACCTCTTCCCTAGCACCTCACTGGCTAAGAATAAGGTCTTGTCTGCACAGGGCGGGTTGCATCACTGTAGCTATGCCCAGACTAACCCATAGTGTAGAGAAACCGCATCTACATCAGAAGGGAGTAGCACTGGAGCAGTGCACCCCGGCTTGAACGTCAGCACCTCCAATTAGGTCCATGACCGAAATGCCAGTGTTCAAAGATCTCCAAGCTGCTGGGTCAGTCCAGTCTCCAGTGGCTACTTCTCCTCCTCCCAAAGTCACGTAACACGGATACCACGTAACATGGATACCACGTAACCCACGTCTGGGTTGTGACTGGTCAGGGGGATTTGGATAAAATGGCAGTGTGCTGGGTCAAGATGTAGGCGCATTGCCAGAGCTCACACACTAATGCGGGGTTGTAGCCAAAAGATACTCAGCCCTTGTTTTCAGGAGCTCAGTCCCCAGCAGTTTTAAATAATAATAAGAGGTCCGGTTGGTTACTATTCCAGATTTGGAAGCTTCCCTACCAGCAGCAAAGATGACCTGTAACTTACCCTATCCCAGCAGGGTTTTTGCCTGCATAGAATGAGAAGAGTCTACTGCTCCGGCCTAGTAATGGAGAGCGCTGGGGGAGATGCTATTCCTGTCCCAGGAGGATTTTCAAGATTTCACTGTTTCCCATCCCAAAACAAAAACCCGCAAAATCTCAATCCAAGTGTTTAATTCCCATTTCAACCTTTTCCATTTTTTTTTTTTTTTTTTTTTTTACTATAAATTAAATTTCACTGTGAAACAAAAAATCATTTTGGATCCTAAAAATGGAATTTTTGGTTTCAAAAGGGGACGTTTCAAAACAATTTTGAAACTTGAAAAAAAAAAAAAAATCAGCCTGGGGAAGTGATCAAAGCTGACCCTTGCTGAGGAAAAGATTCTGTTCCGACAAATTGCCCCTTTTCCGACTAACACGTTTGCTGAAGAATTCCCGACCATGGAGCTGCTCCCTTACGGCAGACGGAAGAGTCTTGTGCGGAGGTCCCCGGGTTCAGGCTCTGCCACGGATTCTAGAGAGACTGCTACAGAGGCCTGGATTTTCAATCGTGCCTGCACACTTTTGTGCACACCTAGTTGTATACACGGCCCCTGCTTGAGTCTGCACATTACGCAGTGGGCACACGCTTGCCAGGCAATTCACACACACACGTGCACACACTCATTAGAAACCCTGTCTCCGAGTCCCCAGGCGAGTAACAATGATCCTAGAACTCTGGGTGGCTCTAAACGCCAAAGAACCAGCCTCTCGGCACGTAGGGCAAAATCCAGCCTGGGCATAAGCGGGTACCATTCAATTGGCTTTGGCACAGTTGTGCCTGAGGATACCAGGGCTGGATGGTGCCTGTAGTCTTCAGGCACATAGACTCTGCTATGGCCAAGCAGGCCACTGAGAGCCATGCAGTCAGGGCCGGTTCCAGGCACCAGACGAGAAAGCACGTGCCTGGGGCGGCACATTGTAAGGGGTGGCATTCTGGCCAATTTTGGGGCAGCCAGCCCAGCCCTGCAGGGGCAGGAACTAGCGATCCCCGCCGCTCACCGTGCCGCCGGGCTCCCCGGGACGCGCCATTCCCCGCCGTCTGCACCAGCCTCCGCCTCCCGCGCCATTCTGAGCCCGGCCCAGCCAACCCACCTTTAAAGGAGCGGCTGAGCCAGCACCTCCTGCAGCCCCTGGGGGCTCCACCTGCCTGGCCGGGAGAGGCACCCTAAGGCCGGAGGGCTGCCCACGGGCAGAGGGAGCGGGCGGGTGCCGCCCTTCACTCCCCTGCAAGCCACCTTGACCGCCCTCCACGCGCTCCCTGCGGCTGCCGTTTTTTTTTTTTTTTTTGCTTCGACAGTCCGGCCAGCTTTTCTTTAAAATTTTGCCTGGGGCAGCAAAAAAGCTAGAGCCGGCCCTGCATGCAATCCAGTATCCTGGCCCCAATACCCATTGAATACACAGCATTCCAGCTCCAGAATGCACTTTGCTAACTGGGCAACACTAGACAATCGACCAAGTGGGTGGATTTCCTTCCTGGCCCCGGCAGGCAACTGTAGTGCACGCTTGTGCATGAGATTTGAGTCCATTTATCTTATGCTGTGCATAAGCGCCTAATCTGGAGACACGCCAAGCAGCTGCAGCTTCCATTGAATTAAATTCTGTATCTACAGCGCCTAGCACGTGAGCAGGGTTGCAAGGCACTACAGAAACCACAAAATAAAAACAAGTGTCTCCCCCAAATCAACGCACTTCAGGAGTCGGCCCAGAATGGGGCCCAGATGCTCAGCACCTCTCTGGATCAGCCCTTTCCTGAAAAGAAAGGTTCCTCTGTTGCTCCATTACGGGTGTGACCCCTCTCTAAGGGTAGCCCACTCGCACACCCACAGAGCCCTCGAGCAGAGCAGGCTCTTCCCAAGCCGAACGTTACAAATGGCAGTCTGCTAGCTCAGGGAATGGGATGCAAGGCTGGGCTTGCTAACCCCCTGCAGGGACCCTCAGCTCTGGAAGGAGCCCTGCCCGAAGAATGAGAACACACCCTTGCCAGGTTGCTATTTGAAATTCATTTAATCTGATTGCAAATGGGTCCGTTGCTTGTTTCAAGGAAGTGTTTCCTGCCGGGGAGCTGAGCCGTGCCAAGGCAGCGCTTGCCTGCTCTTCTCCTCCCTACAAGGAGCCATTTTTGGCAGCACTCTAGTTCTTCAGATCTGTGCTCTGTTTCTCCCCCCCTTCCCCACCAATCTCCATCACACCGTGGGCTGACTCACAGCTACCCCACTCTGTGCCAATATGCTAACACCTCAAGATCCCTTAGAGGGTAGTTTTCTTGGAAATGCAGGCTGCTAATCAATTACTTTCCCCCAAATAAGCCTCATTTGTAAAAGGCTTCCTAGCAAAAGCCCCCCCCAAAAAACCCCAAACAAACCACCAACCAAATCCATTATCCAAAAGAGGCTTTTCAACCACAAAAGATTCCAACCCACTGAAGTATAATGACTGTCAATTACATATGCAGGGCTGAGACCCTCCGCTGGTGAAAACTGGCATCTCTCAATTGACAGCAGCATTGCTACACTGATTTACATTGGCCTGTCTATTACCCTACACTGTTAACAGGTAGGGTGACCAGATGTCCTGATTTTATAGGGACAGTCCCAATTTTGGGGTCTTTTTCTTATATGGTCTTCTATTACCCACCCCAATCCCGATTTTTCACATTTGCTGTCTGGTCACCCTAGTTAACAGGGGAGCACAAGGTGCAAAGACAATAGCATTGTGGTGCATAAAGTTCCTTCCTGATCCAGAGAGGAATTCTGGTAATTGTTAATATGCCTCAAAAGTGTACAATACCTTGAGCCAGTCTCCTGTGGGTTTCCTTCTGGGACTGTGTATTCCCATAACCTTAGGCTTTGTCTTCACTACCCGCCGATCCGGCGGGTAGCAATCGGTTTATCGGGGATCGGCTTACCGCGTCTAGTGAAGACGCGGTAAAATCGATCCCTGATCGCTCTGCCGTCGACTCCGGAAATCCACCTCGGCAGGAGGCGGCAGCGGAGTCGGCGGCAGCGCGGCAGCGGTCGACTTTCCCGCGTCCTCACCGCTAGGTAAGCCGACCTAAAATACGCAACTTCAGCTACGGTATTCACGTAGCTGAAGTTGCGTATCTTAGGTCGGACCCCCGCTGTAGTGTAGACCTAGCCTCAGTTTCCTTTTGGTTCCTGATGCAGAGGCGGAGTGCCCTGAGGGAGGCACGGCAAAACTGTGGCACGCCCATGAGGCAATCCAGTTTCCCTCTTCCTCCGGCACTGGCCGTGTGACATGAACTTGTTTTGCTCCACATTTGCTTTGGCTCTGAGTGTTTACATCCACATTGCCAATCCATTCCAAGCCACCCATCCAGAAAGACGGCTTATTGTGTACGCGTTGAGCAGCGAACCTTAACCTGGGACTTCTGACAGGTTGGCTTTGTCCAGCGGTAGTATTTATCTCATGTTCCCTGGCTCGCCTTGACATTAAATTACCATCTGAGTCAATTACCTGAGCAAAGGTGTGGGCCCCACCCCGCATCAACAGAGGCTGAGGTGGTGATCAGTGTTAATGTCACAGGCACCAGAAAAAGTAAAAGTTTAACAGAGCTGGCATGCGACGGGGTAATGTAACTTCCCTCGTCTAGTGCGACGGTGTGAGACATTGCCACAAATGTTCCAGGGCCAGCGTGGGTGTGGTGTAAAACAGCCCGACTCTACTGACTTCAGTGGATCTGCCCCTGTGAGGTCTTGCTAAACCAATACAACCATGTTGAATATTATTTGCTCTCCTTTCACAACAGCAAAACTGGCAGGACATTTGTCTCCTCTTGAGGAGTATAGTTTTCAGCTTACGTCACAGCAGCAGAGAAAGAAACCTTTGAGGGTATGGAAATTGCAAGTGGCATTACAAGAAGTGCAGCTAAAAAAGTGCTAAAGAGCAAGTGTTTCAGGGCAAAGGATGTCTGGTTAAGTGACAGGCAATTATTTTCCATAGGCTAACAAATACATGAGCTTCCTCTTCATTATGGAGCAACTTCAGAACCGTCAGCAAATAGCTCCGGTGATAATTAGTGGCTTTATAAATGTATTGAGAACGAACATATCTATAAATGACAGCATAGCTGGGACAATCCAACAGGACAATCGCACACCTAACCTCCTACCTATGGCATTATTATTAATTCCTTCCTTTGGGGTTTTTTGGAGTGTTGGGTAGTTCATCTGGCCCTTTGTTTTTTCTTAGTCTTTGCTTATTGGGAGTTTAGCTTGAGTAAAATCAAATTCCGATCTGGTGTAAATTTAGTTTCCATCCATAGCGATCCAACTGAAATTACATCAGTGTAGCGGAGCTCAGCATCTGGCCCTGATTTAGCTCAGTCTTAGTGGATAGTAATTTAGCAGGATCAGACCCTTTATTAAGTTCATACCCTCTTAATAAGAAGAGGAGGGCTTGGTCACGTCAGAAGAATGGAAGGAGACTGTATCCCCAAGAATATTTTGTACAGTGAGGTTCGTGATGGCTCTAGAAAGCGGGGTCGCCCTTTATGGTGGCATCACGATGTGTATAAAAATGATATGAAGCCAATGTAGAAAGCTGTGAGGAGCGCACAGAATCCTGTTCAGCCAGGAGGATGGACGCAAAGTGAGAAAGAAGAAATCCGCGTGCTGTAATCTTGGAGAACTCAGACAATACATGGATCTGGGAAACTTGTAACAAGCAGCGTTGCTCTCAAATTGGGCTTGTCAGTCACACGTGGATTCATCACACATCTGGCTATACCTCTTGCGTGTACACCATGATCCAGTGGATCGATGGTTGCCTCACAGCCCCTCTTGAGGGGATCATCAGAGAGCAGAATGAAAAACCGCCTTCCATCCTAGAGGGGTTACATGAGGATCCTTAAATAGCAGGTTGTGCTTGGGCCATCAAGCCAAGGCTCTAGGGGTACAGCTACACGGCCCGTGGCAGCAAGTCTTCCAGCCTGGGTCAACAGCCTTGGGCTTGTGGGGCTCCTGCTAGTGCTCTAAAAATAGCTGTGTAGACAGTGCTTTGAGGTTGCAGCTCGGCTCTGAAGCCCACCACTCCCACTAGGCTACAGACAACTGAGCACCACTCCGAGTCACAACTTCAAAGTGTGGTCTTTTTACACAGCTCTTTTTAGAGCACTAGTGCGAGCCCCAGTCTGTCAAACTGGGCTGGGAAGCTCACTGCTATGGGCTGGGTGGACATGCCCTAGGACAGTGGTTCTCAAAGCCAGTCCGCTGCTTGTTCAGGGAAAGCCCCTGGCGGGCCGGGCCGGTTTGTTTACCTGCCGTGTCCGCAGGTTCGGCCGATCGCGGCTCCCAGTGGCCGCAGTTCACTCCAAGCCAATGGGGGCTGCAGGAAGGGTGGTCAGCACGTCCCTCGGCCCGCGCCATTTCCTGCAGCCCCCATTGGCCTGGAGCGGCGAACCGTGGCCAGTGGGAGCCGCGATCGGCCGAACCTGCGGACGCGGCAGGTAAACAAACCGGCCCGGCCTGCCAGGGGCTTTCCCTGAACAAGTGGTGGACCGGCTTTGAGAACCACTGCCCTAGGAGGTCCTTTCTACACCAGGAAAGGCCATGAAAAGCAACAGGGCCAGCTCCAAGCCCATCCATCTCTTCCTCAGCAGTCAGCATCAAATGGGGGGAGGGGGTGATTCCTGGTCATGGTAGCTCAAGCCAAGGAGAGACCCTGCTGTGAGCTCCAACTGAGAGAGCATTACAGCAATCAAGCTTCATGGCATTAAGTCTGCACCACCATTAGAGCTTAGTTTCCCCCCCATTACATAGAGGAGCCAAAGTTTTCTCCAGTGTCTCACTGTACAGGCTGGCCAGGTGCTGAAATCAGAAAGTGACTGCCAGGGTATTAGTCCTGGAAACACAGTGTGTCCCCCAAACTTTGGGCATCGTGTTTCTGGCTGTAAAGTGCCTGTCAGGCTTCCAGAATCTCTCTCTCCCTTCGGGGCATGCTAATTGTCAGAGGCGATGCCAGCACAGTCAGCATGCAAGACAATCTTTCCAGGCCTATCCTGCCCGTATGTCCGCAGACATGTCCATCTGGCACATGCAGTGCAAGGTCACCATGTTTCCTGCAGGAGATCATCATGGTCACTAGCAAAATGCTTTCCATGGCCAAAAACAATATTGGTCAGAACCTGAGCTGGGGTAATTTGCCATAGCTCCATTGATGTCAGAGAAGTGAATGCATTAAAACGTCCTCTTTCTGCCTCATTCTGATCTCAGTTATTGTGCATCAGCGTAAATATGAAGTAACTTGATCGGGGTTGATTCTGGTCTTCCTTGCACCAGCGTAAATCAGGTGTAACTCCATCAAGCCAATAGGAGCTCACTGGCATAAACTCGGCATGAGCCTAGAATTCAGCATGCCGAGTGCAGTGGTGTTTCCCTGGACTGACTCCGCGTAACTACCGAGATTATTGCTTCCATGAAGTCACTGTGCATTGATTGTCATGTAATTGGGACTGTGGATGTCAACTGAGTCACTCTAGGTTGGTGTAACTGAGGGCTGGTCTACACTGGGGGGGGGGAAATCGATCCAAGATACGCAACTTCAGCTACGCGAATAGCGTAGCTGAAGTCGAAGTATCTTGGATCGAATTACCTGGGGTCCAGACGGCACAGGATCGATGGCCGCGGCTCCCCCGTCGACTGCGCTACCGCCGCTCGCTCTGGTGGAGTTCCGGAGTCGACGGTGAGCGTGTTCGGGGATCGATATATCGCGTCTTAACGAGACGAGATATATCAATCCCGGATAAATCGATTGCTACCCGCCGATACGGCGGGTAGTGAAGACGTACCCTGAGAGTGAAATCTGGCTCAAACATGTGACTTCCACTCCCATCTGCTCACTTAGTGACACAACCAAAGCCCTGCTGAGCCAACCCAGCTACAGGTGACTAAACTGGATTCTACTCTGCCTCATTCCCCACACAGCGAAGTCTTCATTACCGCTGATAGATGAAGGAGGAAGGACACGGTCAGGGTTTCAGGTTGAGTTTGCAGCAGTGGCCAGCTAGAAAAATCATTTTAGGAAAGAGTCGATTTAGCTTGGTTGAAACGGAGAGGGAAAGTGAGTGGGAACCCATCGTGTCATATTTACGGAGTGATTGCTCTGTCCGAGAGCAAGCCTTTGAGAGATTGGTATTAACAAGGGCACAGCTTTCGGTGACTCAAGGAGAAGGACCCTTGGTGTGATGGATGCCACTCACTCTCGTGTTTAAACCCTGCAAGGATCTCAGTGGAGTGAGAGTTGTCACGGGACATAACATCCTCTAGGTGCTAGCTTCCAGAGAGGGGAGGTTATGGGTATTTATAACCTGCATCCTACAGTGGTAGCCCCCACCCCTGGAGCAAGAGGACGGTGCCCGAAGAGAACAGACATGCCTTTGGGGTCCCCGGGGGGTCTGCAACAGAGCCTTGTGCTGGTGATTTCCCTGGCAGCAGAAGGGAACGGGAGGGGGATGTGACACCACCACCCCCCCCGTCACCCCCGAGTAGAGGGCAAAAGACAGCCAGGCAGTCTCTGGCCTTGTGCAGAGTCCCAGGTGCTTGGGGAAGCAGGAGGGAAGCTGTGAATAGTCCGGCTTTCCCTCCGTCTGGGAGAGACCAGCTGGGGAGTGGAGAGGAGAGGCGGTCTCCCTCCAGCCTTCCAGCACAGCACTTCCAGGCCCAGCAATGGGCCTGCTGGAACCTCAGCCTGCAAAAAACGCCTCAGGAGAGAACAAGCTGTCCCTCCTGCCGCCAGCCTGCCAGCAACAGGAGACAACCTGGCTCCCCTGCCACTGCAGTCAGCCCACACCAGAGGCCAGACCTCCTGGCCACTGAGCTTGTGGGTTCCAAGCTTTAACGACTGTCAGCACCGTCCCAGAAGCGGGCAAGTGGTTAGTCCTGCTCCAGCAATCCCCAGGAGGGGACCTGCTTGCCAATTCCCAGTATAACAAGGTGTGTTTCTAACAGCATTTCCTTACAGGCCAGCAACGTCTCTCCATGCGCACCACCTGGATACCTGAGACACTGGGGGCAGACAGAACTGATGGGGGGAGACACTTTTGTTTAGGAACATCCAGGGGGTGTCACATGACCTTGTACACTTGCCAGCATATCCTTTAGTCGTTCAAAAGCATTATTAATATCTCTAAGCATTTTAACTATTGGGTATTTTTACTGATTGTCTAGGTCTCTGTGGTCAAATCTTTACAAGGAGTTTATAGTTCTTGTTTTAATTTGTTTGCATGGGTGGGTTTGAATGATTTGAGTTCCTGTCCGGTGCCCACGGCCTCAGTGTGGTTATCCCCTTGTCTCACTGGAGGCACCGCCAAAGTAGCTTTTTTCTTTAGCACACCAGGAGGGGTTGAGCAACTACCAGCAACACCGCGAAATGAGTGCAGGTGACAGAAACTTTGGAACTGTCCAAAGACTGCGAGGTACCTCTCTCCTGTATACACATCATACAGGGACTGAGCTAGCACTGAAAGATGGGCTACACAATGTCAAAAAGTCACAAGGCGAACAGAAGAACTAGCCACTACACAACCTCCTTGCCAGTTTTTCCTAGATGGGAAATCTATAAAGGAAAAACAATGCATTTGTAGCTCTTTTTTATGATATAGAAAGAAGATCTTAGTTTTTTTTTTTAATTAAAAAGTCTACTTGTGTTAAACATTAGAATTTCAGATCTTGTTTTTCCTGGAAGACTATGGATGACTGTGGAACTAGAGAGATTATGAGATCGCACGTACCAAGAACAAAGTGAAAGTTGAGAAACTCAGCCGGGAAGCATCTTTAGTCAGACTGAACTTGAAATTTACTATTCGTTTTCCAGAGAATCCGCTCAGGTGCCTCGTTGTCCTGGGCACAAACACAATCAGAGACCATCCTTGCCCTGAAGAGCTTATAGCCGGTTGTCCCAATCCTGCCATCTCTGTGGGCAGAACCCCACCACAGTCTACGGGACTCTATGGGAGTGCAGGGGTCAATCAGTGTGGAGCTCATTCAGGATCAGGGCCTGAGTTACGACAAGATGGATGGCTAGCGTCACTACAAGAGGCTGACTAAAAAATGTGCACTTCTTAACGTATTTGTTGTCTCATCACGCCTATGCTGCCCCGGCCCATTTGATTGTGTCATTCCACCTTGTCTTTTAGACTGCATAGTCTTTGGGACAAGGATTGTCATTTACGATAGTGTTATGGGTCAGGTTTGGGGTGGCTGCCACCTGCCACTCAGAACACATGTAGACAGGCTTTGTAATCAGGAGCAGGGCTGGCTCCAGCTTTTTTGCCGCCCCAAGTGGCGAAGCGAAAAAAAAACACCACACACAAAACATTTTGTGACACATTGTGTCACCTGCACTCATTTTGCGGTGTTGCTGGTAGTTGCTCAACCCCTGGTGTCTAAAGAAAAAAGCTACTTTGGCGGTGCCTCCAGTGAGACAAGGGGATAACCACACTGAGGCCGTGGGCACCGGACAGGAACTCAGAAATCATTCAAACCCACCCATGCAAACAAATTAAAACAAGAACTATAAACTCCTTGTAAAGATTTGACCACAGAGACCTAGACAAAAAAAGATAAAGCCGATCGGCGGCACTTCGGCGGCAGCTCAATCGTGCCGCTTCATTCTTCTGCGGCAATTCGGCGGCGGGTCCTTCGCTCCCTGTCTTCCTCTTCAGCGGCAGCTCAAAGAGGAAGAGAGGGACTGAGGGACCCGCTGCCGAATTCCCGCCTGAGACCCGGACGTGCCGCCCCTTTCCATTGGCCGCCCCAAGCACCTGCTTCCTGCGCTGGTGCCTGGAGCCGGCCCTGATCAGGAGGGGGAAACAACGGCCGTTGTGCCCAAAAACCCAGGCCCATGGGAACGCTAACGAGAAGCGGAATATCATAACCCCTGGTTCAAGAAGACAGGGGCAGGGGCTTTGATTGGTGGAAATGTTTTGTGTGTGTTTGCGTGAGATTGAGGGAGACAGGATAAGCTGCAGGAAGACAGACAGAGGGACAGCCTGGGGAAGCCCAGTGCATAGGGTTGCCAACTCTCCAGGATTGTCCTGGAGTCTCCAGGAATTAAAGATGAATCTCTAATTAAGATTATGTCTTGTGATGAAACCTCCAGGAATATGTCCAACCAAAATTGGCAACCCTACTAGTCCATGATCCTGGAAGAAGCTAGGGAGAGGGCAGCTGGGTCTGGTGCTGACTGAAGCAGCTTGGGGCTATAAGCCAAGACGCTCGGCCCTGGTTTTGCGTCTTCCTGTGTTCGCAGAGGCAGGACTTCATCCATTCCTTGTAAATAAAGAAGGCTGCCTCAAAGAAACTACCAGAGTCTGTCAGTTTCTACTCCCAACTGGAACATCCCCAGGGCCCCGACTAGCCACTCAGATCAAAAAGGGGGAACGACAGGTTTGCACAGCACTGCCTACCCTGTCCGGCTTTGGGCTAGCAGCTGCCTCTCTCTCTCCTAATTCAGGTCAGATCGCCTGACCTTCCAGCCTGGCCTGGCTGCTGCAGTGACATGGCCCTCCAGCTAAATCAGTCATTAAAAAAAGCCCACTCTTTCCAGAGTATCCAAGGCTAAAAAAACAGAGTCTTCCACTTCTGCCCTTCCCTCTTAGTCTGTCTTCTGTTCAGCCCACCCTCGGTGCTCAGCTTTCCCCATCCCTGGGGTCCTTTTTTGTCTCTCTCAAGCACCAACTCCAAGGGCTTCGTATCTGGAGTCTCCCCTTCTGTCTTCTCTCCGCCAGGAAAGGCCTGGTTTAGCTGCACGTCTCTCACGTGATTTGGATCATTTTCTCCACCGGGGCAGATGAGCAAAGTGTGTTACGGGTGGGGCTGGACCCTTCTCCCCTTAAAGAGCCAGTCAGCCTGTACTGAGCTCCTGGCACAATCCATCCCGGCTGCGGTGGCCTTTAGGCACTGTCGCACTATCAATGTTAAATAATGATAAACAAAGCCAGGGAGTGGGGGAGGCAGGATGGAGTTACCCGTGCCAGGAACGTGTGGGGAACAACCAAGAGACACTGGTGTTCCCAGGGATCCTGGCTGGATCACGATCCAGAGAGATGCTAACGAGAGGCAGCAAAGCTGCGCTGCTTTAGATCACTGCAAGTGAATAAATGCCCAGCCACGGAATGACTGATTGCCTGACAACCGAATACCTAATCCATTCTCCCCCTACCTAGTACATCTCAGTTGGTGGAACCCACATCGCAATGCAACTGCCCGGGTATGGGACCCCCACATGCTCAGGCACTACCATGCTCCCGTGTGGGTCAGTAGCAGGGCGCCCGGGGGCCTCTACATCCAAAAGCCACGATTCGCCATAGGGCACATGCCAAAAAGTGGGAGGATGAAATGGGTTTCAGTTGAGGGACGGATTAGGAACAACCCCCATTAGGAAAAGGGGTGGGTGGATGGGGAATGCGTGTCAGCACTTTTTTCGCTCCAGCAGCACGGCTGGGCGGGGCTGGGCTAATTATCCCCTCCGACAGGTCTTCCTCTTCCGCTGTGTGCTCAGTGGAATGATTCTTGACAGCCCGATCCTGAAATCTCTGCTCCCGTCACATTCCTCTACCCCTGCCTGGCGCTGATCAGACTGAAAGGTCTGCGCGCTTCATGTTGTTTCCTACATCGCCCCTAATTAGGGAGAGAGACTTGCGGGCAGGCTGCGAATGCTAAATGAACATTGCTCAGCCCCACAGGCAGGCCTGAGTCAAGCAGCACCCCAGCCATCTGTGACAAGGCGCACCGAGCGGCGGCTGTTCTGAAGGACACTTCAGTCTCCACTGATGACACATTAGCAGCATCCCGTAGCGTGCAACCATTACTGGGGCCAGCTTTTCCCTTTGCAGCTCAGAAACATATTGTTCAAGTGTCTGGAGTGCCTAAATAAAGATGTTGCAATGTGTTAGCCGGCAGCGTGCCTGGGCACCACTGCCCTCTACTGGAGAGAATATCAGATCTGGTCAATCACGTTCCCCTTGTGAGCCCACAGAAACTTTCAGTCCCAGCTCTACAGAGCTGGCGTGGGGGGGGGGGGGGGCGGAGGGAGGGAAGAAGAGCAGGGTTCATGCAAAAGGAAAAATCAGTTAAAAAAAAAATCACCTGAACTTCCTGGTGCTTGCCGATACATTTGGGATCGGGCTTATCAGCTGTATTCTGGGTGGCCAACCCCCAAAGTTCAAAAATCATGAGATTGACCCAAAAAACCCCCAAACCTCATGATTTTGAAAAGATGAGGTTGTGTTTTGGGGCTGTCTTTTGATTTTTCAATGCCCCCCGCCCCCACCCAGCGTGTCTGGGTGTGAAAGAGAATTGCCCACCCTCCCGACTGTATTGGGTACAGCAGTTTTGGCTCCCACTAGCTGCCTGATGGTGCTGAGCTTCCAGCTTCTCCCCAGACCCCAACATTCTAATTAATTAACTCTGTGTGTGTGTCCCCCAGCCCCACATCCACCTCTCCCCAAGGCCAGCAATTAATTACGCACTCCTCCCAGCCTCCACATCAGTTCTGCTCCCTAGCCCCACAGTTGCTCCTCCTGGATTTCTTCACCCTGCCCCCTCCCTTCCCAGGCCAGGTGCGGCAGGAGGGTGGAGGGAGGAGCAGAAAAGCCACCCTGTTGCTCCCTGGAGGAAAGGGGAGCCATCTTGAGCTGCGGGGCACTTTCTGCTCTCTCCTCACCTCTGAGGATGGCTCCTGAGGACAGGGCTCTACCTGCTTCCTGCAGCAGTCCTGACTGGCTGTCCTTCCCCAGGAGATGAGCAAGTGAGAGCTCTTGGGCAGAGTGCTGGCTGGAAAGAGGCTTGGAACTGTGAGCAAAGAAACTCTCTCTTGTTCATCTATCTAAAATCCCCCCTGGATTTTTAGATAGATGGCAGAAGGCAGCAAATGAGAGTGTTTTTTCCCCCCAGGGCAGAGGTGACATTTGCAAGAGGACTCAAGCGTCTTAGTGCATGGCCGGACTGACTCCGGCCCCGGCCACACTTGTGAGGAAATCACAATAGCACCTGGGGGCCCCAACCAAGGTCAGGGCCTCCTTGTATCAGGCACTGTACAAGCATGTACTGAGATACAGTCCCTGCTCCAAGTAGCTTACAATCTAAATAGACAAGACAAAGGAAGGGTTATGATCCTGCTTTTATAAATGGGGTATCAAGAAAGGTGTTACACCTTTTGGCTCAAGAAGTTAGTCAGTATATGGGGGGTTGGAGGTTGTTCCTGTTAGACAGAGAAATTGACGATGGAGTCAGGTATTTCTTTTCTGCAATCCTATTTACAAAGAATGTACAAACTGCTGTTTTCCTGTACACATCAGGAAACAGTTTCTCTGTTCAAAGCCTCTTTCCAGCCAGCAATCTGCTCAAAAGCTCTCTATTAGATTTTTCTCAAGGTCACACTGCAAGTGCTTTTCCGGGGCTTCCTTACCATTCTCCCCCCCCCCCCACACACACACACACACTTCCACCAAACAATACTCAGCCCCCTATGTTTACATTCAGACCCCAAGGAAAACCTCTCAGACCACATGCCGGAGGAACTCTGATTCCAGCCTTGCATGTGGCCTATGGGTTATTTTTTGGGGGGGGTGGGGGGGGTTTCCTATTGTCTCAGTTATCTAGTCCATCAAGGAACTTCATTGCTTCTGACATTTATCCTAAATGAAGGTTGGCTGTTATAAATTGCAAGCTGGTGAGCGTTTCACCCAACTTCCATCATAACAGAGGGCTCAAGTGATGTGCTCATAGCCACACAGGAAGGATGTAGCAGAGCAGGGAATGGAATCCACATCTCTTAGCTACAAGACTATTGCTTCATTTCTAGCCTCCACCTTCAGTAACTCTGGTCTGCCCATCCCCAACTCAAACAATGTGTGAAGAGGGCAGAGCAGATCAGACACCCTGCTTCCTTAGCTTGGCTTAGTATACTTAACAGGAGATCTTTTGAAGGAGCCTTAATTTCTTAGGATTAATCGGTAAATAAAATAGGTGCATACATAAATTCAAAGACTCTCAGAGGCTGCTGAAGCCAAGAGAGTCCTGGGAGTAATTGCACGTCACTAGAACAAGCTGTAAATGAAGGACCGGCCAAGGCTGGTGCTGGAAGAATGAAAATCAAACATAATGAATTGTTACAGCTTGTGGGTGTGAGAAAAACTCTGGAACAGCCCAAGTTGTCAAACTGTGAGGTAGGGTTCATTCTCTCCCCCTCCCCCCACACCCGCCCGCTGGGCTGGCCTGATTAGGTGAATGAACTCAAGCTCACTACAGGGTAATCAGTCTTGCTCGCTGTAACCTTGCAAAAGCTAATCAGCATCCAGAAATGACAGCTCCCTCCAGGGTGCTATTTCTGTAGAAAAACGGCCCCGTGGCCGAGTTTAAATCCTGGGAAAAAATACTCTGGCATTCTCCAGTAATAGCCCCGAACGCTAATCAGCACTGCGATCTTAATAATAATAAATACTCCTAAACAGCGCCCGAATCCAGAGGAATGTGTCAAACTGCTTTTCAAAGTTGATCCACAGCGATGGTCCAGCACCCCAGTATAATACTATCTAGGGTAGGCTGTAGAAGCTATGTCCTAGTGCACAACATCATTGAAGAAATTTACAACAGTGATCAAGAATTCCATATTCAATTGAAAGTCCAGGGAGGATTTTAAATAGACCGAATCGGATTATCCAAATTGGGATCTGGCCAGGACTCTACTCTTGGGGAAAGTGTCATGGGAGCTCCGATACTGCCAACCCAAGCATTCCAAAAAAATCACAAGTCAGGCTCCAAGAAAATACTGATCGATAGGAAGAGGAGTCTTTTTATTTGCCTTCTGATTTCTGTGGGGGCACATTTTAAAGCTGTTCTCCACAACCACGAGGGCTTGAAATTTACTTTTCTTTTTCATGCAAGCTGAGCATCTCACATAATCACCCTGATTCCAGGAGCTGGGGCTTTAAGGAAAAACACTGAATATCACGAGATGCGTGATAAATTTCTAAATGCAGGCAACACTAACACTTTGATGAGCACAAGTGGTCGGAGCTCAGTTTCAGATCTTGTCTGAAAGATGGCACGTCTTACAACACAACACCTCCAAATGCTATGCTAATGTAGTCCACTGTTTTGCATGTGTTACATACATTTGTCCTCCCCCTCCACCCTGGTGGCTGGCCCACAGAGCTACAGAACTTGTGGAAACCCATGATGGTACTAGTATACTAGCGCTTTGAGAAAAATGCCACCCAATGAACCCCAGTGCCACTCCTTGCAGGGCCTGGGTTTTTCTTTCCCCATCCAAGGCACAATATCATGTGAGACTGGAGAAATTCACCCACAGCCAGCTGAACATCACTGCAGCAAGATCACAGATCAAAGTGCTGTTTGGGGCCAGTTGTGCGGTATATTTTAGTATTCGTTTTAGGGTCTCTCTTTGGAGGATCATAGTAGGGTAACTTTAAAGCTAAGCACAATTGAATACAAAACACTGGAGAAATACTAGCAATATTAATATCAATTTTACTTGATTCTAACTTCTTTTCAGATCTAAGCTGTCTGGAAAGGAAAGGAACATATTTTTAAGGGGATCGGTGGAGTTGCATTCTCGATCGCTGGCCCCAGTCCAGCAATGCTATTAAGTGTGTGCCCAACTATAAACATAAGATTGGTCCCCTTGAAGTCATTGTGGTTGTTCAGGTGCTCAAAGTGAAGCATGTGCTTTACTGGAGTGGGAACGGTTTTCTTGCTTAAGAATTGTTTGGCTTTTTCAGGAATCTCCCTTGCCATTATGATCTAGATTCCTTCTGCAAATCACATGGTTAATTTCTAGGTTGATTTAGGAGCGTATGTCTATCCTGCACTGTAAACCCAGCTCTGTGGAACCTGGGCTTGTGGACTCGGTGTTTCTAAGCCCACACTTGAGCGTCCACACTGCATTGCAAACCTGGGTTTACAGTTGCTGGAGCCGGGTCTCACAACCGTGCTAACGTGTCCACACTGCATGACGCACACCTCCGGAGGTGGAACTGGAGCTCGAGCTGCATCCACACTGCAAAATGACAGGGCTTGGACCCAAGTCACAGTGGGACTTGGGCTTGGACCTCCTCCCCAGCAGGAACCCAGATCCTGAGTGCTTGCTGACCCGTGTCCAACTGATTTGTGTGTGGCCAGAATGTGAATATGACAAAATATGAATGCACCCTGCCCCAAAACATGTCAGTGAAATAATCCTGCTCACCACACTTGACAGCAGATGGCAGTATTGGCCCATTAAGTTCCTCTTCAATAAATGCAAAGTAGAAAAACCAGGTTGGTTCCCCCATCCGCATGTCTTGTATTCCAGTATAAATTCTTACCTGGATCAAAGCAGAGTGGGAAGGGAACCCCTCTATATATGGATGTCCCTGCTTGGGCATATGGCCTAGGGTCTGCGTGGGAGAACTTGTCTGGCTGGGCCGCAGGGGTGCATTGGCTCTTAGAGGCAGGAGGAGATAGTGTTGGGGTTAGATGAGTGTCACGGGGTCACTCACCACACTAGCACCTCCTGCTGGGCATTTCAGGAATTAGCTCAGTCCCAGCGGGTGCACCCTCGGGTGGTGGTGGCTCTCCTGTCCTCGCCTCCGCCTGCAGACCCGTTACGGCTCCTTTCTCTCAGCATCTGCTTCGTGACACAGCCTTCTGGTCGTGTCACCATCTGGTTTCCCCCCCTTCCAGGGGTCTCCTCCAACAAGCGTCCAGCCACTCCTCACAGCAGCTTGGCAGTCCCCAGCCAGGCCATTCCTTTAGCAGCTGGGGGGGGGGGGAGAGAGAAGAAGCCCAGGCCTGCCCACTACTGCGGGCCCTGGTCCGGGGACCCTGCAACCAGCAGCTTCCTGCTGCCTCTTCCTTCCCTTACATGGTATCTAATCCCTGGGCCACTATCCCACAACTTCAGTTCCTTCTGCTCCCACCTCTGGCTCCAGCTCCTTTGCCCTCTTCCTGTAAGTACTGGCAACCCACCAGGAGTCCTCTAGGACACCAGTCTTCTCCCTAGGGCTCCCTACAATAGACTCACTCACTCTGGTCTGCAGCTTCCTTTTATATGGGCCGGCTGGTCCCTGATTGGCTGTTCCAGCCACCGCCCTAATTGTCTGCAGCCGACGCCTAATTGGCTGTTTCCCCTGTGGCCCCTCCTTTGGCTGCCTGCCACTCAGACTCCCTAGGCTGGTTTTAACCCTCTCAGGGCCAGTGTGGGGCAGGTGCCCCATCACAATGAGCATCATCACCTCTCCAGTCCCTATGGAAGCCAGTCAGCCCCAGGCTGGACTGTCTTTTCTATATGCCCTCCCTCACCCCCTCGGGGGCCACGGTGCAGCCGTGACTGGTTGGCACCGTGCAAGGAAAGCTCGGTGAGGAAATCCTTGTGGAGATTTCAGTATGGCCAACCCCCAAAGTTCAAAAGTGATTGCCCCCCAAATCATGAGATGGTTACAAAGATGATACTGTGAGGTTGGGTCTTTCCTCCTCCTCCTTCTTCTGCAGCTCCAAATGTCTTCATACTCCCACACCCAGGCCTGGGGGAGGAGCAGCTGCCACGGGGTCCCGTTCTCCCCTTTGCTAGACAGGGGTGTGTGTGGGGGGGGAATATGTGCAGGGATTTGTCCCCGCCCTCCTGCTACCAGGCATGGGGCTGCGGGGGGAGGGGAGGAGCAGGGAGCAGGGAGGTTCTTTCTGCTCCCTCACCCCAACCAGCATAATTTGAGCAGCCTCAGATCTGGACCCATGCCCAATCTGCCCAAGGTTGGGGGAACTCAGTCTTTGCATCCCTCTTCTGAGCTGTGCTGTGCATTCTTCAGCCATAGCTGAGGTCCTGGCGCTAAATATACTTCACACTATTTGTTTCTGCTTGTGCTTAGCTCAGTTTGGATAATGAAAATAACTTCCTGGTTCTCATGCTCTAGCTTGAGGGGGTCAGGTTGGAGGAAAAAGTAAGGAGTGGTACCCTCCTCAGTCTCTGACCGCAGTCCCAAACTGTATCCCTAAGCCTAGAACACTTGCTAAAGCACTCAGTGAAAGAGCCAACAAATGCTGACTTTTGAGTTGTCATCATTAGGTTTCAGAGTTAGTACCACACTGAGATAAACTGGGGCAGTTCCCACCTTTTCCTCCACTGTTGTTGTCAACCGTTTATTCTGAGTTATTCTATTGAGCCCATCACTGTCATTCGTATTATTAAATGCACAGTAATAAAGGCCTCAACCAAGACTAGAGCCTTTTACTGTGCAAGACACTGTACACATACAGTACAAGATAGTCTCTGCCCCACAGATCTTACAATCTAAAAGCAGAGTGACATAGCTGAAACCAGATCTATCGAGTCCCAGACCAGTGCCTTAACCACAAGACTATGCTGGCTGTATTCACTCTTTGCAAGCTCAGGCAGACAGCATGGCAATGATTCACAAGCAGAAGGTTTTCCTGGCAGACAGAAGGGCTAGAAACTTATTTATTTATTTTTTAAATCAAAAGCTTCAGGTCTACAGAAATTGATGGGGCCCCAGAGAAAGGCTGAGGCAGCATATTAGCCAGTACCAGTTCCATGGGCTTTCATCTCTCACTCTTATCTAAATGAGGTCTCAGATTTGCCCCTTATAGTTGCTAGCACTTTGATCTCTTGAGGAACTGTAATCCACAGCTGAGGCCGTGGAGTTTTGCTGGTTTTGCTGCTGCAACATTAAAAAAAAAAAAAAAAAACAATAAAAACCCCTCCAGATATTTGTTTGCTGGGCCTTCTGACAGGCTCTCCATGTGCAGCAAATGCACATTTTACATCGAACACCCATTTAAACGTACCATTTGCCTTGTCCCAGAACTTTTGGATCTTGGGGCATCCCCCGCATGCAGACATCTGTGAACAGAATACAGCCTAGTATTGCCATCATTCTTCCTACTCTCTTCCAACATATCACAGCAGGGATACCCTTGTGCCCATATGTGGCCTCTGGAGTCCTACAGCCATGGCTGTAATGATACATTTACTTGCAGGACATTTTCCAGCCATTAGATGTCGCTGTGTGCTATATGGAGTTCCAGCCACATTGGATGTGCCCACACTGCAGCTGGGCATGTGCCTCCCACTCTGGGTAGACAGACACAAGCTAAATATAGCAGTCTGAGCATTATGGCACTGGCAGTGGCACAGGCTAGCCACCTGAGAACAGATCCAGGGGGTCAGAGGGGCTTGTATGTGGGTGGCTAGCCCATGCCACAACCTCCACACTGCAATTTTTAGCATATGTCTGTCTACCCAGGCTGGGAGGCACGTGTCCAGCTGTAGCATGGACATACCCAGCGTGAACCCTGGTAAACAAGGTGGACAAAGTTGGAACTAAAGTTGTGTGCAAAGCTGTTTTTTTGGTCCATGGTTTCTAGCTTTTTTTTTTTTAATTAAACACCTCACATTAAAGCCAGATTGTAATCCTGTATTTCACACTCATCTGATAACGGCAGGGCGAGGAGAAAGCTGATCAGCTGCAGAATGGTGAACTAAACACCAAATTCTCTTGAGCCATTACCAAAGCTGTATTATACACAAATATGTCTGTTGCTATACTGTAGTTACTGTAGCAGTTGTCCCTTCCATCCGTGCTTAATCCAGGCACCGGTATAGGGAGACCCCTCATGGTGACTCTATGTAGCACAGACTGCGTTTAGTTAGACTGCAACCTGGAACGCCAGCGAGAATCACAGGATGTGTATGTGTCCACCGGTCTCAGTACAGATTCCCATTTACAATCAGTTGAACATTGTCCAGTCTCTGCTGTACCAGGAGGGAAACTACAGTGGGCACCTGTATGTTCAAATTAGAGTCATCCTTTGGGGTCCTGGCAACAGCCCCAATGTATGGAAAGTACTGGGAAGAATTTCACCATTAATTTTAAGGTAAATCTGCTCCCAATTTTCAGTGACACAGACCAGTTTTAGATCAAACAGTTCATCTCACTGATTAATTAGTTCATCTCAGCCACTGTGGCATGGACAGAAAGACCCAGCTTTTCTTTCCTTTCCTTCTGGCCTTTCACACTAGCTCTGCTTGTATCAAACCAAATTTCTGCTTAACTTCGGCATCAGGGGGCAGCAGCTATTCACTGATGCCAGGAGATCAGCATCTTGAGAAGCCTTAAACAAGTGAAAAGGCCGCTGCTGGGTCTCTTCACACTGATTCCTTTTGAAAACAAGGTGCATAGCATCAGGGCTGTGTTTATTTTCCCCTCAAATTAGGGCCGCCTGATTTTAATTGAGAAATCTGCGATAATAAGTCATGTTTGTGCAGCTGTCATCAGAAATTCACATGGCTTTTTTTTGGGGTGGGGGGTGAGGGGAAGATATTTATTTAAGCCCCACCTCTGATCTCAAGCAGGGCAGGTTTGCAGTTCACACAAGAGCTCTCTATAGCTTGATTTGACAGGACTTTTTTCTCAGTCGGTCATTTCCCTTGCTCAATATCAAAATGTGTTTATGAAAGTGCTCTGCTGCAGGACTAAACTGTGGCAATATTATGTGGTTTCACAGTACATAATACTTTGAGCGGATGCTCCCACTTTGCCTTTTGAGGAATCTGCCATGCTTTTCTTGCCTTTCCAAATCCTCTTCTCAGTGACTTTTAAAAGAGATGACTGGGGGGGGGGGTGGCTAAAGTTATAGGACTGGTAAGAAGATGTAGAGATCTCCACTAATCACTGTAATGATATACTTATTTGCAATATATGATTCTGCCACTAGATGTCACTGTGTGCCATCGAAAGGTGTATTCCCTGGTGAACAAAGGAGACAAAGCTGGAACTCAATCTCTGTGGTAGCCTGTTAGTTTGTCTGTTGCTAGTGGCTGTTTTATGTAATAAACACTTTCTTCTTCTATAAGCAGATCTGTGGCTCCAGCTAGCATGGCAGTGCAAATGCTACCTGCTGGCAGTTTTTGCTGGGCACAGAAAAGGAGGTGAAAGCGGGTTGTGGATCGCTGATCTTGGGAAGGGCTTTAAGCAATACTATATGGCCCCCAAGAGAAAGGGGAATTGTCAGGGTTCAGTGCACTCGGGGAACACTTCCTCCTCCCCATCCCAACCCCCATACATTGGAAGCTGTAGGGAGTAGGATCTAGCTACGCTGGCTGCATACCCACTGAAGATTTCCTTGTGCTGTGGGAAGCCCCAGCTCAGGAGATGCAATCAGCGTCCCACTCCATCCTGAGAATTTGGCCCGATCTCTCGACACATTAACTCAAACTTAACTTGAATTTGTCCTTTAGGCAACTTGCAAAAATGTCAGCTCCCGGCCTTTCCCTGGCCCTTCTGCAATGCCAGGTCTGCAGGAGTTTAATATAAACCAGGCACCGCCAGTTGCTGGGGGAAGGACTGTCTGGGATGGGTATTTAGAGAAATGTGCTTCTCTGAAGCGGCCTGCCGAACACCATTCCGGGGTTTATTACCTGCTGAAAAAGCCAGACATGCTTCAGGTGCTAAGTGAAGCGCAGATGTCCTGGGAGAAGCAGCTTGGATAGTTCTTGGGATAGAAACCCTGGGGGGTGAATGCAGGGATACTAATGCAAACTCTCAGAGGCTCAAGTCTGGCTCATCTGTTACAGTCTATCCCATAATGCACCATTGCTGGCTTTCCCCCCCCCTCCCCCCGCTTTGTATTAGATGTTGCATTTCCATCACCTGTGGGGCTTGGGATTTTTCTGTCAGTCACAAAGCTTTCTCTCTCCTCCACACAGTGTTCTGCAGCCCCAGGAAGCAGAGTAGCGGGTTAAAATGGTATTGGGCAAATAACGCAAGGCTGGACCCCGTGAAGCAGAGGCACACAATGGAGTCTCCCATTTCGGAGTGGAAAGGCGCAATTGCCAGCACTAGGATTTGAGCTACTGTGATTAATGTGGGGGAGACATTTTTTCAGCACAGAGAGGGTGACTGATTGGTGAGGAGGGCTTAGGGGGCGCTGGGGTCGTAGATCAGAGAGGGCAGCTCAGGAATTCAGGCCTCGGGAAGTGATGTAGATGCTGTCTACGTTGCCATCCTGGAGGACCCTCTTTCCTCACCGTGGATTATCAGGCTGGTGTGGGGGAAGCTGGCACTGCTCATGCCGGACCTGTTCTGGGGACAGAAATGGTCAGTTTACACCACCTGTCAATCGGACACTGAAACACACAAGGCCAAATTCTGAGCTCCGACATGCGGGTGCAGCCCCATTAACACCTGCGTGTGAATAGCCAAGAGGATTTCAGCCCGAATCCTCTGGGGTCCTACATCAAGGTAGATGTAAAACTTATTTAAACACTGCTTGGCCCCATCCACACTGGGATTTTCATACAGTTCGGGTACCACGGTTCCCAGCCCAACACAGAGTCTGGACCAAGCCCCACTTCCCAATAGCCACACCCCTCCCCTGGACTCAACCCTGAAAGTGAAAATCACCTCCAGTTTGAATAGTGTCCTAGAGTCCAAAACTAGAGATAAGTCTAAACCCAACTCCTGTATCTGAGCAGGAACATCGGTGTGTTCAGATCCAGGCCTGCACTTAACCGGCCAGTCTGAAATCCAAGATTGAAACACTTCCAAATTTTGGCAGGGTCAGAGGAGAAGTCTCTTTAATTTTCGGTATAGTTTCTAGAAGCCAAAATCCCAACAGCATGAATGAAAACCTCATGGCAAACATAAAAGCAGTTTAAGAGAATTCCACACCTGCCTAAGACTATTAGAATTGGAAGCTGATCACTGCATAATTAACCTATGACAGTAGCCTATTAAAACTTTTCTCTGAAAAGCATGTGCTATTTTAAAGTAGCCAACGCTGCACTGGTGTATAATTGTTTTATGGGCGTTACACGTACGCTTTCATCATTCCCCAGTAAATTACTTAAGAACATAAGAACGGCCGTACTGGGTCAGACCAAAGGTCCATCTAGCCCAGTATCCTGTCTACCGACAGCGGCCAATGCCAGGTGCCCCAGAGAGAGTGAACCTAACAGGTGATGATCAAGTGATCTCTCTCCTGCCATCCATCTCCACCCTCTGACAAACAGAGGCTAGGGACACCATTCCTTACCCATCCTGGCTAATAGCCATTAATGGACTTAACCTCCATGAATTTATCCAGTTCCCTTTTAAACGCTGTTATAGTCCTAGCCTTCACAACCTCCTCAGGCAAGGAGTTCCACAAGTTGACTGTGCGCTGTGTGAAGAAGAACTTCCTTGTGTTTGTTTTAAACCTGCTGCCCATTAATTTCATTTGGTGGCCCCTAATTCTTGTATTATAGGAATAAATAAATAACTTTTCCTTATCTACTTTCTCCACATCACTCATGATTTTATATACCTCTATCATATCCCCCCCTTAGTCTCCTCTTTTCCAAGCTGAAAAGTCCTAGCCTCTATACATTATTCCAATATTGCTCCAGAGCACACTTTGGGATTAAAGTCCGAACTAGGTATTTTCAGCATTGAGCAAAGACATGCAGCATCCTTGAATCTCTGTGGTAAGCACAATCACAAACCCTCGGCTCAGTCTCCAAAACTCCAGTCATGCTTATCTCTTGCAACCGGTTGCTGGTTTCAGCGGCATTTCAGGGCTGCTAATTCCTCTCCTTATTCATTTTTTTTCTTGTGTTGTTGCTCCCAGTTTATTTTTGCCATAAAAAGGTCTCCCTTAGTTTGGTGTTGAAATCAGCAAGGAAGGAAATCTGCTAAAAGGACTGAATCCGTCTAGGAAGAGTTGCGGTCGAGTTTCACGGCAGTGTCATCTCCGGGCAGCCTTAAATCATCCCCAACCCGCCCACCTGCATTCATAATTGAAAGGATCTGAAAAGCCTGGCCGCTTGGTTCATTGTGCAGCAAAACTGGGGGGATGCCTTTAGCTGGGGCGAGCGAAAATATTGATAACTGAGAAAAGTTCTGCAGCAATTCAAGGAAAATCTGAGTGGAATGAAACAATACAGCCCGTCTGCTGCTGTAGCTGAAACTCTGCTTGTTTCTGGCCCAGAGGTATGAGGCCAAGTTGTAACCCCACTGAAGTCAATAGGAGTTTGCTCACTGGCTGCAATGGAGATAGGATTACACCCCACAGTCTCTTTTTCACCTCCAACCTTAGCAACTAAAATGGCTTCCTATTTGTTTCTTTATTGTTTTTAATCTATAACTCCGTTGATTAAGTTATTTGCAGCTCTTTGGCTTCAATGAGGCTAATCGGGTGCTTATAGCTTGGCGCTGTTTCCAGGGCCTCCTTCGAACAGGGGTTTATGGCTGTACTGGTCATTATGTGGGTCCATAAGTGGCCAAATTCATCCCCAGCTATTCATTTCACTCAAATATTTGTTCTGCCTGGTGCTGCAGATGGAGAGGCGTCGTGGCGAGGTCAGCGCTGAGGCCAATGAGAATTAAGTATTATTGGATTTAACCTGATGAAATCAATTGAGGGTTTAATTAAATGGTTGACTGTAAAGTCTCAGAGTTGCTGACCTTCATATTTAGCAGTGTAGGGCGGTTCGGCCGGGGCTCGTCCCTCTTCGGGGTGGCAGGGAGCCAGACCGCCTCGCTACTTTGGGTCAGGTGTGTTGGGGAACTAGCCTGGCTGCGGGGCAAACAGTCGGTAGTTCAGGCCCTCAGGCAGGGGCTGAGCAAACAGTTCAATATTAGCAGGTCCAGGCCCTGGATCAGGGCGGGGCAACAAACAATCAGTGGCTCAGGCCCTCAGGCAGGGGCTGAGCAAACAGGTTCAATATAAACAGTCAGTAGCTCAGGCCCTCAGGCAGGGGCTGAGCAAACAGGTTGAACAGCAAACCCCAGGCTCCTGGCTCTGAGCGGCCGGGGAGAGGGGGAGACTGCCACCCGCAAGGTGGGTGGCAGGGGGGACGCAGGCCGACGCACTCCACTGCGTCCCAGCCTGGGGCCCTAGCAGCAGCAGAAGACCCGCTGCTGTGTCAGTGGGGATCCTGACCACAACACACTGACATTGGCTCTGGCAGTGTTCCCCGGGCTACTTCCTACCTCCCCCTCTAGAGGTACCTGGGTCCGGATGGTGTCCTCCAAGGGGTCACACGCCATGGGTTCCTCAGGGTAACTGGCACATGGTTGGCTTGGCAGCTCCTCGAGGTAACTGGTGAGCAGCAGGCTTGGCAGCTAGCTCAGGCTAGCATCAGGCATTGGCTGGTCTGGCCAGTCCTCAGGTCAGCCGCCGATTGCCGTGGTCTCCCAACTGGGAGCTACTCCACAGGCGTCTGGCCTCTCTGGTGGTTGTGTTCCAAGTGAGCTCTGGGGTCGGGCTTTTATACTTCCTGTCCTGCACCTTGACCTCTGAGGGGCGGGCGCAGGATTCGCTGGTTCCACCCACTTTGGTGTTCAGAGAGGTTCGTCCCTCTCCGGGGCGGCGGGGAACCAGACCGCCTCGCTACAAGCAGGTACTTGTGACATATTTATTCTTGTACATGGCATTAGATACTACAATGATGAGACCTGTTGAAAACTGCTACATAGCTAGAAGTGCTTAGAGTCATAGGTCAGCGGCAGTTTCAGATATTCATATAGAGAGAGTTGGTCAAAATTTTTTGTCTAAAATTCTGATGAAAATGTTTCCTTGTTGGAAGCAAACATTTTTGTAGATTTTTTTTCTGGTTTGTAAGGGGTTTTTTAATCAATGGAAATCCAGGAATCTTCCCCGCCCCCATAATGGATAAGTTTTACCAAAACCAGTTTTTGAAAACTGAAAATTGTGCGGTGTCAGTTTCTGTTGAAAAACTGAAACGTTTTCTTGGGAAATTTTGACCAAAATATTTGTTAAAAATGAAACTGTTTTCAAAATTTCTCATGAAAAATAACTGGCCAGCTCTACTCACACATCATTGCACAGCGCGCGTTGGCTTGTTCCTAATTCTGAATGTGTCTCAGAGGGCATTTATCCAGTGCCATCTGGTTGACATTCGAGTCCAGAGTCCAAATTATAATTCTAACACTTTGCCCAGATACACAGTATCAAAAATTCTTTACCAGAGCATACCCCCAGCTGGCACACATTGGCAGCACTCCATTCACTCATGGGACTGAGCCAATTTAGCTCAGGATCCGGCCCACTACCTGACAGACATTCAGTGGCCTGTGTGAAATGTTGTTGAAACATACTGGTGTTTCTCAGTACAGTTCCTCGTGTACACCTGGTGGCGTGTCCAATTCACAGACACACCATCATCACAGCATAAGTTGGAATTTATTATTAGTTAACATTTCTAGTGCAGTAGCACCCAGAGGCCACCACCAAGTTGGACCCCATTATCCTCACAACGCCCCTCTGAGGAAGGCAGTGCAATTATCTCCATTTTACAGATGGGGAACGGAGACACACAGAGGCTAAATAACTTGCCCAGGTTCACACAAGAAGCCTCTGGTAGACCAGGGAATTTAACTTGGGTCTCCCAAGCCCTAGACTAGTGAAGAAGTGAGTTTTGAGAAGGGATTTGAGGAAGGACAAGATGGTGGAATTATGGATATCAACTGAGATATTTTCTCCACTTGTAAAGGGCGACATGGGAGAAAATGCAAAAATGCTTGGTGGAGAAGCAGCCAATGTTGTTGATTGAGGCTGAGTGAAGACAGAAGTCGAACTGCAACAGTCTTATGTCTTCTTCGGGTACATACAATTGAGTGGTGTGCAGCTGGCTGTGTTCCAGGTCAAATCGTACACCATGGAAGGACCTCTATAAATATCAACTATTATTGTTGCATGAAATAGGATTTTTCCCTTTGCAGAGCTCAGTGACATTGTTTTCGATCAGATGTTCAACCTTCTTGTTCCTCTCATTCGATAACTGTTAGTTTTTGAGCTGAAACTCAAGAAGCTGCAAAACAGCTTTAAAAAATGCTGTTTAAATTAATTCACCCAAGAGGCCCATTGTATCGAAAGCCATTTCCACCCTAATCAAGAGCAGTAGTTGGTGTGTGGGTGGGGAAGGGGGATTCTACATAGCTGCATTAGTTAATACATTATTTTGAATGCACATATGGTAAAAACGCTGTCACGCATATTTCATAATAAACGAGGCTAAATATGTGGGAATGTTGTCTACTTAGGATCAGGTTGTCAAAATTGCTCAGTTCCCATTCAGGCCCTAAACTAAGTGGCCAAAACACGGGTGCTGAGCACTTGAAAATGTGGCCCTTATTGAATGAGAAATCAGAATTCTTTTCAGATGTCTAGCAGGTTTCTCCAATGGTTATTTACAGATCCACAGCGAGTTTAAAGTCCCCCTGGCACATGATAGATGGTTGGCCCGTGTTTCTGGTAAAGTGCAATGAAATTCATAGCTCCCCCCATAACTTTTTGTTCACTGACGTACATACTCTGAAGACAGTGAATTATAAGAAAATAGTAAGGGGTTGATAAATGGTAGAAAGAAAGTTTCCGATTTGTAGTGGTTCCCATTATTTTTCTCATTCTTGGCACGAGTCGACTTAAGCCAATATTTTCCCCATTGGCCCTAGTCCTGCCCAACAAATCTTTTTTTTTTTCTGTCAAATTCACAAGAGTGGCACATGGGAGCATTTTGGCTAACGGGAAGCTGGCTAAGAGAGGTTGTTTTAAAATCAATTTTCTTAGGGAGTAGGAGTGTGGCTCACAGTCATAACAGGGCTAAAAAGTCTTTGTTTAACTTAGCGGAGCATAATAAGCTAAGTGTTGCAACCCTGCTTCCTGCTGCGACATTCTTTTTCCATTTGCTTAGTTGCACCCAAAACACACGCCGTTAATAAGCTGTTGAGAAAATACAGCTCTAGTGACACACTCCAGAAACCAAGCTGACGTATGGCGTGTTACATACACAGCCCTTATTTGGACTGGCAAAGGGCACTGAAATTGGCACTGAAAAAAATAGATCCATTTTTCTTGCTGCAGAGGATGATGGACAGATGAGAAGGAAGGCTGCTCATGGGGTCCAGAATGGGGGGAAGAAAGGTGTGTGTGTGTGGGTGGGGGGGGGGGAGATGAATAAAATGGATTCTTTGAAAGAAACGGCGAAAATTTAATGTGAATTAGACGAGAAGTAAAGTAGACAAGACAAAAATACACCATGTCGTTGCCAGCAGGAAAGCAGGTGATGCAATGTACACTGTCAATGTCCCAGGTTAAAATAAAGGTTGGGATTATGTAGAGTGAGAGGCTAAGCGCTTTGTGAATTACAGTTGAATAGAGAAAGGGGCAGGCATTTGAAGTCAATAGGAAGATTCCCATTGACTTTAATGACCTTTGGGCCAGGACCAAAGAGGTTAGGGACCAATATTGCTCTGCTTGAAGTCAATGACAGTTTTGCTGTTGATTTCAGTAAGCGGGCTTTTAATGCATGCTTATCCTGTGTTATCTACTCCTTTACTCACTTCATAACCATACATATTATCTGATTCTGATATTGCATTTTTCACAATACTGTCCCGAAATGGGCATTTTCTCATACAAACTGCCTGAAACTGCTGTGTGAACAGCAACAAAGAGTCCTGTGGCACCTTATAGGGCACGTCTTCACTACCCGCCGGATCGGAGGGTAGCGATCTATCTATCGGGGATCGATTCATCGCGTCTAGTGTAGACACGATCAAATCGATCCCCGATCGCTCTGCTGTCAACTCCAGAACTCCACCGCAGCGAGAGGCGGAAGCGGAGTCAGCGGGGGAGCAGCAGCGGTCGACTCGCCGCCGTCCTCACAGCCAGGTAAGTCGACTTAAAATACGCAACTTCAGCTACGCTATTCGCATAGCTGAAGTTGCGTATCTTAGGTCGACACCCCGCCCCCCCCCCCCCCGTAGTGTAGACCTAGCCATAGATTAACAGAAGTATTGGAGCATAAGCTTTCGTGGGTGAATACCCACTTCATCAGATCCAGACTAACAGATCCAGACTAACACGGCTACCCCTCTGATGCTGTGTGAACAAAAACTTTAATTTTGAACAAACAGCAATGTTTGAAACAGAAAGTTTCACAAATTTTCCCTCAAAACTAGGCCTTTTTTTAAAATGAAAAGAGACATTTTCCACTCAAAAGATTATATTAGTTTTGATTGAAAAGCCATAACATGTCAGTATTTTTTTAAAGAAATGGGGCCATTTGGAAAATAGGAGGTGAAAGGCAAAAACTTCAGTCTGCGTGGATTTTCAATTTTTCATACACCCCTCTCGCATTCTGCCCAGAATGTCACTTTCAGGAGGGGATGTTATGAATTTCAAACCATGGTGTTTGAGTTTATTTGATCAGTTTTGAAACTACAGACTCATCCAGTCTATTGCCCAACAACTGCAGGAATGTTTCAATAAAACAACAAATATTAATAATACCCAATTCTTCTATAGCACTTTTCATCAGTAGATCTCAAAGGGCTTTACCAAGGAGATCAGTATCATAATCCTCATTCTACAGATGGGGAAACTGAGGCACAGAGAGGAAAGTGATTTGCCCAAGGTCACCCAGTAGGCCAGTGGCAGAGCTGGGAATAGAACCCAGGTCACATAAACAAATAATAAAAAGATTTTCCACTTTCACTGCACTTCCCATGCAAAGATCTGAAAGCACTTTCCAAACTTTGTGACCCAAAACTTCAGCCCCTTATACCACAGAAGCACGGCCGAGGCCAGATGCTCTATAAGCACATAGATCAAACCAGATAAATATGGGCTAGATGTCCCAAGCCCTAATATGGCTATTCAGAGGAGTGAGGCTCCCGGTGCAGCTGAGTTAGTACTGCACAGTTTGCAGCCCAGGTACTCAGGCTGGTGCAGGGGCTGCATGCCGGATGTTCCTCCCCAGGAACAAGCGGGTGAGGAGAAGAGTGGGCAGAGCGGTAGCTTTGTCCCCTGCCCACCATCAGAGCTGACCAGATGTGTAGAGAGCAGGTTGCACCCTTTTATAACCTGCAATAAGTTACTCCACTGACCATCTTTAACAATCCCTGAAATAAAACAGTTTGGCAGAAATCCAGTAACTCTTTCTCCTCACCCAGGGACTTCCTTGCTGGAGCCTCCCTGCTCCTGGCAGCAATTCCCCTTTCCCCTTATTGCTCATGTGCCAAGGAGTCCCGACTCCCCCAGTACAGGACCTGCCACAGGAACCAACCTGCTCCCTGTCGGCCTCCTGTGCTCTTTCGCCCTTCATGGGAACCAAGCGTTCAGACAACCACCTGACCCCTTCCTAGCTAAATTTGCTAATCCCCTTAGGGCGACCAGACAGCATGTGTGAAAAATCGGGACGGGGGTGGAGGGTAATAGGAGCCAATATAAGAAAAAGACCCCAAAATCGGGACTGTCCGTATAAAATCGGGACATCTGGTCACCCTAAATCCCCTCTACCAAGACCAACCCCCTGTTCTTAAAGGGGCTGTGCCTCTGAACAGGGCTAGTCCCAAGCTGCCTGGCCCTTACATGGGCAGGCTGCCCTGTTACAAAGCCCTACATGAAAAGCAATGATAGTGAGACACGGACCCGCCCCTAACCATCACCAGAAGAATTCCAACTCAAGCGACGTCCTTCCACATCTATTCCACCACACTCATTACTGTGCTACTTGACAGCCCTGGATGCGGCCAGATAACCAAATACATATTTTGGCAGGTAATAAATTAAAGACCACAAATGCAGCCAGCACAACGCACTGGTCATCCGATGGAGATGCTGGATGTAGCAGTTAGGAAGTTCGTTCTTAACTGGCACCAAACTATTATGAGTTTCACTCTCTCTCTTTTTTGAAGAATTAATTCTGGATGACAGAGATCTGACTTTCTTTTTCAGAAATGCTCACCGTTAAAGAACAGCTCCATGCCAGTGGTTCTTGTTTTGCCTGTGTGAGTCCCACTCATGATTCGTTTGCGCATGATTGGAATCTCAACCAGGATTTGTTGGGGCCATGCCTGCGTGCAGCCATGAACCACCACGTGGGTGGTCAGGCCCAGTGGATGGAGCTGGAGTCACAGCCAAAGTAAGGAAGCCAGTAACCAAAGCCAAGGGGTTGGAGCCGGAGTCAGGAACTGAAGCCAGTGGTCAGAGCCAGAGTCAGGATGCCAGTAGGGAAGCAGGGATGAAGTGACTGGGCAGAACAGAAGCAAGATTGGGAATAAGGCAAGATCAGGGCTGGAGCAAGGCTAGGAGTGGGGCAGGCACAGGACAGATCATAGCTGTGGCCATGTTCACGTGGACAAAGACTCAAAGAAGAGCTACCATTTGGGCTTATCCCAATCCTGTAGGCTGCAGTTAGATCATAAATTAACCATTTTTTTTGCTATTAACAATATTTTTTAATAAACTTCGTATAAAGCCAGCAAAGTAGGAAAAAGATCTCTTCACACTTATGTATGAATATATTTAAAATACCTTCCTTCCAGACATCCCACTGCACTCTGTTCTTGTTTGGTTGTTGAACCTGGAAACTTCTCAAATCCTTCACGTCTGGGTAATTCATGAGTTAATACCAGTAATGAAATGCCATGTTACCAACTTGTAGAAATGTTAGACAAATATAATGACCATATTTTCCAGTTACCTAATACACACTTACAAATGTAAAAACCAAAAGAACGGCATAGTTTTCATTGCTATTAACCAGACAATATTGTTCCAACTAAATATAGTAAGTGATGAAACCAATTTAAATATTGTTCAAGTATTTAACACTGTAAATATTAGATTTCACACTCCATAAATATTTGCTTTGATGATGCAAGATTGACAAAAGGAGTCTAGTTAATTACAGATTACATCATGGCTAGGACAGACTCATTCCTGGGGCACCTGTGATGAATAAGGGGTAAAAAAATACATCTAATAAAAAGAAAAATAGTCTCTGTTCAGTGTTCGCCTTTAATCTTTATTTTTAGGAGGGAAGGGAAAGGAAAATAGACACAGATATAGAATTCTCCTGACATAAACTATTCTGCATTTTGGCCCTGGTTCAGCAAAGCACTTAAGCATGTGCTTAACTTTAAGCGTGTGCGTATGTCCCATTGTCTTCAATAAGGCTTGTGTGTGCTTAAATCCTCTCCTGAAGAAGTATGCCTTCCTGAACTAGGGCCTTCATCTGTTAAATTTGATTTGCTGGGCCTGTTGTGAGGAATACTGGGACGGCACTGTGCAATGTGATACTGTTCAAAGGTTAGGAAATGAATGACCAAAGCCTTTGGCATGGACTAACTGTCGATAGCTTCAGGAAAAGGGCCATTTCCTGGCTTTATGAGTCTGATTCTTGTCTCACACCAATCGTACCCCAGTGTAAGTCAACTGACTTTACTGGAGTTACTCCTGATTTACACCTGCCCACATGAGAGAAAATCCAGGCCTACGTATCCATGAAAGGATGGCAAAAGGCACTTGTGTAATATATAATGGAGAGGTAGGTCAGACCCATGACAGCTAGACTTTCCCAAAGTCTAGGAGAGCATTTGGAGCTAGGCGTTGGCTCTGGCCCATCTGTAATATAAAGTAACACACACAAAAAATGAGGGACAAATTCTCTCTTGTGGTCTGTGGAGGCACAAGAGGGACAAAATCTGAACACGCCTCCTTGGCTGAGAATTCCCTCCCAACGGGAGATCCGAACCTGGTGTGAGGGTGCGTTCAGCAGAGGCCTGCCCCCGAAGTTGACCAAGGTACCAAAAGCCCAATTTAGCTTGTTATGTAAAGTTGTTTATAAAAGTCAGCAGAAGTCGGAGACAGCTCGACTGGTATAAATTCGATTGTTTACGTCAAAAGAACTGTGCTAAAGCGTAAAGTCCCGGGTTGGCATGGCAACGGGCCGAAAGATTCCAGACATGGGAGGAAAGATTTACAGTTGAAATCACCAAAATGTGTTTGGATTGGTTCATGGTAATGAGGTGAGGTTGCTACCACGTCTTGGCCACTGAAAGGAATGTGGGGGAGGGGCACATGGACTGCCACCACATCCATCTTCTGGATCCCCATCTTCATCCTGTAAGGCATTTTAGTCAGACTGGGCAAAGGAAAGAGGAGTAGATGACATCACCATCTATACTGGCTTTGGCTAAATCCTGACCACCACCGAGGACACGAGCCTCATGTCCCTGTTGCCAGCCTCTCCCAGGGGTGCCATTTTCCTTCCCTACATTACTTCATTTCTCCCTTTTTTCTCTCGCTCTCCTCTCACCTTCTTGCTAATAAGAATCTGGCTTAGCCGTCCAAGCAGGGCCAGCTCCAGGCACCAGCCAAGCAAGCTCGTGCTTGGGATGGCAGATTCTACGGGGTGGTATTCCGCCCAATCCTAGGGCGGCACAGCCGCTTTTTGTTGTTGTTGTTGTTCGCCGATCCGGCCGCCCTGTAGGGGGCGGTGGTGCGGAGGATGGGAGCGCCCTGCTGGGAGCGGGCTGCGCGCTCCGTCTGCCCCAGCCGGTGCCAGGTCTGTAGCAAGCCCGGCAGGGCAGCCCGCGTCCTTCCCTCCTTGCCGACCGGAGTGGCGCGGAGCCCTCCCGGCAGGTGGCGCGGCGGTCGGGGCCGCATGGCGAGCGCCCTGCTGAAGCCCTGGCCACCCCGCTTCTCTCTCTCCCCCTGCTCCCTCCCCTTCCCCCCCGCTAGCCTGGGCACGTCTGCCCCCCTGCACCCTGGCTTTTTTTCCTGCTTTGCCGCTCGGGCCGCGCCGCAGGTTTTTTTTTTTTTTTTGCTTTGCCGTTCTGGCCGCTTGGGGCAGCAGAAAAGCCAGAGCCGGCCCTGCGTCCAAGGCAACTCCACCCTATGCAACATCAGCACTTTGAGAAGAGAAACATCCCAGAAGCAATGCCTCATGCGGCCCAATCCTGGCACAAGTTTGCCAAGCCTCTGGGCCTGGGTTTCTCCAGCAGTGAGGCTGCGAGTGAAAGTCAGCACCAGAGACAGAAGCTGCGTTTTCCCTCTGTGCCGTTCTTCTTTCTGCTCTTTTGTGTTTGTCTTGCTTTGTCCGAAGGGAAACGGAATCAGACTTCAACATGGCCAGCTCCAGACCATCCAAACTACCTTTCTCTTCCCACACCTCGCCAAAAAAACCCAGTTAATATCATATTTAATAGCATCTAAAAGACAAATGAGGGTTTCCTCTGTAAAAGACTCTGTACCTTTCTGGTGAAAGAGAATAAGGGAAACGTCATTAAAAAAAAAAAGAGAGCTTCACTTCATACGTTACATTTTAAATGCTTTAACTGTTTTTTCCCCCTCATCTGTAACAAGAAGTTAAAATGATTTTAATGGTGGGTGTTACAAAGGGCGTCACCAGCAAGAACGTCACACAAAACCCTGGGCCACAATTAACTGTTTAAGGTCGTAACAGTAAACAAGGGATTTATTAACATCTTGCCCTTTGTTGGGTTGGATGCTGCCCCTTATCAACACAGCAGGGGGTGTAGTTGGCTTCTTCACCACTCTCGTCCCAGGCCCAGGCCCAGCCCACATTGGTGTCATGTTGGGTTGGCAGGAGTATGTGGCTGCCTGGGAGGTGTCACACCCACACAGCTTCAGTTATTCTCAGCGGGTGGGTGGCATACACACAAGCAGGACCAGTGAAGTGCGCACTGGCTACCTGAATTCTGACATTTCTTAACTTTTGAGGGTTTAACTTTGCAACCTAGACATTTCTTTTAATGCAGTGCTGAGCATGGGAGGAAGGACAGTGCAGTCTAGTGGTTAGAACACAGGACAGTCAGTCACGAGATCTCGGTTCCAGGGGCGGCTCCAGGCACCAGCACACCAAGTGCCTGCCTGGGGCGGTAAGCCGCGGGGGGCTGCAGTCAGGCTGCCTTCGGCGGCATACCTGCGGGAAGTCTGCCGATCCCGCGGCTTCGGCGGCAATTCGGTGGCAGGTACGCCGAAGGCGCGGGACTGGCGGACCTCCCGCAGGCATGCCGCCGAATCTGCGTTACCAGCGGACCTCCCGCAGGCATGCCGCCGAAGGCTGCCTCACTGCCGTGCTTGGCGCGGCAAAATACGTAGAGCCGCCCCTGCTGGGTTCTGTCCCTGGCTCCGCCACTGATCTTGAACAAGTGACTTCTTCTCTTTGTCCATCTTGCTAATTTGGACTATAAGCTCTTTGAGATAGTGCCCGTCTGTCACTGTGTTTGTACAGCACCTAGCTCTGTGAGCCCTGATCTTGGCTGGGGCCTCTACTACTGTAACATACATAATATGTACGTTGTATATATCAGAGGAGTGTGTGTGTGTGTGTGTTACTCTAGACTATTTTAACTGTGAGGTCATAAATCTATAGTTCTTCTGTATGCTGGATTGATAATACAGTGTGATAAACTCTCTTTCCCTGAATTCAACTGGGCCGATCACTTTGGGCTCCTGAGACTCTGGGAGGCATGGAAAGCCTCAGCAAAAATCCCTGACCTCGGATGTAAGCAAATAATGAGGCTGTTTGAGGACATTACTTGTTAACATATTAACAGGTACAGGGCTAAGTGAGTGTTTATTTAGTCCTAGTGTAAAAGCACGTCTAAAATGATTGATGCCGGAAGCCCTTTCTCAGCAAACAGGCTGCTTTCATGAAAGTAGGTCAGTCAGTCACCGTCTCCCTGCCCACCCTCATAAATCATAGTCAGGTGCTAATGTAACCAAAAAGTGTATATAACCAGCACAATCAGGGTGGAGGTCGGGTGGATACAGTGGCAGCTTGCCTGGGTAACTGCCTGCTGCTTTGAAGGCTGATGGTTCTGGTGGGTGAATGATTGATTTAAAGTAAAAAGAAAAGAAATAAACTTCCCGGCGAAAACCTTGCAAGTCACAAAGGGCGGCTACATTTTTGCAACAGTATTTAACACACCCAGGGGTAATTTGGCACTGTCCAGATCTTGGTGTGTGTGTGTGTGTGTGTGTGTGTGTGTGTGTGTGTGTGTGTGTGTGTGTGTGTGTGTGTGTGTGTGTGTGTTGGGGGGGGTGTTTTTATGAGGATAGAGTTGGTGTGTGTCTTTTAAAGAAATTTAGTCCAGGGTTTTAATGTGACAAAGACAGATGCCAGAACCGCAACAACGTAAATGGACCTCTGAGTCCTACTTCACATAACTCTCCCTTAGCAGCTGGTTGAACAGTGGCACATTGTGGATCCCTAGAACATAGTCACAGGAGTTGTCCTATCTGTTAAGAGCTGCACCGGGGAAGCCATTTGCAGGGCACAACAACCACCATTTTTATTGGTCCTACAAGGCCTATGAGAATAGCTGCACATTGAGTGCCATCTACTGGCACATATTCAATTGACATATTCCCAGACATCTCTTGTAGAACCCGCCAGCTTCTTTGTGACTGTGTGAATGTGAGTATTGCCTCCACAGTATTTCATCGTAAATTCTTGATTTGGAAATATTTTCATGAATAAAAGTATTGAGTGGGGGTTCATTTTTAGTGGTGGGATCATATTTGTTAACTACAGGCAGCTGCTGATGGACCATGAATCCCGATTTTTCACACTTGCTGTCTGGTCACTCTACGTGAATCACAAATTTTATTGCAATGATAATTTGTACCAAAAGGGCATAATTAGTTATTTGCTACTCATTATTCACTCTTTGTTATCACACAGTTGGAAAGTTTCAGTTATCCAATCAAGCAGCAGAAAAAGCAATAACACATGGCTTAAAAGACCAAACACACACCGCGATTAAAGAATGTGAACCAATGGCAAACAACCCAATAGACCAAAAATTGTTTGTTCAAACTACCTAGCAAAGAGCTATCAGTAACTGCATTTGCAGAAATTTGCAAACTATTTGTGAACAACAAAATAAAACGCATTAACTCAGGCTTGTGGTGGTGACACTAGATGCATCTCTCTGCCCTCCCACCCTTTGTCTGTTTAGCTTGTAAGTTCTTGGAGGCACAGACTGTCTTTGGCTATGTGTATGAAACAGTGCTGAGCAAAATAGGATCGAATCTCAGTTTGGCTCTCTAGGCTACTACAATACAAATCATACATACTGTTCACAACATAAGAACAACAATTGGGTCAGACCAAAGGTCCATCTAGCCCAGTATCCTGTCTTCTGACAGTGGCCAATGCCAGGTGCCCCAGAGGGAATGAACAGAAGAGGTAATCATCCATCCTGTCGCCCATTCCCAGCTTCTGGCAAACAGAGGCTAGGGACACCATCCCTGCCCATCCTGGCTAATAGCCATTGATGGACCTATCCTCCAGGAATTTAACTAGTTCTTTTTTGAACCCTGTTATAGTCTTGGCCTTCACAACATCTTCTGTCAAAGAGTTCCACAGGTTGACTATGTGTTGTGTTTTTCTATTCCTTTTGTTTGTTTTAAACCTGCTGCCTATTAATTTCATTTGGTGGCCCCTAGTTCTTGTGTTATGAGAAGGAATAAATAACATTTCCTCACTTACTTTCTCCACACCAGTTATGTTTTTATAGACTGATATCATAACCCTGCTTATGCACCTCTTTTCCAAGCTGAAAAGTCCCAGTCTTATTAATCTCTCCTCAAACGTTCCATACTCCTAATCATTTTTGTTGCCCTTTTCTGAACCTTTTCCAACAAACCATTGCACCAGCTTTACTTGGTTACTAAGTATCCTTCCTATCTATGCATGTAAAACACGTACATCACCATGTTATGTGAGCATCCTTGCAAAAATTACATAAAGCTAATAAAAGTCAATTCATATTTGATTCTTTAATTCCACTGGGCACACACATTTTTCAGGGTCTTTTTATTTCACCTCTGTCCTTCCTCCCGACACCATCTATTGACTTAGTTACTCTGTGATCCTGAGAATCAAGGTAACCTTGAACTTTGACCTACCCACTGACACAAAAATCCATATAATAGGAGACATCATCAATATACCTATTGCCAATAATTAGACAAGTCTAACCAGGTTAGCCAACTGGTGACATATACATAAAGCACTACTGCTATGAAAGGACTCATGTCATTACCTATTAACAGAAGAACATAAAACAGCCATACCGGGTCAGACCAATGGTCCATCTAATCCAATATCCTGTCTCTGACAGTGGCCGGTGCATGATGCTTCAGAGGGAATGAACAGAACTGGGAATTTTGAGTGATCCATTCCCTCTCATTCAGTCCCAGCTTTTGGGATCTGTGCTTTTAAAAACCGGAGAAGATATCACCTTAAGAACTGGAAATAGACATTACACAATGGTGAAGAAGACCGAGTGACCTTGAAAATCTATTCAATAATGTTCCACCTGGATAAAAATACAGACATATACCATAGTGTGAAGCCTTGTACACAGGAATATGGTGTATTCAGATACAGCTAACATGAGATATGATAATGGTGGTATTTGTGGCAAACAGCGATAGAAGAGAAAAAGCAAATACTGACTTCTGTTGAGGTGTGTATCAAGATTTATTGACCAGAGAGATAAATTAATGACCAAGGAGAAGACAATGGACATTGATTCTCAATATCCACCAAATTGAGAAGACAGAATACATATTGTTTCATACACCTATGTTAGTCATTTATGGCCAGCAATGCCTGTGAGGGGGGAGAAGGGAGAGATGGGCAGGGGCATTAGTATTAATTATTTGTACTACAGTAGCCCTTGAAGGCCCCAGCTGAGATCAGGGCTCTGTTGCACTCAGTACACTGCAAAGACATCTAGTGAGAGAGAGAAGCTACCCTGAAGAGCTTTCACTCTAAATAGACAGGATAAAGGGCGGCAATAGAACCAAAGAATGTCAGTCAATATCAAACTGCAGGTTGACAGCAGCCATGCACTTAGAAACCAAGTCACCTGACTCATAGTCCTGTGCCCACTCCGCTATTCCAGTGCTTGCAAGGGGGAGGTAGGGTGATATTTTAACTCAGAGGAGGAAGAAAAGGAAATGAGTGGGAGAAAGATTTTCTCCTGGGAAAAAGCAGAGAAGATGGAGCATAGGCATCTTCAAGATTCTGCAGTACCACTGTGCAATTTCACGACATCTCATCTACTGCACATGTACTCTGTGCAAGGTCAGGAACAACAGAAAGAAGTGATCACTTGCTCCCCGCAATGTAGTTCAGTCACTGGGCATGCATGAAAGCTGGCTGAGTAGTTTGCCAGGCAGCAGGCGGGAATTTTTAAAATCCCATCCATCATGCATAAATACTCTATATTTATTTGTGACGTCCGTAACATAGCCATGTGTACATTACACAGCCCATTAAACTATGAAAGGCATAAATTATTTAAAGCAGCCTGTGTTGGAATTGTCATTTTTTACATTTAACATTATGTTGTTGCAATATCTAAAGTCCCCTTCCAAATGCAGCAAAAATGTAAAACACATTGGGAGAAAATGGAAAACATACTAACTTGATTAAAATGGGTGCTCTGGATTCTGTCACATTCAGTATTAATTTAGAGCACATTCCGGTGGCTTCATCCTTTCCCTCCACATTCGGCACCAATCTGTTGGAGAAATATAACACAGATGAAAATAAAATAAATACACACATATATTTAAATCCTGCAGTGTGTGTGTGTGTGTGTGTGGGGGGGGAGATATGTTTTGGATATACAGTTTAGAGAGAGTTGTTTTCCATTAGCAAATGTAAAGGCGGGCTGGTTTTTGAGGCTCATTTGCATAATGCCTTCCTGCTGGGTAAACAGGATGCACAAATGGGCAATCCCACGAATAATGTCTCTGGTTAAGCATGGGATGGGGGTGTCTCAGCCCTGTCCACCCACAATGGGAATGGTAACGACAGTGCCATTCGTTGATAAATTGCTGCAAGCTAATGTAGCATGCGTGAAGTTGCAGCCGGATGCAATTAATGAGGTTAGAGAGGAAGAATGGTCTTGTGGTTAAGACACTAAAATAGGACTCAGGAGATCTGGGTTGTATTCCTGGTGCTTTACAGTCTTCCGGCGTGACCTTGGGCAAGTCACTCAATCTCTCTGTGCCTCAATTCCCCATCTGTAAAGTGCAGTGTCACTCTGCTTCAGTTTCCCCCTTCTGGTGGCTCCAGAGTCCAGCGGAGGGCAACAAAAATGATTAGGGGTCTGGAGCACATGACTTATGAGGAGAGGCTGAGGGAACTGGGATTGTTTAGTCTGCAGAAGAGAAGAATGAGGGGGGATTTGATATCTGCTTTCAACTACCTGAAAGGGGGTTCCAAAGAGGATGGATCTAGACTGTTCTCAGTGGTAGCAGATGACAGAACAAGGAGTAATGATCTCAAGTTGCAGTGAGGGAGGTTTAGGTTGGATATTAGGAAAACATTTTTTTACTAGGAGGGTGGGGAAGCACTGGAATGGGTTACCTAGGGAGGTGGTGGAATCTCCTTCTTTAGAGGTTTTTAAGGTCAGGCTTGACAAAGTCCTGGCTGGGATGATTTAGTTGGGGATTGGTCAGGGGGTTGGACTAGATGACCTCCTGAGGTCCCTTCCAAGCCTGATATTCTATGATTCTATGATTCTACACCCTCAGAGTGCAGACACTCTGTCTAGAATACCATGCTAAGAGCCTTCCTTTTCCCCATTCTTTGTCTGTCTTGTTTCTTTAACTTGTAAGCTCGTCAGAGCGGGGATTATCTCTTAATATGTGTTTGTACAGTGCCTAGCACAATGAGATCCTGGTCTCAGGGGGAGCCTTTAGGGGCTTCTATAATATAAATATTTATTATTGTTGTTATTCTTGTCTTGGGTTAATGTGAAACCACTAAGGGCTTGTCTACACTTAAAATGCTGCAGCCGCACCACTGTAGCGCTTACGAGACGACGTTACCTACACTGATGGGAGGTCTTCTCCTGCGGGTATAGGGAATCCACCTCCTTGAGAGGCAGTAGCTAGGTTGATGGGAGAAATCTCCATTGACCTAATGCCATATACACGGGGGATCAGGTCGGTTTAGCTCCATCGCTCAGGGTGGGTGGGGGGTGGTGTTTTCACACCCCTGCATGACGTAGCTATACCAAACTAATTTCCTAGTGTAGACCAGGCCTGAGTGTTTGTAGGAAGCTGCTTTCAGAAGGGATTTTCACTTCCTATCAACATGGTCCTAAAGCATTTTTGAGAGGTGCCACTGACCTACCGAGTCAATTCTATCTACCTGCCCAGCTCAGTGTATATGACATCCCTTCCATCACTGTAGTACTTGCGTATATATTAAAGAAGTGACCTCTCTTCTTAAGACCTCACAGCATCTCCATTGCATAGCTACAAAGTCCAGCATCAGCTTTTCTCCTTACAAACCCCCAGAGGGATTTCTTTCAACAATAGGATTTCAGGGTAAAATTCACCCCTCTTCATAAGGCTGACACAAGGCATATGTATTATTTTAGTCCTGTCAAAGCCCTCAGAATAGTGGGTGTAAAGGCCTTTTTCTGGCCCTCTTTATACTGGTGATTTTCACCCACTTTGCTTTGATCACTTGCTATTGGCAGTTGATTTGCATAGGAAGTGATTCCTGGATGGAAAGTCTTTGTATTGGGACTGCATATCTACAAACTTCAATCCAATTTCCACAGAGAATATGAACCATGAACTCAAAGCTAGGGACTTGCATGTTTAGGTGCCCAACTCCTGGTGCAAACCATGTACTCAGAGGAGCTAATGCTCAGATTTGCGACCCCAATTCATTTCGCATGAGCAAAATGGCAGGATCAAATTGTTCACAGAAAAAGGGAATGAAAATCCATCCAATTCGGTGGTTGTGGAATCAATATGACCTCCTGAATATTTGGTGTGGGATTTTCAAAAGCACTTAGGGTTGGCCAAACTCTATAACATTGACTTCAGTGGGAACAGAGTTAGGCAAATATTGAGTGCTTTTGAAAAACCACAACCTTCAAGTGTGGTTGAAAAGTGACTATGTGAAAATGGCCTCTTGTTACGCTAGCGAGCTGCCCCTTGTGTGTGTTCATTGTCATCTATTTAACTTAGAGACAGAATACGTTTTTACTACTTTTCAGTGCTGTTTGCTCTGCAGAGTCAAAATAACTTTGGGAGAGTGAGCTGATGTGACAGGGTGGACTAGGCCCGGAGGCCTTGTGGCTCTGCCACACCCCGCCCCAGAAGAGGGCAGTAGACAGGTCCTTCAAGCTGCCTAGAGCGGCTGTGTGGGAAGCAGCCAATCAGGGCCGAGCAGGTCACTATAAGAAGAGCTGCAGGGCCAGAATGAGTTCAGTTCCTTGCTAGAGCTGGAGGAGTGTGGATGGGGTGTGTCTGGCTGAGGGAGCTGCAGGACCTCGGACGAGGCAGTGCTGCCAGAAGTCGGGGAGAGCAAGAAGGAGCCCTGAGCTGGTTGCGGGGACTCCATCAGGACAAGGCCCTGAGGTAAGAGTGAATCTTAGAATCATAGGACTGGAAGGGACCTTGTGAAGATGGCCCAGGGCTGTGGGGAAGTGGCCCAGGGAATTAGAGCAGCAGCATGACTTAGATAAAGGGACAGAGAAGACAGCTGCTATCTACAGGGGACCTGGGCTGGGACCCAGAGTAGTGAGTGGGCCTGGGTCCCCGCCCAGCCCCCCATTAGCCACAGCAGGGAAGTGGCCTGGACTTCGAGGCACCCCAGAGGGGGGAACTGAACTGCAGTGGCCCAGCTCAAGAGCTGGGGCCAGAAAGGCCCTGAGAGGGCAAAGACACTGCCTCCAAGGAAGGAGCCGTGGGGCACTGCGCTGTTCCGGAGCAGGGACAAACTGGACCCACCACAACAGAGACTGCAGACACACGCACTCAGCCAGGGGGCGCTCGCGAGAGGTGAGTGCAACCGTGTTACAGGTGGATTCTAGTCCGATGACTCAGCCAGCCACAGAATTGGTTGCTCCGTTTCAGCAGCAGAGACCATGGGGTTGTATGGGTATGAAAGAGCAGAATTGGACTGGTACAATCTTTAGCCGGGATTTGCACAGGAGCGCTGATTTTCAAAGGGATAATGGCACCCAACTCCCTTCTGCTCTTTTGAGAATCCCAGCCCTAATTCCTAGTGACAATACAGGAGCAGGAAAGATCCCAGCCTGACTTCGAAATCCCAGAGCTTGCAGGGAGGATGGTTAGAGAACTCCCCACCTCCCCAACTTTGAAAAAAAAAAAGTCATCTTAGAAAATCTGATCTTGAAATGACTGTAACATTGAAGATGGAACTGAATAATGCCATTTGCAATGTAAAGATCCATACTCTTTACCCCTGCTTATGCTCCAAATGAAAATGAACTAGGCAAACCTAAAACACACTTCTTTATACATTTTAATTGTTTTTCTCCATCAGAGCATCAAAATTCAGTGACCAACAACTTCCTCAAAGCCAGTGGATTTATGCTCCTTTCCCAAGTGTCTGAATAAGATTCTCATGATCTAGTAATGGAGTTTATTATGTGCTGAATCCTTAATCTTTACATAGACAAAACTCCCACAGTAGAATCAGTCTTGTGGCTGACACTTCATGTCATTCAGCTGTCGACAACATGAGCTAATATGCAGCAAGATGTTATTAGTTCCCACAGTTCTGGACATAAGGTCTGCTTCTGCTGGCATAGTTTTGCAGCTAGAAAATGGTTGGATGGCGATTTACTTTAGGTTTCTTCTATTACTTTTAAAACACTTTCTCATAGATCTAGGAATCTATGAAACAGGTTTTTAATTCGTGCTTTAATGACCCCAGGAGTCAGGTTAGTGTAGTTCACCTTCTAGCCAGTAGGTAGCGCTAGCAAACCTTGCATCGATTAAGTTAATGCCTAATATTAATTTTTCAGAAATCTAGAAAACCATAACTTCCTTTTCTCTCTGTCTTTCCCTCTCTCAGTGAAAGTATTGTATTTAGCAACAATCCTAAACTAGTCTTTAGGGACTGAAGCTTATCACAGCTGGATAAAAATGTATAGCTAGCACAGCTGACCTTGTGTAATGAATGTTTTAAGCATTTGCCATCTAATGTAAAGGAGCACTAGGGAGAGAAAATGCGGGGCCCAGATCCTCAGCTGCTGTAAATCAGTGTAGGTTCACTGAAGTCAATAGAGTTATGCCAGTCTACACCAGCTGAGGATATGACCTCATTGTAAAGTGCTTTCAGATCTATTCATGAACTGTGCTATACAACAGCTAGGTATTATTATAGATTAGAAATAATCTATAATAATACAGTATCTATGTTACTAATAACACACACGCAGATAGAATGATTAAATTCTAATAATTTACGTTTCCCTGATCGTGTTTGTTTTACGGTTTGTGTTACACTGACCATGGACAATGAGACTGGATTGGTCAGTTTCTCATTTGTTTCAAGTCAGTTTCACGTCCTCCTTCTCTTACATTACAGCCCTGCTGCCACGTTCAAGTTCAACAACACTTTTCCTTCGTATTTAGGAGTAAAATTAAGACGTATTTTCACAGCAATGTGAAAATACCCCTTCTGTAACTAAATCAACTGGACACTGTTCCAGTGTTGCCAACCCCAAACATTACTAAATCATGAGTCAGGCCCTGAAACATCATGAGATTGGCTTAAAAATCATGAGATTTCTTTTGAAAAAAATGCATTTGGGGGTTCTTTTTCTTTCCCTTCTTGGTTTTGAGCCTTTAGGTGGCACTCAGGACACCGTTTCAAGCTCTCCTCTGCAACCATCAGGGCTAGGAACATTTTATTTTTAAATGAGAGCTGAGATTCCCATTTAACCATTTGTCTCCAGGACCTGGGGCTTAACGTGAAACATGAAATATCTTGAGAGCTGCTATAAAATCATAAGCACTGACAATGCTGCTGACCCCTTCATGCTTTCTTTGCCTGTCTTTCAAGACCTCTTTCTGTCCCTTGACTCTGCTGCCCTGTTGATTTTACTGATACAAGTCAATTATTAATAGAGTTTCAGTTTTCACTGGAGCTGCACAGCCTTTGGTGTATGGCAGTAAAACGCAAAAGAAAAAAAATACAGTCGATTTGTCCCTGGGGTTTTTGATCTGTGGCAGGTGGGAAAGAATGTGAAAAAGCTCTGTACAAATTATGACCTCAGTGCTTTCCTAGGTGGCGTTCCCTGCTTCCTCAGGGCTTCCTATGCCGTTCATGACTCCCGGGGGCCAATATGTACAAGAGCACTAAGGCAATTACTTAAAGGCTGCCCAGAAAACGCAGGGCAGCATTTTGGCTCCTCGCATTGTAAACGCCGTATTCATTGCAGACGCATGGAGATTCAGGTTCAGGCTGTTATGGTGGCGGAGGGAGGGCGGACAGGAGACTGGGGAAAAGTCTGTCTTTTTCATCTGTCTCTCCAACTGTGGGAACAACCTTGGCTGTTTCTTCATATGAGCGCGAGCTCCCTTCCCCTTCAGAACGGCTCGTCTGGGACTTTCTGTCTGCTGAAGCAATCTGGTAACTGCTGCAGTTTGCGTCTCTTTATTCACTTTCCAAACAGGCCAGCAAAGGGAAATACCCCTCCTTTCATGGAGTGTCATGGAGGCTGCAAACCCCGTGAGCAGCCAGCAAATTTCCCACGCACATAAATAACTGGCCTCGTTCCTTTGCGTGTGGCTGGGTTTTCCCCAGCATCCACGTTGCATATTGAGCTGGGGAGGTCAAAGGGCAATGAAATCCCATGCCCTAAAAACTTTAGACCCACTTTGAACTATCTGCTTGTCTCTATAATGGTCACATCCAATGGTTTCCACATCTGATGGAGTAAGGAAGAGTTAGGTATACATCTAGTGACAGCTGCTGGCCCTGTCAATAAACGACACCAGTTAGCAGGAAATTCTAATCAGGGCTGAGCAGGGAGATGCTGACACTATTTTAACAAAGCACATCCATAGAAAGGTTCCCCCTAGCCTGTGAGTGCATGCAGCAGGCCAGGGCTGTCTATCTGGGTGCTTATTTCACCCTCCTTCATCACTGTAGTATCTCAGCAACTCACAAACACTGATGCGTTTTAGCCTCACGGCACCCCGTTGCAATAGGGAAACGTCACCCCTGTTTTATCAATGGGGCACTGATACCAAGGTCACACAGAAAGCCTGTGGATGAGCAGTGAATGAACACAGATTCGAGGCCCAGTCCAGTGATCTGTCCGCTACACCACTGCCAGGGGACTGTTTGCCTGGCCCCACCATTTAAACTTCCTCACGCTAAGCGTGGCCAATTCCTAATAACAAGGCTCGCTTGGGCATCCATTTACAAGAGGCAGAGCGAGGGCTCCGGAACTGAGCCTGAGTTTATTTGCACTCCAGCAAGGCCAGGCTGACATACGCAAGCTGATGGCAGCATGTTTCTGTGACTGTCAAGGCCCCCATTCGTCCCCACTGAAGCCAACAGGCTGACACCAGAGAGGAATGTGGCCAAGGAGTTCATTGTTCTTGCTCAGCCCGGCAGATAACTGGAGGGATCCGTCTCACAGAAGAGGTGATGACTCTCCTTTATTTTTCCACAAGGCAGGGCACATGTAGGCCAGAACAGCCACTTTTCACGCTCCTCTGCCCAAAGAAACCTGCAAACGGCTACGTCGTGGTGTCCCAGGCAGTATATCCTCTGTGTCCTTGTTAGACTATGTGCCATAGGACAGAGCAAGGGCTGCTTAAACCAGAATCAGAAACGGGACTATCAAATTAATTTGACTTGTGGCTTGGCTCCTTGCCAGCTCACACTTTTGGATGTGAAACACAGGTGCATTATTCAACCTTCCCTCCTCAGTCTCCTGAAACCCTTAGGGGTCTAAATGCTGCCTGCAGAAGCATGAGGCATACAGGGCAGGCTGTAGGATCACACACAACATGCATTTATAGCACAGTGGCTTAAAAAAACCCACCACCAACACCAAAAAGGCAACAACTAAGGGTACATCAACACTAGAAACACTCCAGCTGCGGCGCGGTAGCATAGACACTTACTACAGCGACAGAAGAGGTTTTCCCATCACTGTCGTAAATCCACCGCTCCTAGAGGCGGTAATTAGGTTGATGGAAGAATTCTTCTTTCGACGTAGTGGTGTCTACACTAGGGCTTAGGTTGGCTTCACTATATCACATGGGGTGTAACATTTTTCACAGGCCTGAGAGATTTAGTTAAGTCGATCTAACTTTTTAGTGTAGCCCCACCCTAAGGATGAAATTTTGCCCATGTTTTCTGCATTCAGTTCCCACTAATGTCCCTGGGAGCCCCCTCACACGGACCATGGATTAATATGCTTGATACTAAGATATTTGCAATAGCTACTATGTGGGTTCATTCATTTTATCAACTCTCCTGCTTACATGGAGAGTTGTCAGCTGAACAAATAAGTCAGGAGAAATTCCCCCTACTCACCAGGGGCAGCGAGTTATATGCCCATGCTCCAGAATTATTCAGGGCCCGGCTCCACCACTGTTCCGGGCCGGGTCTCTCCCCCGGCCCCGCCTGCTGCCCCCGAGCATCCCTGCCTGGCCTGGGCAGCGGGCAGCTGCCCCTGCAGCTCCACGCTGCACTCTGCTCTGCCGGCTCCGGGCATCAACTGCCGCCGCAGGGTCCTAGCACCCCCCCAACCGCTAGTGCCGGGGCAGGCTGACACTGTCCCTGCCCTTCCGCCTTGGACGGACGGACCCTTCCCTTTTCCGGCAGGACCCTCCACCAGCACAGGGGGCCCCCTGCCAGCAGTCACCGCTCCTGCCCCATGCTGGGCAAAGGGCAGCCCCACCCTCAGTGAGGCTACAGTGAGGGGCAGCAGCAGGGGAGGAGGTACACACGTGATGGCAGCCCCCCCGCCCCCGGCACCCACCAGAGGGGAGAGGAGGGGGCTTCCTGAACCTGAGGAGCACATGCAGTGACATTGGTGCGAGATGAGTTTGCTGCCGAGGGGCGAGAAGGGGCCCCCTCCCCTGGAGCTCGTGGCTGCTGGCAGTAGAAGGCTGGGGGAGTGCCTGCACTCCAAACTCCTCATCCCCGGCCCTGCCCCACCCCAGAGCCTGCACCCCCAGACAGAGCCCTCACCCTCCCACACACCTCAACCCTCTGCCCCAGCCCTGAGCCCCCTCCTGCAACATGAACTCCTCATCCGCCGCACCCAACCCTCTGCCCAAGCCCCTCCCACACCCCAAGCCCCTCATCCCCACCCCAGAGCCCTCACATTTTTACATTATTTTTAAAATTATATATCGCCTTACAAGGCAGGTGTGTTGGGGGGCAGGACCTGAACACATTCTGGGCACCACCAAAAATTTGACAAATCTGCTGCTCCTGCTACTCACATATAGCCTTGCACAATTGCCCACATTCATTTATAGGGTTTTATTTTCTTTCCTGGGAGGCATGGATTACGGCTCACTGACTGAGGCAGAATACTTGAGAGACCAATGGAGTGAACTGGTTCTGGAAATCCTGTGCATTAATTTTGATGACAGCCATCTTGGTGACGCTGGGGATTGAACTGGGGGCTTTGAGAGTTAAAAGCCTGAGTCTCTAGAGCACTGGTGGGCAACCTGCGGCCCACGGGCTCCACACAGCTTGTCACAGTAATCGACTGGTGGGCTGCGAGACAGTTTGTTTACATTGATCGTCCGCAGGCATGGCCGCCCACAGTTCCCAGTAGCCGTGGTTCGCCGTTCCGGCCAATGGGAGCTGCGGGAAGCGGCGCAGGCCACAGGGATGTACTGGCCGCTGTTTCCCGCAGCTCCCATTGGCCAGAAACGGCAAACCGCGGCCACTGGGAGCTGCGGGCGGCCGTGCCTGCGGACGGTCAGTGTAAACAAACTGTCTCTCAGCCCGCCAGCGGATTACCCTGACAGGCCGTAGGTTGCCCACCACTGATCTAGACTGATCCGCTGTAGGCAGGGGCTGGAACAGACGTACATCCTTGGTGGATCAGGCACAGACGGGGACTCATCATCACACACACTGACCAGAGAGTGGCGATATCAGCTGTGCTAAAATACAGCAGGGCTAGAAGAAGAGCTACTTCAGACCGATGGGTGAGGCCAGATATCATGGCTTCTCACTGGGCACAGAAATAGAAAGCTGGGGCCAACTTCAGGGTTGGGGAAATTAAGCCAGATCTTCACCCTACTTTTCCACCTCAGGTTAGCAAGTATTTGTGACACCATAATTCAAGACTCTCCAGCCCCTTGTTTGACTTTACTCCAGTCATTAAACTTTCAAGGAGCCCTGGTCTCCATGGGCATCACTCACCTCTTGTCCTGCCTGTCAGACTTGTCGCCACCACCAATCCACAGAGGCAGCGTCTTCCCAACTACTGGCCATATTTTGGTTCATTAAACGGATGATAATTTATGAGTGCATTTTTTTTTATTTCAGTTTAATACTGAGCTCGCTTGGTTTCCAAAGGTGGCAGCTGAAAAATGTGGGTCCAGAGCATGTCCAACGCACTTCATAAAAAAGAAAGAAAACAGAGCAGGCCCTTATTTGCCTTTGTTGGAATGAAAGTGACATTCACAATGATGGAGGAGCAGCAGGGCTGGCGGCAAGAAAAGGGAACGGCAGAGTTGGGAAAGGTTTCTCTTCCATGATGGAACGTTTCAACAACTGGTCAGGAGCAAATTGTTTCACCTTCATTTGTAGCTGCAGATCACTTCTGGAGGCAGGACACTGGCCTACATGAACCAGTGGCTTTGATCTTCTCATGGTAAATTGCCAAGGAGCTCAGCCTCCTAATTTTAGCATTTACATATTTGAAAGGAAGAATGATCTCGTAATTAAGGCATCGGAGTCATGGCATTGGTTCTGTTTCTACTACTGCCATAAGCTTCCTGTGTGGTCATGTGCAAGTTACTTAATCTCTCTGGGCCTCAGTTCTCCATCTGCAAAATGGATATGTGGGGCAAAAGCAATCACTGGGTGCATAAGCAGGGGAATATCAAGCAGAATTAGGGAGGTGCTGTTACCAGTATATACTGCATTTGTGATGCCACTGCTGGAGTACTGTGCCCACACTTTAAAAAGAAAGTTGGCAAATAGAAAGAGCTACAAGAAGGATTCAAGAGTAGAAAACCTGCCTTATAGTGAGACTCTAAAGAACCTCAATCTATTTAATATAACAAAGAGATGGGTAAGAGGTGATTTAATCATGGCCTATAAGTACCTACATGTGGAAAAGTTTTCTGATAGTAGAGGGCTCTTGAATCTAGCAGACAAGGACATAATGAAATCCAATGACTAGAAAGTGAAGACATATTCAGACTAGAAATAGGGTGGATATTTTTTTTACCATGAGGATAATTAACCATTGGAACAGCTCTATGTAGTATGTGGTGGATTCCCCATCACTTAGAGTCTTTAAATCAAGAATCATAAAACTGTAGGACTGGAAGGGACCTCAAGGGGTCATCTAGTCCAGCCTCCTGAGCTCAGGCAGAATCAAATAAATCTAGATCATCTTTGACAGGTGTTTGTCCAGACCTGTTGTGACACTTCCCGGAGTACACAGGGTTGTTAAACACCTTGGTACCACTTGCCCTCAGCATGAGGAAGTCTTGTCTCTGGCTGCTGACTCAACACAAGCACGGCCTTCCAGGCCTCGCTCTCTCTGTACAGGTTAGCAAGAGGCACACACCAACCCCTGAGTCCTCGGAGCATCCCCCTGGAGGGCTTAGCCCATGAGTCACCGAACATCCACAGAACTCTAAAATTCTCTACTCCCAAATGAGCTTACTAGATTTTATGCAAATTAAGCCCATTACTTCTTGTCCTACCTTCAGTGGATATGAAGAACAATTGATCCCCATCCTGTTCATAACAGCCCTTACCATATTTGACGACTGTTATAAGGTTCCCCCCACCCCCTAGTCTTCTTTTCTAAGACTAAACACGCCCAGTTTTTTTTAACCTTTCCTCATAGGTCAGGTTTTCTAACCCTTTTATCATTTTCGTTGCTCTCCTCTGGACTCTCTCCAATTTGTCCACATCTTTCCTAAAATGCGATGCCCAGAATTGGACACAGTACCCTAGCTGAGGTCTCCCCAGCGCTGAGTAGAGTGGGAGAATTATCTCCTGTGTCTTAGATACAACGCTCTTTGTTAATACACCCCAGAATATTATTAGCCTTTTTTTTGCAGCTACATCACATCTGTCTGGATGTCATATTTAATCTGCGGTCCATTATAACCCCCAGATCCTTTTCAGCAATACTATCACCTAGCCAGTTGTTCCCGATTTTGTAATTGTACATTTGCTTTTTCCTTCCTAACTGAAGTACTTTGTGCACTTGTCTTTACTGAATTTCATCTTGTTGGTTTCATACCAATTATCTAATTTGTCAAGGTTGTTTTGAATTTTAATCCTGTTCTCCAAGGTGCTTGCAATGCCTTCCAGTTTGGTGTCATCCACAAATTTTAAAAGCATACTCTCCAATCTATTATCCAAGTCATTAATGAAAATACTGAACAGCACTGGACCCAGGATTGTCCCCTGTGGATCCTACTATATACATCCCCCCCAGTTTGACAGTGAACTTTTAACAACTACTCCTTGAGTATGGTCTTTCAACCAGTTGTGCACCCACCTTATAGTAATTTCATCTAGATCACATTTACCTCATTTGTTTTGATCAAGATTGGATGACTTAATAAAAGGTATGTTCTAGACCACCCAGAAATTATGGGCTTGAAGCAGGAACTACTTGGTGAAACCGTCTGGCCTGTATTATGGAGGAGGTCATGCTCAGGTCTTAAAATCTATGAATCTGAATCTATGGCTAATAATACCTCCTTCCTCCCACCCTGTGTTGGTCTTGTCTATTTAGATTGTAAGCTCTTTGGGTCAGAGGGTGTTTCTTTCTATGTGTTCGTGCAGTGCCTAGCACAATAGGGCCTTACCATCAGTTAGGGCCTGTAGGTGCCGCAATAATAAAAAAAATATAACAACCATTTAGCATTTCACAGATTATAGTAACACAGGCCGGTGTCTGAAATGGATGAGAAACTCGATGGAATTACAGCATTGATTGGACAAAATGAACCCAGATGGCTCAACTCTGACACAAAGGATGGTGGCTTAGCTAGTGAGCCGTCAAGTAAAAATAGTAAAATCCAAGACATAAGAAGCTGGAAAGGATCGATCAGGTCACCTGGGTCCCCATCCCCGACACTGTGAAAATGTTCCTTTTCCCCTGAGACAAAAACTAAATGTGTGTTTTCAACCTAAATGTCAGGTTTCAGAGTAGCAGCCGTGTTAGTCTGTATCCACAAAAAGAACAGGAGTACTTGTGGCACCTTAGAGACTAACAAATTTATTAGAGCATAAGCTTTCGTGGGCTACAGCCCACTTCTTCGGATGTCGTATTTCCAATCGAGGAAAATAAGAAACAAAGCAAGCATAAATATAATGGGTGAAATCTTGGCCCCAGTGAAGTCAATGAGAATTTTACCATTAACTTGAATGGAGCCAAGATTTCACCCAATGTTTCCAGGAGCATTAGCCCTATGTAGCAGCTGGGGAACCATTGAAAGACTTGCCAGAAACAGACGGGAGTGGAGGAGCTTCGTCGCTGCCCTAAACGCTAGAGGTGTAATGGGAACATGATGATGATGAGCAGCAGCCTGCAAATGAAATGGAGCCCAAAATGGCAGCTGACTCCCATTAGCCCCTACAACATGAAACTCCTGGAGGACAGGTCCATCAATGGCTATTAGCCAGAATGGGTAGGGACGGTGTCCCTAACCCAGGGGTCGGCAACCTACGGCACGCGTGCCAAACACGGCACGCGAGCCGATTTTGAGTGGCACGCAGCTCCCCTGACGCAGTCCCGGCCCTCAGCCCCCCCCGCCCACCGCTCTCCCCTGCGGGGGCAGGAGGCAGAAGCTTGGTTCTGCGGCAGCCAAGCTTCCCCCCCTCCCCCGCTTCTTCACCCAGTGTGGTGCTTTCCTGCCCCGCCTCCTCTCCGTCCCTGGCCAATCAGCTGATGGCCCTAGCGAGGGGGAGGGGGAAGAGCGGCAGTGTGCACACAGCTCCGTAGAGGAGGCAGAGAAGAGGTAGGGACGGAGCCTGGGGGAAGGGGGTGGAACAGGGCATATCCCTCCCAGCCCCTGCCATGAGCCGCTCAGGGCAGGGGGCTGGGAGCACCCCCACGAGCCGAGCATCCCAGCCTTCTGCCCTGCACCCCCCACCCCTCTGCCCTGCACCCCCACAGCCCCATCCCTCTGCCCTGAACCCCCCCCACACCCATCCTTCTGCCCTGCACACCTCAGCCCTCTGCCCTGAACCCCCCCCCACTGCAACACACACCCAGCCCTCTGCCCTGCACCCCCACAGCCCCATCCCTCTGCCCTGAACCCCCCACACCCCAACACACACCCATCCCTCTGCCCTGCACCCCCACAGCCCCATCCCTCTGCCCTGAACCCCCCCCCCACACCCATCCTTCTGCCCTGCACCCCCCAGCCCTCTGCCCTGAACCCCCCCCCACTGCAACACACACCCATCCCTCTGCCCTGCACCCCCACAGCCCCATCCCTCTGCCCTGAACCTCCCCACCCCAACACACACCCATCCCTCTGCCCTGCACCCCCCCCACACACTCAGCCTTCTGCCCTGAACCCCCACACACACTCAGCCTTCTGTCCTGCACTCCCATAGCCCAACACACACCCAGCCTTCTGCCCTGCACCCCCCAGCCCTCTGCCCTGAACCCCCCCACTGCAACACACACCTAGCCCTCTGCCCTGCACCCCCACAGCCCCATCCCTCTGCCCTGAACCTCCCCACCCCAACACACACCTAGCCTTCTGCCCTGCACCCCCACCCCTCTGCCCTGAACCCCTCCACCCCAACACACACTCAGCATTCTGCCCTGCACCCCCATACCCCCAGCCCTCTTCCCTGAACCCCCCACACCCCAACACACACCCAGCCTTCTGCCCTGCACCCCCACAGCCCCATCCCTCTGCCCTGAACCCCCCCACACACTCAGCCTTCTGCCCTGCACCCCCATACCCCCAGCCCTCTGCCCTGAACCCCCCACACCCCAACACACACCCAGCCTTCTGCCTTGCACCCCTACACAGCCCCAGCCCTCTGCCCTGAACCCCTCACACACCAACACACACCCAGCCTTCTGCCCTACAACCCCCCCACACCCCAGCCCTCTGCCCTGATCCCTGAACCCCCCCCCCCACACCCCAGCTTTCTGCCCTGCACACCCTCCCCCAGCCCTCTGCCCTGACCCCTGAAACACCCACCCCCAGGTCTGGGGTCCCGGCCGCAGGCCCTACTCAGCCCGCTGCCGGCCTAGGTGAACAGAACCCCAGGCTGGCGCGAGCTGAGCAGGCTGGTGGCGTAAGATCAGCATTTTAATTTAATTTTCAATGACACTTCTTAAACATTTTGAAAACCTTGTTTACTTTACATACAATAGTTTAGTTATATAATATAGACTTATAGAAAGAGACCTTCTAAAAACGTTAAAATGTATTACCGGCACGCGAAAGCTTAAATTAGAGTGAACAAATGCAGACTCGGCACACCACTTCTGAAAGGTTGCCTACCCCTGCCCTCACCTCTGTTTGCCAGAAGCTGGGAATGAGCGACAGGGGATGGGTCACTTGATGATGACCTGTTCTGTTCATTCCCTCTAAGGCACCTGGCATTGGCCACTGTCGGAAGATAGGATACTGGGCTAGATGGACCTTTGGTCTGACCCAGTATGGTCATTCTTATGGTCTCCTTTATAGTAAAAGGCACAGTATGCAGAGCAGGAACATACCCTGTTAGTTACATTATTATTAAGTATATTGCATAGCACCTAACCAAGACCAGGGCTACTTTCTGCTTGGTGCTTTATGAACTCACATCACTGTGCACTGCCCTACCCATTGGGTTGCACAGCCTCCACACATGCTACATTCCCCATATTCATGTGCACTTTCTCCAGTCTCCTTTTAATTAACTCCAGTGATAGGGTTTCCACTACTTCTCTTGGGAGGGGCTTTCACTGTCCAAGGAAGTTCACTATTGGAATAGTCACCTAATCTCTGTCCTTGAATTTCCACTGCTCATCTTGACCCATCTCACTGTTTCTAGTTATCCTCCCCTGAAACACCCTGAGGAATTCTTCTCCTTCCTTTCTTCTGGGGCCCAAACATCTGGGGAAAATGAAAGATGATGTAAGACTGGAGAAGGAGGTAATAAATCTTGGTCCAAATGGGATTTCCCAGGGAATAGCAGGCTCAGAGGAAGAAGGGCAAGTTATAATCCCTTTGGAATGCAGCCGTTAGCACTTACCTGGCTAGTTGATGACTGCAGCATGCCTAGGGGATTAGCACAGTGCAACCTGCCTATGGAGTCAAGCTTCAAATGCACCCTGTGTCTTCACCAAGGGCTGGTCTTCACTACCCGCCCGGATCGGCGGGTAGAAATCGATCTCTCGGGGATCGATTTATCGCGTCTCGTCGGGACGCGATACTCGATCCCCGAATCGATGCGCGTACTCCACCAGCCCAGGTAGGAGTAAGCGCCGTAGACGGGGGAGCCGCGGCGGTCGATTTGCCGCCGTCCTCACAGCGGGGTAAGTCGGCTCAGATACAGCGAATTCAGCTACGCTATTCCCATAGCTGAATTTGCGTATCTGAAATCGATCCCCCCCCGTAGTGTAGACGTAGCCCAAGAGTGAGTAAAGTAGGTTAGATAGCAGTGGAATCCAACCTCCCATCCTGCAGGCAAGGCATAATTCTCCCTCTGCCCACTATTCCTATGCTAGAACAGGAGTTGCAAATTAGTTACATGGGGTAGGGTTACCAGCTTTGGTTGGATGAATTCCTGGAGGTTTCATCACATGACATTATCTTTAATTAAAGATTAATCTTTAATTCCTGGAGACTCCAGGACTACCCTGGAGGGTTGGTGACCCTAAATTGTGGGGATTTATTGCCTGATTGATGATTTTTGAAGGCTTCGGGTTGGTAATCATACTCTCAGGCACCTCTCCAGAAAGAGACACCCATAGCTTTAGATGCTCACAAAGTGTCATAGGCTTTTCAGGCACTGGCCAAAAATCAACATTTGCAGGTGACGGGATTGAGGCAAACATCTCTTCAGTTTTAATCCATGTGGGTCCACCCTCCCTGGAGAACTCATTACAGTTTCCAGCAAACCCAAAGGCAAGCTCAGCCCAAACTGCCCAGTTTCACCTAGTTTTGCCTCAGAACCTGATACAGGGGGGAATTTCACTTCGTTTGGTTGCAGTAGTGTAGATTAGCCCAAGTTTGCTGGTAAAGGGGCTCAGGAAAGCACAGATCACCCAGATTTGAGCAAAAGTTGGAGCTGGCTGGTATTTGTAACAAAGCCGGGGGTTCTCGTTTCCTGGCAAACATTTCACACAGCACTCGCTGACCACTCAGGAATCAATGGGTTTGAAAGGAGTGATTTAATCAATTAAGCAGGTAACACCAGGGAGATGATTAGCTTCTGCAGTGCTAATCCCTTCATAGGCGAGTCCCCTCTTGGCTCTTTGCAGGGTCCCTAAACATAGTATAAGAAACTTGGTGCAATTTACTATTACATTTGCTAGAACAGAAATTACATGTACCATCTTGAGCAAGAAATTGGGAGCAGCTGTAATTTAGTCCCCTGAACTATCTGTATCTTCATTCAGTGTGGTGACGGGGACCAATAAGCACCTACCTGAAAATGCGACTGAGCATCAGGAGACTTGGGGTATATGCCAAACTCTGAAACTGAGCTGCTGTGTGATCTCGAGAAGTCTTTGGGCACAGTCCCTCTCTATGTCTCAGTTTCTCCATCTGTAAAATGGGGGTGGTGGTTATTCCCCTCCTTCAGAAATGCAAAGTCACTATATAGGAATATTTAACTGGGAGAGGAGGAAGTGAATTGAGGACATAGCCCACAAAATGCTTATCCTCTAGATTCAGACAGACTAATTAATGCTGGATAACACTCAGTTGAAGTGCAAGATGGAGAATCTAGAACATACATTAAGAGGCTTTTCAAACCCTACTGCACTTAACCCGAGGTGTGTGAAACCCTGACAAGCTTAGCAGCAAAGGGAAAATCTCAGAGGGTCTGAGCTAGGGACTGATTCAGCTTCTAGGGGTCTGTCTGCACTGCAGAGTTAACCTGGGTGAGTGGTACCCACATTAGCCTAGCCTGAGCGTGAGCCTCCACATAACAAAGCCCTACCTGAGTGACTGGGTCTCCACTGGTGCCACACTCCCTGGTGTGAGTTAAACTTGCTAGGACTTCTCGGAGTATAGCCTGTGGTTCTTTCTGCAGCATAAAGCTGAGCCATGCTATAATTCTTCCCCAGTGAATTGTGGGAGAACTTTTCTGTCCTTCCGGGCACTCAGAGGGAATTGTGGGAAGGCAATGGAGGACTGGCAGCATCCTCACTGCAAAGTGGGTAGATTACCAGCCTGAGGGAGAGCAGCACCTGAGCTCTAGCTGAAATCCCCAGCCGGACCAGCTAGCCTGGGTTGAAAGCACCAATAAACTTAAGGTGAGTGGGTTGTGTCTGTCGATGGGAGTGGGGGTTAAGGGCAACATTTGAGTACGAGCCCAAGTTAACTCTGCCATGAAGACATTACATTGGAGGAGGGAGCTCAATGGGCCAGTGCACAAACTGCAGAAACCAAACAAGAATATACAGAATCAGTTGAGGTTGAGGGAACAGAGCCAGCCTTTGGGAATCTGTGAAATCTACAAACCAACCCCTCCTGAATTTAGGGAATCTGTGAGCATCGAGGCTAATCTTAGCTTTTGTGAGGGTATGTGTACTGTCTGTAACTCTGTAGCAGGAGGCTAGACAGGAGGAGGCCGGAAAAGGCATTTGGTAGAAGATCTACCGGAAGCAGATCAAATAGCTTTATTTTGATTATTTGTATACTGTAGCGTCTAGGAGCCCCAGTCATGGCCCAGGGCCCCACTGTGCTAGGAGCTGTACAAACACAGAACAGGAAGATGGTCCCAGCTTTAGCAATAGTGCTTTTTACCATAATCTAATAAAGTCATTCAGTGTAAGAATGTAGCTCTTCCTGGAATTCGTCACCATTGTCACACAACTGCAACTTCTCTTTTTTACAGTAAGTTTTTAGCCTTTCTTGTGAGGAAGGTCACTGCAAACGCAGCTGGCGCAAAGACCTCGCTGGGGCTGAAAAATTCATCATGGCCTACAGGAGAGCAGAATTTGGGTTTTTAACTCCCAAATCCTTTCAATCCTCCCTGCTCCAACAGTCACAAGGAGGCGTATGCTACCATACAAAGGGTCGGTGAGTGGCGGTAATACTGGCTGTAGTAATTCAGTCCCAGGGAAATGGTTCTATTCAGGCCATTAAAGATGAAAAAGGTCAAGTGATTTATTAGGCAGAGAAACATAAACACCTTTTCCACAATGGTTACGTACTTTGGCTCTTAATAAAGGGCACAGTGTGAAAGGAAAGGCTTCTGGAAGGAGTCCAAGTTACCCAAATTCCAGCTCACCTGGTATAAAACACACACGCGCCTCACAGAATTTCACTTCGCTGGTGAGGCAAGTGGAGAACTAGGAAGGTTCAGGGAGCAGAGGGGTTTGCAAACAATTCTTAGGCAAACCCGAGAGCATTCAGGCAGGTTGTCACAGGCTGGAGTTGTCCTTCATCCAAACTCTATTTTGAAAAACTGGGCCAGATTCTCTCGCTTATGTGATGTCATTTACTTCACTAGAGAGGAGAGTCTGGATTCTGTAGAAACTGATGCTTTATAGGGGTCCCTAGATTTTTCTCCTCTGTGGCAGCCTTGATCGTTAATTTCTTCTTCTCTCATAAGCCTGCATCTCTCTACTCCCATCCCTGGCTGGGATGATTTAGTTGGGGATTGGTCCTGCTTTGAGCAGGGGGTTGGACTAGATGATCTCCTGAGGTCCCTTCCAACCCTGAAATTCTATGATTCTATCTAGTATTATAATACTGTAAATGTATGTGAAACGTATTTGGACTTCCTCACTGATGTCAAATCTCAGCTCCTCCATGCTGATGATTCAGCTCTGTCTCTTTTTATCTATGTAGTTGTGATGAAGTGGGACTGTTCTTAATGTTTCCTCTGAATACTGTGTGGGTGCCTCAGTTTCCCTTATGCATTTCTTAAGTCTCCAGCGTGCATAAATGGCTGACACTCTGTCTCCTGGCAACAAATGGCCTGCAAGGGGATGGCTAAAGGTGAACAAAGAGATCAGGTGACCTCCTGGCCCGGGAAAGGAACAAAGCCCAGAGAGGAGGGGCTGGAGGGGGTTTCAGTTTGGAGCTGGCTGAGGACATGGAGTGAGTGCAGATGTGGGTGTCTGGCTTGCTGCCCCCCAGGATGGACCCAGCTAAGGGAAGCGCACGGAGGGGCATATGCTGAATGCTCCAAGTTCAGACCCAGGAAGGTGAAGCCATGTGAGCTTCTTGCCCTGAAGACAGTCTGCTCCAAGGGAGAGGAGGCTCCCCAAAGTCCTGACTGGCTTTGGGGGGAGCAGTTCCAAAGCATCGCCCGGGGACTCCGTGCCAGTGGCCACAGGTTTTGGCACCATCTGGTGTAACACCCCATAGTCCTTTTACCTTAGAAATATCAGGACTAACAAGTCAAGCCTTCCATGGTTTTGCTGGAGGTATCAGAAACAGATTGGGAGATCTCTCATTCTTGAATAGAAAAGGTAGAGGTGTTGAATCTGTAATAAAGATGTCCTTTTCCCCAAGCATTTGTTAGGTGTTGGAGTGGAATAATATTTTAAAACGAAACAAGCCAAAAAACCAACCAGTATAAAAACACGTCCCTGCTTAGCTTTCATTCTCTTGCCTCTGATGGCAATAGTAGTATAAAGAAATTATAAATCAAAAGCAACTGTGCTTTCAGTTGTTATGATCACTAGAGCGGTGTGAAAGGGATGAAAATGTTTTAATGAAATTCTATGTACAATTATTATTCACATTACTTGTAGCACCTAGTGATCACATCCAAGATCAAGTCTCTAATGGGATAGGCCCTGTACAGACAGCTACTAATATCTGGCTTTTTCTATTTCTCATCAGTAGATTTCACAAGTGCTTCACAATCTTTAATGTACTTATCCCCATTTTACAGATGAGGAGTGACTCATTGAAGGTCACACTGGAAATTTGTGGCCAAGGAGGGAATTGAACCCATATCTTAGCTATTGCCTTAAGCATTGGATCATCCTACCTCTCTGTGACAGTCCCTGCCCCAAAGACTGTATAGTTTAAGACAGACCAAAGAAAACTTGTTGTCCCTTTAGTAGCTGGGGTACTAAAGCTGGAAGAGATTAGATGACTTGCCAAAAGTTGCACAAATGTCTGTGACAAAGTAGGGAATAGAACCCCTGTGTCCTGAACGCCCAGCTGGTGTCTTAACTACAAGACCATCCTTCCTTTCAGATACTCAGCTCTTCATTTCAGGTCCGAAGTGATCCAGATGCAGGGTTTTTCACTAGATTTCCATGAAAGGGCCATGTTGTCTTTGAGAATTCGAAATGCATCCTGCTTTCAGCACAATCGGCTGTTCATCTCAAAGACCTTTTGAATTTAAAACCTGAGATTTTTTTTGAAGTGTCAGTTTCTTTGCAGGAAATCTCAACGTTTAGGTCTCAAAAATGATGAAAATTCCTTAAGCACCCTGATAACGAATCCAGTCTGCTTTTAGCTGAACTAACTAGCCCTTCCCACTTGGAAAAAGCAAAAGGAGGAGGATGGGCTAGTTCTCACTGTTGCACATCTGCAAATCCACTGCAGGGAGTTAATGAAGTCCCCGTTTGTCGCACACGGGGACAGAGTCACACAACGCATGACTATCATCTCCAAGCGGACACGCCGTGGCCACAGAGTCATGGGTCTGGAAAGCAAAGCCGGTTGACAAAGCCTTATCATCGAGATGGGCCAGGTTCAAATGGAAACGAAAAGAAAACACTCATGATGTTTTTATTAAAAGGTACCAAAGGTTGGGGTGTAGCTGACAGAGGCCATATGTGACCTGCTTAGCGTTCGGCGGGGCCACTGCGAGATGAAGAGTGAAAGGAGCGTGATGTTAAGGTAAAGTTATACCTCACCTTAATGAGCAGGCAAACTGGGGGAATGATCAGGTTTCCAATGACCTGCACTTCAACTTCCTCCTTCTTCAGATTTATAGATGAGTGGCTGGAAAAGGCAGAGACCGCTGCGGGAAGAGGGTGGCTTTCAAAATTGGGGGTCTTCTGAATGATAACCTCTGCGCCCTTTGCTCGCAACGGCCTGCAAATCAACATAGCAGCGACACTGTCTTCACTGCAAAAAAAAAAAAAAAAAATAGGTGTGGACAAGGCACATCCCTATGTGTGCAGCTGTTTTTCGCAATGAAGACACAACCTCCTTTCAGACCAGTCCACAGAAAGAGAGTTTTGAGCCTGATTTTGAGTAATTAGCCACGTCAGTGGGGTTTACACCTACAGCTAGAAGGGGTGGAGAATGGATCTGCCCATTCTGGTTGGGCAGTGTACTGTACAGCCAATTTGTGCAAACATTATGGTGCAGAGGAGTGGAGAATCAGAGCCACCTTGTCCACATGCCAGATGCCATCGGCATGGATGCTGACAATCTCAGCACTGCAGGGGAAGGAGAGACAGAGGGCATGTCTCGCCCAAGGTTAGTGGGACTCAAGTCTGCAGACCTTGGGTTTGAAAGCCCAGGCCCTGAGCAGCCACACTACATATTGACCCTAGGTTGCTTGAATAAGGGAAGTTGCTTCCACTTCCTGGGAGTTGATTGGCTATTCTTGGGATAGGGAGGACAAAGAACATTGGCCCATGGGATCGCGGAATGATATTGGTGCCCTCTCAGGGCCCGAATCTGGGGGGCAGGCCTGAGCTGCGTCTACACTGCAAAACAATGGAGTTTGGGTGCGAATCCTAGTAAGACCCGGTCTTGAATGCGCCCAGCCTATGGGATCCTTGGACAAGGCCTACCTCAGATAGAATTGTGTGTAGTCAGAAGGTGGGTTTGGCTTACATTGCTTTGCGCTCCCAGCCTCTCCACCCTGTTGGTCTGTTTCATCCCCCTGTTGTGTTCTGTCTGGCACTTAGGCTGCGTGCTCTCTGGGGCAGGGACTTTGCTACTTGTCCATACAGCACCTAGCACAGTGGCGCCTTGATCTAGGCTTTCAAGATGCTGCTGTGACAACAAAAACAATAACATAATTACTGACTAATAACAGTATCTAAATTCACATTATTATCTCCAGCTTCCAGAAGGATCACCACACACTTCACATACTGTGGCCCTGATCCTGCTATTGACAGGGGCTCAGCAGTCCACCATGCTCTGTCAATTGCAGAATCAGACGTACACAACCTCTGTAAAGCCATTCCCCTCTCCTTGGTTAAATCCCTCCTTAAGATCGTCTTCCGTCTACCACCAACTGCCAGCTGATAGTGGCTGAGAAGAGGCCAAGTTACACAGTGCATAATTATATTAAAAATGTATGGCAGTGTTTGTCTTTGATCTAGCCCCTTTTGGCTCTTGTTTGTTGGTTAGGTTCTGTGCTCTTTGCAGCAGACACTGCATCCTACATAACTGGAAAACACCTAGCATATTGCAACTGCCAACTTAATTCAAATAAAGAGGGCCCCCTAATTCAGCCTGCAGATAATCATAGAATATCAGGGTTGGAAGGGACCTCAGGAGGTCATCTAGTCCAACCCCCTGCTTAAAGCAGGACCAACCCCCAGACAGATTTTTACCCCAGTTCCCTAAATGGCCCCCTTAAGGAGTGAATTCATAACGCTGGGTTTAGCAGGCCAATGCTCAAACCACAGAGCTATCCCTCCTCCCCCCCAGTCAGCACTTGAGTAACACATTTCAGATAAAATCATTGTCCCTAATGACAGCCTTCAGGTAGCAACATTTTGCATATTTAATGGTTCGGTCCAATAATCTCAAACTGCGTTAGCAGCATGAATGAACTAAGTTTTTCAGCATCTCTGTGACACAGGTCAACATTATCCCTGATTTACAGATGGGAAACTGGTGTTAGAGAACATACGGGCCAGATTCTGGTTTTGTTTGCCCTAGTGAAAACCTGGAGTAAGTCCACTGATGTGGAACGTGGGCAGTAGAGTTGGGAACAGAGTCCAGGGTAACTCATTCCCTAGACACAAGGAAAGACCATCCTTCCTGCTCATTGTGTCTGTGGAGCTAAGGGCAAGATTGGGCCCAATGGGATTGCCACACCCATCACTGAAAGGCAGTCACCTCTTCAGTGGAACGAGACGTGTGTTTTATCCAAATGAAACCACCGGTGGAAATTCTACAAGAAGAGTGAATGTGACTATTCAAGTTGGAAAGACACCAGGGCTAATTCACCTGACTGCTGTTGGGCCAAACTCAGCCCTCGTGTAACTTCCACTGTATGTAAAAGGGGATTGCGGTTTTACCAATTAGACAGGTGAACCGGATTGCCCCACTGTACATGTATGCCAGAGTGATCCCGCTGTTAAACATGTAAATACAAATGAGGGTATCAAATGTTCCCCTTGTTATTTATTGTTTCTTCAAGTAGCAGCCATTGCACAGCCCTGTAACTCTTTGGCCTGGAATATTATCTCACATAATTCATGTGGACAGTCGTACAAGCAGAGAGGGGAAAGATCTATGGTCTCCCGATGTTCCGTCATTGTATATCATGTGTTTCTCACCTCGCTCCCACCCTCGGTCTGCGGAGAGGCGGCTTGGTGAAGCTGGCAGGGTCCTTTGATTAATTACACAAAGATAAACAGTTAATTTTCTTCCTGGATAGAACTAATTATGAGAGCGTTTGTTTTTATAAAGCATAGATTTACTGCCTCTGCGACAGACTCGTCTAATGGAAAAGATTGTTTGTTTTCAAAAAAAGAAAAATAACCAGGTTTTGCCTAATGTTTCTCGATCCCTCAGAGCAAAGGAGACACAGTCGCAGGAGCCAGTGCTATTTAACACATCGGTGTTTTCTTCCCTGGTCTTCCCAGCAGCCTCCTGAAAAATACAGTCCTTGTCCTCCCCAGAGTAATTTCCCCCTTTGTCATGTTCTTATTTATATCACAGTTGTTTTGTAGAGAGACCCATTGTGCTAGGTGCGATACATGCGCATAGTAAGAGATTGTCTCTCCTGTCTATCTAGAGTATAAGAAATTTTGGGCCGGGACTAAGGGTGGGAGAGAAAACACAGCCATAGAGTGGTGAAGTGATTTGACTAAGGTCACACAGATGGTCAGTGGCAGAACTGGGAATGGCACCCAGGTCTTCTGATTCCCAGCCCCATCACCTGCCCACTAGATCACACTGCCTCTCCGATCTTGAGCTGAACTTCCCAGAGTGGTGCTCTGCTCCATTTCTGTCAAAGCTCTTCACAGATCTGTCGAAATCTTGCCTCCCATCTCCTATTGTTCCCCTTACTCATGTCATGTGCTGTGTCACCTCAGCATGCCTTGATGCTCTTCTGCTCTCCTGCTACAAGCTGCTCTGAGTGCCATGTCACTATCCTAATCCAAGCCCCCCCTCATAACTCATCCCTTGGATTACCTTCCATTACTGACCTCCTCTGAATTGCTCCTGCCTTCCTGACTGAGTTTACTCCCTCTAGGAAGGCCCAAGCCCAATATACTTTGCTCTTATAGCCCGTATCTTTCCCAGAGTTCCCTCCCTTTGTTTCTCAGCCCCTGCTGAAATCGGTCTCATGCTGGAAGGAGCCCGATTCTCCTCTCATTAACAGCAGGACTAATGTGGTTGAACTCAAGAAGAGACCAGGTTGGTTCATGAGCTGCAGAAGCAATGAAAGAACAGCTCCACTGGCTCTCTGCTGGCTGATGGCAAGGACTCTCTCAGCCCCTAGCCCTTGTGGCGCATTCATGTACAAGGCCTACTCAGACTTTGAGCAGGGGAGAAGATTTTGGCCTCAGAGCGTAAAGCCACTGGATGGATGCTTGAGAGATGCAAGGAGAACACTGCCTTTGGAAAGACTGGATTTCAGGCCCAGAGCTCATAGAGATGGACTTAATACTGAGCTGGGGAGTTTTCTGTTCCACATTTACTTAGGTGAACATATTTTGCTTGTTATCGGCATTATGCCTTGAGGAAAAGATTTTGCTGGCTGATTTGGTTTCTTCCGAGTCACTCCTCCACTACCTTAAATCCCCATCAAGAACTTGGATAGGGCTGATCCACAATTGTTTAGTGATGGAGCTTGGAAATCTGTCATTTGGATGTGCCATACTGAATTATTTAAGAGTTACAGTGGGATCCCTATGAAAACGGATTAATTGAATTCTCCTCAGTTCGCATAGTTTGATTTTTCTGTGCTGTCTTAGTCATCGTCGGTGAGCCCTTGAGGTCAAGGATGATCTCTTTCACAGGTTTTATTTTTTACAGATCCTTTGGTGACTGAGGAGTCCGATCCTTGAGCGGCAGGCTCATTGGCAGACATTGCAGGTGGTGTTGGAAGACAGGGTTGGGCCACAATTGCTGCGTGACAGTTGTCTTTCCTTTTCTGGCGTTTTTCTGTGACCAGGACAAGGTGATTTTCCTCAAAAGTGGACGTTCCTTCTATGACAAGTCTTCGCCAGTTATCCCTATTCTGGGCTTCTGTCTCCCAGTGTGTGGTGTTGATGCCACATCTCTTGATGTTTATCTTGAGAATGTCTTTAAAACGTTTCTTTTGGCTTCCTTTGGTCAGTTGGGTGTACGGCAGTTGTTTGGATAAACATACATCAGGCATGCACACACAGTGCCCGCTCCACCTCAGCTGGTGTTGAATAATCAGGGCCTCAAACACTGAAGACGTTGGCCTCTGTGAGGACACTGACATTAGTGCGACGATCCTCCCACCTTATGTTGAGTATCTTCCGAAGAAAGTGCTGGTGCTGGCGTTCCAGGTGTTTTCTGTAGGTCACCCAAGTCTCACAGCCGTAGAGGAGAGCTGGGATTACCACCACTTTATAAACTGTTTTAGTAGACCCTCTCCCAGTGCAAATCCATTGAAATGTCTGCTGACCTTAGTGTCTACATTTAATTTGTGCCGATTTTGATTCCCACTCGCCTAGCAGAGCCAGGAGAGCTGTGGGAGAGAGAGATGGATTCAGTTCCAACCCCAAAAAATGTAAAATCAGTTCACGTAGCATGACGAGTGGAACTGGAGAGAGGGTTGGATTTCATGGAGGACTTAGTTTGGTGGGACACCAAGGCACTCAGGAAAGTGAGCTTAGTGCAGACTGCTAGCTCTCGAGCTGTAACATCAGCCACGCACCATAGTCGGTACAGATCTCTTCCATAACGCTGTCTGCCACATCACTTAATGCTAATGAGATGAAACAGTTCCGACAGCAAGCTCTTTATTGTAGGAGATGCATGAGCCAGAAGGATCTCCAGATCCCAGGGTGAGTTTGACAAGCAGCAGAAAAAAAAAATCTTTTTACTTGTACACTGGACAGTTTGGATAGAGACCCAACACACCCGGAACCCTGTAATGCCATTTTGTCACTTTTCTGGAAGATATGCTTTAGTCAGACACAAATAATTGGGTTCAATGAACGGGGTGGAATTTTACTTCTTGCACTATGCAGGAGGTCAGACTAGATGATCCAGTTGTTCCGTCCAGCCTTAAAATCTATGAATCTAGGAACATTCTCCCATCCCCAGTCCTATAGCTGTGTGGCAAGGGGGCAGTGCTAATTCATAACACATAAATAACTAAGGTAGGCTCTAACAAAACCCAAGCAGCCCAAAGTGGCCAGATTCAGCCCAAACTCTGTCATGACAATCTATTGACTAAAGCTTAGTGAGGATCTTGCGACAGAGCTGAGAAAAGCAGACAGACATTCCGCCTCCCCAAAGTAGCCCAGTCTAAACACGGCAAGACTTCTTTTGCACAAATATCTGCAGCACGCAGTAAGTAAAGTCACTCGTACGCCCATGACTTCGGGGTGCTGTGTGGAGGCCACACTATGACATACGACAATGTTGCCATTAGCATAAATCTGTGCCAGTTCATTCCACTGACCGCTACTAAACTGGGTAAAAAAGGACTCTGCAAAAGGTGCTCTGCTCTCCTGGCCATATGCTTTCCGTTCCTAGCACATCAGTTCCTTCAGCTGTTTTCTGTGGCGCCCCACCCAGCATTCCCCCATCAGATTCTGGAGCTGCCAATGACATTTCGCCCCTCCTACCAAGAGATGTTTTAAAGTGCTTAAGTATTTGCTATGTCTCCCTTAGCTTTTCCTCCTCTTTGTTCTGCCTGAGTTATGTGGTGCCAAGAGCCCCTCACATCCACCCCTCTCCTTTCCAAATGCAGGAATGCACAGATATATGCACAGAGAAGGAAAGAGAAAAGTACACAGAGAAAGAGAGAGGGAAGTTACCGGATATTAAAAATTGCTGACCCTTTACAATGGCTGATGCTGAGCACGGATTCTTTTTCACGTGGGCAGGTTGGGTCATTTTCAAAAAATTGCTGGCTGTTTGGTGATCAGGCAGATTTTGACTGTAATAACAAGTTCTCCGGTTTCCCGTCTGATTACCTAGAGGATTGGAGGAGAACCACAACATCTGACACCTTTGATCAGGCCCTGCTGATTATTGGCAGGTGTTTCCCAAGCCAAGCCTATAATGACACTTGACTGAAGTAAAAAAAGTTATCCCCTCTCCCACATTGCTACACAGCTCCCTCTTCCAGTTGTAGGACTGGAGTCACAAAGACAACCTGCTTATTGGAATGGGGCTGATGGAGTGTTCTGAGGGATAAACAATGGCATCCCACCAGAGCGTACATAATCATATTTCGAGTGGACCCATAGCAAGGCATTTCACCTTTCCCCTCTGCAGTGTATATCTCCTTCATCTGCCTCTCCACTGTCTTCATCCCTGGATTATAACAACAAAATAATAAAACCTAGGTCTTATGTAGCACTTTTCGCCAGTAAGTCACAAAGCACTTTGCAAAGGACGTCAGTATCATTATCCCCTTTGTACAGATGGGGAAACTGAGGCACACAGAGATGACGTGATTTGCCCAAGATCACCCAGCAGGCCAGTGGCAGAGCTAAGAATATGACTCAGGTCTCCTGAGTGCCAGTCTAGTGCTCTAGCCACTATGCAATGCTGCCTTAAATTATATATATATATATAACAAAGTGGTAAACAATCTTATCACATTTTTCACAAGAGCTGGGACTTTAGCTTTGGTGTCCCAGCCACCCATGTTCCAAGTAGGATAATTCCATCCTATTAACCTAGGTTCCCACCCTGCAGTGTGTAGTAAATAAAATAAATTAATGGAGATATCCTATCTCCTAAAACTGGAAGGGACCTTGAAAGGTCATCGAGTCCAGCCCCCTGCCTTTATTAGCAGGACCAAGTACTGATTTTGCCCCAGATCCCTAAGTAGCTCCCTCAAGGATTGAACTCACAACCCTGGGTTTAGGAGGCCAATGCTCAAACCACTGAGCTATCCCATTCCAGCACTGACTGCACCCATTTACCAGTCAGATCCCACAGAATTTGTGAATAGACACTCTAACAGGGTCCTTTCACTGTATAGGCAATGGGTTGTATCCCTCTAAATATTTTGTGTGTTCTAGTGGCACTTGCTGGGTTCTATGGTTTAGATGTCACCAGAACCCTGCAGAGCAGCAGTGTACATATGTTGAATGTTGTATATAGTTAGTACGCAATGGTTATTTGGCACTCTGTATGCCCATATGGTTCCTATATGTTACATATGTTGTGTAAAGAACAAGAGACACAACAGTACCCTTAGACTGTAAGCGCCTCCTCTCTTTAGTTTGTACAGCACCTAGCACAATGCGGTCCTGGTCTATGATACGATAATATAAATAATATCATATACTTGTAAACATGGCATAACTCCCTCTCTCTCTCTCTCAGGGCCTTATTGGATCTATTGTGTGAATACAGTAGAACCTCCGAGTTACAAACACCTCAGGAATAGAGGTTGTTCATAACTCTGAAATGTTCGTAACGCTGAACAAAACGTTATGGTTGTTCTTTCAAAAGTTTACAACTGAACATTGACTTAATACAGCGTTGAAACTTTACTATGCAGAAGAAAAATGCTGCTTTCCCTTTTTTTAGTAGTTTATGTTTAACACAGTACTGTATTTGCTGTTTTTTTTCCTCATCTCTGCTGCTGCCTGATTGCGTACTGAGGTGTGTGGTTGACTGGTCGGTTCGTAACTCTGGGGTTTGTAACTCTGACGTTCTACTGTCCCATTCTTCTGACAGACAAAGCCATATGCAAAAGTTTTATAGAAGTTAATGTGGAGGAAACCAATAAAACTCTATAGAAATGGCTTTAAAAGCCCTATAGAATTTACTACACAAATGGTTTCCTTTCTACAGGTTTTTTGAACCATTCATTAGGCTATTACAGCGTGGATATCATTATCTTCTCAATTCTAGAAGATGGTTAAAGTGTCTTACAGAAAGATTACAGTCTTCTATTAATTCTAAAGGGCTTCTCCGTAGGGCAAATCTTCATTCATGCAAACAACAGTTAATGACACTGCCAACTTCCCTTGTTGACAGCCAGCTACCACCAGCTTTGAAGGTGTCACAACAAAGCTGCATATTTACTAGTGGTGAGTGCCTGACCAGGACTCGAGTCTAGAAATACTCTGAGTAATACATTTCTGAAGCGCTCACATATCTGTGACTGCCAGTTCTTCTGGGTAGCAGTGATACGAACACTGATGATGCCTCCAGCACAGGGCCGGCTGCAGCTTTTTTGCCGCCTCAAGTGGCAAAGAGAAAAAAAAAAAAAAAGGAAAACCCGATTGAGCGGCCACCGAAGTGCCGCCGCAGAGGGAGTGAAGGACCAGCTGCCGAAGTGCGGCCGCAGACCTGGACGTGCCGCCCCGGACTGCCGCCCCTTTCTATTGGCTGCCCCAGGCACCTGCTTCCTTCGCTGGTGCCTGGAGCCAGCCCTGCTCAGGCATATCCCCTAGAGAAGCATAATCAGGGAATGGATGTAGAATCAGACATTCTTTGATGCCGACACTGATTTAACTGTCAGCATGAGGGATGTATACATCCATACTTGTGTTTAATAAGCTGTTGGCTTGCTCGCATGACTCCATGCATTTGCTCACTGTTGCACTGTGGTGAATTGGTCTTCAGGCTAGTTTCTTGAAGATGGGCATTGACATCACCATTGCAATTGGCACCCATTGGCCACCCTACTGGCAGTCACAGCGAGTCCAAGGACTGAATAGGCTATGGAGATTAATCCCCCTCTCACCACTAGAGATGGTGAATGTGCTTGAGGTACATTGGCAAGATAGTGTGTGGGAAACCCGCACGGCCATGTGCTATACCTGCCCACCACAAATGAAATGGAAATCAGTAAGCTACATGGTAAAACCGTGTGACTGGTTTAGCCAATCAAAATTATGGAGATTTCAAGACCTCTTTACAATTTTTCCCACTATTATGGAGATGGCAGAGATGAACTTAGAAGCAGCTGGCGCAGGTTTGTGATTTGAACAAGAGCATCCAGATCTCCCTATGCGTTTGTAACACTGGATCTTACCTTGTTACATGATGCCATAAATCACACTGGTCATTAATGGCATTTGCTTCATGCTTAGATAACAGCCTAGATCAGTGCCGCTGACTTGAAGGTATATATTGTCCCCAAATGTGAAATAGTTGTGTGTGAGGACAAAGTCACAGAGTTCAGCCACCAGGTTAGCTGTGACATTTGAACTCTAGAGGGAAAGATGGAAAAATGTGTTTCACTACATAGTTGTGGCAGCGGTTAAAGGATAAAACACACTGTGGTTATATGTGGCTGCTGTAAAGTTTATTGAATTTGAAACAGACATTGAAGAGCAAATCACTTTGCAGGTTCTTGCGGATGTCAGGGAGCAATTTACTCTGCCAGGAACTTGATCCTAAGAGCACCTGTATTTTGCTGACTCTCAGACATCAGGAAGCTTTGAGCACCTAGAAAGTGAATGAGAGTACTTCAGTGGCCCTACTGACTAGCAGCCACTACCAGGCAGGACGCAGAAGGATCCTGACCCCATAGTTTTTATTTTGCTTCTCGCATCCAGTGTAAATGTGGCAGCTTTGGTGTGAAAATGCAGTACTAGCTACTGCAGCATCTGCCCAAGTGACAGAACTGATTTGCCTTTTGCAAAAGTTATCGAGTCAGGGACAGCTGTAGGTGTCTCTGCCCTAGATGATGAATATTGGGGTTCTCTGTCCTCAAGTCAAGAAGGAGAATCCTCCATGTTTTCCTTTCCTTGGGCCACTTGCCTAATCTTTTCCCTTTCCCTGCTGCCTGGGCCATCTGTCCTCCTGCCCTGTCTCCTGGCCAGTAGCCTCTTCCTACAGCCTGTGCTCTGAGGATTAGCTTCCAGATGTTGGAGTCTACTGACTAGGTGGCCTCATCTCGCAGTGAAAGTTCCCTCTGTCATGGCACTCCTCTGAAACACTATATCTTAGGTGACTGCCAATCCAGTTTCGGACTAAAGCAGCTTCTGTAGGCAAGATACTACAAACTTGTTGGTGAACAGGATTCCGCTATCCAAATGAAGAGCATCTTTATTTCAATGTCTCCTCTTGTGCACAGCAGTAAAATGAGATTCGCAGGAGCTGACTGAATAGAGGCCTGGTAGATTTCTCCAGCTGTTTGGCATGGCTGTCTCTGCTTTGCTCCAGGACACCTAGCCTTTTATTTTCCTCAAAGGGGAAGAGCGGGCTTTCCATCGAGAACCCAGCTTGCCTTTCCTCCTAACTCCCCTGCCCCATTTGTTCTCTCTCCCTCCTCCTGCTCTGTGCGGGTCTGTTCATAATGCAAGTGCTGGCTTGTAATACAAATCTCTGGCCAGCCTCTCTCTCTCTCTCTCTGGAAGTTGTGGGAGGGTAGGTAGTAGCCTGGCTTTGGCAGTGAAGAATCACAGCCATGGGAGTATCTTTAACAGGACATCTGTCCCTCTCACTTTATTACAGATGCAGATTTCTCCCACACACAATCCAAGCCACTATTATTCTAACCCTATTAAGTTAAAACATGTTTCACATTTGCGCCACTGGGGCTGAGCTCCCTTTGATCTACAGTTTATTCATGTCATGTCTGCAAGATTGTACTATTGAAAGACCTCTCAACAGAAGATGTGATAAAGTTGTCCCTAGTTACTTACATCTGCAGTGATATGTGTGTTGCCTTCACTCATCTTTTGCTTCTGCCTTCAGGGGACAGGTCATTTCAGCTTTCACTTTAGAGCTGCACACCCTAGGATAATCTGACTTCAACGTAAGGCACCAGTCAGAACAGAATGAATGACACAAACCTCTTTTTCTAACCTCTAATACTAGATTTTTCATGAGAAACTGTGCTTACCAGATTTCATGCTAAGATCAGATCCTTCAGAATAGGTTCCCAGTTTAGAAGTGAGGAAGTACAATGGTTAGGTCATGGGACTGGGTGTCAGGAAAGCTGAGGTTTTATTCCTGCCCCCAACTCACTGTGGGACCATAAACAAGTAATTAAAATCAGGTTGCGCCCCAGATTTCACACTGGTAAAATATTTACTTTCATTCCAGGGCTTTTGTGATCATAGAATCATAGAAGATTGGGGTTGGAAGAGACCGCAGGAGGTCATCTAGTCCAACCCCCTGCTCAAAGCAGGACCAACACCAACTAAATCATCCCAGCCAGGGCTTTGTCAAGCCGGGCCTTAAAAACTTCTAAGGATGGAGATTCCACCACCTCCCTAGATAACCCATTCCAGTGCTTCGCCACCCTCCTAGTGAAATAGTTTTTTTTCTAATATCCAACCTAGACTTCCCCCACTGCAACTTGAGACCATTACTCCTTGTTCTGTCATCTGCCACCACTGAGAACAGCCGAGCTCCATCCTCTTTGGAACCCCCCTTCACGTAGTTGATCCTTAATGAAAAAAGTATATGTGTAAAACGCTTTGAGATCCTTTAGATCCAATTGTAAAATATCATCATTTAGGGTGACCATATTTTTAACATAAATGCCCCGGAGCACTTTTGTGACAACATGTTTTAGGGGGGCAAGATACTCAAACAAAAAAACCAAAGTGCCCCTTCTATGATTGTATTCCGATGTTGCTCATGTCGGCTTTAGCTCAGCCCCAGTGTGTATATTTCTCAGAGTCAAAGAGTTTTTCCCTACAAATTTAGTCTTCTGAATCAGTTTATCATGAGACTCTGAACAAGGGCTGTTAAGAGAGCTGATTGGAAAATGGAATTTCCACCCCAAAGGAAATTCCGATCGTTCAGTATTTGTTTTTAGTCTAAATCAGGATGGAAAGTTAAAATGTCAAAACTTTTTGCAAAATAGAAAGTTCTCAAAACTTTTGATTCAGAAGCCAGAGGTAGTTCCATATGCATAGCGGCAGCTGAGCTACGGGGAAAGACCATCATAGGAGAGGTAGATCAGTTGAGGAGCAGGGCCCATAGAGGAGAATGGCAACAGGAGGGACTTGGGAAACTCAGATGCACCGCAGCAGCGCTTTGAAATTAAGGTCGACATGAAACAAAAATGTTTTGTGTGGTGTTGACAAACCAAAGTTTCATCTCAGGTCATCCTGAAACATTGAACTTGGATTCACCTGTGAGAAAATGCCACCAAATTCTGGACAACTTTGATGTTGACAAAAACCTCGTTTTCAGATGGGAAAAAGGTTTTGTTCGACATTTTCCAGCCGTCCTGGACTTTTTTGAAGCTCTGTGGCATGAAAGCACCCTGCCAGTACCTAGATGGAAGGATTCCTAGCAATGGCCTATTGCAAATTATTCTCGTCAGACCTGCTTCAGAGTCAAGCCCCCAAAATCTCTTGAAACATGCTCAGATCCAGCATTATAAATTAAAACAAGCTCCGGGAAAACCTTCCCCCTTCAGCTAAATAAAAACAAAATGATTGCACTTGGAGAACAAATGAACATAAAATACAGCAGGGCCAGAATATCCAGCCCCGCTGACTCCCACTCCTTACCCCTCCACATTCCCAACAGACAGATTAAAATCTAACATGTGGCTTAACTCTTACACACAGCATATTGTGAAGGATGGGAAAGGAAGGAAGACCGTAACAGCATCTGCCTGGGAGGGAGGTCTGCTCCCTTCAGACACTAGCTGACCCCAAAGGGCTAGATAATCGCTTTTAAATAAGAGCCCTGAATAAGACCGTTAGACCTACAAAAGCCTTCATAAAGACGAGGCTACTGCTATGCAGAGATCAGAGCCCACCATGCTGACCATACTGTCTCAGTGTTTCCTTGTACTTCCCCATCTGAATCCATTTGTGGTCCCTTCCTTATACTTGATTGTAAGCTCTTTGGGACAGGGGCCGTCTTATTGTTGTGTGTTTGTACAGTGCCTAACATAATAGGAACCTGGTCCAGGAATGCAAATGATTAATAATAAAAGGGGGTTGTGACACAGAGGCTCCTTGGCAAAGGAATCCTAGTTCTTTGCAAACGACTCTCACCTCAGACCTGACAAACTCGCTACACCAAACACGTCTTGCAGGAAATGTATTCATAAAGCATAGCATGTCAGGTATCTACAGAAAGCTCGTAACTTGTCAAGCTTTATAATTACTGTGAGATATATGTACAGGTAATAATTAAGGAATAATATAAGTATATTGAAAGTATGCTGTATGGACTTGGAGTAAAAGTTCATCACCAGGAGATAGTGTGTCTCAGTGGTAGCCCATTCAAGCAAGAAGGAGATGTCATCCCACCCTGATCAGCAGAGGATGTAATGCAAGGTTCAGTTGTCTCGCCTTGCTCTACCCCAAGCCTTTCAATGAAAAGACCTCAGAGACAATTGCAAACAATGGAAATCACCCTGCCTATGGCTAAAGACAAAAGACTGTTTCAGTATAACACAGGGTGGGGAAGACACTCTGTATCCCTTCACTGAGGAGACATCTCGAGGGGCAAGGGCGTTCTCATGAAAAACTGGATCCTGGTTCCAGTGAAGTCAGCCAGCTCTACAACAGATGGGGGGAAACCTGCTTTATTAGACGGGAAAGGTAACTGTTAATAAGTGTTGGACCAGGTTCATGTTTTATGATTTTGTTTTGTATTGTAACCATCTGTTCCTATCACTGTCTTGTTTCTCTTAGAATCTCTGTCTTTTCCTAAATAAACCTTCTTTTGTTTTATTACAAGTGCTGTGTGTTATACAGGACTGGTGGTTTAAGGTGAAGCTGGCAAACTGGGGTACGCTCTTCCCTGGAGTGCAGAGAATCTGGGACTTCTGTGAGCAGCCAGTGTCAGGGGCTGGTTACCACAGGGGAATGCTTCAAAGGGACTCAGGACAGTGGTGCACCTATCGTTAACCTGCAAGGCAAAGACAAGGCTGGCATAGCCCGGAGGAGACAGGTTGACAGACTGGTGCTGTTGGGTGCTAACACACAGCTAGGCACAGGCAATACTCCCTCACTCTGGGGTAACAAGGTGACTTACAGTTCTGGGTACCCCAAGAACCATCACAGTTGTACAAAATAAAAAGCCTCTAAAGAATGATATCCGGGGTCCATAGTTGAACAAAAGCTCCATTGAGCTCAATGGGAGTTTTGCTCAGTTCAGGATGGTAAAATTTGGGCCTAAATTCTTCCTTGCTCTGGATTTTTAAGTACCTTCTGTCTTGTGTGTCGTTGTCTGCTAGACTTTTTTGTCCCACCTTTTCTACTTTTGCAAACAACTACTCAACTTTATCTGGGGTAGCAACAGCAGAGCCCCAGCATAGACCAGTCTCCTGCAACTGCTACCATCATGTTGTCCAACCTTACTCAGAGAAGGTCTAAACAAGCTGGTGGTAAATATGCCAGTGGCCACCACCACTGTCTCTCTTGCTTGGTAAAACGAGGGAGCTGCAGTCATGTTGGCAACTGTGAGATATTTGAGGCAAAAGGGGCTGGGCTAGTTAAGGGAGATAATGTGGCCTGGTGACAAGGACATTGGTGCAGGAGTGCTGGGTTCTAATCCCAGCTCTGCCTGTGACATTGGGACACTTTCTCCTCCCGCCCTTTGTCTATGTAGATAATAAGTTCTTTGGGGGCAGAGACTGTCTCGCTCTTTGGCTTTGTACCATGCCTGGCACATAGGCACTAAAATAATGTTAACAACAAAGACCTTGGAGCAGAAGCCCTTCGCTACAGCTGCTGTCTTTGTTTCTCTGTTTTAAGTTACGCCGAGTACATTGGTGACTCTAAACAAATAATAATAAACAGCTACATGTTAATTTCAACACTTTTCTAAATAGTTTCATCACATGTACAGAAAAGTGAATGGGTCCAAATTCATCCCCAGTGTAACTCCATTGACTACAGGGGAATTATTGATTTGACCCAATATTTGTATATCCACTCTGGTTCTCTCTTCCAGCAAAGTCAGAATCCATTTGAGCCCCATGCTGCTGCTGGCTGATTCCTCTCTCTCTCTGTGTACATGGGCAATTACATAGGCCCGGCGGCAAAAAATATCGGGCTTTGTTAGCTTTTCTTCTAGATTCAATATTTCATGCACTTAACTCCACTTTGCGGCTCCTCTTAGTTTATTCTGCATAAATTATACCATTATGGTGCCCATTATCACGAGGGGTCTGCAAATGAACAGCAGGCACCCCGTTTGCATTCAGCGTGTTTAAACAGGATGCCAACAGCGGGAAAGGATGTAACGCAATGAGCGCACACTATTTCCAATGGCAAGGATCATGTTCCACCTGCATAAATAGAGTTTACAAGCCAACACTGTGGTTGATTGTAGAGGCATTGTCTCTCCAGTAACATGCCCGGCTGTTCTAAGAGCAATTGTTTTCTTTTCCAGCTTGGTTGGATCGCTCGCCTTCCAAATTGATTTAAAGCACCCCACAAAATTACTATCTTTGGGAAAAGACAGCCTTTGTTCACAGCTCACAGGTTAACGATACGCTGCAGATTTATAAATACAGCAATGAGACGTTTCAATAAATAAATTCCCCCTGTGAACCTGACCCCTGCTTGCCACAGATGTGAAAAGCAACTTGCGTCGGCTCCTCCAGTGGCCGTCAGGAACTTTGCTATAAATTGTGATCCTAGTGTCAACAGCTTTCATATTTTATTGACCACTATATCACTTCAGCTGTCACTATTCACAGTTCAACTGCAAGGCATAATCTCCATCTTTAATCCAGGATAAATCTTGATGTGCACTCCTGTCTCTCTTCGTGACAGCTCTCCAGAAACCCTAATGAATTCTATTATCTGTGTGAAGGTGACTTACTTCAGCAGAGGATCTGGTCAATGGGTATAAAGCAGCCAGACTGTGTGGTGAATGGGCGTGAAGTGGATCCTGACTCTGAATATCCTCGACGATGAAAGTATTTGAAATCTAGGCTTAGACGTGAGATCAGGCTTGTCTTTAGTTGTAGGAACATGGTAATAAAGTGATTCGCACACAGCTTGTCACGCACGCACCAGGGGAGGAACAAAATGGAAAGCGCAAATCCTCTGAAAGTTACCACGCTTGTAACCTTAAGTGCGAATAGATGAAACACCCCAGTCAGCTCTTGGTTTTAACTGGAGGATCAAAAGATTGCAATATTTAAAACAGACCTTTGCGCCAGCTAAAATGTCAGATTAAAAATATAACCCGGTTTAATTGCTTGGAATAACACAAAGGGCAGTTCATTTAAATGGAAGGTATTTGGCATCTTGTTACATTGTAAAGTGTTTAATAACATGCCAGTCAGACCCTTGAAGCACTGATGTCAATTTAGTACCCTGTATGTTAAACATCCTGCACCACATGCGCTGGACGTATCTTTTAATTTAAAGGGTTTAAATGGAATTTAAGGCTCAGGAAAGGTGCTGGATTGACAGTCCTACTTATTTATAGAACAGCTACAGCATGAGCAAAAGCAATGAAAGCTCCCTCCAGCACTTCTATTCAGTCCCTGATGAGAGTACCGAAGAGGCAGCCCCTTGTGTGGTGGTTCTTGTACCCTGGACAGTGAGGAAATGGGGATCCCTTTCATATGGGGAGACTTGTAAAATGGTTTGCTAGGGCTGGAGTTGATCCAGATGGGTAGGCAGCCATCACTGGGGTTCCAAATCCAATAGACCCACTTCCCAGTCTCCAGCGGATACATCTTAGACCAGTGGAGCCCATCATGAGAGGTCATCTTGTGATCCAATTAAGTATCTGCTAACATGCAAGTTAGCCAGGAGTACAAATTTCCTGGACTAGCAGCAGACCCTTCTCAATTCTAATCTGGAGCTCGCTGCCTCCCTGTACGCTAAAGCCAACACCTATCAATCTTTAGGGCATGATGTAAATCTAACTAATTAAATCAGGCTTTTAATTAATTACAGTCTTGTCAGTTGAAGGTGTGGGCCTACTGGAGGAAAAGAAATTAAATATAGAATACATCATCCTTGTGGTCTATTAGCTATTTTGTGTTAGTTTGCAAAGGTGATGGATACTGCAGAAGACCCTGAAAAAATAACACGTTGAGAAATTCCGCTGTGTATACACAATTCTGCTCCTATATAATATATTGCCTGTTTTTATCTTAGAAATGAAAGGCTAGTGGGCACCAGCCCAGTTCCCTGCAGGTTTTACAGGGACGGTTCAACTTCAAAGTGTTGGAAACTTCAGTACAAATAACAACAGAACAACTCGATACTTAGCTCAACTCCCTGAGCTGAAAGTCTCACAAGAACAGGCCCTCTTTGAGGGTTCAGATACCACCAGCATCCAGCCAGAGCAGACTTTCTTTTGATACTTTAGACTTTCTGATTTTGGTTCCAGTTGGAAGTAAAAAGTGGAAAATATTGAGAATAAACAAATGAACCAAACTTTTAGAAGTTTAAAACAGGGAAACGTTTGGTTCGGGATTAGAATGAAAGTTCAGTGGTCAGCTGGTCCCTGATTTTGACTGTTCTGCTGTGGCCTCTGACTGTCCTTTTGAGGGCTGTCTTGTGGATGAAGCCCTGCACTGAGACTCAGGAGATCTGGGTTCAGTTCTCAGCTCTGACACAAACTCCCTATATAACCCTGAGCAAGTTACTTAGGGCTTGTCTACGTTGTGCCTTTGTCAGCACCAGCTGGCAATGTAAATTCTAATGCACAACAATGTGTTGTGCACTAACTGGTCCATGGGGATCCTGTTGGCGTGCACTAAAAGTTCCCTAGTGCATTTTAATATGATATGGTTTGAAAAGAGACTATATCAATTGCCTAGGGTACTTTTAGTGCATGCCAACAGGGTCTACATGGGTCAATAAGTGTGCAATGCATTGGTGTGCATTAGAATTTATATCCCAGCTAGTGTAGACTAAGGCTCCATAGACAAGCCCTAAATCTCTCTGTGCTTCTGTTCCCCCATCAGTAAAATGGGGATAGTAATATTTCCTTTGTCTGTCTTGTCCCTTTACATTGTAAAGTCTTTGTAGAAGGGAATGTTACATACCTAGTACAATGAAGCCCCGATCTTGGTTAGAGGCTTCTAAAAACTACTATAATACCACTAACTAAACTAAACTAACTAACAAGAAAAACATGGCCCAGATCCTCAACTGGTTGGAACTGGTGTAATGCTGATTTACACCAGCTATGTGTAGTTTTGAAATACATAGATATTAAGTTACAGGCACCTCCAGTTTATCATTACCATGCATGATTTTTTAAAAGCGGGAATATAATAAATAAAACATGGCAACCAGGGCTATAGGCAAAACAGAACTGGCGTTTAAGGGCCTTCACAGGAAGTTGGTTGTCTTTGGAAAACATTGGAGGACATAGTTTTCTTGTTTGCCCAAAGTTATTTTTCTTTTATTAAAATCAACTGTTCAAAAACTTAAATTGGTGGGAAAAATGGTCTCTGCCAAGTGTATCCAACTCTGGATGAAAAACCACCAACCAGGTCTTTACATTGTGGTAGGAATGTTATTTCCATCTGGGTCATTAGCAAACATTTCAACAATACAAACCCCAAACAAGATTGAAAATCTCTAATCTGGCACCATAAGCAACAGGCTTTACCACCTCTATTATGATCCCAAACACTTCTTAACACCAATGTGCAGTTCTGGACCTAATGGAGCACAGAAATACCGAGAGTATGCTGTTCACATTTATGATGTCCCCCTTACTCACAGGACAAGAGGGGTACATTACTTATATCTGGGGCTGCTTTCTCATGCCAGATAAGTCTCAAAATAAATACAGCTTAAAAGGGAAGGATAATTGTTTCAGCACAACTCTTAGTCAGAAGGTAAATATTTACTCCTATATTTATTTCTTGGAAAGCTCTCGTGACCATACATTGCTCCAGGCTTGGAAATTCCTCTTAGCAAGCGAGTCACAGGCATATCTCAGATAGGTTAGAGCGTGGTTTGCTTTGCCTACGCAACACAAGCTTCAGATGGTTATCTGAAATCTTCTCCGCAGGTCTTGGGACTGCAACGCTGGATTGGAAATGTCATGAGAACAGGCTTTCTTACAGGATTTTGTGTGTGTGTGTGGTGCTTTTAGTGAGGCTGGCAGTATTAGGAGAACAGCTGTTCAGATAGTTATTCCAGCACTTCCACCTACCAACCCGGATCAAAACCAGAAAGTGCAATAAGGAGCAAAAGTGAACAATAACGGCTAAAAAAAGCCCGTGTTTGGGATCAGGTGGGATTTTGGGCAAAGTATCCACACCAGGTAAGTATTTATGCAGATATGCGCTAGTCAAACTCAAGTTATTGGGCTCAATACATGGGTAGCTGGGTGAAATTCTACAGTCTGTGGTATACAGGAGGTCAGACTAGTGATCTAATGACCCCTTCTGGCCCCAAAATCTATCAACCAGGTTGCTTATTCCTTACTAAAAGATGACCAGCAAAGGAAAAAAATAGATTTGTGCCTCTTTTTGGCTGATTTATGATGACTACAGAAGGACTGAAATTATTAATTTATTATTATTTTTATTAGTATTAATTCCCTGCTTGTTTTTAATATTAGAAATTCAAGTTTTGTCTCCCAGGTATTTCCTGGCAGGATCTATGGAGAACTGGAGATATAGCAGGTTTAGAAGATCAGGGACACTACATGAGCCAATGCTGATTAACTGAGAAGGGAAGTTAGAGAGAGAAGGTGGGTGAGGTGATGTCTTTTATTGGACCAACTTCTGTTGGTGAGAGCCAAGTTTTCTGGCTTAATCAGAGCTCTTCTTCTGGTCTTGGAAAAGGACTCAGAGGGCCACAGCTAAATACAAGATGGAACAGATGCTTCAGCATAACTACTTAATGGGACCAGTCAAGGTGAAGTGACCCAGTGTGAGAAGGGAAGTGATTTTTATTCAGACTCTTTAAATCACTTTCCAATTGGTTTTGCTGACACCTTTCTCACTCAAACACCGTGAAGGCGCTTGGAAAACTGATATTTGTGTGCAAGAGTTGACACCACACCCTTTTTTTCAGGGTTGAAAAAAAAAAAACCACAGTCCATATCTGAAGCCTCACAAGGTTCTTCAGGAGCAGAGAAGACCAGATGTGAGAGTCCTGCTATTTTTTAAAGATCAAAACCATGCAGAACACTCCCTGCTCTTCCCGTCTGTGATCACTATACAGACATGCAAAAGGGCTCATGCATTTTTCCCTTTGCAGGCCATCTTTAAAGCTGTAGAGACTTTGCCCCTCTCACTCCATCATAGAATCAGAGTTGTAGGTCTGGAGGGGACCTCGAGAGGTCATCTAGTCCAGTCCCCTTCACTCATGGCAGGACTCTAAGTACCCCACCCCCGGCCCCGCCTCAACTCCACCCCTTCCCCAAATCCCCAGCCCTGCCTCCTCCCCTCAGGCTCTCAAGCCTAGGAGGGAGTGAGGGAGGGGGAGAAGTGGCGCCCGCGCCGCGGCCACTCGGAGTCTCCCCCTCCCTCCCAGGTTTGAGAGCCTGGGAGGGAGGGGGAGACTCCGAGTGGCCGCGGCGCGGGCGCCGCTTCTCCCCCTCCCTCCCAGGCTCTCAAGTCTGGGGGGGGGGGGGGAGCAGCGGCCGCTCGGGATCTCCCCCTCCCTCCCAGGTTTGAGAGCCTGGGAGGGAGGGGGAGACTCCGAGTGGCCGCAGCGCGCGAAACAGCTGATTCGCGCGCCGCTGCTCCCCCTCCCTCCCTCCCTCCCAGGCTCTCAAGCGGAGGGCGAGTAGCGACGCGCGAATCAGCTGTTTCGCGCGCCGTGGCAGCAGCAGCGGAGGTGAGCTAGGGCGGCCGGGGCACATTTTTAGGGGCAGCATTCTGGCGCCGGCCATGCCGCCCCTAAAAATGTGCCGCCCCAAGCACCAGCTTGTTTTGCTGGTGCCTAGAGCCGGCCCTGCTCCTTGGGCAATTTATTCCACTGCTTAACCACTATCACAGAACAGAATGAAGATTTAAGGCCCAGTTCAAAGTTGCCTTGTGCTAGTCCTTGCACTGATTATATCAGATCAAAATGGCTGAAAAACAGCTAAATGCCCACCTTGGGAAAACCATGTTCCATTGGGATCTAGGGCCGATAGGCAGGAGTTAGGGCAGCCCCAGGATCAAGCTTACCCTTTTAAGTCCTTGGGCCAGTCTTTGTACCAATGCCAAGATGAATTTCCTCCCCAGAATTCCTTCCTGTTTTCACTAGGTGCAAATCCCATTTGAAGAGCATCTCCACCCTCGTAGAAAAACTTCTAAATGAAAATTCTGCAGTGTTAAGTTCTGCTTTACATCTCTTGGATTCTCCAGATTCCTTATTTCTTCTTTATATCATTAGCAAGACATGAGCCTGATAACTTTAATAGTTCATCTGTTCTGGCAACTCGTCCCCTGCACCTACATTATAACCTCCTGTTCCCACAAGTTCCTAGGTGCATCTGAGCTGAAAAACAGGCCCCTTCCATTTTTGAAAAAAGCAACAGAGGGTCCTGTGGCACCTTTAAGACTAACAGAAGTATTGGAGCATAAGCTTTCGTGGGTGAATGCCCACTTCATCAGTCTGATGAAGTGGGCATTCACCCACGAAAGCTTATGCTCCAATACTTCTGTTAGTCTTAAAGGTGCCACAGGACCCTCTGTTGCTTTTTACAGATTCAGACTAACACGGCGACCCCTCTGATACTTTCCATTTTTGAATGTAACTCAGAACCAAAAGTGTAAAGGGCTGGGTTGAATCTTAGACTGCCAGGCCAGAAGGGACCATTGTGAGCCTCTAGTCTGATCCCCTATGTAACACAGGCCATAGAACAGGGGTCGGCAACCTCTGGCACGCGGCTCGCCAGGGTAAGCACCCTGGTGGGTCGGGCCAGTTTGTTTACCTGCCGCGTTGGCAGGTTTGGCTGATCGCGGCTCCCACTGGCCACGGTTCACTGCTCCAGGCCAATGGGGGCTGCGGGAAGCCGTGGCCAGCGCATCCCTCAGCCCGCACCGCTTCCCGCAGCCCCCATTGGCCTGGGACGGTGAACCTTGGCCAGTGGGAGCCACGATCGGCCGAACCTGCTGACGCGGCAGGTAAACAAACTGGCCCGGCCCGCCAGGGTGCTTACCCTGGCGAGCCACGTGCCAGAGGTTGCCGACCTCTGCCATAGAACTTCCCCAGAATAATTCCTAGAGCAGATCTTTTAGAAAAAACATCCAATCTTGATTTAAAAATGGTCAGTGATGGAGAATCCACCTTGGTGGATTGTTCCAATGATTAATTACTCTCACTGTTAAAAAAATTACATCTTATTTCTAATCTGAATTTGTCTAGCTTCAACTTCCGGTGGTTTCTCCTTCCAGGGTCCAGATTTGAGTTTCCAGACTTGAAGTGCTAGCTCTGGCTAATCCTCTAACTGGATCAGATTTATTGGAGAACATTTTGTACGAGTCTCCCATAAACTGACACCATCATTATTTGTTATTTATTATTGGCACTGGGGATCCGTCTCATAAATCAAGGACCCATAGTGTTAGGTACTGTACAAAACACAGAACAAAAACATGGTCCCTGTCTCAAAGAGGTTACTCTCTAGTCAGCTGCTCTTTAAATCAGCCCCTACCCAGAAAGATCAATTTGCTTAATTACATAATATCTGTCCTGGTGCTTTGCAATAAAACATCAGTACATGCTAAATATTAATTATTATTAGGCAACAAGACGAGCATTGACTGAAATCCACGGTCTTCCAGGTTTGGTTTTGGCCATGGAGTTGCATGTCTCATCCCTTCTCCCCCACATCTGTAGACCCCCGGCAATGATGTTGGAAGGTATGAGAGGCTGGCATGGTCATGAAAGGATCCCGCACTCCGAGGGGGAGTTTAAACACCTTTGCAGCAGGTTGGATTATAAAGCAGGGAGGTGAATGTAAAGAATGTTCTGCCAGACAGAAGAGTAACAGGGTTTTCCTCAGCCAGAGTCCGGAGTAAGGTATGAGTCTTGGCCCATTTCAGGCCAGGGCCAGACAGGAAGAGAACCCCCCTGCCTGGGTTCTCCTCACAGTTCTGCCCCTCTCCCCAGAGAGCCTCCCTGCCTTCTGCTAGAGTCAGCCCCACATCCCCGTCCAGTGTGCTGGGATGTCATTAATTCTCCACAGTTACCCTGCCAACTGATCCTAAGCCAGAGGGAGCGGGTTAACCCCTTCTCTGCCAATATAAGGAGGCGGCTTAGGACACAGTGTGTTTTCCTCCGGTTTCTAATAACCAATGAGATTTTGTGCTTTTCCTCCTGACCTCAGCTCCTTTGCCTTTCACCATGTGTGCTGCTGATTCCCTCCAGTCTGCTGTGCCTTGGAGCTGCCTGCCAAAACCCATATGCTCACAGCTGCCGGAGACGACTTGGACTGGCACTTCATAAGAGGCAGTCAGGGCCACGGTTCCAAATTAAGATAAGGGGTTGGGTTGTGTTTAAGGTCGTTCTGATAACATGCTAGACACACCCGGGTGCAGTGTCACTCATTGGCCCTGACAGGGCCCAGGCATGGGCGCAAATGCTCTCACAGATGTCTCACTTGTGCCTCATTGTCTGCTACAGGGGCTCATGAGGCATTCCCATAAGAAGCTGCACTTTTATTACATATTCCTTTAGAGCCAATTCCTGCCCTGTCTGTGCAGGTGAGATCTGAGTCTCGGGGAAGGCAGGGAAATGGGGGCAGGACACCTTTTCTCCCCTGCATCTGTCCCATTTGCACAGAAGCAGGGTAGGGTCCAGACCTAGCACACCCTTGACAGCCAGGCAGCTGGACTGGCTAATACGCCCAGTTTCACTCCCAAGGGGGCATGGCCAGCTAGCTTGGGGGTGTGGCCAAGTCCCCCCATCTTATTTATAGGCAGGGCCGGTAGCACTTCAATCACCGACACAGAGAATGACAACCAACTATTGTCATAGTGGCAGAGATCTGGTGAATCTACAGGTTCCAAGCCAGCTGATGTGGTTGTCACTATGATGCTGCACGATGGAATTTCCTTTTGTTCAGTTTGCTTTGTTAAGAACCTTGGAAATTACACATATAACTACATTAAAAGCACATTATTGTTATGTGAAAAAAACCAGCATGTAATTCTATAATCCGTATCATAATTCAATTGCCCCAGGGGGCTGTGTAACCTTAATTCTGGCATTTCCTAAGTTTTGAGTGCTTGACTTTGCAACCTTAATAATGTTCTTTTAACATAGTTTTTATGTGTAAGTTTGTGCATAAAGACACATCTAGCAGCAAGCACTGAGTGCTCTGCACATTACTCCTCTATAGAGCAGCAGTAAGTAGTTTCCTCCCATCCCCTTGGTTGAAGCACTCAATAACTTAGTGCTGGGCTATTATTCCGCTGTCTTCCCACATGCCTCTCAGGTAGGTTGATGGAAAATTCTTTTGTTAACCTAGCTACCTCCTCTTGAGGGGGTGGATTTACTACAGTGATGGAAAAAAAACCTTCTATTTCTGTAGCAAGTGTCTACACAACTGTGCTACAGTGGTGTAGTTGTGCTGCTGTAGCGCTTGTAGCATACACATACCTTCAGAGAAGTATGGGTCCAATGTTGCTGATTCTATTTCAGCTGCTCCAGGGTTCTTGAACTTATGGTTTGGTGAGGATGTTTGGCGGTCGTGCAGGATGGAATTCCCAATAAGTTGGTAATATATTATACAAAATCATGGACTCTAGGGAATAATCCAGCATTGACAGGAGCATGCAGTGGATGAGCTAATAAGACTTTTCCATCACTAACCTCTCTCATTGCAACCCCATGAGTGTGACCTCCAGTTAACTGATATGCATGTCTAACTGGACGTGAGCCATGTATTCCCTGATAGCAATGTATAGATGGCTTGCTTCTTTGAAGCTCCGAAGTCCCATTTGTCTGAGGGTTTCAGATTGCTTTGAAACCCTTTGCAAAAGCAGGGCTGTACTGTGTCCTCTTTTGTGTACAATGAGAACTCCTTGCATGGAAATATCAGGACCAATTTTGCTTCTCCTTGAACCAAACTAAATGAGGAACAACTCTAATAAGTCAGTGGAGTTAATTGGTACAAAACCAGTTTCAATGGGGCAAAATCAAGTCACTGAACCCTGATTCTGTCACTGAAAATACTCTGGCCCTCGTTCCAGCTAAGCTGCTGCCTGAGTTGCTTCATTACCGCAGCAGTTTCTATCACTGTTGTTCTTTATTTAGGCACTTCAAAACATTTTGAACAAAACATTTTCTTTTCAGGAAATAGGTTTTCATTGAATTCTGTACGGAAAAATCAATTTTGGGGAAATTTTCTGTCAGGAAAATTGAAACAAAATGTTTCAAGTGAACATTAATTTCTGCCTTGCTTGAGCTGCTGAGCCTCATGGGACGTGTAGATTTAGGTCCTTAATGCCCCCAATTTCCTGCTATGGGTCCTTCTCCTCAGCCGGACTACATCTACCATGATGCACTGAGATCTCACCATGTGACTGAGCTGGCAAAGAGCATCATGGGACTCCCAACATTTTGAGGTTTCCCAGTTGAAATTTTTCAGAATGGAACTTTTTGTTCTGTAAAAAGCTTTGATATTTGGACTGTGTGTCCCAATTTGGGATGAAAATAAATGTCATTCCATTTTTGATCATCTCTGTTATTTATATAGTGCTGCTATATACAGGGCTGTACAATGGGGGAAGTACAACAGTGATAAAAGACCATATAAATACATGGGGAGGGAGAGAGAGAGAGAGCCTAAGAATGCATGTAATTTTGGCCTCCAAGCACTAAAAAGCACTATAGAAAATGTTATATTATATATCATGCTATAGCTCAAAGAAGTTACAGGCTCAATGAAGAAATTATTGCACGAGATTCTATGGCCTGTTTTATGCAGCAGGTCAGACTAGATGATCACTCTGGTGGCTTTCAAATTGTATGAATTATCATCACAAATAGTTATCCACTGAGAAACAGGTACATTAAAAATGGCCACATTATCATGACATCAAGATCAAAGAGAACAAATCTTAGACCTTTCTGTTCTTATAGTGAAAATTGCCCTTTCAGTGACACATGGTGTGATCTTCATCACCTAATAACAAAGGGGTTTGTAATAACCAGTCCTACATTCAGAATACGTGCATTCCATTACAAGCATTGCTGTAGGCTCTTTTACTACGGCTAAAGCCTGTTTGCTTGTTAGGCCAGCATTAGGCTCCTGGAGGCCTGGATTCAAAAGGAAAGGTTTCAAGTCGTGCTGATTTCTCTGAAACAATTAGGAAAAAACAAAACAAGCTCACCAGAGACATGTTGCTTTTGGACCGGACCTTCCATGACAGAGTGCTGAGAATCAGCGACTGCACCAGCATTCTGTCACTGTTTTAACCAATTAGGCCCCAGGGCGGCCCTAATTTACCAGATAAGATCTGGTCTGGGAAGCTAATGAGCTAATTAGCCCATTAGCAAGGAGGCTGGATAAAAGAGCACAGTTAGGAAGTGCGAGGGGGAGAGGGGCTGATAAAAGGGAGTTCTGTGACCCAAGGCACCTTTATCTCCCTCCCCTTTTAAGAGACTGGGTAGGGATGCTGGATAGCCTTGTAAATACCGTGGCTGCACTAGTATGTGAAGTTGGTAGAGTGAAACACTATAAAATCCCTCTACAAGAAGGAAGGTCTCTGAGCACTCTGTGAAGCTAAGGGAATGGGAGCGGCGGCAGTGCCCCATCACACCTTCCCAGAGGGCCAAGGGGTGCTTGAATCTGGTGTGGCTCACATCTATCATAGTCAAAACTCTCAACAGATCCACCTTCACCTCAGCTCTCATTCCCTGCTGTTCCCCTGCTCATGCTGTACACTCTGCAACCCCAGAGTGCCTTGATGCTCCTCAGGTCTCCTGTTACAAGCAGCTCCATGTGTTTTCTCCTGCCCCCCTCAACCACCACCTCAGTCTCCTTCCACATGGCTCACTCCCTTTAGTTACCTCCCATTACTCACTTCCTCTTTATCGCTCCCGCCTCGAGACTCACCTTGCTCCCTCCTGGCACACTATATTGTGCTCTTATAACCCATATCCTCCCTATAGCACACTCTCTGTGTTTCTCAGCCCTACGCTAATCTGTCTTGCAGTGTAAACCTGCCTGCTTCTCCTCTCACATGCAGAAATATAAAACAGGGGTAATGCTACTGGAGTTCAAGCAGAGATTATGTAGGCCATGCAGCTCAGGGTTGCCATGGGCTGCAGTAGCAGCAAAAGAACAGCTCCAATCCCTCTCTTCAGGTCGGTGGGGTGGCTTCAGTCAGGCCCCATCCCTTGTGGAGCACCCATAAACAAGGCCTACTCAGGCTTTGAACAGGGTAAGAGGATACTGGCCTCTGAAAGTAAAGCCACTGTTCTGGAGAATATAAAACACTCTGCCTCACTATATGCTACCTTCATTGCGCATGGGAGCAGGCATATCACCAAGTGGAGCAGTTTCTCTCACGCGTGGAATATGTATTTATTTGGTCCCGTCTTTTGTAAATCTCCATTAATGGTGTAAGGTTTTTATCTCCTGCCCCCTTTCTCATGTTGGGTTTTCGACAAGGTACATGAAAAAGCCATCTCGCTTGGCTGAATGAGAGACCATAACATCAAGGGCATTATTTTATTTCCAACCTTCTGTTGCTCTTGACATAAATCTTTCTAGCCAGGCTCCTTAAAAAGCAGCGGGGCATCCCAGTCAACATTTCCTATTCTTTGCTTCCAAAATATTCTTGTTTTCATTATAAGGCAATCTCAGAAAGGGGCAGGTTTTATTATTTTTAATCCATACATTCTATAAATACTAGGTGATCAAGAGCAGAGACCATGTCAGACAAAACTCTAAAGTGATGTGTTATGTTACATTTGTGTGTGTGTGTGTGTGTGTGTGTGTGTGTGTATTTAACCTCCCTGTTGCTAAGGTTATTTGAAACCCCCAAGTGCTGATGGAGTTTTAAGATTCAGGGGCTCAGATATTTTAAACCTCAGTATTAACTGTATTTCCCCCCTGGGATAACCTACGTAAACTAGACGTTGATTTTCTTGGCATACTTAGCTGAGGTTTTATTGTATCAATGGCTGTGTGGGTCTCAGGTCACCTGATGACAATGCTCAATCAAGTGCATGTTAAGAAAATAATTCCATCCATTTTAGACCATTATAATCTAGGGATGGGAAATTATTCTTAGGTCTTTGTTTGTACGCAATAAGCAAAACATAGGAAGACAAAGCCCGTGTCCCAGGGAACTCACAGTTTAAGAGGACAAATAACTTCTACGGAAGATGTAGGTGGTTAAACTGTATATACACAATGTATAATTATAACAGATAGCTGCTATCCCTAACTGCTACTCAGTTCAAGAGGAGGAGGATCTGATGGGGCGGACATGTCCTGTGGAAGGTGTAATGTGGAAGGAAGCATGAAGATGGTTCGGGGAGGACAAATAGGGGAGAGGTTTCAAGGCGGGCATTGTTGTCAAAGTGGGGGTGGCATTGTCATGATAAAACACAAGAGCAGATATTAGGGACAGTGCCCCAAGTGCCCAGAAGGAATTGTGGCCACTGATTACATACAACCACAACCATATTCAATTCCCCCATCTCTTTGGGATGCCAAACCAATGGTGAGTAGGGTAGAACGTGCATACATTTTTAATATACTGCACAAAGTGAGAATTTAAGGAACGCACAAATTTTTCTGTCTTCCTAATGCACCCATCAGTGTGGAAATGAAGTGTCATGTACATAATTTTATAAGCACAATTAATTCAAGACGACCATGCTTGCCTAAGGTCAGTGTCAGAGCCAGGAAAAGAACCCAGGAGTCTTGATTGTCAGTCTGAGAAGAACTGCCCAAGCAATAGATTAACCTGTCACATACAAACAGGTTCTAATACATGATGGGAAGCTTCAAGAGTGCACCAGCAGGTTCCATTCCTACAAGGTGCGGCACACCCTGAATTCCCATTGGCTTTCATGACCATGGTCTTCTACACAGGTAGGTTTGTCTCTGTTTGCAACCATGTAGCTGCAGCTGTTTGTCTTGCTCTGAAGGGACCTCCCCATCCTTTTCATCAGTACATTTTATAGCTCCACAAAGTTCATAGTACGGGCCTTCCCAGGCCGGTGCTATTTTTGCAGCCAACTTTTGTGGATTGTTGGGGTTGGTTTTATGGTACCACATGCTGCCATGTCAGAAATCTGGCGTCAAAATAAAGGGATTTCCCCTAGCAATTACCTACATACAAGTGGTATTCAGGGTCCAACAAGGGAAGGAATGAGGCCGAACACATCTTTTTATTAGAGTTTATCTGTGGGAGGCAAGGGCAGTGAGGTGACTTCAGCCATAAATCTTGTCAGGGTTAGATTCTGAACCAATATCCATAGCCAGTAGAATTCTCAGGCACCTCGGAGTGTTTGGTCTCATACTGAGGACACTTCATGGGGAATATATTGCTCAAAAATAATTACAGATTTAAAAAAAAAATATAGCAGAAAGATCTCACACAGAAAATAAAGGCACCCATTACTTACATGGATAAGCTTCTCTAACGTAAGTAGTCCCATTGGCCCAAATACATCAGTGACATAGTGACAATAAGTGCAACACAGTTGCACCATGGATACGTTTTGATATTTGGGGATAGGAGATAAATACACTGGAGGCAACTTGCAAAAACAGTCACACTCCAGACTAGAGCTGGGCAAATAGTTGGTAATGAATAATTAATTTGTCTCTTATGTCACTGTCTTGTCTTCTCTCTTCTGCCCCAAATTCCCTGCTTGCCTGGTTCTCCAACAAACATCAATTTTTTCTTCCATGCTGCTCCTTACTCATGGAACACCCTTTCTGAGTGACTCTACCCTCTCCTCAATTAAATCCCTCCGGAAATTAGTTGGATGGAAGACCAATGATGAAGCGTATTTGCTAAGAAATGCTACTATACAGCTCCAACTGATACCAGATAGCAGGGCCGGCTCCAGCTTTTTTGCCACCCCAAGCAGCGAAGCAAAAAAAAAAAAAAAAGAAAGAATCAGATCAACGGCACTTCGGCGGCAGCTCAATCGCGCCGCTTCATTCTGCGGCAATTCTGCGGCGGGTTCTTCGCTCCCTCTCTTCCTCTTCGGCGGCAACTCAAAGAGGAAGAGAGGGACTTGCCGTCAAAGACCCGGACGTGCCGCCCCTTTCCATTGGCCGCCTCAAGCACCTGCTTCCTTCGCTGGTGCCTGGAGCCGGCCCTGCCAGATAGACCTTGTTGCTAAAGCTGCTCTTCAGGAACACATCACCACAGTGCTCTGCTCTTCTGCACTGGCTTCCCATTGAGGACAGCAAACAGTTCATGGCCTCACTCTTGATATTCAAAGCCTTGCATGAGATTAGCCTCTTATTTCTAGGTTTGCTTCTGATGTGGGGACACATCCTCATCTCTAGATAATGCTGTTGTCTAAGCTTAAAAACCAAAGGGATGGCACCTTAGCATACTCATTGTGTTTCCTGTTCTTTCCACCCTTAAGGTCAACAAAGGAATGGTAGTTGAGGAAATCACAAGGCTGCATTATTTATGGAGATCATTTGATCTTAAAGTTCACTATGCTATATGGAAATGACATGTAGCTGAATATCAAAGGTCCTGACAGCTGCAAGGGCCAGATATTTTTTAATATTATCTCTCTGAGGGGGGAAAAAATCTCCTTTCTGTGCTTTTTGTGGATTACTGATTTCACTCCAAGCCTACAAAAAGGTTTGCAAATTAAAGGGAGAAGGTATCAGTGAATGGTTTGAGTGTTATTTTGTGAACAAAGTTGAGCTCATTAGAACGAAGTTCCGTTTGGCTTTCTAATAGTTTCTCCATAAATTTAGATTCTTCCCAATCTGAGAGAGTGTAGCACGATTTTATGGCTGGGTTTTAAGGAGGGGTTAGCCAACAAGGTGAAGATACAGCAGTCATTTCTGACCATGTGCAGATTGGACCCAAAGGCAGCAAGAGTGGTTGAAGGAATGTATCCAGGCCTGAACTCAGTTAATACCTGCACTCTCCACTCTCTGTGGAGGTTAGGGAACAACTTTCTTCACACAATGCACAGTCAACCTGTGGAACGCATTGCCAGGGGATGTTGTGAAGGCCAAAAGTATCATTGGGTTAAAAAAATAATTAGATAAGTTCATGGAGGCTAGGTCCAGCACTGGCTATTAGCCAAGATGGTCAGGGATGGAACCCCATGCTCTGGGTATCCCTAAGCCACTGACTACCAGAAGCTGGGACTGGACAACAGGGGGTGGGACCACTGAATAATTGCCCTGTTCTGTTTGTTTCCTCTGGAACATCTGACACAGGCCACTGCCAGAAACAGAATACTGGGTTTCTACCCATCCCACAGCACTGGGTCTCTGTGGCACAAAGGCAAAGTTTGATGAGTCCAGTTTAAATATTGAAAAGCTCACAGCATACCCAGGATGGCATTAAATCTGTGTTTTTGTAACTATGAATATTAATGCTTTGTCTGAAGAGCTGCAGAAAGAAAGTCATTTGTATGGTAGACAGTTCTGAGCCAATGGATGTATGAGAGAGAATTCCTTATGCAACATCTATAATGATGACTGAAATTTGCTTCTGTTCCCCCCCTCCCCCAAGCTTGGCAGCTTTCCTGTTTGAAAAGCTATTGTAAACCTGTGTAACTAGGTAGCCGTAGAGCAGATAAAAGGAGCATAACATTGTCTGTTTGCTTCTTTCCTCTGGACTGTGCCAGAAAAAGACATGGAACTATTACTTTGCAAATTCTTGCCTGCCAAACATTTGACCATGCAGAAAGATGACTGCTCAGCTTCCTAGCCTGTCACTTCTGATTTAACAGCTCCATGCTCTCAGCTATAGACTAATCTAACCAACCTGAGCAACCGCAAACTCAGTAGCACAAATACAATAAAGCCGAGCAGTGACAGTGGGAAGGGATCATATCTCACGTACAAAATTTGTCTGATTCCTGGGCTGTAGAATCCCTAGATAAAGGAGAAGGACCCACCAAACTATGGACACAATCAGCTTGATTTACAGACTCTTTCGGAAATCTAGGCTAGCCCCCACTTAAACTATCATTTCTGCCCATGAACAATTGTTCTCTAGAGTAGATTCTAGTGTTTTGACCATCCCAATTCAAAAGACTGTAAAGATGAGGCTTCCACCACATCCCTTAGACTGGAAAAGCCCTGATATATCTCACTATTACGATACTTTTGCCTCCATTTTTCTTTAGTTAATTTAACCTCAGTACCCTTACCCCTTTGGCCCATGTGAAACAATTCCTCATTCCTGGTAGGATTTATTTTGGTTCACATCTCTCATATATAGAGGTAAAGGACTTCCATGGGTTCACAGTCCCTACCTGCAGTTACCTCTTCACACTGTATCATTTAGAGCCTGATCCAAAGCCCACTGAATTCAGTGGAAAGACTCCCATTGCCATTAGGTTTCAGAGTGGCAGCCGTGTTAGTCTGTATCAGCAAAAACAACGAGGAGTCCTTGTGGCACCTTAGAGACTAACATATTTATTTGGGCATAAGCTTTCGTGGGCTAAAACCCACTAATTAAGGTGGAAGTGGGCTATTCTCAATAGTTGATAAGAAGGGATGAATACCAAAGAAGGGGAAAAAATCACTTTTGTAGTGTTAATGAGGCCAATGTGATCAAGGCAGCTCTGTCTGCATATCTATTCAAAGGCCACCATCATTGGACCCAACTGCATCAGCCACACCATCAGGCGCTCGTTCACCTGCACATCTACCAATGTGATATATGCCATCAGGTGCCAGCAATGCCCCTCTGCCATGTACATTGACCAAACCGGACAGCCTCTACTCAAAAGAATAAATGGACACAAATCAGACATCAAGAATGATAACATTCAAAAACCAGTAGGAGAAGACTTCAATCTCCCTGGACACTCAATAACAGACTTAAAAGTGGCAATTCTTCAACAAAAAAACTTCAAAAACAGACTCCAACGAGAAACTGCGGAACTGGAATTAGCTTGCAAACTGGACACTATCAAATTAGACCTGAATAAAGACTGGGAGTGGATGGGTCAATACAAAAACTAAATTTCTGCCTGCTGATACTCTCACCTTCTTGTCAGCTGTTTGAAATGAGGCACCTTGATTAGACTGGCCTCATTAGCACTACAAAAGTGATTTTTTCCTCCCTTGGTATTCACCCCTTCTTGTCAACTGTTGAGAATAGCCCACTTCCGCCTTAATTAAATTGGCTCATTAGCACTGACCCCCCCCCCCCCCCCGTCCCCCCACTTGGTAAGGCAACTCCCATCTTTTCATGTGCTGTGTATTTATACCTTCCTACTGTAGTTTCCACTCCATGCATCTAATGAAGTGGGTTTTAGCCCACGAAAGCTTATGCCCAAATAAATGTGTTAGTCTCTAAGGTGCCATTGCCTTCAGTGAGCATTAGGTCAAGCCTTAATCCAACCAGGTTAGTTTTTGTCTTTCTAGCATTCTTATAAGCTTTGTGACACTGTCTTTCTAGGCCAGGCACAAGGACACTCTGAGACAGACTGAAATAGGAAGTTTTTTTTAAAAACATAAATGTGAAAAAAATACAGATAGCTTGGCCTCACCAATGTTTCTTTACTCCCTGGTAAATGTAAGTACTATTTATTTATTTAGATTTGTCATGGAGTACAAAGTACTTCCTAGCGAACTAGAGCGGCTAACAGGGGAGTTTGGCGAGTGACTTCTCCAGGTGAAGGAGGAGCGATTGCGGGACCCTTGGGGTAAGTTTGTCGTCTGTAGTTTTCGTGTTTGTGGTGTGCTTGCTGCTTGACTGAAATATACCGTGTGGTCTGTTTGTTTGGGGGACCGTGTGCTGACCGTGTGTGCGCTGAGCCTAGCGGCCTGCTAGGCAAGGCTGAGAACTAGGAGCTTCTTGACGAGGCATCCAATCAACCCTTAACCAGCGGGCGGGGCTACTCAGGCAGAGCAGGGCTTTAAAAAGCCTGCTCCTAAGCGACCAGAGGAGCTAGCGAACAGGAGCAGCTAACAGGGGAGTTTGTAAACAGGGGTTTGCAGGGGGAGTGTGAGCAGGGGCTAGTTACACCTAACATTCTTTGCACTTAAAGGTCAAAACACCGCTTGATAAAAACAAGGTAACAAGCTTCGGGAGTAAAAAGAGAATGCAGGAAGAAGTCCAGCAAGAGAGTGGGAGCTACCCAGTTTATTGCACCCAATGCAGCATGTCTGATTACCTGCCCTATGGACTGGTGGCGTATGTGTGCATTCTGTGCAAGGAGCTCCTGTCCCTCAGAGACGGTGTACGGACTCTGAGACCAGGGTGGCTGAACTGGAGGAGCTAAGGGAGACAGAGAGGTATATAGATGACACTTTCCGGGACACAGTAGAACGGTCCCACCCCCAGTCTGACAGCCTCTGTGCTGTTGAGGAGGATGAAAGCCTCAGGGAAGGAGAACATCCAACTGGAGCAAAGGGAAATGATCCCATTGTTGGGACCCTCCTCCTAGAGGATGATGTGGTATCCTCTCGCACTGAGGATACTTCTCTGGGGGAAGGAACTCTAGCTATTAGAAAGCGACAGGTATTAGTAATGGGCGAGTCAATCATTAGAAACATAGCTGGGTTTGCGATGATCGGGAGAACCACAATGTGACTTGTCTGCCTGGTGCGAAGGTTGCAGATCTCTCGAGACATCTAGATAGGCTTATGTGTAGTGCTGGGGAGGAGCCAGTGCTCGTGGTACATGTAGGTACCAACGACATGGGGAAGGATAGGACAGAGGTCCTGGAGGCCAAATGTAGGCTGCTAGTTAAGAGATTGAAGTCCAGGACCTCCATGGTAGCATTCTCTGAAATGCTTCCAGTTCCACCCGCAGGGCCAGTTAGACAGGCAGAACTGCAGGGTCTCAATGCGTGGATGAGACGATGGTGTAGGGGGGGAGGGGTTTAGATTTATTAGGGACTGGGGAAGCTTTTGGGAGAGCGGGAGCCTATACAGGAAGGATGGGCTCTACCTAAACCAAAACGGAACCAGATTGCTGGCGCTTAAAATTAAAAAGGTCATAGAACAGTTTTTAAACTAAGGGCTGGCGGAAAGCCAACAGGTGCGAAGGAGCATGTGGTTCAGATGTACCTTAGGGGAGGATCTATAAATGGAGATTCCCTATGTCCTAATAAGGAGGAGAGAATGGAAAATGATAAAATACAGGGAGGATCTGATGAGAAAGTCAAATGAAAAAAAGTCCCATTCAATTACGTCATGCAATAGAGGACAGGCAAAAAATGACAAGTTTTTAAAATGCTTATATACCAATGCTAGAAGTCTAAATAATAAGATGGGTGAACTAGAGTGCATAGTATTAAATGAGGATATTGATATAATAGGCATCACAGAAACCTGGTGGACTGAGGATAATCAATGGGACACAGTAATACCAGTGTACAAAATATATCGGAAGGACGGAACAGGTCGTGCTGGTGGGGGAGTGGCACTATCTGTGAAAGATAGCGTAGAATCAAATGAAGTAAAAATCTTAAATGAACTAAATTGTACTACAGAATCTCTATGGATAGTAATTCCATGCTTGAAAAATAAGAATATAGCAGTAGGGCTATATTACAGGCCACCTGACCAGGATGGTGTTAGTGACTCTGAAATGTTCAGGGAGATTAGAGAGGCTATTAAAATAAAAAATTCAATAATAATAATAATGGGGGATTTCAACTATCCCCATATTGACTGGGTACATATCACCTCAGGAAGGGATGCTGAGATAATGTTTCTTGACACCTTAAATGACTGCTTCTTGGAGCAGCTAGTATCGAACCCACAAAAGGAGAGACAATTCTTGATCTAGTCCTAAGTGGAGCACAGGATCTGGTCCAAGAGGTGAATATAGCTGGACCGCTTGGTAATAGTGACCATAATATAATTAAATTTAACATCCCTGTGGCAGGGAAAACTCCACAGCAGCCCAACACTGTAGCATTTAATTTCAGAAAGGGGAACTACACAAAAATGAGGAGGTTAGTGAAACAGAAATTAAAAGGTACAACACCAAAAGTAAAATCCCTGCAAGCTGCATGGAAACTTTTTAAAGACACAATAATAGAGGCTCAACTTAAATGTATACTCCAATTTAAAAAACATAGTAAGAGAACCAAAAAAGGGCCACTGTGGTTAAACAAAGTAAAAGAAGCAGTGAGAGGCAAAAAGGCATTCTTTAAAAAGTGGAAGATAAATCCTAATGAGGAAAATAGAAAGGAGCATATACTCTGGTAAATGAAGTGTAAAAATATAATTAGAAAGACCAAAAAAGAATGTGAAGAACAGCTAGCCAAAGACTCCAAAAGTAATAGCAATTTTTTTTTAAATACATCAGAAGCAGAAAGCTTGCTAAACAACCAGTGGGGCCACTGGACGATCAAGATGCTAAAGGAGCACTCAAAGACGATAAGGCCATTGTGGAGAAACTAAATGAATTCTTTGCATCGGTCTTCACTGTTGAGGATGTGAGGGAGATTCCCAAACCTTAGCCATTCTTTCTGGGTGACAGATCTGAGGAACTGTCCCAAATTGAGGTGTCATTAGAGGAGGTTTTGGAACAAATTGATAAACTAAACAGTAATAAGTCTCCAGGACCAGATGGTATTCACCCAAGAGTTCTGAAGGAACTCAAATGTGAAATTGCAGGACTACTAACTGTCATCTGTAACCTATCATTTAAATCTGCTTCTGTACCAAATGACTGGAGGATAGCTAATGTGATGCCAATTTTTAAAAAGAGCTCCAGAGGTGACCCTGGCAACTACAGGTCAGTAAGCCTCACTTCAGTACCGGGCAAATTGGTTGAAACTATCGTAAAGAACAAAATTGTCAGACACATAGATGAACATAATTTGTTGGGAAATAGTCAACATGGTTTTTGTAAAGGGAAATCATGACTCACCAATCTACTAGAATTTTTTGAGGGGGTCAACAAGCACGTGGACAAGGGGGATCCAGTGGATATAGTGTATTTAAATTTTCAGAAAGCCTTTGACAAGGTCCCTCACCAAAGGCTCTTAAGCAAAGTAAGCAGTCATGGGATAAGAGGGAAGGTTCTCTCATGGATTGGTAACTGGTTAAAAGATAGGAAACAAAGGGTAGGAATAAATGGTCAGTTTTCAGAATGGAGAGAGGTAAATAGTGGTGTCCCCCAGGGATCTGTACTGGGCCCAGTCCTATTCAACATATTCATAAATGATCTGGGAAAAGGGGTAAACAGTGAGGTGGCAAAATTTGCAGATGATACAAAACTACTCAAGATAGTTAAGTCCCAGGCAGACTGTGAAGCGCTACAAAAGGATCTCACAAAACTGGGTGACTGGGCAACAAAATGGCAGATGAAATTTAATGTTGATAAATGCAAAGTAATGCACATTGGAAAACATAATCCTAACTATACATATACAATGATGAGGTCTAAATTAGCTGTTACCACTCAAGAAAGTTCTTGGAGTCATTGTGGATAGTTCTCTGAAATCATCTACTCAATGTGCAGCGGTAGTCAAAAAAACGAACAGAATGTTGGGAATCATCAAGAAAGGGATAGATAAGACAGAAAATATCATATTGCCTCTATATAAATCCATGGTAGGCCCACACCTTTGATACTGCGTGCAGATGTGGTAGCCCCATCTCAAAAAAGATATATGGGAATTGGAAAAGGTTCAGAAAAGGGCAACAAAAATGATTAGGGTCATAGAACGGCTTTCGTATGAGGAGAGATTAATAAAACTGGGACTTTTCAGCTTGGAAAAGAGATGAATAAGGGGGGATATGATAGAGGTCTATAAAATCATGAGTGGTATAGAGAAAGTAAATAAGGAAGTGTTATTTACTCCTTTTCATAATACAAGAACAAGGGGCCACCAAATGAAATTAATAGGTAGCAGGTTTAAAACAAACACAAGAAACTATTTTTTCACACAACGCACTGTCAACCTCTGGAATGCCTTGCCAGAGGGTGTTGTGAAGGCCAATACTATAACGGGGTTCAAAAGGGAGCTAAATAGATTCATGGAAGATAGGTCCATCAATGGCTATTAGCCAGGATGGGTAGGGATGGTGTCCCTAGCCTCTGTTTGCCAGAAGCTGGGATTGGATGACAGGGCATGGATCACTTGATGATAACCTGTCTGTTCATTCCCTTTGGGGCACTTGCCATTGGCCACTGTCAGAGGACTGGATACTGGACTTGATGTACCTTCGGTCTGACCCAGTATGGCCTTTCTTATGTTCTTATGCACTCTAGATGGCTTTTACTAACATCTCTTGACACATGTACATGCATCTGCAGTCTTACCTCACCCTCATATTAATCAATCACAACTTAAAACGTAAGTACCACTGTCCTTAAGGATCCCTGATGGAGATCGACTTGCTAGCTACCCCCCCTGAGTCTCTGTTGATCCTAACTGTGGATCTACTGTATGGAGAGGGCAATAGTCTCACTAGAAGGTGGGTCCCAAGTCATTTAATCTTTAAAGGTCAAAACCAAAGCCTTAAACTCTACTATGAAGTCAGTAAGCAACCGGTGCAGATCATGGAGCACTAGTGCAATGTGTTTGTGACAGGATACCCTGCTTAATGAGTAGGCCATGGCATTCTGCATGGCTTCAACTGGAGCACATTGCAATCTAATCTTGATCATGGCAGCCAGGTCTGCTGCATGCAGAAGCAGCATCACAACTACCTGGGCAGACACAGATGGAAAAAAAGGCACCTTTGTTACTGCTGCTACCTGGTCACCTCAGCAGCACCTGATGGGGATATAATCACACCCCCAGATTGTGCACCCCCAGCACACACTGAAATCAGTGGAGTCCTACTGGGGTAAATGAGCTCAAAATCAGATCCAAAGAGTTTAGGAACTAAAATACAAATATTCCTTTCTTACTATGAGAACTGGTTTGTGTTCAAAGTCCTTAAGCTTCTTCAATGCATGATCTCACAGCACATTGAAGTCAATGGCATGGAAGGAATTACACAGACTCCAATACGCTTTGGATTGGCAGGGTTATTTTTTAAGACTTTGGTCCAGAAAGCACGAGTGCTCTAGGGCAGCTTACTGCAGGAGTATCAATGTAACCATTTGCAGGTGTAACACCGACAGATCCCGGTCATCGGCAGGTGGGACCGAACCTGAGATCTCTGGAGCGTAGTGCAAGAGCCTCTACTGCATGAGCTAAAAGCCACATGCCTCTTAGCTAAGACTGGAGAGCAGACTCATTAATCTCTTGCTAAGTGGTCTCGTGGCACTAGATGGGACAGAACACCACACTTAGGAGGTGTGTGGGTTATATAGGCTTCTTCAGAGGAGACCTGGACTAGCTGCCTTTAGCCACACATGGAGAACAATTAATATACTTACCCGCCCAGGCCAAACACAATTTCAACACAAAACCAAGTACAAAGTAGGGTCCGGGGAGGGGGAAAATGGTGTTTTAACTCTTATGCCTATTCTATTTGGTTTTAATTTCTCCAGCTCGCAGTGAGCTGCTACCTTCTTTAATGAGAAAAATGAAACATTCCCCATATTACTCCTACAATCTGTTTACTGCAAAGCTCATGATTCTAGGCGGATTTGCTTTTAACTGGCCGCATTAGAATTCTGTACAGTCGTGTTAATTACAGTCAGAATCGAACCTGGGATTGTTCAGAAATGTGGATACATATTAAAACAAATAAAGACCCCAAGTGTTAAAATAACATGAAGGGGTTTTAACCAAACCTCACAAAAGCCAAGAAATTCAGAGTTAAATTTCTGTTTCTAACTAACTAACTCTGTGTACACGTCTCAGAACAGTGCCTGCTCTTGTACAACAACAATACATTGCATTTATACAGCCTCTTATCCCCAGATCTAAAAGCAGTCTACAAAGGCTGGGAATATTATCATCCCCTTTTTTTAAAAAAAGGAAACTTTAGCACAAATAGGCTAAGTGACTTGCCCAAGGTTACACAGCAAGTCAGTGCCAGCATGTGCTGGGGAATAACGTGGAAGGGCTCTATGCTCATAAAACTAAACTGGCTCTTTATTAAGAGAACTATTTACAGAGATTCTGCAAGTGCAGTTAGCATTCCAGCCATGTACATATAGACTGACTTCTTGGTCCCACCTCCAAACTTTTCCCGCATGCAACTTGTGCTCCTCCTTCCAAGACCCATGCAGGTTGCTACATGAGGAACCAAATCCCCATCTTTGTGTCCCAGTCTTCTCTAGAACTAGGGGCTTGTCTACCCGGAGGATATTTTTGCATCAGTGTAGCTACCCCAATAAAGCTATACTAGTGCAAACATGCCTAGTGCAGACCTGTAGCACTGGAGTAAACAAGTGATTCACACTGGCACAGCTTACCCTGGTTTCAAACCAGAGGAGGCTAAACTGGTGCAAGTCACATTTTACCCAGGTGCATCACTTCTACACTAGCAGTTTGTACTAGTGCATCAGTGATGCAGCTACATCAGTGTAGCTACACTGGTGCCAACAAAATCCCCAGTGTAGACAAACCCTGGAATAGACCATGCTTGGCTTTGTGGCTCTACCTATCTAGGTTCTTCTATGATTGCTGTGGCAGGGTCGGCCTCCACAGCTCTCCCTTGTGGGCCCCCCATCTCTCAGTGCTCCCAAACAGGATACTGGTAACAAACTTAAATTCAAAGTAGAAGGGTCTTCTGCCCCTCCTGGGCTGCTCTACTCCCCTGCTCTCTCAGAGTGCTCACCCTCCAGGTCCAGCTCCAACCCAAACTGCTGACCCTCAGGGCTTCCTCCCTGGAGTCTTTCCCCTAGTCTGGATCCTTATTCCCAGTCTGCCTCCAGGTCATCTGCCTGGGATTAGGCCCTCTGCAAGGCCTGCTACCAGAAGCCTCCTCTCCTACCACCCTCTTCCTTTAGGTCCAGTCCCAGGAGAACCTCCCTTCTGCAGTTCCCCTCCACAGCTGAGCTCTCCCAGCCCTTTATGGAAATCTGCCTGACTCCCACTGGAGGGCCAGCCAGCCTGTGACAGCCTCCCATCACCGTGGTAGTCCGTACCCCTTCCTACAACTGACCAAACTCTCACTTGTATTCTCTGCTACACAGTGTACCTAGCTGCTGCCATGGTCTAACCAAGTGTGATGTGCAACCATACAAGGGTGGTCACAGGTAGCAGAATACTCAATCTCTGCCTGAGAAGAGCAGCCTGTTCTTTAGTCCTTGCTATCTCTTTGGTAGCTGTTGGCCTTGTTCTACTCTGGCTCTATTTGCTGGTTCAGCTGGTAACTGCAGTTTTCTGCTCTGCCTTTTTCTCCCCTCTTCAGACTATTCTAGTTCCTCTCCTCATGACATCTGAGAGCCAGTCACCCTGCAGTCTGGAGTACAAGCAACCGCCCCAAGACTTGAGGTCTTAGATACAATGGTGATGGGTGCACCATAGATCAATAGATCGATGTTGCTGTCCAGTCAGCCACTAGGTGGTGCAAAACAGCAATTCAAGCTATATTTTCCCACCAAGAAAACAATAAAATCATCTTTTGGATGCTACGAGCAAGTACCCTGCTACCCAAGGTGAGAGAGTCCACAAGTTCATGTGATCGTTTGCAGCAAGTGGGACCCATTTCAGTGGGACACATTGGCTGTGGTAAGTCAGGTCAGACAGCATTAACTGCAGCTCTCTGAATGCTTTTTGTCACCGCTGCATTTTCTGCACTGAAATCTCAGATTAGCAAAGTGACTCCATCATGGGAACACACTTAAATTCAAACACGCAATCAGCTCACTTGGAATGCATTGGAATTATTTGGTCCCATCATCTACAGTGTCAAAAAGAAAGTGGGAGGGAGAATTTGTGCTCTGTCAGAACAGATACAGGAGAGATCTTGGGTCAATCCTACAGCCAGCTGTTTCACAAGACCTCGAAGAAGTTTAGCCAGGCTTCATCAGAAGAACTATCTGATGGAATTAAGAGGACCAGACTGACCAGGGAATATTTAGTGGTATTGATATGTACCGACTCAGCATTAAATATTCAGCCGAGCAAGGAGGGCACAGGTCCATTCATACTTGCTTGTGATTCCTAAGTGATCCATGAATGTTTATTGGGATGGCATGTCTCTGGCTCTGGAATGGGAAACAAGCCAATTTATATAAAAAGATACTCTTATACTCCTGGTATATTTTTTGCAGGACCGGATTCTGCTGTATGTGTATATTCTACATATTTTTATGATTCTGTGATTACACAAGTCTACATTTACTTTACGTTTCAGGTTGCAGGGGAGTCTGTGTGGGAGTTTTATATAATGTCTTTCATTATTTATTTGGTTAAGTTTTACAATTCTGATTCTCAGGCAAAATGATTCTCAGATGCTAGATCCAGCCCCTGCCAGTTGAATGTAATTTAAAAATGTAGCCCTTGTACCAGGTAGAGTCAGTAGCAACAAGGCCCGGGTTCAATATCTAATGGTTTCTCTTAACAACGGAAAATACAACCGGCTCAAGCTCCCACCTAGTAATTTGGGAAAACTAACCTGGGTGCCTCTAAGAGGCAATACTTCCCCTCTCACAAGCATAGAGTCTGTGTACAACAAAGAAAAGTTTATTAAAAGGGGACCCAACATTAACTTGGGAAAACACCACAACCACAATTCAAGAGCATGTGACCATAGGTGAACACCCACCTCACAGTGCATTGGGCAGTGTCCTTTGCCTCAGTTTCTCACCAACAAACAAATGTCCCTTAACACACTACTCCTCTCTTCCTCCCTGTCACCCCACTCACAGTTGGCTGTCTTTGGTTAGTGAAGACCCAGAGTTCAGAGGTGCGTTCGTGAGGGGGAGGGGTTCCGCCCCTGGGGTGGGCAATGCCTCAGCCGTCTCTCTGCTGCTGCCATTCCCCTGCTGCAGTTCTCTGCTCTCGCTGTCTCTCTGCGGCCACCATCCCACCACCGCTGGCAGTTCTGATGTCCCATTCTGAGGTTCTGCCACATAACTCGACTCTCAGTGATTTCAGCAGGTACCGGGGAATCTCACTGCTAGTGCAGTTTCTCTGTTGCCTTTCACTGGTTGCACAGAAGATCTCACGCTTAACAGCTCTAGCTCTTAATGACGTCTAATCAGCTCCATCATTAAACACTCTCTTACCCACACTGTGCAGTAGCCAGGAGTTGAGTTCTCAGAGGATTCGCCACTGTACAAGAGCAGACTCCCCCGTGCACTGGATAGCAACACCATTTTGCCCACCCACCCCTCTGTCTGGATGGGGGGGTGGCTGGGCCAAATTTGAGTGGCACTGTGACCCTGGGCACCAGGTCGCAACACCACTCACTGACATTTGTTCTGGCTGCCCCTCTATCTGCACAACGGGGAAGCCAGACCAGATTGTAGTGGCATTCTGACCACGCCATGGGAGCAATGCTCTGGACCAGTACAGCTCCGAAGTGCTTAAAAGTGGACAGGTCATGCAAGTGCAAAACCCTTGGGAGAGGGCATTCGCCTTTCCCTCCCAGTTCCTCCCTAATTGTCGCCTCTGCTTGAAGGGTCTAAACTGAAAGCAAAGAAGGAGAGGGACTGCTTAGGTTGGGATCAGTTACGAAAGTGAGATGAACGATGGAACAATCCCAAAATTAGGCTAAATATCAGGAGAAAATCTGTAACATTCAGAAGCACTATTCAGCGGGATAGCCTCCCTTGCAGAAGCTCTATTGTCTGAGTTATTTAAAACTAGGCCGACCAAAGATACCACCCCCCTCACTGGTAGGACAATGGGCAAACAAACCTAATGGCTCCCCGTCTCTAATTTATAGGCTATTGATCTCTTCTGTAACCACTTCCCAGCATTTTAGCCTACATATGGAGATCAAACCTTCAAAATCCCAAACAGGCCACTAAAAGCATTTCTCTCTCTCCAATGCAAACCTAAGAGCGTTCACTGGGCATAGGATAAATATTTATCATGAGGGATGGCTCTAGAGGAGCTGCTGTTATAAGCAAAAGCTAGTTCCTACCAGCCCACAAACAATTTTTGAATACTTCACTGCCCTAGAGGACTGGCTCTTCTGCCGGGATGGTGGAATGGCACTGGTCTTGGTTGCCATGACACCCACCCTCCCACCATTCCCCTCCTTGTCCTAAAAATCTCACCACTGAGCCACTCCGTTAGCCCAAGAGCCAACAGAGCTCCTGAAATGACATGTGTCTGAGACTGACACCGGGAAAGGGAAAACCAGCTTGGAAGCAGAAGAGACGCCTCCCTCCTGAATTCAAGCCTAGATCACCAGAACTCTTTAGGGTTAATGCAAAACATTACTGGCAGGTGTGCCAGGGAGAGCTATTTCAGGCGTATTCACCATGCCAAAAATGGCAACATCAATCAAACACTGGAGTTCCTGTGTAGGAAGTAAAAATAATTATTCTGTTATTTATTGCTGTAAAAAAAAATATTCATCTCAGCCAAAAGGGCTGGGGAAAAAAAAAACAGCATGAAAATATTCTGCATTTGTTGCTATAAGAGCCTTTGCTTTCGATATTTCAAACAAACCAGTGTGTAGATGTCATGGCATTTCTGACTTAAATGTGGATCTGAACCAAAACTCTGGCTCCAGAACAAGTTCAGATCCAAGTGTTCGCAGTCCATGATCCGTTCCTAGCATCGCACAATGGACTGAATCAAGGCCCCGTATCCAAACACAGCCCCGCTTTGGAAGATTTAAATCCAGATCTGATCCCAGCAGTGCACACCTCTCTCTGCTCAGAATTAGGGTGACCAATGTGAAAAATCGGGACGGGGGTGAGGGATAATAGGAGCCTGTATAAGAAAAAGTCCCAAAAATCGGGACTGTCCCTATAAAATCAGGACATCTGGTCACCCTACTCAGAATATGCATGGAATGTACGGTTTTGTATGTTTTCTGCTTCAGTTTAGCATCTTACTGGAGTTATCTAATAAGTTGTGTATGCGCTAGAGGTCAAAAACAATATTAAAAGAGTTTATTTTCTATCCTGGAATATTTCCCGAGGAAAAACAACCCCCTGTGTGCATAAATCCTTAATGGTGGCCTATATGACTCCAGCGGCAAGGCTTTGTATTACTAGGAGAGAGACCAGGATTTGAGTCCCTGCCCTAGTCTTTCACTTCCCACGCCATTGGGAGCTGGCCATTCTGCAGAGGCAGCATGTTCAGATCTCACGGGGCATAAGGGAAGATCCTCTGCTGGAGTGAATCAGTGTAGCTCCATTAAAGTCAACCACCAGCTGATGATCTGGAGCCCAGTGATGTTGACCCCTGTGGCTGATTAAGGCAGTGGATTGACAGGCTCCAAGGAGAATTGAGGAAAGCAGTGACTAATGGAGATTCCAAGGGCTTCTGTAGGAATGTAGTCATTGTAGGCAGAATACCTCTGGCTACTGCTGATGTTGGACTCCCACCCCTACAGCCCTTCAAGCAGCTGGGACTTTAAAAGACACATTCTGGCACACTATTTATAAAATGCTGTAGGACCCTTTGGGATGGAAGGCAAGGTCATCATGGAAATGTCGTACAGAACTGAATAGGTAACGATGACCTTCAAACCATCCCATCCTATAATAGAAAATGATATCTCTTTTATAGAATTCTACAGAATGGTTCAATGAACCCATAGTAACAATGCCATTCTCTATTATATTGTGTAGGTTTCTTAGGTAATTGATATAGAACTCTATTAGATGTCTTTGGAAACCTATAGGTGTCAACCTCATTACAATTCTATAGGAATTTTCCATAAGGCCATACAAAAAAAGACAGGTGACACTCACTGTGATTCATCAGTGTAGGAGGTGGCTTACGAGATGTTCCTACACTGGAGCTCACTCAAAGGAGGTTTTCCTTGAAGGGAAGTTCTGTTGTGAGACTGATTCCATCGGAATTGGAAGGCTGTTGGCTGCCTTTTTATGGGATGCACCTAGAGATGCCAGGGCTCGGGCTATAAAAGGAGTCATGGGGTTCTGAGTTCCAGAGCTGACCATGGCCCACACGCACCATTGACTTCAGTTAGAGCTATGAGTGCTCATCTCCTTTGGAGATTGGGCCCTACTGAGAAACTGCTACAGCTAGTTGGAGGCTTCGGTTGCTCGTGGGTGACGTTATGGGTGACCCGTTTTGGACACAGTACCCGTGTCACCAAGCTTGTGTTTTCTCAATCAGCCTGGGAACTGATCCCCAATGTTGTTGCTTTCCCAAGAACAGCAGCCACCACAGTACAGTAGGAGTAATGGCTTACAGTAAATGAAACCAAAAACTTTCCTTCACTGTTCTCACCCCCTGGGTGTTATGCCCAAGAAAGCTACGGCATTAGCTATTGCAACACACAGTCTCCAGTGGCCTAGGCCAGTGGTTCTCAAAGCTGGTCCGCCGCTTGTTCAGGGAAAGCCCCTGGTGGGTCGGGCCGGTTTGTTTACCTGCCACGTCCGCAGGTTCGGCCGATCGTGGCTCCCACTGGCCGCGGTTCGCCGCAGCCAATGGGGGCTGCGGGAAGCGGTGCGGGCCAAGGGATGTGCTGGCTGCTGCTTCTTCCCGCAGCCCCCATTGGCCTGGAGCAGCGAACTGCGGCCAGTGGGAGCCTCGATCGGCCAAACCTGCGGACGCAGCAGGTAAACAAACCGGCCCGGCCCGCCAGGGGCTTTCCCTGAACAAGCGGCGGACCGGCTCTGAGAACCACTGCCCTAGGCAACTAAGGAATTCACACTTACAGTGGCATGTAAAAATTGATCGGGCTTATCAAATTGCTTGGACCCACTGTGACAAAGTTCTTCCTCTATCTTGGTGGGTCCTGCGCTTATTGGCGGATTTTCTTGCCTCAGAGATTCACCATGTGGGTTGGGGAACAGCCCAGAGACCTTCCCCTCTGGAAGAACCCACAGTCCAGGTCAATTGGGAGGTTTGGGGGGAACCCGGGCCCGCCCTCTACTCCGGGTTCCAGCCCAGGGCCCTGTGGACTGCAGCTGTCTATAGTGCCTCGTGTAACAGCTGCAACTCCCTGGGCTACTTCCCCATGGCCTCCTCCAAACACCTTCCTTATTCTCACCACAAAACCTTCCTCCTGGTGTCTGATAACGCTTGTGCTCCTCAGTCCTCCAGCAGCACACCCTCTCAGCTCTTTGCATCTCTTGCTCCCAGCTCCTCACACTCTCACACTACAAACTGAAGTGAGCTCCTTTTAAAACCCAGGTGCCCTGATTAGCCTGCCTTAATTGATTCTAGCAGCTTCTTCTTAATTGGCTCCAGGTGTCCTAATTAGCCTGCCTGCCTTAACTGGTTCTAGCAGGTTCCTGATTACTCTAGTGCAGCCCCTTCTCTGGTCACTCAGGGAACAGAAAACTACTCATCCAGTGACCAGTATATTTGCCCTCTACCAGACTCCTGTACCCCACTAGTCTGGGTCTGTCACACCGCATAGAAAGTTAACAGCTCTATCCAGTGATTAAGATGAAAAATAAAAAGCATCCTGACCCCAGTCAGGTCATGCTCAAGGGCCTTAGCATTGCTTCACACAGTATAAAGATTCTTTCCCAGAAATCTGTTTCTTCCCCTGCCATACAGTACACATTGTACAAACCACTGGTTTTCAACCTGCGGCCTGCAGACTATGTCTAGGATTTCCAAAGGAGTCTGCACCGCCATTCAAAATTTTAGGGGTCTAAAATTGGGAAAAGGTCAAAAACCACTGGTATAAGCCATTGTCCATGTTAAGGCTCTAACACATCCACAGGGCTCTCAACATGGGCGGCAGGTCGCATAGGCTTCCTCTCCCCCCCGCTTACCGCCACTCCCTGCATGTGGCTGCAGTCTTCTAGCCCCCAGTGATCTGGGGCTGGGGAGGCTGTGGCCGCCTGTCCTCCCACGCTCCAGAGCTGGGGGCACTGCGGCTGCATACTGCCCGCCATCCCGGCGCGCCTTTGGGACTGGGCCAGTGGCCGCAGTGGGGAGGATCTGTGCTCCAGCAGGGGGCAGAAGGGGTGGAGCCTCGGGCAGATGGGGCGGGTCTGGGGGCTAGCCTCCCCCAGCCGGCGGTTCATGCGCTGCCCACGGCTCTCAAACCTATTTCTGGCAGGAGACGCAGAATCATTTCAATCTCATGGATGGAGATGACGTTTGCGGTTTTGGAAAGAGCTGGAGGCAAGGATATCCACAGCTTGAGTGAGACAAACACAGACTGCCGCCCGTATCACTTTGGATTTCTGACTGTTTTTTAAAAGAAAGATGTTATATCTGTCAACTTGCCCAGAAGAGTGGAAAGGATTTTCAGCTGGCAAGGAGAACCTGAAACCAAGGCTGCCAAAGGCCAAGGAGGGATATTTTACACTAGCTTCACGGGGAGGAATTCCTAGAATACAGAGGCAGGCGGAAGTCTGGCATTGCTTCATGAGAAAGTGCCTTCATCTCCCTAGGTAATTCATGTCTTTAGGAAAGAGGGCGAAGGATGTCAGAAAGCCACTTGCATGACCTTTCAGTAGAGGACGCTTGAGATGACCATGAGGAGGAATTTAGGCAGAGTTCCCTGAAATGGTTTGTTTGCTCCTGGATGCGTTGCCAACTCTCACAATTTTACTGCCATTCTCACGCTATTTGATGTTTTAATTAAGGCCCCAGCTTCAGGAGACAAGTGGTGTGAGAACTGCAGCTTCCTTTAAAGTCGCTAGCCCTCACCACATTGGAGCAAAGCTTGAACACATGACCCCGTAGGCTCTAAAAAACAAACCAAAAAAGTCAAATAAAGAAAGAACCAAATGTTTATTATTTTAAAATCTCATGATTTTGGGGGCCTTACACTGAATGTTTGGGGTTGGCAAATGGTACCACAGTCAGCAAGACAGAGCCACTAAGGAAGAATGAGCTGTGAGGCATCTGCTTGTCCAGACCTCAGCATATGGGAACAATGAATAAAGCCAATGTAAGGGCCAAATTCATTCTTTTGTGGTTATGCCAGGGATGAATCTAGCCTGACAATTTACTGTCCATGTACCAAATCAGCTCATGCTTCTTGGGTGAGGTTGCAAAAGAGATTTTTAAAGTGCAATAGAGGGAGATAAAGGTCTGTTGTATTAATTTGGATGGAGTATATGGGGCAAAGGTGTTTACATAAGCCACTCACTGTTCAATATTAAATATTGTTAAACAAGGTTAGAGTTTAGGTGTACAGAGACCGCAGCCTGATGAATACCATGGCAAAAACACCATTACAAGTCATTTCAACCTTTTATTAAAGAGGGGGGAGGGGTAGGGATAGCTTAGTGGTTTGAGCATTTGCCTGCTTAAACCCAGGATTGTGAACTCAATCCTTGAGGGGGCCATTTAGGGATCTGAGGCAAAAATCTGTCTGGGGATTGGTCCTGCTTTGAGCAGGGGGTTAGACTAGATGACCTCCTGAGGTCCCTTCCAACCCTGATATTCTATTAAGGGAAAACAGTTAAAGCATTTCCTGAAATATTAAGTAAGGCTTTCATTTGAACAACATTTCTTGTTCCTTTTCCCTTTAGCTGGAGAGCATTTTAGAAGGGAACCCCCTCATTGTCTGACAGTCTCTTAGATGGCATTAAAGATGGTAATAACTGCCATTTTTGGATAAGAGAGAAGTTAGTTGAGACGAGCTGGAGCTGTTGTTGCTGCTGTTTAAGTCCGATCCCATTTCATCTCAGGTGATGTTTGGGATTCAGCTGGAGCTGGTTGGGGAGGTGATGTCATTTAGGTCCCTCGCTCTGGCCTATTTAGGTCAGGAAATCTCTGAGGATTAGTATGAAGATCTTGGGTCCCAAGAGATGGTTGTGGTGGTAGCACATATGATGGTGACACTCGCTCCAGTAACTTCCTTCTATTCTCCCATCTCCCCCCCGCCCAAGTCTCCGTCCTTAAGGACCCAAAAAGGGAGTGATGTGTGGAATAGCCCCTTCCCTCATTATTTAGTCCAACAATTAGGCCCAATATCCGACACATCAATTTTGGTTCATTAATTTCTGGACCCATATTTTCTTATTTACCAAGCATGATTTTAACACAGTCCTTGAGTTATATCAGGAGGCCTTTTTGTTTAGACTAGTTTAATCTTTCTGGCTCCTTTTTCTACCTTTTCCCATCAACATTTGATATGGGGCACATGACTTACGAGGAGAGGCTGAGGAAACTGGGGTTATTTAGTCTGCAGAAGAGAAGAGTGAGGGGGGATTTGATAGCAGCCTTCAACTACCTGAAGGGGGGTTCCAAAGAGGATGGAGCTTGGCCGTTCTCAGTGGTGGCAGATGGCAGAACAAGGAGCAATGGTCTCAAGTTGCAGTGGGGGAGGTTTAGGTTGGATATTAGGAAAAACTTTTTCACTAGGAGGGTGGTGAAGCACTGGAATGGGTTATCAACGGAGGTGGTGGAACCTCGATCCTTAGAGGTTTTTAAGGCCCAGCTTGACAAAGCCCTGGCTGGGATGAGTTAGTTGGTGTTGGTCCTGCTTTGAGCAGGGGATTGGACTAGATGACCTCCTGAGGTCTCTTTCAACCCTAATATTCTATGATTGGTTATTGTGTCATTTTATGAACTCTCACATACTTTTCTGCAGCTGAGCTCATACTTAGAGTAAATTTGTAGGCCCAGTTATTACAACAGTTCCCAGCTAAATGGTGTTTGTGTTCACAATGCCATGGCCTTCCAGTTAGGGTCCTTTCCTGATGGAGTCATACAAAGCAAAAGTGGGGAAGAGAGGTCAGCGAAGTCTGCTCATTTGGGCTAGGCGCTTGACTATGAGTCCCGGTTTCTCTCCCAGATCCCCCTTGCTTCTGGGAGCATGGCATGCTGCTGGCCTATACTACCAGTAAGATACAACCCAACCCCCCACAGGCCACCTCAGCTGCATCTACCTGAAAGTAGCCATGATTATTTCTGTGTACCCAGATCCAAGGTCCGGGTAGTCTGCATAGGAGTAAGAATTCCCTTTATAATCCTTTAATGGGTACATAATCCAATCTCAGTCTCGCTATAAGTGTTCATTAGAAAATGCTTAAAGAGCTTGACATTTGTAGTGTATTGAGGACTGTGTTGGAATTTCAAGATATGAATTTAAGAAAAGTGAAGGGTGTTTCTTGGTTCTGCTTACAGGCTAGTGGGGCTCTGTAGTGAAGAGTGCTATCTGGAAGCAGTCAGTCTGAAAAGAGCCAAACAAGAGTAAGATGGAGTTGTGCCTCTCTGTTTAAGGGAGCAGCCTGCTTTGTCTCTCTCTGGTTTTGGGTTCTTGTGTCTTATCATTCTGCATTCTGAGAAATAAAGTCATGTTACATGGCAACCTTCCAGCCAGAGTATTTATGTTTTAATCTACTTTGTGTGTATGCCATGAACAAACATCTTTGTGTTGATTGGAGTCCATGGGAGTGCTGTCTATGATTTCAGTGAGCACAGGATCAGGCCCTATGTGACATAACATAAAACATTCATATAAGGTTGAATTAAAAATGTTGCCAGGCTATATCTGAAAACCCTGGTGCTGCTTTATGGAGGTCAGGAAAACGGTGTGAATATATTTAATAGCCTCCAATTAAGCATGTTAACTATTTTATGAGTAACTATAAAAAGATATTTATAGGGGAGATGGACATGCCAGGCTGCAGGGCTGAAGCCTTTTCATGCAATGGCTATATAGCCTTTTTTATTATTATTATTTCTCCTAGATGCATATAGACAGTTTGGCCGCCTAGCCACATCAGTGATTAATTTCTTAACACTGAATATGTGTTAACATGAAGAACCATTTGCATTTCTATAGTGACAGCCATCATTGGATCTCCAAGCACCCCATAAACATTTCTTCTTTGAGGGGGTGATGATAAAGCATTATTATTTACAGGTGGGGAAACTGAGGCACAGAGGTGTGACTCTCCCAAGGAAACACAGGGAGTCAGTAACAGAGTTGGAACTAAAACACATGTCCTGTGACTCCTAATTGCATAACTCCGCATTTCCCAAAGTGGAGTGGTGTGACTCACTATATAGGTGGGCACAGAAAGGCCTCTCCAATGTCTCCAGAATCTCTGAGAGTCTCTAGCTGTAACCATTCTGAAGAAAAAACCTCGAAAATGTGACCCCAGTGTAGCTGCAGCAGCAGTATCTACCTAAGTTTGCAGAGAACCTGAAAATTACCCCGAGTTGTGCACTGCCAAATTAATTTCACTGTGTGACTCAGATGTTACTGTTGCTATTTGAAACCTTTACAGGTAAGGATTAACTATTTCACTGTACCAAGCATGCAGGCGAAGAGAGGAAATATAGTGCAAAGACCTACATGTTCCACTCTGACTGCTCATTTTGGGTAGACCTTTAACACCACATGGCAGATTTGCTGGGGAGGAAGGAAAAGGTGGGGCGTGGTTTCATTTTTTTGAAGGGGTGTAAGTCAGCTTTCAAAAGTTTGGGAAACATTGACACAACTGAGCTCTGCTGTCTCTCCATCAAGAGAATTAGGAACCTACTGTATGTATTTTCCCTCTGTATCTATGCCTGCTGGATGCCTCCTTATACCTTCTGGACTTCTTGTGCTAGAGAGAAGCTGTGTCCTGGCTGAGTCTCTCACTAACAAACAGAGGTTTGGAATAATTTCTTTGCTTGGCCTATAAAAGTCACTCTGATTTTCACTAACATCTTAGTACAGTGTAAAGACAAATGCACAGTGCGTACGTAAATCCACAACAAGAAGTCAAGAACCTGCCACTGGAGGAAGAATTTCTGCCTCAGAATATGTCTACACTGCAATAAAACCCCCACAGCTGGCCCATGTCAGCTGACTTGGGCTTACAGGGCTTTAAAACTGCAGTATAGATGTCTGGGATGGGGCTGAAGCCCGGGCTCTGGATTCTCCCCCCTTGCAGGGTCCCTGAGCCTGCATGTCTACATTGCAGTTTTATAGTGCCTCAGCCTGAGCCCCATGAGCCCAAGTCAGCCGCAGGTGTTTTACTGCCATGTAGACATGCCTTGTGGGGCTTGGGCGCATTGCCTATTCCAGTTCTGAATGATATGTTCACTAACCTAAGAAAATGGCCTTATTCTTATCCTGGTGATTTGAAGCAGCATACCGCAGAGCAATACTGTTTGCATACAGTCATTATGCAGTGAACAGATGCATTTTCTCTGATGACCCTTGTAGCCTTTAATTTTATTTAAAGTGATGCTTACAGTAATTGAGAGTACAACACCCTCTATAAATCCAAGCACTGTCATAAAACTCACTCTGACTGTGGTAAGGTGACATAAGCTTGCAGCTTTCTTGGCAAATTCAGCACTAAATGACTCTGATAACCTTTACAAAACTCGTACCTTACAGAAATGCAGGAATCCGTATTCCCTAAAAAAAAAAATCCACCTGGACAAATTGTCAAAAGCAGCCTTTGGAATTACACCCGCCAATTAGTTATGGCCAAGTTAGTTTTACTTAAAATTTATAAAAACAGGGAAAGAAAGGGGAAAAAATGAAACAAACAAAACCAACAACCTGTTCTAAGCATCCTTAAGAGTTATTTAAAACTACAAACAGATATCAAGGCAAAACCAGCAGCAAACTCAGCCGTGCACAGCAGTGTAATTAGATCTTACCAAACAAGTGAAAAATAAAGGGATATAATTATCATTTAGAGCCCTCAACCAGGTCAGGGTCCCACTGTTCTAAGCACTGCATAAACAACTGGCAAAGGACATTCCCTGACTATAACCCACCCTCTCCCTGTCTCCCTGTCACAGGGCATGGCCACCTCCCAGACACCCCCTGGTGGCCTGATGTGGTGCTGCAGTACCCCTGACTCAGTTTCCCTTTACTCGGGGCCTCAATCAATAACTCCACTAGAAGCTCTCTTGCAGCTGCTACCACCCCTCCTTGGGGTCTGGCTTTATTAGCAAACAATTCAAAACCATCCTCAGAGTCCCAAAATATTGTCCATCAGTCCAATCCCTATTCAGCTCTGCTAGTCCCGGGCTCTTCCTCAGCCTACTTCTTATCAGCAGCCACCCCAGCCCCTTCCAGCTGGAGTCCTTCTCAGCTCCTTCCAACAGGAACACCCCCATCTTCCTACCTTGTGTCCTTTCTTCCCCAGGAGATGGTCCAACACTCACTCCATGCTGCCCATTCTCTGGCTTTGAGAGGCCACCAAGCAAACTGCTCTGCTGTTGCCTTCACCCTCAGCCTTCTTCAGACCTCTGGCTCAGGCCAAACACTTCCCCCCGGTCACAGACCTCCTGCTCTCTACAGCCGCTTCCTCTTCCTGTGCCGTTCTGGCTCGTTAGAGAGACCAGCTGCTCTCCATCAGGCCCCATTGTTAATGAGGTACAGGGCTGGACCAGTTCCCTCTGAAAGGGCCCAGCCCACTGCGTGACATGCCCCCCAAGGAGATGAGTCTCTCAGTGTGCCCTGAAGGTCAATATATTTGGGCTTATTCAAGTTGTGTGCCTGAGGGCACAAGTTCAAAAGCCCAGGGCCCCACCCAAGCATAATGCCATGGCAGAAGCAGCTTCCCTTTGACCTCATAGAATATCAGGATTGGAAGGGACCTCAGGAGGTCATCTAGTCCATCCCGCTGCTCAAAGCAGGACCCATCCCCAGACAGATTTTTGCCCTAAATCCTTAAATGGCTCCCTCAAGGATTGAACTCATAACCCTGGGTTTAGCAGGCCAATGCTCAAACCATTGAACTATCCCTCCTCCCAGCTCTCCCCCTACGTCCCACCTGAGCACAACCACTAAGCTCAGTGAAAGCAAGCGATGTCAAATACAGGACAAGAAGATGGTAAATGTTTAGGGTCAAAACCAAGACCTTAGAAACCCACAAGCAGCGACTGCCGATTGCCAATCACTGGTGTTGTACACTCACTGAACAGGAGGGATGCTGTGTTGTTTTGGAAACTTGGTTAACGGGTCTGTTTCCAGAAGAGGGTTAGTTAACCACAAAACGGCTCTGATCATAATTTGTTAAAGTGCGCTCAGGCACAAGGCATCCTTGAGCTCTTAATCACCAGCCTTGTGGAGCATCTTCTGCCATTGCAGCTCTAGCTGGAAAAAGGCCCTGACAGTGAGGGAAATAAAAGGCGTGATTGTCATGCAGCTTCCGAAAGCAGCAGCTGAGGAGAGAGCTGCAAAGAAAGAAAGAAAGAATAAAAATCAAGCTGTAGTTTGAATGTAGGTTTATCTCAGGCAGGAGCAAATGTAATTGCTGAAAAAGCTGTTAAATGATTAAAAGCCTTTTGTTATATACATACATTTTGAAGCCATTCTTTATGACTTCATTATTGTTTACATTACAGTAGAGTAACCCACACAACAGAGGATGGGCATTTTCCCCCCTGACTCACGTAATAGTTTTATGAGCTGCCAGCTAAGGGATTTAGGCCCAAATTCCCAAAGGTATTTAGGTTGGAATCAGTGGCAGTTAGGAGGCTGAATACCTTAGAGGCTCTGGGCCTTAGGTCTTCGACACCAGCAGCAGACACGCGTGCTTTTCTTACTGAAGGTCCCAGGTTCACGGTCCCTACTGCTGTCACTGCAAGGAGTGTCAGTTCCAGCAGCACCGCCGAGTTTCAGCTGAGCTCCGGATTCCATTGCCCGAGGTGCTGTGCAAACACAGGACGGGACAGTCTATGGCTAATCTATGTATAAACCCAGATACTACAGGACGATGCAACAACAGGGATGCCAAACCACATGCATCCTGCCTGACCTGCAGCTCCCCGACTCAGGCATTCCTCCAGCCCAGCCAGCTTGTCACACATCTGGTCCCTGTGGGCCTGCTAACCAGACACACTCTGCTCTCACAGCTCCCCCTGCTGGACCACAGCTAGAGGTGGCAGCAGGGACGCAAGATGAGAAGCTGGTTGGGGGGATTCTAGGGAATGAGTGGTCCCTGCACATGGCTCCCATGCAAACCTCCAACACCGGCAGCCAGACTCTGATCTGGGTCCCAGCGGTGTGAATCTGAACAGCATTAATGGGACAGTCTATAGAGTCTTGTGGTGGGGGCCGACCTAGAGCACCCCCTTGTGGCACAGTCAGGCCCTGCAGGTACACTTCCCTCAGCTCCCTTTTACTGGCGATCAGAACTAAATCACTCATCTCCAGAGTCTTTAAATAATTCCCCCCTTCTTAATAGGGTTCCCTGCCTCCATCCCCCACTTTAACATAAGAAGAGTGGAGAAGGGGTAGAGGGCCTCCTTAAAGAACTAAGGTGACTTTCAAAGTGCTGCTGTAATAGCTGCTACACATAAGTATGGTTTATCTGGGAAGGAGCTCAGGGGAAATTCTGTGTGTGCTTTATCCAGCAGTGGGTGGGGCACCAGTGCTTTCTTTCCACCCTTCTGTCTCTTTAAATCTGCAGTTCTGCTAAATGCTAAGCAGCAGGCTTTTCTGGTGAGCCAGGTGTGGTGGCTGCTGAATTCTGCCACACCACAACAGAGGGCCATGTTATCTTTAATTCATACTAAAGTCTTACTACAAGCATTCTTGCTTGAACAAGACCCTGGTCTGTGAGCGTTAATGCTGGCTTCTCCCACCAGGGTCCCTGCGGAGTTGGAAGAGAGAGGTGGGGCAATATGGAGTTCTGTTTATTCTCCTGGTTAGCAGCAGAATAGAAGAGACTCCATTGATCTTCCTTAGTCCTTGATGAAACAAAGGCACGTTCTTAGAACTGATTCGGTGGGAGTGACTGTCTCCAGCGATGGGTGAGAAATATGAAACGCATTGGGTGGCTGAAGGGTTCTCAGCAACCCAGAGCTTTGTTGTCTTCTCGGGCCAAAAAGTGGTTGAAAGAAATCTCCAGATGTGATCGTTGATAGACCGCTGACATCTTCATGCGAGCGAGTAGGATCTAACTACTTCCACCTCTAAAAGGGTGTCTGTTTATTGTTTACTCCCTTTTTTTTTCCTGAGCAAAAGTCTCCAGTCAGGAGCAACAAAGCTCCTATATGGAGATGATCTCAGGAAAGGGCAGCAGGGGACGTTCATAGTCTTGGGGGAGGTGAGGGGATGTGTTAGGAATAAGAGGCAGTTTTGGAGTAGGATGCCAGATGGGGCAGAAATGAGGCAATTAGGGGTTGGATCAGCTGTCGGTAGGGGAGCGGTTGACTCTCTGGAGGCCAAGGGGCTGAGGATGCCAGCAAGCCTGGACCTCAAGAGAGATCTGAGTATGGTCTCTTCCTCTGCAAAGCTCAAGCACTAGGGGCCAGATTCTAACCTTGGTCGTAGCAGTGTCAATCTAAAGGACACTAATGGGAGAATCTCTTTATAGAGTCTCCGAAGGGATCAGAAGGGGAGAACAAGAAACTAGTTTTGGGCAATGTTAAGAAAGGAAGAAAGTATCTGTAAGTACGAGAAACCAAGAAAGCTAAAGTCAAGATTTGTTTGGATTTTTTTAAGGCTAGGATGCGCATAAGTGATTTATAACAGAAGATTCCCACCTTAGAGAACTGTTAGAAATTTCACATTTGTTTTTTTAGGAAGCACCATATCAAAAAGAAATAAAGGAGGAAGAAGAAGAAGAGGTGAAGGGGGAAATGATTGAATACAACTGTTAAATAAAAAAAAATTGAAAATTGTCTTTTGGAGAGGTTTGCATGTTGGCTTCTATTACTGTTGTGTAATGTTTGATAGCAAAGAGTTATATGAGATGTTTGTAGTGATATTCTGTAGGTATACTTATGTTAGTGAGGGTATTTATAGACATTTAAAAAATAAAACTGATGTTTTTGAGGACTGATCATTTAAGGGAGCATGGCTGGTTGAGAGGACGGATGGTCCAGTGGCTAGGGAACTAGCCTAACACTTTCCTGTGTTCAAGTCTCTACTCTGCCACAGGCTTCCTGTGAGACCATGGGCAAGTCACTTAGCCCCCCTATGCCTTGGTTTTCCAGTTGTAAAGTTGAGACAATAATAATTTCAACCTCACAGGGGTGTTGTGAGGAGAAATATGTTTCAGACTCTGAGGCGCTCAGATACTCTGGCCACAATGGAGTACGATCAGTAATGGGCTAAATAAATGAGTGTTGAGTTTCAATTTTTGAACCATTCTGTTTTGGCTTTTCACTGGTGTCCAGAATTAAACTCCTAGGCCTTTAAGGCTTCTAGAATGTTCTGGATTCCAGATAGCACTCTGCCGGCTGCTGCCAAGGGCCACATTCCTCCTAGACCCCACTCCCCCCCAAAAAAACACCTTGTCTCTCTGAACTCTGCCACAGAACCTTCCACCTCTTCAGCTGACCTATGCCCTCAGGCCTCCAAAGTAGGAGAAGAAAAGTAGATTTGTTCCTCACTGATCTAGCATTATTCACCACACTGGTGCTGAATGACTCAACGGTTGCCCCTCAAACAACATCCTGCTTCTCATAAGCCCTCAGGAAAAGATGAGCCCAGGAGATAGTGGAAGGCATTCATCTGAGCCCCAGGCAGGAGGAGCCTTGAGGCTTCTGCTTCCTTCAAACAATTTCCTTCCGGGGTACCATTTGGGATCGTCCTGCGAGCTGGGATCAGAGAGGCCATTTCTGGGCCTTGCACACCCCTCAGCCTGCCCAGGCCCAAATGTGGGATGCATTGAGTGAGAAGGACCCTGGGAAATGTATTCATGCATTAGACCCTCAGGGGTTCCTTCCCTCAGTGTAACACAACTAGCTCTGCCTGTCACCCCAGGGCAAGGATTCCTTGTTTTGGAGGCCAATCGTTTTCCGCGATAAAAGTGTGTGCAGCGGTGGTCACAGCAAATTTCTGTGCAACATAGAAGCAGGGCCGGCTCCAGCGTTTTTGCCGCCCGAAGCGGAAAAAAAAAAAAAAAAAAAAAAAAAAGCCTTAATTCTTCGGTGGCAATTCGGCGGCAGGTCCTTCCCTCCGAGACTGAGGGACCTGCCGCTGAATTACCGCCGAAGAGCCAGACATGCCACTCCTTTCTGTTGGCCGCCCCAAGCACCTGCTTGCTGCGCTGGTGCCTGGAGCCAGCCCTGCATAGGAGACATTGGGCCTAAAATGACACCATTGACATTGGCCCAGGCGACGAAGGCCCCAGGCTGATGGAGCCCTGTGGCTCCTGATAGAGAAGACTCTCTCTGAGGGAACCAAACCCTGGGAGCTGGGATCATACATGCCATCTCCCATACCTATCCTCTTCCCACCACAACAGCAGCTTGCACGTTGAATGGAAACCTGTTTCACACAGTGATTGCGAAGCCCTCTACCACCGGCACCTGCCAGGGCTGCCCAGAGGGGGGGGCAAGTGGGGCAATTTGCCCCAGGTCCCGGGCCCCACAGGGGCCCCCACGAGAATATAGTATTCTATGGTATTGCAACTTTTTTTTAATGGAATGGGCCCCCAAAATTGCTTTGCCCCAGGCCTCCTGAATCCTCTGGGCGGCCCTGGCACCTGCCATACTCTACTACACAATGAGGGCTTTTGACAAGGAGTGAGGGTGAGAGGTTCTGTCCACATGCTTCTAGGCTCTAGGATCCTGGCCAGCTTGTTAAACTCTCCCCCCCCACCCCATCCTGTTAAATCTCAGGAGATTGATCACGTCAGGTTCATACACAAACTTAAAGAGAAGGCTATGCGCGTGCAAAGGACTGTGTTTGTACAGCGCCTAGCACAGTGGGGTTCTGGTCCATCACTAAGACTTCCTAGGGGCTACGGCAATACAAATGCAGAATCCTGGGCATCAAATAAAGTACCAGACAAACACTGGCAGAAAAAATGGGCATTACAAATTTCAAGCACAACATTAGAGACTGGATTTTTCAGCTTTGGGAAACATGGTTTACAGGGATAAGCCACTTAAAGTCCATTCTCGTGTTTAAAGTTTGCTCTGTTTCTTTTCGACGGTCTTGGTGTCTTTATGTCCATCGGTGCCATTTTTAAAAAGGAGGAGTAAGAATGACACCATAGAATCATACAATATTAGGGTGGGAAGAGACCTCAGGAGGTCATCTAGTCCAACCCCCTGCTCAAAGCAGGACCAATTCCCTAACTAAATCATCCTAGCCTGGGCTTTGTCAAGCCTGACCTTAAAAACCTCTAAGGATGGAGATTCCACCACCTCCCTAGGTAACCCATTCCAGTGCTTCACCACCCTCCTAGTGAAATAGTGTTTCCTAATATCCAACCTAGACCTCCCCCACTGCAACTTGAGACCATTGCTTCCTGTTCTGTCATCTGCCACCATTGAGAACAGCTGAACTCCATCCTCTTTGGAACCCCCCTTCAGGTAGTCTCCCAACACTCAGCCTGGCTCAGTACAAGGGAGGATGCCTCGTTAGGGAACTCCATTAGCAGGCCTGTTTACAGCAAAGGGTTAGTTAACCACACAATTACTGTGCTGATCATTTGTTAAACTGCTCCAGCAGTCAGGCATCCTGGAGCTGTTAACCACCTGTCACTAGGCTCCAGGAGCGTGTCCTGCAATTGCAGCTCTAGTTATGCACAGCTCTGTCAGCGAGGGGAATGAAAAGGCAATGGAGCAATGGTCAGACAGCTTTGAAGAACCAGGAGTCAGAGCTACAGTTTGAATGTAGGTTTACCTCATTCAGGAGCAAATGTAATTTGCTACAAAACGCCCCCAGCCTTCCACCTCCCTTAAATTAATTACGGGCCTGGGAGCTGTACACAAACATAGTAAGAGCTAGTTCCTGCATCAAGGTGATCAGGTTTAAGATTAGGCACACATGGATATAACATACAACCGTGGCTGGAAGAGAGGGAGGGGGGAAGAGGTGGGAATAGTAACATTTTTTTTGCATAGACTAGGTGTGTGTTTTCTATCAAACTGCCCCATTTTCAGTGCACAAAATCATAGGCTGGAAAAAAAAAGTTACAAGTTAGGTGAAAGTTTAAAGACTGGCGTGAGGACTCTTTGAAAACATAGCCCTAAGTGTGGGCAGCAAGCAACATGTTAATACAACTGATTCATGGGATCATGATTGTTAGCCCCTTGTTAACTAGGTCAGTCACTGTGCGATACAGGAAGCTCCAGTGTCATAGACCCCTAAGGGACAGTGGTGATCATCTCCTGTGAACTCCTGGATGGCCCAGGCCAGAGCATTTCAACGAATGATTCTTGAATTGAGTCCAGTTTAACTTGAGGTTGAACTGGAACATCTCTTAGATAGTAAGACATCCAGTGTTGATTTGAAGGCTCCAAGTGAGGGCGAATCCACCACACTTCCTGGGGAGCTGTTTCAATGGTTAACTACCCTTAATGTTAAAAATGTGCATCTTATTTCCAGTCATAACTGAGGGATTATAGCTGGGGTGAGTGTGTTTATTTATCCTTTGGTGTAATTTGTAAATTGGTAAAGAACAAGTATGGGGTTTCTTTCAGTTTAATTTGAGATAATCAAAAATGCAACTTCCCCCCTTTGGGTCTATTTCAGACAATCCACACACAGGGTGCTGGGTGGGGGGCTTCCCGCCTCCCACAGCTTCAACTGGGGCCAGGGTTGGGAGCTGCTGCGGGGGGCTGGCGCTGCTGCCGCGGAGCGAAGTTGGGGCACGGGGGCTTCCCCCATCCCACCAGCCAGGAAGCCAGGGCTTTGGGCTTCCACTGTCAGGCGGCGTATTTTTTCCAGGGGCCCCCCAGTTGGCAGGGGCCCCTGGTCATGGGCCCAGTGGCTAATCCGTCACTGGAAAGAGAGGATTTTATTTATTTCTCCATTGTGTGGTAGCTACTGCCAAAGACTGTCTGTTTTAGGTACGCCTATGCCCCCCCCCCTTACCATAACTCCCCACAAACTCGTACAGTATTTATCCTCACTACCACCCCTATGAGGTGGGGAAGTGAACATCTGGGGTTGGAAATACTCCATGTTTAAGCATAGAGCAGGCAATGGTGAATGACTCTTAAATACAGTACAATAGGCAGCTGTGTACCAATAATCCTCTCCTGTCAATCCAAGGGCTCATTACAGTCTGTCACTTTGTTGTACCGCACAGGGTGGATTGCCTTAACCAGAACTCCTCTTTCTCCTACAGGCACTTAGCGAAGTGCTGACGTTATCATTACTGCTGACACCAGGCCCGTTTTCATCGAGTTTATAGCTGTTCACTGATCATGTATTCTGTCACTACACACTGTTCACTGGGTTGAATGCACGTTCAACCAGCCATGACTTCTTTCTGGTGTTTGTGTGCATCAAACACGTTAGAGTGCCACCTGGTGTCTGTCCTGGAGATAAGTGTCTCGGCTTTGATATGTTTCCACTGGGAACACACGAATACGTTTCTGCGCTGCCGTGAACAGAGCAGGAAATCTATCTATTCTGGTATTTGTGATGACGGATGTAATCCTGCAACTAATAAGCTAGCCTGAGGGCAGATATAGCTTATCGTCTATACTCGGGGACAGAGAGAGTTTATTTGTTCTTAAATAAAGCTTTAAGTAATAGGGTGAAATGATGCAGAAACAATTTCAGGGGAAGAGGGGGGGTTAGGTGCAGAGCCAAACCTTGATTTTGAACATTAAAATGGTTAAAGTTTCATCAGTAAAAATTGTGGAAATGATTTTCACCATTACTGAGTTCCATGACTGGGATGAGCTGAAGCGTCATCAGGAATTGTAACTTCCCTGCTCCCTCCCTCCTGCCACTTCAGGAGATGGACAAGGAGGGTTGTATGTTTAGAACCTGATCCCAAACGCATCAGAGTCAATGGGCGTCTTTCCATTGATTTCAATGGGCTTTCAATCCGGCCCTTATGTCCCAATCCTGCAATTAGATCTGCTAGTGCAGAACCCTGATTTTAATAGGGTTATGCATGGGATCAGGGGTCAGCCCTTGAAAATGTGATCAGAGGGTCTTGACAGGGTTACTGGCCTACTGGATGGGGGGAAGTTGTAGATGTGACATATCTTGATTTTAGTAAGACTCCTACGTGTCTCATAAACCAACTAGGGAAAAGTGGTCTGGATGAAATTACTATAAAGTGGGTGCAAAACTGTACTCAAAGAGTAGTTATCAATGGTTCGTTGGGGAAGGGGGAATATCTAGTGGGGTCCAACAGGGGCCTGTCCTGGGTCTGGTACCATTCAATATTTTCATTAATGGCTTGGATAATGGAGTGGAGAGTATGCTTATAAAATTGGCAGATGACACCAAGCTGAGAGGGTTTGCTAATAATTGGGGGGACAGGCTTGAATTCAAAATGATCTTGACAAATTGGAGAACTGGTCTGAAACCAACAAGATGACATTCAATAAAGACAAGTGCAGAGTACTACACTCAGGAAGGAAAAATCAAATACACAACTACAAAATGGGGAATAGACTATAGTACTGCTGAAAAAGATCTGGAGGTTCTAGTGGATCACAAACTGAACAAGAGTCTACAATGTGATGCAGTTGCGAAAAAGGCTAATATTTTGGGGTGTATTAACTGGAGTGCTATATGCAAGCCATGGGAGGCAATTGTCATGCTCTACCTGGCACTGGTGAGGTCTCACCTGGAGTACTGTGTCCAGTTCTGGGCCCCACCGTTTAAGAAATATGTGGACAAATTGGAGATAGTCCAGAAGAGAGCAACAAAAATGATAAAAGGTTTAGAAAGCCTGACCTCTGAGGAAAGGTGAGAAAACCTGAACATGTTTAGTCTTGAGAAAGGAAGACTGGGGGGGGGGACCTGATAACAGTCTTCAAATAAGTTAAAGGTTGTTATAAAGAAGACTGTGATCAATTGTTCTCCATATCCACTGAAGGGAGGACAAGAAGTAATGGGCTTAATCTGCAGCAAGAGAGATTTAGGTTAGATAGTAGGAAAAACTTTCTCTAAGGATAGTTAAGCTCTGGAACAGGCTTTCAAGGGTCCCCATACTTGGAGGTTTATAAGAACAGCTTAGAAAACACCTGTCAGGAATAGTTTGGGTTAGTTGGTCCTGCCTCAGCATAGGGGGCTGGACAGGTGACCTCTCGAGGTCTCTTCCAGCCCTACATTTCTGTGATCTTAAGATCAAATGGAAACAATTGCAGAGCACTCAGAACCAAGTAACGGAAATGGCTTTTCAGGAAGTCAGGCATGGCAGTGAGGATGTGGAATGGAGACAGAAACTGGGTAACCTATTGGAGACATGCCTCAATCCTCACCATGACTCTGGCAGCATAGAGCAAATCCATCTCAGGTTTTTACACTGACAGCAGTGCATATTGTTGGGAATTTAGCTGGGGCTGTATATATGCTCATGCACTACAGACATGATCTGTGACGCTTCTAGTTACCTAATTCACTGTTGAGGCTCTGTGACTTGGTTTAAGGAACTCCTGGCAAATGGAGATATGATCATTAAAGCTGAGTGAATAATTGATTGTTTGGTCCAGTGGCTGAACTGACAAATCTGAAAAAGAAAATTGTTTAGTTCTGAACAAAAAGTGATGTTTTGGAGTTATATTTGGCAAATTGAAAACATTTCCTTCAGGTCAAACAATATGTTTCAAATATCAATTCAAAATGAAATGAAATATCGAAAAGGTTCATTTCAAAAATGGCAGAAACATTTAAACCTTTCTGAATTATTTTTTCATTCAGCTGAAATTACTTGGCGAATTTGACCGAAATTTGCGAGTAGTTTCAGCACCACAAAAAAGGCATTTTTGGACAAAGTTGCTATCCAGAGAAAAAAAGTTCACCCAGCTCTAATAATAATGAAGTCAAATTTTGCTGTCTGATTTCAAGGTCTGACGAGATCATTATGATCATCTTGTCTGACCTCCTGTTTAATAAAGTCCATTGAACTTCACCCATTGCTTCCTGCATTGATCCAGTAATTTGTGAATGATTATATCTTTTAGAAATGCATCCAATCTTGATTTAAATACTCCACTCTCGGTTACACCTATGTAGCCACACTGATGTCAACTGAATTACATTGATTTAATTTTGCCCTAAGAGACTTGCGGTGTTGAAATGACGTATTACCTTGTTTAACCATAAATCAATCTAATCTATCTATCTAGAATAAAAAGGAATATCTCTAGCTTTCAAAATGTACTCAACTTTTTAAAATGCATCATTAATCCGTCAATTTCCAGATGCCCACATAACTTTATCAGGCTGTGTAGGATTCGAGCCGGGTATTGTACCAGTATTATTACAATTTCTCTGCTGCCTCACAGTTTGTGTTGGTGTTTCTGGGCTCTTGATTTGTGGAAAAATCAATAAAGATTTTAATCAGAAAAAGCAACAAAAGCAAAACCCCAAGACAAGTTTGACAAGCTTTCCTTTTGGCACTTTCTTTTGTTGAAAAACAATGTGTAAGAACCTTTAAATTATAGCAAAATATTAAAAATAGCTTCTAATTAGTTGTAAATAATGTTGCTGGAGGGGGACAGCTGAGCTCTGAAGTGGATATTAACTGTTTTTTTCCTGTTTCAAGTTGAGTCATTACTTTATTATTAATTTTCCTTCTTTCCATTACATTTGGCAATGGTCTCTGTAGAACTTTCACTAGTTTTAGATATTCTGCCTACTGTGAATCCTGGCTACCTCATCTGCAGATTAAATCAGCTACATCACGGATGGCGAAAATCGAATTAGAGGAACTTAACTCAGAAAACAGTCGTAGACTTTGCTCATGAGACCATAATGTCACCTAGGTATAGGTGATATAATATTTATGTGGAACCTTGCATTTGAAGGTTCTCCAATTAGTCAGTGGAATGGTGTGATTTTGGGGTATTCTAGATTTAAGCAACAGCAAATCAAAACCAAAAAAATAAAAATAAAAATTGCCAATCAGAGCCAATGCTAAAATCCACTGAAAGACTCCGTTTTACTTCAATGAGTTTTGGATCAAGCCATTAAACACTGATAGACTATGGGCTGAACAGATACATCTGTCTTTGTCAGATTAAATGAAAATCAGTGGTGAAAATGGGGGTGTACTCTCTAAGTTGGGTGGAATATGGTTGGCAAATGGGTACTTAACTCTAGGGTGACCAGATGTTCCGATTTTATAGGGACAGTCCCGATTTTTGGGTCTTTATCTTATATAGACTCCTATTACCCCCCACCCCCGTCCCGATTTTTCACATTTGCTGTCTGGTCACCCTACTTAACTCTGTGCTGTGTGTAGCATGGAGCCATTTAGTTTTCAAGTGTTGCTGAAGCTTGTGATGAGGAGACATACACACTGTGCTCTCTGTGTCTACACTGCAATCAAAGACCCATGGCATGGCCACCCGTCAGCTGGCTTGGGCTGCGGGGCTATCAAATTGCAGTGTAGACATTTGGGCTAGAGCTGAAGCTGGGTCTGAGGCCCTGTGAAGGAGAGGGTCTTGAACCCCGGGCTCCATGGCCCAGATTCTGCCTTTCCCCCAAGGTACCTCCCAAACAGATCCTTATATGAATTGCAAAATCTGACTCTGACTTCATGCACAGCTCTCCTATGAAGGGTATTCTGTGAGTGGTAAAAGCTGTTGCTGGGTGAGGAAGCATAAATCCTTGACTCTCCCTGTCCCACCCATGGAGCCTTCAGAACAACCTCATTCAGATCTGTGCCAGGGGGACAGGTTTGGAGCACCATGCTGTCCCAATACAGGCAATTGCATGGACTACATGGAGGTTCTCCAGATTAACAATGGAGTCACTGAGAGTTATTTACACCTCAGTCACCTCTCGGCTGCATTACAGCAATGCAATAATCCTGGGCATGAAGCCTTCAGCACTTAGGAAACTCCAGCTAGTTCAGAACGCTGCTGCATCTCTCCTCTCCAACACAGGCTACTGCGGACACATCAGACCTGACTTCTGCTCTCTATTCTGGCTGCCCATAGAATTTCAAATCAAGTTCAAGGTCTCTGTCCTTATCTTCAAACTGCTCCATGACTTGGGCCCAGGATACCTAAAACATTGTCTAACGCTCCAGGACAAAGACAATGCTTGAGAACTCTGCCCCTCCGGCACAATGGAACTCCCACCAATAAACTGAACTTTCCCCATGTTCCGAGAGTGTGGAATGAGCTCTCCCAGGAAGTACGGACCAGCCCCAAACCTCACCACTTTCCACTCCAAGTGCAAGGCACACTTCTTGGACCTTGCCTTCTCTTACATCTAAACATAGCCACAGATATATTTATATTAAAACAAACAAAAGACACCCTGCCACGGACTTGGCCCCGTGCGCTCCGTGGGGGGTGCCCCTGTTAGTGAGACAGCCCTTCTCGGGGGTCCACTCTCTCCCGGGGTCAGGCCGCTCCACCTCCTGGAGCCGCACCTCTCGGAGCCTTAGCATACCTGTTTCTCGCCGTGGGCCCCCTCAGGGAGTCCACTCGTTCTGGACCCTCTGGGCCTTCACCCCCGAAGGGGTTGATGCAACCCTGTTCTCTAGACCGGAGTGACTCTCAGCCAGCATAAAACAGGAGGGTTTATTGAGGGTTGAACACAGCACAGGAAACTCTCAGGGCCTCAGGCCTGGCCTCCCTCAGCCCAGCACATCCCAGTCTCTCTGCATCCAGGTAGGCTCTGCCTGCTCCCCCTCTCCAGCCCCGAGCCCCCCTGCTCCCAGCTGGGCATCTGAGATCACCGGCCCGAGGCCCCGCCTCTGTCCATTGTCTTCTCTCCACTTCGTCACACACCCTACCAAAACAATACCCTCCACAGCACAGGCCTGGGCCTCTGGGGAGAGGATGAGTGAACAAACAACACAGGACAGATGTAGAGTCACATCGCTTAATGCACTACTGAAAGATGCTCAGATATCGCAGTGAAGAGTGCAGTATAAAAACCTATATAGAATATAGAGAGTGTCTTCTTCACTATGTTCTTTCAATTTCCCCATCTCCCCCCCACCTCCATCCTTTATAAAGCTACTGCTTGGCTAAGCTTTACACAATTTATACTTACACAAAACAATCCACTGCCATGGCAGCGAAACACCAAGATATAAACAGTTTATTTCTCCCAAAATCTGTAAGGAAAACAAACCGTTTTACAAGGCTGTGGCTCTTCCCCCTCCCCCTCCCCTGCACGGCCTCAAATGATTGCCAATGTAAAATATAAGGGAGAAAATAGACCTTAAATAAACAGAAATGTGAGCATTATTTACTATCCACTGGTTATTTGCCAAGTAGACATCGGCCAAGCAGACATTAGGAAAATATTTATGCAAGCATTAATATATTCTTTACACATGACACATTGCACGTCATTATTTAGTTGTGCTGATAACACGGAAGCTTTACTAGCAGCATATTTCTTCCTGTGCTTAGAACTCTTTAAAGCATGTTTAAGCCTACCATTAAATCACGGCCAGATATATTTTGTATACACGTGAACGTTCCCCATCCCCGACCCCCAAGCCATCCAGCTCTTTGACAGTCATGTTGCTGAAGGCTCTTGTCTTTGCATTCTTGTTTCTTCTGGGTAATTGTATTCATCTTTAAAATAACCCTTCCTAGCACATCCCAACCATCTTCTAAATTTTCCATGAACATCCATCCTTCCACTTCCAAAGCTCAGTGATGTGGCTGGTCCATACAGACAGGTGAATCAGAAATGAATCATATAAGACCCAATCCAAATCTTTTCTGAGGTTCAAAAAAAGTTTGCTTAACCTTTAGTATTTCTAAAATGTTCCTGGTTCTGGATCTAAGCAGGACTGGAAGGTGAAGGGCTTGCACGGATGAAGTTGTGGTATTTCTGTCCCCATTGGGAAAAAAACAGAAGCTCCAGAAATCTCATGAGTAGTCTTGCCGGTGCTAGAGTTCACCTCATTTTAGCAGACCTATGGGGTTGGGATAGTTCACATTCGCCCTGGATAAGTGTTCAAACTTGTGGATGTCTAGTTACATCAAAATATCTATCTACGTAAGCTGGACATATCAGAGGAGCCGCTTATGGGAAAATCTTGCTCCCACTTTCACAGCTGTGGAGGATCCGTGAACAGCAAAACTGAGGTGAAAGGCAAGAATTTGGGCTGGAGGTGGAGCCAGGCAGCGGGGGAGGGAGGAGAATAGTGCAGGGAATGCACAGCATAAACTGTTCTGAAATTATTTTGTTCATTTGAGCACCATTCATCTACTAATCCACGTCAGGCATATGGACCAAACCTCCAAATGCTCCCGTATTCTTTCCATATTTTGGAGAGGGGAAACCAAGGCACAGAGCATTTTAGTGGCTTGGCCAAATTCACACAGAGGGTCTGTGGCATTTCCAGGGACAGAAACCATGAATCGTGACTCCCTGTGTCCTGTTCAAACTCCCAGCCCCTTCATCAAATAGTCTGAACTATCTTTGCAGCTGCAGATTTGTGTAGGAATCTAAAGGGACTCGTAAAGCTTAAGCTCCCTTTAAAATGATTCCTTAGGCATGCAAAGGCCTAAAGTTAAAACTTTCTGAGATAAGTTGTAACTTACACTGCAACACATGCCTTCCTGTTAATCCATCTTTTCAGAGTAATGTCACAAGGAGTTTCAACCACATGCTTTACAACAACTCCATTGGCTAGTCAGTCATTCTTTCCCTTATTTAGGAATTTGTCACACTTTTTAGAAAGGGTTGATACAATACTGTCCTATCAACTTATCACATTAAGAAGGGAAATAGAGAAGGAAATTGTTAACTCAATTGGATTTTTTTTTCTTCCTTAAAGAATTGAAAACTGGGTCTTGCAACATTTCTGTGCCACGCCGAAGGTGCGTGTAATCACTTGCATCTGTGATCTGGCTTCCGAGCTCTTGGATCAGAGGGAAAACTTCAAACCAAACCGAGAGCACTAAGAGAGTGAATTGTTCCAGTTATGCTCATAGCTTTGGGTTAGTGTTTTGCCCTTTGTAACACACCCCAGCTGCACAGTTGACAGAAAGAAAGGAAGATTTCTTAACGAGAAGCTAAGCAATAGGCTAGATCCTGCCAGCTTTCTTTTTTATTTGTACTGCAAACATCTAGCGACCTCAAAAGGGGATTCTGCATGAGTAGCGTCACCAAAGTGAATAAGGATACTCCATGTGTATAGAGACAGCAGAATCGGGCCCCTAATTTATTTACACCAGGATAGTGGCAAGTGAGCCCATTCACTTCAAGGACAGGTGTAATGATTACTCATCTGACTAACGATTGCATGATCAATCCTTAAAATAGTCTCAGGTTCATAGATTTTAAGGAACCACTATGATCACCGAGTTTGATCTCCTGTATAACACTGGCCTTCCAACTGCACGCAGTAATTTCTGCATCAAGCCCGTAACTTCTGGTTGAGCTAGAACGTATCTTTTAGGAATACAATTGCCGTAAAGTGACAGAGAATCCACCACTTTTCTAGGTAAGTTGGTCCAATGCTTAATTACCCTCCCTGCTAAGGAGTAATATCAATATTAATATAATATCAAAGTTTACTTTTTTGAAAGACTAACCTGGCTTACAAGAGGCAATTCAAATATGGTACAGTGGCTTATTTTTATTTTGTTATGAAAGCCACTAGCTTCTAGTGTGTGTTTTAGGTATCTTTCCCCACTAGATGCTGACATCAATTAATCCAGTTCCCTATATGCCCATGAGACATCCATCTCTGGGCTGACTGGTGGAAAATTGGTTGTTGATGGGATGCTCAGGAAATAACCGATTTTCCATCTATTATAATGTGGCCTCACTGAAAGTATACATTGCTGCGATATAAACCACCGATTACAGTTTCTAGTTAACGAATGGGTTTTGTCAAATCGCCCCAGGCAATGCCTAACAAAGTTGTGATTAACTACTGGTAAAGGCCAATTTCTTTGGGGATATTGCTTAAACGGAGCACAGCTCTACTGTACACAAGAGTTGCTATTCATTAGGCGCTGGGGAAAAAAAATGTGGCAGGAAGCCAGAAATGTAAAGCAGCCCATAAGTTGGCAGAGTAGTTTATAATTACTGCTATTAAATCTCTCTCTCTCTCTCTCTCCAAAAGATTTGTTGAGATCTAAAATGCCAATGTTCACTTCAGGGTAATATTTCTAGTATGATTTCACTCCAGGATTAAGTACTTCGGAAGGAAGAGACAAGATATTAATTAAAGCGGAAGAATAAATGCCTTCTTAATTAAGTGATGAAATACAATTTGCACAAAGGTGGAATTTTCCTAATAACTGCGGAGCGTGCCCAATGCGGTGTTTCATTCGGTTCCCTCCTTCCCTTCCGTTGTCCCTGGAGAATTCTAAACAAACAGTGAGGGCCTGATTCTGATCTCCCCGCCAGTTTTTAATTCCTTTGACTTTGGTGGATTTACTCCGGATTTGTGACAGCGTAAGTCAGAGGAGAATCAGGCCATTCAATTTCCTTTTTGATAAAGGATTCATTTATAGAGCAGGGTAAAACTAAACACTCAAAACAATTAACTGTGAGGTATTATCGATCTAAAAAGGGAGAGGGACCAGAGCAATGCTATTGAATGGATGTATGCCACTGCCTTGGTTCCCTTTCTGAGTAAATCTGTATCTGCTCCCTTCTTTTTCTCACTCCTTATCTTCTCTAACTCCTTTGTCGATGGCTTACCCTATATCCCAGCTTGAAAGTCTTGGGGAAAGATGGTTTTGTGGTTAAGGAACTGGCTGGGGACATGATCACATACGATTTTTACCACAGGACCCCTCCCTCATTCAGTATGCAAGGCTGGAAAGGGCTCACTTAATAAGCAGCTAGTCAATATTTTGTTTTATATGTGTGTTTTATGCTGATTGTTCAGGGTTTTTTTGTTTTATCCTCATTGTTTGATTTACTGCACACTATCCATACCCTGCTCTGAAGACAGAAATATTAATGTCCTCTTGGGCTTCTCTATGGCCTCTTCACTATAGTATCTGAATCCCTCACAAGTATTAATAAATGTATGTTCACAGCACCCCTCTGAGGTGAGGGGGTGGTGTTATCCCCATTTTACAGATGGGAAACTGAAGCACAGAGAGTTTAGGGTCCAAAGTTTCCACTAATTTTGGGTGCCTGTTTAAGATGCCCAGGGTCTGAGTTTCCAGAGGACTTAGCATTATAGAGCACTTAATATTTTCAAAGCCCAGCTCCCACTGAGTTCAGCTGCAGCTGGGAGTGTTTGGTGCTTCTGTAAATCAGACCCCAGGGTTTCAAGTTGGACACCCAAAAAACGAGGAACACACTTTTTAGTGACCACCTGTGGAAAGTCTGGCTTCAGTGACTAGCTCGGCATCACAGGGGAAAAACAGAGGCAGGTCCATTGTGTGCACTGTCTGAATGAGACAGGGGTCTTTTGGGGGGTGGGGGGGTAAGGTAATATGTGATCATGTAATTAAAGCCTGTATATAATACACAGGCACAAGGGGACTGAATTAAGGGTAATGAGAAACTTGAACAAGATGCTGCTGCTACTGCCCAACTTCTCACATATTCAAGGCCCTTCATTTTCCGTTTTTATTTTGTTTAAAATTGCCTGGGAATTTATCAGTGTTTATTTAAAAAAAATTAAAATCAGTGCAAGAAATTAACTTCACAGTTGTCTGGAGAAGCGTTGGGGTTAATACTGGGGGATGGGAGGAGAGAAAAAAGCAGGAAATAGAGAAACGTAACTGTATTGAAAGTAAAAGCAGTTTAATGCTATGGTTAATTTCATTAACAGTACATACACATAAGCATGCGTGGGTGTGCGTATTTTCTAGTACGTTGCCTTACTTTAAATGCCAGACAGCCTCACATTTACTTAGACTAATTTATTATTGACATAAACGCCTCGACCTAATGTCATACACTGGATTTTCTCAACATATTCAGCATTTTCGTGTACTTGAGTAGTCCAAAATTTGGGTGAACGTTGGTAAAAACTGAATAATGGCTTTCGTAAACCGGGCGATTTTTCAGTAAAAAATTAGTAAAAACTGAAAATGAAGGGCCTTACGCATATTGCAAACCACAGCTACACTACCACCCTCCTCAAAGAGATCAGTGTGTCCTCTTTGTTTCGAAAATCCAGCATGAATTTATACCAGCCTCCAAAATGGAGCTTTTGTCTTTCGACTTCCATCCTAACTATGCACCCATATTCTCTCTGCATTGTCATATAACATTGTCACTGTTATAGGACAGCCTTTCTATTCTATCCTAATCTGGTTCTTATATCGTACAAATCGCCATGATATCTTTAGTCCTGTAACTCTCTGCTTCATTGACTCTATAACTTTTCAAAGCCCATCTGAAAATGTATCTTTTCTTCTTGTTTTTTTAACTCCTAATTTCCTTCCTACAAGGATTACTTACCTTTTAAAAACATTTTGGGTTATGATTTTAGGAAAGAAGCTAGATACAAAATAAAGCTGCCCATTGTTATGTTTAATTGGAAGCTGGTGTGCGCCTACCTCTGGGCTGAGGCATGACAGCAGTTTAACTGTGCACAGCAACAATATGAGAGCAGGAAATACACTGTCCAATTGAAAGTGCAGCGGGACTTGAGGGAGGCTGAAAGTAGTTACCTGAATTGGAATGCGGCCCAGGCTCCAGGGTAGCATTGCTGATGTTGCAAAAACTGGTACAGAGACTGTAATGACTGTAAGTGGGCAGGGCCTCAGCTGGATGTCTCTCCGGAAAGATCTTAGCACAAGGAAAACCTAAGATTGCAAAATATTGCATTTTGGGTAGGGGAAATCTTATTCATGCTATGAGTTCAGCGAATGATTTCCACAAAGAAAAATGCTGTTCTTTTTATGCCAGCACCTTTTATTTGTACAACTTGAAAGAAAGCTATAAACTCATTTGGGGTTCTTTGTGAACCACTTGGACCCAAGCCCAACAGTTGTTTTTCATTTATCCTCGACATTTTTGACTGCTCCCATTGAAGTGAGATAAAGTAGCACAAAGAAAAACAAACTCCTCTCTTTTCCCTGACTCCTAGAGTCACCATTCTGTCTCATTTCAGACTGATCCGAGAAGGTATTGTGCAAACATGTGTCTACTGTACCAAATGACTGGCAGATAGCTAATATAATGCTGATTTTTCAAAAAGGCTCCAGTGGCGATCCTGGCAATTACAGGGCAATAAGCTTAATTTCAGTACCAGGCAATTGGTTGAAACTGTAGTAAAGAACAGAATTATAAGACACAGAGATGAACACAATATATTAGGGAAGAGTCAACACAGCTTTTGTAAAGAGAAATCATGCCTCACCAATCTATTAGAATTCTTTGAGGGTATCAAGAAACATGTGGACCAGGGTGATCCAGTGGATATAGTGTACTTGGACTTTCAGAAAGCCTTTGACAAGGTCCCTCACCAAAGGCTCTTAAGCAAAATAAGAAGTCATGGGACAAGAGGGAAGGTTCTCTCATGGATCAGTGACTGATTAAAAGATAGGAAAGAAAGGGCAGGAATAGATGGTCAGTTTTCACAATGGAGAAAGATAAATAGCGGGTCCCCCAGGGATTTGTACTGGGACCAAGTGCTGTTTAACATATTCATAAATGATCTGGAAAAAGGGGCAAACACTGAGGTGGAAAAGTTTACAGATAATACAAAATGACTCAAGGTAGGTAAGTCCAAAGCTGACTGTGAAGAGTTACAAAGGAATCTCGGAAAACTTGGTAATGGGGCAACAAAATCAGAGATGAAATTCAATGTTAATAAATGCGAAGTAATGCGCATTGGAAAACGTAATCCCAACAATACATACAAAATGATGGGGTCTAAATTAGCTGTTCAAGAAAGAGATTGTAGAGTCATTGGGTTGCCAATTCTACAGGATTGTCCTGGAGTGTCCAGGAATTAAAGATTAATCTTTAATTAAAGAATATGTCATGTGACGAAACCTCCAGGAACACATCCAACCAAAATTGGCAACCCTAATTGTGAATAGTTCTGTGAAAATATCTGCTCAATGTACAGCAGCAGGTCAAAAAAGCTAACAGAATATTAGGAACCATTAGGAAATGGATAGATAATACTACAGAAAATATCATATTGCCACTATATAAATCTATGGTACACCCACACCTTGAATACTGTGTGCAGTTCAGGTCACCCTGTCTCAAAAATGATATATTAAAATTGGAAAAAGTACAGAAAAGGACAAAAAAAATGACTAGAGGTCTGGAACAGCTTCCATATGAGGAGAGATTTAAAAGAGTGGGAATATTCAGTTTAGAAAAGAGATGAGTAAGGAGGGATCTGATAGAGGGCTATAAAATCATGAATGATGAATAAGGAAGTGTTATTTATCCCTTCACATAACACAAGAACACCCAATGAAATTAATAGGCAGCAGGTTTAAAACATAGGGAAGTACTTCTTCACATAATGCGCAGCCAACCTATGGAATTCATTGCCAGAGGGTGTTGTGAAGGGTTCAAAAAAGAATTAGATAAATTCATGGAGGCTAGGTCCATCAATAGCTATTAGCCAAGATGGTCAGGGATGCAACCTCATGCTCTGGGTCTCCCTGAACCTCTGGCTCCCAGAAGCTGGGACTGTACAACAGGGGATGGATCACTCAATAAATTGCCCTGTTCTGTTCATTCCTTCTGAAGCATTTGGCACTGACCACTGTTAGAAGACAGGATGCTGGGCTAGAAGGACCATTGGTCTGACCCAGTCTGGCCGTTCTTATCTTGTTCTGAGATATGTAAACATACATATGACTGTGTAGACAGAGAGGAAGGATGGTCTGGTGGTTGAGTGCCTGGGCTAGGACTTAAGGCATTGGGGTTTAGTTCACAGCTCTCCTACAGACTCATTGTGTGACCTTGCATAAGCCAGATTAATACAAACAAGAGGAATTACTTTTTCACACAACGCACAATTAACCTGTGGAACTCATTGCCAGGGGATGTTGTGATGGCCAAAAGTAGAACTGGGTTTAATAAAGAACTATATAAGTTCTAGGGGGAAGACAAGGGTGAAGCTCTCAGAAATTGCCCTGTTCCGTACACTCCCCCTGAAGCTCTGGTACTAGCCACTATTGGAGACAGAAACTGGGCTAGATGGACCTTTGATCTGACCCAATATGGCAGCTCTTATGTTTTTAAGTCACTTAGGCCTGGATCGTCAAAGGTACTTAGGTTCCTAACTTCCACTGATTTCAGTGGGAGTAAGGTGCCTAAATAGCTTTGAGGATCTGGCTTCAGTTCCCCATTTGTAAAATGGGGATAATACCATCTTGTCTCTTTAGACTGTTAGCTCTTTGGGACCAGGCCAGTTTGTTATTGTGCATTTGTACAACCCCTAGCATGATGGGGCTTTGCTCTCTTGGGACTCCTTGTCACTAGCAAAATACACATAGTAATAATATATCTTTAATTGCCCAGATCTTCCTATTGGCTAGAGCTGCTAGAAAAAAGATTTAAATCAATTTGTGAGTTCAATTCCCTATGATTCATATGGGTATTTGGACCTCACCAGCTATTTGTGAAAATATTTATGAATCCTGAAAATTTCACAAATTTTAGCATGAATCATGATTTGGCTACAAAATTGTTATGCAAGTTTAGTTAGTCCCCTGTTTAAAACCTTTCAGTCATCTAATTAGGAAGCATACACAATACCAGGTTACTAATTGTACAATATGAATAATGAATATCCAAAGAGAACAGTTTGTCACTGCCCTATAGGTTGGAAATGCTTAATCAAAACTAATCAGCAAAATACAAATAATGAACACAATTGCAGAAGTCACGCCAGTCTGCTAACCAAAAAGGATCTTTGGAGCTGGTTTTCCAGCTCTGGCCATTACAAAATGAAAAATTTGGCATCTTGAGCAAAACTTCCCCAAGTATTAGCAAAGAAAGCGATAGAGGAGTTTTGGACTTCATATTCCAGACTGGAATCATATCTCTCTAGGGCAGTGGTCCCCAACGCGGTGCCCGCGGGTGCCATGGCGCCCGCCGGGGCATTTATGTGCACCCGCCTAGTGCCCAGCAGGGGAGAGAAGTCACAGCCCCGCGCCTGCCGGGGACAGAGAACTCCAGGGCTGCAGAGAAGCCGTGGCCCCGCGCCTGCTGGGCACAGAGAACTCCGGGGCTGCAGGCTGCAGACGTGGTGTTCTCTGTTCCCAGCAGGCGCGGGGCCTGCCTAGTGCCCAGCAAGGGAGAGAAGCCAGGGCCCCGCGCCTGCTGGGGACAGAGTGCTGCGGGCGCCGGTGTTCTCTGTTCTCGCGGCTTCTCTCAGGCTTCTCTCTGCACTGCGCAGAACTGCCACCAAAACAAAACAAAACAACAACAAAAACCGCTCCGCCTCGGCAGAACGGACCGAATGTTTATGATATTTATTTTGTAAAAACTCCTTAATTTTTCTTACAGGTAGATAAAAAAGAGCAAATTCACACGGTAAGGTGAAAGAGTAATTGCCGAATAATTTAATTAATACCTTTTACATGTAAAGTTACCTTTTTTAATCTTATGGATTCATATATTATGTCATATTAAATATGTTTTTCGTATTATTTAATGTACAAATACAAAATAAGACTTGAAAAATTGTTGGCGCCCGCCACACTCTTCTGAAAACATGAATGTGCTACTGGCCACAAAAAGGTTGGGGACCACTGCTCTAGGGTGACCAGACAGCAAGTGTGAAAAATTGGGATGGGGGTGGGGGGTAATAGGAGCCTATATAAGAAAAATCCCCAAATATCGGGACTGTCCCTATAAAATTGGGACATCTGGTCACCCTATATCTCTCTTGATGTGAGGGCCACCATCTTGACTGACACACTGGGAACTGGACCAGGGAAATCCAGAGCTAAAAAGCCTGAGGTTCTACAGCTTGAGATAGAGCTCTCTAGACTCATATCTTCTATATATTGGTTATAGAGAGGATTTATAACATGCAATCACACGTGGGTTACACCTGCACGGCTTGTATTAGAAGTGTATTTTAGTAACCCCACTTCCAGTCTCTTTTATTTCTCCCGGGCAGACTCATGGCAAGCCTTACAAACAAGCAAGTCCTTTTAGTTAAACTTCAATTACAATTTAGTGTATGTATAGGCAGCTTGTTTTGTTATGTGAGCCTCACAGGTGTCCTCTTCTGCGTGTCTTTTGGCTAAGTGTAATGCATTATTTAGATAGATAACTGTCATGCTCGATTGTGTGTGCACTACCCCTTTAAAGGTCTAAGATTCTGCTCTCTGCAGTTACAGGGAACCATTTAGAGACGCAGAGGTCAATGCAGACAGTCATTTAGGAGACACACACACTGTGCTCTTTCCTGGAGACCTTAAGTTTGCTGTGGTTCTCTTCATGTAAAATAAAGGTCACCCTGACTGAAAGGAACTGTAAACTCTTTCTAAATGGGATAATAGATCAAGGAGGAGTATAGAAAAAGAAAAGCTCTGCCCAAAGGAAGCCCTCCCTGACCTGGAGAAAAGACCAGCTATTTGGAACCCTTGCAAATACCTGCCTTCTTCCCCTTCACCATGCAGTTTGTTGGCTGAGTACAAGCAATGACTAATGACTGGGAGGATTGCCGTTGTTAATCTAGAGCTCAACTAGATTAACTTTGTGTTTAGTAAGGAAAGGTTTTCACAGGTGGCCAGGATTGGCCCAGTAGCATTAAATGTATTGGGGGAAGGGGAGGAAGTGAAGACAGCTAACTCATGTGAGGTGTTCATCTCCTGGTGCTGCCTACATAATGGGGGACAACTCCTGCCTTCACCACAATCAAAAGGTTTTGCAGTCCAAAATAATGATGGCTACCCAGATTTCTTGTTGTGACTTTCTGCATGCATCTGAGTTAAAGAAAAAGAAAGAAAGAGATGTCTCATATGAACATGAAGAAAATGCATAGATCATTGAATCTACAAGGGCTATATAATGCCTGGCACTTCAGCAGCTAAATTCGGCCCTAGCATAAGCAGGCATGAGTCCCACTGATTTCTTTGCAGCTGGTTACTGTATGCTATCGCTGAATTTAGTGGCAGGAGTATGGGTCACCTTGTTGAAAGGGCTTCCATGCTCACACCATAGCATGGCCCAATGGTTGATTGGTAGAGGCCACTACTGTATGCATGATATGGATATAGTCATATGGAGTAGACCTGAGCAAATAAGTGATTTTTTGGTTCAGTGGCAATTCTGAAAAAATAAAAAAGAATGGGTATGGTTGAACCAAAGCTGAAATTTTTCGGAGTTTTTGGTGAATTGAAAAAAAAAATTGCATTTCAGGTCTGTTCCAGAGCAGGGATTGATGCTTGAGTCTCCGAGAATCCTGGGTGAATGCCTTAACCACCAAGCTAAAAGTAATAAGCACACGGGATGGGGATGGGGATGGGGGTTGGGAGTCGATGTGGGTCTACTGCAGCAGCAGCACCTCCTTCTCTGGCTGAAACTATTCGTGTCGAATTTGCAGTGAGTTTCAGGGCAACCAAAACAGCATTTTTTTAATCTAATAAACTATTAATCTGCAAAATTTTGCCCAGTCTAACATGGAAAACTGTAGGGTGACCCCTACATTCTGCAGTGTGGAAACCCAGCTGTACACGGCCTGAGGCTGCCTTGCCTTCCACAGGTGTAAATCAGAAGAAATAAATTGATTGGAGCTGCACTTGTATAAAACTCAGAGTCGGGCCCTTAATTTACGCAGAAGAGGGAGGAATTGCCTGCAGGATTAACAATAGAAAATGTCTTAGGAAAATACGAAGCTCCCTGGAGGCAATAATTGCCGGGTGCCTATCAAAAAAGTTCTAATCATCTGTGAAAACTTATATCTCCCCCCCCCGCCCCCAACTTCACATTAGCAGCATTAAAACTTGGTTGCCTACAGGAACACTAGGAGATGGCCTGAATTAACACACTGTGTACTTTAGCTCATGTAGACTAAGGCCATGAGATAAGAACCCAAGTGATAAGGCAGATGTGTGCTCTTTCCCCAGCACTGTTCCCTATTCCCCGATTTGTTTATCTGCTCTGATTTGTGAGCAGTTGGCTCTCTTGTTAATGACCCTGAGTCAGCGCAAAACATTACCTCATGGAGATAAAGCTGGTCTATGGAGCACAAGGCATGCCTCCTGATCAAATACATCCAGACACCTGATTTAATCTCCTGCCTCAATGGGTGTCTTAGGGTTAAAAGATGGTTTTGTCAGTGTTTATTTACCTGGTTAGTCACATTCAAAACTCCTCTTATGAAGCCTGCTCAGCCGCTGACTGGGGCTGCCTGAAATCCTCTGCTCCCATTCCAAGGGCCCCCTCTCTTTTGAATATTGAAGCCGGGGTCTGTGATTTGTGAAAATAAAGGGAGATCAAATAGGATTAGGCAAGATTCCCCACTGTGTGGTTAAGCCCTGCTAGCCCACCACACGTGCTTTATGTTTTAATGGGACCAGGAAGATGAGTCAGAGCTTCAAAGGGAATAACAAGGCTGCTGAGAGCTGCCTGGGTTCCTTTTTCTTTTTTTAAAAAAAAGCGGCCTTAATTAAATTTGCTTCTTATCTGCTCTGATCATTTTAATTTCATAAAAGAGGGGAGGTTAAACCGGACAAAGACAATAACACGGGGAGTCCGAAAGAGTAAAATAGAGCTTTTCTCTGCTGCAGCAAGTCCCCTTTGTGCCAGGTTTTTCATCATTTTCTATACACCCTAAAGATAATACAAGCCCCACTAACGCCAGAGATGCCCCTGTGGAAACAGATGTTTGCGTCTGCCTTTGATTCCCAGTATCTTGGCCCTTTGTTGCTTTGCAAATATGAGCTCTGCCTTTTCCCCCAGATGCCCCAACACCAGAGGGCAGCATTAACCTGTTCTAAGCAGGTCTGTTCTACTTGACACTTTCATCATCATGTTGGCACTCAGCCACTCCTCCGACATCAGAGCTCAGTTCAAACACTCCCACAATGAGCTCAGCTGAGACGGAAAGGCATTGGGCTTCCTCATAATCGTACAATAGAACCTCAGAGTCACGAACCCCTCGGGAATGGAGGTTGTTCATAACTCTGAACAAAATGTTATGGGTGTTCTTTAAAAAGTTTACAACTGAACACTGACTTAACAACAGTTTTGAAACTTTACTATGCAGAAGAAAAATGCTGCATTTAACCATCTTAATGTAAATGAAACAAGCATAGAAATAGTTTCCTTACCTTGTCAAATCTTTTTTTTAAACATTTTCTTAATTTTTTTAATAGTTTACATTTAACACAATACTGTACTGTATTTGCTTCTTTTATTTTTTAATCTTCTGCTGCCTGATTGCGTACTTCCGGCTCCAAATGAGGCGTGTGGTTGACTAGTCAGTTTGTAACTCTGGTGTTCGTAACTCTGAGGTTCTACTGTAGTGAAGGGAGAATTCAAAATAATGCAAAGGATACACTTCAGACAAGTATTTTATCCAAGACCCTGAGGTATTGTTTTCACTAGGGAAAAAAGGCGTATTCTTATTTTGTGTTAGCTAACACAAGGATCAAAATCAGGGACTTCAGCAATCTGGCTGCTTCACTTGGATTTTACCTTGTGTCGATTGCAATGCGTTAGCTAACTTGAGGTAAGAACGCACCATTTTTCCTAGTGAAGTTGCACCCTGAGCCATCATGCTCCATCCTATTTCCCATCCCTGGGCCTCTGATTCCTCCTATACTGTTCCACTAAAGGCCCTCAACCAGAAACATGGATGCCATAGAAACAGAGGACAGAAAGTGAAGCAACCAGAATGCTGAAGTCTCTGACTTTGATTGGTTTACAGCTCATCTTTTAATGTGAGTTGTTTTGTTTTTTAAACTAAATTTCTTGCCCCTCCAGGGGAAATTTTTTCCAAAGCCTCATTGTTAGAGAAGCCATCACAGAAGCAGCCACTTGGCACTATAAGTGACCCTGTCTTATGATCAAGAGCCAGACTTGTGAACAGCTACTATACCCGAAGGGTAATTGTTGCTACCCTGTCATAGACACGGATGGATGAGATCATGCAGCTGTTTCTGCTGCACTTTCTTTGGCAGTGGCATACATTTTAAAAAAATATATAGCTCTAGTTGCGGCCTCTTCATCCTTAATTGTTGTTGTTATTACAGACTCTGGGAACTGTGCAATTGAATGGTAGGAATTACACAGCTGAATACCAAAGTCCAAGACCGGCGGGAAACTGAACAGCAAATTGGGTATGGCACAAAGACACAAGGAGAAAAGAAGGCCTGGATGGGACAGGTCATGGCTTCGGCGTATAGTCACCCTGTGGATCTCATTGTAACAGGAGACCTTCTAGTCAAACACTCAGGCCGAATTATATCATGACCAGTCTTATCATCTGCGCTGCATGCAAGCTAAAATAGCCTGATCTGTCAACCTTTGGAACAGGAGCTGATACATGGGGAAAAACTGGTTGAAATAACAGGAATTTTTGTTTTAGGTTTTGCTTTTTAACTAAAACAGATTTAGACCATGAAAAAAGCTGGGGATGGTAAAGCATTGTCATCACTGGAGATACTGAAGGCTAGGCTGGGTACTGGGCTGCATTCAGAGATACTGGAAATGAATGTGCAAATGATATGTAAGTGAACGTCAGAATGAGAGTAAGTTGGTGCAACTTAAGCCCCAAAAGAGAGGCTGTAGCAGGAAAAATCATCCACAGAGAGGTGCAAGAAGGTGTGAAATAAAGATTCACACATTCATTTATTTATCTATGATCATAAGGGACCATTTCTGGCCTTAAAATCTACATGTTTTTTGTTTGTTTTTCTTTTTAATTAAAACATATTTAGACCACAAAACAAGCTGGGGATGGTGGTTAGATACACATAGATGTGAAGGCCAGAAGGAACCTTTATGATCGTCTAGTCTCATCTGCATAACACAGGACGTTATAAAGTATGGAGCCATTTATCATCAGTATTCACTCCCAATGGACACCAACTTACATCATCATCAACATCACCTCTGAACCTCTCTCTCACACACTCACTCCTCACCCTCTAGAAATGATCTAGAAGTAATGAAAACATCCTACCCAACTTCACCAGAATGCACCGGATACTCTTCCAGGCCCCTTTCAACTTCAAGAGGATCTATTGTTTTAACACTTCACTGGTCAGCAGTTTGACTGAAAACCTGTAAGCATCCACTTGGGTGTACTAATACCTAGGAGGATGTGATATTACTTTTCGGATCATGCTTGGGCTTTAACAGAGATTGGGGTGAAATCCAAGCTTTAGTGCAGGAAGAGTTAATGTGATACTCTATGATGGAAGGATTTGAGATTTTGGTTAAAATTGTAGCTCCCCTAGGCTAGTGGGCATGTGTTTCATGCTCACGGTGGGCCATGTAGGCTTCAGAGTGCCATGGCCAGGGGTTCAGATATTAAATGATTCCATTGTACATTGATGAGGCAATTTTAACAAACGGGCAATTTCCTTTTGGCCTTTAGTTTATGAGTGATCCTATTCAAGCCTTTATAATAAAAGGAATGCAGGTGGGTAATTAAGAAGGTGTGAAACGTGAAGAAATAGCCAACTTTCTTTTAGTGCTCTGCACAATGTGTTGTAGAGGGCTATCTGCATCAAAGTGGTGACTGCTGAAGTGACCTCACAAACTGACCTGGGACTAGTTTTCTTTAAAACAGAGCAAGCCTGAGCACATTGTGTAAATCTTTTGCTCTAAAAACGACTTACAGCATTGTTAGCCCAAGCGCTGTTGAATACAAATATTTCGCTAGTATACAGTGCTTTTCATCCATAGATATCAAAATGCTCTTCAGACAGGTAATGATCATTATCCTCTTCATTAGTAATGGGGAAACCGAGGCACAGAGAGATGATTTGCCCAAGGTCACAAAGCAGTCAGTGTCTGAGCTAGAACAGAATGGTTTCCTAACTCCTTATCCAGTCCCCTATCCATTGGGCCACACTCCCTCCATTTTGGATGGTTATTTCCTCTGATTCCTTTAATTACTTTTTCTGCTCCCATTACAATCTGAGATAGTACATTTGTAGGAGGACCACATGCACCACTAACTAAACAAGAACGCTTGTGGTAAAATAACATCCTGGCGCCTTTTCCTAATTGGAAACTGAAAGTGTGTTTAGTTCTTTTCCATTGTCTCTTTTGGTTCCTGTGAAAGTAAATTTAAAAATAGTGCCACTGTGGCTTAAAAACTCCCCTACGGTTTCTCACATCCACATTCAGCATAAGAACAAGAAATGAAGCCTGAATGTTTCAATACCATAGAGGCTGGATCCTTAAACTTGCTTCATATGTGTTTCATTTTGGGGTGTGGGGGGGTAAAGGGCAAAGATTGTTTCTCTCCTGCTAACCTCTGCCTCTGGTATAGAAATTTCATGAGCTGCTAATCACTGTCTGCATGTTTCACCAGAAACCACGCAAAATAGCACTGCTTTGATTTCCATTCCGCCACTTCAGGTTTTGGGTTTTTTTTAAAGCATAATTTGGGATTCAGAAAGGTTTCCAAGCCACAGAAACACAGTACCAATTGGAAAGTTGCTATGTATTCATTCCTTTTTGGTACAATACAGTTTGGTGATGTCATTTTCAGGAGATGATCTTTGGGGACCAGCCTTTCACTGGCAGTTAGAACTTTATTATGACCTCCTTCATTATGACCTCACCTTGACCTTCTTTGTAACTCACCAGCGATGGCACAATTGGGCTACATTCCAAGTCCACTGATTTCAATGGATTTTGAATCAAGCCCTAAAAGTAGTAATATATTACAGGTGGGTATTTCTCCCAGTTGCAGCTCAGTATCATAATTGCAATAAAAAGATAGCATGTAAGCTCCTTGGGCTAGGGACTGTCCTTTTGTTCAGCATTTGTACAGTGGCTAGCACAACAGGGTCCTGGTCTATGACTAGAGATCCTAGGCCCTTCAGTAATAGTAAAAAGAAAGAGGGAGTTGATAGTAATGAATATGAATGAGAAGTTAGGAATTGTAGAAAATTGATAAGGGAGGCAAAGGGACACAAGGAGAAAACTATGGCTAGCAGAGTTAAGAACAACGAGGAGTTTTTAAAGCGTGTTAGGAACAAAAATAATCCTAACAACGGTATTGGTCCATTACTAGACAGAAATGTTAGAATTGATCAATAATAATGCAAAAAAGGTGTGTTCAATATATATTTCTGTTCTCTATTTGGGGGGAAAAAACAGATGATATAGTCATATTATATGATAACACCCTTTCTAGTCTAGTATCTCATGAGGAGGTTAAAGAGCAGCTACTAAAGTTAGATATTTTTAAATCAGCAAATCTGGCTGAGGAGCTCACTGAGTTGTTAATGCTGATTTTCAATAAGTCTTGGAATATCAGGGAAGTTCCATAAGACTGGAAGAATGCTAATGGGCCAATATTTTAAAAGGGTCAATGGGATGTCCTGGATAAATACAGTCCTGTCAGTCTGGGAAGATCCTGGGCAAGATAATGGAGTCGCTAATATGGGCTTTGATAAAGAATTAAAGGAGGATAATATAATTAATGCTAATCAACACAGATTTATGGAAAATAGATCCTTTCAAACTAGCTTGATATCTTTTTTGATGAGATTACAAATGTGGTTGATAAAAGTAATAGTACTGATGTAATGTACTTAGAATTCTGTATGGCATTTGACTTGAGACCTCATGACATTTTGATTAAAAAACTGGAACAATATCAAATTAACATGGCACACATTCAATGGATTAAAAGTTGGTTAACTGAAAGGGCTCAAAATGTAATTGTAAATGGAGAATCTTCATCAAATGAATGTGTTTCTAGTGGGGTCCTGCAGCAATCAGTACTTGGCCCTACTCTATTAATATTTTTATTAATCACCTGGAAGAAACCATAAAATCATCACTAATAAAATTAGCAAATGACACAAAAATTGGGGGAGTGGTAAATAATGAAGAGGACCGGTCACTGATACAGAGCGATCTGGATCACTTGGTAAACTGGGTCAATCAAACAATATGTTTGTTTTATCTTCCAGAGCAACACTGTGGGAAAAAGGGCTAACACAATCGTTGTATGCATAAAGAGGGGACTCCAAGTAGGAGTAGAGAGGTTATATTTTATATATGTTTTACATCTGTATTTCACACTTATGTGGCCACTGTTGAAATACTGTCTCCAGTTCTGGTGTCCACAATTCAAGAAGGATCTTGAGAAATTGGAGAGGGTTCAGAGAAGAACCATGAGAATGATTAAAGGATTAAAAAGCCTGTCTTAGAGTGATAGACTCAAGGAGCTCAGTCTATTTAGCTTAACAAACAGAAGGCTAAAGGGTGACTTGATCACAGTCTATAAATACCTACATGGGGAACAAATATTCAATAATGGGCTCTTCCATCTAGCAGAGAAAGATACAATATGATCCAATGGCTGGAAGCTGAAGTTAGAGAAATTCAGACTGGAAATAAGGCATATTTTTATTAAAGAGTGAGAGAAATTAACCATTGAAACAACTTACCAAGGGTTGTGGTGGATTCTCCATCACTTACAATTTTTACATTGGATGTTTTTCTAAAAGATCTGCCCTAGGAATTATTTTGGGGAGATTGTATAGATCACAACTGAGAATGCCAAACTCAGGACAAACTGCTGAGAAACAGGGCAAACCCAACCCAAAACTGGTGGTTATTCTTCCATAAGACATACCAAACCAGCAACAAAAGCAAACTTCTGTTTCACCACACTGGCTAACAAGAAGTCATAAAACCAGTTTCCAGTTCTTATCTCATCACCAAAACCACTGGATTTAAAGGTGAGTGGTTCTTTACAACCAGTCACATCAAATAGAAGGTTCTTCTGATCTCAAAGGACTAGGCACACACCCAGGTCAATATAGAACTCAGATCTTACCCCAAAATCACGCTGATGCCAATCCTTTAGTATCTAAAATCTAAAGGTTTATTCATAAAAAGAAAGAAAGAAAGAAAGAAAGAAAGAAAGAAAGAAAGAAAGAAAGAAAGAAAGAAAGAAAGAAAGGTGAGAGTTAAAACTGGTTAAAGGAATCAAATACAATAATTGCAAAGTTCTTGGTTCAGGCATGTAGCAGTGATGGAACAAAGTCCTGGCTTGATAAGTCTCTGGTTGCTTCCAAATCATTGGAAGGATCTCATTCCCTTGGTTAGAATGCTCCCATTAATATAAGTCCATAATCCAGAGGTTTAAGCAGGAAAGAGGCCAAATGGGAATGTTTCCAAGGCCTTTTATAGCTTCTGCCATGTGGAGGGAAACCCATTGTTCTTACTGTGGAAAATTACAGCAGCAAGATGGAGTTTGGAGTCACATGGGCAAGTCACATGTCCATGCATTTCGCCTAGTCACAGTAGGAAATTCCATTAAGTGTAGATGGGCATCTCCCATGGTCCATTGTCAGTTAAATATTCTTTCAATGGGCCACTCAATTTGAATAGTCCCTCCAAGATGTGCTGGGTAACTACCTTTGGGGCGTTACCCCAGGAACAAACATTTGAAATCCAGGTATAGAGCCAATATTCATAACTTCAAATACCAAAATGATAAATGCATACAGATAGCATAATCATAACCAGCAAATCATAACCTTTTTGTAGACATCTTACATGCCACATTTTGCACAAGATTTGTTGCAAATATATAACAGTGAACATAAGAACATAAGAACATAAGAAAGGCCGTACTGGGTCAGACCAAAGGTCCATCTAAACCAGTATCTGTCTACCGACAGTGGCCAATGCCAGGTGCCCCAAAGGGAGTGAACCTAACAGGCAATGATCAAGTGATCTCTCTCCTGCCATCCATCTCCATCCTCTGACGAACAGAGGCTAGGGACACCATTCTTACCCATCCTGGCTAATAGCCATTTATGGACTTAGCCACCATGAATTTATCCAGTCCCCTTTTAAACATTGTTATAGTCCTAGCCTTCACAACCTCCTCAGGTAAGGAGTTCCACAAGTTGACTGTGCGCTGCGTGAAGAAGAACTTCCTTTTATTGTTTTAAACCTGCTGCCTATTAATTTCTTTTGGTGACCCCTAGTTCTTGTATTATGGGAATAAGTAAATAACTTTTCCTTATCCACTTTCTCAACATCACTCATGATTTTATATACCTCTTTTATATACCTCTATCATGTCCCCCCTTAGTCTTCTCTTTTCCAAACTGAAGAGTCCTAGCCTCTTTAATCTTTCCTCATATGGGACCCTCTCTAAACCCTTAATCATTTTAGTTGCTCTTTTCTGAACCTTTTCTAGTGCTAGAATATCTTTTTTGAGGTGAGGAGACCACATCTGTACACAGTATTCGAGATGTGGGCGAACCATGGATATATATAAGGGCAATAATATATTCTCAGTCTTATTCTCTATCCCCTTTTTAATGATTCCTAACATCCTGTTTGCTTTTTTGACCGCCTCTGCACACTGCATGGACATCTTTAGAGAACTATCCACGATGACGCCAAGATCTTTTTCCTGACTCGTTGTAGCTAAATTAGCCCCCATCATGTTGTATGTATAGTTGGGGTTATTTTTTCCAATGTGCATTACTTTACATTAAATTTCATTTGCCATTTTGTTGCCCAATCACTTAGTTTTGTGAGATCTTTTTGAAGTTCTTCACAATCTGCTTTGGTCTTAACTATCTTGAGTAGTTTAGTATCATCTGCAAACTTTGCCACCTCACTGTTTACCCCTTTCTCCAGATCATTTATGAATAAATTGAATAGGATAGGTCCTAGGACTGACCCTTGGGGAACACCACTAGTTACCCCTCTCCATTCTGAGAATTTACCATTAATTCCTACCCTTTGTTCCCTGTCCTTTAACCAGTTCTCAATCCATGAAAGGACCTTCCCTTTTATCCCATGACAGCTTAATTTACGTAAGAGCCTTTGGTGAGGGACCTTGTCAAAGGCTTTCTGGAAATCTAAGTACACTATGTCCACCGGATCCCCCTTGTCCACATGTTTGTTGACCCCTTCAAAGAACTCTAATAGATTAGTAAGACACGATTTCCCTTTACAGAAACCATGTTGACTATTGCTCAAGAGTTTATGTTTTTCTATGTGTCTGACAATTTTGTTCTTTACTATTGTTTCAACTAATTTGCCCGGTACCGACGTTAGACTTTCCGGTCTGTAATTGCCGGGATCACCCCTAGAGCCCTTTTTAAATATTGGCGTTACATTAGCTAACTTCCAGTCATTGGGTACCGAAGCCGATTTAAAGGACAGGTTACAAACCTTAGTTAATAGTTCCGCAACTTCACATTTGAGTTCTTTCAGAACTCTTGGGTGAATGCCATCTGGTCCCGGTGACTTGTTAATGTTGAGTTTATCAATTAATTCCAAAACCTCCTCTAGTGATACTTCAATCTGTGACAGTTCCTCAGATTTGTCACCTACAAAAGCCAGCTCAGGTTTGGGAATCTCCCTAACATCCTCAGCCGTGAAGACTGAAGCAAAGAATCCATTTAGTTTCTCCGCAATGACTTTATCATCTTTAAGCGCTCCTTTTGTATTTTCATCGTCAAGGGGCCCCACTGGTTGTTTAGCAGGCTTCCTGCTTCTGATGTACTTAAAATAAAAAGTGGTTGCAACAATGATCTATATGGTCATATTTTAATCAGATAACGTCACACAAGGGATCAGACTAGATGATCACAATGGTTCCATCTGGCCTTGGAATCTATGAATCTATGAAATACTAAATATTAATAACAATTCTGACTTCATTTAAAGTTAAATAGAGGGATGAAATAAATGACAGCTTCAGATCCAATCAAGGCCCACCAGCAAACGTAGCAGAGGTGGAGAGGCTTTGTACCACCATTTATAAGGACTAATAAACGTGCAAAAAAGAAGGCAATGCCCACTACTTGCCAAATCAATAGTTTTTCCAATTTTTTTACAGTCTGCTGTGCTCACTACACCCAGACGACAGGCGCTAATCAAGTGCCAAATACTGGTTTTGTCCTGAACTATGGCAGCTTCTAACAATGGGCTGCCTATAGCCTGACTGAATTCTCACCCTCCCAGTACTAGTCTTAGCCCTAGTTTTCTACTGCTACTTCATGCTGTGTGCGCGCGTCTCTCTTTTTCTCTCCTTCACCCCATCCCTTGCCATTCTCACACCTCTCTCTATTTCTCGAAAGGTCTCGCCCACAGTTAACACGTAGCACTCAAATAATTACGTGACTGGCTTGCCTGCTCACTTCCTTTTCTTCGCCTGGTGTGTGGAAAGCCAGGATAATTAACAAGCCGACCCAAATGTCTCCACAGAGAACTATAATCTTGAGATTATGTCAATTTAGGAAGCTTGATATTATATTGGACTGCAGTGTAGTAAAAAGAAAATCCCCCAACTGACGATCTCTGCTCATAAAGTGATTTAGATTGGGTCTCTCTGTACCTGCTTTCTGCCAGGCTGTCAGAAACAATTAACAAGCTATATTATAGATTGCAGTGTTTTTCTTTCCAGCAAAGCTCACCCTTTATATTGGTGAATGGTTAAGCCATACATCTTAAAACTAAAGCTTTGGAACCTCAAAGGTCCCTCAGATGCCAAGTGAGAAAGAACCAGTTAAAAACATTTACAGGGAACTGCAGCTTGCAAGTTCCCCGGGCGATGCTGCGCCTCACAACACCGGGATCTTGCATCGTACAGTTCTCCTGAATGACCTTCCCTAAAACCCAAACGTGCTTCCTGACTAATTATTTCAGAGTATTCAAGCCCTAGGAGGGGAAATCCATGGTAAGGTGTGTGCTATACTTTTCACCAGCTCCAATCCCATTTCTCCTCTCCCTTTAGATTAACTCTTGTGGGATGGGTCAGGGCACCATGAAGAGTGGAAAAGATGGACTAAGTTCTGCTTTACTGAGGGCTTCAGCGAATCAACACATTTTGCTAAATGCAGCGATTGCCTCCATCTTTGCACTCATTTCATAGCCCCCTCCCTTTGATCCTTAGACTCCAGGTCCTAATGTTTCCATTATTTTTATTATTATTTAGCGTGTGCATAGTCATCTGGCCAAGCGATGGCATCTTCAGTGGTGTGATGCAGTTCTTCTAGGCCACCGCTGAACCTGGTCAGCAGGCGTTCCTCGACAATGTGCGTCATCGTCTGTGTTGTGCCACAGCTGCACAAAGGGGTGTCATGAAGGCCCAGCGACACTGGTTGGCTGCACAGAGACCTTGCCTGGTCTTGAACCTATTCACAGGGACCACTGGTGATGGGGCAGGTCAAAACCAGGCGGGCAAATTGTGGGGTCGGCAAAGAGGGACTGGTTGGGGATTATAACAGCTCCATTCCTCTCGCCGGAGTGTTTCCGCCCTAACGTCCCGGTGTGGTGGATGAGATCATAATGGGCGATGTGATGGCAAACATGCAGCTGGTGGTTTAAAAAACGGTCATTGTGCAGCGGCAGGCTTGGGTTGGGGCGTTCTTTCTCCAGTAACTTGCCAATGGCAACATCTCATCTGATAGGAGGAGGAGCAGTAATGCTCAGACCTGGGAGCCATGGGAGTGGAGTCGGACGCAGGGTGCTGGAGATGATACGCATGGCGGCATGTAACTGCATATCCACCAGTTTGGTGTGTGACGATCGAGTCCAAACTGGTGCGCAGTACTCCGCCACCGAATACGAGGGGGCAAGAGCTGACGTCCACAAAGTTGGAGCACGAACATGACGAACCTGTCAGTTTGCTAAGAAGATTGTTGCATGTCTTAACTTTAGCTGCTGTCTTCTTCAGGTGGGCATGGGAACTCAGTATGCGGTCTAAGGTCATACCTAGATAGAGTGGTTCTACTTCATGCTTCACCTTCTGACCATTCAGATAAACATTCAGTTCTCAGGTTGCGCGGGCGTGATGAAGATGGAACAAACGGTAGACTGTTTTTATGACGCTTGGTTGGAGGCACCAAGTCTTACAGTAGTCAGCTAACTTTATCATTGGATAGCATCAAGTGTGGAACAGCTGTGGGCTTTGACAACATATCTCCAGAATTCCTGAAAAACCTTGGCCCCCGTGCTCGGCTTTGGCTTGTGAAATTCTTCACCAGGATCATCAGTGAAGGTAGGTTACTGAAGATATGGTGCACGGCAAAAGTCATTGGCCTCCTAAAGCCTGGAAAGGAACCAAGTCAAGCATCAAGCTATTGTCCCATATCATTATTGTTGGTGTGCTTCAAGGCACTGGAGCACTTGGTCCTACAGCGTATATTACCCGATGTGGAGAGAAATTTGAGCCCTGACTAAGCCGGCTTTCGCCGAGGCCATAGCGCATATGACCAAGTGCTCGTGCTGACCACATTTGTTGAAAATGGTTTCCAGAGAAATTTGAAAACAGGCGCTGTTTTCATCGACCTAACAGCGGCGTACGATACAGTATGGCAAAATGGCCTGCTCATGAAGGTATCCTGGGTCCTGCTACCTTGGATCACAGGTGTTGCTGCACTGTTCCTCCACGATAGGCAGTTCAGAGTCCATATGGGGGAGAAGACAAGTGCCTGGAGACGACAGAGCAATGGGTTACCCCAGGGCTCTGTACTTTCTCCAACCCTGTTCAACCTTTACATCAATGACCTGCCAACAACGGAGTCACAAAAGTTCATTTACGCAGACAACATCTGTTGCGTACCCAGGCCCGGATGTTACACGAGTTTGATACCACCTTTAAACCGGGACATATAAATGCTTCCATTAGTCTCCTTTCTCATTCATGGCTTTTTCCATGCTGCCCTATACTTGCCCCATCTTCCCCCAAACACCTGCTCTATTCTCTATTCAGACCCTTTCTCCAAGCCTTTCTGTGCTGACAGCCCCATCAATGATGTCTATGCACCTTGACTGCTTTCCCATGTACTGTGCTAAATTATGCAGGGCAGGGATCTTAGCTTGCTCTGTGTTGTATAAAGCACCATGTAACATAACCTGTAGGGCCTGTGAATACTGCATGCAGCATAGCCGCTTTCCAAGCAGCTTTGGCCCGATTTTGTACCCTCTCATTATATTTATTTTGCAGGAAAAACTGCTCCTTTTTCAGGTCTGCTAACAGATATAGTGCTAAGTGGACTCAAATTTCTACATTTGGGGTGGAGGGAAAGGGAGGGGAGACCTACATTTTAAACTGTACTTTCTAGATCATAGGAAATTGAACATTAGGTTAATCATTACCAATTTTTAGAATTGGGAGGAAGGCTTACCCTAGTGCCTTTCCCCAAGTGGCAGAGGAGATATAGGATCCCCTGCTTGAACATCAGCCTCTTCTATGTTAAATGCCAATAGGACAGGCCCTTTGTCCCTCCATGTGGGAGCTACCATCTTGCCCAGCTCAGGTGTTTGTGAGATCATCACATAGAATGATAGAATCATAGAATATCAGGGTAGGAAGGGAACTCAGGAGGTCATCTAGTCCAACCCCCTGCTCAAAGCAGGACCAATTCCCAACGAAATCATCCCAGCCAGGGCTTTTTCAAGCCTGACCTTAAAAACCTCTAAGGAAGGAGATTCCACCACCTCCCTAGGTAACCCATTCCAGTGCTTCACCACCCTCCTAGTGAAAAAGTTTTTCCTAATATCCAACCGAAACCTCCCCCACTGCAACTTGAGACCATTACTCCTTGTTCTGTCATCTGCTACCACTGAGAACAGTCTAGATCCATCCTCTTTGGAACCCCCTTTCACGTAGTTGAAAGCAGCTATCAAATCCACCCTCATTCTTCCCTTCTGCAGACTAAACAATCCCAGTTCCCTCAGCCTCTCCTCATAAGTCATGTGCTCCAGACCCCTAATCATTTTTGTTGCCCTCCGCTGGACTCTTTCCAATTTTTCCACATCCTTCTTGTAGTGTGGGGCCCAAAACTGGACACAGTACTCCAGATGAGGCCTCACCAATGCCGAATAGAGGGGAATGATCACGTCCCTCAATCTGCTGGCAATGCTCCTGCTTATACAGCCCAAAATGCCGTTAGCCTTCTTGGCAACAAGGGCACACTGTTGACTCATATCCAGCTTCTCATCCACTGTAACCCCTAGGTCCTTTTCTGCAGAACTGCTGCCTAGCCATTCGGTCCCTGGTCTGTAGCAGTGCATGGGATTCTTCCGTCCTAAGTGCAGGACTCTGCACTTGTCCTTGTTGAACCTCATCAGGTTTCTTTTGGCCCAATGCTCTAATTTGTCTAGGTTCCTCTGTATCATATCTCTACCCTCCAGCGTATCTACCACTCCTCCCAGTTTAGTGTCATCTGCAAACTTGCTGAGAGTGCAGTCCACACCATCCTCCAGATCATTAATGAAGATATTGAACAAAACCGGCCCCAGGACTGACCCTTGGGGCACTCCGCTAGACGTGGAGCCATTGATCACTACCCGTTGAGCCCGACGATCTAACCAGCTTTCTATCCACCTTATAGTCCATTCATCCAGCCCATACTTCTATAACTTGCCGGCAAGAATACTGTGGGAGACTGTATCAAAAGCTTTGCTAAAGTCAAGGAATTGTTGATGCAGATTCCGGATACTTACCGTCATGGTTTCCAGGGGGATTCGTCAGCCAAGCCCCTTCTCTGAGCTCATGAAAGTATGAATAGATCTATTAGAGCAGATGTTAAATTGCCAGGGAAGCCCAGTAGAGAATATCATCCCTCCTAGGAAATGATGCGGAGAAATCCTGAAACCCTGTTTCATCAGAGACACAGATTTGGCAAATCCACTGATCAGCGAGCCGGCTCCCACTGTCCATTGTCCCTCCCCCATTTGCATCCCCCTCCCCTAGGTGAGCACGGCATGCTCTCCCCACCAGGGATGAAAGTAACTTAAAGGACTTACCGGTACGCCGGAGTCCTGAGCGGGGCGTGACCTCAACTGGAAGAGGCGGGGCCTTTCAAGATTTAAAGGCCCTGGGGCTCCGGCTGTGCCTGGGAGCCCCAGGGCCTTTAAATCACCCCGGAGCTACCAGCTGCAGAGGCGGCTGGGAGCCCCGGGGCTCAGGGGCGAATTAAAGGGCCCGGGGCTCTGGCCGCCACGGAGCTCCGGGCCCTTTAAATCACCGCAGGAGCCCTGCCGCCGGTACCCTGCTGCCGGAGCTCCAGTGGCGATTTAAAGGGCCTCGGGCTCCCCACAGCGGCTGGAGCCCTGGGCCCTTTAAATCACTGCCGGAGAAGCCAGTCCGGTCCAGCACGGCATAGTGGCTCTTGCCGGTATGCAGTACCGTACCAGCTTACTTTCACCACTGCTCCGCACCCACACGCCTCCCCCTCACAACATGGCTGCAGCAAGCTAGCTGAAGCCGTCGAGACCGAGGTGTGTGGGTAGACAGAGCATTTCACCCCTCCCCTCCAGTCAGAAAAGACTGCGCGGGTGGGGTGTGCAGCTGGGGGTGGGGCAGCAGCAATGGTAGAGCAGAGCCTGGCCTCTGTGAATCCCGCTCTCTGTGAGCTGGGCAGGCAGGGTCTGAAACAGCTCAGTGGGGAAAGCATTCTTCTGAAGGGACCAGGAGCCTCCTGCCTGGGGCTGACCTGGTCTCCTCCCACTTGGGTCCTTGTAGGGGAGAACTAGGCTGGCTGGGGGTGGGAAGAGGATGACCCAGCGTTGGGTGGGAGCGAGGCCAGCGGACACAAGCTTTCCCCCTACCCGCCCTCATGGATACCTCTAAGAAAGGCAACACAGCCTGGACAATGCAGAGCCCCATCGGCACCAGGAATCCATTATGAGGCGGGGCATGGGGGAACAGGGAGCCCTGGTAGCTTGACTCCACTGAAGCTGTGCTTCCAGAAACGGGGCAGGGGTGAGAGGTCAGGCAGTCAAAAGCATGGAGTCAGGGCAGAGTGCCCTGCTTTCCTGAGGATGCCTTGGGGGCTGAGGGGTTTGTGTGCCAGGCCAGCGACTCCCTGAGCTGAGGCAGAGCCTGCTCTGCTCTGCAAGGGAAGCCTCACAGATATTGCCTCCTGCTTAGCCCTCTCCAGAGGAGTTTGCTGTGGGAAGGGCTGACCTGTTTGTGAACCCAAACTGTGACTTTTCAAACCCAAACAGCGAGTGGTGGCCTTATGGTTTGAGGGACCTTCCCCTCTGCTCATAGGGAAGCTCCACATAAGCACTTGTCTGTCTTCTGCTTAGGCCTAACCCGGCACTATAAGACGACCAATGCCTTTCTAACCATGCCCTGGGTTGATACTTTGCTTTTCTGAGAAGCCACAAAGAATACGGCTGTCCAGGCATGAGCAGAGGGGTTGCTGGGATGATTTGGAAGGTGCAAACATCCCCAGGTGACTTGACTTGGCAGGTCATCCCTGCAAATCTTCAGAGCCAACATAGACAATGGAAGGAAGCATTAGAAACTCTGCAGGGAGCTGGCAAGGCAAACTGGAAAAGGGGGCGGGGGGTCGAACACCAGCCACTGTATCATTTAAAGAGGAGTTAGACAAATAAATAGCGTCGAGACTCTAGTGCAATTAGTCAGTGAAAATCACAGAGTATATCTCTGGAAGAGCAACAGGCTTTTATTCTCTCAGGTGGGGGTAAACTACTCACCATAACCCCCCTGTTACATAATAAAGAATCCACCCTCTTGAAATCAGGACTATCTGTTACTGTCAGTCCAGTGTGCTTGATGCAAGACGGTTCTTAGGTGATGGCTGGATTTATGTATTTTATCAATCAGCCATTGTAAACAGAGATGGTCTCTGCTTTGCAGTAGAATACATTCAGGTGCGATCTAGATGTCCACTAGCCAAACCTAATTCTCAGGAGAGACGAGGGAAATGGAGAATGGGAGATCCCAGTCAGAACAATGATGAATGAGATGGTGCAAAAGGAACACGTCTGATAACTGAAAGTCAAATCTAGCTATCCAGTTTCCAGTCACCTCATCAGTACTTCCTCTGGAGTAAAAAATTAGTGACTCCTTCCATTAAATTCCATTGGTCTATTTCCCCGAGCAAGAAACTTCTTCATCTAAATCACTGGTTTGTTGTACCTCTGAATGTTTAAGACCTTATCATGGGAGACATTGAAGAGTCACTTAAAACACTATTCATCCTACAACACATAAGCAAGTCATGTTTCCAGTCAAGCCAATGCGGCATGAATTCAATCTTTCAACATAAAGTAGACTTTGTTAGCAAAATTAAAATAACGTGGATACATATTTTGCATTCTCGCTTAGAAAGAGGATGGGAAACTTGCTGCTGCTCAGCCTTTTAGGCTTGAGAAGCAAAGCAAATAGGAGCTGCTGAAATACTTGGGCACTAAACCTGACTTTCCAAAAAGGTTTGGAACCTTCAGAAAAACAGGTGGAAGTGGGGGTAGGGTGTTGGCTGGTTCCCAGAGGGTCTCAAGTCTGTGCTTGTGTATGTGCTTGTGCAAATCCGTGCTTGTGCGCTTCATCTCTGCTTCTTTCCTGATGGATTCTCAGGCCTGACTCACCCAGGCTTCCCCTCCAGGGCCCAGATGCCTTGTCTTATAACCAAACTAGGGGCCTTCCCTCATCAAGTGACAGTGGGGGTCAATGGATACTGGGTGAAATTCACCCTTGTGCAGAGGGCTACACAAGGACTGTGTGTAATATTCTTGTAAAGTGTGTTTCATCCCCTCCTATAGCAGATAGTCCACACAGAGGACAACAGTTTACTGTTGCTGCCAGTTTGTGGAGCAACTCCTTTATAACAAGTGGTAGAGGTCTGTATTTTGGTGTTGGAGATCTTGGTTTCAAACCTTTCTGGTGACCTGTGGTGGAAGTTATTACATAAGGAGTACGTAGCTGTGTTCTGGGGGCTTCTATGGGGTTTAAATGGTGCAAGGGGATTGAATCACTATTGAATGATGAGGCATTCCCTCCTGGGTCTTCCATCTGCAGAACACTCCCCACTTCCTTCTAATGGGAATCTAATAGAGTTGGTGGGAAAAATTTGAGGAAATGGGTTTTGGACAGAAAATAGAATTCCACTGAAATTTAAACGCCTCACAAATTTGAGGTGATTTTGTCCAAAAGTCATTTTGGAAAAGAAAGGGGCAGGAGTTCCTACAATATCGAAATGTGTCATTTTAACATTTGCAGAACAATTTTTCCATTCAAAACACCTTTTTGTTTTGAACTTTTTTTGGGGGGGGAGTATTATATTATCTTTGTAATATCAAATTTAAAAAGTCTAAATCAAAACAATGCATTTCAATGTTGTCAAAACAAAACATTCTGACTGATCTGACACGATTTTCCCTCCAGACGATTCTTTTGCAAAGAATTTTGAAGAACTTGTTTTGTGTTTCAAATTGGAATGAAAATACATTTTGAAATCCACCGTGAAATGGACTTTCCATTCCATTGACAAGTGAAGAACAGTTGCAAGCAATGAGTCCAGTTTCCAGTCACCTCATCAGTACTTCCTCTGGAGTAAAAAATTAGTGACTCCTTCCATTAAATTCCATTGGTCTAAAAATTGTTCATTCATACTATCTGATGAATAGTTACAAATAACTGTTATAATCATGGAAATCAGGGTAGGTTTTAAAATAGATAAATTAACTTAGCACCTTTTTCTGTCTTTCTATCTCTGTTTACATACAGATATTCTGACCTACTATTATTCTCAACTCATAATTTGACCAGTTCTGTTGTCTAGTTTGGAACTGAGTGTCTCAACCCATTCTGAAATTAATTAGGGCCCGATTCTTTGAGAGTGCGCCATACCTACCGAGTGGCCTTCAGCACTGTAAACTCCCATTAATTTCAGCTGGACTTGATGGCTCTCAGCTCCTCTTCAGAAGAGCCTGATGCCGGACAGGATCAGGTCTTTGTATCATTTTCAAACCTTGAACAGATCGCTATGGAAACCCAAAGCACCTCTCATTTTCCAAGTTATGCCCCAGGATGATGGGTGTTTTTATCTCCTATCCCTGGCTGAAAATACATGAAGTCAACATAGCCATGGAGTTTGTTTTCCTTCCAGTCACATGCAATAGAACAAAGGAAGTTTTGGGGTGGAATTATTATTTTTTGCACCCTTCTGCAATTCAATCCACTTCCTATCTCCAAAACTCTTTGTAAAACAATGGATTTTCCAGTACATTAGGACCCGCCGCTAGCTCTAGGATTTTCGCTTCTCTTGGCAGCTGTTATGCTGGCAGAGTTCCCTCAGCCTCCTCAACCTGCCGCTGATTGATCCCCGTAATCCAATCCATTTTCAACGAGGCACTTCAGCTCCAATAAAAACAAGGGGCTTCTCTGATTGCTGGTTTCAGTTGCAGCTGCTGGAGCCACAAATCTAAAGAAAAATATTTTAAGTCTATTTTTTTTTAAAATTGAACTGGTAAAAATAAATAGATTCACTGCTTTTATTAAATTAAACTCAAATGGAGAAGGTCTACGGCTGATATTTTATACATCACGGGTGCCTTTCTTTTATCGTTATAATTGTTTTTCCTCCCCCTCCCATGTAATCATGGTGCTGGCCTCTTACAAGTAAATATATTACAGGGAAGGAAATGTCAGGACTGCATTTTCCCAGGCCTTTTGGAAAAATAAGCACGGAGTAACTTGCATAGTGTGATACAACTTACAGGCCTGGTGCTGCAAACACTTGATAGATTCATATAGATACTGAGGTTAGAAGGGACCCCTGTGCTCCTCTACCCTGACCTCCTGCATAACAGGCCATTGACCCTCAGCTAATAATTGGTGCATCAAGATCATAACTTCTGTTTGAGCTACAGCACTTCTTTAAGTAAGATATCCAATCTTGGCTTAAAGACTGCACGTTATGGAGAACTCACTATGTCTCTAGGCCAGTTGTTCCATGGTTAATTACCCTCCACGTTAAAAGTTTGGACCTTATTTCAAATATCAATTGGATTCGTTTCAGATTACAACCATTGGCTCTCATTGTGACTTTTTCTATTCATTTAACAAGCTATCCAAAAATCTCTTCCCCAGGTAGATACTTGTAGACCGTGATCAGGTCACCCCATAACCTTATCTTCAATAGAATAGATTGAGCTTATTAAGTCTCTTGCTATATGGCAGGTTTTCCAGATCTCGAATCACTCTTGTAGCTCTTTTCTGAATGGTTTCCAAGTTTTCAACACTTTTCATCACTTACTGGCTGGGAAGGTGTTTACTACCATTGACGTGAGTGGCAATACTAATGATGGTAAAACACTATGCTGGCTTGTGTTTGCAGCACTAAGCCCTTATTTGGACAGAACACAGCCCAAAATGATTCATAGCATTAAAAATAACAAGATGGTGGACTGCATGGCCTGAGAAAATTAACCATTGCTGACAACAGGTGCCAGAAAATGATGGTTAAAGCCAAGTATCAGGGGGTAGCCGTGTTAGTCTGTATCTATAAAAACAACAAGGAGTCTGGTGGCACCTTAAAGACTAACAGATTTATTTGGGCATAAGCTTTCGTGGGTAAAAACCTCACTTCTTCGGATGCATAGCTGGTTAAAGCCAGTTTGGAGCAAGCAGCGGTTCCTGAAACAGCGCTGATCATGCTTAACTTCGGCTATGTTTGTAGCTAAGTTGCATTCAGTACCAGCTCAGCTGGAACTGTTGTTGACACCAGTTGTTAGCAATGGGTAATTTTCCTAGTAGATAAGGCCTAAGTGGTAGAAATTAGAGAAAACTGTGGGGCAAACACATTGTACTGTGACTACCATATAATATCAATAGGGGAAGATACATTAAAAGGCACAGGCAAGGAACGAAAGATATGTTTTCAGATGGCATATGAAGAGCGATGGAAAATGATAAGACACAGATATAGGAAAGGCTCTTGCAGATAGCATTACTTGTAGGAGAAGGCTCTTGTACCATTCGGTTGCAAGAAGGGATGTAGTACAGGCCACGATTAGGTGAGCAGTTGCATCAGAAAGGGCAGAGGAGAGAAAGAGGCAAGGTCTGTCAGGTTGGCTAAAGCAAGTCCAGGAAAGTTTTTAAAACAAGCCAAGAAGTTTTGAACTGGATTGTGAGATGAATGGGAGCTCCTTAGGGATATAATCGTGAACTGCATCTCTGTGGTTACCAATAGAATTGAAATTAAATAGCACAATCAGCAGGTCAGAGGGGTTGCCCACAGAGACACAGAATAAACCTGTTTCAAGGTTTCTAACTGGGAATCAAATTCAGGGGTGCTTGAACAATTTTACAGTGGGGTACTGTGAGCCATTGGACCAAACTGTAAATCCTGTATAAAATGGAAATCACTTCAAATCAAGGGGTGCTGCAGCACCCCCCCTCCCCGCACCCCTATTTCCAGCACCTACGATCAAATTCTGAGGTCCTTAATCAGGTAAAACTCTTGCTGGACCAGCCTTTGAGCTACACCGCAAACGCAGTTGTGTGTATCTGGTGGGAGATGGGATCTTTAGGTCACCCTGCCCTAGTCTTCTACAACACAAGGTTCATCCTGTGAAAGCACACAGAGAAGTAACTCCACTAACCCCCAGCTGCTCCAAGATTAATGGTAATTAGAACAGGACTAGTAATGAATAATAATACATAACAGGAATAATTGCAAACATCTTAAATTCATGTGATATCTATCATATTAAGTTTCAGAGTGGTAGGCTTGTTAGTCTGTATCAGCAAAAACAACGAGGCATCCTTGTGGCATCTTAGAGACTAACAAATTTATTTGGGCATAAGCTTTTGTGGGCTAAACCCACTTTTGTGGGCTAAACCTTAAGCAACTCCCAACTTTTCATGTGCTGTAATATATATATATTGCTTACTGTATTTTTCACTCCATGCATCTGATGCAGTGGGTTTTAGCCCACGAAAGCTTATGCCCAAATAAATTTGTTAGTCTCTAAGGTGCCACAAGGACTCCTCATTGTTTTATCATATTAAGGGATCCCAAAGCTCTTTACAAGCCTTCTGGGGTTCAGCTGGTCTGTCATGTGGTGATACACATTTCATCTCATCCTGGCATCAGCCTAGAAGAGGTCTGTGCTCTAGGCTGCAAGGAGAAGATGAGGTTCAGTTTCACTGAAATTTGTGGTTCTCTAAGTTGAAATTTCTTCCTAGTAAGACTTTAATCAGATTGCTAATTAGGGTAAAATTCACCACTGTGTGGAGGGTTAGTACAGGCCTTATGACATACTTAAATCCCACTTAAGCCTTAGAGCCAGGTGAATTTCACCTTAGCTTAGGCACAAAATTTAGGTTTTAAAAACCTCACATGAATAGAAAGTAACAGAGAGTCCTGTGGCACCTTTAAGACTAACAGATGTATTGGAGCATAAGCTTTCGTGGGTGAATGCCCACTTGGTCAAAGTGGGCATTCACCCACGAAAGCTTATGCTCCAATACATCTGTTAGTCTTAAAGGTGCCACAGGACTCTCTGTTGCTTTTTACAGATCCAGACTAACACGGCTACTCCTCTGATACATGAATAGAAAGGTTTCCATGCTATGTTCTTCCTAAGATATTCAGTTTTCTTGAGGATTGGGCATGTAAAAATGTCCTTGCAGTGTTTGAAACCCACACAGAATAACATTGTGCACGGCATGATGTATGGAATCTTAGTCCTTCATAAGAAGAAGGTATTTATTAGAGAAAACAGTCACAAAGAAACAAACAGGCTTCCCCAAAGCTTAGAAATAGAAATGAAATAGAAATTAATGGAGATATCCCATCTCCTAGAACTGGAAGGGACCTTGAAAGGTCATCGAGTCCAGCCCCCTGCCTTCACTAGCAGGACCAAGTACTGATTTTGCCCCAGATCCCCAAGTGGCCCCCTCAAGGATTGAACTCACAACCCTGGGTTTAGTAGGCCAATGCTCAAACCACTGAGCTATCCCTCCCCCCTTGAGTCCCAGATTTGTCTCCCTTATGTACCAGGGACCACAGGAACTCTGGAAAATACAGAGTGACATCTAGAGGTTGAAAAACTCATGGGACATCAGCACACACAGCCAGAAAGTGAAACTGACTAGAATCAGAAAGTAAAGCTGTCCACAGGGCCGGCTCCAGGCACCAGCGCAGGAAGCATGTGCTTGGGGCTGCCAATGGAAAGGGGTGGCACGTCCCCGTCTTCGGTGGCAATTCGGCGGCGGGTCCTTCAGTCCCTCTTGGAGGGAAGGACCGGCCACCGAATTGCCGCCGAAGAATGAAGCAGCGCGGTAGAGCTGCCGCCGAAGTGCCACCGATCGCGGCTTTATCTTTTTTTTTTTCCTTCGCCGCTTGGGGCTGCAAAAAAGCTGGAGCTGGCCCTGGCTGTCCAGCCTTGTTTCACTATCCAAACAAGGTGACATACAAAACATAAGCAAACGGCATATTTGCTCATCATGTAGCCGTGTGGTCCAAAGGAGAGGCCACTATATTAGGACTTAGATCTCCTCTATACTCAGCTCTGTGTGATCTTGGCTTATTTACTTCCCCTCTGTTTTCCCTCCCATCCTTTGTCTCTTTTGTCTCTTCTGACTGTAAGCTCTTCAGGGCAGAGACTTTCTCTTAAGATGTTTTTATAACATTGGAGCAAAAGCCATCCAATTAAATAATAATAAATGTATTACAGCGAGCCTGATTTTAATGGCTCTTTCAATTGTAATAATCTAAGATGATATAAATGACCTAGCTAAGATGTAGCTTTGAATTTTTGATTTATATCTTGACTATGTTCCTTTAAAACAGTTATAAGAAATCCTGAAAACTATTCCACATTCAATACTGAAGTACTGTACAGGAGCAGAAAGCAATACCTTCGGAGGAGGAAACTGAAATTGGGAGTAAGAAATGGCAGCTAAAATATAGGTAGCTAAGATACAGGCATCAACTCAATATAACAAGCTCCTACTGCTCAACTGTGCCAGATTTTCTGAGGGAGCCTTTGCTTTCAGTGATTGACAGGTGCGTAGCTTCCTCAGAGCTGATTCAGCGGAGTAGGAGATTCAGTGGAAAAGGAAATGGCAGGAAAGGGATTTCAAAACAAAGTTATGGTACCAAACTCCCAGCTAAGCACACCGCCTGGCAGCCAACACCGCGTATAAATTTGTGCACTGTTGATTATGCCTGGAAGCTTTCACAGGTAATTGAATAATTGATCTCAATGAGAGAGTAGATTGTAGGAGTCACGATTATTAATGTATTAATAAGGTATCCGAATAACTCTGTTTATGAAATCTCAGAGGCACAGTGAGTTTGCTTACAATGAACTTGCATACAGAGAAAGACGGTTCATAACGGAGTCTCAGATGGTTTCAGTTCATTGCTCCGTGCAAGCTATAGCTTCACTATGGGCTAGGCTTAAAGTGGAGGTTTTGTACAGCAAAATAAATATTTAAATTTAATAGGATTCTACGGTCTATAAAGAAGTGAAGCATGTAAGATCTTTGTGCGGGAACTGCCATTTGCAATACGATTGTACAGCACCTAGTACAATGGGGTGGCTTCTAGAACTACAACAATAGAAATGTTAAAGGGTCAGGTGGTTTAGGAACAGGACCGGGGTCCAATTCATCATTGTTATAACTCCACTAGGGATGACTTTGACCTTGGGGCAAGGATTCCTTGTGGGTAACTTCATTGCCTTGCACCTCTGTTTCCCGACCTATACAATAGCTGCAAGAAGACTTGCCTCCCTCACAGGGGTGCTGGGAGGCCTCAATAGGTGAAATGCTTGGAGATTTGGGGAAGGAGCTATAAAGCCATCATGTGTGCATGCCGGAAAGAAGACAGAAATGATCAGGATGGCAAGTCATTGTTATTTTACTTTCCAATCAAAACTTGGTTGAAAATCCAATTCAGGAATTGTTTTATTCTTTTAATTAAACCAGAACTTGGCGTTAGTGTTTGTGTAAGAGGCCAGTCCGAGCTCAGGTCGGGAATGCCAACGGCGGAAGCTCCTCCATGCCATTACACCAGTAGTGACTCACCCTGCCTGGAAAGTACCACCTCTGTGGATGAGAGATTATTTCATATTCCAGGCCCACTAAATCCTTGGTCTCTCCGCTCAGATTGCCAAGCAAGATGCCAACTGTGTGGTGTGGCTAGGAGGCTTGCACCATTACTGCTCAGATGTTACGTGTTCTATGGAGGGTAAGAGGACTTTATGGTCCAGAGCTGGACATTGTCTGGGGTTCTCTGTTCAGTACCCCAGTCTAGTTCCTCAGTTTGTCCCTGGGACATGCACCCCCATTTCTGTTTGTTCATTTTTATCCCCCGGCCTCAGCTGTTATCTGGGCTCTGTGGCCATGCCCTCGCCGAATGGGCTGGGCTTTCAGTTGCTTTGATTGGCTCCACCCACTAATCCGAAATAGGCTGCCGCTTTCACTAGTACTAAAATCACTTGAGAAGAAAGCTAGAAAGAAAATCCATGTACCTTACATATATTGCTAAGCAGCAGTCAGGAAGAAGGGATGGCATATGAGAGAAGTGCCCAAGGGATAAAGGAAGGGTATCACTGTATTTGCTAAAACTGACAACATAACACGTCACATAATTCATAAATTGTGCCGTTTCCTTAAAAATCCAAAGCTAAGATATATGCAGTTGTACACTGGGCAATATCAGTCTTTCACCTTGCCCGGTGGTGGGGGGGGGCGGAAATACACACTATGATTTATGTCAGAGGAAAAGAAGCTTATACTTTCACGTAATGGATCACCTGGAGCTACGTCTCATGTATAGGGCACATGTGTAACTCAGAACATCTTTCAACAGATTTGTATGACTGATACTTTTTCAGTAGAGTCTGATTTTTTTTTTCTGTTTCTCACTGTTTGCGCTTAGTTTATTTGTGTAACTTTGCTCATTGGACCTGGATGTAGCTTTTATTCATGCCAGCGTAGGGCCCTTGAATGTGGACAATCCCACTCATCTATTGAAATATCCACGGACTGTGCACAGCACGAGCAACAGCAATGCAAGCTACCTGTGAGTCTTGGTGACGACCCAAAGGGACCACATCAGGAGTTAGAGGGTAAGCCAATCACTGTGGCCAATTTAGTCCTGGACCTCTGTCCTGGGACTGCCAACAAGGAGGCAAATTAGTGCCCATGGTGATGGTGATTTTTGTGATGTAAACTATTCTAGCTATCTGGGCATTGTGCTCAACACCATTGTTCTGACACGTAGCTCAACTGAGACCATCTATTCATTTAATATAGGACAATGAACAGCTTCCAGATGGTGGGAATAAAAGCAACACTTGGCCATTTTCCTCTGAGAATCTGAAAGGACATTTGATAACTTTTGGTCACTACCAAGCTCGGATGGATTTGACCTGTTGACCTCAAGGTGAAAGGTTCTGTATCCTATTACCATTCCCCTGACCTAGCCCATCCCCTCTGAAGTCTTATTTTGTAGCTAACATGGAGACTGATTACAGCTGGGCAGAGATTTTTTTTTTTTTTTTTTTGCTTTGCTTTACAACTAATCATAGGAACTCAGCTAATTTGATTTAGGGTAAAGTTTGCTCCAACACACACAGATTTTCATTGCAAAACACGATGAAAGGTTTTGTTTATTTGTTTGTTTGTTTTTTACAAGCAAAACCCTAAATTTGCCCCGGGGTGACCTTTTGCCATTTTCACTTGCTTATAAGGCCTTGAAATGAATTTTCTCAGATGCAGGGGAAAAAGAGAAAGGAACACAATCTGTTGTGGGCAAAATTTATTATTTCGAGCTTAATGGTGAAAACGTTTTTTACCTCGCTCTCTTTATGTGAAAACTTGGCACTGTTGTTATTTATTTATTTGGAATTTGATAGCACTTATAGCTATCAATCAAGCTGGTGCCCCATTGTACAAGGCACTGTACAGACAAACGGAAAATATATTCATTCATGCTACAGAGACCGTGTGGCTACCAGCTCATCGTTATATAACTTTTAGCTGCAGCCCATAATCCTGACCTGGATTTTGCAATAACCAGAGTAGAAAATGTCCCTCACAGAACACCTCCCCCAGCTTTAAACAGCACACAAACCTACAACAAACCTGCCTTTCACTCTCTACATCAGCTTTTCATGCACTATCAAGTCCAAGCTCTTGATCCTTATCTTCGAGGCACTCAGCAGTCTGGGCCCAGCAGCTCTAAATGAGCACATAATGATCCTGGAGAAAGACCCTGGTCAATACCTCCAACTCCCAGCCACCATGGAGACCATTTTCTCAGACTGGTTCAAGGCTGTGGCATGAACATCTGACCTAAGAAGCACCACAAACCTTTCCACCTGCCTCTCTCAGTGCAAGGCACACTTCTCTGACCTGCCTTTTCTAATATAAACACACATAGCGGAGTACGCAAAATTTATAAGACAGATAGAGCAAAAAAATTACACCAGATCTAAGGGCCCTAGTGCACACGCAATAGATGTTTGTCACATCTTTTAATGAGCTTCTGGAAGGTGCTCAGATACTAGAATGGAGCACTGAGATGTCCAAGAGAGGAAATGTGGTTACTTCCAGCATGCTTTGTTATGAAGCCTGCAAATCTGTGGGAATTAGAGGTGAAGAAGCAGTGAGATTTTTTCCCCTCTTACACATACTCATGCATCAATCATGGGGCTTTTTGGAACCTCTCTACAAGCCACTGGACCCTGCTGGGAAAATACTGGAAAAATCCTCTTCATGCCAACTCTCTCTGTGGAGCTGCAAATAGCACAATCCAGATTCTCTTTGGGAAGGTCTTTGTGATGAACTCCATTGTACATTTTCACAGCTGGATCTCAGCACCCCGGTCCTGTCTAATGTAGACATTTTGGCAACATACCTCTGTTGTTTCTCCAAATTTCACCTACAATGGGTACAAAAAATAATCCACCAAGGAATGGCTTCTGTTAGGTTCTCTTTCCCTGGTACAGTAGGAAGCCAATGGAATGGAAAGCCAAGGGAGGCGGTTGCAGCATCATTCCTGTAGATACGGTGTATGAAAGAATTAGATGTAGAGCTAAATCCAGAAGGCTGGCTGAAGCAAGTGGTGTTTTCTGGCCCAACTCTCTAGGAATCCATGAAGGGGGGTAGGTGGTTTGGATTGGAATCTAACTCTGGGGTGGTCATTTCTGAAGCAGGCAAAGAAGTGTTTTTCAGACGAAGTAAACAACTCCAGGGAGGTTGAGCCAATGGCACCATGGGGAGGTGAAATGGATGCCCAGGCCTTTTGATCTTATTTATGACACCAAGGAGAGAAAGAAACAGAGACAGGCTGCTAATGGGAAGGGTGGAAATGTGACTCTAGGACAGGGTGAAGACTAGAAAAAAATAAAGGAAGGAGGCGGTGTGTTAGAATCATAAAATCATAAAATATTAGGGTTGGAAAAGACCTCAGGAGGTCATCTAGTCCAGTCCCCTGCTCAAAGCAGGACAAATCCCCAACTACATCATCCCAGCCAGGGCTTTGTTCCTGCTATCCTCCATGACAAAGGGAGGGCTATGGCTTCCACAACAGCTTGAAACCAAAAATACTCCAATGGTCAAGCTCTCATGCAGTAAATTTCTCCTTTAAACTTCTGGCATCACTTTTCATTGTTGAGGTGTATAATGTTACTCTTCTCTCTATATTCACAGGGCAATTAGCAAGAACATCTTTGGAATAGGTGGACTTAAAGTTCCTTTTTTTCACCTATGTTAACTTCCCAGTGGGCCTGGGTTGGTTGTTCACACTGGCAGTGGGAAGGATATCTATCTCTGGTCAAGAGTTGGCCTGCGCAGAACACCTAATAAAAGACATCTATTGATCATTCACTGTGCAGTTCAGATCTTCTGCTGTGACATAGAAGGGGAATACAAAAGGTTCTCTGTGTTCCTTCCAGTGCCATCATTTCAGAAAAAAATAACCTTATATTTAAGAGTCTGGTGGCACCTTAAAGACTAACAGATTTATTTGGGCATAAGCTTTCGTGAGTAAAAACCTCACTTCTTCGGATGCAGAAGAAGTGATCTGAAGAAGTGAGGTTTTTACCCACGAAAGCTTATGCCCAAATAAATCTGTTAGTCTTTAAGGTGCCACCAGACTCCTTGTTGTTTTTGTAGATACAGACTAACACGGCTACGCCCTGATACTTACATTTAAGGAATCATCCAAATCAGACACTGGAGCTGCAATAAATTTCTCCCTGAGAGTGGTCAACCATGGTAAAAAAGGTCATTTTGCTGAAGACATTAGTTTGGGAAGCAGCTCAAAGTGGAAATTTGCCTGAGTTCTGTTCAAAGTGCTGGGTCTGCCCAGACTCCCGGTAGCTGGATTGTGCCCAGAGGAATGGAATTTACCAACATATCATGACTGTTCTGACACCTGTTTCTTTGCAGAACTCATAAATCTCCCACGGGTCATGGGATGCCCTAAGAGAAGAAAAAAAAAAATTCTTGGCCTGGACTTGCAGGTTTGGAGGGGGACAGAAATTCATGCCTCATCCAAAGAAAACTCAGCCTGGGTCTGTGCTGCTAATGACTCAGCTGGAAAACCTTTTACATCGTGCATGCCCTGAAGAGGTCCCTTGGATATAACCTGTTAGACCCCACCAAGAACAATTTTTTGGCTTTAGAATCATTGCTTGTCTGTGAGGCATTTGCCAAGAATAAGAAATGGTGATGGGAGAGAGAAGGAACCCAATGGCATCTTTGAGTCAGGTCCCAATTCAGACATTAAACTAAACTCTTCAATCCCAGTTGTCAAACATCCCCGTATACAAGATTTCCCAACGGGTTGAAATTCCTCTGCCAGTTTTATGCTGTCTGTAAACATCTAGAACAAGATCTCCCTAAACTGTACAGATTTCACATTTATGTTAGTGATGATTGACTGTTTTTTTCCCCATGGAACAAGAAATGAACAACTAGATTCATAGTTCACTCGTACATGGTGACTTGGGCTGTGCTCTGGGAGAAGGTCTGATCCTTTGTTATCACAGGCAACAACTAAACTTAAGATGATCATTGAGTCCATAATGCATTGGGGCCATAAAAGGACTCTCACCAGGGTACAGAACTGGAATATGTTCCAGTAAAAGACTGGATCCGATTATTGTTGTTCTGTTTGTTACGTGTCAACAGTGTGCTTGACCATGAACAGGAGAGAGATGGATGGTTACTGTCCTGAGGAGTTTTCAGTCTATAAATACAAGATCTTATGGGTGAGATTTTAAAAGTTGCTGAAGGGATAGAAATTAGTGGAAATTGGGGAACCCACAGCCCCTAGAGCCTGATCTCTATTCCATTGAAATTAGTGGAGAGACTCCAATTGAGTTTTGAATCCCTTTGGGAATTGGTTTGAAATTCCCAGCCCCCAATACTAATGGCATTCCCTTACTGTGAATAAGAGGAGAATGTGCATGATGAATTCCCCTTGATGCCTAGCTGGAGTTCTGAATGCTCTGCCATGGAAGGGCATTTACACAAGTGCTATATGAGGCTTGAAAATAATAGGCAATGAAAAGGTAATGACACAAATGCTCTCCTTTTAGGACCAGAATTCAACCAAAATGCTTGAACAACATGAGGTTCTCTGACTCCATGAGGCTGTATATTCACAAACCATGCCAATAATTCAGCAGCCTTTCTTCAGAAGACAACCCAAGCTAGCAGAAAAACCTGTCTCTGATGCTGACAGACCAGAAGAGAGTGAATTGGAAGAGGGGTTGGTCGTGTGAAATGGCTTTTTGAGATCTGTTCTGAAGTCATTAGTGGTAAATGCTATGTGAAAACCTACAGAATGTTGTGCTTTGCCTTGGGACAATACAAACATAAGAATAGCCATACTGGGTCAGTCCAATGGTCTATCTAGCCCAGTATCCTGACTCTGACAGTGGCCAGGGCTAGTTTCTTCAGAGAGAATGAACAGAACAGGACAATTCTGAGTGATCCATCCCCTGTCATCCAGCCCTACCTTCTGGTAGTCAGAGGGTTAGGGACACCCAGTGCATGGGGATGCATCCCTGGCCAACTTGGCTATTAGCCATTGATGGACCTATCCTCCATGAACTCATTTAGTTCTTTTTTGAATCCAGTTATACTTTTGGTCTTCACAACATTCCATGCCAACGAGTTCCACAGGTTGACTCATGTGTGATGAAGTGCTTCCTTTTGTTTGTTTTAAACCTGCTGCTTATTAATTTCATTAGGTGACCCCTAGGTCTTGTGTTATGTGAAGGGATAAATAACACTTTCCTATTCACTTTCTCCACACCATTCATGATTTGATAGACCTGTATCATATCCCCCCTTTGTCATCTCTTTTCTAAGCTGACCAGTCCCTATTTTCTTTCTCTCTCCTCATACAGAAGTTGTTCCATACCCCAATAATTTGTGTTGCCCTTCTGATTCTCTGTACCTTTTGAGCTGGGGGCAAACAGAACTACACAAAGTATTCAAGATGTGGGTGTACATTGGATTTATGTAGTGACATTATGATCTTTTCTGTTTTGTTCTCAATTCCTTTCCTAATGGCAACTAATATTCTGTTTTTTGGAGATGAAGAAACATCCTCCAACATAAGATATAAGAATCAAGATAGATAGATAGGATCCTACCACATGTAAACTACGGAAGGACAGAACAGGTCATGCGGGGGGGGGGGGGGGAGTGGCACTATATGTGAAAGAAAATGTAGAATCAAATGAAGTAGAAATCTTAAGTGAATCCACATGTTCCATTGAATCTCTATGGATAGAAATTTCATGCTCTAATAAGAATATAACATTAGGGATCTATTATCGACCACCTGACCAGGATAGTGATAGTGATGATGAAATGCTAAAGTAAATTAGAGAGGCTATCAAAATTAAGAACTCAATAATAGTGGGGGATTTCAATTATCCCCATATTGACTGGGAACATGTCACCTCAGGACGAAATGCAGAGACAAAATTTCTCGATACTTTAAATGATTGCTTCTTGGAGCAGCTGGTACGGGAACCCACAAGGGGAGAGGCAACTCTCGATTTAGTCCTGAGTGGAGCGCAGGAGCTGGTCCAAGAGGTAACTATAACAGGACCGCTTGGAAATAGTGACCATAATATAATAACATTTAACATCCCTGTGATGGGAAGAACATCTCAACAGCCCAACACTGTGACATTTAATTTCAAAAAGGGGAACTATGCAAAAATGAGGGGGTTAGATAAACAGAAATTAAAAGGTACAGTGACTAAAGTGAAATCCCTGCAAGCTGCATGGATGCTTTTTAAAGACACCATAATAGAGGCCCAACTTAAATGTATGCCCCAAATTAAGAAACACAGCAAAAGAACTAAAAAAGAGCCACTGTGGCTTAACAACCATGTAAAAGAAGCAGTGAGAGATAAAAAGGCATCTTTTAAAAAGTGGAAGTCAAATCCTAGTTAGGTAAATAGAAAGGAGCATAAACACTGCCAAATTAAATGTAAAAATGTAATAAGAAAAGCCAAAGAGGAGTTTGAAGAACGGCTAGCCAAAAACTCAAAAGGTAATAACAAAATGTTTTATAAGTACATCAGAAGCAGGAAGCCCCTGGATGATCGAGATACAAAAGGAGCGCTTAAAGACGATAAAGTCATTGCGGAGAAACAAAACGAATTCTTTGCTTCAGTCTTCATGGCTGAGGATGTTAGGGAGATTCCCAAACCTGAGCCGGCTTTTGTAGGTGACAAATCTGAGGAACTGTCACAGATTGAAGTGTCACTAGAGGAGGTTTTGGAATTAATTGATAAACTTAACATTAACAAGTCACTGGGACCAGATGGCATTCACCCAAGAGTTCTGAAAGAACTCAAATGTGAAGTTGCGGAACTATTAACTAGGGTTTATAATCTGTCCTTTAAATCGGCTTCTGTACCCAATGACTGGAAGATAGCTAATGTAACGCCAATATTTCAAAAGGTCTCTAGAGGTGATCCCGACAATTACAGACCGGTAAGTCTAACGTCAGTACCGGGCAAATTAGTTGAAACAATAGTAAAGAATAAAATTGTCAGACACCTAGAAGAACATAAATTGTTGGGCAAAAGTCAACATGGTTTCTGTAAAGGGAAATCGTGTCTTACTAATCTATTAGAGTTCTTTGAAGGGGTCAACAAACATGTGGACAAGGGGGATCCAGTGGACATAGTGTACTTAGATTTCCAGAAAGCCTTTGATAAGATCCCTCACCAAAGGATCTTACATAAATTAAGTTGTCATGGGATAAAAGGGAAGATCCTTTCATAGATTGAGAACTGGTTAAAAGACAGGGAACAAAGGGTAGGAATAAATGATAAATTTTCAGAATGGAGAGGGGTAACCAGTGGTGTTCCCCAAGGGTCTGTCCTAGGACCAATCCTATTCAACTTATTCATAAATGATCTGGAGAAAGGCGTAAAAAGTGAGGTGACAGTTTGCAGATGATACTAAACTGCTCAAGATAGTTAGGACCAAAGCAGACTGTGAAGAACTTCAAAAAGATCTCACAAAACTAAGTGCTTGGGCAACAAAATGGCAAATGAAATTTAATGTGGATAAATGTAAAGTAATGTACATTGGAAAAAATAACCCCAACTATACATACAATATGATGGGGGCTAATTTAGCTACAAGAAATCAGGAAAAAGATCTTGGAGTCATCGTGGATAGTTCTCTGAAGACGTCCACGCAGTGTGCAGCGGCAGTCAAAAAAGCAAACAGGATGTTAGAAATCATTAAAAAGGGGATAGAGAATAAAATGGAGAATATATTATTGCCCTTATATAAATCGATGGTACGCCCACATCTTGAATACTGCATACAGATGTGGTCTCCTCATCTCAAAAAAGATATACTGGCACTAGAGAAGGTTCAGAGAAGGGCAACTAAAATGATTAGGGGTTTGGAACAGGTCCCATATGAGGAGAGATTAAAGAGGCTAGGACTTTTCATCTTGGAAAAGAGGAGACTAAGGGGGGATATAATAGAGGTATATAAAATCATGAGTGATGTGGAGAAAGTAGATAAGGAAAAGTTATTTACTTATTCCCATAATACAAGAACTAGGGGCCACCAAATGAAATTAATGGGCAGCAGGTTTAAAACAAATAAAAGGAAGTTCTTCTTCACACAACGCACAGTCAACTTGTGGAACTCCTTGCCTGAGGAGGTTGTGAAGGCTAGGACTATAACAGCATTTAAAAGAGAACTGGATAAATTCATGGAGGTTAAGTCCATTAATGGCTATTAGCCAGGATGGGTAAGGAAGGGTGTCCCTAGACTCTGTTTGTCAGAGGGTGGCGTTGGATGGCAGGAGAGAGATCATTTGATCGTTACCTGTTAGGTTCACTCCCTCCGGGGCACCTGGCATTGGCCACTGTCGGTAGACAGGATACTGGGCTAGATGATCCTTTGGTCTGACCTAGTACAGCCGTTCTTATGTTCTTATGTTATGTGCCTAGTTCTGAATTTTGGAATTTGAGTTAATTTTTAATGCATACAGTAAATACAAAAAATGTCCATTGGACAAATTTGTTTCCCTGAAGAAGAGAAACAAAAAGATGTTTGATAAAGGGAGCAGAGTGCAGCCACATTTTTCTGGGATGGGGTTTGAGTATGGAAAGTCAGGTGTTCAAAACATCCTGCACTGAAGAAAAGGAGAAGATCCGATTTCTCTCTTCTATTTCTTTTTTTGAGTCATCTTCACCCAGCCTGAAAGACTAAACAATTTACACCTTCTTTGTTGGAGGTAAGAAAAAGAAGAATTACTTCTCAAAATGCAAAGTTAAACTAAGAAGCTCAAGGTTTTTTGAATAGATAATTCCCCTTTTCAACACTGGATTCAAGCAAAAATAAGTGGCTCGGCATTTGATTACAAGTTTACCCATCAAGATACTTCCTGGAATTAAACGTATTAGTGAATTGAAATGATTAATGAAAGGCTCCCTCTGGTAATTTTTTCATCTGTTTTATATCTTCTCTTTTATCTCAGACCTCCACCTCTGCTAATCATGTTATTACTAGGCTACTAAAAATACAAGGAGTGAAGACAGATGTGGAACATTCTTGAATTGTCACCATTAGACGCACGCGTCATTTACAGAACATTTCACACGGAAAAAGACTCTCCAGACCTCTCCAAGCCCACACCACCTATTCAAGTTGGGCATTCTGTGTGGTCAACTTTGCAGCTCTCCTAGAGTATTGTGGGTTGGGGGTTGTGCCCCATGCTATTTACAATATATACACACACAGAGTCTCTCAGACAAGCAGTAGGCTGCATTGTCAGCTGGTGTAAGTTGATTTCATTGAGAACAATGGTGCTATGCAGATTTACACCCGCTGAGGATCCGTCCCTGTACCTGGAGTGCAAGAGTCAGAAAGAGACTTTCGGAGCCTTGTTCTTCACTCACATTATTTTGATGCTGGGACCATACCATCAGTGTCTCTTTGATTAACATCCATGTGAGAATCTTGTTGCCAAACAACAGCTGGTAGAAAAATTCTAAATGTCAAAGTACTGATAAAAATGTCCGTCCAAATTTTGAATTTGTCCAAAAAAAAAAAAAGTTAATAAAAAAATCATTAAAAAATGTGTGATATTTTCCTCTGGCCACGTGGCCCCCTCCCCACCACTAAGGCCTGGTCCAAAGCCAGTGGGAGTTTTTCCATTGACATCAATGGACTTTGAATAAAGCTCTGAACCCTTTGCTCTGACCACAAAACTGGACTAGTGAACTAAGCAGAGATTGCTCATCACATTTTAACTTCCCTCCTGCAAAGGCCTATGGAACTCCCTCCCCCCCTAAAAAAATCCATGTATCTTCATCATTCTAGATTGTTCTCTTAGAAGCAGCCCCTTTCAGTGCATGATGAGAATGAAACCATGTACAGTAAAAGCTGTGTTATCCGGCACTTTACCAACCAGAAAGCTCTAGAAACCAACATTTTGGGAGGGGTGCGAGCTCTGGGAGGTAGTTTGGATGCAGGAGAGGGCTCAGGGCAGGGGGTTGGGGTGTGGGAGGGATATTGGGGTGCTGGATCCGGGTGGTGTTCACCTTGGGCAGCTCCCCACAAGCGGTAACATGTCCCTGCTGCTCGTAGGTGGAGAAATGGCCACGCTGGCTCCGTGCGCTGCCTCTGCCCGGAGTGCTGGCTCTGCAGCTCCCATTGGCCGAGGACTGTGGCCAATGGGAGCTGCAGGCGGAGGCAGTGCGCAGAGCCACCTGGCTGTGCCTCTGCCTAGGAGCCGCAGGGACTTGTCACCGCTTGTGGGGAGCTGCCTGAGGTGAGCACCACCCAGATCCGGCAACCTGAAACTGCTCCGGCGCCTCAACCTCCTGCCTCGAGCACCTCCCACATCCAATCTCCCTCCCAGAGCCCACGTCCTGCACCCCCTCCCGCGCCCCACCCCTAAGCCCCCTCCTGCACCCAAACTACACTGGTTCTCCACTTGTAAGGTAACTCCCTTCTCTTTGTGTGCCAGTATATTTATGCCTGTATCTGTAATTTTCACTCCTTGCATCTGAAAAAGTGGGTTTTTTTACCCACGAAAGCTTATGCCCAAATAAATCTGTTAGTCTTTAAGGTGCCACAGGACTCCTCATTCCCTTTCTCTTAGTTAACCAAAATTTTTGACTTACCAGCACGCCCCCATTCCTCCAGCATGCCGGATAACAAAGCTTTTACTGTACTATCAGAAACATAGGAATAACACAGACAGAGGAAACTGAAATACAGAAAAGCTATAGGATATTTATTAGGGGGGTTGCGGATGAGCTCAGTTAAAATAAGAACTGACCTAAATTTACGTCATGCACCTCCTGCTTTTTTCTGAAACTCGAAGCAGAAATATCAGGTAATTGACGAGGCCCTGATCCAGCACTTAGCCTCCCACTACTTCAGTATCCACATCTCTAAAATGGGGATAATAAAGTGCAACTTACCTTGGTAAAGCACTTTGAGAATGAAGGATGAAAATCCTATAACATGCTAAAAATTAATTATTCACAATATTACTGATAAGAAAAGATATTTTCTCAGTATCTCATAATTGGCCAAAACTTGACACCTACAGGAAAACTTGCCATGAAAATTCTTATGAGCTTTCCAGCTAATTTTTGACCCCAGAGGTCTGGTTTGGAATATATTTGTCTCAAATCAAACTCCCTCTTTGGGACAGGGATAGTCTTTTTCTTCTATGTTTATATGGTGCCTAATACAGTGGGGTCTTGGCCCCTGATTGGGGCTCCTAGGGGCTACAATAATACAAACAATAAGTAATTTATAGACTTGTGGACACCAAGGCCTGAAAAGGACCACTGTGATCATTTAGTCAGACCTCCTGTATAACACAAGTTGGAGAACTTCTCCACAATAATTCCTAGGACATATCATTTAGGAAACCATCCAATCTTGATGTAAAAATTGTCAGTAATGGAAACTCCACCACAACCCCAGATAAATTGTTCCAAAAGTTAATTACCTCTCACCATTACAATGTTATGCCTTATTTCCAATCTGACTTCAACTACCAGCCATTGGATTGGGTTGTACCTTCCTCTGCCAGATTGAAGAACCCATTTGCAAATATTTTTTCCTCATGTAAGTACATATCGACTATAATCAAATCAACCCTTAACCTGCTCTTTGTTAAACTAAATAGATTGAGCTTCTTGAGTCTATCGCTACAGGGCAGCTTTTCTAATCCTTTAATCATTCGCGTGGCTCTTTGACCCCTCTCCAGTTTATCAAGATTCTTCTTGAATTGTAGACACCAGAACTGGAGACAGTATTTCAACAGTGGTCACACCAGTGCCAAATACAGAGGTAAAATAACCTCTCTAGTCCTACTAGAGATTCCCATTTATACATCCAAGGATTGCATTAGCCCTTTTCACCACAGCATCACACTGGGAGTTCATGTTCAGCTGATGATCCACCATGAGCCCCAAATCTTTTTCAGAGTCACTGCTTCCCAGGATACAGTCCCCCATCATGTAAATATGGCCTCCATTCGCTGTTCCTAGATGTATTCATTTACATGTTTGTTTGCATACAGCTTACCAAGCGATACAGATCACTCTGTATCAGTGATCTGTCCTCTCCATTATTTACCATTCCCCCAATCTTTGTGTCATCTGCAAACTTTATTAGTGATTATTTTGTTTTCTTCCAGGTTATTAATAAAAATGTTAAATAGCATAGAGTCAAAAGGGGCTGGTGAGTGACCCCACTAGAAACTCACCCATTCGACAATGATTGTCCATTTAGAATTACATTTTAAGATCCATCAATTAGCCAGATTTTAATCAATGTAATGTCTGTCATGTTAGTTTTATATCTTTTTAGTTTTTTTATTCAAAAGGTCATGCGGTACCAAGTCAAATGCCTTACAGAAGTCAATGTATAAAACATTAACCTATTACCTTTATCAACCAAATTGTAGCCGCATGAAAAAAAAGATATCAAATTAGTTTGACAGGATCTATTTTCCATAAACCCATATTGATTGGCAGTAATTATGTTACCTTCCTTTATTAATCAAGTCCTGTATCAACCTGTCCATTATCTAGCCTGGGATCGATGTCACACTGGCTAGCCTATAATTATCTGGATCAGCACGTTTGCCCTTTTAAAATATTGGCACAACATTAGCTTTCTTACAGTGTTCTGGAACTATCCAGGTGTGCTAAGACTTATTGAAAATCAACATTAATGGTCCAGTGAGCTTCTCAGATCGCTCTTTTAAAATTCTTGGATGCAAGTCATCCAGACCTGTTGATTTAAGGATGTCTAACATTAGTAGCTGCTGTTTAACATCCTCTGAGATACTAGTGGAATGAAAAGATTATCATATGATATGACTACATCACCTGCTTTTCTCCCAAATAGGGAACAGAAATATTTATTGAATTCTTCTGCCTTTTCTGCATTATTATTGATAATTCTACCATTTCCACCTAGTAATGGACCAAAACCATTGGTAGGCTAATAATAAGGTCTCAGACTTTGAGAGGTTTGCCTGTCTATGGGCTTGTCTTCACTACCCGCCCGGATCGGCAGTAGAAAATCGATCTCTCGGGGATCGATTTATCGCATCTCATCGGGACACAATAATCGATCCCCGAATCAACGCGCGTACTCCACCAGCCCAGGTAGGAGTAAGCGCCGTCGATAGGGGAGCCGCGGCGGTCAATTTGCCGCCGTCCTCACAGCGGGTAAGTCGGATCAGATACACAAATTCAGCTACGCTATTCCCGTAGCTGAATTTGTGTATCTGAAATCAATCCCCCCCCCCCCCCCCCGTAGTGTAGACGTAGCCTATGTTACTCATGTGGAAGTTCCGAATTGTTTGAACTGAGCTTGTAGTTTTCCTGTGCTTCAAAAAAAGAGTTTGGGAAAAGGCAAACCTCTCGACACCTTCTGATTGGGTGAGCTAACCTCCGTTCCAGGGAGATTTCAACAAAACCCCACAGCTGTGTTGACAACTACAAAGCTACAGTGCAAGGACTTTTGCATCGAATTCTAACAGACATTTTGGCTGATCCAGGCCTGGTTTGAACCAGCCGTGCATGTGTTGGACTGGGCTCTGAGGTTTAGCACTTCAATTGCCTAAATCCATATTTATACACTGTTCACAAAGCTGTTATGCTGAAAGGATCTAGCCGTTAATTACACGACCCAGTCAACCACATTCTTTGGGATCCATCCCAAGTTTATTTAAGAAAAGGAAAAGTTATTATGGAAATTACTGCAGCTTTTTAAAAAAAAAAACCTGGTCATTTTTTGTATCAATCCATAAACCACAAAAATGCTCATCACTTTAATAGTTTCCTGTTGAGGAAACCTTTCAAGTTAAGCTGTCAGTTAACAAAATGGGTGTGGAACACGCCAAGTGAAAGGACGGTAAAGCTACCAAAAATATGTCCCCTCAGGGCAGATGAATGTTTGGGTGGTTCTGGCATGACTCAATTCTCTGGCCTACGCCTCTTCCTTTCAGATATGTTGCAGGGTTCTCTCCTGTCTCTAGTCTTCCTTAGTTAGAGATGTGTGAGTGCAGAGTACATTGAGAAATAACCACCCCAGGGGACTGTTCCCCTCTTATTTAAAAAAAGCAAATACAGTACTGGCAATCTCTTATCTGCAGGTGGGCTGGCAGTTTGACACCTCAGGATTTCCCAGAAGCTTCTTCCTGGAGATCCATTCACATGTGTCTCTGTAGGTGGGGTTTTGTGGGCAGTGTGTGCACAAGAAAGGAATTGTTATTGTTATTTGTATGTAGATTCCAGACTTTCGTCTGCATGAGGCATGAAATCATCTCATCATCCATGTATTAAAAAGCCTACTCTACAATCAAATGCTTGGAGTTTTGTTAGACTATGCAGCTGTGCTTCCACACCCATCTTCCTCTTCCTCATTTAAGACATTCATTTCCAATGCATGTAATTAGCACAACAATTAACTCTTTGGTCTGCAAAGGCGCTATCGTATCATGATAGGATATTCACCCATCCTTTCTCAAAAGTGAGGCTGCTCTCTTCCACGTTCAGCCACAGCCTCTTTCTGTAACCTAGGAAAACTCACTCAGACCAAAAATGTCAGGAGTGCCCCTAGGTTCTGGGTAGAGCTGCTTGAATTTTTTTCCTTGATTATTAAAAGATTTTCCAACCCCCCCAACATTTTTGGTAATTTTTTTTTACTGAAAACCTTTTATTTTTAACTAAAAATGTTCTTGTACACCAAAAATGTTTGCTATTTTGTTTTTTATCTGATAGCTTTATGTGGGAGATTTAGACAAAAAAAATGAATTTTTTTTTCAGATTTCCCATAAAAAATAAGTGGCATTTCTGGACCAGATCTAAGTTTGGGTGCCTTATTTTCTGGCCACCCACCTTGAGACGTGGCAAGCTGAACACCCAGAATCAAATGCCATTTTTGAAAAGGCTCGCCTGATTTCTCATATGCAAAACAGGGAGGACAATAACATTTCACTATTGGAGCTCACCGCAGTATTGGGAGGATAAATTCATTTATGGTAGCACAAGGCTCAGATATTATGGGGACAGTAGACATAGAAAACCCTAATATATAAGCTAAGAAGAGCAGATCTGATTGGTATTTGGAAGGACCACCTCTAAAGAAAAGCAAGGTGTTGCAGGACGCAGGGCTAGTGAGTCAGTAGTCAGCATTCTTCCTGGTAAGTCAATGTTTAACCATTGCCTCAGCATGGTGCTAGAGGCGCTCAGCAGTTGCTGTGCTGCCTTTCTGGTGAGATGTAAAACCACAGACCTGACCAATTGGACTAGACTTAGTTTATTTTACATATCTGGGTCTTCTCTTTTGGTTTGAGATCTCATTTTAACTGTGGTGATATTGTGAGGGGGCCTGGTTACGGACATGGGTTATGCATTTTGCTCTGAAGGTTTTGAGGTTCATGGCTACCCTGATCCCTTCCTAAAGGGAGTTACATATCCATGGGCCAGTCGCCAAGAAGGCTGTCTTCTGCATGGAAACTTCACTCAGGAGGCTGATGCTGCCATTGTTTGACTGGAAGGTAGATGTTGCGGGAGGTCATGCTCATAGAGGGTCCCTCGGCAACTTGGGCTTTGAAGATGAGAACCAAAACCTTGGTTTTGACCCAGTGGGAAGTAGTGCAGAGAGCTGAGGTTGTGGGCTCTTTGTGACCCTTGCTGCTGAGTAGACGGACTTCTTGTGTTCTCAACAGGCTGCAGGTTTGTTTCAGTTCAGAGGTTTTATACCTAGGAAAAGAGAATTACAATAACCAGGACTGGATCTCATGAATTCATGTACCACCATGGTCAAGTCTGACTCTGTCAAGTGGGGACGTGGTCTTCTGACCAGCTATAAATGGAGAATCGGGATTTGCTCAGCCATAGCTATTTTGGTGTCCAGAATTAGAGAGGTGAGCACCAAGGTTGCAGACAGTCTCAGTTAACTGAGGGTGAGCTCCCTCACTGGAGGACAGGTGGGATAGGTGGGACATAGTGTTGTTTGTGGCTGATGTGAAGGTGATGTAGAGCGGGTGTTATCTGCCTATTGCTGGCATTTTAGTCCATGCTGCTTCACAACCTCTCATAGTAGCTTCACAGAGTTGTTGAAGATGAGGAAGAGACTGGACCCCTGTGGGACTCTACAGTTGAGAACTCTGGAGGTGGAGAAACAGGCCTCATCCAGAGTGGTGGTGGAGCACCTAAGATCATTACAGGCTCCATATAAATGTAAGATATGAGTGTAATATCTGGTTGAGAATGGCCATGCATGTGACTTAAAGGCATGATAATCAGTGGTTAAGGATTCAGATTTAGGAAACAATTCTGTTCAGGTTATAAGCTATAGCAGACGTAGATCACACTTTCACTGGCTTATTGCACCTTGCTGTGTATCAGTCTTGAATGGATAGTTCATTATATCTTTTATAAGTAAAATTCAATATCTTCCATTGTTGTTTGTAGTGTTGTAGCCATGTTGGTCCAAGGATATGAGAGACAAGGTCAGTGAGATAATATCTTTTATTGGACCAACTTCTGTTGGTGGAAAGGACAAGCTTTTGAGATTCACATAGCTCTTCTTCAAGTCAAGAGGTCTCTGAAGCTCAAAAGTTTGTCCTTTCCACCCACAGAAGTTGGTCCAATAAAAAAAAAATATAAAAGAGACAAGGTAGGCCAGGTAATAAGTAAAACAGTTGCTAATAGAGAGGGTGTAATCTAGTGGTATCGTACAGGATGGAGAATTATAAGTTTAGGGTTCTCTTCCTGACTTACTCTCTCTGCACACAAGTTTCCCCATGGAGTTAATTTTATCTACAAGAAAGGGAAGTTGAAAGGATTAATTAACTGTTTATAAAATGCTTCGAGATCCTTGGATGAAGACATTAATACGATTACCGTCCTTTTTGATTGAAGCATAACTTTCCCTTTTCTTTATAAAAAAGCATTTTAATAAAAGGCATCAGTGTTGGCACAACATCTAGCTGACTCCTTAGCATAGCTTCTTTATTTTGACTTACATCAAACAGTTACCTGCTCAGACAATTGAGACTGATCTCTACTTGCTAAAATTATGCCTCATTAAAATGGAACAGAATTTGTGGATTGTGACCAGAACAAGTGCTACTCTGGTTTATGAGAAACCTGGGGTTAGATTCCCACTCAGGCCCCTTCACTCCAAGAGAAAGGACTGGATTGGTGTAAAGGGGCCCTAATACCCCCACGTACAGTTGGTGGAGGATTCCCTGGGCACAGGCACTGTAGAAGACAGCTGCAAAGCTGCCCTCGGAGGACTCCTCCTTACAAGACCTGAGATCGGGCGTGGGTCAGAGACAGGTCTGGAGCAAGCAGTTCTGTAGCCTACAGGGCAGCCTAGGGAGACTGCCATAACATGGGCCTGGGTCTACATTTAAAACTTAGCTCGACATAGTTATGGCACTCAGGGGTGAGAAAAATACAACCCCCTGAGCAAGCGCCATAACCCCTGGTATACACACAGTGAGCGTGGTGTCGCTTAGGAAGTTGGTATTCCTACAGCCATAGAAAAGACCCTTTCGTGGGTGGAGGCTGCATCTACGCTACAGGGTTGTGCTGGAGTAGCTGTGGTGCTGTAGCTATACAGCTACAGTCACCATAGCGTAGACATGGCTTTAGACAGCTCTGGGGGCCTCTCTAAGTGATGCCAGGTGTCTCTCCAGCACCCAGAGCAGCCCAGGATCAGAAGGCTACAAAGGTAGCTTAAACCACCATAGTCCTCCCTGCTCGGTGAGTTCTGTGCTGTGCCTTTTTGAAGTGCAGCACATGTTCTCAGCCCAGTTCTGTAAGATTATAGGGGTTCCTGGTTTTCAGTTTTGTTTTCTTCTCTTTGGCAAGGAAATGTCAACTGTTTGTGACATTTCATCGTGTGCAGACAGGGACCAAAACAGTCCATAGGGGAGAGGTTTTTGCAGCCTCTAAGCATATAGCTCAAGATTTCTCCCTCAGACTCTTTCTGGAAACATCCTTTTCACGTCAGAATTGGAGAGGACACTAGAAACTAATCGACAGCTTAATGAAGGTTTTGCTAGGAAAGCCTGCTTTAATTAAGAGTAGTCAGCAAGGATTTACAGAAGACTGGTCAGGAATATCACCACAAATATGATTTTGTGGGGATGAAATCATGAACATAACTATAATTAGTCAGAATAAGTTACTTGGACTTTAGAAATGCTATCATTTCAGTAGTCCCTAGGAGGCACCAGTCACAGATAAGGGCCCCATTGTGCTGGGCTCTGTACATACACGTGGAGAGATGGCCTCTCCCCCTAAGACCTTTCATTCTTGATCCAATTGTCCTGCTCCAGCTCACATTCTGGTTTCCCCTCATTTATGAGCATCAATGTGTGAAGATGATCATAGTATTTAAAGATGGAAAGACCAAGCCCCTATTCCACAGACAGATACATTGAGCCTATATGCACCTATATCCAGGAGAGAGGATTATTTGGGGAGGAGAGCTAATAGGTCATAGGGTGAAGAGTTCAGATACTCTACAAGATCCACCCATGGGACCAGAACCTCTGCTGCACTAGGTCAGCTTTGCACTGCTCCACCCACACATGGTAGCTGTAAAACCCATTATACTGTGCCCAGGAGGATGGATGCCCTCTTCACAGGAAGATCCTCAGATGGTGTAGGGCTGCCAATGTAGAGTGTAGTGCCCACCCTCCAATGCCACCAAGGGAAAGGGGATGGGGCACCCCTATGCCCAAGCAATAAGCTCTTGAGGTCATTAGCAGCTGAGAGAGATTACAGCAGCCTCCAGGCTGCTCCAACTTGTGCAATGAGCCTCGGCTCATTGGGGAATGAAGTTAGCTTAGCGTCACATTGGTACACCTCCCCCCGCCGCTCTGCTGGGTGTATCTTGGCTGTGGCTGAAGAGCTGGCGGGTTATAGATGCCAGCTTCCAAAACGAGCATCTTAAGCAGAGTCTGCTGTGGTAAAAGAAAGGAGGGAAAAAAGCAGTTTGAGTTTTATGGGGATTCGCCTGTCAGACATTTGACTTCAAAGCCCTGGTGGCTGATGCCTTCCAGAGACTGTGGTGGAGCCCGTGAGTTCCAGTGCCTGTGTTTGTTTTTCCGACCCTTTGGCTCACTCAGTTATTCGAATACGCCTGGTGATTTACTCATGAAGAGCGCTCTGTAATTAGCGGTCCTGTTCCATCGCCCCTGCAATGGCCCTTCGTGACGTTTCAGCGGGTGAGACATGAAGAGGGCGTTGCCAGGATTTCAGGGAGGGAAACATTTGGTTAGACAGAACGTCTGCTGCAGCCATGCAGATCTGCGTGTTGTCCCCTTGGCTGGCCCTGGCTCCTGGCACTAAAAAGAAGAGTGCTTAGTGGATAAAGCCATTGCAAACCACTCCATTAGATGCAGGTGCCTTGTCAGTGTGTTTGATCTCTGCCATTGGTCCTGTAGGAGATACATAGGAGAGAGTTAGGGCCTGATTCTACTGTCTTGCATCTTTTGTCGTCTGCATCTGTGCAAAATGGGTATAAAATGCTCACAACAAATGTCAGTTGGCACTTTGATTTGGCAGCAGTTTACAAAGGGTTCTGGTGGCTTTCTAGACTGAGCCTGACTCTGATCTCACAACTAGTGTGACTTCATTGACTTCAGTGAAGTTATTCCTGATTTACACGTTAACATACAGAAGCTACAAGGAATATAATTTTTGCCTGTATTCTTCTTCTTCCATATGGCTGAAAAACAATGTTACATGTCCGCATTTAGGTTGACAACTCAAGTTGTGCAGAGTCAATAGAAGAAAGAGCACCAGGATATGATCATTTGGGACATTGGTTGACAAGTTGTTCCATAATGTGAAGTCCATTCCCACAGTCATAAAGAGGACTGTGTCTCAGTTCCTATTTATGGGGGAGGTAGAGGCATCTCCCACCATGCGCTGTGCAGATGCAGTTCAAAGTGGACTGTATTTTCAGTGGGAATGAAAAGCCAAAGGGTTTGGTTATTGGAAGATCTTTGTTCCATTGAACACGATGGAACTCCTGAAGGATTCTCATGTTGGGATGAATTTGGGATGGGTACATGTGCACCAGTACAGGCAGGCACAGCTGTGGTGTTGATTCTCCTGTGCCAGTAATGATCTGCATGATGGTGTTGAGAATTGACATGTGATTTGTGGGAGCTTATGTGTCTAGACAGGTGAGCAGTATTCTGTGGTAGAGGAGACAAGGGCCAGAGAAGAGGTCCGTAGAACTTTTGCACTTGCTCCCTGAGTCATTCCTCTCAGTTTCTGGATGAGAGTTAGATGAATCTTTATTTTGTCATGGATATTTTTCAGGTGTTTGTGGTTTATGAGGTTTCGGAATAACGTCACTCCAAGATATTTCAGAGTGAGATCATGTCTTATCCGCTGGCTGCAAAAGTCCATGTGCAGTTTTACCCTTGCCTTGCCATTGTTTAGATGAACTGCTGACATGATAGTTTTAGTGGGGTTTTGTATTAGCTGCCAACATAAGAAATATTCTTCCACTATTTTTTAAGTCCTAGGTTAGGATTTGTTCTATAGCAGGTAGATCCCATGCCGTATAGCCAATGCAATATCATTAGCATAGACAAATATCCATGCTCTGGGAAGGTCACTGGTGTAGATATTAAACAGGATCAGTGATGGGAGTAATCCCTGTGGTAGGCCATAGCTGAGAGTGCATGGCCTTCTCACTTGGTCAGAGAGGAACACACGAAACCCACAGTTGGTCAAAACTTCTCAGAGGAATTTTCTCATTGCATTGCCTGGGATAATTTTGCTGGCTTTCAAGGGAATGCCATTCCTCCATACAGTATTGTAGGTGGCAGAGGCGTTGAAGGACTGGTGATGACAACCTTTGCATAGTCTGCTCTGTTATGTGCGAAGGCACAATCAATGCATTCAAATGACATCCAAATGGTGCTCAGTAAACTCCCGGATCAAACAGCAGTGTAAGTTCCTTGTATTATATACTATATTCCCTTCATGTTACTAAACCTCTACTAGAGAGAGATTATTATTTTGGCTTTGGCAATATTGTGTGTGGGTGGAAGATGGAGATACCGTTATCTCTTGATTTGGGCTGAATGAAATATTCTGATTAACGAGCGGTCTGTTTTTCCCAGGGTCCCCATATTCCAGGCTGATTAACAGTCTGAGTTCTGTGCAGTGTTCAGCACTCTTGAATTTCTTCAGTCTCAGTGTTTTGTTTAATTTCTCCCTGTGAAATCAAACAAAATTAGGCCTGACCATTCGTCCTATAGTCCTCACAGGGATCTGGACTGTCTCACATGGATTGCTAATCAGAGAATGATTTGTTTTTCTTCGCCCTGTGAAAAATTTCAGCAAAAGCTATTTTAAAAAAAAACATTTTGGTTGAAAATTTTCTCTTAATTTCTTTGGAGGTTTTTGTCAAAAAACAACAACAAAATCTGGCAATTGAAAATTTTTGAATTTTTCTACATAAACCCCAAAATGTTTGAAGAAAACAAAGAAGCCTTTTTTCATCTAAAAATGTTTTGATAAAGTTTTTGACTAGCTTTACTCTCAGGGTTAGAGAAGTCATCTTTATCAGCAAGGGCTCATGGCTCCGGTGTCTCCCATTTGGACTGACTTTGCTACTATACAACTATGAACTCTTCCCAGAGAAATTAAGGCCACACTGAGTCAGTGGTATGGCCGAGAATACAGCTATAGGGATAGAAGGTAACCTGCCAGCCACGCTGTACTAATGCTAAACTGCGAAGGAGAGATTTGGGGGAACAAACCTATTCCCGAATTGTAACTAAGATACTGTACCAGCTAAAATTCACAGTCATTGAAGCCTGTCTTCCCTTTGATCCAGAACGGTAAGACCAGATCGTCAGCTGGTGTAAATCAACGTAACCCCATTGACTGAGGACATGGCTCTTACCGTTTATCATATTGGTGGACCAAACCAAAACCTTGGACTGTGTAAACAAGTGGGTCTGTTTTTAAACCTTCTAAAATAACAAACTACTATATAATCTCTCGTCTCATTAAGTATGGTAAATTAGGGTGGTAAATAGCTTGACTAGAAGAGGGCTTTCTGCTAATTAAACTGCCAAGAGTTAAAGACTTCTATTTTCCAAACTGCCTTTCTAAGTGAAAGAATCAAGATTTTAATCTTCAAAATGAGCAATGTTCATGTGTATTACAGGACAGGATGGGCTTGATCCAAAACCCACTGAAGTCAATGGGAATCTTTCCATTATCCTGATCAATAGAATCAGGCCCTATTAGAACCAGTTGCTCTAACGTAACATACTGCCCAGAAACACATCAGAAATCAAGGTCCCTGATTCCCAGCCCTTTGCATTAATTCCTAGACCATGCTACGTCTGACTGATATTGGGCAAGATAGGTAGGGTGGGACTTTCACAGGCACTCAGCCCTGGCCTAAGTATCCTGACATGGAAGTCGGTGGCAAGTCTCCCACTGACTTCAAAATTAAGCCAGCACAGTTCTTTTGAAAAAACCCACCCCCACACTGCCCTCTAGCAGTCTACAGGTTATTACACTGCTTGAGCCTGGCCTGGCTCCAATGGGAGGGTGTAGAGAGAGAATTGGTTTCACTGTGATTTGCTCTTGCCTCCCCACCTACTACCCCCCAAAAGGAACTTATTGGGAAAAAAAATCAAGGAAAGTTTCTGCTGCTAAAAAACAATGAATCAAGGTAAGACAGACAATAGAAACCTATAGACCTGGTCTGCCTAAACAATGCGGGAAGTTCAGAGCTGTTGAGATCCACTCCCTAAGATACTGCAGGGTATCTGGTTATTGTTAGTAATGGGGGACTCCGAAGGTTTAGAAAAGCATCCAAGAATCTGTATCTTTCCAACAGTCAATTGTGCAATCCCTGCTCCGCTATCTACACAACACACTATGCAAGCCGCCCATTAGGATCCTGGGGAAAAAACAAGCCATAATTGAACCCATCTGCTCCATGCGGACTCACAAATCACCTTATCTATAGTGACATGACAGACATTTTTATATTACACCAAACTGCATGAATGGGACGTGTTTTCCCCAGGTCAGATTCCCAAGTTAATACTAAGTACACGTAGCCTGTGTCTTCCCTTCTGCAGACCACAAGTGAAGTTTCACCAGGAAGTGACATGAAGTGGGGTTCTAGGTTTTATTACAACGTCCAGGGTTGCATTAAAACATGTAGCTAATCATAAGCCCCACTATTCGTAACATCAAACCCTCATTGAAAACACTGGCTTCCTTTCCTTCATGTTTTGCTTATCTTGTCAATTCAGACTTCAAGCTCTTTGGCACAAGCAAATCTGTTTGTACAGCGCCTAACGGAGTGGGGTTCTTTTCATGGTCCCCTAGGCATTACTGCATTTCCTGTAAATAATGATTCTTGAGGCCCTTTGAAAGCTGCCATTTTCATGGGAGCCCTTTAGTCTGAGTAGGCAGAGGGGAAAAAAGATTAAATATTTTGTCAGTGGATAGATTTTTCAAAAGGCAGAAAAAGCAGGTAGGCCCCCACTGAAAGTCAATAGGAGTTGGGCATCTAACTGCCGCTTCTGCCTCTGAAAATCTCCCCTCAGAATCTTGACTCACAACAGCAATAAAGCAGGAGGGGTTTAACGCAATAACACACTCAAACATTTGTAACGACATTTCACTTAGGGCCCAATCCTATGATGTGCTGAGCACCTCCATCTCCTATTGACTTCAATACGCTGAACGCCCATAGAGTGAACCCCATGGAGATCAATGGGATTGGAAGGCATTTGGCATTTCATAGGATCGGGACCTTCATCACCTATTCCTTACAGATTCCTATTTAAGACTCCAGACTGAAAGAAAGGTCAGTGTTATAAAGCTTCTGATAATGAGCCGGGGGACTGAATCCACTTCTGATCCTTCTATTTGGTCCCTCCTGATCAGGATGGCATTGTGTGGGTCCGGCTGTATAGGCTAACCTGTGACAAAGCTCTCCTGTGGACAGAAGAATTCAGCCTTCAAGAAAAATGGACCCAAACCTAGTATGGTACAATAACCTAGAAAGGAAGACAGATAGAAATAGGTGATTCTCAAATGCAGTTTAGATATTGAAATACTCATTTTGCATACGCAAATGGCCTTTTGGATGCCCAGATCCCACTCTTGTGGGTGCAAACAGTTCTTCTGTTTGTGCAAATTCAGAGGCAGGTTGAAACTGTGACTTCTGAGGTTTCGATTGATCTTGATTGTGAAAATTGTTGTTCATGGTTATTAAACCCTCAAAACAAGGTAGGCCCCGAACTAAGAGAAGCTACTAGTCTATTGATGTGGTTGTAAAACCCCATCATCCTAATGAGAGTAGCAGACCTGCACAGAGAAGTATTAAGCCACATATACACCAGTATTGCCAATCCCATGATTGCAAGTCAGGTTCCAAAAATCATAGGATTGCCTTAAAATCAAGTGTTTTTAAAAAATAATAAATGTTGGGTGCTTTTCCTTTGCTATCTGGCTTAGTCAGCAACCAGCAGGGCTAGAAACTTAGTTTATTTGTGAAATGAAAGCTGAGATTCTCAGCCTCCTAATACATGATAAAATCACGAGAGTTGGTAACACTGTTTATTTAAACACAGATGTATTGTCCCCTGCAACTGCTGTATGTACTCACAGGTCCCCCTGAGGTTCACCAAGAAGAATATTGATCACAATAATGTCTCCTCCTAAGATCCAGAGGCAAACCTCTAAAACAAAAAACTCTCAAGTTTTTCCATTGTGAATTCAATCAATCACATTATATCACACCTCCCACCACCAGGCGGTAACAAATGTGCTTAAAACTAAAGTCCTTTGAGAAAGAAACAAAAATATAAAAGTCAATGAAACAATCTTTCATCTTTTCCCAGAGAGCGTATTCCACAATCTTTTATTTTCATCATACTTAATTTTTCATTACACTGAAGAGATATTTTAGGTTTGAGTTTTTTTATTCCTTAAATACCATTTTCAAAGTCACTATTTATTTTTGCTGGCTGATTGATTTTATGTCTTTCATCTGACAAAAAGAAAAAATGATGGTATGGATTTTATCTGTGTAATAGATTCTCTGTAAGGTATGCCTGAGAACTCTAGCACAAAGTCTGAAACTTTAATGGGAATTCAACTGGAACTTGTGGATTCAATTGATGTTGTTCTTTCTTTATTAATTTTGCTTCAAAAACCTGTTACAGGATCATTACAGAAAGGAATATGGGGACTGATTCTGCTGTCACTTGGGTCAAAAAATCCCTTTGCTGGTTCATATGTGCTTAACTTTGAGCATGCGAGTTGCCTCGTTACTATCATGACTAAGAACAGAAGAATGGCCATACTGGGTCAGATCAATGGCCCATCGAGCCCAGTAGCCTGTCTTCTGACAGTGGCCAATGCCAGGTGCTCCAGAGGGAATGAACATAAGAGGGAAAGTATTGAGTAATCCATTCCCTGTCATCCAGTCCAGCTTCTGGCATTCAGAGAATAAGGGAATGTCTACCCATGCCAGCTGACTAGGGCTTGCGGGGCTTGGGCTGTGGGACTGTTTCTTTGCAGTGTAGACTTCCAGATTCAGGCTGAGACCCAGCTCTACGACTCTGCAAGGTAGGACTGCAGCCCAAGCCCAGAAGTCTACACTGCGGTTAAACAGCCCCACAACCCAAATCCCATGAGCCCAAGTCAGCGGACATGGGCCAACCATAGGTTTTTAACTGCAGGGTAGACATACCCTAAGGGACACCCAGAGCATGTGGTCCTATCCCTAATTATCTTGGCTAATAGATGTTGATGTACCTGTCCTCCAGGCACTTATCTAGTTCCTTTTTGAATCAAGTTATTTTTGACCTCCACGTTATTTCTGGCAACTGGTTCCACAGGTTGTAGAAGTGCTTCTTTTGTTGTTGTTGTTTTAAACCTGCTGCCTATTAATTTCATTGGGTGACCCCTGGTACTTGTGTTATGTGAAGGGCTAAATAACACTTCTTGTAGCGGGGTGGTCACCCGCTCCTGCCCTGAAGGGGTTAAACCAGCCCGGGGAAGGGGCTGGGCTGTGAGAGGGCTGCTGCTGGGGTAAGTGGCAAGCCTGGGCTGAAAGGGGAAACAGCCACAACTGGGGCCACGCCCCAATCAGGGCCCAGCTGGCCCTTATAAGAGGGCAGTGGGCCAGGAGCTCAGAGATATGGAAAGGGATGGGCCTGGCTGCTGGGAGCTGAGCAGGGTACCTAGACTGGAGCAGGGCTGGGGAAAGGCCAGAGGAGCTCCGGCCTGGATAACCCCAGGCTGCAGGCCTTGCTAAAGGCCAGAAAAGGTGCTGGGGTTGCAGAGAGCAGCCCAAGGGTAGGCAGAGGCAGCAGGTCCAAACCCCCCTTGCCGGTGATGAGTGGCAATTGTACTGCAGTCTACCCCAGTGAGCGGGGGCTAGATGGTGACTGGCAGTAGCCAAAGACTGAGGCGAGGTGAGGATAGGGGGTTGGGGGTTCCCTGGAGAGGGGAGACCCAGAGAGACTGTGGGGGTACTGCTGGGGCAGAACCCCAGGACAAAGGGACCCCGGAATCCGGGAAGGACACGGGGCCAGCGACAGGTGAGACTCGGGCCTGCAGAGGGCGCTCCAGAGGCTGGCAAGCTAATTTCCTGGACGACCAGCAGGAGGCGCCGCAGCGGTGAGTTGTCGCTTTGCTATACTTCGTTATTCACTTTCTCCACACCAGTCATAATTTTATAGTTCTTTATCATATCCCCCTTTGTCATCTCTTTTCTAACCTGAGCAGTCCCAGTCTTTTTAATCTCTCCTCATATGGAAGCTGTTTCGTACCCCTAATCATTGTTGTTGCCCTTCACTGAACTTTTTCCAATTCTAATTTACCTTTTTTGAGAACTGCACACAATACTCAAGGTGTGGATGTACCATGGATTTATATAATAGAATTATGATATTTACGGTCTTATTATCTATCTCTTCCGTAATGGTTTCTAACATTGTTAGCTTTTTAGACTGCCGCTGCACATTGAGCAGATGTTTTCAGAGAATTATCCACAAGTACTCCAAGATCTCTTTGCTGTGTGGTGACAACCAATTTAGACCCCACCACTATATTATCAATATAGACCTACTAACGTCAAAATCATCTCTAAAATGGTATTGTACTATACAAGCTACTTTCATGCTTTCGAGTTAAGCATATGCTTAAGTGCTTTGCTGGACTGAGACCTTACACCAGTTAAAATCAGAAATAATTCCAGTGAAACAATGGCATTGCACTGGTGTATAGACAGTATATGTGAGAGGAGAATCGGGCCCCTATCTTTTAAAAACTCAGAGCAAAATGTTGGACTAGCACTTTGGATCAAACAGAAACCTGAAGCTTGCAGAAATGTGGTTATTTTAGGGATAGTACTATTTTTACCCAATATAGCCTGGCCCTACAAGATATATTGACAATAATGCAGTGCCATCAATTTACTTCAGCTGAGGATTTGGCCCTGAAAGTGAATTTTAACTCCATTATACACTCCAGAAACATACCTTCTAAGAATTACACTAATCTAATTGGAGGAAAGCAGCAACAGCCTGTGGCTTATGTGATCAGTTGCACCATCGCTCAAATTTTGAATGTTGAATTTCAAAAGGCGAGCCAAAGAGTAAAGGAAATAATAAACAAAATCCTTTAGAATGAGGACTACATTGGAGAAAATCATGCTCTGCGTCTGGACCTACAAAAAAGAAAAAAGAAAAAAAAAAAGTGGTGAGTTTTGTTGAATACGTTTTTCCTTTTTTCACAATTAGATGAATGCACAGATAGAGAGAAAAATATAATTATAGGCACAGATTAGATAGAGTGACAGTGAATTAATATCCAGGAATATACACACTGTATATATGTGAGTGTGTGTGTATATATAAAAATAATACTTATACGTTTTTTTCATTTAAGCGATCGCTGAAAGACAAAAGCTGATTTTTGCATTGCTTATATTGTACATGTCTTTGAACTCTCTAGGAAGGCTCATTGAAGGGAACAATACATCATTTCTTTTAAGGCCATGAAAAAAAAAGTTCATTTTAAGTTATATTCATGACAGATGCAGGCTTCTAGAGTGACTTACTCATTCAAAGACAGAAATAAATAAAGAAAAAACTGGAGCCAGATCCTCAGCTGATATAAATTGGAAAAGGTCCATTGAAGTCAATTTACACTAGGTGGGGATCCTCTTTAAAGGTAAATCAAGAAATTAATTCAACAAGTTTCTGGCAAAAGCCTCCCTCTTAAAATGATGCAGTATTTTATAAACCCCAGAGGTCTGTGATTACATCAACAAACCCATTTTTTTGGCATAGATAGAACCACCAATGAAGAATTTAAACAAGCATATGCAAATTACTTCATTCAATTGCCCTTATTTCAGATTACAATTTGATCCAAATCTGATCAGGAAAAAAAAAGTGTCGCCTTTCCTGTGTGTTTCAGAAGAACTTTCATGAACTGTGGCACATATTATTCCCTGCAAAATCAGGTCACACAGATTATGGAGAGAATCAACCAAGTAAATTCTGAGAACACTGAGTTTGCTAGGAGCTGGCTTCATACGCACATCCAAATAGATTATAAGGCAAAAAAGACCCGAATAGTTCCTTCTAAAAGGAAAACAAGAGAACAACAACAAATGCTTTCTAATTTCTTCTCATGTATTTCTTTGGTGTGCCCGTCTGCATTTGGAGAAAAATTAGTACTACACAAAAAGCCACCAATCAGCCTTTAGGAATCTGTGGGGCTCTCTCGTCAATTTCCTATGATCAGACAAAGCATTACCTAATAGAATCACAGATAGAAAAAACCTGGTAGTCCATCCAGTCTCTCTCTCTGCCAATGTAGGATTAGCCCCCACTGTGCAATTTAAGTGTTTTTCCAGGCCTGAGCAATGGGGCTTTTGCCGCTTGGGAAAACTTCCACAGCCTCATACATCTCACTGTCAAGAAACTTTTCCTGATATTCAGCTTTAATTTCCCCATATTAATTTAATTGCATTACTCCTACTCATATTCCCAACTCGGTGCCTTACTTCTTGCCACTTCCCTAGTCAGAGTCGGCAACTTTTATAGACTTCTTCCAAAACTCATGATCGTATGCCAGGCAGTCGTGTAGATTGGTCTGCTGATATCTGGTCTAGGTACCGAGTCTTTGTTCTCTCCCTTGGTCATCTTCCATCCACAATCATTGCAAGAGCCGTCCTACTGATTTAGCTCTCCAGTCTGTGAGACATGCCCATACAAACACAGCCTGGCCTCCCTCAACCGGAACAATCCTTACAACCTCATTTCCTATCAGAATGTCCAACCATTTGACTTAACATCTTCATTTCTGTGGTGAAGACCATACCGATTTCCTTTCTTGTGGCTGGCCACGTCTCTGTTCCATACATTAAGATGAGTTGAATTAGTTTGATACCCCTTACTTTTTAATTGTATTGGCATCCTTTTGTCAGAGGCCTGGGGCCAGCTCCTGGCATTTGCACCATGCAGATTTAGTATGATGCTGGGCATCACTCAGAAAGGCACCATCCTCAGCAACCTTTGATCATAAGTATTTAAATTCTTTCACTCTTCTAAGCGCTGTACCTGTGATATCCTTTATGGGGAGTTCTCCTCCCTCAGTCATCATAGCCTCAGTTTTACCAGCATTCATTCCAAATCCAGCCCACTCAAAAGTATGTTACCACTATCGCAAGTTGGCTTGCAGGGTCTCACGATCTTCCACACATATGAGTAAGTCATCAGTGAAAAGCAGGTTCCAAGTCGGCTCCCTTTGTGTATTCTCACTTATCACATCCATGACAACTGCCAACAAAACGGGTCTCATTCACCCCGGATGCTGGCCTACACATATCCCCAAGTGCTATGATCAATATTTCCTCTCCATTCTGAGGTCTCATATCTGACATCCTTTTCACATTGGGGAGTACCTTACTCCTTGAGCAGGGCAATTGATTTCACTGTGACTGCTCATGGAGTAAGGTACAATGCAGTGGACTAGATCCTCAGCTGGTGTAAATCATCATAGCTCCAGTGATGTCAAAGGAGCTATGCTAATTGACACCATCTGAGGTTTTGGCCCAGTATGTGTAAGAGCAGCAGAATCAGGCCTTGGTGTTAACACTCTATGGATATCTGAGTGTAATGTCCCTTACACTCTTCCCCCCCTTCTCTCTTCCCCTCCCCCTCTCACGCGTATCCCCTCCCCCCGAGTCAGATTCTGATCTGAGTTACACCAGAGTAAATCTGGAGTAACTCCATTGGCTTCAGAATAAGGCCCATAGTCATGCTACATGTAGTTAGCTCTTTTAAGCTTTACCTCCAGCCACCTGATATTTTTTTCTTCCTCTTCTCTGAACTCCCTCCAATCTTTCTAGTGATGTAGTGCCAAGCACTGAATTCCTGGTGTGATCGCACCAGTGCAGAATAGTGGAACTATTACTGCCTTGCTCTGTAACATGCTGCCTTTTGCCTGCACAGTCCAAAACTTCAGTGCCCCTTTATTTTTACCCATATCACATTGCAATCTCCCGAATGCCATAATTTACTGTCCATTACCACTCCTACGTCATTTTCAACATCACCCAGTTTTCTTCTCCTTGTTGATTAGCTTTGCTTCGGATTATTTTTCTCTGCCTATATTAGCTTGCTTTTGTCCAATCTCACATTATTATCTGTTCATATTCTTTATCTCCTTTGGTGCCTTTGTATTATTTCTCTGTCCTGACTGATGTTTGCAATACCTCCACATTTAATGTCATCTGCAGATTTCACTGGATGAAATGCAATACTCTTGAAATGTTATTTCCTTTTGCAGATCTTTCTGAAGAGGTTAAATCAGACCTGGATTTATGTAGACCCCTGCAGTAACCCACTAGATGTCTATCCACAATTCAACACACTGCCTTTTATCATTACTCTTCTTATTTATAGTTCTTGGAGACAGTTTTCAGCTTAATGACAGAGTTCCTCTCTGATTCAACTTTGAATTAATTTATTAAATCAGATTTGGTGAGAACAAGTATAATTATTTATTTTCCTAAAATCCAAATTATATCACAAAAAGCAATCAAGTGTGTCAGGCAGGATTAATTCTTTATAAACCCATGGTGTCTTTTGATCACACTTCTATTATCATTCAATGTATTATTAGCTTTCTCTCAATATTTGTTCCATTTTTTTAATAGAAACTAGATTTATGGGATAGTAATTGTCAGGATCATGCATATTTCCTTTTTTGAACAGAAAAGAATATAGTACCTGTCTTCTTTTGGTACCATCACAGCTGTTCATTACTTCTCAAAAATTCTAGCCAGTGATACAGTAAATGTATTAAGACATTCCCTAACTACCCCTGGGATGTATATATTCTGGAATAGATTTGTGTATGTTCACTTTTTCCACATATTCTCTTACCTACCCTTAAATGTTAGCTGTTGTGACAGGGTCTTTCCTACCTTAAATTGTATATTATTCTTGAAGAAAATAATATTTATGAAAGGAGTTCATTATCTCAGCCAGTTTTTGGATTTCCATTAACATCACCCACCTTCTCATTTTTTTAAAATGCAACTGTTTCCTCCTTAGTATTTCTGATCCAACTGATATTTTAAAGAAACCAGCATATTTCCATTAATCCCCAGCATTACCATTTTTCGCAGATTACAATCTAAAGACACAATACACAGGAGGGGAAGCAGGAGAACAGAAAGGTGAAATGGCTTGCTCAAGGTCACACAGCAGGCTGGCAATAGAGCTGGGAATATCACCAAGATTCCTGTGCATGGCCCTATCTACTGGACTGCACTACACCTCATTGTAAGAGCAGTGGTCTGACAGGCTTCAGAACTTGTGGTCACAGGAGTCCCTGAGATGAGAGGGACTCAGAGAGAAAGAGTCCTGAACATGTTCTATTCTCCTCCTCCATAACTCTGTCCCTGCTGCCCTTTCCTCTCAGCTTCCCCCCTCCCAAATCCCTTCACACTCTGTTGTTCATTTTCTAAAGCGACAAGGTTTTGATCATCATCATGGGGACAAAGACATGCATACTATTAATTGCATGCATACTAATTAACTACTAAACATCTACTAGGGATAAACATTTCAAAATCAGGCCAGAATAACTTGCACCCAAGAGTTCTAAAAGAGTTGGATGAGGAGATCAACATCAGCGGGAAAGATATTACTAATAAATCTTGGAATACCAGAGAAAATCTGTAAGATGGAAGAATGCTAATGTTGTTCCAGTATTCAAAAAAAGGGAAGGGGGCATAACCTGGATAACTATAGGCTGGCTAACCTGACATCAGTCCTGAGTGAAATAATGAAGGTGCTGATATGAGATTCAATTGATAAAGAATTAAAGGATACTAATATAATTAATGCCAGTCAACATGATATAATGGAAAACAGGACTTGTCAAACAAACCTGATTTCATTCTTTGAGGGGATCACAAGTTTCGCTGATAAAGGTAACTTCTTAGACTTTTGTAAGGCATTTGATTTAGCCCATGACATTCTGATTAAAAAGTTAGCACTCTGCAATATCAATAAAGCACCCATTAAATGGATTAAGAAGTAGCTAACTGACAGATCTCAATATGTAGTCAACAATGGGGATGTTTCTAGAGGGGTTCCACAGGGACCGGTACAGGCCCGAGGTTATACAACATTTTCATCAATGATTGGAAAATCGCTGATAATCAGATCTGTGGATGACACAGATTGGCAGAGGGGTAAATAATGAGGGCAGGATGGTCCTACAGAATGATCTGGATGGCTTGATAAGTGGGGCCGTTTAAACAAAATGTATTTTAATACCACCCAAGGTGAAGTTCTACATCTGGGAAGGAGGAATGCAGGCCACACCTACAGAATGGGGGACTGAAATGCAGGGATTCTGAAAAGCATTTAGGGGTCACAGTGGAGAAACAAGTGAACATGAGCTCCCCGTGCAATGCTGTGGCAAAAAGGGCTAATGCGATCCTTGGATGTGTAAACAGGGGAGTACTGAGGAGGTGTAAGAAGGTTATTTTACCTCTGTAAATGGCATTGGTGAGACGGATACTGGAATACTGTGTTCCGTTCTAGTGTCCGCATTTTAAAGGATGTTGAAAATTGGAGAGGGGGCAGAAAAGAGCCAGAAGAATAATCCGAGGGCTGGAGAAAAAGCCCTACAGTGAGATTTAACGAGCTCAACCTGTTTAGCTGATCAACAAAAAGATTGAGAGATGACTTGATTACAGTGACTAAGCACTTTCACGGGTGGGGGGGGGGAAGAGGAGAAAACAGTGGGCACTAAAAGGCTCATTAACCTAGGAGAAAGGCATAACAAGAATCAGTGGCTGGAAGCTGAAGTGAGACATTCAAATTAAGCATAAAGGCACCAATTTGAAACAGTGAGGGTGATGAACCATTTGGACTAACTACCATGTGAAGTGGTGGATCCCCAGTCTTGAGGTCTTCAGTTCCAGAGGCCTTTCTAGAAGATCTGCTTTAGCCAAAACACAAGTTATGGTTTAGTCACACACAAGTTATTGGGATCAGTACAAGGGTAACTGGGTGAAATATAATGCCTGGGATATGCAGATGGTCAGACTGGATGAACTGTTGGTCCCTTCTGGCCTTAAACTCTAAGAATGTACGAAAAGCAACCACAGCCACAGATTGTGATCAGTGGCCTGAGGCAGCAAATTCCACTGGTCTGCTGTGCACTGCAGACATCCTCTTCCTCTATCTTAATTGTAGCGAGGTTGGGTCTCTCTTAAAGTGCCCAAGCTGGCAGCCCAGGTAGGAGATGAACAGCAGACTTCGAATTGGGGGTGAGGGGGGCAATGCATGTGTATACCTTACCAGCAGGGGGAGACATACCTTACAAGGCAAACCACACCTTGGATTTCCCCCCCCCCTTTTCAAATCAATCAGACCCTTTTAAGGTTTGATCGTATGTGCTCCTCTTTCACTTTCTGTCAGAGAAAAATTCAAGGTGAACACACAATCTTTTCCATGGAGGACTGGCATTGGCAGGCTACACGATGTTGGATGTCACTGTTGGCAACAGACAGAGAGGCTCTGTGGATGTGATTTCCAGATGCCCTCAAATTCTAGATAGCTTCAATTATCAGGGTTAGGCCCCGCCATTCATAGCAGGTGGAACCCAATTTGCAAGATAGAGGATTGGATTCAGTTTTGGAGTTTGAACTGCACAAAAGAAAGAGGATGTTGGGATCCATTGTTTTGTTTTGGACCATCTCTAGTAAGAAGCAGGCGTGTCAGAACTGCTTTCATGCCATGAACCTTATTTTTAGGCACCCACAAGCTTGACTGCATCCCAGAATCCACTGCATCAATTCTCACATGGCATTCCAGAGAAGTCTCAAGGGACCCTGGTGTTTCAAAGCAGCCACTGCAGGAACTTGTGCATTGCATTGAAGGTAGAGTTGCCAAGAGTTCAGCAGGTCTGCTTCAGCCAAAGATCAGAGGCAGGGCAGGGCTCCTGGCCCCAGCCAGAATAATAGCAGCAAGATTCCCCTTAAGAGGTTGCAACTCACAGGATGAGAGCTGTTCTAACCGGCAATGACGAAGGGTGGTTTGGCTGAGAGTGCTGGTTACTAGTGGAGTATGAATCCTTCCTAACACCACATATCCTCTGTGGATCAGCACAGAGGAGAACCCGTAACCCACCCTCATCAATGGGTTACTTCTACACTACAGATCCCACATAGTTAGCTCAGAGGCCAAGCATTACTAGACATCGGACTCTGTGCTGGAAGAACCACCTCTAAAGGGAAAGCACAGCGTGGAGTTAGTTCATCCTGCCACTACTTGTGCTCTGCGCATAAATCGAGGGCTTCGGTTTCCAGCACTTCTTGCCAGCAATGAATTCACTTGGGGAAATAAAATAGAGAAACGTGGATGAACTCGATAACAAGCCACATCAGGGTGGAGAAATCGTGAAAGGTAAGTAGGGTTTATTTGCCCAGCACTGCCCAGGAAGTTATTTACCAGATATAAATCCGTGTTATTTCTGGCACATTTGTAAATTAGTGTGTAAAGAAAGCTGAAAAGGAATCAATTAAAGCATAGGGGCAGCCATCAAAATAAAAATGGAACGTACAGGCGATACACTGAGTTCTATCTGACAATGGTCTGCACCCAACCTTCCCCTAAGATAAGGAGAATTCCCTGGTTGTCCACTCAAGCATATTTAGGAGGAGGATGTCTTCAAAGGCTGCCTGCTTCTGGCTCATCATCTGAAACACCGTTGCCACTTTAGAGGCAGTGTGATCTAATGCAGAAGTTCTCAACCCGGGGGTTGCAACCAGGTGGCAGAGAGAGTCAGGACCGCCCTGCTCCAGTCGTGAGCTGGAGCCGGTTCACATGAACCGGTTGTTCAATTTAGAAGCCGGTTTAGAACCGGTTGTTAAAAGGGTGGACAAACTCCGGCCCGCGGGACCATCCTGTCCGGCCCGCCTGAGCTCCCGGCTGGGGAGGCTCCCCCGGCCCCTCCCCCGCAGAGCCTCAGCGCGCCGCGCCGCCAGCACTCTGGACCGCACCTGGGCAGCTCGGCAGCTCCTGCTGCTTTGAGCGGCATGGTAAGGGAGTGGGGCTGTGAGCCCCAACGGGCCGCGCAGCATCCATACACGCTACCCTGAGCAGCATGGTAAGGGGGCTGGGCTTGGGAGGAGGGGTTGGATAAGGGGCAGGGAGCGGTTGGAGGGGGCGGAGGTTCTGGGGGGGCAGTCAGGGGATGGGGAATGGGGGGGTTGGGTAGGCGTGGGAGTTCCAGGGGTCTGTCGGGGTGGTAGTGGATGGGGGGGGTCAGTGCAGTCAGGGAACAGGGAGCGGGGTGAGTTGGGTAGGGGGTGGGCTCCTGGGAGGGGGTGGTCAGGGGACAAGGAGTGTGTGTGGGGGGGGGGTTGATGGGTTGCAGGTTCTGAGGGGGCAGTCGGGGGCAGGACGGGGGGGAGAACAGGCTGTTTTGGGAGGCATGTGGGGCTTGTAATCACCAGGCAGTTCACCTCCGAAGTGCCCCCAAAGAACCGGTAGGGAACCGGTTCTTAAGATTTTGGCAGCTCATCACTGCCCTGCTCTTCACTTATCTAGCAGATTTCCCCTGCTAGATGGGAATGAGGTTGTGATATGAAAGAAGTTGAGCACCTCTGCTCTAGTAGACGGGCCACTGAACTCAGCATTCAGACACATGGGAGTCTAGCCCCAGCTCTGACTTTTACAGTGCATGTAGAGAACACTCTGTAAAACTTCTCACACCACGCATGCACCCACCAGCAGCAAATAGCCCCCTGTGATGAGCGGTAAGGAGGAAGATAAGGAACAGCTTTATGACTCACAATCATGTGAGGCACTTGGCTGTCCATTGGCACGGTTAGCCCCGGTATATTATCACTGTGGTTTATTTAATCCATGAATGAACTCCTGATATCATTAACACGCCGCTCTGTCTCGCAGTTTATGCATTATTTTCTCATGTGATTGCAGTTGTTTTTTCAGGCTCATTTTCTTTTTTGTCAGGACAAAGAGAAGAACATGCTGACTTTGGCTAATGTGCATGTAACTGTCTTAACTAGAGATAGGCCCCAACCCAAACCCTAGAGCTGAGTAACCCCAATTTTTTGTGTGTGTGTGTGTGTGGGGGGGGGGGAAGCAAGTCTTCAGCCTTCAAATGTGGATCCAGACTCACATTTTGTGGCAGTCCCTCTGTCTAGAATTCACTAAACTAGAATCCCAAATCCCTCAAACCTCAGGGGGTTTCAAATTTGGATCCTGATTCAATTTTTGCAGTCCAGGCCGATCTCTTATTTTACCCCTCTCCCCCTAAGCCCCTCCAATTTTTTTTAATGTCCTTTAATCTCTTACAGCACCAAGGATACAATCCATCCCCTTTAATGTCAGTAAGGATCTTCCCATTGACTTCAGATCAGGCCTCAATCCCTACAGCTATTGGAGTTCTCATATCATGCTAGGACTATATGCTTCTCATTGAGTAGGACAGTTTTTGCTTGGACTTTTTTTTTTTTTTTGGAGAGCTTATGTTATCTTTCCCTAGTGTTTTCCAACTGTTGTGTGGCCATGTCACTCCTCTTTCTGCTTTATTGTTCAGTTTATATCCTGTGCACGTGACCTAAAAGATCAGTTATTCAGCCTCAGGGGGTGATTCATCTCTGGCACACTAATATTCAGGGAGGAATTTAATCTTTCAGGAAAGATGCATCTCTAAGGCACTTGCTGAGAAGCATATGATCAGTAGAACCACCTTGCCAGAAGCCAAGAACCTGCTGCCTTTTCTGATCATGTTACTACAGCAATTAATACTCTGCACATGATAACTAAAGATGAACAAATGGTCCCAAGATTCAATTTCAATAAACCTCCAAACATTCAAGTCTCTGCTTCTAGGCTCTACCTGAGGAGGGTTTCATTCAGTTCATTGGGGCAGGGTGCAAACGGTAGTCTGACATCAGGCCAGCACCCTGGTAACCACTAGATCGGGGTGGCCAACCTGTGGCTCCGGAGCCACATGCGGCTCTTCAGAAGTTAATATGTGGTTCCTTGTATAGGCACCTGTGACGGGTTGGATCACAGAAACCCCCTTGGGAACTGCCACCCGATGTGCAAAGACTACCCCTGCTTCTGTTTTCCCTGCCAGTTCAGAACTCCAGCACCCTGTCTTGCTGAGCCAGACACTCCTGTCTGCTCCAACACAGACCCAGGGTCTGAATCACTTGTCCCAAAGCTGCAAGTTTACCTGAAAACAGCTCACAGAAGCGTGCTTGTCTTTAGCACTCAGATGCCCAACTCCCAATGGGGTCTAAACCCAAATAAATCCGTTTTACCCTGCATAAAGCTTATGCAGGGCAAACTCATAAATTGTTCGCCCTCTATAACACTGATAGAGAAATATGCACAGTTGTTTGCTCCCCCAGGTATTAATACATACTCTGAGTAAATTACTAAATAAAAAGTGATTTTATTAAATACAGACAGTAGGATTTAAGTGGTTCCAAGTAGTAACAGACAGAACGAAGTAAGTCACCAAGCAAAATAAAATAAAATGCGCAAATCTATGTCTAATCAAACTAAATACAGATAATCTCACCCTCAGAGATGCTTCAGTAAGTTTTTCTCAGACTGGACACCTTCCAGGCCTGGGCACAATTCTTTCCCCTGGTACAGCTCTTGTTCCAGCTCAGGTGATAGCTAGGGGATTCTTCATGAAGGCTCCTCTCTCCCTCTCTGTTCTCTTCCACCCCTTTATATATCTTTTGCATAAGGCGGGAACCCTTTGTCCCTCTGGGTTTCCACCCCCTCCCCTCACTGGAAAAGCACCATGTTAAAGATGGATTCCAGTTCAGGTGACATGATCACATGTCATTACAAGACTTCATTGCCCACTTGCCAGCACACACATATACAGGAAGACTAACAGGTAAACACAGCTATCTGCGGACAATGGTCCTTGTTAATGGGAGTCATCAAGATTCCAAACCATCATTAATGGCCCACACTTTACATAATTACAATAGGCCCTCAGAGTTACATTTTATATTTCTAGTTTTAGATACAAGAGTGGTACATTTATACAAATCAGATCATACTCAGTAGATTATAAGCTTTGTAATGATACCTTACAAGAGACCTTTTGCATGAAGCATATCCCAGTTACATTATATTCACTTATTATCATGTTTTTATAAAACCGTATAGACTGCACAACGTCACAGCACCGACTCTGGGGCTGGAGCTACAGGCGCCAACTTTCCAATGTGCCGGGGGGTGCTCACTGCTCAACCCCTGGCTCTGCCACAGGCCCTACCCCCACTCCACCCCTTCCCGCCCCCTCCCTTGAGCCTGCCATGCCCTCGTTCCTCCCCCCCCCCCAGAGCCTCCTGCACGCCACGAAACAGCTGATCGGGTGGTGCAGGCGCTGATCAGCAGGGCTGCCGGTGGGCAGGAGGTGCTGGGAGTGGGGGCGGGGGGGCACTGGTGGGAGGCTGCTGACGTATTACTGTGGCTCTTTGGCAATGTACATTGGTAAATTCTGGCTCCTTCTCAGGCTCAGGTTGGCCACCCCTGAACTAGATCCAGACACCTAGACCCTAGATTGCAAACACTGTGGGACAGACATTGTCCTGAGATGCATTTGAACAGTTCCTAGCACATTTCTGCCCTAATCCCTCTTTGGGGTCTGTGGCAGCTGGGATGGAGCAGAACAGTCAGTGCTGCGAGCTCAGTGTCAATCTGAAATGGGTAACAATAAACAAAGCCAAGATTGTGCTGTCTGCATCTTTGCACTAACAAATGCACAAGAGGTGACTGCTTAGTTGCAATGATTAAGCCAGGGTCTTGACTGGCCCTGGAGTTCTGGACAAGAACTGAGGAGCTCCTCTCCCAGCCTTCCTCAGCAGTACAGTGCCCTTCAGAAGAAACAGACAAGCCTTCTTAACTGGCCTGCTGGCTCCCTATTTGTCAGTGTCTTCTCCTAGCCCTTCTAGGTCTCTGGAGGACTAAGTTTTGTTGATAGTCTGATCTGAGCAGATTTTTCCTTGTGTGGGGAGGTCAGGGCACTGACACCTCTAACAGGTGGCAGAAAAGGCCTGATGGACCCCATCTCAGGGTCCATAGATGGTACTGTAACAGTCATTATTGTGACATTTCATTGGATAATCATCATGTTTGATCTGTCACTTTGTAATGTGATAACACCCCCCTGTATGATTTTTCTGACTCTTTTGAAACTGCAGCACCCTGCTGCAGCAAACCCTCTGACGGTGCCCCCCATAAGGCTTTATGGAATATGCTTATGAATGTATATAGGACATAACTAGAATATGTTTTATGCTACATATGCCATGTAACATATCTCTGTAAAGGTTATGATCTACTGAATCTATTAATCGTATTGTATGCATGTATCATTTTTGTACTTGAAGTTAGGAATATTGGCTGTGTACTTGCTTGATTTCTAAGCAGCCTTTATAAAGCATTTGGTCAGCCTCTTGAGAAAAGAATGTGCAAATTTAGTGCCCAATCAAGAAGCACTTAAGGGACAATGGATCTTGGGAGGCTCCAATCCACATAAGTCTACATGAGGACGTTCAAGGTAGCATGTGAGCAATGGCTGCTGCCTGTAAAAACGGAGTCATGCATGCACATGTGACTTGCCCATGTGACTCCAAAACTCCATCTTGGAGCTGGACTTTGCATAGGAGAGAGGAGGGGGGCTCCACCCGCAAGAGAAAGTCTACTTAAACCCCTGAGAGACTCCTCCATTTTGTCTTCAGCTGCTTAAAGAAAGAGCCTCTCCACCCCCAAGGATACCTGCAAGAAACTGGAACAAAGGACAGTAACTATAGGGGATGTGAGTGATTGCTGGACCCAGACTAGAAGGAGACTAGTCTGTAAAAAGAAGCTTACTGGGTAAGGTTTTTATCTATATTCAGTTCTCTTAGACATAGACTTGTGTGTTTTATTTTATTTTGCTTGGTAATTCACTTTGTTCTGTCTGCTATTACTTGGAACCACTTAAATCCTACTTTCTGTATTTAATAAAATCACTTTTTACTTATTAACCCAGAGTATGTATTAATATCTGGGGGTGGGGGGGGGGCAAACACTGTGCATCTCTCTCTATCAGTGTTATAGAGGGTAAACAATTTATGAGTTTACCCTGTATAAACTTTATACAGGGTAAAACCGATTTATTTGGGGTTTAGACCCCATTGGGAGTTGGACATCTGAGTGTTGTAGACAGGAACACTTCTGTAAGCTGCTTTCAGGTAAGTCTGCAGCTTTGGGGCACATGGTTCAGACCCTGGGTCTGTGTTGGAGCAGACGGGCGTGTCTGGCTCAACAAGACAGGGTGCTGGAGTCCCAAGCTGCCAGGGCAGGAAGGCAGGGGCAGAAGCCATCTTGGCACATCAGTTGGCAGTTCCCAAGGGGGTTTCTGTGATCCAACCCGTCACACCCTCGGTAATATTTGCCTTGCACAAAGCAAAACATACCTCCCCTCTGCCAGCTTTGCTCTGGAGCCTCTGCCACCTATTTTGTGGGCTAGGGCTATGCAACTTCTACAACCTAGGCACAGCAGCATTCAAAGGCATGTTTTGGAGGGTCTGATGCTTTTCCTTTGACTAGCTTCATCACAGACCTAGTGTGTGGGGGGAAGTGCAGAGTTTGTGAGAGGTAGGACTCTAAGGTTGTCATCAAAGGGCTAAATAAAGACCTACATCCAGGGGTATGTTCCCAAACCTAGGAGACTAACAGACCAAAAAGACATTAAGCTGATAAGTTTTATGCAAACATCTCTTGTGAACAGGTCTCCTTTGAAGCATATAGGCTTTTCCTGCCCTTAATGGGGTTCCCATTCTAAGCCAAAGTAGCCTGTTGAGCATATCACATATTAATGTGTTCAGGATAATGGCCCTTTAAATCAGCAGCCAGCACTGGACAAGCACGGTATGAGGTCTGCCTCAAAACGATCAAATACATTCAGCTATGTTTGAACTGGTGTCAGCCATGATCCCATTTTTCACCAGGAACAAGGTTGGTTTCTTTGAAAGAGTGGAAGGAAGAGGCTTATATAAGTCACTATGTGAACCTGGGTAAGGAATATAGGCTCCCTGTCTGTAAAATGGGTCTAATAAAATATGTAAGTATCTTGTGAGACTTGCCTTGGCCATGAGTCAGCAAGGTACTTCAGCATAAGCCTAACTTTACGTTCACCATCTTACTAAAGTCCTCATTATTGTAGTAGCTGAGTGACTCAGAGTCTATTTAACAGACTCACCAAGAGCATTTTTTCTGACTTCAATGATACTACCCATGTGCTTAAAATTAGGCATATGGTTAAGTACCTTGGTGACAGAAAGCCTTAATGAAGTGTTGTGAAATTCTCAAAGGGAAGGTGCTCTATTAGAATTATTCTAATCTTTTTATGTTAGACTGAATACAGAAATAAGGGCATGCAAAAAAGTTTCATTCAGAGGAAGGTGAACGGTTTTCAAAACAGTAAGAATAATCAATGAATAGGCACACTAGCACTGGGTGAACTTTGACAAGAATGGAGGCTGAAGCTCAGATCACCAGCCAAACATTGAGATGCTGACATTTATTATTTCTATTGAAGTATAACTTAACAGCCCCAGTCATGCATCAGGGTCCCATTGTACTACATGCTTTACAGACATAACAAAAAAATCTCTACCTCAAAGAGTTTACAATCTGGGGGTCTGTAATATTGGACTGAACATCTCCTCAGGACAGGGCTTTCTGAAAATGTCTGCCGTTGGTGGTCCAGAAAAGAAAGTAAAAGCTTTTATGGGGGGTATTTTAACTTCTCAATTCCTCACCTAACCAGCGCAGTCTGAGCAGACAAATAATCAGGAGTGTTTTCCAGCTTGCCACGAAAAGGAAAAAAAAAAAAGTTTGAATTTGATTGGATCTGAGTTTTAGACAGAGGTGTGGCTGGCTTTTAATTTTATTTAAATTGGTTTGCTGATTCCTAGAATACACCTTCTAAAAACCTCCCCACCAAATGTTATAGTTAGGAGTTAATTTGAAGTGCTGATGTGAGATCTAGTCAACCCTAATCTCGGTTGCATTGCACAAACTGCTGTAATGGAGAGATTGCTCATGGCGAGCCGGGATGAGTGTCATGCACCTCAGGTTTGAATCCAACCACAAAATGACTCAGTTCTCCAAGAGAGACCGTAAATAACGTCTCTATGCGTTGCACAAACTGATTGACTGGAAGTCAGGAGTAAAATTCTGCGGGGAGAAGGAAAAAAAAACAGTGGAAAAGAGAGAATCACCTTTAGGGAGTTCAATCCAAAGGCCTTAAACCCAAATCCAAGATTTTCATCAGCATTTCCAAAGCCTTTGGGAAGAGTGCAGGAGGTGAGCAACTTGTGGGCTGAAATGTGAAGTCACTGGATAAAATAGCTAAACCATGAAATGAGTAACTTCCATGGTGAATTCCCTGGAGAGGATGATACAACTTTATGATGTGCGGTGTCTGTCATGCAAGCTGTCTGACCCCTTTGCAGAGTTACGTGATAAATAACAGCTGGGGGAGAGAGCTAGTCAGAGGCATAGGCAAAGGAGAAAAGACGAAGACTTCAGATGAAGCTGGAAAGAGATGGAGCCAATGAGGTAGAGAGCTGCTGGGAGGCTGTTCCAGATGACAGACACTGCAGAGGGGAAGGTTCTTGCAAAAACACCAGTGATCTGATTATGAGAAAGAAGAGTGGAGGTTTAAATGAAGAAAGATGAACTTGGGGAAGTCCATGCAGGGTCGCCCATAGGTGACAGGTACTTCTCCTTCAAAGAAAGCAGTGTTACACTGGATCCCGAAAGGACTGCAAAACCAGTAAGGCCATTTGAGGGTGAAGATGATGTGATACATTTTCCTTTTAATTGTCAGAAGGTGAGCGGCACCATGATACACATGTCAGAGTCTGGAGTGGACAGGCCACCAGAACTGAAATAGTCAATGGAGTAATTGATGGGGTGTTCAGCTACAGGTAGAATCAAGGCCGTGGAATATACAAACGAAGTTGGAGAGGCGGTGATGCATTTTTCAGACATAAAAGATGTGGGAGTAGGTGGAAAGCTCAGCATGACACCAAGTTTATATATACAGTGGCAGCCTGAGTGGAGGAGGGAGATGGAGGTTTGCTTGAGGAGCCCCTCTCACCACAGGGAAGCATTCCATTGTTGAAATATTTCACTGAGCATAGGTGGAGATGAAGACAGGTTTATATTATAAGGACAGGGTCACAGGATTCCCTCACCTCTAGCAGCATCTCCTGTTGGCCATCCTGTGAATTAGCTCTGCCAAGCATCATGCTCTCCCATTGGCTGTGTCTTCCCCCGTGTGGTCTTGCCCTGCAGCCCCGCTCACTACAGGGATTGCACTCTCCTCTTCATAGTTTGGCCCTCTGGCCAGGTCACTAAGGTCCTCCTGCTTCCGGGGAATTCAAAGTCCTTCCAGACCCGTTGTCTAGCTGGCATCTCCAATGGCCTTGCCACTTCCTAGTGGCTGGTACGGGAAGCCAGGCCCATCCTCTACACTGGGTTCCCGCCCAGTGACCCTATAACAAGCAACCAAGGTCTCTGCACGGTCTTACCCCTTGCTGCTGTTTCCCTCAGCTTATTCCTACTTTCTTCCCACTTATCTGGCTTCCCCAGCCTCCCAAATCGCTCCACTCAGGGAGTGGCTGCAGCCTACTTCCCTGCCTTCCTGCAGCTCCCAACCCCCCCATCTATAGCCAGCTTCCTGGTTTTATAGGTCTCACCTGTATCTGCACAGATGAGCCTGCCTGCAATCAATTATAGATCCCTGCTCCCTGGCTCCTCCTCCAGCTGCTGCCTGGGGAGTTAATTGGCCAGCCTAACCATCTTAACCCCTTCCAATCCTGTGTGGGGTGGACACCCCGTCACAGACAGCAAGAGGGCATGAATAGAATATAAACCCTTCCTCAGACCCAGCTGAGCAACAGCCTGGATGGCTTCAGGTTCGTGGTGAAATAATTCAGAAGAATGCATCTCTCGGGCCTGAGATAGCAATGTATCAAGGTACCCAACACGCACCTCTACCTCCAGCCACCCCAGCTTTTGCCATCAGCAAGTCACGTCCCAGGGCTTAAAGAACAAAACTCCCCACCATGAGTCTCCGCATGCAGACTGCAGGAAGGCTTTCCTTTTAGCCGTGGAAAGGGTATCAGATTGCCCTTAGCGTTGCATCTATCAATGGTGGGACACAAAAAAAAACAACAACCCAAAAAACATAAAAGTTCACTTTGGCAAGCAGAAAAATCCCCTTGTGAGGAGTGATATTATCCCTCTAATGTCTTCTCTGAAGAAAAACAGATGTGATCTTGGATAGAAACCTATTTCAGTTGCATTTTTGACTCGACAGAAAGTTCCCCTCCGAACAGATCTACATGAACACACACAGAAAAGCACTTTAAAAAAAAAAGTGACGGAATGGGGTAAAGTTTTGCTGCAATTCCAGCTCAGGAGATATCTCTGGAATGAAGCGTAATTAGGAGAAGGACAGCAATGTTGGCTCTGAACGGATGCCAGCTGGCAGCTGCCATCAGCGGCCGTGGCCTGTAAAGCTTCAGCCTTCACACTGGATTCTCCTCTCTTGGATACAGGGAGAAGGGTCTCCTGGAGCACACTGGGATTTCACTTATTCAATGATACATATATGGATTATAAGAAACAGATTGAAGAACGTTTAGGATACCTTATGAGCCGGGCTAGTCGGACAGCTACTATTTTGGCTCATGCAGACATAGCAGAATATCCCTGCTACCAGAATTTTACAGCTCTCTAGGAAAATACTGAGGGTATTTCCTTTCTGGACACACTAGTTCACAAGCAGTGACTGCATGTGGAAGGGAAACTGTTGGGGTAATGAATGTGCCTCCTTCTGTGTAGGAGCAGTGGCCTTTTGTTGTTGACACTACCGGAATGGATATGGTTGGTATTGTGGTGAAGGCACTGGAGTAGACCTTGGGTAAAATAGATTCAACTCCTGGCTCTGTTATAGACCTCTTTTGTGATCTCGGGTATATTGCTTACGGTGAGAGTTTCACAACTGACTTATTACTGTTTGCTTTACCATAGCATCCACAGTCATGGTCCAAGAGCCCATTGTGCTAGGCTCTGTACCAACACAGAACAAAAGCCAGCCTGTGCCCCTAGGAGCTTACTTGCTCAGGAGAAGACAGAGGCATAAAGGAGTACAAGGGAACGACGAGACAATAACAGACTTCAACTGGGAGCAGTCCTAGGCCAACACTGAGTGCTGTAGAGAACTGCACCTTCAATGTCTCTAAGTTCCTGCACCTTCTCCCGTGAAAGGGGATAACGTTGTCCCCCCTCATTGTTTCTCTATTTAAATTGTAAGATCATCAGGCACGGTCTCGTTCTCTGCCTCGTGCAATGGTGTCCCAGTCTTGGTTAGGGCTCTGCGGTGCTACCAATGATAAAGACATCATGGGTGTCAGCTGAGACCGAACTAGTATCGCCCACCTCTGGCCACTGGGCTCCAAAGGAGAACCCTGTCTAACCCTCACCACTGAAGGGAGACATGATCCCACACAGAGAGAATGAGTGGCAGTTAGGTTCTTGAACCATTCTAATGTCATTACTACAACGTAACTTTCCCTTATGACTACTGGAGATTCCTTGTGCCACTGCTTAGAGACAGAAAGAGAGAGAGAAAAATAACATGTACCGGTCACTATGCGGTAGGCACTTTAGACAAACCTTTAAAGCCACATTTGATACCATATGACCTTCAACTCTCTTTCCCCTCCTGCACTTTGTCGGTTTTGCTTATTTAGAGTGTAAGCCCTTCAGGGCAGGGACTATCGCTCACAATGTGTTTGTACAGGGCCTAGCACAATGGGGCCCAGATCTCAGTTGGGGTTTCTAGGCACTGCCCTAAAACAAACCAATTAAATCATAAATCCAGCGGCATAACTTCATACATGTAGACAAGATTAAACTCCCCAAAAAGAAAGATTAAAAAAACCTCAAAATACCAGCCCTGAGCTATCTCCCACCTCCTCCAAATGCTGAGGAAATCCAAATCACAGCATCTCTTGGAGGTCAGCAGATTTGGGATTGTTTCAGACCTGGGGGAGGAGTGTAGGGTTTCCAAAATGAAGGCACCTCACAGAGAACACCCTGCCAGCAGCCCTCTCCTGAGGGGGTGGAATTGTCATCAAAACCATTCCAGGCGCAAAGGGCAACAGGCTTGATTGTCCTGTGGGGAGTCCTCCTCTGTGGCATTATTACTTCCACCCCAGTTCCTCAACCCTGAGGAAGGAACTCAAGTTCAAGGTCTTTTTTTTTTTTAAATATATAAACACATAATAAAATGACAAACGATCAAGAGCTCAGTTTTATGCCTTACATGGCACCTCCAGCAAAAACAGACCGATCCCTTAAACACCAATCTGGCGTTATTGGCTCACTACTCTTGGAAAAGAGAGCCACCAATAACAGCACTACTTCTCATAACCCTGTCAAGGGGTGTGCCACTCACCACCTCGCTGGTGCCACCTCCTGGTCACTCAGAGGATTAGCTCACAAGGCCAACACCCCCATCTGCCGTTTGCACGCCGTCACTCCGACTCCGATCTGCAGCTCCTTTCGCTCAGCATCTCTTTTGTGACTTAGCCCGCTAGCTAGGTCACTCAGGGTTCCCCCTTCCAGGGTTCAGTCCATCAACAGTCCTAAGCAGTCTTCCCATTCATTGCCCCAGAGCCACTCCCTCAGTGGCTGGTAAGGGAACCTGAGCCCGCCCTCTACTCCAGGTTCCAGTCCAGGGACCCTCAGCTCAGCAGCTCTGGGCTTTCCTCTCTCAGCCTCTCTGCTTCTTCCTACTCTCTGGTTCCCTTATCTGTCTGGGTGTACAAACTCCAAACACCTCCTCCCTCTTCCCAGGGAGTGACCATCTTTTTTCAGCATGCCCCCAGCTGTAGCCGGCTACCTAGCTTTATAGGCCCTGCCTCTTCCTCCTGCACAGGTGAGCCTGTTCCCTAATTAGCTGCCTCCAGCCAAAAGCTCCCCGTTTGCAGCCTAATTAGCTGATTAGGTCCACCTTGCCCAATTCAGCTCTTGCAAGTCTAGTGTGGGGATCTCACCCCATCACAAACATCTACCTTTTTCTGGAGTTCTCCCATCCAAGTACTGACCTGGCACACCGCTGCTGAACTTCTGAGATGTGATGGGATCACCGATAGCAGATAAACCCCACAAATCATATCCATTTTAATATGCTTGCTGCCCACTGTAGGGCGTTCAAATCAACAAGGAAGACATTTGATGGGAGAGATTATGGGATTTTCTTGGTTTTATTGCCCAGTGAATGAATAGACTTCAGTACAGCTGACAGCACTTCACATCCAGCAAGCCTGGCGGTTTAGCCACATGCGCCCAGCACTGTATCATTCGGAGATGAATTGGATTAAGGCTAATCTGTGAGGTGAAATCCTGTTAGAATTGCCTTTGGGTCTCTGCAACTTCCAGAATATAACTCCCCTGCATTGAAACAGATGACGTTTGTTTGGACAGGTGTTGGACACGAGGGGGGGGGGGGGGGGCAGAGAGAATAGATGTGTTTGCCATGTGATGTGACCCAAGAAAAGATGAAAGAAAAATGTTGAATATCTCCAGCACTGTATCTCCAATTCCACTATAACCAATTGTCTGGCATGACAAAAGCCAACTAACTCCCTTCTCCAAATTGATTTTAGAGACAAAATGATGCACTCGGTCACTTGCACTGTGTGATTTAGACTTTATCCTAAATCCTTGGGAAAACAAATACAAAAAAGCTGCAAATTGCTAAATCAGATCCCTGCTTTTCCTACTTCAGTTTACTTTAATCTCAGAAGGATTTTTGTTTGTTTGTTTTTAAGTGCTGGCTTGATAGCTCTGGAAATTGAAGTTTTCTGTTTGTCCACAGACCAGCTAAAGCATGGACAGTAGCCATGCAAGTTTCTCAGCACCAGAGTGGGGCAATCTTTTTTTTGTACAGGGTTTTATTTTTGGGGCGGGGGAGGATAAAAAATGCAGATTTGCTTGGAACAAAACAATTTGCAAATTGGGGTTGATTTCAAATTGTTTCAGCAAAAAAATTTTTTTTGCAAACCTCCTCATGGTTCGTTTGGGCATTTCAAAAACAAACTGGGTTGATTTTTTGTTTTGGAAAGTTTTTCCTTTTGGAATTCCCCTTAGTTGTATTTTTTTTTTATTTAATTTTTTTTAAAACCCCTCAACATCAAAACAAAACATTTCAGATTGAGTTGACTGAAATGTTTCAGTTGACATGAAAGGAAATTTTTTCAACGTTTTGTTTTACTGAAAAATTCAAAACATTTTCATTTCGGGTTGACCCCAAATGATTCCTGTCCCAGTTTTTCAGGCCTGAATTGAAAATTCAGCTTTTTGCACAGCCCTACTAAGCACCACTTGCCACATAGGAATAGCCAAATTGGATCACAACTGTGGTCCATCAATTTAGTATCCTGTCTCCAACAGTGGCCAGTAGTGGATACTTCAGATAAAGTCATTTAAACACCCATAATGGACAACTATGTACTAATTTGCCCATAGGGTGAAAAACCCTTCCTGACCACTATCCGTCTGTGGTTGCCTTATGTCCTGAAGCATGATGGTTTATATCCCTTAATTTTAACAAGCCTCAAACCTGATTACATGGAGTCTCGTGTTCATTGCTTACTGCCCACAAGGGTGTGCATTAGTTAATGCCAGCTGGAAATGAGGGCAGCCTGTTCTAGGGTTTAGGGCCCTGAACTGGGCATTAAAAGACATAGGCTCTATTCTTGCCTATACAATTGGGCTGTATAGGCAAGAATGTTGGACAAATCAGTTCCCCTCCCTTTATCCCCTCCCATCCTTTGTCTGTCTGATCTACCCAGGTACATCTACGCACTGTAATATCTGAGCTCCTATTGTAAGATGTTTAGGGGCCATCTCTCACTATGTGTTTGTACAATACCTTGCACAATAGAACCCTAATGTTGACTTGGGCTTCTAGGTCCTACAGTTAATACAGCTATTTATATATATACTAGTTATGTGGAAACTAGACGAACAGCACAAGTTCACTTCAGCTGGGTTTGCAAAACTGGCCTGGACTCTTTCTTGTGATATTTCCAGTCCTTCCTGCTCCTCGCTGGGCTGGGAATACAGTACCAGCAATCTCACATGGGTGAATCCAATCCCAGCCAGAACCCGGGGGACGGGGGATGCAAATTGAAAATCGTGATCAACAGTGAACAAAAACGTTTGAAACTTTAGACCAAATGTGAATGTTTTTTTTTTTAATTTGTGTTGTGATCTTCTAATTCAGCGGTTCTCAAACTGTGGGTCAGGACCCCAAAGTGGGTCAGGACCCCGTTTTAATGGGGTCACCCTGGCTGGCATTAGACTTGCTGGGGTCTCAGGCTGAAGCTGAAGGTCTCAGGCTTCGGCCCTGGGCGGCGGGGCTCAGGTTACAGGCCCCCTGCCCTGAGGCTGAAGCCCTTGGGCTTTAGTATTGGCCCACGCCCAAGGTGGCGGGGCTCAGACTTTGGCTCCGCCCCCCTACCTGGGGTGGTGGGGCTCAGGCTTCGGTCCCCCCTCCTGGGGTCGTGTAGTAATGTTTGTTGTCAGGATATGGTTGCGGTGCCATGAAGTTTGAGAACCCTTGTTCGAATTGTAAAAGGTGACTGCACCAGTGCCCTCTAGTGGGCAGAATTCAAACTATTCAGCTGTGTGTCATTGGCCCTAGTTGCTAACAGCTAACTGAGATTTTCCTTTAGCTCCTGTCATAAGACTCTGAGGTTTTGAAGCAGCAGAGTTTGGATGCTATACGGGCTGTTACCATGGAGTTCCACAGTGAAAGAATCTCTTCTCACTTCCACTAGTGTAATCCAGGAGTAACTTCGGTGTAAATGCATTGGCCTCAGTGGTGTCACAGAGGGGAGGGGGACCTGACCTCAACTGTGAAGTTCACTAGTCAGTGAAGTGGAGATGTGGAACAAGCAGCTCAGCTGAGTAGATCCATAGTCTCCACTTGGGTTTCAAACAAACAAACAAACAAACACACACAGGCAGACAACCCAGGAAAAAGTTTGCCAGTCCTGTGTATCTATATTAGCAAATCCTCCCAGTGTAGATGACAGAACTTACATAGGCAAAGGAGTGCTTTTGCCATTATAGTTTGTACTTTTTCCCTGAACAAAACAAGCTGTACCGTAAATGTACTTCCCTTCCCCTCCCTCCCCCCCAAATATATCTGCATCTAGACTGAGGCTTTTGCCAAGATACATTTGTAATTAAAAAAAAAATCATGCCCCCTAACTCACATTGCTACACTGGCAAAAGAGCCTAGTGTAGACCTGCCCTAAATAAGAAGCAGGACTTGAGCTAAATTGACATACACCAGGTTTCTATTGATTTTAAGAGAGTCCACACAGCCTTTTAAGGAAATCCATTTTAAGTCACACCTTTAGTTCAATCAGTGCACCATTGCATGTAGACCAGCCCACAGATTCACGGCACTTAAGTAGCTGCAAATTGGTTACCTGGTTTTGATAAGACAATCTTGCCCATCAGGGCAGCAAATATTCCTAGAAAACTAGAAGGACTTTGCTCTGAAAGCTTAAGCAAGGATAAAACATAAGGAAGATGGTAGGAAATCCACAACTTTCTCTTGGGCTTTTTTCATCCAGCTAAGAGGCCCTGCTACAAGGGTTTGGAGAATTCAACATTAATGAGAAATACCAAAGAAATAAAGAATGTTCTTGACAGTTAACGGGAGGGGGGGGGGCGGGAATGTAAGCCTCAAATATTTCCAGCTCAGAATTAATTAGATTTTAAACGTGTCCATTTCCTACCCATCAGGCTCTGTGCGCTATGGATTCAGTGCCAGAATTCTGACAAATGACATCTATTCTGCTCGCTGGAACTTTTATCTGAATTATCTACCAAGTTAGAGGTCATGGGCATAACACTTCATTTTTCTCCATGCCGCAGATACACTGAACAGGAATGCCAGCTCAAAAGCCGTTTCACAGGCCTGCTGTCATGAAATCATGCTAAAAAAAGTTATTCCCAATTAGCTTCCAGGGTTCCTGAGGATGAGTTCTACACCACACTGACTTATCTGATCTTTTTGGTAAGCCAACCCTTGGACAACTTGTGGTCAGATAGTCACATGACTAGCACAGAATGAGTGCAGGGTGATGGATTGCTCTGGAGACAATAGTTTCTGTGGAGTTGATTCTCGGATACTTCAAATATTTCATTATTCATTTGCTAGCTTCTGAGCCTTTTCCTGGTTGAAATGTAACATTGAAATGTGTTGTCTTCTTTTAAGCAATGAGTGGGCATGTCTTAACCCTAAACTTTGCTGGCCAACTGATTTGCATAATGAGGGACTTGTGCCACACCTCTAGAGAACCTTAAATAAAATGATTTTTTTCTACACCCACTTTAAGATCAGAGTCTTCTGCTTAGAAAACCTTGTAAAGACTAAGCTGGTGTAAAGACTAATGTCTTTCTCTCAATTAAAGTGGCACTTTCTTGTCAAACCTTGAGAACTCCAGAACATTAGGAAAACAAAACAAGAACTTGTGAAATGTGGAATTATCCCAGACGGTCCACTTTAAATGGAGCTGGCAAAACTACGACCTGAGTCATCCTGTTAGATGGATTGCAGTGCAACTGGGTGTATATTATCCATATTATTGGCCTAATATTTCAAGCTGAGCTTCTGCTTACAATGCATGTCAGCACATAGACTGGCTTATTCAACTTCCTGAAAACATCTTGTGGAGATAAAACATGTGTGTATATTGTAATCCCTGGTAAGTCAACGTCGTCTTTTGTAAAATGGTGACATTTACAGGGCACTGATCATTCTCAGATGTTTTTATTTAATTCAGCTGAACGGCGAGCGAGACATGAACGCACACGAGCTGTGTTGAGCTTTTCACAGCAGGAAACTGTGTATCTCTGGACAACTTCCATGGTTGTTTACAGTGATGTTGTAGCCTTATTGGTCCCAGGATATTAGAGAGACAAAATGGGTGAGGTAATATCTTCTGTTGGACCAACTTCAGTTGTTAAAAGAGACAACAGATGTTGGTCCAATAAAATATATTACCACACCCCGCTTGTCTCTCTCTAATATCCCTAGACAAGACACCTCCCCAAAGCTCAGGTGGATTTCTCCCTGTCCACACTGCTTCTACTTGTAGTAAATTGAACAGCGGACACATCACCAATTTTGGAGCCTTCTGCCACACTCCAGGGAAGGCAGACCACTGTCCTCCCATCCCCATGGCTTTAATGATAATACTTTACCTTTAGAATGACACTTTCCGCTGAGGATTTCAAGTCACTTCTTTTACAGATGAATTAATTCAACCCTTAGGTTCTGGTAGGTAGGGATTATTATTCCCATTTTACCGGTGGGGAAACTGAGGCAAGGAGTGGCATAGCAATTTGGAGAGCAGGAAAACCAAGGGTGAGAGTAAATAGAACACAGATTAGTTACGTGTGTAGCCTGATGAACATAAGGCATGTCTGCCCAAGCACTCTCCCCTTCCCCGCTGCAGTTCCATTCACTTCTGCCCTATTAAGGCACAATACATCAAACCCACCATTGGACAGCCCATGTACAGCAGGAGCTGTCATCCTCTTTTGCATATATGTAACAGCGACAGACCCCGGTCGTCGACGGGCAGGATCAAACTGGGGACCTGGGAGCTTAGTGCACGAGCCTCTACTGCATGAGTTAAAAGCCAACTGGCTCTTAGTTAAGGCTGTAGAGCAGACTCAATCTCTCTCTCTAAATTGTCTCGGTGCCACTAGATGGGACAGAACACCACACCCAGACGGTGTGTGGGTTACATATGCTCTTAGGGATTGGGTGGCAGAAAGCAAGGGAGAAGTCAGTGCCCAGGAACATGAGGCAACCAGTGCAGCAGAATGATCCCACTATGGAACAGGAGATTGCTTGTTGCATTTTAAAGAGAGGCTCCATCCATCCAAGCTACTGACCTGCAGTGGGAGACTTGCCAGGATGTCACCTGAGAAAGGAGGTTCCAGCCCATTGGAGCAGTGGTTGCTGCTTATTAAATATGTGAGCGGCTCCTGGGACAACAGATGTCTCTGCGGAGTCACGCTGGCAGGCAGACCCGTGAAGTCAGAGACGATTGTCCCTGCGCTCTGCTCACGGGAACTTGGCAGCCTTTTTACTCACCTTGCCTTTCTCCCATCCGTTTGGGATGGTCACTAAGGAGGTCAGTGCTAATGGGGTATCTTTAAGGCAGGCGCTGCTACTCATCTATACCCCTTGCCCAGGCCCGTTCAGCCCACTTGGAGTAAGTCCCAGAAGAGACATCACTGCAGCAAATATGGTACAGGAGATCGGAGGCGGGGAAAGAGAGAGATCGCTTTACTCAGGGACAGTATGGGTTAGATCATCAGCTGGTGTGGAGGCCTGGTTCCATTGAGCTCATCAATTCCAAGGCCAGAAGGGAGCTGTGCTGATCATGCTGAGGACAGAGGGGTAGATTTTCAAAGGCAAGTGGCATTCCGGCACCTAACTCCCTTTGACTTTCCATCTAGCCAGGCTCTTCTATGGAGCGCTAGACCCGGGCCAGATCCTGGCTGCCCCTTGAATGAGTGAGTGAGAGCGGCGAGGGGGACTCAGGGAGCCGTTGCAACCATCCCCCTTTTCCCCAATTATACAGGAGCAACCCGAATCCCCATGCTTGGGCTCTTTGATTGAAGTGATAGTGATACCTGCTGCACTAAGCACCCCATAACGGGCGTGGCTGGGCAGCCCCGGTCCTGGCCCTTTCTTCCCCATGCACTGACTGAACGGCTGAGGCTGGCGCTGGGGGAAAGCATGATACGTCACCCAAAAGGAAGTGGAAGAGCTGCTTCTAAGGAGATTCCCCTGGGTCCTCGAGAGCTCACTCATCTACCGACTGCATGCAGGCCTGACAACAGCGGAGATGTTATTCTGCTGGCCTGGCTTCTGCCCAGATTTCCCCTCCCTGCTGCCATTCAGAGCAGGTCCCAGAGCAGCCGAGGTAGATCTCGGCATTAGCTGGCCCCTGATCTCCAGCCAAGCCCCCAAAGCAGCAAAGATTCTTAGAGAAAACAACTTCATTTGCACACACTTTTTTTTTTTTTTTTTTTTTTTTTTTAGTAGAGAAAAGGCCATGTCCCATGGAGATCCACCTGAGCGACACAGAGAAGAGATTGAAATTGCTATTCCCCAACCACATCTTGTAGCTTCTTTCGTGACTGCTCTGAAATCTGACACGGAAGGCACAGAGAAAGGGACATTCGCTACGTGATACAAAGCAGAGCTAACCCTCACCTCCAAGTAAATCCATTTACCACCACATGCTGCTCCAGACCCCCCTGGTCACTCTCCATCCTTTCAACCCTAAGCCCTGTGACCCCCATTGCAATTAGAGCCCCCAAACAGCAACACATTTAAGCATGGTGCTTTACTTTCAACAATGTTTAGCCAGTTCCGAGCCTAGCTTGGGGAGGTGAAAAAGAGGGAACTTTGTACTGGCCCAAGCTAAGTGTAAGAAAAATGCACGGTATCCCTTTTATTTAGTGTCAGTGCTTAGACACTGAGGTGATAGATTGCCAAGGACAGACAGACTGGAAATAAGCAAATGGTAACTGTTGGCATCTGCTGACTTTTCAGTGGCAACTCCAGCAGCAGCTTTCATCTGTCACAGGCCTTTGCACTAGAAATGGTTTGCTGACTTACCTGTCCCAGTATAACTATACTGGAAAAATCTCCTAGGCTAGATGCAGCTTTTAGCAGTATAGCTTAGATGGATTCCCTGAACAAAATAAGCTGCATCAGCAAAAGCATCTTGTTGCTGGCATAACTGCATCTACTCTATGGTTTTTGCCAGTATAGAAATGCCATCAAAAAACCCAGTCACACCCCTCACTGGTCTTACTATGCTGGCAAAAATTGCTAGTGTAGCCCAGGCCTGAGGCTGCCAATCAGGGCCGGCTCCAGGCACCAGCCCACCAAGCTTGTGCTTGGGGCGGCACCTGGAGGGGGGCGGCGCGGCGCTCCGGCCGCCGGGGAGAGCGGAGCCCCGGCCGGGGCTCACTGCCCTCCCCCCGGGGCTCTGGCCGCCCTCCCCTCCCCCTCCCCCCCACGGGGGGGGGGGGGGGGGGGGCGGCCGGAGGCTTTTTTGCCTGGGGCGGCAAAAAAGCCAGAGCCGGCCCTGCTGCCAATGTATAATTGTTTTGGTAGATTTTGTTTCTTAAAAATGGGTGGCAATCCACTAATGGGTCATGGTTCTGCCGAGTTCAAATGTATTGTACAGTCTGTGCCATCATAGACAGGATCATGACATCCACTGGGCAACACACAAAACCAGTCAGCTGAGTTCACTAACTGTCCTGCCTCTTATTCCACAAAAAGCAACAAGAAAGTGACGTGACTATCAAGTGTGTGAATAGCTGAATGGAGCAAAGGAAATACGGAGCTTCCAAATATGGTAACAGACACAATGCTCAAGCAGAGTCGGATTTCCTATTATGGTTTACACAACTCCTATTTTTCACGAGCAATTTCACCCAACACAGCATGAGTGCCTGAATTTGGATCCTGACATTGTGTGTGTGAATTTTCAAGTAAGTTTTACTGTCTCCTTCCAGAGGGAACACGTACAACGATAGACAACTCACTCACACACACACACGCACTGTAGACCAAATGTTGATGTAAACCATAATGGAAAACATGCTTTGGTTTGTGGAATATTCTCTGGAGACTTGTGAGAAACTTTCCCTTCACTCTTCTTAATTATAGGTTTCAAATTGCAACTTAAGGTCCCCTAAGATCTTAAGGCAATTTCAGCAGACTTGTCATTTACGGACATGAACAAACAAATAATGTATGTTGCAGCAATAAAATATCAGTGTTTCATTGGCACGTCCTCCAATGTGTCAAATGCTCTGTGTGTGAAAGGATGTGGGTCTTTACAGTACAGGCAGCTGGCTGGATAGTCCTCAGATTTAGAAGGCCCATAGCTCTGGGCTTCCTTAATTCTTCCTCCTGAGGACAGAAGATGTCAATGACCCACAAATACTTTGTGTAAAAATGGAACATCCCACTGGGAATATATGCATGGAAAAAAAATCTAGCTGCTCACAGTTTGATATAAAGATACAAGTGATATTGGGCAACAAAATAGGTCTGACTAAAGCCTGATTTTAAAGGGTCCATTTCATAAAGGAACGGCTCACCTATTTTGCCTTTGTTGGGCTTGTTAACCTTCAAGACAAAAACAAATATGGCTGGAGTTAGGCAAGCAGTTCCCACTGAAGTTCACCCTAATGCCCTTAGGCCTCTTTAGAAAACCCAGCCAGTGCACTTAAAGCATTTCCTTGCCTCTGTGATTGCTAACACATTAGGTTGGATGACAGTGATTATCTCTATATAACATGTTTGGTGCTTTGTAGACTCCTGCTTAATTGGGAAGGGAAGTGATTTTTATTCAGACTGTTTCAAATTTGTTTGGTTTGCTGACTATTTGGTCATTTGAGCTAAGGAAGGTTTGGGATAAAAGACGTCTCTGATAAAGAGCCATCAATCTCAGAGAATACTCACAGTTCCCATTCTGAGCCTTCCAAAAAGTACTTCAGTGAAGCCAGGGAAGATCTGTTTAGACTCAGCCAGTGTGCCTAGCCCTCAGCCATCCTTCTCAGACCACATTTGGTATTTCTTTTATTTCTAAAGGTAGACACCCCCACCCACAAACATTTTTAAAAAATTAAAAAAAAAACCACAGACTCAACTTTGAGGCCTTCTCATGAAGAAGCAAAGAAGATCACCTTATTTATCTGTAATTTATTTGTATTGCATTTAAGCAATTAATAGTTACATTATTTAAAGTGAGAACACTGAAGTCCCTGAATCTTTGTGAATTCTTCATCTTCAGAAAGGCAGGGCTAAGTGCATTTCACAATTCACATACCAATGCCCCAGTTCTGCCCTGAGCTAAATTCCATAGGAGTTGCACACATTCTGAGGGAAGCCAGAACTGCACCCCAATGTCTCACTTGGAAAAGGATCAGTTGAATGTTCTGAATTCAGAACAAGACCGACAGCCAAATGCCACCCTGTTTGAACACTAAATAATTTAGCTGTTACCATGTACGTCTGCAAAAACATTGGCACCATCCCCAAAATGTGGGTTTAGGATTGTTCATCTTCATTTATAAATAGAGATCCTTCTTCATTCAAGCCTCACAAAAGATGGATCTGTTTAAAATCTTCAGGTCTGAATTTTAAAATAACAATCCTTCAACATTTTTAATCTTCCTCCAGTAGGTGGAGATAGATGTGTGTTGGATTTCCTCAGGGAATACAAATGAGCGGTGTTACTCATAATCCCATAGGCATCTAAATGACATATCTGCGATATTTTCAATAGGACCTTTTGTGTTTTGCTCCATTTACCAACCACTTTTCTCACACACACAGAGCATGCAGGAGGAAGGAGGAGAGAAATTTTCCAAGGATCCTGGTGAGAGAAGCCATTTACAGCTTTGTTTTTGAGGTTTATGATGTCCTAAACCCACCTAGACGGACCTATGGGAATCAAGATAAGAAGTGACCAGAAGGTCCTATAACTTCTCATTGTTTTTTTTTTCTTTCTTCATTTTCACACTCCTCTCCACTGCCTCCATTTCAAAGTAGGAGCTCAAAATTACCACTGGAAGGGCTGTTCTCCAGAAGACTTCCTGCTCAGAGTGGGGGCCAAAATGTCAATCAACATAACAATGACAGTTTACAGTACGGATCCAGCTCTAAATATGCCTTTAGGTGCCTATCCAAACTGTTCCAAAATATTCAAACCTTCTGAGCTTCTTCCACCACTATTAGCAAATACTTTAGGGAGCTGTTTTCTTATATAGTATCTCACACCAGCTCATCCGTTCTCCTAAGCTCTCCACCCTGGTTGACTTGCTACTGTGGAGAAATCCACAGAGGAAGTCTCCATGAGGTTTCCCCCAGAAAGCGTCCTCCTGAGCTGTCCCATTGGTAGAGCTGGTGTTCAGGGTTTGACACCCTGCAGAAGAGAGGTCACAGACCTTACAGATCCAAGACAAAATCCAAGGCCATTGGCACAGAGACCATGTGCTTTGGTCCCAACCTGAGTCCCTTCCCCATTCCCTAGCAATGCAGGACCTTTGGAGCCCTACTACTAAGTTTTCTCCTGGCTGGTGGCTGCCCTGGGAGCCCAGTAAAAGGGGATTCTTAGCATGAGGCTGTAAAAAAATAATAGATCCTCAGGCTATATAACTTTTCCACCCTGATCTCTGCAGAGCTGGTGGGAGGGAGCAATGTAAAGATTTGAGGCCCTTCCCTTAGCCCCCTTATTCTTCCCTGGTCCATGAGCTGGCTGCTCCCTCCACCATGCACTGATGCCCAAATCTGGGAAACGTAAGAACAGCCACACTGGGTCAGATTAAAGGTCCATCTAGCCCAGCAGCCTGTCTTCCAACAGTGGCCAATGCCAAATGCTTCGGAGGGAATGAACAGAACAGGCCATCATCAAGTGATCCATCCCCCATTGCCCATATCCAGCTTCTGGGGTGAGCCTTCGGCAATGTCCAGGGGGTGTTGGCATGCTGATGCAGCAGGGCAGACCTGTGCTTTAAGAATTCCCATCTATGGATGGATACCAAGGGTACAACTGGACCAAGAGACATTAACAGATTAGGGATTGGACTCTAAACATTACTATCGTGCGTTGAACAGTTACTGAGCGAGAATGTAGATTTTTTTTTTTAAAGAAACACCATTAGAATAACCATTAAACTAAAGAGCAACAGAAGATGAGGACCCAAATCCTTGAAGGATTTATAGCCCAACCTGCAGCAATCCCTGGATTGACAAAGGATTAAACTGAGCCTAACAAGACTCATCCACATCTTCTTAAGAAAGTTACTAAAGTGCATTAAAGAGTGATGTGGATTTTTCCTTCAGGTTTCCTTTTCGGTTCCGTTTTGAGAAGGATTTTCTCTGGAGAACCTCAGTTGTCAACGTTAATGGTTTAATTGGTGTTGATAGATTCTGTTTATGCTAGGAGAGGACTCCGGTGGCTCAACCTAATGTAAGCTTTACATTGATTGTAAGCAGCAACTTTCTATGTCTATGCTTCATTTTGGGCTTTCTCAAAGCATTAGTGGATCTATGCAAAGGAATAATCCTGGCTGATTGCAGGGGGTGGGGGCAGTTAGCTTAACAGGTCATTTCCCTCTCAAATTCCTACGATCCTACAAATGAACTAGGAACTATTTCCTCTACTGTCAACCACCCCAGAATGGAAAGATTATAGGGACTATATTGTGGCCTCATTCTCCACTCTGGGAGCAGAGGGGAGTTGGCATGCGTCAAGCATAGCCCAGTGGTTAAGGCATTCGCTTGGGACTCCTGAGTTTGAGGCCCTGTTTGGCCACAGACTGAGCCTAATACATTTATTCATGACATTGTGACAGGATTGCCAGGGCACTACTCTTTATGATGCAAGCCAGCTCAGTGGGGTGGGAGGGCTAGCTCAGTGGTTTGAGCATTGGCCTACTAAACCCAGCGTTATGAGCAGGGCCGGCTCTAGGCACCAGCAAAACAAGCTGGTGCTTGGGGCAGCACATTTCTACGGGCGGCATTCTGGCGCCGGCCATGCCGCCCCTAAAAATGTGCCCTGGCCGCCCTAGCTCACCTCCGCTGCTGCCGCTCGCGCGCCACGGCTCGCGAAACAGCTGATTCGCGCACCGCTGCTTGCCCTCCCTCCCAGGCTCTCAAACCTGGGAGGGAGGGGGAGATCCTGAGCGGCCGCGGCGCGCGTGCTGCTTCTCCCTCTCCCTCCCTCCCTCCTAGGCTTGAGAGCCTGGGGGGAGGAGACAGGGCTGGGGATTTGGGGAAGGGGCGGAGTTGAGGTGGGGCCGGGGGTGGGGTAAGAAAAAAACGGGGGGCGGCCAAAATTGTTTTTGCTTGGGGCGGCAAAAATCCTAGAGCCGGCCCTGGTTATGAGCTCAATCCTTGAGGGGGCCACTTAGGGATCTGGGGCAAAATTGGTCTTGCTAGTGAAGGCAGGGGGCTGGACTTAATGACCTTTTAGGGTCCCTTCCAGCTCTATGAGATAGGTATATCTCCATATATTATTATTATAAGTGGGCTGTATGTGCTCAGTGAAACCCAGCTGGGGAAAGAGGGATGCCTTGTCTCCTGTAGCCCCGGTAAGCTCTGGGGCAGCTTCCAGCTTTGCCCATAGACTTCACTGGGACCAAGGCCTGCACTGAAGGGCTTTGCTGAAATGGGTCCTAGACCCCAACACTGTCGCTTGCTGTACAACACACAAAGGGCTAGATTGTGCAGCTCTTACTCATGTGAGTTGTCCTATGAGCTTCAATGGGGTTTTACTCGAGTGCGTCGGAGCACAAGAACATAAGAACAGCCATACCGGGTCAGACCAATGGTCCCTGTAGCCCAGTATCCTGTCTTCCAACAGCAGCCAGCGTGTCAGAGTTGCAGATTCTATCCCAAAATGGGACAGCCCCGAAGAGTTTGCAATAAAATAAATAAATGACAGGCCCAAGTTTTCAGAGCACTTTCCAACTTGCAATCCCCATTATGGCAAAAGTGATCCCAGTTTACACCTGAACACACTTATTTCTGCTTTGTATTTGTGTTCGCTACTTATATGACCCCTATTACTATAGTATCTGAGCCCCTTGCAGTCTTTAATGCAAGGACAGTGCAGTTATACCCATTTTACAGAAGGAAAATTGAGGCACAGAGAGTTTAAGTGACTTTCCCACAAGTCTGTGGTAAAGCAGGGAATTGAACCGGGCTGTTTTTAAGTCCCAGGCTCAGGCTCCAGCCACTGGCCCATTCTTCCTCTGATAGACCAATGATCTCAAGTGAAAATGGGGTCCCACTGTGCTGGATGCTGTCAATACATATAGCAGGAGACGGTCCCTGCCATAAAGAGTTTCTAATCTAAATAGTAAAAGCAGACAAGGGTGGGAGAGGAAACAGATGAAATGACTGCTTAAAGTTGCATGGCAGGTGATGGACAAAGGTGGGAACAGAACCCATGTCTCCTGAATCCCACTCTAGAGCCCTCATGTGGCCCCTCCCTGAAATCTCACCTTCCTTTCTGTACTACCAAAGCCCCAGCTCTTTCCTTCCGGGAACTGCTCCACCACATGTGGACCTTCAGTATAAGGTGTAGTTTATCTTTACAACCATTTATTAATGCTCTGGACTGATTGGCTGGCAGGGGCACAGAACGCTGGAGCAGAGAGGCTGGTGGAAAGCACCACAGTGGGTGTTCTCGAGCAGACAGAAAAGAGCCGTCCTGTGATCATGCCTATACAGGCAGACTTTGCTTCCGCAGTGCTGACAGCCTCTTGGCTCAGGGCTCCTGACTTGTAGATGGCAAACAGTGGCTCCTCATGTTTTGCTATGGGAATTAGCCTGCTCTCCCAGCATGGCATGGCAGGATTTCAAGTAATGAGCAACCCAAGGCAGCGTCTGATGGAGAAATCCCGTAAACCTCTTTAAAATGGGTTTGCCGTCATAGATCCAGCTGGGAATGGATGAAAGGATTCTATTCATAAATGGCTTAAGGGTCTGTTAGTATTTCTTATTTGATTGGGCAGGACAGCAACATGGTCCAGTGGGCTGAGTGGGTATTAATGTTAGAAGTCTATGCCAAGCTCCGCCACCGAATCACTGTCTGGCCTTGGGCAAGTCTCTTCACGTCTGTTTTCCCATCTGTAAAATGGGGATAATGATATTTACCTTTCTCTGCATGGTGCTTAGCAGTGGGAGAGCCAGGTTGTGCAATCGGGGGGGGGGGGGATGGATCATCGGGGGTGCCTCCATATTCAGTGGGTGCACACCTCCTCCTCCACCACCACCTTCTCCTTGTTCCCACCAACGGAGCACAGATCTCTCTCTGCAGCAGCCTCCATGCTGGTACCCCTAATCACCTCCTGGTGCAGAGAGGAAGCTTGGTGGGGGGAAGCTGGAGAGCAAGCCCACCTTGTACTCACCTGATAGAGGGGGCTCCTGTCCTGCTAGGCTAGGCCCAGTTGCACCCTCCAGGCATTGCGACCTGGTGCACGGGGTCTCAGTGCCACTCAGTTTGGCTTGGCCATCACACTGTCATGATCGATGGGTGGCCGGACAATAGTTGCGTGAGTGGCTTTGCGACATGGCACATGAGGTCTTAGTACCATGTGACCCCATTCCCCAGGTTGCAATGCTCAGAGCAGGGAGCCAGGCCCATCCCCACAGTGTAGGAGACATCACTGCTAGGTGAGTGAGGGATGTGCTTGCTCTCCAGCTCCATCTGAAAAAGCATCATGCGTACACCTAAAGCCCGCCAGGGTAGCGGTCTCACCTCTTCCGCCCCTCCCCCGGCACATTAGCTCTGCTACTGGTGCTTGGAGATCATAGAATCATAGAAGATTAGGGTTGGAAGAGACCTCAGGAGGTCATCTAGTCCAACCCCCTGCTCAAAGCAGGACCAACATCAGCTAAATCATCCCAGCCAGGGCTTTGTCAAGCTGGGCCTTAAAAACCTTGAAGGATGGAGATTCCACCACCTCCCTAGGTAACCCCTTCCAGTTCTTCACCACCCTCCTAGTGAAATAGTGTTTCCTAATATCCAACCTAGACCTCCCCCACTGCAACTTGAGGCCATTGCTTCTTGTTCTGTCATCTGCCACCACTGAGAACAGCCGAGCTCCATCCACTTTGGAACCCCCCTTCAGGTAGTTGAAGGCTGCTATCAAATCCCCCCTCATTCTTCTCTTCTGCAGATTAAATAACCCCAGTTCCCTCAGCCTCTCCTCGTAAGTCATGTGCCCCAGCCCCCTAATCATTTTCGTTGCCCTCCACTGGACTCTCCAATTTGTCCACATCCTTTCCATAGTGGGGGGCCCAAAACTGGACGCAGTACTCCAGATGTGGCCTCACCAGTGCCGAATAGAGGGGAATAATCACTTCCCTCGATCTGCTGGCAATGCTCCTACTAATGCAGCCCAATATGCCATTAGCCTTCTTGGCAACAAGGGCACACTGCTGACTCATATCCAGCTTCTCGTCCAGTGTAACCCCCGGGTCCTTTTCTGCAGAACTGCTGCGTAGCCAGTCAGTCCCCAGCCAGTAGCAGTGGATGGGATTCTTCCATCCTAAGTGCAGGACTATGCACTTGTCCTTGCTGAATCTCATCAGATTTCTTTTGGCCCAATCCTCCAATTTGTCTAGGTCACTCTGAACCCTATCCCTACCCTCCAGTGTATCTACCTCTCCCCCCAGCTTAGTGCCCTCTCTTTATAAAATATATTTCCCTTGAGGGTGTTGTCCATGATCTCCCTGACGGGTTCTCTTCTCTCCCCTCAAAGGCCTTGGGTCAGGGGGTCCTGTTTTTCTGGGGCCTGCTGATACTACTCATGAGTTCATTAATTGTTAGAATCATTAATACTTGATTAGTGTCCTGGCTGAGCTCATCATCCCATTGTGGAAAACAACATACATACGCGTAGTAAGAGACTGACGTCGTACAGCTCAGTCAATGGACAAAGGAAGTATTTTTAGTAGAGATGGGCAAAAATTTTCAGCTGAAATTTTTTCAGCAGAAAAATACAGATTCAGGGACATGAAAATGTTTCTATACATTTTTGTCAGTTTCACCAAATTATTTCAGTGAAAAAAAAAAAAACAAATCAAATTCAGAGAAAATCAAAATGTTTCATTTCAAGCATTTTTTTAAGTTCAAACTGGCTTTGTTTCAGAATGTCCTTTAATACATTATTTTAAATTGAAAATGTTTAAAAATGGTCAAAATTGAAACAAAAAAAGTGTTTCGATTTTGTTGAAACTACTTTGTTCAACCTGAAATGAATTGGTTTCTCCCTTTCAATTTGCCAAAAATTTCCAAAAACAAACCAAAACAAAAAAACCCACTAAAAACAAAAAAAAACCCAACCCAGTTTGACCAGAAACAATTTTAATTTTCTTTATTGATTTTTGCAGAAAAAAACAAAAAAACAACAAACAAAAAACAAACCAATTTCTCACCCAGTTTTAATGACTAGCCCCCCCATACCCATTTACAGATGGGGAATGGAAACACACAGCCATCTTGCCCAGGGTTACCCAAGAAGTCTATGGCAGAGCAGGGAATTGGAGTCAGATCTCACATTCTAGGATGGTGCCTTTAACCGCAAGACCATCCTCTCCCTCACTGGAGGAAATAACTATATTGTCATATGAAGAGCTCACTCTCGTCCGGGACCTTAGTACATTGAGGAAGGGAGGAAAGTTGCAGACTCAATCAGAACTCTTTTTTAACAAGCTCCCTAAAACACCATAGCCAATCACAGGAGCTTTGTGCTGTGCTTTGACTGAAAGGATACGAGCAACCACCGCAATTAAACTGGCATCTTTATTTAAAGATACTCACAGGTCAGAACAGTGCCATCTTCTTGCACTGTCCCTTTAGAACCCTTCCCCAAACCTCCCCATACAGCTCTCAAGCATGTACTAGGTTTACCCACTACTGCTGTATGCAATTAGCATAATGTACAGCACCTTGCTCCCAGTCCCACTCCACTGATTTCCAATGACTGTCATACTCAGAAAACAACTTATGTGGGCAACACGTCTCAGTCACCTTAGGAAGCCTGAGCCTGCATCCCTTGAAGTCCATGGCAAAATTCCCATTCATGCCAATGGAGCAGGGTCTTGGAAAGCTGGCTGCTAATAAAGCTCACTCAGCTGCCCACACAAAATAGTCCAAGAGTTTGTCCCTGGGGATTGCTTTGTTGGATGATGAACTCAGTGGCATAAAGGCAATGGGAGAGAGCAGTTACTTGGTGGAGATAAAGATTTCTGTGCTGGGACAGCAGTGAAGCTTGTCCTCTGTCTATGTGCTCTCCTGTTTGGGATTGGAAGCTGGGAAGTCCCCAGCACAATGGAGTTCCCAAAGGGCATTTTAGGGGTTGTTGACAAGGAGGCACCGAGAAGACCTTCTCCCAAGGACACCTCTTCCAAATTGCGGACCAAGAATTTGCAACAATCAAGATGTCCAGTCACAGATAACACATTTTATCCATCAGGCCCCCATTGTATCTGAGTCTGTCACAAACTTCTAGTGTATTGATGCTCATAACACACCTGCGAGATGCCAGAATCCAGGTGGATGGTGAATCTGTGGCCCGAATGAAAAAAAGGGATAACAAGCTTTCAGTCCATCACTTTACATGATCCAGGCCCACACTACTAGGATAAAGGAGGGAGAATCTTTCACATTTCTAAATTCACTGAAATAGGCCACAGACTCCCTGGGTTCCAAAGGCTGGCTCTGGGTACCAGCATGGACTGAGGCCATTCGAGTTTCCTCCACACAGCCTCAGCCAATTTACCTCAGTTTACTCCCAAGGGGCCTACAGCTAGGGAGGTAAAATTAGGTCAGGTACCAGGGCCCATACAATCCTGGGACTCCCTATTTAGACCACCAAACAAAAGAGCCAAACCTGAAGAACAGCTCGGTGCAGTTTGAAAGCTTGTCTTTTCCACCAACACACATTGGTCTGTTAAAAGACACTACCTCATCCTCCTTGTCTCTAACAAGAGACCTAGGTAATCCCAACAGTGTTGGTAGTTTTTTCTGAGTTGAACACATACTCCCTGAGAGTGGGACAGTCATCCAATAACCCTAGTCATTGGCCAAGCCCCAGGGTTAGAGTTCCTATCTGGAGGGCTTTCTGGCTAGGGTTATGGTCCCTATGTGTAATGGTCCACACCATAGGGTTAAGGCTATTATTGGAAGCTCTCATCTAGTTGGAATTGGGGTCCTTCTGGGTAAGAGTTCCTGCCATATGTTTAGGATTGCTATGGTGAGGGCTCTTCTTGCTAAGATTAGAGTTAAAGTCCCCTTTCTAGCACATCCAGCTTTTTTTTTTTTTTTAAGCCGCTGTGGAATTTGATACTAGCTTTTTAGCTTGTAGAATTGTTTTTTTTTTAATTTTTAAAGCTTTTTAAAAATGTATTTTAAATATTTTTTATAGTTTTTTATTAAGCATATAATTTATAATGGCTTTTGATAGGCTAACAATTTTTAATAACAGTCTAGCCACAGTGAATAATTTATTATTTTATTTATTAGCAAAGCAATTTTAGCAAATGACTTACAGACACAGGCACTTTATACATATACAGGTAACCTTACTCTATGAATCTGTCCTTTCACTTTATTTATTTAGTTACTAACATTGCAACTGTGCAGATATTTTTGTTCTGTTTGCCTAAGGCCAGATTTTCCTGACTCTGTGATGTCTTCACTTCCAGCTAATGTGGCCTAAGTGTACAAGATGGCTGCGGGTTATGTCAATCCAGTTGTCTCATAGCACTCCCCTCCTTGAAGGTTTTATAATATGAAGACCTTCACTTATAATGAGTTCAATAGGTTACTAGCAAGGCAATCCAGCATGGTCTCAGTTAAGATCCTTGAGCCTAAGCAAAGACCTTTTCGCTGGCACCCTTAACTTTTGCCCCTGATTGTGCTTCATTAGTGACTTCATAGTCTTTTGGGGAAAGGTCCATGGTATGTAAAAGCAGCAGCTTTGTAGCGGGTTGATTTTTGTTACTATCCAGGAATAAAACTACCACCACCACCTGGAACATTAGAATTACCATCATTGGATGCAAGGCCAAATTTAAGATTTCAGTTGCCATGGGGGACCAGTTTAACAAAGCCTTTGATCATTTGCATTTTACAGTTTTGCAAATTTTTTAAATTTGTTTAATTTGGGGGGTGGAGTAATGGACAGTGACCAAGATTTTGTTTACCTTTTGTTTATCAACATGTAAATAAGATTTAAATGGGGGTGCCTAAGCATTTTTTTTAGAACAATTAAATTTATTTTAATGGATACAGGTATTATATTTGAATATAAAGTGAATTTTATTTTTAATTGACTATATTTTAACTTTGGTATTTAAAATTACCTTTTTAATAGCTACAATGTGACAAAAATATTTGTTTTTATATGGATTGTGGGTTATATTATGCACATAATTAATTATGAGCACTGGGCTCCAGCTCTTAAAACATACATGATTTTTATTTACATATATAATTATAAATGTATTTGCAAATGTGTTAATAGTATAATGGCATTTTTTGTTATTTTTAAATATATATTTTGTGGCTGTAAGGCATTTTTATTGCATTTATATTCAATTTTAGGTTATTTTAAGCGGGCTTTTAATTGTATTTTTTTTATTTTGGGGTATTTTTTGTTATTTATATTTTATGGGTTTTATTATTGTGCGGGGTTTTCTTAGTTTGAGTGGAATTTTTTCTAATGACGACTTTTACGTTAGTATTATGGTTTTGTGCTGGGGGTGGAAGTGGCTGGCTGGAGGCGGTATTGTTGTGTGGCAGGCGTTCAAATTGGTAATTTTATTTTATTTTCCTATTGGCTCACTGTATGACACACTTAGTTTTTTCAAGTATCAGGGGGTAGCCGTGTTAGTCTGTATCTACAAAAACAACAAGGAGTCTGGTGGCACCTTAAAGACTAACAGATTTATTTGGGCATAAGCTTTCCTGAGTAAAAACCTCACTTCTTCGGATCACTTCTTCTGCATCTGAAGAAGTGAGGTTTTTACCCACGAAAGCTTATGCCCAAATAAATCTGTTAGTCTTTAAGGTGCCACCAGACTCCTTGTTGTTTTAGTTTTTTCAAGGATTTTTTGAAGTGTCACAGTGATGTTTATGTGAAGCCATTTATTTTACATATTTACTGTTATTTACGGGAAGTTTTTTCAAGCCTCAAACACAACAGGTTCCATATTTACCATTATTAGAGGAGTAGCCCTGCAATTCAGATACCAGCAAAAGCAACACACCTGAGTGCATTATATTTAATGTTTACATTATTCGTAATTTGAAATACAAAGCAAACTTTTTTTAATATAGCGGGAGGCACTATTCTATATTTACATTACATTTAATAGCATTTACTTAGACTTATTTGGGTCCAAGTCAGTTTTTGCCAAGCTGAGGGCTTTTGTGCTTCCAACTGTGCTTTCAAGCATCCAATTGGAGCTCAGCAAATTTATTAGCCCTGATTTAATATGGATGGCTGGAGTGATACCCTTAAAAGGTAAAAGCAAACTTATAACAACTGGCCCAATGTAAAAGGATAGCAAAGAAAGCATTGGTCAGATTTAAACCTTTTTACAATGGAGGTCACTACTTTCTGATATACTTAACCACTACAGGGGCCATCAGTAGGGTCACCCAATTACCAGGGCGAAAATTTAGCCTACACCTCTTGGTGTTTTTTTAAAGCATTAATTTATAGGATTTTACCTTTTAAATTTAGTAACCCCTCTTATAGCTATAATAAGGAGGATACAAATCAGGGCCCCCCTTTAGTGCTCCCCTTTAGCCACCCCCCTCCCCAGCACAAGTCCTTTTGATCACAGCCATGATTTCCCTTTTCTCTCCCAACTCCACTTGGAGAGCAAAGATCTGATATTCCTCATGGTCTGCCTAAGTCTTATTTTGGGAAGTATTTTGTGAGCCTTGGGGGTTTTTTTGGGTTTTTTAAAAAAAAATGTATAGACCTTTTGTTTAGCTTTTTTATTTACTTTGTTATTGTTACACCCTTGCTTTTGCAGTGCCACTATTTGTGCTGCCTCAGTCAGAGTTGTAGCCCTTCAACTATTTGATATTTCCTTTAGGCTAGCTGCTCTTTTTTTTAATCTTGGTTTTTTTAATTTTTGCTTTTAACTGATTTATTTTTTATTTACTATTATTTGCTTACAGAACTGCAGAATCACCCTGGGGCCAATGAAGGCTCCAGGCTTTCAGGGTTTATTACCATATTTCCATACAAAATCTGTCAAGCTGTTATTTAAAACCATTTTAAGATTATTTTTTTTTAATATTTGTGTTTACTTGACCAGGCTACCAGCCTGAGTCCCAGTAACAGAATGTATCCATAAATTGACTCGCAGACAACAACACAGGAATTACTGGTTGCACCCCTGCCCTGCCATCCGCTAGTCCCTATTACAAGTAAACTGTGTGGGTGTACCAATCATCTCCTTCCTCTCCAAAAACTTGTGTCTGGCTCACCAAATCTGTTACCCGAGGTTATTTGAACCCAAAGTCGTGGTAACTAGTCTCTGTTTTCCAGGCAGTGTTAGGAAATATAGCACACCCAGCTGATAAAATGATTGGTACACACAAGAGTGCTTCCACACCAAAATCCTTGGGTTATTGAATACAAAGCGCACATCAAAATTAGCAATAGTCTAGAGCACCCAGATAGATATAATCACCCAAAGTCTGAGGTGGTGTTGAGTGATTCAGCAGCAGGGTTCCGGTGGCCAGCCTTTCTCCAAGCCACTAGGGAGTTTGATGCCAGCCTTTTAGCTTGTAGAAATCCTCTCAAACTTCTTTCCCAAGCCTTTTCAAAGTACACTAAGCTTTTTATAGGCTTTTTTTGGACCAACCACATAACTTATAATGGCCCCTCATACGCTAACAATCTTTCTAAAAAACAGTCTAGCAACAGCAAATAATAATTTATTCTTCTACTTATTAGCAAAGCAACTTCCGCAAGAAACTTACAAACACAGGCACCCACATCAAGGTCAGCTATTTACACTCTCCCCCGCATCATGAATCTGTCCTTTCACTTTATTTGTTTGAGTTATTAAGACTGCAATTGTGCAGATGTTTTTGTTCTGTTTGCCTAAGCCAAGGCCAGATTTTCCTGACTCTGTGGTGGCCTCGCTTCCAGTTTATGGGAGCTAAGTGAACAAGATACCTGTGGGTTATGTCAAATCCAGTTCTCTCCCCGGAGCTACGGTTAGGGTTCCCATGGGCAGGGGTCCCCATGGGTAGTGTACTTGGAGCTAGGTTTAGGGTTCCTATGGGTATGGCTCTCCTCCCTAGGTTAAGGTTCCTACAGGTAAGGTACTTGAAGCTAGGGTTAGAGTTCCTATGGGTAGAGCTCCCTGCCCTAGGGTTAACGTTCTTCTGGGTAGGGCTCCCCTTCCTAGGGTTAGGGTTCTTATGTGGCACATGCTTCTGGCTTGGATTTGTTTTCCTATCGTTAGGGTCCCCGCTCTAGTTATGGTTCCCTTGGGCAGGTCCCTTTTGGTTAGGGATAGGTTTCCTCTGTGTATGACTAGCTCTCAGAAGGAAGAGACTGTGTGTCACTACTGACCTCAGCTTGAGTTAAAATAGACGGACTTTGAAGTAAATGGCTTCACACCCTATGAACAATCCACTGAGTCACTCAATTTCCCCCTCTCATTGTCTAACCTCCCAGGAGAAACCTACAAGAGGGAAAAAAATCTCACAAGTTTCTTTACTTCATATGGAGCTACAAGAGGAAAACACACCGGGGTACAACTATGAGAAGGGGATAGGGTGACCAGATGTCCTGATTTTATAGGGACAGTCCTGATTTTTGGGTCTTTTTCTTATATAGGCTCCTATTACCCCCCACCCCGTCCCGATTTTTCACACTTGCTGTCTGGTCACCCTAGAAGGGGACATGCAAAGTAAGAGCGACAAAACCACTGCTTGTATTTTAAACAAAGGGAACTGAATGCACACAACTCACTCTGATACAGTTTGGCAAAGGAGACTGGGCAGAGCATTTTCTAACTTCAATGTACTGCGCTCCTAGGAGGTGTTAACGGCTCGGCGATCCTATATTATTTCACATAAACAGAGGAGGCAGAGCAGAACAGCAGGAATTCCCAGCATGCTGACCAAGATGGAAAGACTGTAGAGTTACGTAGGATTATCACTAGGAAGTGGAAGATGAGGGTGAAAGAACATTAACTTTCCTCTTGATCCAGTAGCTTGGCAGAATTCAATTTTTGAAATAATTTTGATGGATAATATTGATGTTTATTTTTAAGCATTTTTTAAATTTTTAAAAGTTAATTTTTTTCAGTTGTGGGATGCTCTAGGGAGGGTCAGATGATAATTATTCAATGACAGTATATGTTGAGATTTGAACAATTAAAGCTTTATAACTGTTAAAACGCATCACGCGTCAAAATATACAAAGCAAATATTCTTACATCAAACTCGAAAGTTCTCAAGCAGCATTTTTCTTACTTTGCTAATGTGTAAATGTTGATTATTATCAATGGAAACACATTTTTCATTGGCTTTCATGGATACAGTGAAGTTGACATTTACCAGCAATTACCAATATCAGTCTAATTCTTCCAAGCCTAGAGGAGTGGCTCATAACCCTCTGTGACAGGGCCTGCCTTGTAGCCCAATAGGGCACTGCTCACCCTGTCCGAGGGTCTCTGATGGTCTCCCAAGGAGTGACTTCAGACTTTTTCAGCTACCCCTTTCTGCTCTCAGCTCCTGGGCTTTATATAGGCCCTTCCTCTTCCTTCACAGGTGACCTTCCTCCCAATTGGCTGATTGGGCCCACCTGACCTAATTCAGCCCTCTCAGAACCAGTGTGAGGAGTACACTACATCATGGGGGTTAGGGTTGAGCCTGAGTTCAAACCCTGGGCTTACACTGTTATGTAGACATACCTTCATACTATGTTGTTGTGGTCCTTTAGCCCTCTGGCTAAGGCACACTTGAGTCCCACCTCTTGCATGCATGAATGTCTAAACATAAAGCAATGTTATGAAGTCAAGAACAGAACCATCCTATCAGTTTTCAGCAGAACCCAGCCTTGTCATCGGTGGTTGTCTTCATGCAACCGGCCCTGTTAGTCCGTCTTGCTGGGCCCACCCACCAGCAGGTTTATCCAGGCAGCAAGCTGTCTCTGACTCTTGGGTGAAACCAGGCTACCCTTCTTGGTCAGCCCTGCACTGAACTGAGCCTTCTCCTTTTAACTTTCCTGTCCATTTTTTTTAATCACGTGATTAATCGTGATTAATTTTTTTAATCGCTTGACAGCCCTAATGTAAAGGCGTTGCATGAGAGGTTCCTATATTAATTAATTCAGAATTAATTAATGCTGCTATGGAAGCATAAATAATGGGCTAACTTTCTAAAAAGAGACTTCCAGTTTTACAGGCATGAGTCATCGGGGGAACAAATACCATCGCTCGTTTCACTACCTGGTTTGTAGGCACAAGAAACTGTGCCAAAGTTTGGAAGCCATTTTGAAATATCAGGTGCATGTGTGAATATCCACATTTCCACCTTAAGTACCAACTCACACAGTATTAATGACCTGCCAGTGACTATGAAATTAGCGCTGTTGAACCCTTACAGAGTTTTTACTCTGCTCAGTCAAAATCTCAATGTAAGGAATACTACCATTCACCTGATCCTGCCAGGGCTGTCCCTACCCGTACGCAAAGTACGCAGCTGCGTAGGGCACCACGTTTCCTGGTGTCCTGCGCAGCTGCATGCTGCTCCAGACCCTGCTCTGCCTCTTCCCCATGTATAGTTGAACATACACACACATGCACACATATATTGAAATGTGTTAAATATTTTTGGATGTTTGTCTACATTTTCAATATTGATTTCAATTAAAACACAGAATTCAAAATGCACAGTGCTCACTTTATATTATTATTTTTTTATTACAAATATATGCACTGTAAAAATGCTAAACAAAAGAAATAGTATTTTTCAATTTACCTCATACAAGTACTGAAGTGCAATCTCTTTATCATGAAAGTTGAACTTACAAATGAAGATTTTTTGGGGGTTACCTAACTGCACTCAAAAACAAACCAGTGTAAAACTTTAGAGCCGACAAGTCCACTCAGTCCTACTTCTTATTCTGCCAATCACTAAGACAAACAAGTTTGTTTACATTGACGGGAGATATTGCTGCCTGTTTCTTATTTACAATGTCACCTGAAAGTGAGAACAAGCGTTCACATGGCACTTTTGTAGCCAGCGTTGCAAGGCATTTACATGCCAGATATTTGTATGCCCCTTCATGCTTCGGACACCATTCCAGAGGACATGCTTCCATGCTGATGATGCTCATTAAAAAAATAATGCCTCAATTAAATTTGTGACTGTACTCCTTGGGGGGAGAATTGTATGTCTCCTGCTCTGTTTTACCTGCATTCTGCATATATTTCATGTTATAGCAGTCTCGGATGATGACCCAGCACATGTTCATTTTAAGAACACTTTCACAGCAGATTTGACAAAACGCAAAGAAGGTACCAATGTGAGATTTCTAAAAATAGCTACAGCACTCGACCCAAGGTTTAAGAATCTGAAGTGCTGTCCAAAATCCGAGAGGGACGAGGTGCGGAGCATGCTTTTAGAAGTCTTAAAAGAGCAACACTCTGATACGGAAACTACAGAACCCAAATCACCAAAAGAAAATCAATCAACCTTCTGCTGTTGGCATCTGACTCAGATGATGAAAATGAACATGCGTCAGTCTGCTCTGCTTTGGATTGTTATCAAGCAGACCCCATCATCAGCATGGAAGCATGTCCTCTGGAATGGTGGTTGAAGATGAAGGGACATATGAATCTTTAGCGCATCTGGCACTTAAATTTCTTGCAACGCCAGCTACAACAGTGCCATGCGAATGCCAGTTATCACTTTCAGGTGACATTATAAACAAGAAGCAGGCAGCATTATCTCCTGCAAATTGTAATCAACCTTGTTTGTCTGAGCGATTGGCTGAACAAGAAGCAGGACTGAGTGGACTTGTAGGCTCTAAAGTTTTACATTGTTTTGTTTCTGAGTGCAGTTTTTTTGTACATAATTCTACATTTGTAAGTTCAACTTTCATGATAAAGAGATTGCACTACAGTATTTGTGTGAGATAAATTGAAAAATAATTTTTTGTTTGTTTTTTACACTGCAAATATTTGCAATCAAAAATAAATATAAAGTGAGCGCTGTTCACTTTGTATTCTGTGTTGTAACTGAAATTAATATATTTGAAAATGTAGTAAACATCCAAAAATATTTAAAATAAATGGTATTCTATTGTTGCTTAACAGCGTGATTAATTTTTTAAATCGCTTGACAGTCCTTTGTGTGTGTGTGTATATATATATATAAAAAAATAAAGAAAAGGATAATATAGGTACAAAACTAAAAAAACCTGAATATTATGTTCAAATATTAATAGGCCCCACCACCTGGGGCTGAAGAGAGAGGCATGCAGGGCCCCGTAGTGTAGGGCCCCAAGCAATTACCCTGCTTGCTACCTAGATACCCCCTAACGCTGGCCCTGCTAAAGCCAATAGGTTTCAGCATATCATGCAGGAAAATTAACACCCACTCTCCTAAAAATAAATAAATCAATAAACAAATAAATAAAAGTGCACTGTGTCCATACAGCACAAGGTGAAACGCCTTTTCTTTTTGCATGCTCTTTGGTTTATTTTGGTGAACCCCCTGAAACCTGCATGTGCCCCCACCCCAGGGGGCTGTGGACCCCTCGTTAAGACCTGCAGACTTACACAGTCTTTAAACACGTCATTGACTTCAGCTGATTTACACCAGTGTGAGTGCAGAAGCAAGAGCAACACATAGGTCTTAAACATATTAGTTCACAGTTGGTCAGTGCATTCCCCTTTCACCTCTGGAGACCTCCTATGTGCAAATCCTAATCAGATCATAAGGGGGAAGGAAGTTGAGGTTTCCCCTGAGTCTGTTGGATTTTTGTCCATATCCCAGAATCACCCCCAAATCTGGAATATGTTGGAATATGGATCGGTTCCAACTATGTAGGAAAGACCCAGAAAAACAGGGCAGGATGTAGGATTAAAATTTCAGTGCATCAGCAGAGCTGTTGGGAAGATCAGGGACTGAAATCGGAATAGCCGAGGGCGCTATGCAGTGTTGCCAACGTTCAAAATAGCAAGTCTCATGACGTTTGGTATTTCTAAAGCCCCAGCTCTTGCAGTCATGTGACTCAGCTTTCTTTCTTTTCTCTTTTTTTTTTTTTTTAGTGGGGTGGGGTGGAGGGTAACTTTCTAGCCCTTATGGTGGCAGAGAGAAGCTTGAAAATGTGATGGTTCAACCACCACAAGAACTCAGAATATATTTAAAATCTAATGATTTTGGGCCCTCTAACTCATGGTTTTTTAACCTTTGCGGTTGGCAATACTGGAGGTGCATCAACAGGCTGTGTAGACCGAATTAGACCAAGAGGGAGGGTTGGCGGTCAGGCCTGAGAAGACTGGCCTAAAATCACACAGCAGGCTCATGGCAACTTGGGGACCAGAACGCAGATCTTCCGATTCCCAGTCCAGCATTCTAGCCAGTCGACCGCACCACCTCCCCCTGAGAAGTGCTTGTACAATGCCTGTCTTCAGTGTGCCTGGATCTAGCTGTATGCAGTCCCGTTGTAGCCCTGTTGGTCCCAGCGTGGTCTCACCCACCTTGGCTCTAGCCGGTGTATTTAATGCCTCACTTTCAGCAGCGCCATATTTCATTTTAAATTAAAGAAAATAAAAATCAGGCAGTTTTTGTCAGTTCTAATGAAATCACATGCAATTTTTTTTTAATAGCCTGAAAGGAAATGAACTGAAATACGTCTGAAGGAATGATTTAGGAACACTTAATAAAAAGGCCCGAACGGAGACAGATGTAAACGAGAGGCTGGTGCAATAGATCTTCAATCTGGGTTTTATTGCCATAACAAAAGTGCATATTTAAAAGCTGCCGCACAGGGCATCCATTCAGACACAAGCCCGAAGTCAGGGAATTAAAAGGAGGATAGTGTTTTGAATTAATCTAGAACATTTTTGCAGATTAGTTTACAAGCACAGAACACCCCAGGGGCTGTGGAGAGAGCAGAGCATTGAAGGCAGAAGTCTGTGCCTTTTTCCTTTGGCTGGTGATTAGTTCATATCTGACAGCCATGTTTACAAGTCCCTAATTGCTTCATTAATACCTCATTATTACTTAGCAAGCGAGGAAGCTTTTAGCTTTGAAGCGGCTTTGCTGCACTTGAAGGCAAATACAGGGTGAATTTTGAACGTGTTAGTACTAATTAAAAGTGAAGTCTCTTTCCTGTTGCTTGTGGGTGGTGTTAATAGCTTCAAAGAAAAAAAATGGGCTTCAATTTATATTATACTTTCTTTCTCACTGTCACACCCACACCATTTAACAGTGTGAGGACTGATTACACACACAAATAAATGAATGCAAGGTCCATGCTCATATACAGGCTCATCCCCACATGTATTTATTTTTTTACAAGGGCTTCTGGATTCCAAAACCTAAGATTCAGGGCAATGCATCCATTATTCTTTAATGGCTGTATACACATCTGGGAAGTCAACCCAAACACAGCACTTTCTTAGCGTACAAGAACCGAAAAGCAAGGGTCTGCTTTGTCAGTGCTGATTTTGGACCTTTCCCCCAATATTAGATCCATATTTCAAAGCAAAAACTCAAAGATGCTAACAAAACATATGCATGATAAGCAACACATCTCACGATCTTTCTCTTCCATACCCCTGGCCTATCCTTTGTTTATTGTCATCCTTTGCTGCGTTAAATCTAATTTAGGGCTGAATACTATAACCATGCTAGCAGCCAGAAACACAGTCGCATTGAAGGATATCAAATGTGCTGTATTGTAGCCAGTAATAAATGTTTCCAGGCCTGGGCCCTTAGGTTGTGAGAGCTTTGGGGCAGGGATCTACCATTTAAAACACCTGTTTTATTATACGAATAATAATAACCATTTGACAAAGAGGGTAACTGTCTAGCTTGGCTTGGACAGGTGCATTGGGGGGATAAAAGCATACAAGAATCTTCTTTTATGCCCCATGCGGGACAAAAGAAGGATCTGGCGTTGAACTAGAGCTGGATGAAAAATACCAATTATTTGTCCACAGGGAAATTTTGAAAAGAAAATTGATCTCGCTGAAGTTTCTCGTGAAATTTTCTTTTCGTTTAAAATAAAACAAGAGACAACTTTTCAGGTTGGTAAAAAAAAATTCTGGTCTTAAAAACTCATTATTGATTAAAAATCAGTTTGGGGGGAAAAACAAAAATGCTGAAAATGTTTAATGTTAAAAAAAAAACCTACATTTGATTGAAAATTAAAGTTTTTCTACGGGGGGGGAGGACTTGTTTAGACAACAAGCTATTTTTCATCAAAACTACTTTTCAGTGAAAAAAATCCAAACAACTCTAGGTTTAACTTAGAATCAGAATCTCAGGGTTGGAAGGGACCTCAGGAGGTCATCTAGTCCAACCCCCTCCTCAAAGCAGGACCAATCCCCAGACAGATTTTTGCCCCAGATCCCTAAGTGGCCCCCTCAAGGATTGAACTCACAACCCTGAGTTTAAGCAAGCCAATGCTCAAACCACTGAGCTATCCCTTCCCCCCCTTACCTTTGAGCAGTAGGCAGAGGGCTTGGCTAACTCATCCAGCATAGCTCCATGGCCCCACTGGACTTTGGTCAGCCTGCTCAGCAGCATAAACTCTTCAGTGATAGGTAGCATCTTTCCGTTCTGTGTTTGTACAGCACCTTGCACAATGGAGTCCAAGTCCAGTAATAAATAGTCATTCCCCCATCTCTAACTACTCCCTTCACTATATTCCCCTTCTGCCTCACAAGCCTTCTATAGGAAAGGGTCGAGTTTTACCTTTCATCTATTTCTGTATTAATAATCGGAGGTAGTTTAAATAAAAACACGCTGCACATGATTTTTATCTTGACAGTGTCCCTTTAAATATGGGGCTATAAATAATAATGTTGCAAATACAAAGCAGCCAATTCACCTATGCGCCTGGTCAAAAACCCCATCTACTGATGGGTGGTGTTAGAAAAATGTTCCGTTTATTTACATTATCTTTGATTTATACCAAATAGAAAAACAAAACAAAACTCATTACAGCAAGCCAAGATCCCGCTCTTGCCAGCATGTGAGGTTTGTCCAACTGGACATATTTAGAATATCAATCCATTCTGTGTATTTATAACCTAAAGCTGTGACAGCTTAGACCAACTCAAACACACTACAGCCACTCTGGTCACTTGGCACAAACAAACCCAGAGTATGAAAGGCGTCCTGGGTGTTCACTTTGGGCAATGTGTCCTTGTCCGAAGATAGGGTGACCAGAGGTCCCGCTTTTATAGGGACAGTCCCGATTTTGGGGTCTTTTTCTTATATAGGCTCCTATTACCCCCCACCCCCGTCCCGATTTTTCACATTTGCTGACTGGTCACCCTATCCGAAGATCTGAGATGCTGAGGTGGGAGCATCATCACTTGAGGCATCATGTGAAGATTCACCATTGGGGAATAGCCCCAGAAAAACTCTAACGTTCTTGCATTCCTTCCTAGGGCAGATCGCAGGCTTTTCACAACACTTTTCAGGGTAAGACTTGTCAGCAAACCCTGAAAACCTCTCACAGCTGTAATTTAATTGTGTTGATTGAAAACATGGTTAGCATCCTGCTGGAGACATGTCTGAAGACTTGCACGTGCCTAGCCAGACAAGGACTGGTGAGAACATGGGGATACTTGCCAAAAATGTTAATCTAGTTCAGCAGAAGATGAGCTATAGCTAGGCACTTGCATAAAAAGTGTCCTGGGAAAAGAGAGTACAAAATACACTGGGTTTCCTCCAGCCACTGACCTATGGAGATTTGGCTTGCCTGAGAAGCAAGAGGGAATAACACTTTGAACTGCACTGGTGTAGTAAAGCCAGTGAAACAGCATCTTCAGGCTTCTTGTGAGGGCAGGATCCAAATCAGTGGAAGGATTTCCATTGTCTTCAATGGGCTTTGGATTGGGTTCTCAGCCGGCATCTCATTTACCCCTCTGTACAGAGGCCAAGACATAATGGTAGAAGCCAAGGAAAATGGAAGAGTGAAAGATCATCCAAAAGAAACCAACTGGATTGATGGGTCAACGTGTTAAGACTAACCAATAAACTCATAGCCTGCTGGGAGTAGAACGGGCTTCCTTTTTGGAGAGTAACCGTAGCAAAGGGCAAGTGAGCTGATGAGTCTTGATATGTAAAATTAAAAGATAACGAGGTCCTTGCCTGCTGGCAAGACCAGGCCGGTGTGAGCCGAGGAACCCACTGAGGAGAAGCTGAACTATAAATAATTATACCTAGCTCTTATCTAGCACTTCTTAGCAGTAGACGTCAACGCATTTTTCAAAGGAGGTCACTATGATCATCCCCATTTACAGACGGGGAAACAGATCGCTTTGGTCTTTGGCACTAAAGGGATCCAGTAGGAAAAAGGGCTCATTCACCATGCTGGCTTTCCAGTTCCGTTAGGGCAGATAATGGGAAGACTTGTCTCTGGTTTCCCCAGCATAGGGCCAGATCCTGAGCTAATATAAATCCTTATCGCTCCTATGACGTCAAAGGACTTCACTCCTGTGCCAATTTACACCAGCGGGAGATCTGGATCATTTATTCAGGGCATAATCTATTCTCCACTAGCCCATGCAACCTCTTCTACATATGTATATTAGTGAACTACAAAGACACCTTTTTTTGGCCTATATCTTTCAAACACTCTTATGAAAGGAGAACATTAGTTTCATGTGATTCAGATAGAATGTACCATTATGGTAGGGGTGTGTGTGGGTTTCCCTCCTTTTAATTAAAAGTGCACGCTTCAAAGGTCCCTAAACACTGGAATAGATATGTATTTATTTTTTTATAGAGTGGATTCAAGTGCTTGGTTTATCTGGCAAAATGCCATTTGAGTTTTCAGGGATCTGTTACTGTCCCCTGTAGATTTACTGCTTGAGGAATAATATTTCATTTGCTTTATGGTTGGTGCCTTACAAAAGGGTGAAAATATATTGAAGCTGTCCACAGGTCATCTCCATGAGCGCACGGAAGGGCAATAAAGATAACTCATAATATAGCATGTTACAATTCAATTGATCAAATCAAATATTTACACAATGAAGCGAGAATTAAATGCCAATATATTTGTACTGTAGGACAGTTTGACAATTTGGCAAAGCAGTTTCTGAAGAGGAAAGTAAACTCTAGTTAAAATGGAGTTATTATAAAACTATGCACTTAAATTGCACTTCTCCCCTAAGTCTGCAAAGAGCTTTCCGGTGTATGAATTGACCCTCAACATCCCAGTGAGGTGGAGAAGTGATATTGTCCTTATTTTACAGATGGGGAAACTGAGGCACAGAGCAATTAATTCTGTGGGAGAGCTGGGACTAGAACACAAGACTTGTGACCCTGGATCTGATGCTGTCTAGGTGGTTAGATGGCCCATAGTGCTGTAGGAGAACAGCACCTCATAAACATGCATTAACTTATTCCTCCCAATAACCCCGTGAGGCAAGAGAGTATCATTAGGAATGGGCTACTGAGGCACAGAGAGATAAAGTGATTTGTCCTAGGTGACCCAGGGACTCTCCAGCAGAGCTCGGAATTCAACCCACATCACCTGAATCCCAGCCCAATGCCTTACCCGCAAGACCAACGACTGAAAAGTCACTGAAGGAATATTGCCAGTTTTAAACGTATTAATTACAAAATGTCTAAGAATATCGAATTTGATTGTTCAAACTTTGACTTATGAAAGAGCTTGGCACTAGACATAATAAATAAAATATCACGGTCAGCAAATACTACGTAATAATAATAACGTTCTTTTCCAGAGGGTTTGCAAATAAACAAAATATTTTTCATCCGGGAAAGACAGTTTCTATGCATGCACGCCAATTTGCAATGAAAAACAATTCTTCCAGACAAAGATTTCCTCAGTGAAATTCACAACCTCTGCAAAGAAGGGTTTGGTTGATTTCATTACACGCCCTCACAAATCTGTATTTACAGTCAAAAATGATCACATTTCTCTGAATTTCACAAAACTATCAGTCTCTTTGTTCTGTGTTTGTACAGCTCCTAGCACAGCGGGGCCCTGGTCCCTGACTGGGGCTCCAAAAAATAAAATAAAAGTTTATAACACAGCTCTGCAAAGCTCACTCTCCACTTGAATCTAATTAGGTTTTTAAAAATATGTGAAAAGCCATTTCTAGTACTGAATGCTCAAGCCATTATATGTAGTTTTCTCATTTTTAAGCATTTTTCTCTTCTCCGTTTCTGTGTGAAAGACCCACACAAATGTCAGGAGAAACACACTTACTATATAGGGGACATATTAAAAGTGTCTAAGAACAAAATGCTGTCAAATGCACAGAATAAACACTGATAAAAATATATTCTCTTTAATCTCTGTTATAGAAATTTAAGCTACTTTAAAAAGTTGTAGATTAAAAATAGTAAACAGAAACATGTTATTTTTAAGCTTGACTCCGAGGATAAGTTGGGTTCCTATCACCAGAGAACTAATCAAAGAAAACACATTGTTCCCGTGTTTTAATAATCAGTGGACAGAGCTGGGCAGAAGAGCAGTTTGAGAGTTTTGTAATGGTGGGTGCTGTTTGCTTTCTGAAACTCAGCAGTTCTTTCTTTCTGGCTTTAATATTAATTAGCCTTGCTAAGACAATTCAAATGGGAGTTTTATGGTTCTATAATAAACAGAAAACGGACAACTGAAGGGCATGCAAGAAAAGATAGAAGTCATACATACCATAAGCACTGCATTATGTATTTCATTATCACCTACCTTTTTGACATCTTTTCCCATTAACTTTCAGGATGTATCAACAGAGTTGCCACTCTGTCCTGAGCCATCTTAAATCACTTTAGTCAAACGATGTTTGACACTTTGTACCCTTTTAATTAAGGTTATAAATGTATGAAAGCCCTTTGGAAAGATCCGACCTGAAAGGAGTGAAAGGTAAAAATTACTACGGCTGAAATGCCACAGCTTCACTCCGATGATTAAGAACTGAGCATTCTACACATTACACTCCGAAAACAGAAGAGGTGTTAACTCCAGAAGAAATAAACAAGTAGCTGGAGGAAACTGGACTGTATTTTTACGACCCATGGGGGGGAGTGGGGGAAGAGTCTAGGAATCTCCAAATTATGTTTGAGAGTCTGAATGGAGAAAAAACTAAAATGTTATCATGCAAATCTGAGTGGTGGGAAGAATTTCCCCAGTAACTTCAAATGTGCACGAATGTATTTGGTTTTATTTTCAGTTGTGCCTGTCTCATCTCTACCCACATTCCATACATTTTAAATCACTATTTTTCTAAAATAGACCACTCTGGAACCTTGCAAAAGAGACTTCCTCCAGAAGAGTCTGAGCTAATGCCTACTGAAATCAACGCGTGTCCTCCCACTGATTTACCAGGCAATGGAGTCTTCATTACAGCTTCCATCGTCACCTCCACCACATTATCTTCCCTTCCACCTCTTATTCCATTTCCCCAGGAAAAAAATTGGGAGCCTGGGTGAGTCTTGCAGTGCGTTCTATACGTCAACAGTTCTGGACTCTTTGCGAGCTTACAACCTATACCACCCAGCCGCCAAAGACTTACACGTGTGCTTCATGTTAAGCACGAGTAGCCCCATTGGGGTCAACTATTCATTCAACAGCACCCCGAGCACTTTGGCATGCAGTGAGGGGCACTTCATCAGTCAGATAGCCCGCGCCGCTTCCCGCAGCCCCCATTGGCCTGGAGCGACGGACTGCAGCCAGTGGGAGCCGCGATCGGCCGAACCTGCGGACACGGCAGGTAAACAAACCGGCCCGGCTGGCCAGGGGGCTTACCCTGGCGGGCCCTTGTGCCAAAGGTTGCCGATCTCTGCTCTAGAGCATGCAAATCCACTCCCAGAAGAAGAGATTCCCCATGTTATCAGGGGAGCGGCCGGCTAGTTTTACAAAAGCTTTCCATGTATCCAGATTTCAGAGTGGTAGCTGTGTTAGTCTGTATCAGCAAAAAGAACGAGGAGTACTTGTAGCACCTTAGAGACTAACAAATTTATTTGGGCCTAAGCTTTCGTGGGCTAGAACCCACTTTATCGGATGCATGCAGTGGAAAATACAGTAGGAAGATATCTTCCTACTGTATATCTTCCTACTGTATTTTCCACTGCATGCATCCGATGAAGTGGGTTCTAGCCCACGAAAGCTTAGGCCCAAATAAATTTGTTAGTCTCTAAGGTGCCCCAAGTACTCCATGTATCCAGAGTGGCTTCACATTTCAGTACGGCACAGTTTGCATTTGTAATACTGTATTTGTAGAGTACCTAGCACAAGCACATCTCCCTCCCCGCCTCCTCCCCCCCACACACAATCAACTGAGGCCTGTACCACAAATAAATAATATGAGCCCGTGACAATGTTATATGTGCTGTATCCTGAATTATTAATTAACAATGAAACCAAATCCCCCCAATCCAAACACCCCTTTGATCTTTGGGAAAGTTCAGATTTTAGGCCCAGATTCATTGTTAAAGAAACAGCATCAAGATAAATGCTGAGAGGACAGTTTTGTCATGTGATGTTAGAAAACATTTCTTGGTGGAATTTATTAACATACAAGGACCTTGCGAGACACAATGGCCTACTAAACTTATAACTAACTAGGCTTTTGTTTATTTGATCAACAGATGGTGTTTTTCTAATCTCACAGCTATTTCGCATCACAGCACTGAAGTGGCTGCTGGAAAAGGAAATTCATCTTGGAATCAAAAGTCCCACCAGTCTAAAAATGAACCGGCCCACACATGGAAATACAAATGCAACAAACGTGAGCCATATTTCACAGGCTGTACAATAAAATAAGCAGTGGGGTTTTTTTAAGCAGATCTACTAAATAGGTGAATTTCATATGTGTATGGTTTCGTATACAAAAGGTAGCACTAAAAGTCCAGTGATGATTCTTGCAAGAATAGAGATGTTTTTAAAACCCTGAGTCATAGCCAAATTCCATGATGGGAATTATACTCTGCCTATCTACCTTACTTTTTCATTGGATGTGGCACTTTTCATTTCCTGTCTTAAACTACTGAGTACTGTACGCTGTTAAACAGCTTCCTCGCCCCACCCCAGAAGTGGTTGCATTTCAGTGGTGTTTCAAGTGATTGCTAATAATTAGCAAAACAATTTGGGAGCATTCAGGATGAGACACATGATATAAATATACACTGATACTATTCAATATTATACCCCAAAAAGTAACATGCCACCTTAAAAATGAAAGATTTGAGATTTTTTTCAAAAGCATGATTATTTTAACTGGAATTCTGGAAATTCAAAAAGAAAGGCCCTGTTCCAAAATAATTCATTTACTTTTGCATTTTGTTCCTCTGGACAATTTTTATAGCTAGCCTTTTCTACCAGCTAACTGCTAATCAAACCATTAAGCTTCTTTAACAGGTTTTGGAGTTTATCACAGAGGCCCTGAACTGCTCCAGCTCGAAACCTACAGTAGCAGGTAGAGTGCTATACATGTCCAAAGATCAGAGCAATTATTTAATGATTTTGGTAAATATTTACATTAGAAGGGGGTTAACATTACTTCAGATTTGCCCTACACGGCTGTGTTTAAATGAGAAGTGCAGGGACATATGGAAGTGATCTTAAAAGAAAAATTACAAGTACACAAAAGAATTAATTTCCCGTGCTGCTGCAGAAGCGATGGCCTTGTAAAAGTCATCGGTCTGAGGCGTGCATTTAAGTCCTAGGTGAGACGTCATGATGGATGGCATGCGATTTGTGGTCTGCCGTTTCTGCTCCCTGGACCGTTTACTGAAAGTTCCACAACCTGACTCCGCCACTTTAATAGGACAGTTTGGCTTCTGTCTCCTGCTGGGATGTACGTTCCTGTTCTTTTTATGGTTACTTTAGTCATCTCACCCTCAAGCAGCATAAATCAACAAGAGGCTGTGCTTTCCCAGCTAGACGGCGCTTGCATTAAGGGATGGTTCGGGGATTTGCCATAAAACCGGGTATATATTGATTCCAGTGCATCTGCCTTTTACCTAGCAATGGCTACATGCGTTGCCCTTGTGCACTGATAGATCTATTCTTGTTAGGAGCACTGCGGGCTGGGCCCGTACACAACTAACTATCCTACAGGAGTGGCACCAAAATACTAGGAGATAGATTGTGATTATTCCTTATGCAGCTCTTTAGATTTAAGCGATAGTGAGACATCGAGATTAAAAGCTTCACGTATCCTAATTATCAATTCAACTTACACTAACATAGTGGCAACCACCCAGCAGCAGTAAATACTTATCTACAGGTAACATGTTTACTCAGCCAGCCACCAGCATTAACTAATCATATACAGATAACTCAGCCAGCCAGGAAGTCTCCCCAGGAACACACCCTCGGCTTTCCCCCCAGCCCTAGCAGCTTTTGTGGCATGCCCTGAAGGTCACCAATGATGGGTTATTTTAGACCAAAGATGGAAGCAAGTTCCAAAGTCCTCACTGAGGGGTGGCTTCTCAGGCCAGACAAGTGAGGCGCAGCCTAACCAAGAATTCCCCAAAGCTACAAAAGTACATTTTGCATAGTCTTGTTCATGTCATTGATAAATATCTCCAGCTTGGCCAAAGGACAAACTGTGATTTGATGTAAATGTCCACTCCATGCATCTGATGAAGTGGGTTTTAGCCCACGAAAGCTTAGGCCCAAATACATTTGTTAGTCTCTAAAGTGCCACAAGGACTCCTTGTTATATATATATATATATATATATATATATATATATTTTAACGCCACAAAGTGAGACTCTAATCATGGAATAGGTAATGGTGCCTCCAGAAGCTGCCTTGTTACCACACCGATTTACCATACCCAGGAGTCACTTCATAAGGGCGTTGCTATGGTAACCATGGCTGGATGAGGCCATGGCAGGATTGCAGCAGTTAAGCCTGCCAGGCATTTACAGGGGGTGGGGATGGGCCCGGCACCCTGTGCTCCCCCGAATCCCTCCCCCACAAGGCAGGCCCTGTGCGTTTGCATGAAGGGGCAACATCGAGGCATCCAGGCCCACCTTGCACGCCCTCCCACCCCTTGCACCAGTCTGGGTAACGGTGGTAGCAGCTGCAGCTTCTTCACTATAAATAAGGGTACGTTTTAAAAGCAATTACATCATACATGCACAGGGGTGGAAAGAACTATAGAAAAAGGCTGGGGACTCCAGTTTAGAGCCTCTGGTGGGTGAAGCTGTGACAGCATGCACCAAGGAGAAATGCCGTCATCTTGCTGCACATGCGTAGAGTAGATACGCATGTTTACAATTCCAGCCCCGCGCCTGCAAAGAGCTCTGCATGGGCAAACCCCTACAGCCACATGGAACGATTTGCAAGGTTCCCAGAGTGCTTGTAAACATGGTCCTGTACAGACTTACACGCGTAAGTAACTTTACACACATGGGTAGCCCCACTGAAGTCAATGTAATTCTTTGCCAGATCATGGCCTTAGTTGGAAAAAATCTCTCTCCTTTATGCGGTTCCTATCTCCAGGATCTGTCTGATAAATCCATGGGTCTAATTTTCCTCTATAAAAATGTGCCACTGATATCAAAGCTATTGTTAGGAGAACACACTGTTTTCATGTCTCGAGGCCAGAAATGGAATCCAAGCAAAACAAATTTGATTTGCTTTCAACGTCAAAGCCCTTTCAATTGTCTTGTGTAGTTACATTTGTTTAACAGTAACCACAGTGACTGATACATGTGACGTCATTTCAGGCTTTGCCCGGGTTTTAGAAGAATCTTATTTATAATTAGTCAGAGGGACCTGATCCTGCCAGCTTTACCCTGGCAAATGCCCATTACCAAATATGGGAGTTTTGAATTTGATTAAGGACTCAGTAAGTAGTGTGGGGTTTGCATATGAGTAAGGAACTAACTTTTTTTGTTGTTAAAAACCCAGTCACCTTCAACTCTTTACAGCACAGTGTGTATTTAATGTACACACAGAGCACTCAATACCTACCCCAGGTCGATTTTATGATTTAATATGTTAAAAACTGACCTGAGTATTGACGCTCAGATATAAACTTCCCCAAAGTTTGGGGAGTGTTTGGATCCAGGATTTGGATTACTGCAAATAGGGACTGGCTGTGCAGTTCTGACCCAGAACTCTTCTGTTCTATTGTATGGATGTGGGTGGTTCCGAGCCACTGTATATACATTGTCCCCTCATTTTAATATGGGGACACCCATGTGCAGAGGGGTTATGTTCAGTTTGCCCAAGCACATGCAGTAAGTAAATGGAAGAGCTGGCCATAGAATCTAAGGGTGAAATCCTGGCCATGCTGAAGTCAATGGCAACACTTTCATGGACTTTAACTGGGCCTGGATTTTGCCTGAAGCCTTTAGCCAGCTACTGGCCAAAGCTGCCTCACATTGCCACTTCCAAGTGGTGACAAGCCACACATGTTTTGAGATTCTTGTGCAGTGTCTTATCTGACCCTCTGATGTTTGCAAAATTGGACCAGAACTCTCTTTAGAGGAACATACTTTCTCATGAGGCTCTACATCCTGATTTCAACCCAGGGGTGCAAAGGCAACTGCGAAGGCGGGTGGATGTCGGAAAATGCACATTCAACTGTTTCAAAAGCTTAAAAACAAAGTTGTGGTTTGATTCTATACTGGAGGATGCAGGGGTGGGGAGGAGGGGCGTGTGGTCATTGTGTTACAGTTGTTTAGGGAGAAGGACTGAAGGCAAATGCACTCGGGGATAGTGAATTATACAAACACCTGCATGGGACCCTGCCCAGATTAAGAAATAAAACTGAAGGGGGGGGGGAGAACACATTTCTTCTTCTGTAGCAGTGAGGAGAGACACGGGAAAGTTTGGCAATGATTTAAGAAGAAACTCACCTTTCAAAAGGAATCACTAATTGAGGGGGGATCTTGGAGCTGCATGTTCAGAGGGTTTGATTCCCCCCTCCCTCTCCAGCTGCAGGGGAAAATCAGGCTGCTGCAGGTGGCTCACATTGGGGGCAATTGATTGACGCACTGAACCTAGGAAACCCGCTGACTGATCAAACTGGTCCCTTTGCAGCAGGGTAAAGATGCCTATTAACGGAGCCTTCAGCGCCAGCTGGTTAGATGATTGAGAAACAGGCGCCCTCTAGTGGCGGCATCCCCTCCCTGCAGCGCGAAAAAAAAAAAAAGTTCAGGAGGATGGGAAGTTTGGGAAAGTTGGAAGTTGCTGTGAGTTTTTGCCTCCTCGCTGCGCGCGTGTGTGTGTGTGCGTGATATTGACATGCTGACATGCTGATCAGTACCCGCCTTCCTGTGCCTGTTCAAATAGCAATCACCAAATCCATCCTCACCAGCGAGGCTCCAACCCCCCCGCCTGACAAGCTCCTTTGCTCTCCCACCTCCTTCCCAACGCCGAAAAACTGCTCCGGCCAGCTCAGAAGTGGCTCCTCCGATTTGCAAAAGGAGCATGGCGGAGGCTGGGGATCAGGCGCAAAGCCGGGCTCGTCCTCTGCGGAGCCTTTCGCCGTCTGACAAGCCCTGAGCAGAGAGGGGGGGCTCCAGGCGCCGGCTCCTGCTTGCACTTGTCACCTGCGCACGGGACGGGCAAAGTTTGTTTGAATAACAAGGGCAGGGGGAGGGAGGTTAAGCTCCAGAAAAGCCACCAGGGAAGGCTCAGCTGGGACGAGGCAGGATGCAACCCAACCTGGCGCTGATCTACTTCATCTTCGGGGGGATCCTGCCCGGCGCCACAGCTAGGAGGAAGCAGATGGAGCCCGGGCCATGTGAGCTGCCCCGATCGGTGAGCTGCGTTCCCCGGAGCTGCTTCCCCTTGCCCCCGCCTGCGCCCCGCGCTCCGGCTTCACGCCCAAGCCCCAGGAAACCAGCAGGCGATCCGCAGCGGGGACTGGCCCTCTGCCTGGCAGTCTCCTCCAGGGGCCGGGGGGGATAATCGCTGCTTTTTTATTCTCCCCGCCCAAATCAGTCCCCCATCCCAGGGCATGGAGACAGCCCCATCCCAGCTCTGCTTGCTTCGCTCTCTGATGGACCAGGGCTCGGCTGCGGGGGGATAGGATGGTTGCCCAGTTTGCTCAGGGCACGCCAGCTCCCAGGCACTTTCTGCTCAGGGGTGGGTCTGATCACTACAGCCCAAGGGGGTCACTGTCCCTCCGTCTGCCTGCCTGGATCCACACATCCAGGGCTCCAGCTGCATCTCTACACACACCTGGCAGTGCCTCTAGACAGGCACCACGTCCACACGGCTGGGCGTATGGCTGAGTGCACACAGGTGTAAGCATGCAAGTTCCATGTGTCGAGTTTATACATGGGTGTAGATACTCGCAGATTAAATACAGTTTCTCTGTATGTCTTTCCATATCTACACACTGCCTCCCCTTTGCACTGTGTGTCTATAGGTGCACATATAGCTTCTGTATATATAGTTCATCTAGCTAGACATCTATGTGGATCTAGCCATCGCCACATTTATCTGTATGGTTACATGCTAATTATGCAGAGACACATGTGTACATATAGCTATAGAAATATAGATAAATACAGAGGGGTAGCCGTGCTTTTTATAGATAAATACAGTTACTGAAAAGGGATCCGTTTTTATGAATTTGCCAAGGTGCCAGTTAGATTTTAAAGCCGAAATCCAACAAGCTAGGTTTGCTAATTGGATAAGTGTTATAGCCAACATAGAATGGACTCTATTTTATTGAATGCAGGGAGCGTTCACTTACTAATTTTAAGGCTGGATTCCTTTCAGGGCCACTTTGAACTTGAACTGTAGTTCTCAAATCTACTTGCTTATTCATAACTAACCAACAATTGATTAATTTGCCCAGAACCACATTAGTACACAATCAACAGTTCATCACTCAGGTGGAGATAGAACCAATGTTTTGGGTGCACACTGCACACACAGTACCGTCTTGCAAGCAACTGTCGCAGTTATACCAAGGAACAATGCAGATGACGAGATTTCTTATTCAGATAGGTACTCGCACAGAAACTGTGTTTGATCTGTCCCAGTATATTATAGCAGTTCAGTGTGTATATGCCTGGAGTGTGTGTTCGTGTGCACATACAGACGGAGACAGTTTATGTATGGTTTATCTGTGTTGCGTATGGATCTATGCAGCTAGACCGTTCTGGTGTATATCTCATAGACCTCTCTACTGAGGCTGTGTGTTGTTGTAGTATAGTGTGTGCAGCAGAGTTGCTGTATATAAAATTCTCTCTCTCTCTCTCACATGCTGTCCTGTGGTTTTGCTGGCCCTGAGCCTCGTCCCCCAAGCGGACTGGCTCTGACTCTGTCTCTCCCCCATCCCCAGCAGGGAGAGCTAAACTCCTTCTTGTGGACCATTCAACGGGACCCCCCGGCCTACCTGTTTGGCACCATCCACGTGCCCTACACGCGAGTCTGGGACTTCATCCCTGAGAACTCCAAGGCAGCGTTCCAGGCCAGCTCCAGCGTGTACTTCGAACTGGACCTCACTGATCCCTACACCATCTCAGGCCTGGCCAGCTGCCAGATGCTGCCCCACGGCGAGAACCTGCAGGACGTGCTGCCCCGGGAGCTCTACCGCCGCCTCAAGCGGCACTTGGAGTACGTCAAGCTGATGCTGCCACACTGGATGACCCCAGACCAGCGGGGCAAGGGGCTGTACGCTGACTACCTCTTCAATGCCATCGCCGGCAACTGGGAGCGCAAGAGGCCCGTCTGGGTGATGCTGATGGTCAACTCCCTGACTGAGACGGACATCCGCTCCCGAGGGGTGCCTGTGCTAGACCTCTACCTGGCCCAGGAGGCCGAGCGGATGAAGAAGAGGACAGGGGCTGTGGAGAGGGTGGAAGAGCAGTGCCACCCACTGAATGGGCTCAATTTCTCCCAGGTAAGGGGGGCTTGGGCCCCTGGGCTTCTCTGTCCATCCCAGCAGGGGGGAAGGGAAACTGACCAGCACCAGGGTAAGAGAGCTCAGGAAGACAGGGCATTACCCAAAGCCCATTGAAGCTGCAATGGCCTTTAGAGCAGGCCCTCAGCAATCCAACGCAGCGATCAAGTGACGTAACACTGATGGTGCTGTGTATCTGCAGAGGTGACTCTGTGTGTGCATGGGATAGCCACCACGACACAATTGTGTACCCCCCCCCCACACACACACGCTCTCTCTCTCTCTTTCTCTCTACTGCAGGTAATATTAGGGAGCCAGAGGCACCGAGATGCTGTGTCCCCAAGTTTGTAATATGCAAGGGAAGGTGTCAAACCTAGTATCTAATTTCTGCAGCAACTTGGTAAAAAGTTTCTAACGCCATCCTCTCATTCCCCGCAACTCAGAAGTAAAAATGTGAACTGAATGGATGGGGTGGGGGTGGGGGGTGGGCGGAGGGAGTTTTAATGTCGTTTTCAGTGTGTTTAATGTTATGCAAACTGCTTGGGTGTTCTTACTTTATTATTCCACGTCTAAAGAAATGGACTTTCATATAAGCTGTTGTGTACTGAGATAAGTTGAATTTTCATTTCTTGAATCTGCAAGGGGGGGTTGTGAAGAGGAGGTGAAGCTTGGAAAGTGAAGGACAGATTAAGGAGCAAGTGTTGGTGTAGTTTGAATCCAGAATGTCTCTTTCTGTTGGTAATTCAACTTTCTAAACCACATTTCAAGCCAGGATCGATTTCATTTGAGTGGACTAGCAGAAATACATTCACAGCTCTTGACGTTGCTTTGTGAAACTGTCAAATTAGAAATACTGGAAATTCTGAAATTGAGCAAAAAGAGTGGGAGGGGGAAATAGTCCAGAGAAAACCATGACTTATAATTACAATGTTGTTGTTTTTTTTTTTTTTAAACCGGCTTTCGTCATTACTGTTAGTGCAACTATTTCCTGTCCTACCGTGCTGTCCTTATTTAAACAAAAAATCCACAGTGACTCTTTAAGTGGAGAGATTGTCACCAAGTGATGCATTTTTCAAAGATCTAACGGGGGTTTTGATTTACAGCGAAAAATCACATTTTTTTTTCTTTTAGCAAAAATAAATTCCTTTAATGTTCCCAGTTGTAAGAGTGTACACAGAGTATATAGAGTTCCCACAGCAAATCAGTGAGAGCCTAGGCTCTGAGAGCATGGAAAGTATAGTTTGAGTTGTTAAAAAATTCTTATTTCTAAACCAAAAACTACAGACATCTGTGGTTTTTGACAAGGAATTTGCTTCTCCCTTTCCTTCAAAGAGTTAACCGCCTTTTCTTTTTGTTGACCACATACTTCTTTAAAACCGAAGTCTAAATAATTAACCACGGTACCCTCCCAATATTGATCCAATCCTAGTTGGCTGTAGTAGGTCAAATAGTACTTAAAATAAAACACATGAAAGACCTTAGTTAAAAATCTACACTTGGAAGCCTTTTAAATGTGAATCATATTACACATTTTTGTGTGTGTGAGGGAAAGAGAATTGCAAAGAAATGTTCTTACCATAGTACTCAGGGGATGATAATTCAACTTAATTTCCTTTTAGTCCCTAATTTTTAACATGTACATAGAATCCCCCTTCCTTTAAAAAGAATTAGGACTATTACCTATTTAGTAAAGGAGTTGTTTTATAGACGGTAACGGGGAGTTTTGTGGAAAATTCTGATTTTTATTAACAAGATGTTAGGTTTTGATTATTATGGATTGTTGATGTTACTACAAAAACAGGTCACCATTCAAGAGTTACTTTAAAAATATTATTTTGCTTAGCTTGACGCCACTTCTGGAAAGGTGGCCATCAAAACAACATGAGACAAAATTAAGTAAAACAAACCAGATAGCTCTTTACTTGCTTCCTTTAAGGTGAATACATTCTGGCACCTGGCAAATTGTTTGGCGGTAGTAATTTGTAATGTTATCACTCTGTCTAGCAGTCCCACTGCTGTGCTAATTGAGAGGAGTGGGTTCCTATAACTAGATTTCTCCTCTTAATTCTAAATCTTGGAGTCTTCCGTAAGACACACATAATTAAACATACCAAAAATGGAAATCAGAAATTGACCAGTTCTTGTATTCCACTCTGTGTGTGTGGTTTGAGAACATCTGCCCTAAATTACACTCCCAAATCTGCTAAGGGCATCAGCACTTCTTACCTGCTTTCAGCATTACTGCAATATTGCATATAATATATAAGAAAATTTGGAAACCAAGTCTTGTAATTGTGCCTCATTTAAACATCTCTGTGCTTTTGCTTTCCAGGGAAAAATCCAGCATGTTTCCCTTAGTAAGTTTAAAAAAATAGTCATTGGCTTCCTCCCTGTCCCCCTCGCCGCGCCCAATCTGAAAGGCAGCTTTGTGTTACTGAAAATTTTGAATAGGACTTTGTACACCAAATCCGTTAATCTGATATCATGAGGAGGGGGAAATCAAGAAGTGATCACCCCGTTGTACTTGGTTTCGATTGTTTCTGAAAGAAATGGGAGGTTTTTGGATTTTTAACCAGGAATGTTCCATGCCTAGAGTTCCTTCGATTTGTGAATCATTTTATCCACATGAGAAAATTAAGATGTACAATGTAATTGATTGCTTCTTTGAGAACATAGGTGGTATATCATTTTCCCATTGTGCACCTTGGCAATATAACATTCGTAGTCTGACCCTCCATTCCTCCTGGGACTTCTGCATAGTATTCCCTGCTGATATATGGAGACCATGTGGCTAATATACTGGAGCTTTACCACTGATTTAATTGCCTTCTAAGTGTCCTTGAGATTGAGAGGGGCCCAATCCAGTATTTACAAGCACCCACAACTCCTAGTGACTTCAGTGAGAGTTTTGGTTACCCACGAAATGCAGGATCGGGCACCAGCACTAGCAAACAACACACCTGGTGGTGAAGGTTTCTAAATCCAAGTGTGATAAGTAAAGGTGGGTCAGAACCTCAGAATCCAAACTTTCCCAATGCTGGAATATGATTCAGAACAGATCAGAACTATATGGATCCATCTTAGTAGCTTTGATTAGGAGTGAAGTTTTGGGGCAATAGCTCAAAGGTTTGGTGCCTAAATCCCTTTGAGGATCTGGGCCTGAGTTATTAACAGACACTGCCCTGAATCTCCAAGCTCAGGTCCTGCTTCACGTCCATATTTTGAACTCACCCATGTCTTGTGGAGGTGTATGGAATCTGCATTTCCAGTTCAGGCCCATCTCTAGTTTTTAGGCTCCTAGCCCCAGATTAGGGCATTATATGGCAAGGGGTGAGGAAAGGCAGCCACATGAATGCCAATGGGAGCAGAAGTGATTTGCCCACAAATGTTCCATGCGGTTAGAGAGAGAAAATGCTTCCTGGAGTTCTAGAAGGAGCAATATCTCCTGGTGCTCTTGGGACCCCACTGTCTAAAAGCTCCAATATAGTTATAACAAAGGCTTTCCAGGAAGCTAAAGTACCTGTTTGATTTTGGGTAGAGGTGGGCCCAACCCCACACCTGATCATGCTGAAATTTGGGGAAGTTCACATCCAGATTTGGATCTGAACTTTGCAGCCAGCTCCTAACTCTGTAATGGGACCTGGGTGAAATCAGGTGTTCATTAAAACCAATGGGGCTGTTGCCATTGACTTCAACAGAGCCAGGATTTCACCCCTGTATCTGAGCCCCCCGATTCCCGGGGAAGATTTGCAACTTCGCTGCTCAGTTCTGTCTCTAGACATGGAACCCAGCATGATTGCCAAGAAGGTATTTACTCCCCGCCCTCTAATTCATTCCTATATATTATCCACTTCACTCTTTTTCATCTCCCATCACTAGTTCTTTGTCCACACAGTTAATCCACATTCAGCTGGTGGCAAAGCCTTTCGTTACTATGCTTCCTGTTTGCAAAGTAGCCTTGCTAAAGACCCAGTGTTGTCCTGATGATTTTAAACCTATCCATACATGGGAAATCACACTGATTGAACGAAGGCTGTGTTCATTATCCTCAAGATGGCTAGGTTTTCCTTCTTAGTCACAATCTAGATAATAATCAGATTCAGATCACTGCAAGATGTGGTGGGATAAATTAAATGAGAGACGTAATATCAAACTGTAATTGATTGGATCAGAGACAGCCTGGAAGAAAGGAGCTCTAGATAGTGCCAGATCAAACTTCACACTTAGCTAGTCTCTTCCTTTCATTTCTCTTCCCCCTCACTCGCTGCACAAATAAACATTGTTTTCCTACTTCCCACCAAGGAGAGTCCGAATTAAGTGGGAGAAATGGCTTTGTTAACAAAGTCAGTCTTCATTTCCCAGGTCCTGCTGTTCCATCAAACTCTGGGACATGGAAGCTCTGATTATGCTAGTGATAGGATTACAGAGAGTACAAGTGCTGTTTAATAAAAGGACTATGGGTGGTCCATCATGTTTGGCCAGTGACATCTATCTGCACTCTTTACGTTGGGCCCTGAATAGCAGAAATATGAATATACAGACATGAAATATTACTATACAGACAGGGCAATATTTGGGTGTGCCCAGCATTCCTCCCACGCCTTTTTAAAAAAGATTAAATATTTTTGCATCTGCAAGGGCCATAATCTTCAGATGGTACAAATTGCTATAGCTCTGATTTCAGTGGCGCGATGCCCGTTTACACCAACTGAGGACCTGGCCCAGTTTAAAAAAAACAAAAACAGATGAAAAAGTTAAAATGTTTAGAACCGGACAAAATGTTATTGATGAAAAGGCTTTTTCCTTTGGGGGGAGGGTTGTGTTGGTGGAAAAGTGGGATTTTGACAAACAATTTTTCTCTCTCAATTTTTTCCCCCCAACAACAATAAAGCCAAAAGCCCTAAATATTTCAGATATTGGTGGTGGAATACCAGAAGATTTTTGGTCTACCTTTGCCAAAAGCGCCTCCCTCCAAAATAAATAAGTTTTAGTCTGTTTTATTTTTTGAAGAAAATCTGAATTTCTCAGGTGTGTGTGGGCGGGGCGAGGGGAGGTGTAATTTTCCGGCTAGCTCTATAAAATTTATAATGAAAAGGCACAAGGCAAAATTAAAATTATTCTGTACTGTGTGTGTGTGCTGCAAAAAGCTCACAAGATGGAGTCACTTTAAAACCTGTGCTGGGCAACTGTTTAAGATAAAAATATGTACTCAAAAAAAAATCAGTAGCTGCTACTAATAGTTATACCCCAAATTATCAAAACCTGAAAGATTTATAAAATCTAATTTACTTTTCATACGGATCTCTAGGGCCATTCTGTTTTCCTCCTTGAGATCTTTCTTTTGCGTCCAGCTCTGGCATCATGCCTATAAAAGAAAAAGTCAGCCAGTTAAAGATGGCTTGCGGGGCAATTGGCAGTTAATCTACAGCATTGATATTCAATTGCAAATGTATATAACAAATTGTATATACTCGGTTGTACCACTTTACTCACCCCCACAAACCTTCATATATCGCTTGGGTTAGAATCATACAATATTAGGGTTGGAAGAGACCTCAGGAGGTCATCTAGTCCAACCCCCTGCTCAAAACAGGACCAACACCAACAAAATCATCCCAGCCAAGGCTTTGTCAAGCCGGGCCTTAAAAACCTCTAAGGATGGAGATTCCACCACCTCCTTAGGTAACCCATTCCAGTGCTTCACCACCCTCCTAGTGAAATAGTGTTTCTGAATATCCAACCTAGATCTCCTCCACTGCAACTTGAGACCATTACTCCTTGTTCTGTCATCTGCCACCAATGAGAACAGCCGAGCTCCATCCTCTTTGGAACCCCCCTTCAGGTAGTTGAAGGCTGCTATCAAATCCCCCCTCATTCTTCTCTTCTGCAGACTAAATAACCCCAGTTCCCTCAGCCTCTCCTCATAAGTCATGTGCCCCAACCCCCGATCATTTCCGTTGCCCTCCGCTGGACTCTCTCCAATTTGTCCACATCCTTTCTATGGTGGGGGGGGGGGCGGAGGGAAACTGGATGCAATACTCCAGGTGTGGCCTCACCAGTGCCGAATAGAGGGGAGTAATCTGCTGGCAATGCTCCTACTAATGCAGCCCAATATGCCATTAGCCTTCTTGGCAACAAGGGCACACTGCTGACTCATATCCAGCTTCTTGTCCATAAGCCCCTGTCCTGCAGTCACATTTCCTGGGGTGGATCCCTTCATATCGGAGTGGTCTTGATTAGTGGATCCATTGGTAAGATCAGGGTCTCAGTTTGCAAACTCTTAAGGTCAAGGATTGGTTCTCCATGTGTTTTCACGGCACCTAATACAATGGTGCGCTGATCCTGATGGGGGCACTTGAGCATTATTTAAATATAGAAATTAAATAATAATCATTGTTGTGGGGCCAAATGATGGATGAAGCCGGGTGGAATGGTAAGAAGCGATTTATTCGGTTACAACATCCAGACCACTCGTTCCCCTCCGCCTCGCGACCAACGAAGTGAGCCCCGAGTTATGGTTACAGCATCTTTTATCCCTACCCTTCTCTTGGTACCCGCCGTATCCCCTACCTTCCGAATCATCCTTTTGTTTCCTAATATGGTGAGGATTACCCCTTCCCAGACCTGACCTGTTTGCTTCCTAATATGCAGAGGCTACCTTTCCCTGCACCCTATCCATTCGATTCCTTATATAGTGCGTTTTGGGCCCTATTTTACTGGCAGCAGATTGGGTAACTGAATAGCCTAATTTACGGTAAGGCCCCAAATTAGGGAATTTGTGGCTTAATTTGCGAGAAGACGCTACTCCTGAGGCAATACTTGTATTGCCCTTTTCCCTGTTAGACAGGGGCCCCCCATGCAGCTGAGGGTCATCTTGCTTCCAAGCAGGGGTTTCTGCAGAGAATTATGAAGGCAGGCTCTTATGCCTGGATCCTACCTTCTGCTCCCTGTAGGCCAGATCCAGCGCTGAGACCCCCTTTATTCCCACACCCACAATAACAACAGCTGATATTGATGCCATTTGTTTCTTTTTTGGAGTGCATTCACTGTATTGACCAGGAGTCTAGGAGTCTAGCGCCCAAAATCAAGAAATATGAAGCTCTTTTAGGCAGGCCCCTTCTCTTTTTTACTCTGTGTTTGTACAGCACCTAGCACCATGGGGTCCTAGTCTGTGGCTGATGTTTTACATCCGGGCGAGTTTTGCCTGTAGCTCACCCTTATTCATATGCTGTGGCTGTGGTTGAATTTGCAATCCTTCAGTGGAGTGTCTACATCCCACACAATCTCCGCTGCTGAGAACTTTTAAACCACGATCGGATGTTCTTCTAAAACATCTGCTCTCGGAATTATTTTGGAGGAAGTTCTCTGGGCCTGTGTTATACAGGAGGTCAGACTAGATGGTCCTTTCTGGCCTCGGGATCTATGAAACACTCCCTTAAAAACACCAGGGGCAACTTTCTGTACTCTGCTACATCTCCCAGGGCTCTGTCCCAGAGACACACCGATGACTAGACTTCAGAGTCAGTGGGAATAAGGGACTAAATGGGTGAAGGGGTCAATCTGTATTTGATTCTGGCGCTCTTGAAGGAACACTGAATAACGATGAAATGGATGTTGTTTGGTTTTACATTTTCTTAATCAACCCCCCCTCTTCTCCCGATCTCAACATATATTTAAAACAAGGGTTCCCAGCCTGGCGATTGTGACTCTCAGGGGAGGCCAAAACAAGCGTCAGGGACCCTGCACTTCCATCCTGCTAAACTGGAGGGAGATTCTGGTCACCAGGTTCCATGATCCCCTGAAATGGCAAAGGGTGAATGCCACCGATTTAAAGCAATTTCCTGAAAGGAAATATTCTAATTTCCCTGGGTGAAAGACAGCTATAGTGCAGAGCCTATGCAAATCTTCCCCCTCTCCCACCCACTTAACCACTGTGCTTAGGATGCACGAGGCAGAAGTGCCTAGACAGATGGCGGGGGCGAGGAGCCAGTTATATCTTCTGTGTGGCATGAAGGTTGACTACCCCAAGCCAGCATGGGGAACAGGAGACCAGAGGAGCGATTGGAGGCACCATTATGCAGAGCCAGTGGCCCTAACACATCACACAGCATGGCATGAAGAAGCTATGGCTTCTACTCCAGGGCTAGCAACTGCAGAGAGGTTAAGCTACAGACTCTTTCTTTGGTGTCAGATCGGGGAGGGGAACGTAATGAGCCTCACATTCTCTTGTGCTTAGCCCCGTTGGCAAATCTCTGGCCTAAAATAACCCATCAGTGTCCCTCTGAACTAGTGCTCCCGATCAAGGGAGACTTTGCCGTAGCTAGACAGAACGGTTCGTGCAGTTGAGTATTGAAATGCATCAGACTGATCCATCAGTACTGGGCGGTATGTTAGAGGAACAGTGGCGTGCAGTGGAAACTCGGTGTGCTCTGCAGAGACAGGCCACCTTGTTAGACGGCGCATCGCTCTGTTGAATGGGACCTGAAAGGCTTTTTCTGACCACTCCAGAGTCCACTTTCCTCTGCGATGTTTGCTATTGCGTGGCAATCCCTGATCTCTTCTGGAGGCCAGCGATGCCACCGTCTGTTGCAGGAGGCAACTCTCATTTTTAAAACTGCACATCCGGGAAGGGGGGAAATGTATCCATCCTCTTATTTGGGCAGCATGCTCATTGGGGCAGGGACCGGCTTTTTATTCTGTTTGTGCAGTGCCTAGTGCGGTAGGGGCCTGTTCCATGACTGGGGCTGCAGGGTACTACTGCAATACAAATAATTAATAATCCTCTGTGTCTGTAGAGGGCCCCTTGGGAGCAGAAATGGTATAATTCTGCTGTGTAAAGTGGGGGAGGCAGGCATGCTCCGCTGTACAACCCTGAGCCCTGTTTCCCAGAGCCTGACTCTGTAACAGTGCATGGGTCAGGTGACAAGATTTTGCAAAGGGTCTTCGGAGCACTGCTTCACCCACTGGAGTAAAGGCACCTGGGGAGATGCATGTCGCACTGGGGATATGGGCCCAGATCCACAAAGGTACATCGGCTCCTAACCTCCACTGATTTCAGTGGAGGTTAGGACTCTAAACACAATGTTGTGTTTAGACCTTCAGAACCTCGATTCAAGTACAGTTCAACCTCCAGCCCTCAGTGAAATCTTTAACGGTCTTTCCTCAGTCCCTGGTGGATAGCAGTCGACATTATAAAGCCAACCCACATCATTCCGGCTGGTCAGTGGTTCCTGCACTGAAATGATCTTAAGCAAGGGCACTAATTCACTTCGTGCTCCCGCTGGGACTGGGGTCTGCAGCAGAGCTCTTGGCAAGGCAGGGCTGGGAACTTCAGAGTGATATACTGTGCTGTAGACGGCAGAACAGGCTTCCCCTGTAATGCACTTCAGGTTCCAATCCCTCCATCGTTAACCTCTTCGCTTTCTATAACAACCACAGACAATGAACCATGTGAAGGAGAAATATTGGTTAATCCACGCCTAGATTTAATAAATAGGTAGGATTTATCCTGCCTGTCTATTGGCTTTATTGCATGCTTTGACCAGGGCTGTCTGTCTGTCTGTCTCACACACACACACACACACACACACACACACACACACACACACACACACACACACACACACACACACACGACATTTGACAGCATGAGGATTGATTATACACACCCACACCCACACACTATTTAAGACGAATTTCAAAGGTGACCAGTGATTTTGGGTGCCTCAGTTTCCAACTACCCAACCTGGGAGACTTTAACGGGGCCTCGTTTTGAGGATGCTGAGCCAGCCCCCATCTGCTGAAAACCAGCCCCCTGGATCATGTGGCAAGTAGGGTATTCAACATCATTAGTCACTTTTGAAAATCTTGGCCTAAAAGGTTTGAAAAGAAGCCAAGCTCATAATAAGACTGAAATCAAAAGGGATGAATGAAAATACAGTATATTAGCAGTAGGGTGGACGGGCCATACGACTGAGGTAAGATAAGAAGACCTCATGCACCTTGGTTTACGTTTACAACAAAACTTTGCTGAAGTTCAAGAAGTTGGTGGACCCTCTTTATTTTAATTTCTGTGAGTCTTTGTACTTCTAGGCTCCAGCCACGATAGAAGATACAACAGTAGAGAGACAACCAGAAGGAGGAAATATCAGAAATCTCACTTTTGAGCCCTGTCCTCTGTGCTATTTATTTCCAGCCCAAATTTTCAGACCTAAGAGTTATGGATAAGCTTTTGTAACCCCATCCCAAATGTCTGGTGGCTTTTCTGAACCTCCAAACCTTCTAAGGCTCAGTTTGTTATAAGACATTTATTGAAGGATGGGAGAAACTGGTAGAGCTAAGGTTCTTTCTACAAGCGTGATGGCCAACACACTTGGGATTAAATTAGGGACTCCAGAGCTAAAGGCATGAGGTGCTTCCTCTTGAGTTAAAGAGACAAGGCTCTGTAATTGAGACTCAGATTTGGCCCAGAGGAGGATCCATAACACATGCTCACCAAGGGGTTACACAAACTCAACAAATACAGTTCTGCCATCTTCTTCTTCTTTGGATTTCCATCCTCTGCTCCCTCTAGTGGTCAAGTGTGTATTGCAGCTGCTTACTCCTGCTCTGTTCCTTGAGGATGACATCTAACAATATTTTGAATCCTTACGAAGTTCTAAATGCTTTTGCTGATGCCCCTGCAAACGGAACCTGGTCCAGAAGCTCAGATGTGAGTACGTGTAAATCAAAGGTTCATTTCAGTCATCTTTCCTAGCGCTGGTTATGCTAACCGTGTTTTTTAACATTTGCATTTCCACTCTTTACAGCGTCTATGCTTCTATGAGGTCCTTGGAAAAAGCTTCTGTTGCAAGTCATTTTATTATCATAACGTGATGTAAATGGAAGCTGCTAAAGCCTATAAATTAAAACCATACGTCTGGCACTTTGGGATGGCACCACAGCATGTTGTTTAAATTGTGTAAATCTGTCAGCACAAATATTTTTGATATAAATGAATGGAAAGCTTTTACGTCTTCTTCAAATCTCCCATTATAAGACTGATTTTAACATGGGTTTAAACACCCCATTCTCCAGTGCATACGTGCCCATTGCCTGAGTTAATTTCTTTAAATTCTGCCATTCTTGCTAACTTTAGGGTAACTTTTAAAATATATTTGTTTATTTATTTCCTGTTAATGCATCCCTACCGACAACCTTCACCTGAATACTTGAAGACAATGGGAGTTTTGCAATTGACTTCTTTGGACCCAGGAGAGCATCCCATATGTGTAGGAAGTGAGCAACCTTCCATTTATTATGGGACAAATCCTACCATTCTTACTCCCTCAAAAACCTCCTTTAGAGTCTGTGTGGGGGCGGGAGGGACAAGCTGGGAGGGCAAGGTTTGCCTGAGAAAAGCCGGGTGGAAAACCCCAGGAAATTTGCCTGGTCAAACATAGACGGGGTGAAACAAATGTCTATTTACCTACTTATCTGGCCCCAATGCCTCAGTTTCATTAAAATATTGTATCTTCACAACAACTTTGTGGGGCAGGGAAGTGTTATTTTTCCTCTTTCACAGATGGGGAGCCGAGGCACAGAGAGACTAAATGACTTGACCAAGGTCACACGGGAAGTCTGTAGCAGAGCAGGGAATTGAATCTGGTTTTCCCAGTCCTAGAAGTGGGCCCTAACCACTGGGCTAGCCTTCCCCTCAAGTGGAAATGAGGGGAAATTTTCTTACTTCTCATTTTCTTTTCTATATTTTCTTAACAAACATTTGGAAACAAAGGCCAGGATTTTCAAGTGACCAGTGAGCTCGAGTGACTTCATTTTGGGGGGGCCCATCTGGAGACTCGATCTTCAGAAAGTGCTGAGCCCCCAATCTCTGAAAATCAGACCCCCTCCCAGATGTCTTGAACACCCAAAAACGGAAGCACCTAAAAGCACCAGTCACTTTTGAGTATCCTGGCCAAAATGTTTGCCATACCAACATAGCGTTGTTCACTGGATTCTAACTAATTTAGTTATCTAATCTTTCTCCAGTACCTCTCTATCCAGGTTCTTGTACTGTGCCCACTGCTGTTGTATTGGGGTTCCTGTAGGGGACAAAATTACCCACAGTTCATGAAAACTAGAAAAGGAAACTGTCTACAAACAAAGTGAAACTGACCAGGCTGGTTTCATGTGCAGTGAAGTGCAAAAAAAGTAAACAAATGGTCAGTAGGTTGATTTTTTTAAAGCTCTTTCCATTTGCATAAGCTAGCTTGCTATTAGTAATGAAGGGGAGAATATTTCCTTATTTAAAAATTTTATATCTTGACTGCATATTGCCAATATTTTAGAAACTGCATTAACGCTTATAACCAGCCTAATGACTTATCACATTTGTTAGCAACTACGGTTGCTAACTGATACTGATAACTCGTGGTATGCTTTCTGCAACTAAGCCATTTTTGTTTCCTTTTGATTTTTTTCCATGGACATTTCCTATTACGGGATAGCTCAGTGGTTTGAGCATTGGCTTGCTAAATCCAGGGCCATTTAGGGATCTGGAGCAAAAATCTGTCTGGGGATTGGTCCTGCTTTGAGCAGGGGGTTGGAGTAGATGACCTCCTGAGGGCCCTTCCAACCCTGATATTCTATGATTCTAAGATATCTATTCAATATTAGGCTAATGCAAAGCTCTCAGTATAAAGAAGATGCAAAGTCAGCAAGGGGAGTGAGAAAAATGAGACTTGAGAAACATAGCTGAGTTACTGAAGGCCTTTGTATTTTCTGGCCTGTAGCTGATTTACAATGTTAAAACAATCAAGATAGTGAATTTTATTCCACTAGTCAAATGTAATTGGAGTCACTGGGCCAGATTGCCAGCTGGTATATATGGGTATGGTTCTACTGATTTAATTGGAGCTGTGTCAGTCTACAGGTGAGGATATAGTCCATGAATTGAGTAGCGTGGATGTGGTCAGCAGGAATTATTGACTAAAGTGCAGTTGATTTCTGGTTCTAGTAGTTATTTGTGTTGTCTGGGATACCACAAAAGGACAAATGTTGACTTGATAACCATGCTAACTGCTTATTATACCATTTAATCACTTAGTGGGGTTAAATATGAAAGAGCAGGGCTTGATTTTTCTTCCCCATGTTACTGAGTAGAATGGAAATCAGACTTAAAGAAGGACTTTTTCAAGAACATTTTCAAGAAACGAGTAATAAAACAGCTCAGCTAGAAATAGGCTTAATGGCAAATCAGGCTCCCAGTCCTGTGTTATAGCCAGAATTATTCTGAAGTCACGTCTGCTTCATACGGTGTGGTCCAGAGAACTGTGACAGTCTGTTGACACAAAGAAATATGAGTTTGAGGTTAGTTTTTTCATTGCCAGTTTCATTGCTCAGTAATGAAAACCCCCTCCAGAGTTCTGATGTATGTCCAAGGGAATGGGGCACTCATCTGGCCCTAAGGGGGGATGATTTTGAACACAAGTAGGCTGGCTTTTTCTCAAAGGAGTGGCTTGGGGGAATAGGTGGGTAATGGGATTTGAAGCTTCCCAATGCTAGATTTCTAGCGTGACACCAGTTCATGGGGGGAAAAAAACCTTGTTACCATTTGATGACTGCTTGGTTGGTTTTGTGGGATGAATTGGTTGTCTCAGCTGAGCGCCCACTAAATTAGGTCTTGACGCCAACAAAAATCACTGGTGCTTATCGGTACCTATGCTGATGTTCTTGAGAGAGAGAGAGAGAGCAAGGACTCAGTGGGCCTTGGAAACTGAGCTACCATCTTTGATGTGATGCCATCTCTCGAGATCCAGATTTAGTTACGTTGGTGGGATGGGGCCAATGGGTTTTGCATTGTTCTGACCCCTGCTGTGCTATGGCGAAGAGAAGGAGTCAGTCTGCAGAGTTGGCAGGCTGGCACCATTTGCCAAGAGTACATTCTCTTACAGTGATTTAGGCTGGTGTTAAGCTGTGCCTCTGGCGATTCCCTGAAACATAGTCTAAATGAGATTTACCCCCTTTTGTGTCCTGTATGCCCACAGGCCACAACCAGATAGTGGCACCAATATCCCATCCACCCCAGCATGCCTTATAGGTCTGACCTAATATTTAGCAAAGGAACTTCTATAAACCCCATTGCTGTAGTATCTCACCATCTTTGATGTATCCTCACAATGTTCCTGTGAGGTAGGGACGTGCTATTAGCCTCATTGTACAGATGGGGAACTGAGGCACAGAGAGACTAAGTGACTTGCCCAAGGTCACACAGGAAGCCTGTGGAGGAGCAGGGACTTCAAAATCTAAAGTGCAGTGCCCTAGGAACCAAGTGGGCATAGCCGGCTGGCGCTTAAGAGGTCAATTGCAAGTAACCAGTGTCTTCCTTGCTGCTCCAAACAATGTCCCATCTTAAGTTAGTTCCTCAAATGTTTTTTTAAAATTCCAAATATAGAGCACAATGTCGCAGTTTGTTTGTTTAAGGCAGTTATGTAAGTACCAGGCAGTCTAATTAGGCAAGTTAAACCATCTTGGAATAACTCACTCTTCTTGTCTGAGAGGAGAATTGAAAGGCTCAGGGCAAGAGTGTTCCTGGATTTGTGCTGTCGTCTGGCTGTGCGTTTGGTTTGTGGCAGTGACTTACTGCCTGCCTATGCTGACTGGCTCTTTACCCAGCTAATTGTATGAGGCCAAAGAGGTTTTTCATTATTAACTCAAGTGGCTTGGCTGTGAAACGAGACATACTGTACAGTACATAACTCAAACTTGCTTGTAAAGGCATTCATTTCATTCTCAGTGAAACAGGGTGTCCAGAGAGATGTGAGCCTTTAACGTCTTTGCATCTGAAAGTCACTCTCTCAAAATTGAATAATTTAGCCGCAGCATTCACACTGGTTCTTGTCCCGGTAATGGAATAGAGCTCTATATCTTAATATATAGGGCCCTTCTGAAAACTAAACTGACTACTTGGAGCGCTCACTGGGTGTTACTTAAGATTGGACAAGCTCATGAGAAATGTAATGTGCAAAGCCCTGAGCCATTTATTGCCATGAATTTGAGAGAAAGCAGAGACAGGCCCTGGCCACTCAATTCCACCCTGATACTGGTTTTGAACATTTAAAGTTTCTGGTTATCCGGGATCAGGGTCCACCATGCACGCTTGGGTATTGAGAAGTATAAGAGGTGAGCCAGAGGTGTCCTGTTCTGGCCACGCATGGGTGCTGTCACTGAAGAGAAAAGATTCAAGTGTGATCTCTGGAAGAAGAATGCAAAAGAACCTCCAGAACTACTTGAGATTCCTGTCTGCCCTTGATCCAAGGCATAGGATCAAACCTGGCGTAGGTTTAATTTTTATGACACTGGAAAGATTCTTTTATTAGGGGATTACAATGGTTTTTTAATTGAGCTGTTGTGCAACACACCAAGCAGCGATGTCCTAACCCATTGTAAATTGTGGTTTGCTCACTCCGGGATTCTAGATGAGTCAAGGCACCAGTCATGGCCGCAGCTCAGGCCTGGCTCAGCAGTTCTCTTTGATCCATCACTTGACGCACACCAGCTCAAGCCCTTGCTATGCACAGTCATCACTGGTTAACAGGAAAGTCAGTGCAAATAGCAAAGACCTGGCTGAAACAAAACTCTACACAGGTGATTCCCAGAATCCACACGTAGCAGTTTTAGATTAGCACAGTGCTTTGTAGCATCACCCGGTTCAGAGACTCATGGGCACGTGGACCAAAAAACCCCTCTGTATTAGCATTAAACAAGCTGCTTGTCCCTTGGCATTAATACGTGCCTCTAACCAGCTGTTTTAACTCTTTGTAGCGCCAAAAGAGCTATATAGCACACAGTTAGACCAGATGAAATACTCCAATAAATATTCAATAGAGTTATCCCCATTGCAACCTGCCAATGTAACAGCTAGGTCATACAGCATCAATAACCCCCCACGGTCCCTCCTAAAGACAGCCCAGAAGGTGCCTAAAGAAAACCAAGGCAGACACTGGTTCTCTGTTTCTTAGGGCTCTCCAGAATGGTATTTACATACTCTCCCCATTGCTGACCATGAAAAACACCAGAAGCCGCAAACCCAGGTGATAGATACTTCTCAGTGGCTGAACGGGTTTCTTTTGGGGGGGGAAAAGAAAGTAATGGTCATGTGATCAGGAAGTCACTGAGTTTCAGAGACAGTCGTTGGAATGAGTCTGTGGTTTATTATTGTGGGTTGGTGGTTTTTTGCTTTATTTTTCATTTTGGTTTCATTTGGAAAGTCATCTCTGGCGTGGGAGAATGCTGAGCCCTGTCATGCGATAGGGATATTGATATTTATTTCAAGGACCCAGTCATATGATTGGGATCATGGTTACAAAGTGCAGTGTTCTTACTAGCACTCCTGTGTATCATACCCTAATTGCCACCTCTAAAAGGAGGAAGCAAACTTGGTAGCTAAAAAGTGGTGGTGTGGTTATAAAGAGAACATGGATCATTTTTTTCCCATTTCCCCTGAAGGTTGCACAAGAAGTATTCAGCTTAATTTGCAGCAAGGGAGATTTAGGTTAGATATTAGTAAAAAACTTCCTAGCTATAAGGGTAGTTAAGCCCTGAAACAAATTACCTAGAGAGGTTGTAGAATCTGTCAGTGGAGGTTTTTCAGAACAGGTTAGACAAACACCTCTCAGGGATGGCCTAGATTTACGTAATCCTACCTCAGCATCTGGGGATGGACTAGATTAGGGTTTCTCAAACTGGTATCTGTGGACCCCTGGTGGTCTGCGAGGATGGTCCAGGGAATCCGCGGGTCATGTCTGAGACTGCCAGCACTGCTGATCAACTCCTCCCGCTCCCTCCCAGAGCCTCCTGCACACCACAGAACAGCTGTTCAGCGGCATGCAGGAGGCGCTGGGAGAAAGGGGGAAGAGCGGGGAGGGGGCGCGCTCAGGGGAGGGGGCGGAAAGAGGTGGGAAAGAGGAAGGGCAGGGATGGAGCAGGGGCGGGAAGAGGTGGGGTGGGAGGTGGGGCCTTGGGGGAAGGGGTGGAGTGGGGGCAGGGCCTGGGGCTGAGCAGGGGTCTTGGAGGTCCGCAAAAAATTTTAAATCAAAATGGGGGTTGCTAAAGTTTGATAACTGCTGGACTAGATGGTCTCTTGAGGTCCCTTTCAGCTCTACAGTGCTATGATTATGTGATATATCATCCGGCTCACAACCAACGAGGTGAGAAAAGGGTGTGTTTTGTTTTGAGCTACAAAACAATCAGTCTTGGGAGCCTATTCACTTTGAACAGAGTAACGGGTGAGTCCAACAGGGTTTGTAGTGAGTGTTTTATGTAGCAAAGCCAGGAGAACCATGAGATTTCTTGTATTTCAGCTTCCGATCTAGATGGGTAATACAACCAGGGCAAGGTAATGGAGAGGGTGATACGGCACTTGATTAACAAAGAATTAAAAGAGGGTAATATAATTAATACCAATCCACATGAGTTTATGGAAAACAGATCCTGCCAAACTAACGCTGTCTTTTTTGATGCAACTACAAGTTTGGTTGATAAAAATAATAGTGTTGATGTAATACACTTATACTTCTGTAATGCATTTGACTTGGTACCACATGATATTTTGATTAAAAAAATAGATAAAATGAACATGGCACACATTAAATGGATTAAAAGCTGATTAACCGATAGGTCTCCAAATGTAATTATAAAGGTGGAATCATCACTGAATGGGTGAGTTTCTAGTGGCATCCCTTAGGGATCAGTTCTTGGCCCTACATTATTTAACATTTTTATTAACGACCTGGAAGAAAACTTAAAATCGATATTGATAAAATTTGCAGCTGAGACAAAAATTGGAAGAGTAATAAATAATGTAGTGAACAGGTCACTGATTCAGAATGATCTGGATCACTTGATAAGCCAGGCGCAAGCAAACAATATACATTTTAATATGGGCTAAATGTAAATGTATACATCGAAGAACAAAGAATGTAGGTCGTACTTACAGGATGGGAGACCCTATCCTGGGAAGCAGTGACTCTGGAAAAGCTTTGGGGTTCATGGTGCATATGCAGCTCAACATGAGCTCCTAGTACAATGTTGTGGCTAAAAGAGGGAATGCAATTCTTTGATGCATAAACAGGGGAATCTTGAGTAGGAGCAGAGAGGTTATTTTCCCTCTGTATTTGGCACTGGTGAGACCGTTGCTGGAATCCTATGTCCAGTTCTGGTGTCCACAATTCAGGAATGATGTTGATCAGTTGGAGAGGGTTCAGAGAAGTACCACAAGAATGATTAAAGGATTAGAAAATATGCCTTATAGTCATAGACTCCAGGAACTCAATCCATTTAGTTTAACAAAGAGAAGGTGAAGGGGTGACTTGATTACAGTCTAAAAGTACATACATGGGGAACAAATATTTAATGATGGGATCATCAGTCTAGCAGAGAAAGGTCTAACATGATCCAATGGCTGGAAGTTGAAACGAGACAAATTCAGACTGGAAATAAGTGGTACGTTTTTAATAGGGAGAATAATTAACGACTGAAACAGTTTACCAAGGGTCATGGTGAATTTCCTATCACTGGCAATTTTAAAATCAAGATTAGATGTTTTTTTCTCAAAAATCAGCTCTAGGAATTATTTTTGGAGACATTTGATGCCTATAAAGGAGGTAAGACTCAATGATCACAATGGTCCCTTCTGGTCTTGAAATCTATGAATACTTCATGAGTACGATTTGAGCACTAGTCGTTCAGACCAGGCAAAACACAAGTTGTCCTAAGTAGATTTTACCGTAGGTACTTGCTTAGGTTAGGTAAGAACATAAGAACGGCCATAGTGGGTCAGACCAAAGGTCTATCTAGCCCACTATCCTGTCTTCCAACAGTGGCCAATGCCAGGTGCCCCAGAGGGAATGAACAGAACAGGTCATCATCAAGTGATCCATCCCCTGTTGCTCAGTCCCAGCTTCTGGCAAACCATCACTGCCCATCCTGGCTAATAGCCATTGATGGACCTATCCTCCAGGAATTTATCTCGTTCTTTTTTTAACTCTGTTATTGTCTTGGCCTTCACAACATCCTCTGGCAAAGAGTTCCACAGGTTGACTGTGCGTTGTGTAAAGAAATATTTCCTTTTGTTTGTTTTAAACCTGCTGCTATTAATTTCATTTCGTGATCCCTAGTTCTTGTGTTATGAAAAGTAATAAATAACACTTCCTTATTTATTTTCTCCATACCAATCATGATTTTATAGACCTCTATCATATCCCCCCTTAGTCCTCTCTTTTCCAAGCTGAAAAGTCCCAGTCTTATTAATCTCTCCTCATACGGAAGCCATTCCATATGAGGTAAAATGCTACCATAGGTAGTAATATAACTCCATGACTGCATGATCTGAGCACTTCATAATCTTTAATGTATATATCCTCCACATCCCTGTGAGGCAGGGCAGAACTATAATCCTCATTTTACCTACAGGGAACTGAAAATCTGGCCCTTTGTCTGTCTGTCTGTCTGTCTGTCTGTCTGTCTCTCTCTCTCTCTCTCTCTCTCTCAAAGGCCTTTAACCACTTTACTCTTATTGAGGATCTGGACCTAAGTGACTTGTCCGTGGTCACACAGGGAGGCTGTAGCAGAGGAGAGAATTGAATCTGGGGTCTCTTGAGTCCTACGTTAGTACCTTCACCGCACGACAATCTTTCACACTAGCACCCTAAAGATTCCTAGGCAGCCTATCTCTAGGAAAGAGTTTGAGATACACCATCATAATTCCTTCTCCTTGTTAATGTATTAGTTTTTCATGATAAGAAAATGTACTATTTGTGGGACCTGATCCAGGGAATTGGTGGGGAAAGGTCAGCTGTGGAAAGCTTGACTGATTGCTAACTTCAGTGGGAATAAACACTTGCAAAATGGAGACCAAGGATGCTAAAAGGCTGGGGTTCATGACACATTCTTCTATCCCTTGGTGACTATTCTGTTTGTCTTAGTCCAATGCAGACTTGATTGTAATGAATTCTTTATTCCCCATTGCCACTTCTCCACACACTCGCACAATTTCTGGCTGAATTTCATGCCAATTTGTAATGAAAGAAATCCACAGTTAAGTTGCTTTCTCTGAACCATACTCTTTCTGAAAAAGAAAGTGCCCCAGGTTGTGTAACTCGTAACCAACCGATTCCCCTTGTGTTTTAACAATATCTATCAAGGGGGATATTAATACAGGTTGATCTGTTGAAAATCAGCTGATTTTTGGCATGGGCTGTGTAACTTGAATGGCCCCACTTTTACCTGACTCACTTTCATGTGATAAGCAACTCTGTTCCTACATGCTATAGCGTAGCATCCAGTCAGCTTCTTCCAATATCCTTGGGTTTCCAGATGTCATAACAAGAGAGTTAGCCATCTTCCATTTGTTTATGTTGGAGTTGCTATGTAGAAACCAAACTGCAGTGGTGCACAGATTTTCAAAAGGACTTAATAGGCCTCTCTGTAAACAGCTCCAAATATTTGCTCGAGTGACATTTATCGTATCACACGTCTTGTGCTCACATTTAGTTCTTGCTTTGCTTGTGTGTTTGCCTTCTCCTGTAAACATTAATGAAGTGCCTGAATACAAATGAATTATTTCACCTCAAAAGAAATTAAGAGAGATTCAGGGGACAAAAGGGCGCTTAAGTAATAATGGTTCAACCCGTAATCATTTCGTACATTTTGATCCTGACCCAAAATGCTTTATTTATTAGTTACATATGTACGCATACAGGAATCTCTTCACTCCCGTCTGAAATGCAGCTATGTCTGGGGCAAGGCATGAGGCAGTTACTTCACTGATTAATAGATTTCAAAACCAGGAGGGACCAATGTGATCATGTAGTCTGACCTGCTGTATAACACAGGCCATAGAACTTCCCCAAAATAATTCCTACAGCGTATTTTAACTGTGCGCAACAATGCTACACAGCAGTTTAACACTTCGAGTGAAGGAGAACTCCACATCCAGTTGAAAGAGAAATGTACAGAGTAACTACGTAAGGCTTCATTATGATTAGAGCCAGGTGGGAACTGGTGTTCCTGTCTCACAAGAATATTGGCACTTTCAAAAAAAATTTCCTCTCCTGAATCAGGATGAAAAGTTGAAATCTTGAAAATTTTCACAAGATGAAAACCCATCACCCTCACCCCCAATAATTTCAGATTGGGTCAATCGAACCATTTCAGTAATTTCAAAATGTTTAGTTTTGCTCTCAACTGCCTTAAATATTTGACATTTTTTTAACCTGAAATTATGTGACCTTTTGAACATGCAAAGTCACGTTGAACCAAAAACCGGAACTGTCTCATTTAGAAAAATCTCAAACTGTCCCTTTCAACTTCAAAACACACTTTTTTCAAAGCAATTTCTGAATGAGAAATATGTCAAAACCTCCCCTTGCCCGCAAACAGTTTTGGTTTTGATGAATCTGCATTTTCTGACCAAAAAAAGAAAAAGTTGAAGAATTCCCAACCACTTCTCATTATGACTTGGACTATGTGTGGTTGTGTACAGGAGTAACCACTTCTTCCATAGAACGTAGGATCTGGGACCATAGAAGTTAGCAGGACTCCCTCCTTGGAGCATGTAGGTAGAAAGTGGGTTCGGAATGGGCCCGGCCTCAAAAGCCCCCTACTCCCTGGCCAGCATTGTCATAACATGCTTTTAATATATGCCAAAGACTAATTAACTGCACCTTGGCCACTGCTCCCCCGGAGCTAGCAGGGGTGGAATTGTGTCTCAGTGGTACCACAATGCTTCCTGGGGCAACTCCTGCGGCGAAACATCGTATACTCTTCGCTTTGCTTATGGTTGTGTGTAAAGGTGCAATCTAGTCCTAAAACTGCAACCCTCTCTAGGGACTAGATGGGCAGAACATTGGGCTAGCACCAGTCTTGGGTTGGCACTTCTCTTGTGAAAAGTGCCACAAGACCTTCACCGATCAATGACTCTCCGTTGTTTCCAGCTGGGAGCCATGCAGCTATTGCCCCTTCTGATATGAGGCTGCTCCTTTATTTAACATTTCCAGCTTCACCAGCCAAGCTTGTAAGAGCAGCGGTTGGGCTTAAATAAGGCCATGGAGAAAAGAGATTCCACAGTAGTCAAGAGGGTCTCTTCAGTAATTCCCCAAGCCCATGCAAATAAATATCCAAGTCCTTGGGGCTGGGAGATATGTGACCGCAAACTAGGCCTTGCATTTATGCTGTAAGGGGTAAAATCTTAATCAAGGTCTGGAAGGAAATCAAAGCGCTTTTTTTTTAGACGATCTATTAATAATCATCATAATAAAAATCCCATGCATGACATCTGCGGAGCACAAAGCCACAAAAGTCAGACACATAAGGTTTTATTTGTTTATTACTTAATAATTGGACACTGCAAAGCTGTGTTGCACTCTCAATATAAGAAGTGGGACAGGGGGCAATCCCCCAGCCACCTTAATCTGAGTGGGTAGGTCTAGAAGGGGTTAAAAAAATTAACATGCTGATCTAAAGATTGTCTCAGTTGGACTCAGCTGTTCCTATTTTTTAATGCAACAATAGTCATAAAAATACTCTTTCATCTTTAATAATTACTGAACTGGTTTGTTAAATCCGTCCATTCCAAGAACCCCCTCCACACGTAATCAGCATCAGAGTTCCCTCTTGCTAATGGGTTTGTTTGTATAAACCGGAACTCTTAATCTCAGAGTCAAAAAGTCTCTTGAAAGAATTCTCTTAATCTGTGCCTATGGGGACCCAGGCTAATTGCTATTGATAGGATGTCAGGGGTTTTTTTTTTTGGTCTATCTGGAAAAGGGATTAGGTGATAGCTTGTCACTGTTGTCCATGCTGGCCAATAAAACGAGAGATTAAAATTGTTGTGATTTGCGATGACTGTGTATGTAATGCATTGGAGGGGGGATGTGGGGAAGAAAGGGATATTTTTGTCATCCTGGCGTTCTGATGTGCTAATGAAGGAGTCTACATTCATTTATATACAATGCGCTCAAGGGTTCCTGTCTCTCCAGCTTGCTCTCCAAGGCTACCTCCTTTAGATGGAACACAAAAATGAAAGTGTAGTTGGAACTCGCTGGAGTCTTAATTTTTTTATTTTTTTTATTCTAACTGCCAGATCGGAATCTAATCCACAACATATGTTTACAGGGCACTAGGCTCTCTTCGTGTTGGAATTAACAGTGATACAGTACGAACTAGAGTAAATACCATCAGAGACCTTTTATTGTCCTTTGTGTTTATGCCAAAAGCAAAAATACTCCTTTGTATCAGCAATGTGCCCTTTCCCTTGTTTACAACCCTTTGAATTTCCTGCTGCCTTTGCGATGAAGCAGATTGTGTCTTTGCACTTGTTCCCACCATTCTTGCTTTTAAAACAATCATCTTGACATCTGTAACAAAGGTCCATGACAGGCCAGACACCGTTTCCATACAAAGCTCTAATATGGGGAGGGATCACCCAAGGTTTGCAAATTTCTGGGGGCTCACTATGGTGTTGAGTGGGGTAACCCTGGGGCCCATTTATAAGGCCTGTTTATAGTTTTGAAGCCCTGGGGCCTATTTAGAGTTTGGGATGGGGTGCCTCTTTTAAGTTTGGAATTCAAACCTGAAACTGCCAGCAAAGTTCGAGGAGCCATTCATTGATATGGCCCATAGATTTATACAACCACCCCGGGAAACAAAACTAATGATTTTCACGCAGCTCTAAACGCGTCTCTTAGAACAAGTTGTTTGCTTCAAGACTCATCTCCTCTTTACTCTGTTTCCATGAGCAACTGCAGATATGCAGTGCTGTGAAGAGGCTAGCGTTTGGAGTGGCAGTCAGGACTCCGCGGTTCTATTCCTGACGCTGCCACTGATTTATGGTGTGATGTTGGCTTGGTTATTTTGCCCATCTGTGCCTCCATTCATTCCGCTGCAAAATATGGATAATAATGTGTATAAACTGCATATGAGTGCTGGGAGGCTAAGTTAATTAGTGTTTGTAAAGTGAGCTCTCTTAGATCACCAGTGAAAGTTTCTATACAAGGGAAAATTAATGCCACTATTTAATAATATGTAATGCTTTACAGGCATGAATTCGTCTGTGAAGAAGGCAGGTGAATGAATATCACCATATCCCCATTTTACAGATAGGGAAAATGAGGGAGAGTAACTTGATAGTAACTTAGAATCATAGAATATTAGGGTTGGAAGAGACCTCAGGAGGTCATCTAGTCCAATCCCCTTCTCAAAGCAGGACCAACACCAACTAAATCATCCCAGCCAAGGCTTTGTCAAGCCTGGCCTTAAAAACCTCTAAGGATGGAGATTCCACCACCTCCCTAGGTAACCCTCCCTAGGTAACTTGCCCTAGTCAGCAAAGGGAATGGGTGTCAGAGGGTCTGAGTCACATCTCAGTTTAACTCTCTTTATTCAATAGTGTCATCACTGATGTATAAAGATGTGAGATCAGAATCAGGCCCAGAGTTCTCATTTTGCTGTATGAGTCAGTGTGTAAGAGATGGAATCATTTCTGCATAAAGGGTACCTGCAGTGGGCTGCCAACAAAGCGTGAAGAACTGGAGAAGGAAGGATAGTTCAGTGGTTTGGGCACTAGCCTGGAACTCGTGAGATCCTGGACTCAGTTCCCTGCTCTGCCACAGACTTCTTGTGTGATCTTGGGGAAGTCACTTAGCTTCTTTGTGCCTCCGTTTCCCCATCTGTAAAATGTGGATTATATAATTTCCCTACCTCACAGGGTGTTAGGATAAATACATTAAAGACTTTGTGGTACTCAGGCACTACAGCAATAGGGATGATATAAGAAACAAAGAGTAAAGCATTTAGGAATGGGATGGCCTATCCATCTAGGGACCTGATTCTCCACAGATGGCAGTGGAGTTATGCCAATTTTTACCAGCTGATGATGTGGCCCTATATCTCTGACTCTGGGGAAAAGGAAGCATTTTGAGGTCGTTGTTTTTTCCCGTGTATTCTCACTGGACTAGATTGTGCTATCCTTGCTCACGTTAAATAGTACTGTGCACTGATCAGAGGGGTAGCTGTGTTAGTCTGAATCTGTAAAAAGCAACAGAGGGTCCTGTGGCACCTTTAAGACTAACAGAAGTATTGGGAGCATAAGCTTTCGTGGGTAAGAACCTCACTTCTTCAGATGCAAGTAATGGAAATCTCCAGAGGCAGGTATAAATCAGTATGGAGATAACGAGGTTAGTTCAATCAGGGAGGGTGAGGTGCTCTGCTAGCAGTAGAGGTGTGAACACCAAGGGAGGAGAAACTGCTTCTGTAGTTGGATAGCCATTCACAGTCTTTGTTTAATCCTGATCTGATGGTGTGAAATTTGCAAATGAACTGGAGCTCAGCAGTTTCTCTTTGGAGTCTGGTCCTGAAGTTTTTTTGCTGTAAGATGGCTACCTTTACATCTGCTATTGTGTGGCCAGGGAGGTTGAAGTGTTCTCCTACAGGTTTTTGTATATTGCCATTCCTGATATCTGACTTGTGTCCATTTATCCTCTTGCGTAGTGACTGTCCAGTTTGGCCAATGTACATAGCAGAGGGGCATTGCTGGCACATGATGGCATATATAACATTGGTGGACGTGCAGGTGAATGAGCCGGTGATGTTGTAGCTGATCTGGTTAGGTCCTGTGATAGTGCTGCTGGTGTAGATATGTGGGCAGAGTTGGCATCGAGGTTTGTTGCATTTGTTGCATGTCACCAGCAACCACGCACCGCACCATAACAACTCTAACTCAGGAACCAACCCATGCAACAAACCTCGATGCCAACTCTGCCCACATATCTACACCAGCAGCACTATTACAGGACCTAACCAGATCAGCTACAACATCACCGGCTCATTCACCTGCACATCCACCAATGTTATATATGCCATCATGTGCCAGCAATGCCCCTCTGCTATGTACATTGGCCAAACTGGACAGTCACTACGCAAGAGGATAAATGGACACAAGTCAGATATCAGGAATGGCAATATACAAAAACCTGTAGGAGAACACTTCAACCTCCCTGGCCACACAATAGCAGATGTTAAGGTAGCCATCTTACAGCAAAAAAACTTCAGGACCAGACTCCAAAGAGAAACTGCTGAGCTCCAGTTCATTTGCAAATTTGACACCATCAGATCAGGATTAAACAAAGACTGTGAATGGCTATCCAACTACAGAAGCAGTTTCTCCTCCCTTGGTGTTCACACCTCTACTGCTAGCAGAGCACCTCACCCTCCCTGATTGAACTAACCTCGTTATCTCCACACTGATTTATACCTGCCTCTGGAGATTTCCATTACTTGCATCTGAAGAAGTGAGATTCTTACCCACGAAAGCTTATGCTCCCAATACTTCTGTTAGTCTTAAAGGTGCCACAGGACCCTCTGTTGCTTTTTACTGTGCACTGAGTAGTCTCATTGAGTTTGACGTCAAGGGAGCAGCGTATGAAGTAAGTTTCTATTCAATTGCAGTCTCACCCATGTGCTAGCTTACAGCCCACTGATATTCCTCTTGGGAAGTCTGTGCCAGATCTTAGTCCTCTGCATCCTGCACTCTCCTTTCCAAAAGAAAAAGTCTGGGCTAGATTCGCACTTGGACACACACACACACACACACACACACACACACACACACACACACACACACACACACACAATGTCAGTGGGAGCCAGATGTGTGCAAGCGTAAGCCACTGCTGAGTGTGTGTTCTAGGTCCCGCCCTGCACTGACCCACAGAGAATATGGGTTGTTACAGTCCGATGCTACTAAGATGTAGCTCTTTAGTTCAAGCAATAGCAGGTCATGCTCTCTGGAGGTTCCTGGTATAGTCCATGGTGTGACAGCCCTCACACATGCCAGGGCAGAGTCTGTACCTTGCCTGGCATCTAACTGCACCAATACTTTGCCCCTTGTAGCTTCCTGAATGTGAAAACCAATATAACAAAATCTTTTCTTGGAATCTTGGAAGCCATGTTTTATCTTCCCAGGGAGATTTCATAGAGTCCATCTTTGTCCCTTAACATTCTCTATCCGTCTACTCTCTGGGTTCAGGTTTTCAGTTGGAATTTACACCTTTTTCCATGTGATATTTGTTTCTGTGATGTGCTGCTTGGGCAAGGATGTTTCAAAGTAATTGACAAATCAGTAACCCATTGACTCAGCTATTTGTAGATTTATCTGCCCCACGATAAGTGAGAGTAAGATAAGTGAGAGCCAGCCAGTAAAATCGCATGCTGACTAACACCCGAGATATGGGGAACCTGTTCAGTCTGTCATCTGGTGTATTACAATAAAGCAACTTCCTCTGCCTCAGTGATGGTCTAGCTCTTAATTGCTTGCTTTTCAGGGAAATCTTTTATTTGTTCGTTAAGTAACTGCCGAATGTATCTGAATGAATGCTGCTGAATGGTTAGGCTTAACAGAGATTCCAAATTCTGAGCAGCATCACAGGTTATTGTTTTACTGGTGATATTTACTAAATATTGCTAAATAGGGTACAAAATGAATGGTATAGGGGAATCTCAGGTCTAGCTATCTGAATGTTTGTTCTGCATTCATCACCGGGGGTCTGATTGTGTATGGAAGCAGATAGAAGCCAATGCCAGAACCATCTGACCGTACGGCCTCTGACATGGATCTGAACCCATATCTCTAATGCCAGAATCACCACCTCTGGTCAGAAAGGACCTCTCATATGATTCACTCCATACCTTTGTAAGAGTTCAGGATTGGCCACGATTCTAATCACTTAAATGTTTTATTATACCATTCTACACCTCTTTCTAGTGCTGCCTGAAGCATTCGCCATTGGCAGCTTATTCCATTATCTAAGTGACTTCCCATATTTGGACTTTTCCCACCCTAACACGTTTAAGATTTTCATTTACTAGTTCCAGATGTAATTCCTTGTTATACCACTCTTATTCACTTTAAATATTTTCTTCTCTTTTGTATTAGTACTGCTCAGTAAGTTGTATATATTTGTCACGATATACAGAATCACAGTCTCTCTTAAATAGGAGGCAGTTATTTAAAAAAAACCCAACAGTTACAACTCCAGGCACAAACTAATAAACTTCCGCGGAGTTTGAGTTACAGTTTTGTCTTGTTTGTTAACCAAGAACCTCGCAGTCCCTGGAAATCTACAGCTCACAGAGACACCTAGTGGCTAACTGATATACTATAAGTATACATATAATTACAATTAGAGACCCCAAACCCTGGGTTGTTAAACTTTTGAAATTCCACTCCACCCAAACAAAAAGGGAGACAGAGATTCAATGTCGAGTCCATGTTGTCTGCCCGAGGGCAAGAACCGGTCTAATTACATTGATGCACAACAGCTGATTTTGCTTTTAGACTTGCCAGGGTTCTAGAGTGCATCTCTAGATTCCAGAATTCCATATCGGAACGGGGTGTAAGAGAAGGATGAGGAACTCAGTCAGAATGGACCTGCTGCAAAACTAGTGCTGAGTACCCAGACCTCCAGTTGAAGTCAATGAGAGTTGTCAGTGCTCAGCGGACCCAGACGGAATCTATCATCAGTTCTTATGCAAAACAAACCCAGGCCAATTGTTTTAGGTTTCAGTTCTTCCACCAATGTTCAAAATGTGACTCCTGGTAGCATTCATGGGGGGGAAACTGTCCGATGAGCAACTGTAATTGGAAAAGGGAAACCCTGGAGTTTGAATTCTGGGCTGGCCGAGTATGCAGCTTTCCCCCTATTTAGATAGAAGCAATGTGGTTTTAAGAATTGAAATCTATAGAGACAAGAGTCCACCCCACCTGTAATTCTCATGCCCAGCCTGACTCAAGAAGAGTCTCCTGTGGCTTTGCTTTTTTTCTTGCTTCTTTGAGCCTTGTTATGTTGCATGATGTGATTTGGGAATATGGGTATTTTCCCCTGCCCTTCTACTGTCCGATTTTTGAAAGCAGCAAAACCCCTTTTGCTGTCTGGGCAGCTTCCCCTTTTCCAGTTCAAAGGCCTTTCTCTTACAGTGGTGAGAGGGTGGGCTGTGTTGTGACTTTTCCTGCCTCCTGAAGCTATCTTCTTTGGGTAGGGCTCTTTACAAGTGATGGAACCAGGTACTCTAGACACCCCAATTTCTGATGTCTGGAGACTGGAACTGGAAGTTTGGAGTTGGGGGTGGAGGATGAATTGTGTAAAGGGAGAATTTAGAGTGTTACACACACAAAAACAATGTCTCATCAGCCCAACACACATGTAGCTAATTACGTTGGGCTCGATTGTGCATTGGGATCTCTATGGGGACAGTGGGTTTTTTGAAGTGAAAGAGACTCCACACAGATGTAAAGGTCTTTCCTTTGCCTCCCCACCCCGCCCCAGCCCCAGCCGTCTTCTGTCTTTGTCTTTTAGACTATGGGATCTCAAAGGCAGAGACTGCCTCTTCCTCAGTGTTGGGCTTACCACACTGGGGGCGCTACTGCAGTTTGCTTCACCAGTAACAATTACTGCTCTAACACACAGGGCCTGACATGGTGTGAATAACTGACTTCAATGGAGCTAGGGCAGTAGACCGCAGCTGAGGATCCAGACTCCAGTTTTATTCCGATGGATTTTCCAAGCCTATCTCTGATGCCAGTTCTTGTCCTCTCCTGGCATTGAACTGAAAGCCCACCCAGCACTGCCTTCTACCTTGTAAAGGGCGCATTATGCGGGGTAGCGCTAAGGTCCTTCAAGCATTAAGGTTTCAAAACAGCTCCTGTGTTTATTTCAACTTTCCCTTTCGAAATTGCTTTGACAGCCCGGTGCTTTTCTAGCTCGTTTTGTGGAATATCAAGTCCGCCGCTGGAGTTTTTTGAATTGTGCTTAAAGAAAGAACCGCCTGTTTCCCTTAAAATTCCATATATTGTGTCGCAGGGGCTTTTCATGTTCCATAAACAATACCCTCTTTTTCTATCCCCCTGCTAGAGCCTTGCTTTCGCTAATTTTCTTGACATGGACAACTTAGCATTTATGTGGAGAGCAAAGCCTGATTTTCTGCAGATTTACAAACAAGGAACCCCCCAAATTCAGAGGTTTTGGGATTCAAGTAGCTTGATAGAAATGAGACTGATTAGTGCCACTTGAACTTAAGGACGTTCTATCAGTGAATCCGGCCTAAACTGTTTTTTTCCAAACTTCCATAACTTTGTTTGATCAGATCTCTTTAGTTACCCCGAGAGGTAAGTGAAAAATGAACTTTAAAAAGTGTTATCCTTATACATCTTTATGAGCATACAAGGAAAATACTCATGATTGTAGATGGTGGGGTTTTGCATTTTACTGATGTCCCTATGAAAGCTCTCTAGAGCCTCATGGTCACAGCAGGTTCTGGGTTCTGTTCCAAGCATTACCATTAACGTGCTGTGTGGCTTAACCACTCTGCACGTCAGTTTCCCTCCTCTGTACAATTATTTTGATCATATCTACCAGAACTGCTTAAGAGGGCTGGTATGTGGCTTCACTGACTGATGCTTATAAAGGGTTTTGAGGTGCCCAAGAGAGATTCTTATTACATCTGGCAGCATTGGCAATGCATTTTGCCTCATTTTCCTGGCACACTCAGCAGCAGCAGCGAAAGGGTTAACATGGCATCAGACAGCACTCTTAAGAGGCGGTTTTCAGAAAGCCCATCCCTGGTAACCTGGAAGCCGCAGTGAGTATTTTTGCCCGGCCATAAAACTGCAAATGAAACACCCTAAATATTTCTAAATACGATAGCCGCTGGATGCTAATGCTTATTTAATCTGCAGGCTGCTTTTAAACTGCCTTGCTGCCTGGATACTTTGTGGTGGACCTGAGAGGTCCTGGGTTAATGTAATCTAATGCATCCTAATGGGTAGTATAATTGTAACTGCCATACCAGCTGTCCCCAATGTATTTAACTCATTTATATGAAAACCACAGCATGGCAATTTACTGTTCGACATGAAATACTATCATCTCCCTGAGTAATGCATTTTAATTGCAGAAGCAAGACATTGTCTAGATAGAAATATCAGGGCTATTCAGTTGTTTTTTACCCAGTATCAACCTGCCCTCTTTAAGCACAGAGAGCTGAATAAATAGAGACACACGGAACCGGGCAGAGCATAATTCAGAAAACGGTGGAGATAGATGACAGGAATGCCAACAGGGCAGGCCAGGCAATGAACTGGAGGGTGACAAGACAGCTAGATAGAGAGACAGTGACAAGCTTCCAGGCTGGTGTGTAAGAGCCATTTTGACTGTCATTGGTGCAAATCTGGAGCGACGCCATTAATTTACACGGGAGAGCAGAATCTGGATTGAAATGAGTGCAGGGCCGGTGCAACCACTAGGCGAACTAGGCGGCCGCCTAGGGCGCCTAGTGGTTGAGGGCGCCTAAAAGCCCGCTCAGGCGAGGAGGTGAGCTGGGGCGGGGGGGGGCGCGGGGAGGGCCGCCCGCAGTAACGGGGGGGGGGGGGGGCGCACAGGGGAACCGCTCCCTGCCCCAGATCACCTCCACTCTGTCTCCTCCGCTGAGCACACAGCCCCCACTCTAATTCTCCTCCAATCAGCACCGCAAGCCTGGGAGGGGAGGAGAATTAGAGCGGCGCCGGTGTGGTCAGCGGAGGAGGCGGAGCGGAGGTGAGTTGGGGCGTGCTCCCCGGGTGGGGTTAGCTGCAGAGGGGGGGTAGCTGCTGTGGGGGGGGCTCCCCGGGCGGGGGGGGAGGCGGCGGGCTCCCTGGGTGGCGGGCTGGGTTAGCTGCCGCGGTGGGCGGCTCCTCTGGTGGGGGGGGGGTGGCCGTGGTTAGCTGCCGCGGGTGGGCAGGGGGTGGGGTTATCTGGGTGGGGGGGTGGTGCAAGGTGGAAGTTACGCCTAGGGCGCGAAACTTCCTTGCACCGGCCCTGAATGAGTGGTATCTTAGATGAAAAATCAGCTGATGCTTGGGGTCCTGCAAAGCCTGCCAAAGGAGCATTCCTGCCCTCGCTCGCCTCGTTTCCGAACCTCTCCCTCGTGCAGCTGACGGTGTGCTTCACAGACTGCGCAGAATAGTGCTCTATTCATAAGGGGCCAAATTCGGGAACCGGATCGCAGCTGGAGTGCACGGACTGTGAGCAGGGGGCTCGGTGCAAAGGTTGGGAGAGAAGAAATTCCCCCCACCCAAGCCGTGGAGCATAGCTGAGCCCTGCTGGGAGAGAAAGGATGGTCCAGTGGTTAGGGCACTACCCTGAGCCTTAAGAGACCTAGGTTCAATTCCCTGCTCTAGACTGCCTGTGCAAGTCGTTAATCCTCTTGGGGCCTCAGTTTCCCCATCTCAACATGGGGTCATTAGCATTTCCCTGTGCTGTGAGGCTAAATGTAATAAAGATGGCGAGGCACTCAGATTTCTGGGCTTCAATGACCATCGTCAGTAGCGGAGACCGAGAGATTCTGCAGCAGCAGCGGCGGCTGGGCCCGGTGTGTTTACCCAGGCCCCTCTCTGTGCTATGAAGGCTGCTGAGCTCTGCACAGTGCCAATTCCCTTTGTGGGCTCCCCACATCCTGCCTTTCCCCATGCAGTAGCAGCAGCAGCAGCACACAGATCAGCTGTGTTCCGCCCCTCCCTCGCCTGTTGGGTTGGCTAAGGAGAGGTGTCTGGGAGGCAGGGTGTTGAGGGGAATTTGTGCCTCAAGTATTAATTAGGAGACAACAGGCTTCAAAGCACTGAGCTAGCAATATTCAAGTAAAGCTTAATACTCTACCGAAGGATTATTCTATGAGGTCACTCAGATAGAGAGAAGTATGCCTAGCTTGGAAAGACTAACCGGCGTTGGCATTTCATCACATGCACCTGGGACGGGCTTCCAAGCCACACAGTCTTCCTTCATACATAACACCTCGAAGCAGAGAAGAAACAAATCTTTACGGTATTTCCTTGCCGTGCATGGAGATCATTTAACTTTAGCTGAATGTCAATATGCTGCAGGCTACAGGACCAGGTGGGAGCCTAAAATGTGGGCTGTGGTGTCTCCAAGCCAAGCAATGCCACATGAATGAGGCATGATATAGCCAATAGATGGAGTAATCTCCGTAATCTCTATCGCAGCCTCTGATGACGTCAATGGATACACTCCGGACTTGCCATTCCTACAGCCCGGGTGTGCTGGCACTAGGCTACATTTCATTCTTGTGAAGATTTTTTTCCCATTCTCTCCCAGTAAATACAAAGGAGATTTGCATACCTTTCCATTTGAATGTCATAATTGTGAATCAATTAATTTCTAGAGATTTCAGATATTCTGCAACAGGTGAAATTGAAGGAAGAAAGCGTACATAGTCTAATTCAGATCAGGTATCAATACATTTAACTGAAGGCTCTGTTCCACCCCAGTGGTGACTGGCTTAGCTGTAGGGGCTGGGTGAATTGATCCCCATTTTTAATATACACCTCTACCCCGATATAACGCGACCCGATATAACACAAATTCGGATATAACACGGTAAAGCAGCGCTCCGGGGCGACGGGGCTGCGCACTCTGATGGATCAAAGCAAGTTCGATATAACGCGGTTTCACCCATAACGCAGTAAGATTTTTTTGGCTCCCGAGGACAGCGTTATATTGGGGTAGAGGTGTAGTTTGCTATTTTGTAAAGCTCATTGAGGCTTGAGAAAGGAGCCAGAGCCCAGGATTTTGGCATTTTCTTGGTTAGTCCGAAGGAAAAGTCCTGAGTGTGTGTGTGTATAGAATGAAGAACGATCTACTCCTTTCTTTATCTCTCTCTTTGCTCTTCTTTCAATGAGGGGCATCAATCTGTATTTCTGACACTACAAAAACATCCCTGATGAAAAAGACTGATCTCGCCAGTGAAAAATGAGAGCCCAATGCATTGTCATGGGAAGGGGAAAGAGGAGAGAAAATGTGAGAAGAAATCTGAGTCTGAGTGAATAACAGAGGTCAGAGTCATTGCTTGTTACAAGGGAAAGGACATGAGGGTGAGGTTAAGATGCCTGGGACGTCTTTTGCATGGTACCTTCCCAAATTCTTCTCCTCTAAATGCCCGCAGCCACTCAGTGTGGCACTCTGTCCCCCTCTAGCACTGGCTGGAGGTTCATGAGCCTTCTATAGACTTGGGCCTGGTCTACACTACGAGTTTAGGTCGACTTTAGCCGTGTTAAATCGACTTAAGCCTGGACACGTTTACACGACGAAGCCCTTTCTTTCGACTTAAAGGGCCCTTTAAACCGGTTTCTTTACACCACCTCGACGAGGGGATTAGCGATAAAATCGGCCTTAGGGGGGTGGGAATTGGGGTAGTGTGGACGGAATTCGACATTATTGGCCTCCGGGAGCTATCCCACAGTGCTTCATTGTGACCGCTCTGGACAGCACTCTCATCTCAGATGCACTGGCCAGGTAGACAGGAAAAGCCCCGCGAACGTTTGAATTTCATTTCCTGTTTGCTCAGTGTGGAGAGCACAGGTGACCATGCAGAGCTCATCAGCCCAGGTAACCGTGATGGAGTCCCAGTCCCAGTCCCAGGATCGCAAAAGAGCTCCAGCCTGGACCGAACGGGAGGTACGGGATCTGCTCGCCATCTGGGGAGATGAAGCAGTGCTGGCCGAACTCCGAAACAGTAAAAGAAATGGCAAAACATTAGAAAAGATCTCCAAGGCCATGAAGGACAGAGGCCAAAACAGGGACGCACAGCAGTGCCGCGTGAAAATTAAGGAGCTAAGGCAAGCCTACCACAAAGCCAGAGACGCAAACGGAAGGTCCGGGGCTGAGCCGCAAACATGCCGCTACTACGAGGAGCTGCATGCCATTCTAGGGGGTGCAGCCACCACTAGCCCAAGCGTGTGCTATCAGTCCCTCGCTGGAAACAGGGAAGCGGGTTCGGCGGACGAGGAAGATGAGGATGGAGAGAACATCATAGATAGCTCACAGCAGCAAGGAAGCGGAGAAACCAGTTTCCCCAACAGCCAGGATATGTTTGTCACCCTGGACCTGGAAGAAGTAACCCCCGAACTCACCCAAGACCCTGTGGGCACACAGGGGACCTCTGGTGAGTGTACCTTTGTAAATATTACACATGGTTTAAAAACAAGCGTGTTTAATGATTAATTTGCCCTGGCAATCGCGGCCAGTACAGCTAATGGAAAAGTCTGTTAACGTGTATGGGGATGGAGCGGAAATCCTCCAGGGACATCTCCAGAAAGCTCTCCTTCATGTACTCCCAAAGCCTTTGCAAAAGGTTTCTGGGGAGGGCTGCCTTATCCCGTCCGCCATGGTAGGACACTTTACCACGCCAGGCCAGTAGCACGTAGTCTGGAATCATTGCATAACAAAGCATGGCAGCGTATGGTCCCGGTGTTTGCTGGCATGCAGACAACATCCATTCCTTATCGCTCTTTGTTATCCTCAGGAGAGTGATATCATTCACGGTCACCTGGTTGAAATGGGGCGATTTTATTAAGGGGACATTCAGAGGTGCCCCTTCCTGCTCTGCTGAACAGAAATATTCCCCGCTGTTAACCACGCGGTGGGGGGGAGGGGTGAAGTGACCATCCCAGAGAATTGGGTGTGTGGGGGAGGGGAGTTAGTTGGGTTTGTGCTGCATGTTAAACCTGAAACCGCAGCCCCTCCTTTTACATTGCAAACCCATTTTAAATGGCCAACCCAACGGGTGCTTGGTATGGTTAATGAGAGCAGTACTGTTTTATACCATCCCCACTTGTTAACAAGGTTAAAAAAGCCAAAAGACTGTGTCTTAACATGGCTGCCTGCAAGCTGAAATCTGTGGCCTGGCACTGCGTGAGTGATCTCTCACACCAAACCGGCAGGCCCTCAATATAAGAGGAAAAATGCGACCTTGTAACGAAAGCACATGTGCTGTGTGATGTGAACAGCAAAATCTAACGTGAAAGAGTGTACCCATTGTTCTCTAAAATGTATCTTTTTTAAACAACTCTCCCTTCTCCTCCACCAGCTGCAAATGTTTCACCTTCACAGAGGCTAGTGAATATTCGAAGAAGGAAGCGAAGGACGCGTGACGAAATGTTCACTGAACTACAGACTACCTCCCACGCTGACAGAGCACAGCAGAATGCGTGGAGGCAGTCAATGACTGATTTTAAAAAAGCCCAATATGAGCGAGAGGACAGGTGGCGGGCTGAAGAGGAGAAGTTGCGTGCTCAAGAGGAGAAGTTGCATGCTGAAACGCGGGCTGAAGAGGAGAAGTGGCGTCAACTTGTACTCATAAAGCAAGAGTCGATGCTCCGGCTGCTGGAGCATCAAAGTGAGATGCTCCTGCGTATGGTTGAGCTGCAGGAAAGGCAGCAGGAGCAGAGACCGCCGCTACAGCCCCTCTGTAACCAACAGCCCTCCTCCCCAAGTCCCATTGCCTCCTCACCCAGACGCCCAAGAACACGGTGGGGGGGCCTCCGGCCACCCAATCACTCCAGCCTACATGATTTCCAGTGCAATAAGTTTTAAAGTTTTAAAGTTTTAAAGTGCAGTGTGTCCTTTTCCTTCCCTCCTCCCCCACCCATCCCGGGCTACCTTTGCAATTATCCCCCTAGTTGTGTGCTGCTTCCCTCCTCCCCCACCCATCCTGGGCTACCTTTGCAATTATCCCCCTAGTTGTGTGCTGAATTAATAAAGAATGCATGAATGTGAAGTAACAATGACTTTATTGCCTCTGCAAGTGGTGCTTGAAGAGGGGAGGGGAGGGGAGGGTGGGGTGCTTGGTTTACAGGGTAGTAGAGTTAACCGGGTGGGTGGGGGGGCTGCGATTTCATCAAGGAGAAACAAACAGAAGTTTCACACCGTAGCCTGGCCAGTCACAAAACTAGTTTTCAAAGCCTCTCTGATGCGCACCGCGCCCTGCTGTGCTGCTCTAACCGACCTGGTGTCTGGCTGCACGTAATCAGCGGCCAGGCGATTTGCCTCTACCTCCCACCCCGCCATAAATGTCTCCCCCTTACTCTCACAGATATTGTGGAGCGCACAGCAAGCAGCAATAACAATGGGGATATTCTTTTCGCTGAGGTCACAGCGAGTCAGTAAGCTGCGCCAGCGCGCTTTTAAACGCCCAAATGCACATTCCACCACCATTCGGCACTTGCTCAGCCTGTAGTTGAACAGGTTCTGACTCCTGTCCAGGCTGCCTGTGTATGGCTTCATGAGCCATGGCATTAAGGGGTAGGCTGGGTCCCCAAGGATCACGATAGGCATTTCAACATCCCCAATGGTTATTTTCTGGTCCGGGAAGAAAGTCCCTTCCTCCAGCTTTCGAAACAGAAGAGAGTGCCTGAAGACGCGAGCATCATGTACCCTTCCCGGCCAGCCCACGTTGATGTCGGTGAAACGTCCCTTGTGATCCACCAGGGCTTGCAGCAGCATTGAAAAGTACCCCTTGCGGTTTATGTACTCGGTGGCTTGGTGCGCCGGTGCCAAGATAGGGATATGGGTTCCGTCTATCGCCCCACCACAGTTTGGGAATCCCATTGCAGCAAAGCCATCCACTATGTCCTGCACGTTTCCCAGAGTCACTACCCTTGATATCACCAGGTCTCTCATTGCCCTGGCAACTTGGATCACAGCAGCCCCCACAGTAGATTTGCCCACTCCAAATTGATTCCCGACTGACCGGTAGCTGTCTGGCGTTGCAAGCTTCCACAGGGCTATCGCCACTCGCTTCTCAACTGTGAGGGCTGCTCTCATCCTGGTATTCTGGCGCTTCAGGGCAGGGGAAAGCAAGTCACAAAGTTCCATGAAAGTGCCCTTACGCATGCGAAAGTTTCGCAGCCACTGGGCATCGTCCCAGACCTGCAACACGATGCGGTCCCACCAGTCTGTGCTTGTTTCCCGGGCCCAGAATCGGCGTTCCATGGCATGAACCTGCCCCAGTAACACCATGATTTCCACATTGCTGGGGCCTGTGCCTTGTGAGAGGTCCATGTCAATTTCCTCATCACTATCGTCGCCGTGCTGCAATCGCCTCCTCCTCCTCCTCAGCTGGTCCTGGTTTTGCTTTGGCATGTCCAGGCTCTGCATATACTCCAGGACAATGCACGTGGTGTTCATAGTGCTCATAATTGCCGCGGTGATCTGAGCAGGATCCATGATCCCAGTGATAGCTATGGCGTCTGGTCTGAAAAAAGGCGCAAAACTAGTATCTAAAGACCAGGGGAAGAAGGGAGGGAGGGAGGGGCGAGTGACGACATGGCGTACAGGTACAGGGAATTAAAATCAAGAAAGGTGGCTGTGCATCAGGGAGAAATACAAACAACTGTCACACAGAATGCCCCCCCCCCCCGAGATAGCACTCATAAGCCTGGGTTTAGCGGGCCGTTGATTTGACGGAGGAAGTGGGGAAGGAAATGAATACAGAACAAATCTATTTTTTACATCTTAAGACGACAGTGCAGCATGACTGATAGCCCTCGGCATTTTCTGGGTGCTTGGTAGCAATGTAACCCTACGTGTGCCAGCCACATCTCTGCCAGCACCCAGATCGCCCTCGGCCTTTTCTGGGTGCTTAGCAGACAATACTTGGCAGAAAATAGTATACTACGACTGGTAGCCATCATCATCCAACGAGGACGGTTAAAGGCAGTAGCCAGAAGGATCGGTAAAGGCGCTCAGGCTACAATAATCTATGAGCATTTCAGGCAACCTGTAAATTTGTCCGACGAGGACGGTTACCAGTCGTAATAAACCATCTACTGCCAAAAGGAAAGGGGCTGGAGCAATGCAGCCCTACGGCTGCCAGCCCCACAGCTACCAGCATCCCGATCGCCGATGAAGGCTACCACTCATGCTGCACCGTCTACCGCCAAAAGGCAGTAAGCTGCTGCTGCTGTTTAGCAATGCAGTCCCACGTTTGCCGGCACCCGGAAGACATATGGTGACGGTGAGCTGAGCTGAGCGGGCTCCATGCTTGGCGTGGTATGTTGTCTGCACAGGTAACCCAGGTAAAAAGGCGCGAATCTATTGTCTGCCGTTGCTGTGACGGCGGGGGAGGGGCCTGACGCAATGTACCCAGAACCCCCCGCGGCACTGCTTTGCATCATTCGGGCATTGCGATCTCAACCCATAATTCCAATGGGCGCCGGAGACTCCGGGAACTGTGGGATAGGTACCCATAGTGCAATGCGCCGGAAGTCGACGCTAGCCTCGGTACTGTGGACGTGGTACGCCGACTTCATGCACTTAGAGCATTTTATGTGGGGACACACACAATCGGCTGCATAAAACCGGTTTCTATAAAACCGGCTTCTATAAATCCGACCTAATTTTGTAGTGTAGACAAGCCCTTGGATAACAAGTGTCTTTTAACTCCAGTAATGGAAGCTCATGGTTTTAGATCCAGAAGTCCTAGCTTCTATTTCCCACTGCTGCCAACCCACCCCGGGGTGCAACATTATACTTCCATCCTCTTAGAGTAGTTTCTCCCTACGTTAGGCACCCTTTTCTCTTTCTTTGATGTCTGTTCTCTTCATGTTGAGTGAAATAAACCATCAGAACAACTGTACGGCCACCAGGGAGCATAGCATAGCGTGCACAGGGAATGGTTGTACTTATAGCAACAATAACTATGTCTGAATGAAACATACTTGAGTTACAGTTGTATTTTATTACCATGGTTTTTTTGCAAATTGATTTAAGTTTGCTGACCTTTTTTGAATATCCAAAAAGCTCTGGTCTGGGTTTCCTTTAAGTGCCGGGTTCAGATTTAGGTAAATTTGTATTTGATCTGAACTAGTTTGGATATATCCTTCATAATGAGTCAAGAGACAGACTTCCAGAGATGACAGAATTGCTCATTGCAAATAGTATTCATTGTGAATTTAGCTTCCTTTTACTGTTCAAAAATCAAATGAGAAGCAGACCTGATTTCTGTGTATGTATTAGCTATTCATAACAATTTGCTGGATATTTTGAATGAATAATTTGCGGTCTGGGGTTTCTTTGGCAAATGTTCAATTCAGTCTCCATTATTGGTGGTATGTGATTGACCACCTAAGTCACATGGCAACATTTCTCAACTCTGATTGGGTGACAAACATTCTAAAGGAAGAGACTAACCAATAGTGAATGACTATTTGGGCATGTGCAAGAATAGCTTTGTTTACAGGTAGAGATAGACTTTGGTAAAACAGAGACATTTCTCAGTAACGTGTTAACACAGATGTTTGCGAATAGCAGATAGTAAGGGACCATGAACGCAGTTGAATCAAACAGCAGTTTGGCAATTGAACAAATGCTTCTGAAAATGTGATGTAGTGGTGATGGAACAGCACCAAAGTAGTCCCTTTTCTAGCAACACCTTCCTTGGTGCCGGGCTGATCTTCTCCGCCCCTCCTCACCCTCAATGCAGGGTTGCCCTCTTCTTGGAACCCTTTTCTAGCATAGATTCAGAGACTTTAGGGCCAGGAGGGACCATCACGTCTGACCTCCTGCACATTGCCGGCCACAGAACCTCACCCTCCCACTCCTACAATAGACCCATAACCTTTGGCTGAGTTACTGAAGTTCTCAACTCCTGATTTAAAAACTTCAGTTACAGAGAATCCACCATTTACTCTACTTTAAACCTGCAAGTGACCCAGGCCCCAGGCTACAGGGGAAGGCAACCCCCCCCCCCAGTGTTTCTACCATTCTGACCAGGGGGAAAATTCCTTTCCGATGCCAAATATGGCAATCAGTTAGACCCTGAGCATTTCGGCAAGACCCACCAGCCAGACCCCTGGGAAAGAATTCTCTGTAGTAACTCACAGCCCTCCCCATTCGGTGTCCCATCACCAGCCACTAGGGATGCCTTTCTGAGGATGATTCTTTGCCTTTGGGGGAACAAACAGCTGTGGCACTACGGTAGCCATCTTGCAAATGGCAGCTGCTTGTTCTCTCTCTCACACATATTAATTACCTGTTATTCTTCTCCCTGATTATTGTTGACGAAACACTGTTAGTATTTCACCAGCTCTAGCTGCAGTATGAGGAGTGGAACTGAATAAGGAAGGTCAGGTTTCAGGAGGGACCTAGAATGGTGAGACACCACAGGTTCCAGAAGGCAAGCCAGGACCAGGCTGTTTGACCAAACTCTAGAGAGTCAGCATGCTTAATACAGATCTCTTCCCTGCAGCTTTGCCTGCTCTAACCCCCGCCCCCCCAAGGCAAATGGTTTTTCCCTGAATTGTTTTGATAAGTGAAGCAAGACTCTTAAAAAAACAACATCTTGATCTGAATTACATACACCCCTGGCTGAGAAGTGTGAAAATACATTGCCATTTTGAAAAGGAGTGATTTTTTTTTTCATAGCTGTAAAATAATAAATGTTAACAACGTTCATAGGCAAAATCCAAGTCCATTTCAGATCTAGGGAAAATGACTTCTCCACTGTTAGAGGTAGTCTCGTCTAGTGGCTAGGGAACTGGAGCAGGAAACCCGGGTTTGATTCCCAGCTATGCTGCTGTGTGATGTCGCACTTCACCCGTGTGCCTCTCTTTCCTCTATTTGCCACCCTTTGTTGGTCATGTCTGGTTAGACTGCAAGCTCTTTAGAGTAGAAACTGCCTCTCCTCAGTTATTAATACAGCACCCAGCACAATGGGGCCTTGATCTTAGTCAAGGCCTGTAGGCAGTAATATAAAAAGTAGAGCTGTTATATGGCAAAGCATTCCACTCTTAACAGACAGAGCTCTGGCTGATACTTGAATGAACAATAATCTTGGTTCGGGATTTGTACATATAAAGGGCGGAATCTAGGATTAGAAAGAGCCCAGAGCACCAACCTCCCAAAGGCTTATATCTCTATGTGAAGCAATAATTGTAAGAGAAATAGATGAGATGTTCCAAACACGCGGGGATCTAAACAACAAGATGTTGAAAGCAACCAACAGTCTGCAAGGTTTGCCAGTTCTTAGTGTGTTGCGTTGTGAAATTCAAGCAGGCTGAAAACAAGTCCTACTGATGACACATTTGCACCCAAACAAACATACCCTCAAGCAGTCTACAAACTGGCCTACCTGAAAAAGAACAGGCCATTTACTTCAGAATGAGGTTTCTGCTCTTTTCTTCCCTCTGAAACGAAGCACAGCTGGGAGCCTTGTTAGCTTTGCTATGTACAGGGGTCCGTATAGTTCATCCCAAAGTTATGCTGCACATGTTTGAAGAGAGCTGGAGTCAAGTTCAAGACTCTACCCCTGGAGGCAACGCAGCATGAGGAGTAAGGCTTAACTGCCCTCCCAGCGGAAGAAAAATAGGGCTCGGTAAGCGATTCTCCTAAGAAATGGCAAAGAGACTGAGAAAAGGCTCCCAGGCTCTTCAAAGAGGGGAGAGAATCAGAGGCCTGTTTTCCTCAATTGTTGCAAGATTAACTACCATTCATGTTCCCTGTTATGTTTGCTCCAAACTTATTTGATCCAAAGCAACGGGTTTATTTGCCTAATTTATGGTTGCACTTAGACTTTTACCTCCTCAAATATAAATTAAAGACTTTTGCTGTATGTGATTTAAAGCAACAGTGTGCTGGAGAGTGAGTCCAGCATTTGACTTGGCTTCATGTTTTTCTCCGGGCTATTGAAATGGCTATGTAGTTTTTTAATGTGTGTTGTTAGAATGGTTCTCTTTTTTAGAAATAAATATTTAGGTGCGTATTTTTTCTGAAATAAAAATCAGTCCCAGCTACCAACCACTAATGAGAAGCACTGTAATAATAAACCTGTTTGTGCTAATCTAGTGTTAATGAGCAACCCTACAATAACAAACCAGTGTTGTGAACAGCCCTGCCATAAACTATTGTACAAGTGCCAGAGAGAGAACATTTTGGCATGGAAAGAAAGTTTGCTTTTAAGCTTCCAAGGGATCACAAGGGATCATAAACCCAAAAGTTTATTAAAAATCTGAAGTCTTTCTAGCTGATATAAAATTAACCCACTCAATTGTTCAAAATATTTTTTTTTCAACAATGAATGGAGATTAATGAACAGATGGGAAATTGATGAAGGTCTGTTGATTGCAAGGACAGTGTTGCAAGATTAAATGAACTTCAGCATAAAGATTTAGTGTATGTCATGACAAGGGAGGAATTAGAAGGATAAAAGTCGCTTTCAGTGCCATAACAATTGGTTTATGTATTTAGGTTGGGATTTTCCATGGAGGGTAAGGCAGTTAGGTGCTCATTCTCTGCTAAAATTCAAGGGTATTTGGGTGTCTAAGAATTAGTTGCCTTTGAAAATCCGAGTGTTACATAGATGTACAGCAGTTATTGTCTAATATTGTCGGAGGGAGGCAGTATGGCCTAGTGGATAGAACACTAGACTAGGACCCAGGATACCTGGACTCTAGTCCCAGCCTGCCGAGTGACCTAAGGCAAGTCTCTTACCCTTGCTTAATAATATGCAATATTAGTACGGCAGTAGCAGCAAGAGGCCAGGATTGAGAAGAAAAAGTATGCAAGTACTGAATGCTGCTACAATGACAAGCATGATTTTTGATAAGCAGATCTTTTCAGGGTCCCATTCTTTTCTCACTCTCCTCTTAAAGCACCAGTAATTAAATTTGCCCATCCTTCCCCCAAAGGTAAATTCCAGATTGTCAGTAACTGGAACATTGGCTTGAAAACAATAAGCCAGTCTGACACAGCAGCTCTAGCGTAAATATAGGAATCAGCCCGCAAAAAGCCAACAAAATCCTCCAGACCAAGTGATAACGACTGTTTCACTTGCTGAAATCTCCCAGTAATCTAGGGGATGAACAGGCTTCATAGCTGAGAATTGTTCGTATATCCGATTTACGGGGGTTTGTTTTTTAATATCCACTTTTATTACACTTAAAAAAAAAATCCTTGCATAAGATTTGCCAAAGAACATAAGGGTTTGTCATAATGGATCAGACTGCTGATCCGTCTAAGCCCTCTATCCCATCTTTGCCAGTGGCAAACTAGTACAGCGCTGGATGCTTTAGAAGAAAGCTGGAGTTTTCATGCTGGATGGTTGTGCAACACTATAGGATGGCAGGAAGCAGATGGGGAGTTTGCTAACCTGTTGCTGGCTTACTAATGAGTGTAAATGTTAAATCTGTGGGAATGCATGTGTGGAGGTGGTTGCCATCTCCGAGGCTCTCAAAGTGCCAACTGCTTTCAGATAAAGTGATTCATCTTTTTCCCTTTCCTCTGGAAAAGATAGGTAAGGGGACATGTATGTGACATATATTTTATGGGCATCTGGTTGCAAACCAAAATTCTCTCCCTGTGGTCAAATTGGGGGTGTGAGAAGGTGGTGGTGCTGTAAACTTCACCCGCAAAATAAGCTGCATCCATGAGAGTTGCCAAAATGAGACTCCACTTACAGATGTTCAAAATATGATTGATTGTGCATGTTCTCTGACCACCCTCTTGATGGGGGTTGGATAGGTCCATGGGTTCTGCTAGGGCTTTTTCATGACTGGGGTGGGGAAAAAGAAACATATAAGTGGTGGTAACTCCAACATGCTACTTGTGGCACCAATATGAGACATCATGGGTAGTAAACTGTGCAGTTCGCTGCAGCTCCCCCCCCCCTTTCTTATGAGGGGGAATGAAATAGTTGATAATGTTGCCATATAAATTATCATCACTGTGCATCAGAATTAACCTCCTCACATTTTGTGTGGGGAAAAATAAACCAAAGTGGTGATCTACTGGTGGGCACTAAGATCAGCAGAGGAAAGGTGATCCTGTGGTTAAGGAAGAGGATTGCATCAGGAGACAAAATTTGGCTCCCCGCTCATCCACTGATTTCCCATGGTACCCAGACATTTCCTTGCATCTCGGTTTATTCATCTGTCCGATGGGAATAATAATCCCTACATCAGAAGGGAGTTCTGCTGCTAATTCATGTGGGTGCCTGCGGTGTTAGTTATGAACATTACTGCTTTGAGATTTATGGGTGAAAAAAAATGTAAAAGATTATTTTCTGGTTTAGTTTTGTGTACCATAGACTTTAAGGTCAGAAGGGACCATCGTGGTCATCTAGTCTGACCTCCTGCACAATGCAGGCCCAGGACTTCACCCACCCGCTCCTGTAATAGACCCAATTATCTCATTTTATTCTATAAATTTCTAAGTACGTTTACAGTTATAAGGTACCGAACAAGTACAGTGATACTTTATTGTCGATCTGTGCTTGCTTCAAACAAACATTAAAGATACGCACTCAGCTTGTAAGCCCAAGATAAAGGTTGTAAGCCCAACATCTACACATTCAGTGTGTTCTCACTCCTAATTGGTGGTTACTATTCTTATTACTTGAAATGACCATCTTTCCTTGCTGGCTGAACATTGGTTATGGCAGTCTGCTGCTCTCCAATATTCAAAGCACAGTGCTGCTTGCTGCCTGGACTGATATTTGAAGACATCAGAGTTACTTTCGCTCTGGAGAACTGAAGTACTTTTGTGCTTAACACTCTGTGGAACTCTGGAATGGGTTTTTGAGACTCAGGAATCTGGGTTTTTTTAAACTCAGTTTCTATTAAGAAAATTGATTAGTTTAAGAACTAGAAGGAAAAAACAACAAGCTAGAAGTATGGATTCATTAAACCTGGCCTGATTAAGATATTTCAAATATAGCATTTTTGGGTTCAGGAGGCAATGATCAGTAACTGGTTAGCTGAAGATAGGGAAAGTTAGCAAGCTAATAAGATACATATCCTAAACTCTGGATCCAAACACCTTTGGGCTTTAGGAGCCTCTAGATTATGATTTGTATTACAGGAGTCCCAGTCACAAGGGGCAGGGCCCTGAACATTGGGGTATCCAGATCCTAATTTTGCAGCTAAGCCATCTTTCTACAAGCAGAAAAGCAGATTGCTCGACCCCCACCCCCACTCTCTCTCTCTGCATCTGGATATGAGGAAATTCAAAAGCCAGGTCCCAGTGTGCGCCTTGTGGCTCTGGTCCATCTGACATCCAACTGCTTTCCTTTAAAGGCTGTATATGCTGACTGTATTTGACAAACAGGTGCTCGCTATTCAGAACACGCAAGACAGGCTAGTACTCCAACATCAGGAGAATTATGGTGAGGAGGTCAACTCTGCAGGGAAACCACACAACAGACCTCATTAACCCCCCGGCATTGTTGTGTCAAAATTGCAGTGAGTCATTTATTTTCCTAAAAAAACTGCTGCTGTTGAGATATTCATATTCGGATCCAGGATCAGGGCAGAGAGCAGCTTTGAATAGCATCCCTTCATTTGATTTTTCCTTCTCACTGGTCTGTATTGTTGAGCTTTCATAGCAACAACGGAGTTTGTCATACTGGATCTGAGCAGTGGGCCATCTATCCTATCTCTGACATGAGTCAGTAGCAGCTGATTTGGAGGAATGGGCAAGAAATTCAGCAATAGGCATGTAGGGATAGACTGTCCCCAAGGAAAATTTCCTCCTGACCCTCATTAAACATAGAATCATAGTAATATAGGGCTGGAAGGGACCTTGAGAAGTCAAGTCCAGCCTGCAGATGGAGGCAGGAGTAAGTTAACTTAGATCACCCCTGTCAGGTGTTTGTCCAACCTGTTTTTAAAAGTCTCCAGTGATGGGGATTCCACAACTTCGTTTGGAAGCCTGTTCCAGAGCTTAACTATCCTTATACTTAGAAAGATTTTCCTAAGAGCTGATCGAACTCCCTCTTGCTGCAGATTGAGCCCATTATTCTTTGTCCTACCTTCAGTGGACATGGAGAACAACTGATCACGGTCTTCTTTGAAACAGCCCTTCACATATTTGAAGACACTAATCACATCCCCCCTCAGTCTTCTTTTCTCAAGACTAAATGTGCCCAGATTTTTTTTTTTTTAACCTTTCGTCATAGGTCAGATTTTCTAAACCTTTTATCCTTTTTGTTGTTCTCCTCTGGACTCTTTTCAGTTTGTCCACATCTTTCCTAAAGTGTGGCACCCAGAAGTGGATGCAGTACTCAGGAGCAGCGGAAGCTTCCTAAAAGCCCTTTTAAAAGTGACGGGGCCATGGCCCCCTGGTGCCCCCTGTTCCAGCATCCCTGCCAGTACTTCAGTTGAGGCCTCTCCAGTGCTGAGAAGAGTGGCACAATTACCTCTTACATATGACACTCTTATGTATGTTAATTCACTCCTAAATATTAGCCTTTTTACACAACTGCATCACATTGTTGACTCATTCAATTTGTGATCCACTATAACCCCCAGGTTCTTTTCAGCTGTGCTGCCACCTCGCCAGTTATTCCCCCATTTGTAGATGTGCGTTTGAGTTTTCCTTAGAAAAGTGAAATACTTTGCACTTGTCTTTATTGAATTTCGTCTTGTTGATTTCAGATCAGTTGTCTAATTAATGTGGAGTTGCTTAAGCCCTGAAGCAACAAAGTTTAGATGCCTTCCGAAATCTTAATTAAAAAAAAATATGACAGTAACTCTGGTTTTTCTTGTTATCCATGTAATTGACTGAACTCCTGGCCTCAGTGCTATCTTAAGAGTTTGACAGGCTGATTGCGTGGAAAAAAGTATTTCCTTTTTATCTGCTTGAAGTTTGCTCCCTGCAGCACTGCTGAATGTGTGATTTATTAAGGCTAAAACACTGGCCTAAAGGTAACTGAGGACAACTCCAGTGCAATGAGTTGGAGTGGGAGATCCATAACAGATCATCTAAAGAGTTAAGAAGAAACAACAAAAAAAGGTGGGATTCAAATACAAGAAGACAAAAGGCTGCTGCCAGTCAGAGTTCACAACAGAGAAATGTAAAGGGCCTCTTGTACCCAGCATCTTCCGCCATCTTCCCTCCCAGAGTGAGTCTGGGTCTCAGGTCATCCCAAAGCCAAAGAGATTGCCAGCCATTCATCCTTCTTATCCTTTCACCTGATGGAGTCATTCACTCCAGCTGAGTTTAGATATATTAACCTTCATTGTGGCTGGACTGCCTGGTAGTAGCATCTGTAATGAAGACAGGCACCTGCGCGAGCTCATGTGCTCAGAGATGGTGTTAACCCTCTTCCTGTCAAAATGGCAGGAGAAGTGGATGAGTTCCGTACGCCTTGCTCAAGATGTGGCCTCTTGTAGCTTGGCTGTGTGCCACAGGGACGTTAATCTGTATTAGTCATGTTGGAAAAAATAGAGATCTGTAATATTTGGATCTGGACCCAGATACTACCACCACCCTTCATAACCCCCCCTCCCCACACATGTTTTGGCAGGATTCAGATATGGGCTATTGGATCAGCCCCTATAAAAATAGGGGTTTTCTGTGAAACATTGGCCTGAATCCAGGTTCAGATTTTGAGGGTATCTAGGTCCAACCCCTCCCACCCCCAGATCTGAACACAGCTGACCTTTGGGGTATTTAAAATCTAGACAAGACGTTTTTCTGCTTCTCATATCCTATCCCCAGTATAAGATCATCATTTTCATTCCCTCCCCATGCTATTACTGAGCTTAGCAATTGTTAAGTCTGAAAAGCTTTTGTGGGTAAGGGATCATGGCTTCTGGGCATATTCCAGCGTAACAATCTGCTTTCCAGGACCTTAAGGGAGTTGAGATAGCTGCAGTGCAGTGCACTCGGGCCCAACCCCAAAATAAGCCCTATGCTACGGGCTGTGAGCAGGGCTGTGACAGAGCCCTATCCAGTTACCATTGTTAGTGGACCCCAGCTGGAATTCTCATGGTCACACATCTGGAAGCTCAGACCTCCAGGATCTGCAGCGCATCCACAGTTAGCAGATCCCAGGTTAATGCAAATGAAACTACCAGTTGTATACAGAAGGCACTTCCTCAGGAGCAGAGACAGGCTGCGGGGAATCTATCCCTGTGGAGTGTATGTCTGAATCCAGGGGAAAGAGACGAGTGATGAGGAGGAGGCATAGTTTATTGTATTAAAGGCAAACAGTGAAGACCTTCTAGCTGTGATTATTGACACAAGCAGCACCAGTCACTCTTGGCTTCCCCTCCACTTATGAGTGACAGACAAAACAAGCCTCTGGCCTGTTTAATCAGGGGCCTTGTGCAGACAGATTTCTTATAGAAAGATAGATTTGCTAGGGGGATTTAGCAGGAGTGGGTGGGGGGAGGGGAGAGCTGATAGCTGCAGGGTCACTTTATAACTATTCCGGAAGGGAAGAAAGAGAAGCTTAAGCAGCCTATGAGTGTGAATTTGTATGAGCATCGTCCAGACAAAATCTGATTTGATTTCTCCATTTTTGGATCATGGAACAAAGACTTTGATTCCAAAAATCAAGTGTTATTCATATCCGATACAATTTCAATTTTATATAGTGTTTTTCATGCACACTGTACCCTCAAAACAACGGGATAAAAGCTATAATGATTAACTTATTGATTTAGTTATTATTTATGTATTTATTTAGCTTTTAATAATAAAAAAGGTAATAGAAGAGTTCTGGAAGGTAACAAGAGTTTTTTTTTTTTAATGAATGTCAATGGTTTTGAGCAATAACCATCCAATTGTATATTTCAACTGTGAAGAATAATCTTATGCCAATGAATGAACAAAGCCAGCCAATGAACCAAAGTAGCAAAATGGCCCTTTTAATGCACCCACATGCCTAGCAACATGTCCTCAACCTTCTTCTAAAACCCTCTCAAATCAATGGCTTTTGCAGTGTGTCTGCTAGATCATCAAATCCAGGCTATTTTGGACCAATGGGGGGGCGGGGTGGGAGGGGGAAGGAACAATAGGGAGGAAAGAAAGGGAGGGGTGTAGATAAGGGAACAAAGAGAAGACCTTAGGTGAGGTATGAAGAGATATGGAAAGTTAATGGAAGACAGGTAAAGGAAAGGCTCAAGGAGGAGAACCTCTCAGGAGTTGCAAAGAGGAAGGCTCCCACTCCAGCAGTCTCCAAGAACGTGAGACGGGTCAGTGCTAGCTGAAGAAGGATTGTGGAGGGGGTTCAGAGAGACAAGGTGAGTCAATTTAGAAGTTCCATGGAGGGTTTTACAAACAAAGGAGGACATTTTGACTAGAGGATACAGTGGAGCTGTTTAAACATGGATGTGTGTGTGTTTGAGAAGGTGCATAGATTCATACAGTTTAAGTCCAGAAGGGGCCATTCGACCATCTGCTCTGACCTGTATGTCACAGCTCATTACATTTCGCCCAGTTGGCACTGTATTGAGCCCAATCATTTGTCTTTGGCTAAAGCACGTTTTCCTGAAAGGCATCCAGAGTTGATTTGAAGACATAAAGAGATGAGGAATCTACCACCTCCCTTGGTAGTGCATTATAATGATTAATCATCCTCACGGTTACAGATGTGCCTAAGGTGGTACATCATTAGGTAGCAGCAGCAGCAGCAAACTGGAGAATTAGTTGTGGGGGAGGTGACAGACAAGGGAATGGGGGTGAGGGATAGTCAGAATGAGAAGAGTTGAACGCATGGAACATTTCACTAGGAGTGGAAATATATTGGCTACTGCCTTATGTTGCCATGAGTTCTGTGCAACATCAGCTATATGAATGGGACTCAATAAATAAGTTCAGATCATCAAGTTTTGTCTAATTGAGGGACTGTCCAATGATAATTAATTAGCCATTGAGGGGACACCTTTTCTTATGAATAATAGTGAGTTACAGTTATTTGAGATTACACAGTAACCAAAGCTAACGGTGACACTTCTACATTGGGTGTTTTAATATGTCAGATTCAATGCACATACAACTCACTGAGAAAAAAACCATTGTATCAACGCCACAGTTAAACAGGACAGTAAACGAAGGTCAGCAGAATACAAGTCCAGCACTGTGTAAAAGAGCAAAACATGTTTCCTTGGTGTGCTATTCCAAGAGCAAGAGACGCAGGGTGTTTGTTTACGAGTGTGAAGCATTAGCAAACAGAGCACGGCTGCCAATCATGGATGAAAACCATGTGTGAAGCACAGCAGGTGCTCTTCAGACCTGAATGCAGAAAGGATCCACGAGGAAGGCATATTTTTCTCTGAACTTTGTGAGCTAAAAGAAAATGAACAGTTTCTTGGCTGAATAGGGAATAACAGGAAAATAGCAATTCCCACAGACCAACGGTCCATCCTGCCTGGGATCATGTATCTAACAATGGCCAATAGTTAGGGCGCTACCAAATTCACAGCCGTGAAAAATGCGTCGCACACAGTGAAATCTGGTCTACCCTGTGAAATCTGGTCTTTTGTGTACTTTTACTCTCTACTATAGAGTAAAAGTATACAATGTTTCTCAAACGGGGAGTCCTGACCCAAAAGGGGGTCACTAGGCTCGTGTAGGGGGATCATGGTATTGCCACCCTCATTTCTGTGCTGCTGCTTGCAGCAGAACTGCCTTCAGGGCTGGCACCCGTCCAGCAGCTGCTGCTCTCCGGCTGCTTAGCTCTGAAGGGAGCTCAGAAGGAAGGGTGGCAATACCATGAACCCCCCTCCTACAATAGATTTGCAACCCCCTTTCGGGTTGGGACCCCCAGTTTGAGAAACACTGAGTCTTAAGGGCTTTACATGTTTATATTTTGCCATTTTAAAATACATATTAATGTTTTGTTACAATACCATGACATTTTAAGATTTAAATATCTGAAACCATGAAATTCGAGATTTATAAATTCTATGACCCTGACATTTACGAAAATGGACCGTGAATTTGGTAGGGCCCTACCAATGGCAGATGCTTCAGATAGTGTTGTTTAAAAAGTGGAATTTTCCTTTTGTGGGAATTTCAAAATTACTTTTTGTTTTGAATGGGAGAGAAAAGTCAAATACATATTGCTAAAAAAAATTCCAAAAAGTTTTGAACAGGAAGAGTTGAAACAGGAAATATTGATATTTTTGACCAAAATGAAATGCTCAGACATATCAAAAATAAATGTTTTATTTCAAATTGATATGTCATAATGAAAAGTGCCATTACATTTTGAAATGTCAGTTTGAAACTACACTTTTTGTTTCAATTCTCCCAATTGGAATATTTAAAAAAAAAATCATTGAAATTGACATTTTCCTGTGGATTTCCACTAGCTGAGGGTTTGGACCATTTAACATAAGTTATCTCTAGTGTTCTGGGGGGCTTTAGGGCTGAGAGCTTAAGGCAGTTGGACCTGTTTGAATCAATGCTGCTTGCAACATGCAGTTTGAATTCAGTAGTTCCTTGCAGCTGCAGATAAGAATGATGTCATGTAACAGAATGTTACACCACAATGCATTATTACTGGGAGAATCACATCTGCAAGGGGAACAGTTAGCATCATGTATAATTGGATGAGATCAGGTGATCAGGTTTCTGAAAGGAGTCCAAGTTTGTATAATATGACTGTTTATAAGTATTCCAGGGTATAACAATCAAGAGTCCATTTCCAGGAGTCATGTGTTGTGACAGGGATAGGTGGTAGGTCATTTTGCACCTTCTGATTGACATGTGTGCCGTTTGCAAGCAGTGGGCCATAAATCATGTTAAACGTCTTGCGTCTCACAGACATGCCATTTCTTCCGGGGATGTTTTTCATGCTTTTTTATTACCCTAATTAGCTGCAACCCACTTACAATTCCAAGAACCTCTGTTGCTGACTTTAAGGATCAAATACAATTGCTTTCACTGGAACTACTCATCTAAGGCAAGCAGCCCTCTGCCCTACGGAAATTGGATTTTTTTAAAGTTTCTGCTGCTTGGTATTGCAGTATTCAGATGATTCCCATTTCCATATCCCTAAGGAGACTTGATTCTATAGAACACCACACCACACTCTGAAATCTAGAACTTGTTTTTATACCAGACGTGCACAGGGTGAAAAATAAGGGCCAAGAATTTCTAATGTGGGCGCCTACTGTTGGGCAACTAAGGCCAAGATTTTCAGAAGCAACTAGTATTTAGGATACTTCAATTTTTTGGAAGTCCCACTTGAGTCGCCTTTAAAATGGCCTGATTTTCAGAGGGCGTATGTTTAGCACCTTCTGAAATTGGGCTCTTTTAAGGTGTCTCAAGTTGGTCACCCAAAAATTAAGATATCCAAAATCACTGATCACTTCTGGAAAACTTAGTCCTAGATCCATATTTAGAGCCCTAAATAAATGGTGTGATTTTGATAGATCTTAAGGGCAAGAGTACCGGTACATTTTGGTCATCTGGTTGACCTCCTGCATAACACAAGCCAGAGAACCTCATTCACGATTTCCCATCTCAAGGGTGCAGCTTCTGTCTGAGCTATAGCAGATCATTTAGAAAGTCTTGATTTAAAGACTTCGAATGATGGAGAACCTACCACATTGCTTGGAAAGTTGTTCCAATGGTTAATTAATTTCAAAAGTATTGAGCATTCACTCGCTCCTCTTGCCTAGGGTGACCATAATTCCCAAAGGGAAAATGGGACACTGTGTGGGGCGGGCCTGGGTGCCTTCCCCATGCAGGGCTGGCCCAAGCCCTGCCCGCCCTCCCAGCACAGGGCTGGTGTCACTGCTTGTCTGAGCCTTGCCTCTCCCCTGCGCAAGCCCTGCCTCCCCGCAGTGCGGGGCTGGCTCACCGCGCACCTCCCGCAAAGTTCCTCCGCACGGATCAAGTTGGCAAGAGAAAATAGGACAAATGCCCACTTTTTCCAAAAAAGTTGGGACGGCCGGGACAGGGCTTAAAAAGGGACTGTCCGAGCCAGGGCCGATGCTTCCACTAGGCGACCCTAGGCAGTCACCTAGGGCGGCAGGATTTGGGGGGCGGCATTTTGCCGCCCTCAGCGGAAATTTGGTGGCGGGAGGTCCTTCCGTTCCGGGTCTTTAACGGAAATTCGGCGGCAGGTCCTTCACTCGCTCCGGGACCTGCCGCCGAAGTGCCCCAAAGACGCGGAGCAGAAGGACCCCCGCCGCCGAATGCTCAGAGAAGGAGCGCTGCCTAGGGCGGCAAAAACCCTGGCACCGCTCCTGGTCCCAGCCAAAAATGGACGTATGGTCATGCTGGTTGCTCAGCGCTTTAGAAACTCTGAACAAAGCACCTTTTTATTTCTAAATGATGGGAGTCAACAAGCATATTAAAGTCACTTTCATATTATACATACAGGGATTCTCTAAATAAACGTAAGTTCCCTGTCTTTGAAACCCTACGGAATTTCAGTTGCATAATCAACACAGCATTCGTCATCTGCGGGGGGGAAAAAAATCCTTGATGCTTTTACTTTCTTTTTATGATAACATGGCATAAGCCACACATGATTCGCACTGCTGACACATGGCAACAATGTCCTGTGTATTCTAAACATGAGTCATAGCCCATGGAGTATTTTATTGCTTGTGGTTTTTATTTTGTCATATGCAGCAATTACATGCATGGCGCCATCTTTCCATGTCAATAAAAAATGTTTCATTCTCAGAGAGCTATGTAATAATAATCCTAGCATCTCTTAATGTGCTACTATGCTAAGCTAAACATTGTTTTAATAACCAAGATGAGCATTGGAGACACAGACTTGTAGAACGAGTACCATCTTTATGGAATTTCTTTTTATGCCAATGAAGAATATTACAGCTTTATACTCTGGGCCCAATTCTGATCTGATTTATACCCATGTAACTGAGATCTGAATTGGGTTCATTTGGTTTTAATGTTTGTTGACTAGAGTAGAAATTAGTACATGCAGTATGCACCTGTGAACATTAGAGGGAGCCTGTGGTAGGATTCCAGAGGAGCAAAAGAAAGATGGTGGGCAAACTGGATTTTTCCGAATTTATTTTACTCAAGAATCCAGTTTAATTTTATTAACTGCCTGGTTATTTTAGCCAAAACACTGTTCAGCAGGACTCCATGTAAATGCCGCAATGTTACTAGTTTCCTTTCTTACACACTGGGTTCTTCTATGTCTTTACATGTTTTTCTGGTGTATACAGATGTATACAGGTCAGTTATCGGCAAAAAATTGAGAAGAAATCTGAAAAAAGGACTAGGACCCAATAAAATAATAGGCATTACTGGAAGGATGGACAGTGTTGAGTGGTTAGAGCACTTTGATGCTAACTCAACATGCATTTCAGTTAGTCATTTAACCTTTCCAAGCCTCAGTGTGCTCATTGTTGAAGGGGGTACCATAAATTTACCTGACTTGCAGGGGTATTGTGACACTTAGTAATATTTTATGAGACACACACTGTGATCCACCAGTGAACACTGCTCTATTTAATGGGCCAGATTCTGAACCGAAGTAATTTGACACAGCTCTATTGACTGGACCTGAGCATATATATATATATATATCTTATTTGGTTTGGTAGCTGACCCAAAAAAGTCAGGGAAAAAATGGATTTGTTTAAAAATGAAACTGTATTTTTTGGTTTTTCTCACTGAAATGAAAAAAAAGGCAAGACTTTCCTTCGGGTCAAACAAAACATTTTGCAATGTCATTTTGAAATGAAAGAAAAGGGTTTGTGTCAATTATTTTCAAAATGAACCATTTTGACATTTCCTAAATTTCTGTTTGCAAGGGTTTTTTTTTGGCTGAAGCTATTTGCCCAATTTGACCCAAATTCATGAACAGTTCTGGTGCCCCCTAAAATGCACCTTTGGGCAAATTTACTATTTGCTGAAAAAAAAAAAATTGCCCAGTTCTACTATTGACGTCAGTAGACCTATGTTGTTTTACAACAGCGTAGGAGCTAGCCCAGTAAGTGCGAAATGTTGTTACTGTCGTGAGGTTTTCAGGTGAAAGTGAGTTTGCAGGAAAACTTTGAAAACCTGGAGAGAAACTGGAGGCATCCAGTGACTTTTCGAAGGGCAGGTAGAAGAGATTCTTCTATGTTTTAGGTCTGGTCCTTCTCTGGATGAAATCGTGCCAGAATGTGACACAGTGTCATGTGTGATGTGGGTTGGAAAAGTACCCCATACCCTTAGTGTCACCTGTGATGGCATCAACCAAGGTAACTTAAAAACCATTGTAGAGATCACCTTGGTTTTCGCCATCATTTAAAAAATGTTTTCGTTCTTAAGCAGAAGGTGGGAGTTGTGCAAAGCAATGATAAATAAATAAAATCCAGAGTTCTGCATCTCAAATCTATATATAACTAGGAACATGCAAATCGATTAGGTAAAATGTGACTATCTGAACCTCCTCCCCAGAGGTGAACTGAACCTTTCCCAGGTTTGATGAAGTCACTTAACTTTCATCTTCACTCATCCATGACTTCTTGGTTCAGATGGGGAAAGGGAGCAGGAGCATTGAACCATCATGAGAAAGGCAGGGCTCTGGCATTCCTGGCTTGACCAGAAATGGGAAGTGTAGTGCTGGGAATCTCCAGCTTTAGCATAATTTCTAGCCCAGTTTTGCTGATCCAAGAGCTTCAGATAAGCTAGCTAATATGCAAATAAGCATTCCAACTTCCGGGTGCTTGTCCAAACCCAACCTTTCGGCACTTATCCACCTTGACTGTACATGAATTTGCCTTTAGCAATGGAGATTCCACCCACTTTGTCTGTCTTGCACTGTTGGCAGATGTGCAAGAATATACACAACAGCAAATGAAACACCTAATGCTTTTTGGTTCTCACACCCACCTGCAGGCAGCCTTTTTCTCTTCCACAAACTAGTCTCTCTCTCTTTAAATCACGAGTGGAGACCCTGCAAACTCCAACCCTGTTAATCAGGTAGCAGAATCATAGAATCCTAGAATATCAGGGTTGGAAGGGACCTCAGGAGGTCATCTAGTCCAACCCCCTGCTCAAAGGAGGACCAATTCCCAACTAAATCATCCTAGCCAGGGCTTTGTCAAGCCTGACCTTAGAGGTTTTTAAGGAAAGAGATTCCACCACCTCCCTAGGTACCCCATTCCAGTGCTTCACCACCCTCCTCATGAAAAAGTTTTTCCTAATATCCAACCTAAACCTCCCCCACTGCAACTTGAGACCATTACTCCTTGTTCTGTCATCTGGTACTACTGAGAACAGTCTAGATCCATCCTCTTTGGAACCCCCTTTCAGGTAGTTGAAAGCAGCTATCAAATCCCCCCTCATTCTTCTCTTCTGCAGACTAAACAATCCCAGTTCCCTCAGCCTCTCCTCATAAGTCATGTGCTCCAGCCCCCTAATCATTTCAGCAGATATCTGCTGAAGGTGGGCACTTCCTTAGCATGGCAGCAGATTTTCTTGTGTTTGTAGAAATATAACATGGTTTCAATGGCCCTTATCTCAGAGGCAGCAGTCAGTATTCAGCTCTATTTCTCATTGCACGCGCTCGCTTTGCTGCATGGGCTCATTGGCGTTGCAATTCATTTCTTCACATCTGAGCTAAACGTTACCATAAAAGGTATGTCTACACAGCAGCCAGAAGGTGTGATTGCGGCATGTGTAGGTGTACCTGAGCTAGCTTTGATCGACCTAGCTCACTAAAAATCGCCGTGGATTCGTGGTGGCACAGGCCCCTAAGTACGTACTCAGGCAGCTAGCCCATGCCGTGGGTAATTTTAGCGAGCTAACTGAAATGCCACCCACCTGCCTCAAGGGGTGGGGGAGCTTGATGGGGCTGGTGGTGAAAGGAAACAGTCCCAGCAGCAAGAAAAGGAGACATTCTCTGAGGGATACCAGGTAGCTCCTCCCCATCCTTGGAGGCTCTGGCACACATTGGCCATCTGAGGGAGTGGGGGGCTGATTGGCCAACATTCCTCAGTTCCCAAGATTTAACCTGCAACTGGACCCACGTGGGTCCTCTTTTGGCTCCGTTCCAGCATCCCTACCCTACCCACCCTGAACTAGGAATGGGAATCCGGCCTGACAGATGCTGCAGGTCTAGCCAATTGCCTGTTTGGGAGTCAGGAAGGAATTTTTTCTCCCATTCGCCAATTGGCAAAGGAGCAGGGAGGTTTTTTTTGCACCTTCAAGCCCCGGTAGGTTAGCTAGGAATGCGGTACTTGAGTCAAGTTGTTTGTTCATCACAACTCATTGCCAGTTCCCAGTGCGGTTAAAAGGATAACGTGAGCAGCTCCCAGCGGTAAAAGACCTGGGGTTTTGGTGATGGGCCTTGGGCTCATGGGACAGGGTATGATCTTGTGGCCTTTGCAAGCTGAGGTCAGAGCTTGTGGCCCTCACGGGCCGAGGTCCCCACCTTTCTGCACCCCCACCCTTCTGCTGAGGAGAGCCAACCCCAAGTTATGAGTTATATGGTAGAAGTCCTGTAACCCCCGGACTGGAACCAATTAAATGCATGGTATAGGAGATTATGGGTGATGGGCCAGTAGAACTCCTCCCCTGTGTCTGTCCTCATTTTGCTGCTGTGCCTGCATCAATCAAAGCTAGCTCTGGTATGTTTATAGATGCTGTCCTGATTGCAGTGTGGATGTACCCAAAGATTGAGCCACACATTTAAGAATTCCTTCTAAAACCTGTTTAAATTTCCAGATTGAAGTGTATTACAAACGGGCAAAAAATGCTAACTTGACAGGCAGCCTTAGAGAATTAAATCCTCTATTTCTTTAGTCATCAGTCAGACAACTGATGGGCAGAAGTGAAGCTGCCTTCCTCAATCCTTGCCTGGGAGAGTCACCTCTGCAGAAAGGAATAGTTCAGTCTCCATGCCCCAGTCTCTATCCATCCATCCATCCATCCATCCATCCATCCATCCATCCATCCATCCATCCATCCATCCATCCATCCATCCATCGGCCTCTCTTTCACAGAACATTTTAACTTTTTGATTTTTTTTTTTTAACCAAAACCCAAACTTTTTTTATAGTAAAATGTTCTGGTTCATTACTGAAAAATCAGAAAATGTTGACTCGGATGAAATTTTTCTGTGAAAATGTTCATTTTGATCAAAAATATGTTTTGATTAAAACATTCCAACTACCTCATCTTTTAAGACTCCCAGCACAGATGCAAATTACTACAAACTGTGGCATGAACATATGTACATCAGTTTATTTCATGGAATCCTTTGAACCAGACGTCAGATGAAAAGAACTTTTGATCATTATCAACCTGACTTGGATTAACCAAGAGACAAACCAAAAGTTTCTATATTCCACGAACCATGCACTTTCCTTTATTTTTACCTTTTTATCACAATGGACACAGACAATTTTGAGTAGGCTGCAGAAATCAAGCTTGCAGAATGTGCTGAAATATGTAAATATTAATAGTTTGGGGGGCATTTTTCTGGGATTTTCAAAAATGACACTCTTAAAGTATAATTGTATTGTTTTGCAGCTATAAAACCATCTAGACTCAGGACTATTAGGGGAAAGCAATAGAAAATGTATTCAGGGGAGTTTTAAGAAAGGATAAGGAACATCCTAATGTTGAAAGGAAAGTAATTCTGAGCCTCTGTTTTTCTCAACTGGTTCATTCATCTGCAATTTTTCAGTGTTCTTCCTGACCACAATAATATTGGTAAAGGGCAGAAAAAGCTCATGACATAGGCTGGTTGAAAAGTTTGCAGTGAAAAAAGGATTCGATGGAAAATTGGGTTTTTGACTAAATGAAAAATTTCAGGAAAATTTCCTTTTTTTTTTTTTTGTATGTGTCATCAATTCCTCCTCCCCACCAAAAAAAAACAAACAAAACAAATCTGGCCAAAAATTGTCTAAAAAAATATTTTTGAAAAAACTTGAGAATTTTTGGTTGAAAATGTCAATGAAATTTTTTTTTCTTTGTTGTCCTTGAAATGTTCTGTGGAAAATGAGCCCACGCCTTTAGAGTACTGTGGGAATGCAATGCCCTTTCTAAAGTGCGTATTAATCCAAGGACATCAACGCTAAATCTATGTGCAACTATGCTAGAGATCTGGACTGAGATCTCGTTAGATCTCCCAAGCGAAGGAGGATCAAAAGTGATGTTAGAAACATGGGAGTAAAACATAGGGATGGGCAAACCTGCTCCAGATAAAATCAGTACCATCCAGTCCTTGGCCTGACAATTGAACCAAACCCAAATCAAACATCGTTTTAAGTTTGAAAAAAAAAATCATCTTCTTGCCCTCATTTTCCATGTCCATGTCCTTGGCTGTGTCTGTCAGCTGATGTAACAAAATATGGTGAGAAAAGGACAGTGTTTGCCACGTTCTGCTCTATCTGAACCTACGAAGTATCAACAAACTCACTAGACAGCCTGATCTTGTGGGGTGGGTTGTAGTGCCTTAACTGTTACCATTTGAGTCCATGGGAGTTTGACCATTGACTTCAATGTGGGCAGAGTGAAGCCAACTCGGAGTCCTTTCAAACATCCCTCCCATCCCCAATGTTTTGAGTGCACTTTCCAGACTAAAGAGGGTCTGATTCATTTGGTTAAGCATCCAAAATTTGGACACTTACCCTAACCAAACAGAACCTGTAAACCTTTCAAGTTTTGCCATCATCTCTAGGAGAAATATTTGCAAAGCAAAACTGTCTGCTTGCAGATGTTAGGTGGTGATAAATAGTAGTGGTAAAGTGGCTGGCTGGATATTCTCCAGCCCTCTCCTGATTTAGGGTTATTTTAAAATCCTTCATACATACCCATAGATATATGTTTTCAATGACTTCTGGTTTGGGTTCCATAAATCTGCTTGAATGACTGGCTCGTGAATGATAGCAAAACCAGAACTCTCTGGGTTCAACAACCTGGCCCTTCTTTTAGGAGCATATTTTCAGAAGGTAAAAGCCCAAGTATGAACATGGAAAATGAGTGTGCAAAATATGCCCCTTATATTGAAGGGGGCTAAGGTACTTAACCAGCTGTTGAGGGAGGGGGAGAGCAGATGTACTCAGTTGGCACATGCAATGGCAGTAGCTGTTAACCATTTCAACTGCACTTTTGTGTACATGTTTTTTATGCACAGGCTCCAGATGTCCATTTTGAACACTTTATGGCAGATGCTCAGCTAGCATAAATTGCTGTCTCTCCACTGAGGTCAGCTGAGGATTTGCCCTCGTCGTCCCATGTGGTGTTAACGGTTCTTTAAATGTGGAAACTCAACAGCACTAATGACTTCCCAGGTGCTCATTCAGAATGGGCGAGAAAGGCCTAATCCAACTGCCTCTCTGATGTTGCTGGCTGAAAGTCAGAAGGATCTATTTTTACCCACCTTGCGTTTGCACATAAACATCCATGCACAGCTTTCTGTTGTTCCTGGAGTCTTTCAAGCATATGGCGAATAGAGTTTCAATGGATTAGAACCTATTGCTTCAGGAAATGTTGTTACAAATTGTTTTTCCACTGCAGCACATTGAGGATTTTCCATGCCACCTCCAGCGTATAGTCTAAAATTCAAGTGACCATCAGGGAAAGGAGCAGCCAGAAAGGTTTTTGGCAATGTGAAACCCATCAGCCTCTCGGAGCAAGTTGTAAAGGCATTACAAAAGCATGTCAGAATTTAGCAAAACAACAACACTGCTCCTTTTCCAAAGCTATTACTCAGAATTCAATGAAGCCATGTTTCTCTAACTAACTAGATTAGTTTACATCGTGTGATATATAAAGAAATAGAAATTACTTAGATTGCAATAAGCCATGTTTTTCTAACTAAATAGATTAGCTTACATCTTGCAGCAGAGGGAAATAAAGCCAACCGAAAACAAGTCTGATATTTATTTTAGTGCCTTAGGCTGGTTGGGTTTCTTATGTCTGTGTTCATTAGCTATAGTAAAAGTTTATCACTGTCTTCAGGGGCCCTCCTCTCTGAGTCAAATCTGACCCCTCAGTTGCTTTTGCATAGAAATAGCGTGGAAATGGCTATGGGCAGTGTACAGCTCTTTGAGTCCTGATCATTGTCTGCCTCTTACCTCTGCTCACCTTCTCACTTCCCTCTCTCCGGAGTTGATGGGAGTCTTTCCATTGGCTTCCAAGGATGTTGACCCTTATTGCCAAGCCCTCTTTTCCTTTGTGCCAGATTCCTACCCAGATCTTACCTTCTCTCAAGGCCTTTGTGTCTTTAGATCAGGAACCTCTCACACAAAAGCCCCTTTTCCACATAAAGGCCTCATCCAATTTCTCCCCCAAAATAATGGAGCCAGATGCTGAGCTGGTATAAATGGGCACTGCTCCATGATATACGGTTTGGTGAGACTTGAACCCAGCCCTGCAGAGCAACTAGGTAACCAACATCCCCTCACTGTCATCTGTAGCCTGCCCATTCTCTGTGACCCACAATCCACAGAGATTCAATGCAACAGGAAGTTCCGCCTTGAGGATTTGACTGACAGTGGTCTTAGCCATTCCTGATTGGCTCCTTGTCCCTATATAAGCCCATGGGGCATACCAGGTGTCCCGGCAACAATGTGGATCCCTAGCTAGCTGTCATAACTGCCCTGCTTTTCTGCTCCTGAACTCCCAATATTGACATCAGCTCTGACTTAGATTGTGATTCCCAGTTGACCCCTGGGATCCAAATGAGGGGCCCTTATAACTGGTATTGACCCTTGCTCTCACTCTGGCTAGACCCGCAGTTTGACTCTTGAGCCTGCTACTGGCTCTGCCCTCTGGCTTCCGTTCCGGAATCCCAGGCTCCTGCCTCCCTTCCCCCAGGACCCTGACTTCAATGGAGCTTTCCCCATTTACACCAGTTGGAAGATTTCACTCCATGGTTTTGAGATCTAAGAAATCATACTCAATATCTAACACAACATGCTGTCATATGTAGGAGTAACATACAGATCACAAGGAAATAAGGAACAGCTTTATTTCATATGGGAGTCCTCCTTGTATGGAGCCTGGATAGAAAAAAAAAGTTTAGTCTTATTGAAAAAGTTTTTGAATCCACAGTGCTGGGGTGAGTTCAGATTTGTACTAACTTTAGGCATCCAACTATGACTTTAAGAAAATTGAGGAGGGTTTAATTTATTAAGGTGACTGTAATTCACTTTCCTGAGATTGCTCAACTGAGATATACTAATAGTTTTGGGGAGGGCTGGCTTCCTTTTTTATCCTGGCGAGGTCAAAGGGCGAGGAGGTCAAAGGGCTTTCACAGGGTTGCGTCACTGGCTCAGTTCAGAAACTATCCCTGAACAGCCTACTGCAGGGATCAGCTGGTACTGATCACTGGTAGGGACAGGATACTGGACTTAGATAACCTATGGGTTTGATTCACTCTGGTAAGTCTTATGTTCTTATGGATAAAAAAGGTTCATTCGTCTCCTAAACATATGAAGTTCTTGAAAATCATTACCTCCTGGGCAAGAATAAGAGCACCTCTGAAATGTTCTGCACAGCCTGCTGTAACTACATCTTCTGGGGATTTGCTTCACATAGACGAGACATGTACGGCACATCAGGCGAGCCATCCAGACTGAGTTGTGGTTCCCAGACAATCCGGACTTGGGCAGGAACCGGCGGAGGAGCTCAGTCCTGAAAACCAGAAAAATGGGTACTCCAAAATGTTCCGGAACAGAACAACAGCCTCAATAAACCTGGAGCAGAAAGAAGGCTCCCTGGGGATGAAATCAAAATTAAACAAATAGAAGAATACTTCTACCTTGAATGTCTGCTAGAATCAAATAGGAAGCAGATGGAAGACTTTTAGAAGAAATCCAAGCTGGCTGGATTGCATTCAGGCAGATAAAAGACATCGCTGAGAACAATCTTTCAATTAATGGGGAGAGGAAGTCCTACAATTCATGTGGGCTTCAAGTGATGACACGTGGTTCAAATAACACGGTCCTCATCTAAGAAAACAGTGCAAACCCTTGTCACCACCCCTTAAGAAACATGCAGAAGGCAGTGTCACTGCTGACTCTATTCTGCAAGATGGAAAACAGAGCCAATGTATCTGATGACAACAAATGAGCTGATCATTTGTTATGGGAGGCAATTAGTAAGCAGTGGCCAGAACGTGTCGTCTCTAAAGAATTTATCCTTACATTGAGTAGACACGTGGGGCCAAAATTCCTCCACTATTTAGCTCCATTAAAATCAGTTGACTTACCCAAAAATGGAATTTGGCTTATGTGTCCTCAGAGCCTTGCTTTGTGTAAGACTGTTTGCTTAATAAAATTACACTGGTGCAGCAAAATAAAACCAAATTTATGAGCAGATTTCTCATTGTTTGCTTTTTTTTCTGATCAGTTCTACCACCAAGACTGCACAAATATACCTGGGAATATTTGTTAAAATTTTAAACAGACCTCACTTTGACTCTTTGAACCTATTTTGTGTTCACAGTCTAGTAAGGTTCCAGCAGACTGGCAGAAACTGTCACTGAAGTAGCAAAGTTTAAGAGGCTGTTGCAGAATGTTTGTGGAAAGCAGTTTCTGAAAATGTAGATGCAAGTATTATCATCAGAAATCAGATCAGAAAAGATACACTCACCCAGTCAGAGAACAGAAGCTCAGCTTGGGAGCTGCTGTCTGTACCTAGTCAAAGCATCTTGAAGTTCAAATATAGAATAGTCACAACAAACTGCTTGCAAACAAGCTGCATCCCAGTAATTGTTTGCATAAATTATTGAGCAAGTAATTTTAAATAAATAAATGTAAGGCAGTATAGATCCAATTTGTGGACAAGTCACAAAGAGAAAAAGAGATAAAATTAATTGACAGACAATTATTTACTATGAATTATTCCCCCAGCTCCATTCCAAATTCTGTGAGAGGGATTCAAAATATATAAGAAAAGCTCTTCTTGGAATATTTTCAGTTCTTCCCAAGGCTGCAAGGACTGGAATTCCTAGGAAAAAGTTCGTTCTTGTGAGCTGCGCAGTCAGATTGAGCCTACATTTTGGATAATTGTTTCAGACTTGTGGGTGCTTATGAAAAACCAAACCTTAATTCTGAGCCTTTTAGGAATCACCATTACAATTACTGGAGCAAATGTCTCACCAAATTCATATCCTACGCCGAGCACAATTGGTTAATAATAATGAATGTTGAGCTCTAGAGAATTGCAGTCAGATAACTGCAACCTCACTTAATTCTTGGAGATCAGGAGAATCCTGATATTGATTTGACCTTTGGCTTTTTTAAAGGGCAGCAGCTTCTTCCATTCCCAGTGGGCTTTTCCACAGTGGTAACAGGTTTCTTCTCAGTGCAGAACCCTTCACATCATGTCTTTCCACTCTCTCATTGTAAAAACCTGCTAAGCGTCAGGGCTCTATTAAGGTGCTGTGTGTGTGTGTGTGTGTGTGTGTGTGTGTGTGTGTGTGAGAGAGAGAGAGACGTGTTTAATCCACATATTTTCTACTGGAGGGGATGTGGAAGTGTGAGTTTAGAATTTGAAACAGAGCAGTTTGGGATTATAAAAATTTAGCTTGGCTCACAAAGGCTGTGTGTAAGCAGAGGCTTAATTGAGTTCTGCTGCCTGTAATGGGCCTCTGCCAGTCATTCAGGCAGGATCGACTGGCTGTCACGTCATCTGTGCATTGGGGGAGTCGGACCAATAATTCCACAATTCAAGCCTTTATTTTAATCACCCCAGAGGGACCTTGGGGAGCAGCCTTCAAATACGTAGGCCCACTTGCGAAGTTATTTGTGAGCAACACCGTTCACCTGTGCTGCCTTCTTGACTCCACTGCTCCTGTTTAAACTGCAGCCTTTGCCTGGTTCTGACACCACATTCTTTCAGTATCATGTCATGTAATCTCTTTTTTTCAAACTGTTAAGTAAACACTCCACCGCCATAACAGAGCTTCCTGAAGAGCAAAGCCTTTGGAGTGTCGTGAAAGGAGATCCTTATAATGGAACTCAAAACAACTGTAGGTGAAAACTGGTGTCTGACAATTTCACATCCACTTAGGTAAGCAAAGGAATTCAGCCCCAAAGCCTCTGTCTGAATGAATGCTCGTGATTCCTTTGCTGAGGGGATTTTACTGCTTCCCAATATTGTTTATCAATGTCTACTGAGTGCCCTTTTCTCTTCTTAACTGGCTTCATATCTTTGGGGTTCTCCGGCCCTCTGACCCTGGACTGTCAGCAGCAAACTGTGAAACCACTGCACACAGGAAAAATGTGGAAAGAAATAACTTCAAGCAAAGTTTTATACCAAAATTCTAAATCTTAGCTGGGCCAGTTGTCTGAAGATGGTCAAAAAAAAAAAAAAAAGGAGGGATAGCTCAGTGGTTTGAGCATTGGCCTGCTAAACCCAGGGTTGTGAGTTCAATCCTTGAGGGGGCCACTTAGGGATCTGGGGCAAAATCAAAATTGGTCCTGCTAGTGAAGGCAGGGGGCTGGACTCGATGACCTTTCAAGGTCCCTTCCAGTTCTAGGAGATGGGATATCTCCATTAAATTAATTTATAAAATTAATAATTTAATCTCTTAGTTTCTTGGTTACACTGAAATATGGAGTTCCACCAAATGAGTTGAGGCCAAATTCTGCTCTCAGACTTAGGGGTGAAGCCAGTGACTTGTCCCAGTAGCTCTATTTATTAATATTGTGAAGCAATGTCTGTCCATTTGACCCATCACTAGGTTTTACTATGAGGTAATCAAAGTGCATTGGCTAGCCCATTTCAAAAACATAATGAAGAGAATGCACTGTAGCTTTGAGCTTAAGGTACACCAGGTAAGGTAAACCATGGGCAGGGAGTATAGGGCTATCCTCCCCTAGGTATCTCACAGTAAACATGACAGGTACCTTGTCTCCATTTAGAATTTTATAGCAAGATGACTATTGCCCACTAGTTACCGTGTTGTAAAACCCCTACCCTTTTGTCTGTGAAGAGAAAGCCTTTGTCTTCTTCATACTTCCCAATTTGCAGGAGAAATACCTTAATTAATAGAGTTTTAATTCAATTTGCGGGTGTGTTTTGTGACGTATGTCTGGCTGTGAGCATGTGTATGTGAAGAACTGATTGATGGAAAGTTATGTTGAAGAAATGAGTTTTGCATTTAGTCCTGCAAATTGTGAAGTCCATGGCCATTCTGATCTCATGTGACTATAGGGGGAGGGATAGCTCAGTGGTTTGAGCATTGGCCTGCTAAACCCAGGGTTGTGAATTCAATCCTTGAGGGGGCCACTTAGGGATCTGGGGCAAAATTGGTCCTGCTAGTGAAGGCAGGGGGCTGGTTTCAATGACCTTTTGGGGGTCCCTTCCAGCTCTATGAGATAGGTATATCTCCATATATATATAGCTGATCAAAACATGCCAACTATTTTTTTGTGGGAAATTTAGGATTGTTTTTTCCCAGTCAAAAATACAAGTGTATACCCACTTCTTTTTCTTTGGTTAAAATGTTTGGTTTCCAAAAACTAAAACCTGGAATTTTGTACAAAAAACTTAAATTGTATTTGGTTTCTGTTTTTCATTGAAACCAAAAAGAAAATTTTCCATAATTTTTTTTGTCTAGATTGAAAAGCCACTTATCTTGATGAACTGTTGATGTTGACCAACTGCACTTGTGAGTTCCATGATGTTCGTGCCAAAAGTGATTTTTAATGTTGCTTTAGTGCTTGGATCATTACACTGATACATATGGGATGATATTTCCAAAACGAGCCAGGGTGTTAGCCACACAATCCCCTTTGAAATTAATGGGATTTGTGTGGCTAAATCACCTAGTAGGCTTTGAAAATCTTAACCAATGATTTGAAAGATTTCCCTACAGTTTAGTTTCCTCTGTGTGGAAGGGGTATAACATTGTTTTGCTCCAGTTGGGTAAGAATGTTGTTAGGATATGAAGATTATTGTATGCAAAATTAAACAAGAAGCGCTGGACTGAAGAATCAAAACAATTGGAAGAAAGTGGGGACTACACAGCAAGGGAGACAGGAAGAATTCTCTACTGTGTATCATTGTTTACAATCATAGAATCATAGAAATGTATAGTTGGGAGGGACCACAAGAAGTCATCTAGTCCGGCCCCCTGCTCTGAGGCAGGACTAAGTAAACCTAAACCATCCCTGATAGGTGTTTGCCCAACCTGTTTTATAAACCTCCAAAGACGGGGATTCCACAATCTCCCTTGGAAGCCTATTCCAGTGTTTAACTATGCTTATTTTTAAAAAGTTTTTCCTAATATCTAACCTAAATCTCCCTTGCTGTGGAATACGCCCATTACGTCTTGTCTGCCTGGTAAAGAATGATTTGTTAAACACTGAGAGAAGGGGCATGACGTGGGCACCTTCCCTTATAAATCTGAAATTTGGCCCAGGTTTATCAAGGTCCGTGACCCTTTCTACATGCCTGAGCCAAATTTGCAGTATGCTTGAGGTGACTTTTGAGTGAACTTGGGATGAGGTTAGCCTGGAACAAGTTATGGGTTCATCTGGGGAGCCTGTAAAACATGGTAGTTTTGTATAGTTAGATAGGGGCCTGAACCCCCGCCCCCTCAGTGTGAGCACTTAGGCTGTGATAAGCAACTAAACATTTCAATGCTTATCCAGACCTCCTGAGACTCATCCATTACTACAAAGACATACTAGTAATTAGAAGCTTTAAAGGTTGTTATTTGTATCATAGTAGCACCTAGAAGTCCCAACCAAGATCAGGGCTCCATTGTGCTAGGTGCTGTACATACCCGTAGTGAGAGACCGTCCCTGCTCCAAAGAAATTACAATCCAAATAGAACAGACAAAGAGTTGGAGGGGAAGTGACTCACCTAAAGTCACACAGGTCAACAGCAAAGCTGAGAATTGAACCTGTGTCTCCCGAGTCCCTGGCCTTGCCATTGGATCATGCTGCATCTTTAAAAGTTGCAAAAGGGTTACAAGTGGATTCTTTCTGGGGAGGGTTTTCTCCCTTCCCCACAAGTGAATACGCATGTGGCCTAGCAAAGAAGATGAAAACAAAATGACCGGTTAACATCTAAAATTGGAGGCAGAGCAAATAATAAGAACATAAGAGCAGCCATACTGGGTCAGAACAATGGTCCATCTAGCCCAGTATCCTGTCTTCCGACAGTGGCCAATGCCAGGTACCCCAGGGGGAATGAACGGAACAAGTCATCATCAAGTGACCCATCCCCTGTCGCCGTAATGTGGAACAATGCAACTACGTGCAAAATGTTATGGATCATTCAGGTGAGTGGGAGCGCAGGTGGCAAATTCAGTTTAGTGAAGGTAAAAATAAAATTGTCTGGGAGCAGTGAGTCAACTTAGGAAACACGGGCGAAGATAAACAGACATCAGGAAATGAATTATTGTCAAAATATGGCTGAATCAACCCAGGGCAGAGCAAAAACAACTGATGACACACTGCACTATGGTGTAATAGCAGAAAGAAAGAATAGGAAATAAAATGCAAAGAAAGGAGAAGGTGGATCAGGAGCTTCTGTTCACTCTATCTTGGTATTAAATAACAAGAGGACATACAATGAAAACTAAAGGGAGGCAAGCTCGAAACTGATAAAAGGAAATACATCTTCACACAATGCACAATGCGTGTGTGGAACTCATTGTCCCAATGAATCGTCGAGGCCAACAGCTTAGCAGGGTTTTAAAAAAAAGATGTTTATATGAATAACAAGAATATCCAGTTATATAAACTCTCATATTTCAGGGCATAAGATGACCACTGACAGTTGGGGTCAGAGGGAAATTTTCTCTGGGGACAGGTTACTCTATACCTGTCTACAGCAAAGTTTCTTCACTGAAGCTGCTGGTACCGGCCATTGTCTGAGACAGGATACTGGACGAGATAGACTACCGGCCTGATGCAGTATAGCAATTCCTATGTTCCTGGTGTTACTATGAAGATGTATGACGCCTGATATACCCCAGTCTGGAGCAGAACTGAGTGGGAAATGGTTTTTCCCTCTCACAAGAATTTTCCGAGATTTTTCCTGTCCCAAATCGAGACAAGATCTTGACATTTATTTATGAACCGAACAGCATCCCCAAAAGTATATATATTTATGGTTAATCGAAATGTTTTGTTTCAATAATTTTGAGACATTTTGATTTCAATCTTTTAAAAAAAAATTCAAATGTTCAAAATAGGAAATTCATCAAAACCAACCCTTTCCTGCCAAAAAGTTTCAGTTTTAACAAATCGGCATTTTCCGATGGAAAAAAATAACGTCCCATTGAACAATTCCCAAGCGTTTCTAATCTGGGGTATTGATTGCCATAGAAAAATATCATCGCTGTTAGAAGATGCAGTCTAGGGTAATGAGGAGAAGAGGAGTGGTGAAAAGCGCAGGATTGAGGAAAGGGTAGGATTAAGAAGATTGTTGCGAAGTAGCAGGCAGTTTGAGCTTGATGCCATTTTCCTGTTCCTAAAAGTTCTACCGTCCTCATGAGAGGAAGAGAAAATAAACCATGGAATGGTAATGCACAAGGTTACATAATCAGTGTCAAGGTCTACTGACCTCACTGCTAATGGTTTATGGGCAGCCGCGGGCATCCTCAACTGAATAGCAGCCTGGTATTTTTATTATACCTTATCTAACACTTGCCAAATGACTCTGACCCAATATGCAGAGACTTATGTGAGTTCTTTGTTTGTGAAGGCTAGGACTATAACAGGGTTTAAAAGAGAACTAAATAAATTCATGGAGGTTAAGTCCATTAATGCTATTAGCCAGGATGGGTAAGGAATGGTGTCCCTAGCCTCTGTTTGTCAGAGGGTGGTGATGGATGGTAGGAGAGAGTTCATTTGATCGTTATCTGTTAGGTTCACTCCCTCTGGGGCACCTGGCATTGGCCACTGTTGGCAGACATAATATTGGGCAGGATGGACCTTTGGTCTGACCCAGTATGGCCGTTCTTATGTTCTAACACAAGGAGCCGGGTGTGGAGTAGCCTTTATTTGGCTTATGGCTGAGGCAAAATGGGTTAGTCTAAAGACAATATGGGGTGTATAGAACTGCGTGGGACCTTTATAAGGCTCTTGTCCTTTGAGATCACTGGGTGTTAGTCCCAGAGCAAATTCCACATCTACTGAAGCAGCAGGACAGGGCTGTATGGTTTCACTGCATTGCAACACACCAATGGCACCACTGCATGTAGCCCCACGTCCTGTCTCCAGTGCTCAGTCTGAACAACGGGGCTGGGGAGCTCCTTGGGGAGTGGTAAAGCATTCTCCCTGCAGGCAAGGAACAGCAGCTAAGTAGCTTTGCACCTACCACTTCTCATTCCAGGCTGGTATAGCCTCCAGGTCTCCTGTGCTGTCTCATATGGATCAATGTGTGTGTGTGGGGGGTGTGTGTGGGGAGATATACATTGAATCCAGCACTCCTCAAACTAGCTCTGGATCCCCAGTATACAATGGTGCTGTGCATCTGGGATGCGTGGCATGTAGGGCGATGCACCATCCAATTCTATAAATTGTTCTGTTGGGATGGAGAGAGGGAAATGATTCCACAACTGGGCCTGATGGAAAGGCCAGTGAAGTCTTGGATCAGGCGCTATAAGAGGATTTCAAAGTATCTCATACTCTGACACACAACCCCTCTCTGAAGGAACCATTCTGAAGTGTCCCCAAAAGTCTCCAGTGCAATTTTGTTTGGCCTTTCCTTAATGACCACACAGAGTAGGCAGTCAATTTTGCTGGTCCCTTGGATGGTTGCTAAAGATGCTGTAGCTGGAATTGAACAGGTTACCTGGAAGTATGCTCTAAGGTTGAAATCACAAAGGTCCCAGTTTGGTAAAGCACTTAAGTATGTGCTGAACTCTGTCCATTGCAAGGAAAGATAGTCCAGTGGCTAGAGCACTTGCTTGGGATTCGGAAGAGTGGGATTCGGCTCCGTACAAATTTCTTCTGTAACCTTGTGCAAGAAAGTCTTATCCTTTCTGTGTCTGAATTCCCCATGTTTAAAACAAGGATAGTAGCACTTCCGTACCACACAGTGATGTCATGAGGATAAACACCCTAAGTTTGTGAGATGCTGAGAGGCCATGCAAATGGGATACATGTCAGGGTTTGAGTGAGATCCCTATATAGCAAACCATTAAAGCACATGTTTATGTCCCCTTGAAGTCAATATGGAAGCCTAAAGTAAAGCCTGTACTTAAGTGCTTTGCTGGATCAGGGCTGTAATACCTACTTTTGTTGTTAACAAAATAATTGATAAAATTCCACCTATATAAATAGTCCTAGCTATTGTGTTGCTGGCATCAGGCCTTTCAAATGTACCTTCCAGGGAATGAGTGGATCTAGTGTGTTCATTGAGTGCTCAACAGGTACATCTCTCTCTAAATGCTGCAATGCCATTTTGATGTCTGATGCTTCTAGGACATCTGTATGGACCTCTGGGTAGACTCATGCCTCAGACGTAATGTTCTACAGAGAAAGCTATCTTTTTGGCAGTGAAATGCCAGTGATTTCCCCATTTTTCACCACATCTCTACTGTCTTTCTATTTCTCTCTAGTAGTGAAAATGAAATAGGCAGTGGCAGCATATTTATGGCTCAGATGTCTTGTTTTCAGTTCAGTTGTGTATGGCCTTCTAATGTTGATTTTATAGAGGGACAGGGAACTGGATAGTATGAAACGTGGCTTGATTATTTTTGTTTAAGCCAAGGATCTGCATATTAAAAACAGAGAGTCCTGGTTTGGATGGTTTCAAGGCAGATAGCTGATGCTGATGTGCTTAAGCATCATTCGTCAGTCTGGGCTATATAGATTATAAACAGAGCAGATTAAAACTCAGAATTTCCATCTAGCAGGAAATTCTGACATTTTCAAATGTCCTTCTGTCTTGAATCGGAATAAAAAGTTGAAATTTCAAAGTTTCGGAAATACCAAAATGACATTAAAATATTTCATGGCAATAAGGTCAAAGCACTTGTTTGGAATTTATCATTTTTGCTTTTGCATTATAGCTTATATTGTCAAATTTGAAACAAAGCACTTTGACCTTATCGGATTGAAAATGTTGTCAAAATTGATACTCTCCCAGGAAACATTTTGATTTAGTTGAACCAACAATTTCAGATGGAAAAAAACTTCCATCGTGGGGGAAAAAAAGGGACTCTAATTATAAGGTCTCCAGGGCAGGGACTGTCTTTCACTCTGTGTTTTTACAGTTCCTAGCACAGCGGGGTCCCAATTTGAGTTGGAGCCACTGGGTGAAACTGCAACACAAATAATAATAATAGCTCAAACGGTAATTAATAATAATTAATGTGCAACGCCTAGCACCATGTGGCCCATATCTTGGCTAGGGCCTCTAGACTCTGTAGCAATACAAATAATGAATTAATAAGCTGTTGACAGTCCTCTGACACTTTTCTGGTTCTCTCATCCTTAGTTGTCATCACTGGCTACTTTTCAGTCCCTGCTTGTCGGGAGAGGCCTCGCGGCCATTCCTGAGACACTCTGAACAAATCCTGAGCAGCAAAACACTCCAGTTTAATTAATAAGACAAGAAAAAAATGGAAGGATCCTTGTCTGCCTTTAATAGGTGACGTGTTTCCTCAGGCATTACGGCAATGGTGCTTTTGCTGTCAGGATGGCTGGCGGCAAAAATGGCATATCTCTTTATTGCACATTACAAACTACATGCCGAGAGGCTTGTTCGAAGTGCAAGTCACTGGGCACCTATATCTGGTCTTTGACATTCCAGCCAAAGACCTTGCACTTCCTCATCTTCTCCTCCCCCGCCCCCAACTCTGCTTTCTTTGTGCCAGGGGATAAAGGGCTGGTAGTGAAGATATTAGGTTTCCACTTCAGTCAATACTTTGATGTTCAAAGCTGTTTAATATTCATTAAAGCTGCTCTTCAGATGTAATTGCAAGAATTACACTTCCCTTTTTTATGCTTGTCTGTAAACGTTAGGGGACAGGCAGTTAAACCCATTGCCGCCACTGAGGGTTTTTTTTTTTTTTTGATGAGGGAGAGACATCAAGCATATAGGACTTACTCGGAGTTAGCGCTCTCTTTCGCAATGGGACGGTATCAGGCTTGAGGCCCTCCCTGCCCCTGCCCTTCGAAAAATTACACTTAAAGAGGGTCAGAATGATAGAAATTGGATCTATTGGGTCTTCTTATCCATCTCCTGCCCCGCACTCTACTACTTCTCTAATGTTCCCTACATTAACTGTTCTGTCAAAGAGACCTGTATGGCTCCCCATTGTGTCTGAGCACCTCACAATGTACCTCTGAGGTAGGGCAGTGCTATTATTCCTGTTTTATGAATGGGCAATAGAGAGAGAGAGCAGGGAATTGAATCCATGTTTCACAAGTGCTAGATTAGTATACAAACCACTGGACCATCTTTACTCTTCCGGGTCAGGCTTTTTTGTAAGTTTTTCAGGACTCTATCTGGATAGAAATTCAGTGGGGATAACTTTTCTCAGGGTACTTTCTCACGTCCACTTCACTTCCCAGCTGTAATCGGGCAGTCCAGATAGGAGAATAATAATAAACGCAAAGCTTAAAAAATATCAGGGAATAGGAAGGCAGAGGGCTGCAGAGTAAATGAACTTGTCAAAACTCAGAAGAGGTTCCAGTCAGGTTTGGTTTGTGTGTTGGTTGGTTTTCATTGTACCCATCCCTGACAACCAGAACGCAGGCAGCTTGGATGTGTTTGGAACATAGGAATGACTTCACTGAATCACACCAATTGGCCCATCTACTCCTGCAGTCTGTCTTTGACGGTGTTCAACCTTTGAACTCCAATTAGGTGGGGTGTTTCATGGGAGAAAGGGGAGTGAGCCAAAGGGCTCTTTGTTAATTTTAAAACAGTCAAAATGGGGCAATGGCAGAAAATAGGAATTGCAAGATGAATTACTAAATTTGATCTGCAGTAATTGAGTGTCTAGATTTCCATCCCCATGCTGTATAATTTATACTGGTCATTCCCACTATATCACTAAAACCCAAGCATTAAAAATATCCTGAGTCAGGCCTTCCCAAAGTCATGAGATTGGCTTAAAAATCTTGTGATTAAATAATAATAATAATAATTCATAAAGAGAACTGAGAGTTTATTTGTATTCCAATTTTTGAGTCTTCAATGGTCACAATTTCAAGCTTTTCTGCACAACCATGAAGGTTAGAAACCTACTTTTTAAAAAAAATGCAAGCTGCAAGTCTCACATAATCACCTGACTCTAGGAGCTGGGTGGGTCCACAACATGAAATATCACCAGACTTGCATAAAATTGAGAGACTCAGCAACTTTGCACCCTTTCTTGACAAATAAGAGTTAAGTGTGTCAGTCTCCATGTTGTAAGATAGCATCTCTAACTGTGCTTGAATCACATGGGAGCTTAGGTGTGCTGAACAGCCTGGAGGAAACAAAGTCCGTTTAGTTTATAAAATGACTAACCGTAAAGGAGGCAAGTGCTCACCTTATTCCTCCCCACCTTTCCATTTCTGCAGCATTGCCTACCAAGAGGCAGATGGAGAACTCTGGCTTGACTGTCCAGGATCAAGCTTTTGGAATATACTGAATGGAACATCAGACCTAATCAAAAATCTGTGGTGGTTTCACCCTCTGTTAGCTGAAGCTCTGATAAGCCTTATGACTAGTGACATCTAGCAGAGCTCCTCCTTTGGCTGAAGTGGCAGAGGCCTATATATCTAAATGGAGCAGAAGGTCCTGGGTTCCGTACCACATGTCTGCAGATGTAGCTATCAGCTGTGTTTCCCCTGACCCCCGAAAGGATTTGTCACATGCTTTTCCAGTCTGCCTGGTGAGTTAAAGGAACGGCTCCACTGCCTCAGCCAGCAGAGGGAACCTGTAAAACCCAGTAACCAGCCTGAAGTTCTGTAGGCAAAGGGCAGCTGTATTTGTGCTCACAGGGAAACTCATTGTAGATAAACACATCCACGCCTAAACCACCATACTTCTTTAATAATACAAGGATGTGCCTGGAATGTGCCATTGTCCTCAAGGTCCTGTTCTGATCATCCAGTCCTCTTGTCTAGAACCATCACACATCAACCACTGCTTGCTAAAGCTGCTAATGGCACAAGCGCTTGCTCACGCCCCTCTTCTTCTCGCATGGTTTGGTCTCCTTGCTGCATCTGGTTGGCTGAATATGACTGGGGCGGAGTACACTGTCAATAATATTTGTTTGGTTGGGAAGTTTCCAAGCCATGTCATTAACAGGGGATTCCTTTGTCCCTTTTCCAGCCTGGGAGAGGCAGTTGTAAACACCAGCATGCTCCTTGAAACGTTTAGAACCTTCGCAGGTGGCAAGAATTTCTGGAGAAAGTTTTCCCCCTTTGATGTTGCAGTTTGCGTTGGGATCTCGACATAACTCAACTCTGTGCTATAAGGACTGTTGCTCAGTTCAAGATGCCATCCATCAACTACAAAAGAACCACTGTCCATGGCTTAATCAGTTGGATTGTATGTCCTTAGTGGAGTCTGGATGAAGTACAGTACATTCAGCCCTAATAGAGGCAATTAATGTCACTCAAATATTACTCCCCTTCCACCTCCTTTTGAACAAAAACAACACGCTTAATTGCAGAGGTTCCTTTGCATTCAAAAGTATGTTACTCTTAATGGAAGTTTTGCTTACACTGAAAATCGGCTGCAGCAATCCTGTTCCTATTAAAAACCTATTTTCAGCAGCAATTCCCCCCATCCTGCTCTGCTAGTCAAACTTTTGCTTCCTTCATCTCAAAACTATGTGCAGACCAGATGGCTTCAGCCAAAACTAATTTCCTTAGCTGTCTTAGTGAAGAGCTCATGTGAAATCTTTGACGTCCGACAAGGTGATATTGTTCCCTGTGTGTTAGCATAGCTTCTGAGCCATACGCTGGGGGGTGAAAAATCCCTCTTGATGGATTGCTGAGATGCCCATGCAAAGGAAAAGGTAGTTGGCACATGCCAGGGAGGTGCAATTACACAATGCTTACACAGCTGAGCCTATGATGGTATAGCCGTGTAGCATAGACACTTAGTATACCCACAGAAGGACTCCAGCTAATGGAGGAACACCAAATTCCCCTAACAATGTTAGATATACCGACAGAAGCCATCTTCTATTGTCATACCTGCATCTGCACTGGAGGTTTTGTCGGCATAACTGTGTTGGGTAGGGAATGTGTTTTTTTCACAGCCTGGACCATCAGAGCTCTGCCAGTATAGGTTTAAAGTGTAGACCAGGCCTTCAAATTGAGACCAAATGTTTTTTTTTTTTAAAGGCAGCTTTAAAGCCGCCCTTAATTTAAAAACTCAGCAGCGTGGAGCCTGAGTAATTTCCAGATTATTTTTCCTCAGTTAATTTGCTACAGTGTGTGTTGTAACAAGCAACAAAGCATCTCACGCTCTCGAGTCTGCCACACAGGTGCGAAGCAGTGATCGACTGGGTTCTGTAAATCTGAGGTTGGTCAGTTGACTTCAATTCCAGCTCCCAACAATTAGTGACTTAGACGCAGGTTGGGCACCATACCCAACTTGCAGGCTCTTGTCTTTATCATCAGACCGTAAAGTATTAGTGAGCGCTAGCCAAAATATGCCTAGCCCCTGCCATCCCTCTTGAGACAGAGTTGAAAAATGCTGCTCTCCTAGCAGAAACTGAAGCTTTGAAACCTCGACTGCACTTGGGCAAAGGATTAGCAACCTGCTTTTTTCTGCCACCACTCCTACCTTCCTTAGGATAGGCTAAGGATCCTGCAGTTTCTTCTGCTCTAGTAGGACCTACCTCCTCCTTGGGCTGAGACTCTCCCAGACTGCATTGCAGGCTGGATCCAATGGGAATCTTCCTGCTGATGTCAATGAGCTATGGATCAAGCCCTGTGGCATCAGAGAAGCCACATTCTCATTTCCTTAATGTAATATTCTCTGAATAGCAGTTGGAACTAAACAGTGAACATTTATCTAGCGCAGTGGTTCCCAAACTTGTTCCACCGCTTGCGCAGGGAAAGCCCCTGGCGGGCCGGGCCGGTTTGTTTACCTGCCGCGTCCACAAGTTCGGCCAATCGTGGCTCCCAGTGGCCGTGGTTCGCTGCTCAGGCCAATGGGAGCTGCTGGAAGCGGTGCGGGCCGAGGGACGTACTGGCCGCCGCTTCCAGCAGCTCCCATTGGCCTGGAGCAGTGAACCGCGGCCACTGGGAGCCACGATCGGCCGAACCTGCGGACGTGGCAGGTAAACAAACCGGCCCGGCCCGCCAGGGGCTTTCCCTGCGCAAGCGGTGGAACAAGTTTGGGAACCACTGATCTAGCATTTAGTAGTAGTATCACGGTAGCACCTGGAGGTCAGGGCTTCGTTGCGACAGGCGCTGCACAAACCCATAACAAAAAGACAGCCCCTGCCTCTTTTATCTGAGAGATTCGGTGTTTAAAGTAGATTCAAACAGGAAGGGAGGAGCATTCAAGTCCAGGAGGGTGGGGTGCTATGGGGGAACATTTTCTCTGCTGAGCCAGGGAGAAGAAGGGGAGCTCTCTTCCTCTGCATTTAGCCGTTGGGGTTGGTGGTGGTGATGGTGGCTCTCCATTGCTCCCCTGCCATTACTGGGCCTGATTCTCGGTTGCAGTAAGTCTGCTTTACACGGCTCTGACAGTGTAAATTACCTTTGCACTCACTCTTGGCCCCTTTCCTCTGCATGAGTGGTGTAAAAGGAGGCTTAGTGTAACAGAGAATCAGGCCCATTGGCTTAACCATCCTACGCTGCAATGAAATTCCTGCAGCAAAATAGTCAGGGCCCAGGGACCTCATCATGCTAAAGCAAACGTTCAACGTCAGGCGCCATAAGTACAAAGTGTGGTTGTTATTAATAATGAACTCAAAGCTAATAGGCATATCTGGGAATATACATGGATAAGGGGTCATGCGTTCTGGAGCAGAGAGACACCGGTCTTGCACAGTTGCCAGCAAATGAATGTTCGTATTTGAAAAGGTATGTTTTCCTTTAAGGAATTGGGCAGAGTTGTATATAAAAATAACGTCATCGTAGCATGTTAATATACAGACAGTGTTTTATTACGAATAAGGCCTCTGTGCTCTCTCAGAGGACTCTTCCCAAATGTGATTTACATCATTAAAATATCCGAGTACATTTGCACTAAAGATGGCTCCACCGGCTTGAATAAACTCAAAGGCCTGCATCCACAACTGGTGAAAGTCAGAGTATTCCAATGGAGCTACACCAACTTACGTTGCCTCAGGACATGGTCCAGAATGCCTTCTGTTCATCCAAAGCCCAGACCAAAGCTTTGATGTTCATGAACATTTGATGTTGATGTTGATGTTGGGAAAACTTTACCTTCCCCTGCCCTACTATCTTATTTTTCATGTCTCTGTATTTCCTGGTCTTGGCCAGGTCTGGAAGTGCGAGTGGTGACATACTTGAAACAGGGCTGTTCTCATGGCATTTCCGGACTGATCAAAAGCAAAAATTACTAGAAATGTCATGAAAAGGCCTTTTTTTCTGGTGAATTCCTGCCCACCTTTGTATATCCAAGAGGTGTATATAGTTCACAGCTAAATGCTGAGTTCTTATGCTAACAGAACCCAAACCTTACGTTTTGCCCATCACACTGCTCCCTGCGGATGCTCCCGCTCATTCACTTTTTCATATTCTTAAAAAAAAGGAATAAATTTCGGGGCCTGAATGTAACATAGCTACTGGATAGAATGTGATGCAGAACCACACCACCTAGATGGAGCTTGCGTATGCATGGGGCTTCTCAGAGCTCTTAGGAACCAGAGTTGTTATACCAGTTATCTGTCAGTCTATCATTTTAGGGTTTTACACTGCCCCCCATCACCACAGTATTTCAGCTCCTTCCACATAAAAGCAATGGCAATAGGAAAGTCTCTGGTGGACTCTGTGTGCAGGGGTCATGACTCCTTCCCACCCCTTTATGAGAAACTAGTGCCCACAGGAAGTCTTGGCCAGAATTTCATTTGCATTTTGAAGAGCACAGGAAGTGTATAGACTGGTCATAATCTGTCTCTTGATCTCTGTCCCCTTCATAAATTTAGCTTAGTGTCTTTGAAGAAGATTTTTTTTCCCTTTTTTTTTTCTTTTTAGGCAGCTGAAGATGGAAATCCTCCTGAAATCAGAAATAAAATGTAGTGCAAACCAAGATGTTTTCAGAGAGATCATGCAATAATTTTACAGGTCATTTCTATGGAAAAGATGGGTGGGGAACTTCCATGCGGTCTGGAGCGGAGTATTGCTTGGATTGCTCCTCTTGTGTGGAATCCTTTCTGTGCACAGTGTGTGCACTGGTGGAATGCACTCCTGAAATGAATTATACTCTGTCTCTCTCTGAAAGAAAGAGGTTTGCAATAAGGCAGAAATGCATGTGTATTTTTTCACATGTAGGTTTAGATCTCAGAGACAGAACATGCTTAAGAGGGCAGTGATGATGATGAGGGACTGCATGGTTCCTAGCTAGAGGTATTCCCTTGAGGGTGTAGAATATGACGTTTACCTCGTTGGAAAACTTTCTGTTGTAATCAGAGCTGTTCAAACTCAGCAGTGAAGGGCTGCATGGCTTTGGTTTAACTTTGTATGGGGTTGTGCTTTCTCAGTTTTGCTTTGAGTTTTGAATGAAACCACAGTTTCACTTGGTACAATGAGTTCTGTATTGTTTTTGGTATCGAACCATAAACCTGCCCAGGGTTCATTGGAAGTGGGCCAAAGCTCAGTTCAGACATTCATAAATGAGTATTACTTAGTTTCAGGGTTCCTTGCAAAAATTTTGTTCTGCTTTAGGTAGCAAGTAGGGCCAGAAGAAAGAGCATCCATATTAGAGATTTTACCTATCTAATAGTGAGAGATGGAATGAACCATAGGTGACAGATGTTACCCACCTAAAGAAGAGCTCTGTGTAGCTTGAAAGCTTGTCTCTCTCAACCAAAAAAGGTGGTCCAATAAAAGATATTACCTCCCCCCCCTTGTCTCTCAGATGTTAGTCACGTCACTTAATGCACTACAGGAAATGGCTTAGATACTATGGTAACAAGGGCAGCGTAATAGGGTCCTCAGTGGGCTCAGTGGCCTAGTGGATAGCATACACTCAGCTGGGAGTGGGGAAATGGTAGGGGAGCCCAGGCCCATCCACTCCACTGGGCTCTGACCCAGGGTCCCAGGAGGGTCAGCAGCGTTGACCTTTGGGAAAGATTGTGGGCTGTCTGCGTTACCCTTCATGGGTCGCTTCTAAGGTTGCCAGGTGTCTGGTTTTTGACCAGAAAGTCTGGTTGAAAAGGGGACCTGGCAGTGTCCGGTCAGATGTACTGACCGGACACCAAAAGTCCAGTTACTGTGTTTGGGGGAGGTGCTGGGACATCAACTGACACCAGCCCCTACTCAGCATCTGATCATGGGCAGGCAGGCAGCAGGCTCCGCATCAGGCTGCAGCTCCCAAAGTAGAGGGAGCCCAGCTGGTGTGTGGAGGGAGGTGGAGAAACAGAATAAATTAGAATGACACTGGATAATCCCAACAGCATATATCCTGGAGCTCTGTGTAACAGCGAGACTTTCTACACATCACAGGTCCTTTCTGCAAATGGAGGACCAACAGGAGGACTAAAGTAGACTTTACCACCTAGCAGAGTTCTCTCTCTAATGCCTGGGTTTGTTGTGTGTGTATATGTCTGTGTGAGACCCATTGATCAGTGTGTGTTACATAGCCTGACTCCGTGCCCACTTCCAGCTAGCAAGCCTTGGCTCTTTAATTCAGGCTTATCAGCTCATGCTTTTAGCTCTGCAGGTTCCTTGTTCAATCCCTGGTGTGTCAACCAAGATGGCGGCCAACACATTTGATTCAGTAGCACAGGGAGAGCTGAATCCATGACTCCATAGAGTCTGACAGTGGATCGTAAGTGGATTGGCTCCCATGGGAGCTGTTTCAAACCGGTGTCAGCTGGAAATCACTTTTTTGCAGATTATTAGTGATGTATTGAAGAAGCCCAAAGAGTTTTTTTTTCTAGTTTCTAACATGTATAAATTAATTATGTCTTAGAACATGTGCACAACATTTAAAACTGTAGTTAAGAAAAATATTTGGATATTATCAAAAGTTTATCCAAACTATCGAAGCCCCTTAGGTCTGCCAAACCAGGTTGGAAAATTTGGAAGAACAGGCTTTTCTCATGGGCAAAGAATTTCGAAAGCAATTCGTGATATTGGGTGCATGACTTGAGATATCTCAAAGAGGCCTGATTTTCAGAGGACGGGTTATCAGCAGCTTCAGAGGACGGGTAAATCAGGCCCCTGTAAGTGTCTGGGGTTGGGCACCCAAAATCGCTAGTTGGTTTTGAAAATCTTGTCCATGAGTTTTCTAGTCCTTGCTAACAAATTTATTAGAGCATAAGCTTTCGTGGGCTACAACCCACTTCTTCGGGTTGTAGCCCACGAAAGCTTATGCTCTAATAAATTTGTTAGTCTCTAAGGTGCCACAAGTACTCCTGTTATTTTTGCGGATACAGACTAACACGGCTGCTACTCTGAAACTAGTCCTTGCTGCTTCTGATGAGGCCCAAAGTATCACAGCAGTAACCTTTCTTGGGGTGTATTGGCAGTTTCACTTCTAATCCTGGTAGGAACCAGGAAGTGTAGACATCGCATACACATCTAAAACTTCCATGAACTTTGTGCCTCAGACCCAAGCAGAGGTAGCAAGTGAGGGAAGGGGAATGTTAAGAGAAGATAACCCATAAATAGGTGGGTGTTTTCACCATGAATGGGCAAGGGGAGACACTTTATAACTAAATAGAAGGCTTTAAGGAGAGGCGACTAAATGCCAGTGTTGTATCCAGCTGATTACCTAATGCCATGCTCCAAAGTGCAGGTGTTTTATTAGCTGAAGCTGGTTTCTGCTTGTGTTCTCTGCAAACCTCGCCACAGGGACAAGAAGTGCCTTGTCTGTGCAGAGCAAAGAATGGCATTTCAGCATGGTGTGTTGAAGTACCACTCACTTTTAAATTCTACGCTTCAAAGTCCTGCTTCCTGGATACAAAACGTGTTGTGTTTCCAACAGAAGGTTTACATAGGTTCGCATGAGGTAAAGCACAGGGTATGAAGCCAGGCGTGTATATAAACCATTAAACAATTTCAATACAAAGCTGCTCAAAACGTCTATTAAACTTAACAGTAGTATTAAAAGTCCACATTTAAGGTTTCTTTGTTTCTAGCAAAGGCGCTTTGAAACACGAATAAGGTGTAAAAAAATTAGCCTTTTCTCAGTACCTACTTTTATACCAAAGATGAAATGTCCTGGTCCATCCCCCACAATTGGTCTTGGTCCAATCCTGTGCTTGCTTTTACATTTTCTGAAGCGTAAATGTTCTCTTTATGAAATGGGCTACAGTCAGTGCCCATGTAACTCTCTCCTAAAGAGGTGTTATTTTTAATATCTGAAGGGCAGTTATTTCATTTCATAAAGATAGCTTGTTCAGAGGTGGAAATAAAAATCTCACTTGACGAATGCAGCGTCTCCCAGTGATCTTCAGCTCCGGGGGTGTTGGGGAACGGAACAGAGGGCAAGGGCCATAATACTCTTCTGTATTCCCTGCCCTACAGTGCGTGTGGCTTTGGATATCTTTCCCAAAAATGAATTCTGTGGTATAACTGTAGCCACCTAATAATTTTTTTAATGCATGCATCAGCACAAGGATGCAGCGTAAAGGATGATATATTAAAGGCTGCTGAGGCTATGTAAAGAGAAGGCGATGGCCTTTAACAGACCCATTCCATTCTGTATGTTCGGTGGTAAATGGTTTAATAGGAACCTGTCTGATGGGGGGGGGGGGGGGGAACAAGCACAAACCCAATACTTGGAATCAGCTTGTAAGACAAAATGTCTCTGTTGGTGTAAATGGGCACACCTCCATTGCCTTCAGTTGAGGTTTTGATCATTCAGACCAGCAGTTGGCTCATCATTCTTCCAGCTTAAATGGGAATTTCTTATTGAAAAACTGTGTGTGGGCTCAAGGTGCAAATTTGGATTTGGCTCTTTGTCCAGATTTTAGGGATGTAGGATCCCCCAGGTTTAAGCAGTATGTGCGACCCATTATAAAGGTTTGCAAAAAGGGGAGCCAGATCTGGATCTGTCATCTGAATACTTCCCAGTTAATATTCTTTATTTCTGGGGTTTTGGTTTGGACTAATTGTTAATTATTTCTGACTCTAGGTCTAGGGGACATATATCTGGTTTACCATTTTGGGAAACAGCTTAGACTAGAGGAATGGGAAATCTTTAGCGTTACCTATTAAATCAACACAGGAGCCATTCTCCAGAAATTATTGGGGGCTGACTGCTGAGCGGAGGAGAGGTTGTGCAAATTTATTCTGACCACATTTCTCAACATCATGTTTGTTGTGTTTGGAATGAACTGTATAGCTTTGCTCTCTCTCTCTCGGCACATAATAACTACACTATATGCTTACCGGACTGATGAACCAAGGTTGTTTCATCTTTCCCTTCATTTGAAGAAAGAGGGGAGGGGGAAATACCCTAAGCAAAACAGTCATTTGTTCAATAAGCAAAAATGCTTTCTCGAGGACAGCATATATCTTATGAAATGTAACCCTGGCTGTGAAAGAAAATAACTGTGGATAGTTTATCTGGGTATATCACACTTAATCAATTCCCTGCCATTTCAGGGGGCTTGGGGCATTGGTGCATCTTGATCTCTTCTATTCTCTGCCAGTGGCACACAATGTGTTAGTCTTCTGAGGGCTGTAATGCTTTGATCTAATTTTGGTTGTTGGGTTTAGTGTGTGGCTGGGTGGCTGGTGTTGATGGCCTGTGATATAGAGGAAGTCAGTCTAGATGATCTGGGGGTCCCATCTGGCCTTAAATTCTATGGCTCTATGACTCTAGATGCAATACTTATGAGAGGAAGAAAATATCGGGACACATGGGGGGAGCAGGGTCGCTGGCAGAGCAAAAAAAAGGAGTACCACGAAATATCGGGACAAATTGTGTCCCGACCAAACATCAGTCAGGACGCGGGACAAACGCCTAAATATCGGGACGGTCCCGATTTTATCGGGACGTCTGGTCACCCTACCTACGACCTTTCTGTTCACCATTTACAGATTGGAGTGTAACTGAGAGGAGATGATAATAAAAATGGCAGTGCCAAAGAGAGAACCAGTCCAGAAGTCCTTTCACTGCATTATGCGGCCATCCATCATCACCAATGCTTCAAGGCCTGGTGGAAGAAGTAGTCCAATCTGATGCTTGCAGAGATCCTCTGCATATAACTTGTGGCTCAGGAGACTGGCATTTGGCTCCCAATATGAATAGTCAAAATATAGAGGAATTTATTTTTTAGTGTTAATGTCATTGGGCAAGGTAGGAACTTCTCTGGTAACAGAATAATTAGATGCCAAATGAATGCTGATTTTTTTGGCACTAATATAGCAGTTCTGTGATAAAATGACTTGTTATTTCTTCCAGGTTTTTTATTATTTATATGTAAAATAGCTGTGCGTGCAGCAGTATCCTCAAAGCAAAGACTGCAACAGAATGACCTTTCTCAACAGAGGTATGAAGTGTGACCTTCAGACGATTAGTTTCAGGGACTGTCTCATGAACATTTTGCTGTTTTTATTCTCATGATTTATTGTACCCCAAATTTACCTTTGTGTGAAATTTCAATTAAATGGCTGTTTTCACTTCAAAAGCACATGAAAAGTACAACAGTTAAGGTTTCTTTTTTCCCATGCAAAGTTCACTTCCACCCAAGAAGCAGGCCTGATTTTGCCTTAAAAAGAACCTCTGTTTTCATCTAAAATTGGCAACGTTTTTGCTTGAAATACCTTTGCAACATTTTTTTTTTGCAAAGATCAGCTCATTTTAGTTCATCACAAAGTGCAAAACCACACGATTTTTTACATTGTTTTTCATTTTCTTATGGCTATTCCATGCATCTTTACTTCTGCATAATTCAAATCTTTCTTCTTTCTTCTCAGTTTAGTTGAAGTAGAATTATCGAGATAATGCTTATATAAACCCCTTTTTGTTTTAAATGAACAGTAGTTATATTAAAGGTTGAAATCTTACAGATACAGAAACAATAGCCTTGGTTATAAATTAATGAAGAGGAGTGAGATGCACTATAAGAATGTCATCTAGGAGAAAAAAATGCATGCGAGATACTGCAAGTTTAAAATGCTTAGGAAGTTCATTTCATTCACCAAACCAGTCTGATGGTTAGGAGAAATAAGTTCTGTTCCTAATTTTGCTACTGATTTGTTGCATGACCATAAGCAAACCACTGTACCTCAGTTTCTTCATCTGTAGAATAGGAATAATGATCCTTACCCTCCGTTGCAAAATACTTTCAGATTTCTGGACAAAAAACCCTAAAAGGCTAAAATGAGAGATGACTACTTGAGTTAAAGTATCTCAGTTTAGAGGGAAATGCAGTCAGAGATATTTTATTCACTATATCTACAGAGCAAGAAGAATCCTCAGCACTTCTGAAAAGTGAGACCAGGGTGTCCTATATTTCAAAAGTTAGAGACAGTGGAAAAAGGCCCAAATATTTTTGCGAATAATGCTTGACACTTTTCACAGAAATATTTCCTCAACATTTCAAATGTTTGGAAAATTTTGACTACTCTAGGAGCTGTTTCGAAAAGATCAAACAAAAAAATGCAAAAAAATTTCTGCACAAATTTTTTGGTTGACATTTTGAAAATTCAAAATTGCATCCAGCTCTGGTGACTTGCCTGTGGTCACACAGGAAGTCTAATGACAAGAGTGACCCCCGTTTACCTGTTTCCCTATTCTGTGCCTTAACTAAAACTATCCTTCCTCTCTGCAAGGGACTAAGAGGATTCTAGAATCCACTATATAACAACTTTGAAATTCTCTGTCACATCCATACATTCAAATGATGAGCTGAATTCCCTAAACAGAGATTAACTAAAGTCAGTGGAGCTGCATGGAGTTTCACTCACTGAGGATGTATTAGGGCCAGATCAGTGAGGTCTGATTCTCCATAGCATTGCGCCTTGTTTAGTCATTTACAACAGTGCAAAGTAAAGGCAAGTTGGCCCTGGTATAAATGACAACATAAGGTAGACGGCACAGTGAATTAGGGCCTGGGAGTTTTGCCATTGATGTTAATGGGTTGTGGGTTGGGCCTCCAATCTATTTCCAGCTAAGCCTGGAGATTGATGATATATCAGCAAAATGGCAGCCCAATTTGTGAGAGACACCAGGACCATACACATCTATAGAGACGGTGACATAATATTTCTCAAGGTGGGGGAGGGGAAAGGACAACAACAACAAAACACCAATCTTGTTTTAAAAAGCTCATTCCTTAATATATGCTCGTATAGGGTAAATATGTATTCAGCCATGCAAGGTAGAACTAATTGCTTCAGTTTTCCTTTCACTCAAAG